>NC_082689.1:22681677-24121675 GCF_949987515.2 Delphinus delphis | reverse complement strand
TTTTAGTATTTAGTAGGGGGGCAGTCCTGGAACCAATTCCCTGCAGATACTGAGGGATGACTACAAAATATTTGGGATTACTAGATGGTTATTTTAGGCAAAAGGAATAGGGAAGTCAAAAGAAAGGGAGATTTTAGTTTTCTCAAAAACTAACAAAGTCCCACCTTAGGCAGTATCAGGTTAGAGCAGTTCTGAAAGGATTACCTGGCCCTCAGCCCTTGGGAATTCTCAGCTCTGTGGTGTTTGCTTTTGTCTCCCAACAGAGGTGTGGTATGAAGGGGTCACACAGAAGGTGAGCAAGACGTGGAATGCTTCGCTTCCCCACAGTAAAGTAACACTCTTCAGTCAAACCAGGTGAGTTGAAATAACTGGATATTCTCCCTGAAGCTAATACATTTCTATCAGATACTTCTTCAACAATTCTTATTCCCTGACTGGAGCATTCTTTGCTGATACTAATTATAGGAGGATGGAAGTAGTCAAAACACCTCCAAAAAGAAAATGGCAAAGAAATAGAATGATATTTTATGTTGTCTACAAAAGAGATAATTCATAGTACACTATCTATACTTGAATGAGTTAGAGATTTGCAGCTTGGTCTAATAAAGAAATAACATGGTAAGCTTTTAGTTTTTCTTTTTAAATCAGATTGGCTTAACAAGCATTGCTGGTATAGAGCCAACTGAGGATATTTGAGGGAAAACAACTGTTTAGGAAATCAGGCAATGAGGCTGACTAGATTCTAAGCCAATCTGAGTCTCAGTTCCCTAGTGTATGAAATAGTAGACTGGACTAAATTATCTCTAAGAACAATTCTTGCTCTGAAAACTCCTTGGCTATTTGTTAATTTATAAACATATGCTACACAGTTAGTCACTGTGAACAAAAGCAATTGAACAGTATTATTTGTATTTCACTGAATCTGCTGTGAGAAACTGTCCTTGGCTTGTAGACAAAATACAGGAATAAGGGACTTTGAACACAAGCAGTACATATAGGCAATGAAAGATAAGACACCAAAACTTTCTTGAAGCTCTCCTACATTGCCTATCTACCTTACTAGAACTTTCTTAATGGCTATTTATCCTTTAGAAGTTCTCATGTGAATTACCAGCTACCTGTAAAAATAAATCATCATTTATTTCCAGTGGAACTTTTATTTCCTCCTTGAAGATGAATGCAGAAACTCAAAGAATCAAGGAAATTGGGACTACTTGGAGTTGCCAATGTAATCAAACTCCCCTCAATAAAAGAAAACCTGTATGTTCTGAAAGGATTATATTAGTGGGCTGACAAGTTCTTGAACATAGGAATCCACTTAAGCAGATCTACGTAGAGTGGAGTCTATTGCTGAAAGGAATTGGCTCACTCAACACTTTCACTCCTACCTAGTACACCTCCTACTCTTGCCGCACGCTTTTACCTTTTTTTTTTTTTTTTGAGGCTTCTCCAGTTCTCGTTAGGTTTCAAATAAAGTTTGGCATCCTCATCCAACAGTTAGTGCTGAGCATAACTAGAAGACAGTCTGTTCCACTGGAAAGAACATGGGCTTTGTAGTAAAATAGATCTCCCTTTGAGCTCTTTGCTAGTTTTATTAGCTAGGTGATTTGGGGCAAATTATGGACCCTCTCTGAGTTCAGTTTCCTCTCTAAATAACTGGAAGGATAGCATCAACTTTTCAGGGTTATTATGAATAATAATAATTTAATGTAAGTGAAGTATTTAGTATCATAATAACATTAAATAAATGAACTAATTTTAACTAAAATTAAGAAAGTAACTTTGATAGGATTTTTGAGTGAACATATAATCTGATCGTGTTGCTTCCTACTTTTAAATTTTAATGAGCCCGTCTTGCTCTGAAAATTCCAAGCTTCTTCATATAGCTTACAATGTCCTTCCTGCTCTGATTCTGACCTCTCTTGTCCTGTTATCTGTCCCCACACCTTTCACTGCACTCTGCTTCAACCCTACTGAGGGCTTTGTTGTGGCTCTTGTATCATGCCCAGAGAAAATTCATTCTTCTGCCTGAAACTCATGTTTCCCTCCTTGACCTACAGCTAACTCTTAGCCAACTCTCAGCTTCGTTTAGTCACTGCTACATCCAATGTCTTCAACAGACTTCCTCAACCAGCCTAAATTATGAGTTGCCATAACAGTCTGCATTTTTTCTGTCTTAGTACTTACCACGCTATCCTTGGATTTCCTAGTCAGGTAACTGTGTCGTCCTTACACTGAGTTCATTGAGAACTGGATTGTGTCTGTCTTGTTATCTCACCATAGCCTAGCAACATGCCTGGCACATACTATGCAATCACTAAGTAAGTCACAGTAGACAAATAAATGAATGTAGTCTTTCAATTTCATTTCTCCCTGTTGCCAGTTACACAACTTTGGACATCCATGAGAAAGATATGAGCTTCCTGTTTCCTGCTTACTACTCCCTGTTCTAATAGGAAAGGAACATGTGGATTAGTCAGAATGCTTAATTGTTAAGGGAAATTCTGCTGATTAGCGCAAAACTGGTTAAGATATTCTGTCTCAAGAGGTCAGTCTTGGAGAAACAGCCTTGATCAGTAGAAAGAGGTGATTTTTTGTAAAGTTAACTATTAAAAATATGTAGTGTACTGCACATATGGTGTGATTCCAATTACATAAATATATGTATTCATACTTATGCAAAGGAAAAATACCAGAAAGAAAAGGAAAGTTTCAGTTAGGCATCTCTAGGTGTTTTTATTTTCTTCCTCATGTTTTTCTGTATAGTCAAATGTGCCGCAATGCCCATGCATTAATGACATAATTTTAAAAGGATTAATGCAGATAAAATCTTTGAAAAGAGACTTGTTTTTATTTGTGCTAGATACAAGAAGAGAATTCTAGGAAACTGCTAATTTTTTTGCTCACCTGTATCTATTACTTGCTTAAGTCACTATTTCTCACGGATGTTAGACTCTCCCAGGCTTTACACTATCCCCTCTACCTAGAACCCCTGTCAGGTAATGTACATTTCACTATGTCTTCAGAATTCACTTCCTTTGCAAAGTCTTTCCAGATAAGACACTTGTCAAATGAGAAAGGTCTTCCTTCCCCTTCAAGGGAAATCCTGTAGCAATTATTCTCAGGTCTATTTTCTCTATTCCTTTACTGTTTTCTTAGTTTTTTTGTTGTTGTGGTTGTTCCCTAATTTCCCAATTATATTTCTCGCTCCCTAAAGTTAGAAGCTTGCTTTTCACAGATTTAATGGTTTTTAGGATGACACTGGTTACACAGAAGATTCTTCCAAAATACTATTGATGTAATGAATATTGCATAAGAAGATGCATTCTGCAACAACTTAGCAAGTAAGAGTGCAGGTCCAGCAGTTCCTGGCATATAGGTGATCGGTTCCTGACATTTTAGGCCATTATGAGATTTGGATCTCTGGTATGTCCTCTTTTAATTTTTAATTTTTCCCCAATATGTTCTTATATCAAGTGCAATGAATGACAAATTTTTAATTAGACAAAGTTTTCCTTTCTTCTAAAAAAACCAAAATTACCTAGCTTTGGAAATCATTGAGAAGTTGTATCTGTAAAGTATGTTGTCTTTAAAGACAAATGAAAAATACAATCAAATGATAATGTTATGTTACTAGATCATTAATCGTTCTTACCTGTCCACTAAAGGAAATTTTAAAAGGATGCATGAATAACTCTGAAATAATCACAGCAAACTTCCTGCTCAATATTATGACAAGAATTGTTTAAAAATGAGAAAGTCAGTAAAGATTTCTTCCTTTTAAGAAACTCCAATTTGTTAGAACTATGAAATTAAGATAGATCTTTTAAAACTGTATGAAGTTTAATATATTAAGGTTTTGTACATCATCAGCTATTGTGCATCATCAGATTGATATGTTTTGCTGATTGGTGTTGCTTGTCAACAATTCCCCTAGTTCATACCAATTGCTCTTGAGAAGAATAAAAATCAATTTTTAGTATTACCAGGAAGAGAAGTTCTCAGTTTTAGGAACCTCTCCCCCTGCCAACCCTGCCCCAAGGAGGAAAGAAAGCATTTCATGGATATCTGAAAATGGTCAACCAGCTACCTCCAGAACCCTTTGGAAATGATCAACATTCCTTGGTGCTGGACCTGGTGTCCTGAATTAACCCAAAAAGACAGGATCATATTTTCTGAGTCTTAATATGCTCTTTTACCTGAGCAAACCTGCAAGAATAGGAAAGGAAGGAAGTTAATGCCAGTACTCTGACCCTCTATAAAACCTCAAGGTTCCGGGACTTGCAAAGATTCAGAGTAAAAGTGCATTGTGCCCTGCACATAGTAGACATATCACTGTTTATTTATGTCATACTTTAATAATTGAAATGCCAGCCACAGGAATCCAGCTAATGCTTACTTCACTGCAGCATGAGGTTACATTCAGCAACACCACTCAGAATAACCAGGAGAAGACAAAGGAAAATGGTATGACAGTAACGTCAAAGGCTCTGATTTCTAGATATAGTTGTGCTCTGAGTTTTTTATGTTTGCCCTTTTCCCACTGAAAAATGGGAATAATACCCTTTTCACTGACCATTGGAATGTTGAGGAGACAATAAGTTAGTAACTGGAAAGAATTTGTGGTGAAAGGTGCTATGTGAGTTCATGGTATTTGTTAATGTTATTACTCAATCAGTTCTGGCCCAATGTGGAACCAGAAGCAACTTCTATTACAAACAATGTAAGTTGCTAAAATAACCTTGGGAAAGAGAGAATAAATGAATCTACAAAGACAAATAGGTACCAGCTGGATTATTGAGACCTCATGTTGAGGCTGCAGGCTTTTAACACTAAAAACAATGTCCTTTTAATTTCAAGGAAGAATCATTTGGGGAAGAAAAGTAGGCAACCTATTAATAAATGAAAGAGTGACATTTCTAGGTGCATATTAACAAATATGTTTATAAAAACAATTTCTATTACAAGACTGTACTAAGCAGAAGTCTCCTTTAGCAGATTTTTAAAAACGGGATATGTAACAATGTGAACTCTGGAAACACTCAGGACTTAACCAGACTTCAGCAGGTTCATTAGGGTCTTAGAAACAGTACAAAGGGAAATATATATATATATATATTTAATTTATTAAAATTTGTATTAAAATTTATAAATATTAATATATATGTAAATTCAAACTGACAACAGCTATGACTTTACCATCTGCCTTTAAGCTTCTTCCAGTCAATTTCTAAAGGATAGAATGCTATTTTTCCTGCCCGTGGATAGCTATTAATCCTGGGGTAGAGCCATCAGAAACGTCTCATCCCCACTCCTAATATTTCCTTCCGTGTAGAGGGATCTACATTAGCATAGTGGTGCTGACGTCTTTGCCCTCGTGGTAAGAAGGAATCAGTTAATTTTATTGAGCCCCTTTATCTCCTCATTCTCCTGGGAGTGGGGTTCCTACAGAAAGCACACATTACACCTTCCTATTTCAGACCCCAAGTTTTTCAGACCCCAAGTTTTAAAGGAGGACTATGTTTTCAATGCTGGGCAGAGGGCAGGTAAGTCTCTCTAAATCTGAGGTTCAGCATTCGTAAACTCATTCTCCAAAATCAGCTTTACTGGTAAGAAAATTGATAATGTTCTCTATCTTACTGTCTTATTTTTCAGGGGTTCAGAATCAGCTAAGGAAAGAGATGCCCCTAGTCTTGAGCTCCCTACTGACCGAACAACCCACATTACAATGGGAGTTACACCTGCCTTTTCTAGGCTAACGGAAAGAAAGACAAACCTAGGTCTCCAGAGGCTTGGGAATAATGATCATAGATATAAACTCACCAAAGTTAAACTCAGCCATTAAAAAATGGACTTTGGGTTTTTTTCCTTTGGCTGTTGTCAAATCACCACAAATTAAGTGACTTAAAAGCACAGAAATGTATCCTCCCACCGATCTAGAGGACAGAAGTCCAAAATCACAGCAGGGCCATGCTCCCTCTCGATGCTCTAAGTGAGAATCTGGTCCTTGGCTCTCCCAGCTTCTGGTGTCTGCCTGCGTTCCCTGGCTGTGGCTGCATCCCTGCAACCTGCCTCTGTGATCACATTGCCTCTCTTCTTTGTGTGTCAAATCTCCCTCTGCCTCCCACTTATAAGGATATATGCAACCGCATTTAGGGCCCACTTTGGTAATCTGGGATAATCTCCTCATCTCAAAATCCTTAATCACACCTACAAAGACCACTTTTCTACTTAAGGTAACATTTATAGACCCTAAGGATTAAGACCTGATAGCTTTGGGAAATGATTTTTTAGCGTACCACACAAATTTAATAGTCACAAACAAGTATCATTTTTCCTCCTTCCTCTATATTCTGAAATTTTGCAATTTAAGACACAAAAGTATGTGGTCTAAAAACACAGCCTTAGAGAATCAAGAAGGTGAATTCATCCTAGACTTAAACCAACCAAATGATATTTATAAGGAATATATCATAAAGTGATCAGCTTTTCTATGCATGTATCACCACATTTTCAAAGACATAGCATATAAGTTTCTACCAGAAATGTGGCAAAGTAGAAATAAAAAACGTAAATAATCCCTACATATGTTATTGATATTAAAAATTCAGGATCACTGTTCCCTATAAAGCTACTGTTTAAAATCTTGGTTGAAGCATTTGCCAAAATAGCTCAGGAATTAAGAATAAAATCTTTTGTTCTTTCTGTATATAAAGCATATGATGGAATTATTCACGTCACTGATATGAACTTGGCATTTTACTATTATAGACAACATTCACCTTTTATCTAAGATCTGTTGCCTTCTTAGGCACACTGAATTTCATTTTACTTTTTAAACCAACAATAGCGGTTTCCTTTGTATTGTCATGTTCCGTCCACATTCAAAAGATATGCCACTTGGCAAGTTACTGCTTACACTAAGGTGAGTTGGAGACAGCAAGTCATGATGAAGGGTAGGCGCTCACCTTCTGCTAAGTACTCTCACTAGCTAAGAATCGTGTACTCAAGACCACACGTGCACTGGTTCAGTTAGGATAGGCTATGCTGTAATAACAAAGAGATCTCCAAATTCAGTGTCTCAGGGAATAAGACATTTATTTCTCTTTCAGATAAAAGTCAGGAGGAGAGTTTCAGGTCAGTGGCAGTCATTCAGTGGGCCAGGATGACAGAGTTCTGTCATCCTGTCAAGGTGGCTATTGGGTCCACGTCAGGAAGCCAGACAGTGAAGAGGCATGTAAGAGCACACCAGCGCCAGAACTCTAGCACCTGGCCACTCTAGCCTTGCCTGACCGCAAGGGAGACCG
The DNA here is from genome assembly GCF_949987515.2 of Delphinus delphis. Taxonomy (NCBI): domain Eukaryota; kingdom Metazoa; phylum Chordata; class Mammalia; order Artiodactyla; family Delphinidae; genus Delphinus; species Delphinus delphis. Next base: position 24,114,368 of record NC_082689.1, on the reverse strand, counting down.
GGAAATATAGTTCAGCTGTGCTCTCGGGAAAACGAGGAGAAGGGATTTTTGTGAGCAGCTTGCAACCTTTACCACATTCACTATACAAATTTCTGCCTCAGCAAAATAAAAGATACTGTATAAATGGTGATCATGGCATTTGGGGTTGTCACAAGCATTCACACCTGCAAACTGCAAGAATTCATTCTACCCAAGCATCTATTTATACTTAATCTCAGTTAAGGAGGGGAAAAGGAAAGGAATGGTTTATGGGGGGGGCGGTGATAATATAGGAGGTAATATTAGCTTGTATAAATTGTCTCCAATGATGGTAATGCAAGGCTAAAGTCTTTTTTTAAAGTACATTTTAGTATTATATAGTATATGTTGAGAAGCTTTTCTCTCTTCAGTTCTTCAATCTATTGAGGAGGGAAATAGGCCAAGGAAGTTAAACTTCTCTTCTCAGGGGGCCTAACTGTTGGCCCAGGCTGGTTTCCAAGAGCTGAAACAAGGGATGGTAACTGGTGGGGCTGTTCTTTTGCTGAATAAAGAGAAGAAAAGAAGAAGTCCATGTCTGTTTCCCAGGCACAGGGAGGACCAGGAAGCAAGGAAATCTCCAATTTTCAAGTCCACTGAGCAGAATACAAGAACAGGGTCCAAGACAAAGAGTTCTGCACTGAGAACCACCAAGATGGAGCAATCGAGTCCTGTGCGCAGGCTGAGCCTGGAAAGAAGCCCAGAGGCCACAGCTTTCTTGGGAGGGAGGTTTCTCTGGACCCTTAAGGAACTGAGACTTTGACATTCCAACCCTGCCGCTAGTTTGAGGGTGGTCCACTCCCTCCATTTGGAGAAGAAGAATCTTGAAGCTAAATCAGCACGTTATGATCACGCTGATCCATGGCAAATCATGAAGCGAAAACAAAAGTTCACAAACAAAATTAGTAGAACCACCTGTAGGACCTGTGTGGAAAGAGAAACTAGCTTTCGTGGAGAAGAGGTGTTAATAGCATGGGAATTAAACACACTGACTTTGGATTTAAAAGGTTTGATTCAATTCCTGTTCCTGCCACTAAGTAGCCTGTGACTTTGGGTGGGTAGTCTATACTCTTCAAATCTTAGTTTCCTATCTGTAAAATGGGAGATAAAAATAATACCTAACTCATATGTTTTCTTTAAGATTTAAATGAATGTTCAACTGTATTTAATAAGGTATAGGAAGGAACTCAACAAATATTAGCTAAAAGTATTTCCAAAAATGGAGTTTTTCTTTACTTTCTTTCTTGGTATAAAATTTGTCCCTTATATCTAAAAACCAATCAGTCAATCAAACCTCACCCCCATGACCTCATAGGCTCTATTGAGTACAAGGTGAGGGTTAAGTTATGACAGCTGACACATCTAGCAAAAATATATGTTAATTTAAGACATTTCCTTTCAGACATGAGTGTTCCACTGCAAACCTAGGTATATTTCTAAGATCTTAAGGAAATAAATACTATAAAACATGACATAGTTCAAGTAATGTAAAAAAAAATGTCCACAGGGATATCTCTGAGCATTCTTTCATATGAGATGTCCCATATACTAAGAATTCATGATTCTCCGCAATTTATTTAATATTTCCCAAACAGGCCATCTTTCCAATCATTACTCTTTCCAGATCAGTATAAATTCTATTTTCAAGGACTCCCAGTACTTTCGTAGGAACCCATCATCACTGGGCATGCCAGTACATCTGCTGGCAAACTGTGAGAACAGTATTAGTTGACAATTGTGAGAACTAAAGGTTTTTCTAAAGGTGATGAGGCAGAAAGGGAAAGCAGATGCTTCTGAGGAACAGGGAGAAATGTCAAGAGAATTGGTCTATCTTCTTGGCACCCTGAAGCCTGAAGATGAGGGGGGTATGCCAGTTCATGGCCTAATGAAGGCCGAGAGGGAAGGATCCAGCTGACTGCTCACTAAAGGTGACTTGGAAAAGGAACTTGACCACAGTCATAGAGAAGAAGAGTTGCAACATAGATTGGAGGCATAGAAAATTCACTGGTGTGGCATATGTGCTGGAAAAATGAGTGGAATCTTTAGATTATTTCAAAACTGTTTCATAATAGTGATATGAATTAATATTTATTAAGCATCTGTTATGTATCCTATACTGTGCTAAGTACATTACATGCTTTACTAGAGTTAATATCCCACCCCTAAGGGTAACCACCAATATTGTCCCCAGTATCCAGATTGGGAAGCTGAGGTTCACAGAGGTTATGTCCTTAGTCTTAAGTAACTTTAAGGAATGAATGCAAAGTGCAGAGCAAAAATTTACTCAGAACCTAGCTAGGGAAAGAGTTCTGCTCATAAACATACTTTTCAGTGATACTTAAATTCTAAGAAAACTTTGCTCACATCCTCCTGGATGAATTGATAACTAGTTTTTGTGTCAGGAAAGGCATGTTTCTCTGAGGTCATGTTGCAACACTTTCAAAAGGGTTTCCCTCAAAGGTGTTTCATCTATTAGTATCAGCAAAGATCTCATGGAATGACTAATTTTTAGTAGTTGTGGCCGGCAAGTCTTTATTGAGTCATTCTCTTTAGAAATAACATGCTGATTCATCAGATCTTTTTTTAATGTTAATTATATTTAACATCTGACATCTTCTTTACCCTTTATCCAAATCACTGAATACCAGGGAAAAAATAAGCCAAACCCAGATATAGGTTAAAATAATACTCGATTATTAGTGATTTAAAATGAAAATTGAGTAACTTCAACATCCCATTAAAAAGAAAAGCTTACATTTCATAAAGTAAAAAGGAACATTAAGTATTTTTTCTTAATATTTAATGTTAATTTCATCCATAAGTTACATGATACAAATTGTATGCTTTTACATACAAAAGATTTTTTTTAATGCGATCATTCTAAGAAATGCAATAATCAGCAAGAAAGCATCTACTAAAAATTAGCTGCCTTTCTAGATTCTTGTGGAACTGTAAAATGATTTATAATAAATAGCTAAGCCTTCTAAAATTGTCACTAATGTTTGTATAATAAGGTGTGCCCTGGCCTTCAATTGAAAATGGTTAGTATTTGAACTCCCGATGTGCAGAAAGATGTCAGCAACACTGGATCAGATAGACTTAGAGAGAAACTTCTTTTTCCCTTTGATAAAACAAAAGTACCTGTGGTGAACATTTGTTGTTTTTGCCAGTGCAGCATCCCTTCTCCTTGGCTTGATAATGTCCCTCTGACTTTCTGGGGGATCTACCCATCCCCATCATGTACCATTTGGTGGGCTCATTAAATTATGAATCAAAGTGCAGAGGGGTACGTTGGCATTTCTCATCTCTACTCTCACTTTCCAAGACCAATCAGATAGGAGTCCTAGGAATTTGGCCCAAGGACAGAACACAGTCAGAGCTGAGTCTTTTGATTACAACTCCCCAAAGAGATTGTCCTTGTTTCTTCCTGCCACTGTCCTGCTTCTCTCTGGAGGTCTGATTGTGCTTCCATTTCTTAGATCTTAGGAGCTACTCCACATTCTACCACTAAATTCCCCTCTTAAGTTAGTCAGTTTCTGTTGTTTACATTAACTGGTACTGTACATGTTCTTTCTTTTTTTTTACTGAAAATCTTAGTAAACACTTTTGTTGTTTTTAACATCTGAAATGAGATCAAACCTTTCCTGACAGTGTTTCAGTTTTAACAATCGTAGTATTTTCAGTTGGGATGAGCTCTTCTTGATTAAGAGAATCATACCAGAATCTAAACCGTGTCATAACAGATACAAGTAACTACATGTAGTAAAAACAAGAGCTCTCTTTCATTCTTAATTTATTTCTACTAAACACTTACTATTTTGAGTTATCATCACTGGGGGAAACAAACAGAAAATATAACTCTTTTGTTCTTGAGCTTTTTCAAAGCCTGCCTTCTAGTGTGTTGTTAGAGCCAACAAAAGGATGCTGATGGCTCTCTTTTCGGGTATTGAAACAGGTAAGAAACTATCTTTCTGGGTTAGGCTAAATGTCTGTCCAAAGGTATACTATAAAGAATGAAAACAATTTTTTTTAGACATTTCAGGTAAAATTCACTTAGGTCTAAGTTATCTGGCCAATTAGATTTGAAATGGTTAGCAGCTTGAAGTTTGGTTAGATCAGTTGAAGTTTGGTTAGATCAGTTGAAGTTTGGTTAGATCAGTTGAAGTTGGTTAGATCAGTTGAAAATAGATCTATCTGGCCATTCACTGAGGAGTGACAGTTACCAGGCTGGGCATGGGGACGTCCTTCCCCACCAGCCAACATGCCAGCCAGGCTGGGACCACCCTAGATCTCTCATTGTATTCAACACCAACATCCATGATATCTGAGGTTTTTTAATTCATAACATGTACATACAGAGAAGTGCATAAAACATGTAAGTACATGTAAAGAACAATTATAAGGGGAATACATTCAAAACTGTTATTACATTCATTATATTCAGCATTTTATATCTGCCTACTGAAAGCTCCCCTAAACCCCCAAGGCCAAGGTTCCAGGCACCTCATGTGATGACCCTTAGTCCTTGTCTTATCCCTATCAAGGCACTTATCCCACTCTTTCATCTTTTTGTCCAGACATCACCCATACCAGTGTTCACACGTAAAGCTTATTAAAGACACAGATTATGCCTTCTAACCACTGTATTCTCTCAGCTAGGCATGGAGTGCGTCACTTTGTAAATAACTGATAATAAATGAATGAATGAAAATAAATAAATGACCCATCACTGTCTTCAAGTAACGTCAAGGACAGTTGGAGGAGAGAAACCAGTAAAACAAAAATTAAATACAATCTGCTAAGTGTTTTCATAAGAAGAGCCCAAGGGGTGCTGAAATTCAGGAAGTTGGCACCCACTTCAACCAAATCTTCCTGGAAATGGTGTGCTGAGCCTTAGTGGAAGAGCAGGTGTCTCTAGCTGAGACAGCAACAAAGGAGTATGATGCAGGAAGGACAGGAGACCTCATAGCTTGAGATGCTGTTAAGAGACTAAGACACAGCCTAAGTCAAAGTTTCTTAATCCAGAATCTGCAGATCCTGACAGGGTCCATGGATAGAATACGGAAGAGTCATGGACTTGGATGGGAAAAAAAATCTCTGTTTTCATTAACCTCTAACTGAAGTTTAGCATTTTTAAAAAATTAATTAATTTAATTTATTTATTTTGCTGCATTGGGTGTTTGTTGCTCTGCGCAGGCTTTCTCTAGTTGTGACGAGCAGGGGCTACTCTTTGTTGCAGTGCACAGGTTTCTCATTGCAGTGGCTTCTCTTGTTGCAGAGCACGGGCTCTAGGCACATGGGCTTCAGTAGTTGTGGCACACGGGCTCAGTAGTTGTGGCTCTTGGGCTCTAGAGTGCAGGCTCAGTAGTTGTGGTGCACGGGCTTAGTTGCTCTACGGCATGTGGGATCTTCCTGGACCAGGGCTCAAACCCATGTCCCCTGCACTGGCAGGTGGACTCCCAACCACTCTGCCACCAGGGAAGTCCCTCGCATTTCTTTTGATTATAAATGTAGGTGACAACCTATGACCTTTGTTATAAAGACAAATAATAGAAAATTTCATATCATAGTAGCATTGTTGTGGATATCTTGAAATACAGTTTACACTCATTGATAATTTAATATTGTGGCAGTAATTGGATACACTAAAGATCTTTATATTTAATGTTTTAATAAACACAGGTACACATTTACAAATTTGTTTATTAATATTTAGGTGCCTATTTCTCTAAAATTGATTTCCTTTGTTATTCTATATATTGTATTATGTGTTTAAATATTTAAAACTGTTGTTGAGAGGGATCTATAAACTTCTCCAGATTGGCAAAGGGGTCCATTGAAAACAAGAAGGTAAGGAACCCCTGCTCTAAAGTCTTTTCAGGGTGGAAATCATAGAATGGGACTAATGGAAGAATAAAAGGTAACCTTTGAGCCAGTGCTCTCACTAGAGGAACCCACTCAGTCCTAGAGGAATTTTTCCTGCATATCATTATTTTTGTTTTATTCCTTGCATGGGGCTCACACACCATGAAAGCATTATTTGCATTTAATGTTATCCAGAAAAAAAAAATCAAGGCACAAATTTGCTAACTAGTGATTTCATTATACCAAGGACACAGCTTTCAAATTTTGAACCAAGTCAATTTTTTTACAGATTACAAAGAAGAAGGGGCCAAATGTTGAGCTTTAGGAGATGAATACATAAATTATATTTGAAAGTAAATTTATGAAAAGAAAATTATAATTATCATCATCATAATAAATTATCTTGAATTTGTACTTCTTTTCAAAGATGTTTCATATCTACCATGTTTGTCCTCATAAAGTCTTTGAAATAGGTAGAATATGTATACAGGGGAATAAAAAGAGGAAATTGTGGCACGAAGGAAGATGTTAGGGTTGGTTGACTGAAACTTAACAAGTACTTAATGTCTACCATGTACTCTCCATATTGTGTGTGACAGTGGAATGACACAGGGGGTAAAAGACATCATTTCTAACTTCAAAGCATGCCCATTTTATTCCATATATGGAGCCAAACCATGTATCTGTGAAAGAGTATGAGACTGTGTATCAGTATAACTGGGGACAAAACTTCAAAAGTAACCTACCAGAGTAGAGTAATTTTAACACACATAAATTTGGGGATGCTTCATGGAAAAGGCGTTATAAGCTCCACTTTTAAGCTCAAGAGTAGTAGATGAAATAACAATTATTGAGCATTTAGTAAATTCTGGGCACTATGGTAAGCATTTGTCACATTCCTTAGGGTCATACAGTAGGTAGGTGATAGATTCTGCAGTGGAACCCAAGACAATCTGAATTCCAAGTCAGAGCTCTTAAATAATAACCTCCATGGGAACTAGGACTGGGTCTCTTTGTTATGTTGTTTCTGGAGCAGCTAGCACAGTGTTTGGTAGATTTTAGATGTTTGAAAGTTTGCCGTTGAGTGTATTTTAACTAAATCAAGGAGGAATGGCTCCAATCTAGTAAGTGGTTAACACTGAAATTCAACTGAACTGGCTGTTAATTCTTTCCATTAAACCCATTACTCCAAACAACTAACAGCTCAGACATAGACAAAATCACACTTAATCATCCCTTCATTCCTATAGCTCAACACTGGACGACGAAATACATAACTATATATGGAGAGGGAGTGAGGTTGAGCACGTGTATGTGTGTGCGTATATGTGTGTTATTTATGGGAAACTCCTGTTCATCATTCAACTTCTTCTTGGCCTCCATTTCTTTTTATTATCATAAGGCCTATACTTCTTCTTTTCATTATGATGTTCTAACTATTTTAATGTGAGCATACATTGGATTTTAGCCTTATTTATCGTTTCTTTATATTTAATTTTCACTTTGTATCTTATAATATCCCATCTCCACAAATCGTATGGGTAGATGACAAATTGTTTCTTCCTTGTATATATTTCCAAATAGACTATCCTTCCTGAATGTATTACTCACTTGTTCTTTATTCTTTTCTACTGAGGGTCGTGACAGGAAAATCACATGTCTTGATTTTAAAAGGCTTGCCACTCGGTTTCCTTGGAATTCCCACCTCCATGCTACCTCTCCCCATAGAAATCCTAGTTGAACAGTTCTGATTGAATTACCTCAATCCTTTGACACCTTCCTATCAAGGTTTTACACAGGACAATTACCTAAAATGAGCGTTTTATAAATAATTACATCAAATGCTTCTCAGAGTTCAAATTTTAAAATGCCATCTCTTTAAATATTAGCTAAAGAGATGTTCACATTGTCACATTCCTATTTCCAATAACAAACTATATGAATTATTCTGCCGTGCCATAAACACTAGAAATAATCCTTCAGATTTAAATTGAGTCTTTCTTCCAGTAAAAATGCAAAGCATTTCAGGCATATTAAAGGTAATTCTTTCATTTTTTCAGTCTTGAACACGGTTTTCCAAGATCTTCAAGAAAATGCAAACATCTTAAAATAAAATAAGCTCAAAAGTCATTCCTTCCTTACCACCACTATAATATCCTCATTCTCTTTACCTACAAATATGAAGGGAATAGAAAATTACAATATATGTTTGGTCTAGTTCAAGTTTTAAACAAGTCAAGGAGTAGTTTTCTAAAAGGACAACTTTGATTTATGTTGTTGCTCATAATATTAATTCATGTTTAAAGTTATGAGTTTAACATAACCTCCTAAATATTGTCATTCCCATGACAATATTTAGGAGGTCGTATCCACAGAACAATTCAAAAACAGTTCCGGGATGTACTCTCTATTTCCCAGGCTGGACTTCATTTCTTCAGAGGCGAGGTAGTATTTCTTCAGTGGCTCCTTGATTCAAGCAGCAGTAACTAAACACGGGATGTTCCCTACTCGAACTGTGGTCCTTACAGCAGCATCTGCATCACCTGGGACTGCAGAACTCTGGCTCCACCCGGGGCCTGCTGAATCAGAATCTGCATTTTAGACCAGATGCCCAGAAGACGTTTGAAAGGTTTAATCCAGTGCTTCTGCTCTAAAGGATTAGTAGTGAGTATTTAAGGATACAGTATGGAGATGAAATCTTCACTCAAATTTGGGCTCAGTGAGACAGAGTGAGGGAACTGACAAGTGAGAGTATGATTACCTTAGGAGTGGGGTAATTGCATCGCCATTACAAACCCTTCCTAACTCTTCTTCATCTTCTCCTTCTCTACCAAATTTATATCATCTTGAATTTTTTTTTTTTTTTTTTTTTTTTTTTTTTTTGCGGTACGCGGGCCTCTCACTGTTGTGGCCTCTCCCGTTGCGGAGCACAGGCTCCGGACGCGCAGGCTCAGCGGCCGTGGCTCATGGGCCTAACCTCTGGGCGGCATGTGGGATCCTCCCGGACCGGGGCACGGACTCGTGTCCCCTGCATCGGCAGGCGGACTCTCAACCACTGCGCCACCAGGGAAGCCCAGGAAGTGCTTTTTCCTACCCAATGGAGTTTCAAATGCCCATTGGTTGGTTGACTTCAACACACCACAGACTGACCGTGGTAGAAGGGATGAGACTAGGGAGACACGAGGGTCTGCAGGAGCCTCCAGTGCCTCCGCCAGGACAGCCATAGCTCTCTTGAGCACACCTGGAGGTGAGTGATGGCCATGTAGAGGGAGAGGTAGGAGGTAAATGAGGAGGGAAAAGTGGGTCTCTGTCCTTAAGACTGCTGCCATTGATGAGTCTCCCTGCTGGTCTGGGGAGTGATGTGTGTCTTCCCAGCAGCCCCCAGGGCTGAGTTGGCCACATTCTCTCTGGTAATGACACTGGGGCATTAGCTTTCTATTTTTTAATAAACTAATTCCCATGCCTGTGCCTCCTTCCCTAAAATGTTTCCCTCTTAAAAACAGCATCCTTCCTTACCTAGACTGTCTGCACTTAAGGAGGAAAAAAGAATACTTTTCTGTTTACCCTGTGGTTTGGGGGTCCTGCCCTCATATTCACAGGGTCAGGATCAAAAGTACAAACGGGGCTTCCCTGGTGGCGCCGTGGTTGGGAGTCCGCCTGCCGATGCGGGGGACGCGTGGTTCGTGCCCCGGTCCGGGAAGATCCCACATGCCGCGCAGCGGCTGGGCCCGTGAGCCATGGCCGCTAAGCCTGCACGTCCAGAGCCTGTGCTCCGCAACGGGAGAGGCCACAACAGTGAGAGGCCCGCGTACCGCAAAAAAAAAAAAAAAGTACAAACGGAGGTCCATATACTCTATGTCTAAATATTTAAAAGCTTAAGCCAACGAATGCTTACATGAAATATGTTCCAACCTACATTCTTGACCTAGAAAGCTAGGCTCAAATTTAGAATACATCATAGCCCTTAGTTCTGTCCACGACAGAAATAAGGGCTAACAATAGCTGCCCTTTATCACAGTCTTGGGCACAGTCTACCCTTTGGAGGATGGACAAGACATAGATGCCAATGCAGATCCAATACAGTCAGTGTCTTTTGGGTGCGGAGTTCTGGGGTCTCTGAAATGCAGGCAGTGGTCTTAGAACCGGGGTCAGCAGAGGGCTAGAGTCAAATCTCTGACACAGGAGTCCAGAGCAGAGGATTCTCTTCCCCAAGCCTAAGGGCAGTACTGAGGCTGGGGGTGGGAGGCAGACAGGGACTCTTGTACATTAGTACAAAAAATTGTCACCGCACAGCAGAGAAAATGCAGAGAATACAACCCAGTGGAAAACTCACACATATACTACTCAGGTCAGAGAGTTAAATGTTGCAGTCTCGGGAACTTTCCACACAAACAAACAGGCATCTGGTATTTTCAGCTGATACTGGAAAGAATTCAAGTCCTTCACACAGGGCAATTGGAAAAATCTCCATACATAAAAAATGTACTTGGTGTCAACTGCATAAATAAGAAGTCGGGCCTTCCTGAGGCTTTACTAAAGCCCCTGAAGCAAGATGCCGACTCCCAGGACAACCAGGTTAAGATACAGAGAAAAGGATTATTGCCAGAATCTAGAAAAGAAGAATCCAGACCATCCTAGGTCAGAAATTATGTTCTTGGTTACAGATCTATGATATATCCTCATGGTTCACTGGACAGCAACATGTACATAGTTCTTTCAGGGTCAGGGCACGATGACCCTGAATATATCCTGTTGTTATCTATATGAGTTCTCTAAGTCATATTATTTATAGATATTTACACCAGCTCAGGAGAACCAGTTGTGCCCTTTCTTCCCATCCCTGCCTGCAGTGACTTCAGGGTGGTTGCTTGAAATTGGCATTGGTGAGGGTATTTTTTTAACATCATAGAAAGCCACAAACGCTATAAATCAGAGCTGTCTTCCCCTGGAGAGCCTTTTGTGATGAATTTACCAGCACACAACTGTACGTAGGCCCAAAGTGGGCAAAAATATCAGGTAAGTAGTTCTCTTCTTAATCATGCTAATTTCTGAGTAGGCTACCTATTTATGACACACAACCATAATTTACATACTTGTAGCTAAACTTTATTTCAAGATATAATTGTCCAAAAACACTTTAGATTTTGTTTTCAAAGTGTTATGAATCAGAAATATCCATATTTTAAAATTGTCAGGGTTATCTCCCAGATTATTTTATCCAAATGTGATTTGAAAAGAATAATTTATTGCACAAGAAGGTAATAAAAACTAGTTCCATGTTTAGGAAAAAGGAAAAAAAAAGATTCTCCTGCACCTAGTCAGAAAGTGCTACTTAGCTTTTGAGAATAATTTTGAACGGCACAAAGGCATTCTCGTGTTGATGGTCTTACTCTGGGGCTTGTTTTCTGAAACTGCCTAGAGCATCAAATCCAAAATAACAGGTGTGCGTGCATTTCCTATGGGAGTCTGTCATTCCTTTGGTTCCCCTCTCCTGTAAGAAATGAAAAAGTCAAGTTTCCTCCTTCGAGTCACGCTTCAACATGCCAAGGGCGGACATGGCACACCTGCTCCACCTTCGCCACACGTCACTCATCATCAGTGGGAAGAGAGGCATTGAGAGAGAAGAGCGTGAAGATGTTCGTCAGCCACCTGAAGAACTGGGCACGGCTTCCTCAGTTGTTTTCTATGTCTGAAGGCATAAAGTTACAAAATTTGGAAAGGTCAGAACTGCAGGGCAAACTAGCTGCATGACTCCTTTACTGGGAATAGGGATGGAAGAGAGTGTTTACGGTTTGTCAGCTTTCAGCAGTTTGGAGAATACTAAACACAGGTGCCATTACTCCAGCCTTATTCTGATTTATTTGCAACATCTGTGGAGAAAACCACAGCCTAGAAAGAAATCACCTTGACAACTTCTTTTACTCAAAGAGCTGTTGTATTTTCTCAATGTTCTAGTCTAACACTCGCTCCAAAAACACATTTGTAGAGCTGAATTGGAAAGTTTTTCATTTGAATTGACTTTACCAGTTCTGAACTGGCTGGAGTTAATTTGTCTCATGAAAAGTAAATATTTTGATTTCTAACAAAATTTTAAAGAATAAGTATCTTCTTTATTAATTTACTATGGTGGGCTTAATGATGGCCCCCAAAGATGTCCACATCCTAATCTCCAGAACCTGTGAATATGTGATGTTACATGGCTAAAGGGGTTTTACAGGTGTGACTAAGTTAAGATCTTGAGATGGGGAGAGCATTCTGAATTACCCAGGTGGGCACAATGTAGTTACAAGGGACCTTATAAGAGGGAGAGGAGAAAGCAGGGAGGTTTGCCGTTGTGCTGCTGTCTTTGAAGGCTGAACAAGGGGTCTGGAGCCACGGAATATAAGTAGTCTCTGCAAGCCGGGAAAGCAGGGAAGTGAATTTGCCCCTAGAGCTCCCAGAAGAAATGCAGCCCTGTTGACACCTCGACTTCAGCCCAGTGGAAGACATTTTGGACTTCAAAGCTCCAGAACTGTAAGAAAATACATTTTTGCTGTTTTTAAACCACTAATTTGTTATAGCACTGGTAGGAAACTAATACTTTTACAGAGTAAAAGTGAAAACTCTGTTCAACTTTTTTGGGGGAATTTGTATCTGAAGCCCACAACGTTAGAGACCGTACGATTACCTTTCACCACACACTGTTACTTGTCACAATTATATGCAAATAACTATCTAGATTTTATACTCAAGATACTTGTGATTCAACAACATTGTTTTTATTTTAAGGCTAAAGGATAATTTCTAGACTTAAGGAAAAACATACGATAGCATCAGTGGAGAGAAACATATTTAAAATACTAACACAGATTCAGCACTGCTGAAGCAGATAGGTTGCCAGTTAATTATGATAACTTGACTTTTTGATGAATAAAATCTCACATTCTGTGGAAATGGAGTTTGGGTGTGTGCGTGCAGTTAGCTGGAAGGATAGAAGGAAGCAGAATAAACCATTTGAAGAAGGCTATCCAAAACTTCAAGGGAAGTCTGTGTTTTATTCCTCACCTTAAAAAAAAAAAAGGGGTAGATGCCAAGGTTTGTGGCAGAGTGGAGTAACCCAACAGTCACTGGCTTATAAACTCTGAGTGAAGCTGATAGGGCACTGGCAGGACAGTGTCTTTAGGAAATCTGTTAAATGGGGCACAGTCCTACAAATGAACCATAAACCCAAAGAAGAATACAGGTTTTTAACCAATTTTTCTCTGACCTAAGAAACCATGAGACAGAAAAAAAAATTCTATAAGGAAGAAGGCTGCCCTGGAGAGAAGCCAGGGTCAGCCAACTGGAGCAAAGCTTATTGTTACTGTTTTCATAAGGTGGATGGATGTGGGTTCACCGGGTGAATGAGGAAGGAACAGTTAAAGGTGGTGATTCAGTTTGGAAAAAAGTATCTCTGATGTTCCCTTGCTGTGAAATAAGCAGAAATAAGAGAACAGAATTAACTTAGATCTTAGATGTTGGATTGCCATTTATGAAATCTGCTACCTTGATGGGATTTGAGGAAACCATTCAGACTTGGGGGTGGAGCAGCAGAATTTCTTATCCAACAGTTCCTCTTTACTCCGCAAATAGAGGGCTGTGTAAAGGTCTCTGGATGCAAATCTCAGAGCTGTGTGATGAGCCAAGCACAACAGCAAATTGGTCCTGAACCCATTTGCACCTGAGGTGGAATTAGTGAGCGAGACCTTTGGAAAAAGCAGTACTTGCTGGCAGTTTCCAATGAATACCAAAAGCTAGAGACTCCTTTCTAGGTGGATGGGATGAGGGTGTCCTGATGCCTTTTCTTCAAGGGTCTACATTAATTTTCTCTCAACTCAACTGCTCTCAACATATTCTAGTTTTACTTTGCAGCAGTGACCAGGGTTTTCTATCTCTTACTTCCATGACTACCTAGATGACCTTGCTTTTAAAAATTGTGTCGCATGTACTATGCCAGCGTCCTCATTCTGCTTCCCCACCCACTTAACTTAGACCCCAAAGGCATAGTTTGTAAACTGTGTTGTTTCACAGACCCCTTTAAAAATCTAATAAAAGATGCGTAACCCTCCCACTCCACCGAAACAGGAGACTATATATGCACATAATTATACACCAAATGCCACATATATTTGCAGGAGTTCATGAACCCCTGAAAGCCCATTTATGGAAACCCATGTAAAAAAAAGAAAAAGGCCTTTGCCCTAAAGGATTGTTTCACCCTGCTTTAGGGTTGCTAAGAGCTTTAAAAAGTGAGAGAGGAGTGCAGTGATGCATGTGCCTTTTCAGATAGCTTGGATAGTTCCGTGAGCTGTGGAAGAGTCAAAAAGCAAATAAACGTCAACAGTTCTGAATCCCAACATTGTTTAATGACAACCTTCCCGTGTTTGCCAACTTGCTGCTTGACAACAATCCTGTTGACACTGTGGAAAAAGCTTTCCAGGTCCTCCCAGGTAAATAACCCACTGCTACCGATCACCTGGCCGCCCAGCTGAACCCTTTAATACACACAGAATTCATGATGGTGAGTCATTCCTTGCCAAATGCACCTTGACATAGCATAGACTTTACTTTTTCATGAGATCTTTTCATATACTAATCCCAGCAAAGATAATTATAAGAAGGCATCAATTTTAAGCAAAACTGTATAACAAGTAAAATGTGTTGTTTCCATATTTGTGAAAAGTCTAAATGTCTAACTTTTCTGAAGCATTCTAGTTCCTGTTGCTCTAATGCCTAGCATGTGACTTTTGGACAAGTGAAAAGATGTTTTTTAGGTTATTTCACTTGCTGGTGAAGTTAAGTCTCACCAATTTATGTGAAATTCAGTGTGTTACTGGGAACAGGGAGGTAAAATTGACGAAAATTATAACATTCATCAATTCATTATAAACAAATGGGAGAAGTGGTAGGTTTCCTGAGGAAGAAAAACAGTAAGAGTCAAGGGAAGCAGAACTTTTGATGTAGAAAAGACAATTGTGGAGGGAACGGCAGATAAACAGCATTGTGCCCTTGCTGGCTCCACAGCAAAAGTAACTTGATCACTCTGCACAACTTGGCAAGAAGCCTCAGGCAGGAGCAGAGAAGTATCCCAGGCAAGCAGGGGGTGGGGTGTGGAAGTTGTTAGATGGGCTAACCAAGCCCTTCCCTAACAGCCAGGAAGGAAACAGATTACCTATGGCTGTGACTAAGGAACCTATGGCCAACAAGACCAGTTGCCTGCATAGAATTCTGCCAAGAAGTCTAATAGCTTCAGCTTTCACAGTGGTTTTACTCAAGTTTGGAAACAGGTGGGAATATCTGGGGGGAAAAAGTCAAGAGGCACTTTTAACTTTAAACAGTAAATGAAGATAAAAAAGATTTCCCCAGTGCGGGGGGGAGGGATAAATTAGGAGTTTGGGATTAACATATACATACTACAGTATATAAAATAGATAACCAACAAGGACCTACTGTATAGCACAGGGAACTCTACTCAGTATTCTGTAATAGCCTATATGGGAAAAGAATCTGAAAAAGAATAGATATATGTATATGTATAACTGAATCAACTTTGCTGTATACGTGAGACTAACACAACATTGTAAGTCAACTATACTCCAGTATAAAATAAAAATTAAAAAAAAAAGATTTCCCCAAATCAAAAGTGATTAAATTACTAGAAACCACCTTAAATGCTAGAGATCAGATTGGAGGTAGACAGATCAGCTAGGACAGGGTTTCTGGTTTAAGATAAGAGGAGCCTGAGTTGGAATTGTAGTACAATGAAATTCTTGAGGACCAACATGTTAGATATAATTTAATCCCTTTCATGCTCCCATTTTACATATGAGAGTGTTCACAGAGCATCTGTGTCACTATATGATTCTACCTAAGGTACTGTAGTTAGTGGAAAACCTAATAGGCTCCAGAGCCCCTGAGGACGAGTTCAGGGACCCTAGAAATAGGGAATTGGATGCAAGAGATACTACAGTGGAAAACCAATTATAGATTAATAACAACTGAAGAAGTTACAAATTAGTGAGAGAGCATCAAATTTAACCAGGTGTTAGCATGATTTAGAATACATTTTAGTGTTTTAGTTCTTTAACTTCTTGGGTTAGGATTCTTAGTTTTTAAAAAGCACACTCTAATCACTCTGTAACTATGCAGAAAGCCAAAAACAATAGTTAAGGGGTTTTACCATTACAAATGTCAAGAAAATGGAATGATCTACACTGTTCCTCTTATTTGAATAGAAAGTTCTTAGAAATGTCATTCAACAATTTGTCCATGTGGCAAATGATTTAAAATGGAGACTTCTAATTATTTCTAGCCATAAATTGAGAACAAATTTTAAGCTAGGCAAAATTATTAGATTCTAATAGTCACATGAACTTTATCTA
This sequence comes from Delphinus delphis, assembly GCF_949987515.2. NCBI lineage: Eukaryota > Metazoa > Chordata > Mammalia > Artiodactyla > Delphinidae > Delphinus > Delphinus delphis. Next base: position 24,098,088 of record NC_082689.1, on the reverse strand, counting down.
AGAAGCCGAAGGTCTAAAAACCTGCAGTAAAAAAGGACACCTTGACTTTATTAATAGTGTTTTAAAACTCTAGTACAATCTTTTCCAGAGAGTTATAATAACACACAAAAGTAGGGCAAAGACTTCCAAGAAGTCTTCCTCAGTTTATTAAGGAACTTCATCTACTGGAATTTATTTTATTATTACCGTTATCATTAGTATTACTTTTACTGTTACTGAATTAGGAAAAATTGATCTTTCTAGGCGTAGCCAAAAAATCTCTGTTCTATACACTCAAAATTCACCTTAAATTATCCCAGATGTCATTTACTTGAAATGTGTAGCAGTAAAACCCCTTCACTGAACTATTGTTTTTAGGGTTCTGGATACAGAGTGAATAAGATATACTTAAAAAAATATGGATCTTAACTCAAGCTAAAGAACCATAAAATTAGTTTTAAATCATGTTAATACACAGTTATAATTTGGTGCCTTTTTTTTTGGCTGCATTGGGTCTTCGCTGCTGCGCACGGGCTTTCTCTAGATGTGGCGAGCAGGGGCTACTCTTTGTTGTGGTGCGTGAGCTTCTCATTGTGGTGGCTTCTCTTGTTGCGCAGCATGGGCTCTAGGCGTGTGGCCTTCAGTAGTTGCAGCACGCGGGCTCAGTAGTTGCGGTGCGTGGGCTCTAGGGCATGTGGGCTTCAGTAGTTGTGGCACACAGGCTTAGTTGCTCCACAGCATGTGGGATCTTCCTGGACCAGGGATCAAACCCATGTCCCCTGCTTTGGCAGGCACATTTTTGACCACCACACAATCAGGGAAGTCCCTGGTGCTCTTTTCACTAATTTGTAGTTTCAATTGTCCTTTAATCTACAATTGATTTTTCTTAGCCTTGGCTTAAGACACAGTGTATCTATTTGGCCACCTAATTGGTGATGGCAAGGCCACGACAGAATTTACTGGGGCCCAAAAGTTAAGCACCAATCAAGTGACTCCAAAGAGAATGTAGGAAAGAAGTGAACCCTATCCTTTTTATTTACACAATTTTCTTTTTATAAGAAATTATTTAAAATTTATGACTATGTAGGTATTTCAATGATGAAAATAAACTAGATTAGAAATAAGCCAGGGGTGATACATGAAAGCATTTTGTCATAAAGAAGGAAATGTCTAAAGTAGTTTGGACTCCTCTGAAGAGAAATATGGTAAACAGCAAGTTCTATACCAATATAATTCGTATTACTATTAATCACCAAAGCCCATGTGATAAAACCTTATCCAAACACTAACCTCATAAGAGATGGAACATGCAGAAATGTCAGTGGAATCTTCATAAGCTAGAATCTCAAGAAACTACAAGAGTATTTTCAGCAAAAGGCAAAGCAACCTCTATCACTTCTCTTTTAGAAATATCGTGAATAGAACATTCTGTAGAATTTGAAATGGGAAGCATAAAGAAGGTGTATTGTGGTGGTAAGGATGATGACAGTGGCTATTTAAGGACCAGACCTTGTTTCTTAGGCATGAAAAGGCAACAGCAATGACCAAGAAAGTGCTGAATTCATTCTGCCAGGATTTAGGAATAAACTGATGAAGTTCCAAGCAGAGTGACTCTGCATATCACTCCCATCTCTGGGAAACTGCCATAGCAAAGCTTCTCAGTTATGTTTCCAGTTGAATTATCAGGAAGTGTTGCTCAGAGCACTAACTTACCCTTCAGAGAACTTCCATATTACTCATGGTATTTAGACAATTCTAATTCCAAACAATCCAGAGAAACCAGGAAGGAATCAGAGTTCACCCTTCAGTCACTGGTTCTTGGAACTTACTTGAGCCAACCTACACATGCCGATACCTTTTCTTTTGTTCCTTTATATTAATCTGCATTAATCCTTTAATCTTGAACAGATTGAGTCATTAAAAATTAACACAAATATTTAGGATTTTTGTTTAATTTAGTTATTGAAATTATCAATTCCCAGCCTATGTGTTGTGTATACATTCTAGTCCTATACATCTTAAGCGCATTTGGGTCTTCTGCTCATGTGCCCGTGGCAGCTGCAGCTCCTGCACTCCTCTGCCATCATGATACTTGATGGCAAATGGTCTAATTGCATGTATTTCCATTGTACCAATAGATTGAAAGAAAAGGGCAAAGCCACTCTGGATTGAAAAGGTAGACTTTAACAGAAGTCTCAGTAATTTTCAGGTATTAATAACTTTAACACCTTATTCAGGTAACCAAATGAATATTAACTATTATAATTCCATTAATCTATAGTATCTTCTTTAAAATTGAAGTATAGTTGATTTACAATGTTGTGTTAATTTCTGGTATACAGCAAAGTGATTCAGTTGTACATATATATATATTCTTTTTCATTATAGTTTATTACAAGATATTGAATACAGTTCCCTGTGCTATACAGTGGGACTTTGTTGTTTACTTTATATAGTAGTTTGCATCTGCTAATCCCAAACTCCTATTTGATCCCCCCATTCACCTGTGGTAACTATAAATTTGTTTTCTATGTCTGAGTCTGCTTCTGTTTTGCGGATGAGTTCATTTGTATCATATTTTAGATTCCACATGTGACAGAAGATGATATTTGCCTTTCTCTGTCTGACTTACTTCACTTAGTGTGATGATAATATAGTGTGATAATGATATAGTATCTTTTTATAATCACAAAAATTAAGAAATATTACAAATTCACAACATAATGTGAATTCTAGATTTGGATGGAGTGCTGTAATTGTTCAAACACACATCCATGAAGAAAATAGTTTGTTGAAAGGAGGGAGAAAAGAGAACTTCTATTTGATCTCTAATCAAGTTGCATCAATATAATCTTAAACATCCCTTTCATCAGAAGACAATAATATAATTAAGGGCACATGTCTTATGAAAAAATCAAACTATCCATTTTATACTTCTTTACGAAAATCCTTTGGGGTAGTTGAGAGAGGTCAGATGGAAGAGAGTAGTAGCCTGAATTGAGTATTCACTTATTCTTTGTCAGGGCTCAGTAAACGAAGAGGAAGGCAGTTGAAGGGAAGAGTTTCCTTTTCCTTTCTCAGACTTCAACCTGTAAATCTAAGACCAGTTTTTAGGTACCCACTTACCTAGACAAATATTTATGTCAACATACACACTGATGTGTGTTTATGCTATTAGTGGTGGTAGGGGTGTTGAGAGGGGTAGTACAAAGGGCAGGCAGTGTGGAGCTGATGCCTACATAAGCTATAGGAGCATTTGGCCAGGTCCACTGAAATATAGCCAGCTCTTGATATGTTCGTTAGTTCATTCATTCGTTGCTTCCTTCTTAGATTTCTTCAATATTTAATTTATTTCCTTTAAAGTATTTACTGAGAACCAATTATATTCTAAGCATGTCCCTTATCATAGCTATTTTCCTTTCAAATAGCTAACTAGCAAGCTAGAAAATAAGTTACTGTAATTCCATAGAGGAAATAACTCAAGTACACTGGAGTCCGCTTCACTAATATCAAAATGGTAACCTATTAAAAAAATAAAATGAGTACTGAAACAAAAATGCCATCTAAATTAGATATTCACCTGGGGGTCTGTTAGTCTTAAATGATTTAAGTCAGTGATTAAATTGTAGCAAATTGAAGAAACAAGCTTCTAGGCGGCAGCGGTGGCACCGTGAAAGGGAATAAAATGAACAGGGTAATTAGTCTATCTTTACATTGAAACTGTATCTAAAAGCAAGCCTGTCTTCTTATACACCTTTCCTTGGTCTCCATGAAATAAGACAGGATCTTTAATGAAGTTCTGAATCTCTGTTCCTATTCAAACTGGGAGCTCAAATTTGAAATTTACGTGTCGGCAGCTGACAGATACTTCCAAAAGAAATTCCGATGTATTTTCTCTTGTGAAGTCAGTTCCCTTTAAGAGACCAGAATTATGCTTTATGTGTAAGTATAATACATACCAAAAAACTTGATAGAAAAATAAATCTTTTATCCAGAGATGACTGACCCTTCTTTGTGAGAAGTAGACTGCAGAGTGCTATCTCTGAATTTTGCTCAGGGGACTGTGACGGTATCTGAGCATGCATGGGTACTCTTCTCCTACCTATATCCCAGCCCGGTACTACTGGAGTATCCCAGGCAAGAGTTGAGGTGCGCCATCATTTTCAGTCTAAGTGGAATGGATTTGAACCTTATCCCACAAGTGATGAGAGCCCCACATTGCTCATAGTTGTTCTAGAAATTCCGGTGCGGAAAAGGAGGGAGAGAGTAAAAGGATGGTGTGTGCTTTTTTTGCAGGGGGTCAGTGCTAGCTCTGAACTACTTGTAAACTTGTTATGTTCTTCCCAAGAATTGTGCCTGTACTGTACCACATCACCCCTGAGGCAGTACTTTCTCCTTGATTTCTCCCCTAAAATACCACACTAGTTATGTGAGTGTATAGAACGTTGTATTAAAAGTTTGGGGATAACAAGGGAATTGATGTAGTTAGCTTTATAGTGACTCTTCAAAGCTTTCCTCCAATTTCTATTCCCTCACTTTATTATGCACAGCAGTTAACACACCCTCCACCCTTGTATAACCAAAGACTCTCAGTGTGCCAGCCTAAACAATGGGCTATTGACTCCTCTTTCCCTCTAGCAGCACCACAGAGATGCATTGAGATTCTAGACTTTCCTTTATTCACCCCCTCCATTAGACCCTCCAGGGAAGGCAATAGCGTTGATCTCTACTGATAAGAGTTTCGTCATCCTGCATATGAGCCAAAGTAGCTATAGTTGGGTTTTAAATAACCATTTGCTTTTTCTCCATTATACTACGTGGTCCTTGGTGTTACAGATTTCACTTTTTCTGCCACAGGATCACAGGCAAAATCCTCCCCATATCAACTGGTTTGTGGACCAGCTGTGGGTTGCCCATAATCTCAAGACCCAAACCCTTACTGGTCATACCAAGACACTCTGATTAGGAAAGGGAAAGAAACTTACAACTTCTTGAGTATCTACTCTGTGCCCAGCGTGGTAGATCTACATTCACAAGGACTGAGCAAACAGGTACTAGTATTCCGAATCTTATAGATAAGGAGGTTGAGATCAGAGAAATAACTCTCATAAAAATCACATGGGTATTGGAGGCAGGGCCAGAGACTGGGCCCAGATCTTCCAGCCAGCAAAGCTATGTGCCCTTTCATCATATTGCAGTGCTGGGAAAAAGATGTTAAACTGTATTTTCCAGTATTTGACACTCCCATCCCCACCCCTGGGGACCTTTGTTTCTGAGACTTTCTCCAACAGCTTCTCAGATTCTTCCAGCAGGTGATAGGGGCAAATAGCCTCATGAGTCCAAAAGAGCACTTCCCTATGCCAAGCAGAGGGAAATTCAGGCCTTAATTTCAGGGGTCAATAAGAAACTACTGAAATAAACTGGAAACTAAAATTTTGGTTTGATGATAGGTTTGGAGGAGGTGAGCGGATTATTGTTTGGAGACAGAGGGCATGATCTGGTGGTAAATGTGTACACACATGTGTTTGTATACAAGTGGATACAGACATTTCCCACTTTTACTGCCTGCCTTTAGAAAACCACTTAACCAAGAATGGAGAAATGTACCATTGTAGCCACCCTACTTTGTGTGTGTGTGTGTGTGTGTGTGTGTGTGTTGTAGTAAAATATATAAACATAAAAATGGTTAAAAAGGTAAATTTTAAATGTATAATTCAGTATCATTAAGTATATTCACACTGTTGTATAACCATCACCATTAGCTAGCCAGGATTTTATTCCAAACTCCATACCCATTAAACAGTAACTCTCCATTCCTCCCATCCACCCTTCAGCCCTTGGTCACCACTATTATACTTCTTATCTCTGTGAGTTAGACTGTTCTAGGTACCAGCATGTAAATGGAATCATACAATATTTGTTCTTTTGTGTTAGGCTTGTCTTCAAGGTGTGCCCTGCTAATCTGATTAAGCTAGTAAGGGTAGTTCTCTGCTGCCACTGAAGAGTGGCAACAACTTCTCTGGGGTGAAATGCTTGGTTTGATCATGTCTAGGGATACCTAAGATAGAGGAACTCGATAAATACACAGATTAACCAAGCAAGAATAATGTCTGTGTTCATATACACTGGCACTTGAGCAGATCAGCAAATTTCAAAATGACAAAAGGAAAGCTTTATGTATGCATTCTGCATATGTACGTAGCAATATGTTGACACTAGGAATGAGTATCAAATTTCTGTTCATTAGTTTAGGAAGGTTTACCAAGTTCCTACTGTATTAAAGATATCAAGAGAATGAGATAAAGATCCTGTTCTCAATAAAAATAATGTGAAAATTGTTTATGCCTATCATCAGCCATTATTATGAACATCACTCTGAAATATTATATACAATAAGATAACTAAAGGGTTAAAAATTGTGGCTTTATTTCCCTACAAATAATATTGTTGGGAAGAAAGTCATTCCTACTAAAGGGAAGGCATTGTGGTTTAATATCATGGAGCATATATTAAGAACAATATAATTCTGGCAAAATAATGCTCAGAACTCAGTCAACAAAACAAACTGGATGGCTGTTAAAAGCTAAAATATTACATTTCATCAATTCTAAGACCCACATTTTTCTCCTTTTAGATCTCTCAAACTGAAAGGCATCTTACAATCTATAGATGGAATTGGGTAAATTGAATAAAATAAAAAGTGTCTTCATTTCTTTCCTGAGATTGTTTGCCTTTCCTTTAAGGAAAGGTTTGTTTGATGTGTGTGTGTGTGTGTGTGTGTGTGTGTGTGTGTGTGTGCGCGCGCACGCGTGCGCTTTAAGAACTTGTTTGACTCTTCCAATTTCTAGTGTTGATAATTTTACAAGCTTAGAATTTAAATGGCACAAAACTCTGACCTTTGTTTTTTATTCTCTGTTCTGACCGTCACTGGGGAGTGCAGAAGCTGAAGCAGATACAAGGTCTGAAATTGGTGATACATAACCTGAGCGTTCTCTGTGCAAGACTCTGTAACATATCTAGCTGTGTTTGAATCGTGCCTCTTCCACTTATCTCGCTTTGTGAGCTGACAGGTTACTAAACCTCTCTGTGCCTCGGTTTCCTCACGAAAGGTATCTACCTCATAGCATTGTGAGGGTTGAGTTTAATGTAAGTAAAGCACCTAGAATAATGCCTGGCACATACTAACCACTCTCCACTGTTAGCTGTTAACCCTTGAGCCTCACTTCCTGGATGTTCTCTCTAGGCTCATGTGTTTAACTACAACCCTTATTTGGGACAATTCCCAAAATTATGTCTTCAGTGTGGGGCTTCCCTCTGAACTCCCAAAGTTTATATCCAACTGTTTACTCCACTAGGATATCTAAAGGTATCTCAAAATTAACAGGTTGACAGAAGAACTCAACTTTTTGACTTTCATCAAATTGTCTCTTCAACTTTCTTAAACCACCCTCTTGATCTATCACATCCCTTATCCCAGCTTTCAGCAAAGCCTGTCCCTTCAGCATTCAAGGTATGTCCAGATTTGACCATTTCTCATGACCTCCCCTGCATTTATTTCTGGTTCAAACTATCAACTCTTCCTTGAACAACTGAAGAAGGTTCCCACTAATTTCTCAGCTTCCTTCCCCCTTGCTTCCTGTATTTTATCCAGAGTGGTTCCTTTAAGTTGTGACCCGTTAACATGTTACTCCTTTGCTGAAGACCCTCCAATCATTTCCCATTTCACTCAGTAAAGTCCTAGCACAGCTTTTCAGGTGATCCCTTATTTGGCTCGACTACCCCTTGCATCACCTCTTTTCCCTCTTCTCTGCTCCAATCACTCATGTCTTCAAATGGCTCATGTATCATCCTGCTCTTGCTAGTCTCTTTCCACAAATATCAGGGTGGCTCACCCTACCTCTTTATTTCTTTCAGGTCTCTCATCAAATAGGCCTTCCTTCCCTGTCCACCATGTAGAAACAGCATCCATTTCCCTCTTCACTGTATACTTTTTCTACTTTACTTTTCTTCCTTGCACTTATCACTACACAACATATTATCTATTTGCCTTTCTCCTTGAGATCAGAGATTTTTCATTCAGGCTGTACCCCAAGGGCCCAGAATAGTGTTTGGCACATATTAGGGGCTCAGTAAACATTGAATAAATGAATAAAATAATGTGTCATTTTCTAAGGATGACTTTGTTGGGACCCTCATTTGAGTGATTGGATTTCCCACTGCAAATGGATTTGCATTTATCTTACCGGTCTGTGAAAGATTGGGTTAAAAGGGGCTTTTTTTTTCTATAATATTTTCCCCCCGAGATTTGGACACTTACTCATTTGTTCAGAGCCAATCAGTGTCAGCCTTTAGTCTGCCAATGTGGTTGCTGAGTGATGAGGCATTTCATCCCTCTGGGAGTTTAAAGTACCACCTGTGCAGCATGTACAGTTGCAGCTGGCTATGAGCAAAACTCTGAGATTGATCAAGTCAGAATCTCCTCGTAGGGAGCATAGGCAAGGAATGTTCAGACTCTGGGTCAGCTCACGAAGGGTCTTTCAAGTTCTCTCTTCACTTGTATAGATTTTTAGTGCTCATGAAAGCAAGGCACCCCAGAGAGTTGGCTGTAGTCTAATACACTGAAAGATCCCCACAGAGCTTCAACCACAGCTCTGCAGAGAGAGATCTGGGTCTCTCTGGTGACTAAACTCATCATATACTTTTATAACTTAATTTCTAATAAAATATTATTTGAACCAAGAGAAAAGTCCCTTGTGGATTTTACTTTTAGAGCTGGAGCAGTAAAGAACTTGGCTTTTTCTCATTAAGATGACTTTTCTTTTCGTGCTGTAGAGCTAATATAATGATTGCTTAACAATGTGGTAGTCTTACTCTGCTTGGCTACTGTAACACTATACCAAAGACTGGATGATTTAAACAAGGGAAGTTTATTTTTCACAGTTCTGGAGACTGGGTAGTCCAAGCTCAAGGTGCTCACAGATTTGCTCCTGGTGAGAGCTCACTTCCTGGCTTGTGGATAGCTAACTTCTGGCAGTGTTCTCCTATGGCCTTTCCTCTGATGCAAGTTTCTGGAGAGAGAGAGAGAGAAAAGGGGGAGGGGGGAGATCTATCTTTCTCTTCTTACAAGAGCACTAATTTCATCATGAGGGCCTGACACGCATGACCAAATCTAAACCTAATTATCTCCCAAAGGCCCCCACCTCCAAATATCATCGCATTGGGGGTTAGGGCTTCAATACCTGACATTCAGTCCAAAACAGTGGTTAAGAGGTTTGCAGTCAGAGTGACCTGGATTCAAATCTTGGTTGAGATAATTACTGGGTGCATTTAGGCAAATTACTCAACTTTTCTAAGCCTCAGTTTTTTAAATCTGTAACATGGACCCTCAGCTACCTCACTGAAGTCCTACAGCAAATTCTGCCATCTCTATAGAGCAAATATTTAGATGGTAGCTGTCGTTATTATCTTTTAAATGCCTCCCTTTACCTTATGTAATCACTGAAAATATTTAGAGGAGTATTCTACTTATAATGATATATGGCAATTTTTATTTCTGACAATGCATTTTACATTTTAATACATATATCCCCAGTGCAGAATAGCTTTATAGGTTCTTGAGCTCTTACTAAGCTGTCAATTTTCATATTATGTATGAAATGTATCAAGTATTATTTTACAATCGTAAAATGAAAAGTATTAGATTGCAAAAATTTTACACTTCAATACTATAGCTTGCTTTTAATCTAATATGAAAGTAGAAAGTAAATGTGTTCTGATAAATATGTATACATATATATTTTATTTATGTGAAGTACCTAGCTAAGTTCTAGGCATACAGTAGATGTTTAAGAAATGTTAACTTCCCTTCACCCCAATACCTACATAAAGTTTAACACAAGTTTTATATAGGAACCCATGACCAAAATGTTAGCATTTTAATTTTTTAAATGTTAGTTTCTATTTTAAACATTTTTTAATATTACCATTTTTTCATCTGCCTGACTTCCACAATTTCTAATGCAGGCAATAAGAGCTGTGAAAATTCTGTTGTCCAGATTGATCCCCTTAAATTGTTAATCATTGTTATGCCATTCTTTTGCTAAAATGTTCACTGCCAGATTCACTCATTTATTAATTGAGCCAAAACGTATGAAGAGCCTGCTGTGTACCAGGCACTGCATTAAGCAGTGGGTATATAGAAGTGAATAAGACAGGTAAGGTCTTTCCCCTGAAGCAAATTAAAGTCTAGTGAGGAATGACAGATAATAAGCAAACTTTAAGATTTTCAAGCATACTAGAAAAAGCCAAAGAATAATGAACAAGGGTAGTATATTCCTTTCTATAGCTGGTCAGGGGAGGTCTCCTGGAGGTAGTGCCATCTGAGCTGAAACCTGAAATTTGAAGTAACCAGCCAAGTAAAAAGCCAATGAAGAGCAATGCATTGAGAGGGGAAAGCAAACCCAAGGCCCCCAAGGCAGATAAGAGTTTAGCACCTTAAAAAACCAGTGAGTAGACCACTGCGAACATAACAAGTAAGTGAATCTGGAAGGAGATGATGGTGAAGTAGGCAGGGGCCAGATCAGATGATGTTATGCAGTACAAAGGAAAATGTTTAGATTTTATCCTGAATTCAATCAGAAGCCAAAGAAGGATTTTAAGGAGGGGAGTGACATAATTTTACTACCTATGAAAATGACACACTTGGCAATTGTGAGCTGAATCCACTGCAGAGGGGAACAAAAGTGAAGGCTAGGAGCCCAGGCTGGTGGCTATTTCCATAATCCAGGCTAGACGTAATGGTGGTTTAGATGAAGGTGGTGGTAGTAGAAAGAAGGAGTAAGGGAGAGATCAGACTCTTAGATTTTAAACTTGAGCACATGAGAAAAATTACTGGAGGGGGGAATCTCAGCACAGCGTTTGACAAGATGGGGAGTTATCAGGAGTTCTGTTTTTGATATGTTAAACTTGACATGTTTATAATATACAAGTAGAAATGTCAAATGTTGTTGGATATGGGTCAAGGATAAAGACATATATTTAGGAGCTGTTGGCATCTAGGTGGTATGTAAATTCACTGGGCTAGGAGAAAGTATAGCTAGAAAAGTAGGCACTTGATCAAGCTCTGTAGCACTACAACATTTAGAGGTCTCATAAGAAGGAAATAGGAAAGAAGAATAGAGACGGAGCACTCAGAAGTAGGAGAAAAAAACAACACAAGAATGTGTTGTTGAATAATATCAATGATTGCTAGTAATTCCTGTGCCAAATACTGTTTTAATTGCCTTAAAATAACTTAATCCTCATAATTTCAAGAGGTAGGTACTATTATTACCCCATTCTACAGGTACAAAAACCAAGGCACAGTGAGTTAACCAATTTGCCTGTTTACACAGCTCATAAGTGGCAGATCTAGGAGTCAAAGCTATCCAATTCCAAAGGCAATATTCTTAGTTAGGACCTGATATTAGCTCTCTAATTTGTAAATGAAAAGTTGCTTTTTTTAAATCCCCTTAAATAACAAATCTCCCTGAGACAAAATAAGATGACAGGAAAATATCCATTGGACTTGGAACATGGAGATAGATTGCTTCAATGGAGAAAACTTTTCAAGTGGAACATTGGTAATAGAAGACAGATAGATGGGAGTTAACGAGTTAGCAGGAAGTAGGCAGTAGAAACCACAGTGTTAGATGGCTCTTGTGCAAAGTTCTGTTGCAGAATGAAACAAAGAAATGGGGCTGCAGCTAAAGAGGGATTTGGGACTCAAGGGAGGTGTGCTGGTTAGGTCATCTGAGAAGCAGACCATAATATGGAGATAGAAGTACAAGAGATTAATTGGGATAATGCCTTTCAAGGATAATGAAGAGGGAGCAGGAGTAGGCAGTGAAAGCCTTGAAATAATACAGAGGTTTGAGACCTGTGAAAGGAGAGGAGGAAGGGAAGGAGGATTAGGTCAGAACAGACTACTGTGCAGCTCTGAGAATGTCTCAGGGAGCTGTGTCATAGATTGCCTGTAGAGGAGCCCTTCATGAGGCAGAATGGCCAGGATTTAGGAGTCTTGCCATGGTCAGTCATTGGCTAGGGTTATCTAGGAAACACCTTGCCTTGGCTTAAACGCCACAGTGGATGCTAAAGGTGCTTAGCTCCTTGAAGCTGATCAGCAAGGCCTGTCTTAAGGCAGACCTGAGTGTTTGTCTCCAAAGCCATCCCAGGAGGGTTGTTTTGTATATTGGCTTTATACACTGATGAGAATCAAGGTAAAACAGAGAGAACACAATTACTTAAAATTCACAAAAGCTAGCACAGGACTTAACTTTGCCTCTAACACCATTTTAGGCAAAAAAATTTCCCATTTCCCATTAAGTGTTCATTTAAATGGTCCCAACAAAAGTATTATGTAAAAATCATTATCTTAGGAACTTATCTTATTGAATATCAAGTCTGGACACTTCAACTCCTACAACTCTATAGAATAAAAATCTCATTTTAAAAAACAGGCAAAGGACTTGAGTAGACATTTCTCCAAAGAGGACATAAATGGCCAACAGGTATATGAAAATGAGTTCAATATCACTAATCATCAGGGGCCTGCAAATCAAAACCACAATGAGACATCACCTCATACCTGTTAGGATGGCTATTATCAAAAAATAAAAGATAAGTGTTGGTGAGGATATGGAGAAATTGTAACCCTTGTACACTGTTGGTGTACAAGAGTCAAGATGTAGAAACAAACTAAATGTCCATTAACAGATGAGTGGATAAAGAAAATTGTATGTGCATACCACAAGGAAAATTACTCAGCCTTAAAGAAGGAAATCAGGCCTTATGGGACAACACAGATTAACTCTGAGGATACAAAACAGGCCTCAACAAATTTAAGTGGGTGCTTAATTTTATCTAAAGAGCTCAGAACACTTGGTAAATGTCATTAAAACCGTTTTCTTACTGTTGAATATGTCTGTGAAATGGTGATATAAAGATACAATTGCAAAGTCTGAGTGATAAGGTACTAAGGTGAATTGTGTAAAAGATCACATGTTTAGTGACCTGAAAACTATATTTTTAAAAATCTAGAAACCCTTTTTGGTACTGAAATGATAAAGCAATCAACAAACATGAGTCAAAACTATTGGAAAACTTAACTATGCAAAACACTAGTCTTGTTGCCTTCTTAACTGGATACAAGGTCAACTGCATAGGTTGCAAAAACGTTAGGGATTCATGCTGTGTATGTTGTTTTCACTGGGCTGGAAGACTGAATGCCTTGATTGATGTTTTGAAAACACGTGCGTGCAGGCGCGCGCGCGCGCGCGCACACACACACACACACACACACACACACACACAGCAAAATTTAAAAACCCTCACAGATTACCAAAAAACAGAAGATTTTTCTATACTAGATCAGAGTACATACACATTTTTAAGTCAATACAGCACTTGTGGAACAATACTTTAATGCACTTTCCCTCAGAGTTAACAGGCTTCCTATTAGAAACAGAGTAATTCCTGAGATATCAGTTGCTTGGGGATTCTTGGTAAAATTACTCTAATAATCCGAGGCAGCATGAAGGCAATAATATAGTAGGCGTATAAAAATATTCACAGCTACTCTCTGTTCCCTGGGAATTTAGATGGGTAATCCCACATGGTTAATAGTACTTGTTATGTATGGTTGAGAATGATTCCAAAACAATAGAAATCACCAAGGAATAATAAGAGGGAGTTAAAAATGAAGGGAACCTTGCCTTTCTGAAGAAAATAAAACTGCTGGCTAATTTTGGCCAGTGGTTGCCAAGACCATGTCTTCTTCAAACCCACTTAGATGCTAATTTTGTTCAACAACAGACTATGGAAGAATTTAATTCATTCAACTACCTGTTTTGTAAAAAGACAGCAATGATCTCAGTGCAGACAACTGACTTCTTACTCTTGCTGGGCTGTAGATTGTTCAGCTACTCTAAGGCTATCTCTATGGGAATTACTATGAGTCGTTTTCACGGGGAGAGAGCAAGGATGAAAACTCCTGGAGTGTCATGGTTGCAGGCACATAACTGCTGCCCCCACACTCCTTAGAGAAAAACGACAGTGCACACAGCAGGAACAATATGTTCTCTCTACTGCTCTGTATTTGTGAGGGGATTTCGTTCCCGGAAGGGCAGGGTACTGGGCTTTATGTCAGCTCTAAGCAAGCCCATGAGGGCTTCCTTTACGTGAGGACTCAAGCAGTGAGATATAATAGGTCTCAGACTCATAAATTAGGAATAATAACTCTGCAGAGCAAAACTGACTTTGTGCACTCAGGCAATGGGATTAAGTTAATGCCACAAGCTCTACTCTTTGTGAAAGGTAAACTTCTGGCTGAAGAGAACAGCAATAATTATTCAAAATTCCTGAAGTAGGCCAACCATTTGTCCAGAGGGCAAAGAAATCCTGCTTAACTGGCTTCCACTCGAAACCAGTGTCAAGTTCCTAACCTTATGAACTCCCCAGAATGATATTAGGTGGCAAAGGAGGAGCCGTTCTCTTTAGCTCCTTTCTTCTTTTTCTCTCCTTTTCTAAAAATCAGAGCACGCAATGTGGTTATGTTTATATTGGCACGCACGTATTGTTTCTCAGAGGATTGTCATATTTGATAATGGACTTCCATCCTTTATAAGCTGGAAGATATTTTTCTTTCTTTCTTAAAATGATAGTGTTCCTTAAGGGAATTCTTTTCCTTCAAGTGGGTGGAGCTAGCAGATGAGCATGTACATTATTGTAGATGTACTGTCTCCCTTTAAGAAAACATTATTGTATTGTTAGTGATCTACTGCCTTTTTTTCTAAGTATTTTCTGAGTGGGGCTGGTGACAATTGGTCCAAGAACTGGAGAAAAGTGAGGAATGAGACGTGGCGGTCTAAAGTAGTGGCTCTTAAAATGTGAGATGTCACAGATCTCCTTGAAAATCGGATAAAAATTAGGAAGGTACACTCTTGGTAGAAAAAAAAAAGTTTCTATGCTCACAAAAATTTATATAGAATCTCAGGAATTTCAGAACCCTTCTGGCAGGCATCAATGAACTCTCACCCCAAAGTTTATGAATATCAGCTGAGTCCTGTATAAAAAAGGGGTGGAAATGTTTACCCCTACCAAGTTGTAGAAGACTGTGAATACCCCACCGTCCTTCAACTTAAGGCTAAAGTCTTTAGGTCATCCTAGTCAGCCCCACTGCTCTGAGCACTGCTATCAAGAAATACAGTTGGGTCATCATTGGCAATGACTGGATTCCTCATAAGTGCTGGATGTGCAACAAATGCTCTACCCTATCTTCCTCTAAATGTTGAGTTCTTAAAACTTTAACCACAAACTGTGTTGCAAAACTCACTTGGAGCACTCAGGAGTTCACTTATGAGAAGACACACATGGTTTCAGAACTGGCTCTAGCTGAGTGACTTTGTAGCTGCCTATATGAAATGATCCGTCCATTTTAGCTTTGATCTTAGGGAAAATAGCCACATCTTGATACATTCTTCATAATAAGCAGCTTGGATAATACTCCTACTTCTGAATTAAAGGTTAAAAGTATCTGGAAAAAGAACTAACCTTTTTCTTCTTGAGACATTCCCTCCAGGGCAGGCCGAAGGTGTACTAGCAAAGAAGGAAAGCTTATAATTTTTCTCTCCATAGTATCCTGAGCTGTCAATTCAGCAGCTTTCAGAAGAACTAAACCTACTTTACAAAAAAAAAAAAGGAGAGCTTGAAAGTGTTGTACCATTAGCTATTCTGATTCTAGTCCATGCCAGGAAGCAACAGTTCTTATACCATGTTCCATTTTTGATCTAATCCATTTCAACAGCCTGAAGTCGCAGCATGGTAATGCTGGGGGAATTCTTTGATGATAATTGGAAACTGCACTGCCTTGCCCCTTAAGTTATACAATCTGACTGTCACTAGGAGTGTCATTTGGGCTTTAAAGAGCCAGGGATAAGAAAAGTGGGCATCTGAAGTCTCCGTGGAAGGTACAGCAGCAAGTCAGAGTCTCTTGTGAAAGTTCTCCTGTTGGTTAGGTTGGGATATAGAAGGAAGATGTGTGTCCCTCCCCTGATATTTTAGAGCCTCAAGACAACTCAGTATATCACCATTCAAATACCCAGACTGCACTACCTTTACTTTGGGGGCAC
Organism: Delphinus delphis; assembly: GCF_949987515.2. Taxonomy (NCBI): domain Eukaryota; kingdom Metazoa; phylum Chordata; class Mammalia; order Artiodactyla; family Delphinidae; genus Delphinus; species Delphinus delphis. The sequence continues at coordinate 24,081,943 of NC_082689.1, read as the reverse complement.
ACAGCCATGATATGGGATGAAAAGTCACACTACACAGCAGTTATTGATAACAGTTAAATATAACACCAGGCGTTAAAACCTGGTACCTTCTTGCCATGATAAAGATTGTAACAAGAACAGGAAATGGCACGGCACAAATCCGTTTTCATGATAATGATCTCATGAATGTAAAGATCATAGGAAATGGAACAAATGTAACCCATTCCATTACCACTTTCAAACGGTAACCTCCTTGTCCTAGTCACATGCCCTACTTATGGTCCTGATTAAATCACAAAGGAAATCAAAAGGCTGATTGTGACACCGGGGTAGCAACGCAGCCCCCATTTGTGTGTGTGCATATGTGTGTGTGCACACGTCTTTCCTTCTTTTGAACTCTGCTGCACTGTTACAGCTGATTCCCTAACTTTGACCTGAAGAAAGCAGGTCAGACACAGAAGGAACAAAGAAAACTAAAAACCAGGGAGTCAGCTGGGAATAGGCACTCTCCTTACCATCCTTTATCAAGATTAGGAAACCCTGACCTTCCCCTAAACAGAAGCCGTAAACAAAGAAGATGACTGGCTGCCTTTCTTCCTTCTAGCCCTCATAGCTCCTCAGCTTCTTAAGGAAAATGGAGCTTCTGTCTCATTATGTGTTCTCTTTGTCCTATCTAAAGAGGTTGCAACTTGATTAGGGCTCATCGAAAGTACAAAGAAAGGTCTCAGGAACACAAGGAAGCCAGAATTGGTTGAGGGCGATCAGGCCCATTCAGTGTTGCTGCTTCCATTCCTTCCTCTTTGACCTGGCCATGTTTCCCAGGAGGATCTGTTCTCCATGGAAAGCTCTTTAGGTAATGCAATGTGAAATCTATAATAAATCATCTCACCCCAAGATGACTGCTTCAGATATGAGGGGGTGTAGTGAGGAACGATGGCTGAGTTTGCCAAATAAATACTAGAGAAGATGAGAGCCAGATTGCCTGGAGTACTGTGCCCACACCCTTCCCCAACCAAATGTCACTCACTCCGCTCAGCTGGCTAGTAACTCCTTACATGGCATCCAAGTAGCTGCTTTATACATTTTCTTCCACTGGGGGTTTGTCCAGGCAAGCAGGCCTGAATATGCTTTACATTTCAGGCATCCTGAATGTCTGTCCCTTCCAGATGATATCCCAATTATCAAATGGCCCTGGTTGGTTAATGAGGAATGCAATAGTGTTCCTTGCCCTGGTTATATGTCGCTTGTTAAGGGATGTTGGGAGATTCCCAGATGATTTCACATCTTAAGATAGCAATTGGTAACTGCCTTATCAGACATCATGCAAAAAATTTTCTGTGGGTGCAGCAGTTTCCTAAGTGTCCTATCTTGATTCCCAAAACTGATTACATTGGAATTATCTTTTCAAAGAAAAGGAAGCCCTAAGTTTCAAATGGTCTAAAATTTAAGAATGTTGTAAGCCCTGAAAAATAATCATTTGGGGACAGTACGGTGTCAGAAAAAGAATATATTGGAAAACTGCCTATGTAGTTTTGCATCTCTAATTCCTTCCTAGGAGGTATTAACTGATTGTATATGATTGTGGTGAGTCACAATAATGTGTCCTGTTTACTTAAAATCATTCTATAATACTCTATTAAAAAGTGATGTGATTGGAATAACTAGAATCTAGGTCAGGTTATTGAATAGGCTTCCATCCTCCAATTTTTTTTTAAATTTTATTTATTATTTTTGGCTATGTTGGGAGTTTCTCTAGTTGTGGCGAGTTGGGTCTTTGTTGCCTTGCGTGGCCTTCTCATTGTGCTGGCTTCTCTTGTTGCGGAGCACAGGCTGTAGGTGCGTGCGCTTCAGTAGTTGTGGTGCATGGGCTCTAGGGCACAGGCTCAGTAGTTGTGGCGCACGGGCTTAGTTGCTCCGTAGCACGTAGGGTCTTCCCAGACCAGGGATAGAACCCGTGTCCCCTGCACTGACAGGTGGATTCTTAACCACTATGCCACCAGGGAAGTCCCCCCATTTTTTTCTTTTTTTTTTTTTTTTTTTTACTGTTTTTTTAAATTCTCTTTCACTATTCTATGGGAGACTTTGTGGTTGTTTACAAGGAGAACTGAAGTGATAGCAGGATGCGGAGGCAGATCTCACTAGCTGTATAGCCTGGGGATAATCCCTTGGTATTTCTGAGCCTCAGTTCTTTCATTGGTAAGATGAAGAAATGGGTCAACTTGGTACTGAAGGTCCCTTATAGCTCAGAATTCAAAGAGACATTGGGTTTCTATGAAATTTAAACCAGTGACATACACATTCCCTGCATTTGTTGTTGATGTCGTTCTGTGAAGTTTCGATGAACATCACCTTGAGGAGGGTGTTATCTTCTCTTTCCATGAATTTTAAGTCTGTCGCCTATTTCTTGCCTATCATTCTTTATCTTTACCAGTGAGAGGTACTTTGTTGTTTCCAACAGTATTTGTCTCTTTGTTTCCACAGTATTTATTTTTAAGGAATAAAGACATGAGAATAGGAAACAAAATTATGAAGTGAGTTATATGCAAAGTTTGCAAGGCACAACATGGACCTATGATGGAGACAAGGAGGAGGAAGGGTTTTTTTAGTTAGGACACTGCATGTAAAATCTCCAAAGTAACGGAATTATATTTTAAAGAACTACGACTGACTAAATGAAGGAATGAGTTTGTATACATGAAGTTCTTGAGCTCTATTTGGTGAGAAGGAGACTTTTGACTTTTGCTAAACCCTCAGACCTCAGTTTTATTTAAAAAAAAATTATCTGGATGTATAATTAGAAAGAGAATGTTAGAAGTAATTTTCCAAATCAGAAGTATGAGCCAGACCCAACTTTCCTACTATAGATTAATGCCATCATACATAACCCTGAAACATGCCTAACCAGAGCTACTCAACTGGCAGAGCTGCCACTATCCTCTGCCATCCACTCTGTCCCAGCACCCTCTTGGGTAACCCACGTCTGTTTCAAAGGCTTTCATGCTGTAGAACCAGAGATAAGAATTGTCTCAGGCTTGTGCAGACAATTAATCCTGACCACAGCAAGATGGCATTTCCCACCCCGGAAGTGGTATCCGCTGAAAAGGGAACTTTCTTTGATCTTATTCAGGGACTTCATGCCATTTAAAATTACCCCACTTGAGCATCCTATTTCCCAATTCCACGGTCATCTTGGTTGGCTGTTATTTGAACGTTTGAGTTCACCTTACTTGAAATTACTTCACACCTAGGCTAACTTACCAGGGGTCCAAAGCACTCATCGTGTGGTGTGCAGAGGATATAGAGACGGCCTTGTGTGCAAAGACAAACTGGTAACAAGACGGCATCTGTCAGTAGCTTGTGACTAGCATGCCTCTCCGTGAATCAAGTGATATTTTCTAATAAGACTTTAGACTTGTGGTTTTATCCTAAGTTGGGCTCTGGTGCCAAGATGTCTATGGCCAAGCTAATAAACTGGTGATCAAGCAGATGTGACTTTGTTACCAAAGATTAGAAAGACTATGGAAAAAGTAAACCAAACACTACAAGTGATAATACTACTACCTAGTACAGAAGCAACAATAAAAGCAAACAAAAGAATACAGAAAAATGGGCTTCCCTGGTGACGTAGTGGTTGAGAGTCCGCCTGCCGATGCAGGGGACGCGGGTTCGTGCCCTGGTCTGGGAGGATCCCACATGCCGCGGAGCGGCTGGGCCCGTGAGCCATGGCCGCTGAGCCTGCGCGACCGGAGCCTGTGCTCCGCAGCGGGAGAGACCGCAACGGTGAGAGGCCCGTGTACCGCAAAAAAAAAAGAAAAGAAGAAAGAATACAGAAAAACAATTCTTCCAAAGATTGCATTTTCATTGCCCCCCTTGCCAATGCAGAGTGTCATATTCCTACACATCTGGTAATCCTTACCGGTCCTTTAGAAAGATGGGAGACAGAATTAATGAGGTAATTAGAGAGCTGTAGACAAATAAAAGAAGGCTAGTGTTTGAGATCTCAACTATAGATCTATGCACCTGGTTCTAGATCAACATATGTTTTATTTATGAATCACCTAAAATATGTTTGAGAGTTTGTTGCTTATATCCATGCATTTGTGCTATGGAGAGGAGCCTAAGGTATGTGTTATACGGCAGTCTCTACACTTGAGATAATCTAATGAAAGAGGAGTCAAATACATGTGATCGTGTTCATGTGTTTGTATGTAACATATCTCTAAACTCACTTTAGGTAAGGAAAAGGGTGCACTGGTCAAGTTGGAACCAAGTGTGCAATGTTTCCTCTGAAAATGGCCCAAGGGCTTCATTTGCCTTTACTAAAATGAGAAAAGCTTATGAATAAAGTAGATTTTGAGCTGAGTATTGAAAGTTTAGAAATGAATGTAGATGAGAGTATGGCTAAAGGTTTATAGGCAGGTCATGAAGAAGCAAGTAGGAGAAACAGAAGTAGAGCAATAGCCAGGAATAATAATGGGAATGTTGACGGATGACCTCAAAACCCACTTCAGGCACTTAAGGGATTTTCAGAAAAGAATTATGTGATCCCAGCAATGGAAACCAAGATAGGAATAAAGACAAAGACCTACTAGAGAATGGACTTGAGGTAGTAGCATTTAGATGAACATATCTGCAGGAAAAAAGAGTCTTGAATATTAATGGTGGAGCAAGAAATGGTAGCTAAGACCAAAGATATTCAGAACCCAGATGAAAAATGCAACTAAAACAATATAGAATAACAAAATACAATACATAAAATAAACTGACATTATTAGGGAATTTGCTGGGGCCTGATATCCCTTAATTTTCTGGGAATAGGAAAAGACTGCTTAATTTTCTGGGAATAGGAAAAGAATTTCTAAAATTGTTAAGTGTAATTACAAAAAAAAAAAAAGGGAAAAATCATGTACTCTAGCTATATGATCTTCTGCTGCTAGGGTTCAAAGGCTGGCTTAGTCTACTTAACTAAATGAAATGTTCTACCCTTCTTTTTCCTCTTCTCCCCTGCACCTTTGGAAATGGATTTTATGCTGATTTTGCATAAAGTATAACATAAAAATTTATTTGGAATATAATAATCTTGTCTGTTTCAAGAGGGATTTCAATTTCTTATAATGCCTTAAGTTTATTATTAAATATTTTGACAGGGATGAGTGGGGAGAGTATGGAAGAATAATGCTGAACAATTATTGGGTATCTTCAATTCTGGTTACTATGCAGTGGACTTTCCATATGTTTTCCTATATATTCAATTATTTTTCATTATAGTTATTTCAGTTCATATCTTTTTCTGTTTTAAATAAACTTTACTGCACATTATATATAATATTGTTCATCAGCTTAATTATTTGATGGAAGGAATGATTTAGGGAAAAAACCAGTGTGAAGTAGCAGCCACGTGAGTATGAAGGTCTTAAAGTAAAATTAAGGAATTGAGGGTTTGGGGGACAAGTTTAAAATTAAGATATATAGTTAGATAGCTAGATAGCAATTTTACTTTAAAAAAGGAAGAGGAAGAAAAGGATCCAGGAAAGGCAGAGTCTCATTCTGTTAGAACTAGAAAGTTCTGGAGACATTCATAGTTGGACTTTAGGAGAAATACTAAGACAAAGAAGCTAATATTTTGCATTAGTTGCTATAGTTTTGAGGCATTACTGCAATAATTTTAATCTACTCCTGTTTCCATGGGGGCGATGAGCAAATTTTGTGGGTGATTAGGAATCTTGTGCAATATTAGCATAGATGCAAGATACTCTTAAGCAAGACTCATATTTCTGTACCTAATTGGAAAAGCTAGGCCTTTATCTTAAGATATCTTGACTGGGAGATTCATTAGTTATAAAAGAATTTTAACTTTGAATCCACAAACATGTATTGAGGAAATAGATGTTTAGGTCACTATGCACATTCCGAAAGGAGCATCATGTTGAAAGCCCTGAAGATGCATTTTCTTTAAGATGTTTCCCATTAAGATTGAAGATAGTTACTCCAGAAGAGAAATGCCAATGCATTAATAGCACTATGTTCTTCTTGTGGGATCTGTCTATATACATAGGATCAGATATACGTTAATCGGGTAAGAAATGTTTGCTGTCTTTCAAATAATAGAACCACTGCTGCCAAGCACTATTAGGTGTTGCAGCTGAAAAATATGTACTGAATATATAAACTTCTGCCAAATATTGCATTTTATTCTGTCTTAATAAGTGATAGAGTAAATTGGAATTTCTAAAATTGTTAAGTGTAATTACCAAAAAAAAAAAAAAAGGGAAAAATCATCTACTCTAGCTATATGATCTTCTGGTATTGTATTACTATTTGTAGAGTAGGTTTTCTATGCTGCCATTTTATATAACAGAATGAATAATATGGTAAAAGGTGTGTAAGCAGGAAATTCCCCTAAGAGAAGGCTGCAGAGGGATAGGTGTTTACCAAAGTATTCTACATGTGTATAAGAATCAATGGGACAAAAATACAAGGAAACTTTGTAGTTATTTCCTGTAACATCAAATGATATACTGTGTTGAGAATTACAGGGCATATTTACAACAACCAATATAATTCAGCAAAAATAAATAGAAAACTTCTGAAAACTCCGATCAAGCATTATTAATGCTTAGCAGTTAGATGGACAGTCCTTTAAGTTTTTCTTTACTAAAATGCATCTTACCACCTTTTCCATGATATTTCCCATGGCACTTTCAAGTTTAACTGAGCTTAAATATACCAAATATAAGCATATAATTCATGATTTGGAAATGTAGAGAAACAGATGTTCACAATTTGTGGAGGGAATAGAGTATCACTTGGCATTTGAGAAACGTTCTCCTTCAGTATAGTTTCAAATCCATTACCTTGTTTGATTTTAACAACATTCCTATGATACAGGTAAATTTGGCCTTTAGAAGTATTCACATTTTACTGTAGAAAACGAGCTTGCTACCTGCCCAAGGAGAGTCATGGAATTTCTATTCAGACAACTCTATCGCCTTGGTGTTCTTTCCAATAAAGCTTGCTGCCTTTCAGGACTAGAAACAGGATGGACTTAACAAAAAGTTGGAAATGACCCTGAAAAGGAGGAATTATTTTTAAAAGAGAGACAGACAAGTGACTTGCCACTTGTGAAGATTATGCAGTTTTATAATCCTTCAGGTTGGTTTGGTCAGCATTTGTAATCTAACCCCTTACTTATGCTTTGGAGAAATAACATTTCCTCTTACAGTATTTCTTATACATATTACATGCTTTCAAAACTGTTCTTTACCACACATCTCACAGAGAAGCTTAAAAATATCTGAACTGCAATGGGTCATGATGCAAATTCCTACTGACCCCCATTCCTCATTCTTTTCCCCTAAAAGCACATTTTTTTTTATTGCTTCCAACCTGGAGGTGTATAACATTTGACAAAACGAGGTGAGGTGACTCTATTTGTGATTATCTCCTGTTTCCTGCTTAGAAATATTGTCTATGTCTGCCATGACTTCTATGTGGCTGTGTCATGTGAACATATACCATCTTTTCTTAAAAAGTGATGGCCTTTATGTTAGTTAAGACAGATACTACTGTAAACTAGTCATTTTCTATGAAGCTAAAGTTCACTTTTGTTCTTATTTCTCTAGAGGAAAAAGACTTGTTTATTAATCAAAATTTAGTCTAAAAGATTTGTGAGAAAGTGGTATGTCTTACCAATTTTTAAGAGATTTGTTCTATTTTTGGTTATGGGCATGTCAGCTCCTCTAGTGAGAGTTACAGTAAAATTTTCAGTTGGCAACACTTGTTAGTTGTTTATAAAATATCAACTCATTGTTTGAAGTTCTAAAAAATATTGCTTCTTACGTTGTTTAAAAAAAAAAAAACCCAAATAACCCCAAGTTACTGCCTTACTGAATTTTTCTAAAATTTAAAGCAATCCAGACAAGTTAAAACTAAGCTAAACGAGTAAACTTTATAGTTGAGGTTCTAAACCTCCTTTCAAAATTGCTTCACGAGGGCTTCCCTGGTGGCGCAGTGGTTGAGAGTCCGCCTGCCGATGAAGGGGACGCGGGTTCGTGCCCCGGTCCGGGAAGATCCCACATGCCGCGGAGCGGCTGGGCCCGTGAGCCATGGCCGCTGAGCCTGCGCGTCTGGAGCCTGTGCTCCGCAGCGTGAGAAGCCACAACAGTGAGAGGCCCACATACTGCCAAAAAAAAAAATTGCTTCACATAGTAAGACTTTAGATACAGTTGGCCCTCCATATCCTTGGGCTCTGCATCCACGGATTCAACCGATCACAGCTCAAAAATATTCGGAAAAAAAAATCTAGAGAGTACCAACAAGCAAAACTTGAATTTGCTGTGTTCCAGCAACTATTTACAAAACATTTGCATGGTATTTACAACTACCTACATAGCATTTACATTGCATTAGGTATTATAACATATACGGGAGGATACGCCGTACGTTATATGCAAATACTATGCCATTTTATATAAGGGAATTGAGCATTGGATTTTGGTATTTGAGAGGGCTCCTGGAGCCAATACCCTGTGGCTACTGAGGGGTGACTGTACTTTAAGGATTAGTGGTGGTGATATTTTATATTTCTGTCACACCTCCAACATCATCTATTACAATTCTGGACAAATAATAGATGCTTTACAAATGTCTGATTGTTCAAAACAAATGCTTGTATCATCTGTCTCTTCCTTGCCCTTTTACTGATTTCAGCCAAAGCACACTGATAGGAAGTTATTTCAGTGTTTGTCAATTAGAACATTTAAAGATTAAACACTGAGTTTAATAGGGAAGGAGGATGCTAGACCTGGCCAATAGGAATAAGTGATTAATTCTGAAATAATGAAAGGGTGCAGGAGTAGCCGAAACAGTCAGTTTTATGCTTGCAAGGAAATGATGAGTGGGAAATTTGTGACACCTGACTAAAAATCAATGCTCGTGGAAGGTGATATAATAGCTTTAAGCTGGAAAAAAATAAGTACGGGGAAATCAAAGCTGACACGGTGAAACTGCACAGAAAGAAGTGGGTAGAATAATGACAATGTCAAGCAACTAATGGAGCTAATGAGGCATAACGCGATGGCACTAAAGATCTCATGTCCTCTAAAACAACTAGTTAATTCAGCTGACTAATTTCCTTACCTCTCCTACTAAATCTCTTAAGGACACCCTAGTGTGGTCCCCTTATATGATATTTTGTATCATTTCTCAGAATTTTCAAAACAATAATATTAGAAGGATACATTTCAAAAGAGGAAGTAAATGCTAAAAATAAGCCTTTAACTTATTTATTAAAGTGGTGATTATCTAAATCCAAAACAAATCGCAAAGTTGTTTTTCTGTATGAGAGAACATGAGGGAAAGAGAAACGAAAGTAATATGTACACCTCCATTTTTTTCTGGCTCCAAGAGAAAAGTTAAAATGAAATATTTGTGTTAAGAGAAGAAAGCTTAATACTAGATGTAAAAAGTCTATACTTATGCTACATTTACTTTATGTTAAATTATTCCCAATCTCCTGTTTGCTCCTAAGGAGACTAGTCAATAGCTTCCTGCACATTCCTCTGTCTTAGAAATAGTAAGAGAGGGTTGTAGAAGTGGGCTAAAAGAGAACACTAATTAAAAGGGATTCCAGAGACATTTGGACTCAGCCGAGCAAACTCCTTAAAACTGTAGGAGAGATATTGTCTTCAAGGTAGCAGTCAGTGCCTTTCTCTGACTTAACTTGGCTGGGATAGGCTTCTCTGTTGGTGAGTGAAAGGGTCTCAAACAGCAAGAGATGTTTCATCTTGGTTAAGCTGATAATTTGTCCTACTTAAGCAAATGATGCAAATTTCCTTGCAAAGCTCATTGCTCATTAGCTCATAATTAGGGTAATAAATCTGTAATCACCAAACACATCCATGAAAACATCATAGTGCTGTAAAAATGAAAGTGAGCTTATCCTGTCCTGAAGGAACTAGTAGAGAATTTGCGGAAACCTATTCAAATTCTGAATGCAAAGCTACATGAAATTGTTATAAATGTAACCCCTAGGAAGAAGAGAAGGAAACATTCTGGATGGTGTGAAATCACCTTAACAGTCCATGTGAAAACTGAAAGCTTTAATTGAATTTCTTAAAAATATTTTAGAATTATAAGTATTCTTTATGTTATGCATTATTTTTAAGTGGGTCTTTCACACACATTTTCATACACGAACATTTTTGCAAGTAAGCACTTACTCTGCTGCTGGCGGAAACCAGTGGCCTGAAGGTACCAAGCAATTAGTCAAAATTCACATAGTGAGTCAAAATATCAAGTCAAGAAAAAAGCCCAGTAGAGGACTCAGCAAAGCACAAAGCCCACACTCCACGCTTAATATACAGAATTCTGGGGTGGATGGATAACTTGAACTACTCCTGAGACAAGGGAGAACTGTGAAGGCACGAGAAATCAAGCAATGCTGCTTTCTTTTACGTTTAACAGAAAAATGCTAATTCTATGCTGGTTCCTTGTATACTTATAATACATCTTTCATTCTGCATTGCTTGCAAATTATTTACAACCGTTGGTTTGCAGTTTGTTTACAAATATGACCCCTCCTCCCTCAAAGCTCATATTAACTAATGTCAGTCTAGATCATGCCTGTACATGCTCTGGATCTTCTGTTTACTTCTGAGCTCCACCCAACTTGTTCATTTTCCTCATCACTCAAGATTTAGAAAATGTTGATTCATGTCAGTACCATACCATGTAGACTGACTAAAACTAACTTCAGAATTAGGGTAGACATGTCTTCTTTATAGAAGTACATGGAATTGCCCTCAGACTCCATGTGTTTGTCCTAATCCATGTGACACTTAAATTAACAGAACTGAATTTCTTTGTAGTTTATGTTACTACTGAGAATATGTTTCTTCTTGCTCAAAAAGTGGTATGTTGAGACCCTAAATTGTTCCAGTCTTAGCAGAGGAGAGGCAGGATGAACTTTCCCGTGGTCTATTTACTCCTCTGAAGGGGAAACGTTTCTTCAGTTATCCATTTGGATCTCTTTTAGGACTAAAATGCAGACTTTTAGCTAAGATGAAACTATTAGAAATTTAGAAATTAGAAATACATGTCCTTTATTTGAAAAGAAAAGACAACAAAAAAAGCCATATAAAGTGAATGTGACATCTACTTATATTTTATTCTTAGGAGGTAAGTTTCTGGAGACAAGACCACAGTGGAATCTTAGTGTATGCTAATAGGTAACCAGGAAGATGCTTATCATGTAACATTAGCTAAAAGACCAGATGTGCATGGTAGGCTCAAATATATTTTTATTTTGTATTTAACTCCTTAAAGGTCTTTAGTAGTCTGGCTGCAACTAAAAATATTTAGAATGATATACATAGGTATGAGAATTAAATCCAATCATTGTGAATAAGTCATATTGGAACTTAAATACTCCTCTAGGTTTTACCTTAAAAATTTAAATATTTCTTTGCTCCCTTCCCCTTTAATTTATCAAAGACCTACATATCCACTATCCTATCCCTATATGGGGTATTTAACACTAATTTACATTTCACCAATATATTCAAACTTTGCTCCTTGACCTTTTGGTGAAGTCAAAACTTGCTATAAAATATAAGACGTTCATCTACTGCCTAGAAGTCTCTCAGAAAAACTCCATTTAATTATCAGTTTTTCAAACTAACAGAAGTACTCTGACATTTTCCAAAAAGCAGCTGCAAGCAGCATTTCTCCTGGCAGACCTACAGGCCCCATCCAGTGTAAGGGGCTTTAGTCCAGATCGTAGTCACCTCAACTAGAGTGTGAGGCACAACCAGTTTTTTCCAGAGCTAACATAAAGGAAGAGGGGAACTACCTTTAGGTGCATTTAAATACTGAAGGCCGAATCATACAATAGAAACAAAAATAGAAAGGTGAGAGAAATGGTTGAGAATTTTTGTAGATTGCTAGGGGAAAAGAAAAGGATAACAGGAATAAAGAAGAACAAAGGGCAAATACAGAAGACATCAGATATTCTGAAGCTTCTAACTTTAGCACTTCATCAACATTCCATTTTACCCTCTCCTGGAGAGACCAATTTTTCTTCTTGGTCCATCCTTCCCACGTCTCAGAAGAGCATCCCTGAATTCCAAGGCCACGTTCTGACAATACTCAGTCTCTCATCCCTGTGTGTTTTCAGCACTGCTGCTTGAACAAAATGAGGGGCTAAATCCTCCCATTCCCAAATATTCGCCCCTATCTCAAGTTTTTTTTCCCTATATTTTCCTATGATTTATTGTGTATCATAAAAGGAGTAGATCCTGGGTCTTTTTTTTTTTTTTTGTACTAAATTTAGGTGTTTTACATTTATTGTGGGGAACCTGGACAATGAAGTAAAGAATAACCCCTTGGCTTCATGCAGATTCAATCAATGCCTCCTTTGGCTGCCTCTTTATTGTTATTTAAGACAGAAAATAGTAAATGCATGGAATCTTTTAGTTTATTAAACAAAAATAATTAAGTACACAAAACTTGTCTTTAGATGTCAACACCAATTCTGTCTTTTCTCCTTTTGGGATCTCCACTAGAAAACTCTCAGCCCCCTCCTCCATTTACACGTTTCTATGAGCTGAACTATCTGTGTTTCTTTCTTCAGGGGTATTTACATTTTAACCCTTGCATCTAATTCTGGAATGGAAAACTTTGTTCCTAAGACATTTCAGTTATTACACCATGTTTTTACAGGTGACAGGCTCTGAAAGTTAACTTCCCTCATTAAGTTTAAGATGGAGGAGGTGGTGGTGGTGAGTGATTTTTTGCTCTTATCCCATGTCCTCTTCTGCCCTGGAGGCCATGCAAGAGGCTGCAGCAATGGCAGCTGTTGCATACCATTTGCAGGAGACACAGATAATCGTGGAACTCGAAGCTGGTTGAAATTCTTCTAGTCAAAACCAAGACATGGCGAATAAGCAGGTTTTATTCTGCTTCTAAACTAGGCCTCACGTCGCTTCTGTCCTTGTCATGGTGCCCATACTGCCCCATATACTGAGGTGGCTGGGATATGTAGAATATTCATGTGTCCTACAAGGCTGGTGAGACATAGGTCATAAGCTGGTGCAAGGGGGAGAATTGTCTGTTTTATTTAGACCAATTCAGGAAAAACTGTTTATAGTCCACTTAAAATTTCAACATAAGAATAGCTTCATTTGGTCTTTTGTGAGGGTACATATATTCACTCAAACTTAGATTACCCATTAAATGTCAGTGAAAAAAACTGGAACCACTTCTTATTTACTAACGTGTTAAGGATTGTCATAATACAGGACAACATTCTAAACTGAATCCTAAACATAGGTCCTCTATCACTTGGAAAAGTCGGGAAGACTGAAAATCCGAGCCAGAAGTTGCTCATCACGGACCTGAAATCTAATCCTCTTTAGGTCATTCAAAAACCCAGAATAATTAATGTCAAAATTTCTATGAAGGAAGAATTAATTTCTTTGGTAGTGAGGACAGCGAGCCTCAAACTTGAGTCTTAAGAAAAGAGCAGGAATTGAGGATGTGAACCAAACACTTTTAACATGAGGGCAAATGTCAGGATTATCTAATTCAACCTCCCAGATTTTACTGACAAGGAACCAGATCAATTACATAACTTTTCAAGGCATTTAGTGGGAGTCAGTCAACTTCGGTTTGATAACTGACTCCCTCATTTTTCACTTGTGGGATATTAAGTATGTAACTTTACCATAGTTTTCTGTCTACAGAATTGGGATGATTTGATAGTATTGCCTCATAAGGCTGTTGCAAGGAACAAATGGATCTACTCATATATATATAGACCACCAAATCAGTATATGTAACCAGTCTGCACTCAATTATAAACTTTTCTCCATAACTCTCCTTTCACATGAGGGATTTTAATTTTTCCTCATAGCTTTCAGAATAATTTAAAGAATATAGAGAGATCTTCCATTTACACAAAACTTCTGGAAGAAATAGCATCCTTATGAATTTTAGAATTAAAATATAAAATATATTCAATTTTAGTTCTCATTTGAAATTTAAGTGGGTCTTTAACATGAACTTTGGCCAGACTTGAAAACATGTAATAATTCAACACGTCGGACAAGCATTTCAGGTCTGGCTAAGCCTTGAGGAATGGGAAAAAAGGGAGTGGAAGAGCCTCCCGCATTCAGAGGTAACACCTCCCCACCCTGCTTATAACTCAGACAGCTCTGTACTTTGAAGAGCAGAGGAATAAAAGGAAAAGATAAGAAAATTAAGACTTTCTTGCAGCTCTGTCTTTCTTAGAATTTCTCTTTCCATGAATGTCTTCCTTTCTCTTTCCAGCTCTCAGCCTATCATTCAAGTTCATGAAAATTTCCCAAGATACCCAGCCTACAGCCACCTCTTAGTCTCATAAACTTCTGATACTTATCATTCCATTAATTTGGGTATTAATCCCAAGCCACACTCTGATAACTCCTCTGCTGCTTTAATATTTCGCTATTACTTTTCTGGTGTTAATATTTTGTTTCCCAACTAGATTGTAAGTGACTTGAAGTTCCTGGAAGATATCTTTTTTTTTTTTTTTTTTAAATTGGTTGACCAAAGAAAGAAAAGGCAATGCAGAAAAAGAAAGTAAGCGCTGTAATTCAGAAGAATTTGCCAGAACAACTCAAATACCAGCTTTGCTCCACAAGCCCCACCTCAAAACTAAGCAGGACTGAAATGGCCAAAGCAAAGCCATAGCAAAGCTCAGTCAATATTTAGCTTGTATTGCGTATAGCAATAGATTGCTAACTAATCTTTTTGCCTTCAGTCTCTCCCGTCTAATCCATTCTTCACACGACTTCTTGAGTGATCTTACCTATGTTAGGCACTCAATAATCAGTTGTTTAACTGAATTTATTAAGCATATATTTTCTGCAAGGAAAAAATTACCTTGGTGGTTTGACCAACTGTATCAATGTTGTGCTGTAAGTGAAAAGACAAAACTTTGGCAAATTAAAGTGTAAGAAACTCAACTTAGAAAATAAGGTCTTGGTACAATGTATTCAGGTCCTTTCTAAATTCATAAGGACAGCTGCAAACTAGGGCCCGTTTTTTGTTCACTGCTCTCTTAGCAACTATGGCAAAGTAATAACTCCTTAGCTACATCACTCTATACACAACATGCAATTTGACCATTAATGGTCTTAGTGGAATAATACTGATGTTAGAAACCATAATTCAGGAAATCTTACATATTACATAGATTCATACATTCAATCAACAGGTAGATATTCAGTATCTACTGCAATCCACACACCAAGACTGATAAAATTACCACAGAGGTAAAACAAATACTGGGGTGTTATGAGAACCTTGTTTTATTTAACTATGACAAAATAAATGCATATAGGTAAGATCATACCTTTTGAATCAGTAGGGCTGAAGCAGGAAACAGATGGCACATTCAAATTAAGAAAGCTTGAGAGAGTGTAATGTGAGCTTTCATGAGCTGGGTAGAAAGAAACTACAGGGCCAGTATCCGTTTGAAGGCAGGACTCTTCACAACCCTTGTCCTGAAGGAACGGTTGGGGGGAAGGGGTGGTGACAAGAACTGTAGACAGAATACTTGTGAGGAGGCAGCTGGGCAGAGCTGAAACCTTTGACACCCCACGGGGCTGGGGCCTGAGGTATACACACCCGCCCTCATTCTGGGCACTCCCCCCTATGCCTGTCTGAAGGTCAGAGAGCAAGGAGTCTCCCTGGTGGGGTCCACACGGTTCAGCCACCCAGGCCGCAGGGCAGTGCAGAGAACAGAGCACAGACCCAGAGATGATGTTATTCAGCACCCTTTAAAACTTTATCATAAGTATGGATGCAGTCATTATGGGTTGGTTGAACAGCACCAAACCCTTAATGAATGAGTGATTTAAAGTAGTGCATTTTTAAAACAGCACAATAATATTCTACTGAGATCACTAAGGCAAGGTGTCAGAGCAGCTGTCATTACTGATACTTTTTATAGAAAATGGAAAATTAACGAAGCAAGAAGAAGAAAATCTATTCAAATTTGGTTTAGCTGTATAGAACTACTAATTTCAACCATATATATTAATTGCTTACCATTTATGCCTAATTACCATGTAGCACAATAATGTGTATCATTACACGTGTCATATTCATTTTACAATATTAACTTTGCAATGTTAACTTCACACAATTAGCTCAGTTTAAGTCTGGGCAGTTTTTGTAGTTTTTGACTCATGTAGGATGTTCTCTCTTTCAACTCAGAGAAAGTGATTTGCTTCATTGATACTCTGTCCAATCATATGGTCTCCAGAGACCCAGGAAATGAAAAAAAAATTGTAGCAGATCCTTTCAAGATAATATGACTTAATTTAATAGTGCTCAGAGCCAATCCAAAGCCCAGGATTGGGTTATCAACTCATTCCAGTCATGATATCATGAGCAGGGAAAAGCTCATGCCAGACCCTTTGTAACTCTTAAGTCATAAAACTCAGTATGCAGTGAACTGCCACTAGGAGGATCAAATGGGCAAGGGGTGTGCTATCTTTAGCAAGTATATCCTGGTCACTAAGACCACATTCCATTTTTGCACGTGAACTAATTCTTAACTGTAGCGTAAAACTGGAGACAAGATGACCTACCCTCAAACACCAATGATTAGGGTGATTATGATGTGTTAATACTACATATTTGCATTTTCAGTCATGATTCAGACATCTCATTACTGGGTCTGTGAGTTCATTCCAAGGATTTATCATAAAATTTTTCTTTGACCTTGATAAAGGGAGAATAGATTTAGTCCACAAAGTCTAGATCCTTTAAATTCTCAGAGAATGCCTGAAATATACTACAAGCTGTTCTGAAAAGGTTCAGTTTAACTATATCAAAAGCCATAATTCAGCAGTGGGTATAATACTATAATTAAAGTAGGTTCAAGGTACTATGTGGTATGCATTTAAAGGATTAATTTACTTTAAAGAGATGATCCTTTGATCCCAGTGAATAGTTGAGTTGCTTTGCCTCACATCTGGATGAGGATCTATACCCAGAAATGTAAAAGTGTGAGCATATGTTGGGGCATGGGCCGTATTTCACAGCCTTACAAAATACAAGAGTTTCAGCGATTCCACTCCTCCCTGGGGATTTATCTTCTAGGATCACAGGACCCTTCACAGTTACTGTCTCCTCATGTGTGGTAACAGGGGTGGATGGTTATATTAAGTCCCGCTATGCACCAAGAGAGAAAGCAACATGATGTGGGAAAAGGCCAATTGTTTGCATTTTCACGCCATCCTTGCCTGCTGATGTGTTATCTGACCTTTAGACACTTTGCCACCGTTGTACATAGAGGGCCGCTAAATTAACCACTTAAATGTCAACAGGAATGAATTGACCATCTGCGGTAAGCAAATGATGGAAATATGACAGCTGGGGATATTTTTTATGGGTTAAGAACACTTCCTACATAATCATATAGGAAGTATAGCTACCCTATATTGCTTGCCTATTTTCTACTACATACTTAAATCCATCAGGATTTTAATTCTTTGATCAACCATGTGAGGTATACCATATACCTATACCCATTACGTAGATGAGGCAACAAGATGAATGGAAATAGAAATTTACCTATGGTCACAGAGCACATGTAAGAGGAGGAGCCTGGATTGAGACCAAGTCTGTCTAGTTCTAAAACTCATATCCTTCCCACTATTCGGTAAGTCTTAGCAATGCCTTTTAGCATTCCAGTTATGGTTGTTTTTTCTCCATGGAGATTTCCCAATTACCGTATACACAGAAACCCACAGCCTATCCCTGACTCTCATCCCGTTCTCTGTTCCTTCTAAAACATCTGACTCAGAGTAACCTTCCTGAAGCAGCAAGATACTGAGACTAATGAAGCAGAAGTTACTATTATGTCATTTGGGACAACGACCTATGGGCTGTGGTCAGTAGATTACAGCCTGGAAAGGTCACATTTTGGGGGGTCAGAGGTGATGATTCATATGATATCTTCTGTTATCAAGATTAGTTTTAAGAAATGTCAGAATGTCCAGTCATCCAAGTTCTCTAAGAAATCTGCTGGTAAAATAATTGTTTTTTCTCAAAGTTTAAAAAAATCCACTAAGGTGTTCTATAACTCATCATTTTGGGAGGACTGTCAGGGGTTAACAATTACAGATTTCTCCTTCCCTAGGCTCACTCTGGCACCTGTGCCTTACATCCCATCCCTTCCAAATTCCTCAAGAAACTTGTTACCACATGTTTTGCCTTCATCTCTAGAATCTTCAGTTTCTGCTTCATTCCACATTTATTTTCTTCTGCCTTCATACTTCACCAAAAACTTTTAGTTTGCTCTGCTGTCCCCTCCAGCTACCATTACTCTCCTCGTCATTGCTGAGCTTTTTAAATAAGTGGTCTCAGTATGCCGCCATCATCTCTGCCTCATATAGCCTCCCTTCAGCTCCCACCCCACTACCCTTTCATGGACGTGCAGTGGTTTTTTTCTTTGCCAGATACATCAGACAGTCTTTATTCTTGGTATCTCTGTGTCACGTTAATTTAAACAGCTCACTCCTCCTTGAACCACTAGCTTCTTTCTTGGTTTCCTTTAGTCTCTTCCTACA
Source organism: Delphinus delphis (assembly GCF_949987515.2). Classification (NCBI taxonomy): domain Eukaryota; kingdom Metazoa; phylum Chordata; class Mammalia; order Artiodactyla; family Delphinidae; genus Delphinus; species Delphinus delphis. The sequence continues at coordinate 24,063,341 of NC_082689.1, read as the reverse complement.
AATTTCAGTAGCTTTTTCTCCCCTATTTTTCCTTTTGTATTTTTATTTACTTATTTTTCTATTTTAGGGTTTCTGTGTAGTGCTGATGTAATCTTTTTTATTAATCTTCGTTAGCAGCTTTATTGAGATATAATGGACATACAGTAAACAGAACATATTTAAAGTGTACAGCTTGATGTTTTGATATATTTATACACCCATGAAACCATCACTGCAAACAAGGTAACGAATATACCCATCACCCCAAAGTTTCTTCATGACCCTCTATATTCCACTCCTCTAACTGCCCCCCACTTCATCCCTAAGCAACCACTTATCTGGTTCCTGCCACTATATTTTTCATTTTCTAGAAGTTTTATAAATGGTATGATACAGTATTCACCCTCTTTTTTTGACCTGGCTTTTTTCAGTCAGCATAATGATTCTGAATTACTGTCGCACATATCAATAGTTCATTCTTTTTTTATGGTTGACTTTGAATTCATTGTAAAAAATAGTATACTAGAATTGGTCCACTCATGTCAATTCTAACTACTCTTTGATGGACATGTGAATTATTTCCGGTTTTGGGTTATTACATAGAAATCTTCTATGAAAATGTATGTTCAGGTCTTCCTCTGAACATATGCTTTCAGTTCTATGGAGTAAAAAACTTAGAGTGAAATGCATAAATCATAGGTGGTATATTTACCTTTTAAAAAGCTGGTAAACGAATCTCCAAAGTGCTGTACAGTTTACATTCCCACCAGCAGTGTATGAGAGTGTAATTTCCTCTAAATCCTTCCTAACATTTAGTATGGTCCACATTTTAATTTCAGCTATTCTAATAGCTTTATTTCATTCTGTTGCTTTATTTGCTTGTTATTACAATATCAAAATGTCTTCATTACTGTAGCTTTATAATAAAATTTTAATATCTTCCTCACCTTATTTTTAAAATTCCCCAACTGTGGCTATCCCTGTTGGAACTGCCGCTGAACTTGAGCTTTCTCTCTAAACATGACTGGCCTTAGTGAATTCTGGAAACTTTCTCACAATTCCCATAGACACTTATTTTGCTAAAGGTGCTTTAAAAAAAAAAAAAAAAAAAAAAAAAGCAGAACCGCTAGCCCCAGCTTCTCCTTTTCCAAGCCTATAGCTCTGCCAATGTAAAGATGACTATAACTATACTTGGAAATCTCATTTCTTCAAGTTCTGAACTTTTCTGAAATTCTCATCTGACCCTCCCCATTAGTTCTCCCTTCCACTCCATTATGTCAGCACTACCACCATTCTCCTCTCTGTCTCTCAGACTTGAAACTTCATCTGTGATTTAGCTCTGTCCTACTTCCCCTAATCCAATAAATCACCATACCCTGGCCATTTTTTTTCATTCAAAATAATTTTCATATAATGCTTCTTCTCTTTTCCCATTGTTCATTCATATTCTCACTTTTCTCATTCCTGAATGACTGAAAACCTAACAGACCATCCCATTTCCAGACACTCCCTGCCCCAAGCCATTTTCTTGGATTTATCTTTCTAGAGTAAATTTGTTCTCAAGGCAAACCCCTTCCCAGAAGTTTTCCTTTCTAGCTTTGTTTTCTTCTAACTCTCTTTTAACTTGTTTCAGTCTAGCTGGTTTTTTACTTGCATTTACACGTGAAACTAGCTAGTTTTTAAACAAGTATTTTCTAAGTAGAACAGAATTTTAAGTAACATTTACTTAAAGACTTTGTGGAAAGTCTGTGAAATCCAGGAACCATCACAGAATTTGGTTCTCTGTCCTCTCTATTTAAATTATACCTTTAGAGTTTTCTATGAACCGAAAGGCATCCAATCATTTGAGATTGAATGATTTTATTTAAACTTGTCCCTTGTCCTATATTCATACAAGAGCCTACTATAGGTTAAAAGAACAACAAAAACAAAAATAGTCTAGAGTAAGTTCTCTCATGTCTCTAAGATACGAAGTAGACCAACTAGACTGGTGTTCTACAGTAAAGAGAACAAATTCCTGTGACTGTAGGTAACTAAAGGAGAATTTTCAGAAGTGACAGCTTACTAACTATCCCCTTTCTTCAATTAAAAGTTCAATGAGGGGCTTCCCTGGTGGCGCAGTGGTTGAGAGTCCGCCTGCCGATGCAGGGGACGCGGGTTCGTGCCCCGGTCCGAGAAGATCCCACATGCCGCCGAGCGGCTGGGCCCGTGAGCCACGGCCGCTGAGCCTGCGCATCCGGAGCCTGTGCTCTGCAACGGGAGAGGCCACAGCAGTGAGAGGCCCGCGTACCGCAAAAAAAAAAAAAAAAAAAAAAGTTCAATGAATCTACTTAATTTCAACTTAGGTAAATGCCCAATTAATCTTTAGACTTGCCGGCCTAATTGAAAGTCATGGGCAGGTAACATTTGTCAAAATAGAAACAAACTATAAAAGTTTACTTGTGATATTTTGTAGAAGAGATAAGAAATAAAACATTTTCTAATAAGTATAATTGTTCAAGGGAAGTAATATTTGAAGATCAATTACTTGAGAATGGAAGAAAGATTAGAACCATATTTATACATACAGAAGGACATGAACTAGGAAATGTATCTTCTCCTGGTTTTCAAGAATGTGGTATCCTGAACATGGAATCATTAACATGATGAAAATGCCATAGTTAGGGTAAATATCATGGTTGGTTATTCTGGCACAAGATTATTAATTCTTTAAAGGCAGGTATTTATCTTTTCCCCATTAGCACCTGATAAAATGCCTTATACATAGTAAGCACATAAATATGTATTTAAAAATTGAGTTCAGTAATACTATTTTCCCAAAATTAATATCACTGACACAGTTAAACAACTGGCTTCAAAGGGTCAATTAGATTTTAATTTGCAGGAAGAAAATAAATGAAAAAAAGCAGTACAATTCCAGATTCAACTTTTTCTAAGCTAAGAAAATAAAATAGATGACCTGAATCAGAGCAGGGCACCGATGAGATAATTTTCTGATACATAATGTAGATTTATTTATAAATGCTGCTAAACAGTAAACGTTAAGGAAAAAAAAATTAACGCAGCACATTGTATTAGTAGAAAGGCTTTTTTCCCCAAGGAGCGCAAGTTCTTTTGGAAACCTGCATGTTTTTAAGGATGTGCAAGTTCAGGTACATGCACTTGTGTGGGGTAAAGGTGTCATAATCAGAACACGGTGTTTAAAACCCAGGTGCCTGTGCACTCACACAGTTCAACTTCATTTCAAAGTCTAGGAGAATTGAGTTTCCTAGAATTCTCATGAGTAGAAGACAACTAGCTTATTTTTTTTTATCTTCCCACTTCATGTGTGAGGAATGAGCGGCAAAGAAGGGTAGTGGCACTGTTAACCTCACGCAGCAAGCTAGCCTGAGCATTGCCTGATTACCCAAGGTCTGTATTGCATTAACTTTCACCTGCTCAGGAAAGAGCAGGAAAGTGCAATGCTATGTTTGGATGAAAACACAGGAATCCAGGTAAGCCAAACCAAACAGCTTAGCCAAGAAGATGATTCAGCTTATTAGGACTTGGGCAGGCAAATGGGGGAAAAAAAGGAGTGGGGGGAAGGGCGGACGCTCAGCTTTTCCTCAGCAAACCCAATCCCCTTCTCCCAAAAAATAACAGGAAACTTTAATTTTTAGTAAAAGATGTATGTGATGATGCAAAGTAGGTAGAGCAACAGTTTGAAAAGAGACAGCAATAAATCAAATTTACATGTCGTACATGGAATGTGATTTGTGATAATTTTAGAAGGAGAATTTGAACATAGAAAGGTTTGAACAGACTTTAAAAGGCATGGAGAGGGAGGTAAGAGAGTGAACTTGTCCATTTAAGCATGTTTTTTCCCCAGTCCTTACTGCTCATCTGAAAACAAGAAGTAGAGCAGGTCAGGAAAGGGGTTATGGTTAACACTGCAAGATGAAAGATAAGCAGCCAGGCAGTTAGAAGCCAAAGCATTTTATCTAGAAGAGCAGGTCTGGCCTTGTTTCCATCTTGATAAGAATTTGATTGGAGAGCTTGTTTGTCTCTAGGCTAGGATGGGGTGGCAGGGCTGAAGAAAGGGGACAGGGAAGTTGGGGGCTTAGTTATGGAGCTGTGGCAAACCACTAATGTAGTGATAAGTCCTTCTTTTGTATTGTATGTCTACCTGAACTTTCAAATTGTTAGACTTGTCTGTTGAGATAACACGGCTGTGTTTCTTTCAAATGTGCAGACTTAAATATCCAGAGAATTTAAGTGACCTGAACAGGCTTATTATCCTAGTTTAAAATGTTAAAACAATGGCTAACTGGTTAAGCCACTGACTCAAAACTTGAAGGAAATGACATTGACTTTAACTCCTTTTAAATGGTATGTTTATCTTTTTTCTGAAGCATATGCACAACGTACACTGGATTACTTTTTAAAGTTATGTTCTTATTCCACTTCAAATCCTTGTCTTAAAAAAAGGAATACAATTATAGGACCTTCTACTTTCTGATGGTATAACTGCTTCAGAAGTGGTTTTTTAAAATATAATTATTAAAATCAAAAACTTCTAGGGTCATCAAGTTCTGTTCTTGGTGTTCTTGGATAAGAGACATGGTTTCAGGTTTTCCTGGGGTTTTATTTACTATTACTTTAAGTATCTCAGTCTCTCATAGAACCAAGAAATCAAAAGTTCAAAATGAAATGAGTTATTTTTTTAAAATAGGCCTTTAAAATTATTTTAGCAGCTAATTGAAATGATTTTAATGTGGTGAATTCACTGCTCGTGCCATTAATTGCTCAAGTCGGGGTTATTGAATATGTCAGATGATTAGCAGCGGAGGAAGCATCCTAAGATGGATATAACCCATACATTTGCTGGGGTTTATAATCTATGCTATCTGAGAGATCAAGTAGAACATTTGTAGCCCAAAAGGTTAGATCATAAATAAGTTTGTATAAATGACTGGTGGAAAGAAAGATCTTAAAACAACATATTCTTATCTTGGCTACTTTACACATTGTCTGGCACTTTGAGTCTTGTCTTCGCTGGTCCTGAGGCTGTCCCTATAGGTAAGTAGCTCTGGACACTGCCCTGACCACCAGGAAGAGTGTCCAGAACACCCTACGAAGAAAATTATCTTTCTAGAATGCTCCCAAATTAAAATTTTTCTTCTTTTACCTCTTGCCTTTGGCTATTCAGTAACGTTGTACTGGTACTGAAAGTCTGAGGCCAGAAGAAATTTAATGGTAATCGATAACAATTATGATAATATAATAATAATAATAGCATCCCTCATTTACGGGAAGCCTCCCAGGTGACAGGACTTTGTAAGACATTTTATATATGCTGTTTCTCCATTGGTTACAAATGTCTACCTACTAGGCCCTTACTCTATTTCCTTTCACAGACAAGTTTTGCCAAAAAAAATTATATATTTATTCTGTATCCTGACTTCCAGGATGCTTTTAATTTTTTTCTTATAAAACAATGCATGTGTATGTATATATACATATGCATATATATACAATTTAGAAATGTGTGCAAATTTAAAAGTGAAGTAAAACGCATAATCCAACTACCCAGCAATAAACACTTTGATATATATAGCTTTTTAAAAATTGTCCTATATACATATGTACACATTGTTTATTCATAAATGGAGTCATTGTATTCATTTGGTTTATAATTTTTTTCTAATAATAAACTATTAATGCCTTTCCGTAGTGTTCAATAGTTACCATTTTTCATGGTTGCGTGTTATCATAAAGCATGGATACTTTTTTAATCAATCTTACCATTAAATATTTTAATTTTTGTCTATATTAGTTTAACAAACACTCAATATAAATACTTTATAGTATTTATTCACTTAATTCTTGTAAGACTCAATTAGGCTGTAACAACCATTTCTGACAATGGTAATCCTTTTACTATTTTACAAATAAGGGAACTGAAACACAGAAAGGTTAAGTAAATGACCCAAGGTCACAGAACTAGTAAGTGGCAGATTTCAACTCAGGTTGTCTGGTTCTAGAATGAGTGCTCTTAACTACTGTGATATGGTTACTATCATAAATAATGCTGCAATGAATATCCTCTTTTTTTTTTTTTTTGAGAAAATCATTAGAATGAGAATGCTGGCTTTTCAAATGCATTGGCCATTGACCTTCAAAAAGTTGATACTTTTCTTTCCACAAGCTGTATATTTCCAGACCTTAGATAATACTGAGTGTTATAATTTAAAATTAAATCTCCTGATGTTGTATTTCTCATTTCCCAATCCTCTTAATCTAGTGGACTTTTTTCAGTCATCTTTTAGCACTCTGTGGCATTGGGTAATTTTCCCTCATTCCCTTCTCATGCACCTCTTTCCTGCTTTGGTGTGATATCACCCTCTGCTACTCTCCTCTAACTTGTATTAACATTCCTTCTCTGTCTCCTTCACTGATACTTTTCTCTGACCTCTTTTTTAATTTTAGTGTTTCTTAGCTCTCCACTTGATTCTCTTCTCATGTTGCAGTCTCCCTGGGAAGTCTCATCCATCCCCATGACTTTAACAACAATTTAAATGCTAATGCCTCACTAACCTTTATCTCCTCCCAGACATTGCCCCTAAATTCTAGACTTATATATGTAACTATCTATTAGATATCTTCAGCAGGGATATTCTCCAGGCTTTAAAAAACAGAATATATTTAAAATTGAACTCAGTATTTCCCCCCTAAACCTGCTCTTCATCTTGTATGTACTATCTGAATTTGATGTTACCATCACACAACCAAACACCTAATGTGAGACTCACTCTAGGCTTGCACTACAGCATAGGGTAAGGATGAATAGCAATGATTTTGAATCAAGCAAATCTGGATTTAAACCTTACCTCTATGACTTAAAATCTGGATGACCCTGGAAAAGTTGTTTAAACTCTCTAAACTCCAGTTTTATTTTCTGTAAAATGAGGATAAAATTACCTACTCTGCAAGGCTATTGAGAAGATGAAATGGGATGGTGTATGTTACATATGTTCTTATTGGAGTTCCTGATATACTAAAACACTTAATAAAGAGTATTGCTATTTGGGGGATAATGTCTCACCTCTCACATCCAATTGGTTTCTAAATCCTGTTGTTTCTAACTCTGTAACTTCACTCCAACAATCCTTGCTCTTTACCATCACTGCTGACAATGCCTAGTTAGGATCTAGTCATCTCTACCTCAGTGATTGCAATTTTCTTTAACTCAGTGGTCCTCTCCATTTTTTCCTGACATCACACAGGGTGATATTCACATGCGTGATTCATTCCCTCAGTCATAGTCAATGTCAAGTACAGTTCTAGAAGTTTAGGCTATAACTCTACTCCTTTCTTTCCCATGCCATGAGAAAACATACTAGAATAATAGTAAGAGTGGCACTATTAAAGAGGTTAATTTGAATCTGCTCCCATTTATTTCAGTCTGGTGCAAATTTGAGTACTATATTTTCAATAGCAAACTGCTTGCAGCACATATGTGTGCAACTACATCATGGTTGAAAGCTTTGTGTTAACCAGCTTCCTTTACCAGTTTTCTTACCCCACACTAATCCCATCCCCCTCAAGATTGTCAAAGTGAGCTAGTTTCTATTATGTAGATTTTACTACATGTTTTGCATTTTCTATGGTGTAAAATGCAACTCCCTTTGGTCTGGCACAAAAGGCCCTTCAGACCTGGCCCTTTTTAGCTTCTTCAGGCTTTTCTCTTTCTATACCTCACCTTGCATATGACTTTTGAAACAACAAAATAATGACATTCTCATCTCCCTTTCTTCATCCCCCCTCTCGGTCCTCATCCCACTGCAGTCTGACTTAGGCTACAGGTGGTCCCTTGATTGTGCCCTTCATCCTGGGCACTCACGACCTGTGTACAACTGAGTATCTTCACTCAGCGGTAATGGACACTTGGAACACTCCCCTTCCTCCTGATTCTTTGGCTGCCCCTTTATTAATTGCATTTTTGGCTTTTTTTTTTTCCTGCCCATACTTCAATATTCTGCCCCCAGGACTCTTTCCTATGCAGTTTTCTTTTCTTTTCTGTTTTTCTGTTCTTTTTTTATATTCTACTATCTTTGGGAGATCCTCTACACTTCGTAGTTTCAACTACCATCTGTATGCAAATACCAACAAATCCTTTTTTGTTTTTTCCTCTTCTAAGCCTTACCTCTTTCCTGAACCCTATATACCCAATTGCTCATAGGACTTTACGACTTGATGGTCTTATAAGTGACATAATTATTCACAGTGTTTCCAGAAGGGACTTCATTATCCCCCTACCCTCCCAAACCAACCTTTTTCTCATTCAAGTTGCACACTTCTATAAATGGAATCATTCACCCAATTTCTAAGCCAGATATCTAGGAGAATCAGTACTTGACCTCTACAACTCTTTTGAACCCTACATTTCAACCAGTTATCATATCTTGATGATACCTCCCTAATACCTCTAAAACCCCACAACATATTTCCAAATCCACTGCTATGCCTTAATCCAGGCTGCCATCATCTCTTACTTAGATTAATTTATCTTTTTCCTTCAACTCTGCTGCTCACTAACCCATTATCCTCCACACTCAACCAGTTATTTTACCTCAATTCAAATCTGATAGTATAACCCTCAGGACTTAAAAGCCTTCAAGATAAGTTTCAAAGATTTAACATGATTGATATGGCTCTCCAAGACTTGGATCTGGCCCCTCCTTCCAGCCCAGACTACTTGCCATGTTCACTCTCATACCATACAGTCCAGCTATATTGAACTTTTTTCAGTTCCTCATGTGTTTTTTTTTTTTTTTTGTCTCTGTTTTGCCTGCACGGGATACTCTCCTTATTCCTACTTCCTTCCTTTGCCTGGCTTTCTCCTACTTCAGAGCTCCTGTTCTCTAGGATTGATTGTCTTTCCACTGTAGATTTCTAAGGTCCCAGTATTTGCCATATCATTACATCACATTTCTTTACTAAAAATTTTCATCGCATATGACTGCTAATAAAGTAGATTCAAATTGGGGAACTATAAAAATGTTATCTACATACCTTAAATTATTTTTCAGCCTAATACTTTAAATGCACAATCACCACCAGCTTTTTGATGTAGGGCTATCACTTTTAATTTGGAGATGAGTACGTTGAATGAAAGCCATTGTCTTTCTTTACCACAGCGCACCATGTGTAAATTGTAGTTTCACTTTATTTAAAGTGCAGTGATAACTTAAAATAGGGTGAAAAGTTAAAGACATTGACCAACCAATCTGAATGTACAATTTTCTGGATTATTAAGACTTTTTTTCCTCAGTCTTTTCTGGTTTACATCCTTTACCTAATTTTGGTAGAAATGTTTTTAATGGTTCCCTTTTATTGAGTCTTTCCAAAATATTCAACTTAATTTTCAAAGAAACAACTCTTTCATTTTACAGTCTATATCACCAAATTATGCAACCAATGTTTAATTATATTACATGGTTACAATAATAAGTCAACTGTTGTAAATAGTTTGAGCATAAACACCGCTGATTCTTGGCAAGCATGCAACTCAACCAATGAGAGAAGTGTGTAGGCTTACTGGAGTGTAGCCTACTGTCTGAGAGCTTTCACTGAGCCCAGAATATTAATGAGTTTGTTTTGCAAAGGCAATTGATAGTATTAGTTAGTTTGCCAAGTCAGTTAAGTGGAGGTCTGTTAAGAGTGCTCTGTTAACACAGTTGTCTCTCTTCCACATTGACTGTATGCACTGTGAGGACAGGAGAAGCATGCATGTCTTAGAAAGAAACCATCTCTTTTTTTTTCCACCATGATGTTCACCAACATGTGCTGGGCACACAATAAATATTTGCTGAAGAAATGAATATATTAATAAATAGGTGGAATACCTACTCTTCATAGCCTGTCTTTCCTCCAGAATAGCTCAAGTGTCAACATCTTAATTTATAGCCTGACTTCCCTGATTGATCTCTCTATCCTTCAAAGTAAAATGTGTAACTTCCCTCTTTGTCTCCACTGTATTCTAAACCTCTTTAAAATACTCTTACTAACATTTCATTTTGTTTCTATTTCCTTTTAATGTATTACATATTTCTGGAAGTCAGGAAATTTTATTTTTATATCTTATGTTTAATATATAAATAGCACATGTAATATTTCCGAGAAAAATTAATAAATAAATGAATAAATAGCTCTACCATGTAGGTATACTTGTCACTGCTTTAGACGAAGAAACTGAGCCAGAAAGATTAAACAGTGTAAGCAATATTACAAAGCAAATAAATCTTGGGGTCTCCTTGGTCCATGGACCCCAAAGCTCATTCTCTCTTTCAACTCTATTATGTCTCCTTTAACCACCTAGTAAATTAAAACCTCTTCTAGGAATAGAAGTAAAGCATTTCCTGGTCTCGATCAATTTTTACTTTCCAGCTATCCGTGAATATTAATATTCTCTTTGCTTAATTTTTTTTATAGACTCATAGGTGAATAGCAAGGAGGAAGGGCAGATGATGAGTGCGCAGGAAAAACGATCCAAACCTGAGCAATGAGGTGGAGTATGTGGTCTGAATTAGAGGAATGTGGAAACTGAGGTGGGAAAGAGATTATATAAAGCAAACCAGACCCAAAGATATAGATTTGCCCTATGGCATTACTTATCCCATGGAATGAGAACATTTGTATAAATTATCCATGCCACTCTTTCTCTCCATGGAGGATACTGTATTTCCCATATATGGTTTGGGAAGGTTTCCTGGAGTAGATTGATCCCAAGGGGGTATCTTGAATGACAGGAAAAAAGAAAATAGCTTAGTGTTTGGAACAAGGGATCTAATTTGCAGGCTGAAAAGCCAGTGTTATTGAAGGAGCTGACACAAATGAAAAAAGGCGAACCTGGATGATGAATAGAGTGAAGAAAGAGCCATTGCAATGTTGTAAGCAGTAGAGAATCTCTGCACACTCAAGGGAAGAAAGGAACAACATCTTTATATTAAGGATTTTCCTGAACCTCCAACTCCATACCACTGACTCTTGCATTCATCTCTGATTTTGTCCAGATCAGACTTGCCTAATGCTCATCTTAGTTCTTCAGACGTCATATCTAACGCAAAATCTCTTAGTTCTCAAACTCAAAGCTTCATATTTTAGAAAATTCAGACATAAAATCAATCCTCCAGTTTTCTAAACATTTATAACTGATTTACTTTCAGTATACTTAATAATGTAGCTGTTCAACAACTTTTTGTGTTTCACCACAAATTCTTTCATATAATCTGATTAAAACACATCTAGAATATACTACTACCTTTCCTACTCTACTCGTTTTCAGTTTTATTCAGCAAAGATATACATCCCTGTGGTCACTTTCTTCAATATCATTATCTTTGTAACATCATCTCATTTGTTTTTCTTTACTATTTATAAATTCTTAATCCACAAGCAAGGTGGGCGGGTCAAGTGGTCTCTCCCTTTCTACTTTTCACTTCAATCACTTTTCCACACATTTACTTCCCCTAAAATCAAATCGGCTATCTTCACTGAAAATTAAAAGTACAAAATTATCTAAAATATAAAATATATTGAGATATATAATTATATTCATATTTGTATCCCTGGATTATCACAGGTTAACTCCATAGATTTAGGCAAGCCATTAAACTCTTAAGTCTCTCGTTACTCCAACTAGAAAATGGGGTGGACAGTAACATCTACGTCATATGATTCTTTTGAGGATGAAAAAAGAAAAACATGGAAATCACCACAGTGACTGTTACATAACTTAATAAAAGGTAGCTGTGGTCATTACTACAATACAGGATTATTTATACAATTGAGTTTAACTGTTAAGACAGATCAAAGATCTGCTACTGAGTCCTTGGAATGTGGCTAGTGAAATATGTCTAGTCCAAATCGAGATACACTGTAAATGTAAGATAAAAACTGGATTTCAAAGACCATGAAAAACGAAGGTAAAATATAAGATTTTTTATGCTAATATTAGGTATATTAGATATATTGGAATACAAAAACTATTAAATTTAATTTCACTTGCTTATTTTAAATGTGGCTATTAGAAAAATTTTAAGTCACGTATGTAGTTTGTATTTGTGGCACATATTACATTTCTATTGCATAGCACCATGATACATAATAATCACAAACTCATGAGTGGGTTTAGTGTTACCTAGAAGTCCTGTCATAAACTTTCTATTTCAGATGAAATGTTGTCACCCATAATTAACTTTATTAATTTTTATAATATATATGTATAATAGAAGAGGCTCTCTCTTAAGATGATAGATTTTAAATAATCCATATATTATGATGTGAAATTCTTTCTATATTGTATTTGTAAAATGCCCTCCTACATAGCCTGCGAAAATATTGGGCATCGTATATTTTATGTATCCAGTTAATTTATATCTGTGTGCATAGCTGAAGATTTGTATGATAATAAATGGGAAAACATAGTTAATTTTACTACAAAGCACGCAGGTTACCAGAAGACTAGTAACACATTGTGGTTAAAAAGTGGTTCCAGAGAAGCCTATGTAGGTAAAAGAGATTGTCTAAAAGCGCTGTCGGGCTACAGGGTTGTTCTATAACTGTACATCCTGCCTTAGTGTGACCTTGAACACCATCTGACTATGAAACCCCAGTTCCCAGTCATGTGATGAGTTGGTGGTGGAGAAAAAAGGCTTATGTAAATAGATTCACCAGAAGCCTCGTGGTGAGGACCCCTGTTTCTAGCTCTGTAAATTGAGACGAAACCTCTAGCTCAAAATAAGATGATAATGCATGGCACATTTAAATAACTGTAAACATACACCTATTTTTTTTTACACATATGTGCCACATCTATAAAAGAACAATTTTAAATGGTATTCTATTGCATACATCACAAAGAGAAACAAAAAAACTGTTCAAACCTTCTTGAGAGAAGGAGACACATGACTGGACACCACCCACCACCCCAGCTGAGGTATATGGGGATTCACTCTCTGGCCAAGGGGCGGTCTGTGTCTGTGCCTGTTTGAGGTCTCTGGTTGTGCTCTGTGTTTATTTTAGACACATTCAAATTCAGAGGAACTTAAAATTGAGGAAGCTTTCCCTTAAAATTCTTTTGTAACACAATTTCAACTTAACTTTTTAGTTATCTTTCTGAGAACTTCCTAACAGAATTTTCAAAATCTCTTATTTATTTTTTGGCTGCATTGGGTCTTCATTGCTGTGCGTGGGCTTTCTCTATTTGTGGAGAGCAATGGCTACTACTCGTTGCGGTGCGTGGGCTTCTCTTGCTGCAGAGCATGGGCTCTAGGCACAAGGGCTTCAGTAGTTGTGGCACGTGGGCTCAGTAGTTGTGGCTCACGGGCTTAGTTGCTCTGCCGCATGTGAGATCTTCCCAGACCAGGGCTTGAACCCGTGTCCCCTGCATTGACAGGCACATTCTTAACCACTGTGCCACCAGGGAAGCCCCTCAAAATCTCTCTTAAATCCCACCTTTTCTATGAGGCTATTTCTGGCCCCAACACCTTCTCCCGGTACCTGTGTTTTGATTCTTGGTCACAACTTTTCTTTATAATCATTTCTGTACATCTCATTCCTTCTATTGTTTTATGCATTCCTTGATAAAACTCTTCTTACACTTTACACTTTAATCCCTTGAGTTTAACTTTAAAGTTTGCTTTTTTGCTGTACACTCTCCCTAGATGATCTCATCCACTCTGTGATTTCATATTACCATATATATAGTATATGTATGTGTCTATATATAGTATACATACCATATATTTTATATGTCATATTGTGTGAAATACCAGTATGACACCCAAGTGGAGTTTACATGAACTTAAGCTCAGATCTCTCTCCTGATATTAACCTAGTATCTTCGATTTCCTACTAGACATCTCAGTTTGGATGTCACACTGGTATTTCACACTCAACATGTTCAATATGTTCCTCCTCTTTCTACCCCTCAAATCTGTTTCTCCCCACTGTGATTTTGACATCAAAAAATGGCACCACTGTGTACTTACTTTTCTGACTCAGAAACTAGGGTATCATCCTCAATTTATCCTTCTTCTTCGCCACCTACATACAACCAATCACCAGTCCAGCACTTCTACCTTTTAAGTATCTTTGGAGTCTAAGCACATCTGTCCATTTCCAGACCACTCCCATAGCATCAGCCACCATGATCTTTTTCTAGGATTTACTGTAGCAACTTCTACTTCCTGTCTGGCATCCCTCCAACCTAGTCTCATACTGAAGCCCAAGCAATTTTGCAAATCTAACCATGTCACTCCCCAATAGAATCTTCATTCGTTCTTGTTTCCCTTGGTATAGATTCAAATTCCTTGAATTAAAAAAACAAAGCCCTAATATCTGACTCTACTTACTCACCTCTCCAGTTTTATCTCTTGCTATGTTTCTGTTCTCATCATACACTCCAGCCATATTGAGCATGCAATTTCCTGAATGTAACCATTCATATTTATTCTCTTTCTGTCATCTCTTTCTGATTCTCCTTTGTCCTATTCCTCTTGTCCATCTGTCTGTTTTCTCTCTACCCTCCTCTCCAGGAGTTTGTAGATGTCTTCCCTCTGCATAGAACACACTTTCCATCTTCCTCTCTGTTTTCCACATTCATCAAATTTACTTCGATTTATCCTTCTGGACTCAGCTTAGATGTCACTTCTACCAGGATGTTTTTTCTTGCTCCAGTGCTAAATTAGGTTCCCCTTCTATTTATCTTCACAGCATTTTACTTTTACATTTATAGTAATGACTATCATGCTTTATTCCTAATTATTTGTTTTCTTCCTCAGTGTAAGATAATTTCTTTGAGTATACAGACTTTGTCATATTCAATATTATATCCTAAGCACCCAATCTGACACACTGGAAGTACTGAATAAAAGAATGAACTCCCTGTAGTACTTAGCAAAGTGGCTTGCCTGCAGTAGACATTCTAATCCCTTAAATTTTAGATGATTTTACTAGTGAATACTGTAACAGGAACCAAACATGCACAAAAAGAGGAGATGGTATAGAAAGGAGAGGGACAGAGCTTACGGTCTTCTCAAACTTTCAAAGTAGACTCAAAGTTAATTTTGGAAACAAAATCATCTGTGCATTCTATCCTCTTAAAGCCTCATCCTACAGGCTAATTCTGTAGACATTTGCTTAAACTTCAAGGACTCAAAGTGACCTTGTCAAGAATCCCAGAATAAATAATGTTCACTGGGCCAGAATCCTAGAATGAAAGTGTGAATATGTTGCTTCATACTTGTTTTTTGTTCTTCTAGAGCTATTTACCAAGTAATTTCTTCAAGGTTCTCAAAAGGAAAAAAAACCTTTACATCTTCAAATAATTTACTCCCTTCACCTTGACAGAATCAGGTTTAAATCTAGATTTTAAAATGTGTACATGCTTTCATAACTGTATCTCCTAAATATTCTATGTTTAATATTAATAAAATGATCAAGGACTTAGACCCATATGTAGCCTAACTTTATACTTAGAGTAAAATATCAAAAGGCCTTTCTGTGTCATGAATTAGGTGTTACTCCATATAAATCAGGCCTGGGTTTCCCTGGTGGTGCAGTGGTTGAGAGCCCGCCTGCTGCTGCAGGGGACACGGGTTTGTGCCCTGGTCCGGGAAGATCCCACATGCTGCGGAGCGGCTGGCCGCTGAGCCTGCGCGTCCGGAGCTTATGCTCCGCAACGGGAGGTGCCGCGACAGTGAGAGGCCCGCGTACCACACACAGACACACACAGACACACACAGACACACACACACACACACACACACACACACACACACACACACTCTCAGGCCTGTTTTGTACATAGTGATAAATGCAGTGGGGTAGGTCATTCACTCTTACTGTCATTCAGATGGCCAATGATATTGCTGTCCTTGTTTCTCCAAATTAGTTTTATTATGGAGTTCTGCCATAATAGCTGGACAAATGGGATGAATTTAGATCTCACAGACCAAAACAAATTTAGAAGCTAAAGCTCTTTTCCTTTTCCAGACTATTGCATTTGTAATTTACACAGGTTCAAAATAGTGAAAATAAGTCTTACTTAAAAATGAGAAAAGTAGAAAAAGTCTTTGCTTCTGAGAAATACAAGGGTTATTTATAACTCAGCCTCCAGAGAACTAAAGAGCAAACAGCAGATAAATGGAACCCAGAAAGTTTACAAACTTAAAATGTAACAAGTGAACACATTATACTAGTTGTACCTTAACCCTCTGCTGGTGTATTATAGGTGACACTGACTGTCCAAAAGCAGCAGCTGAGAGATCACCAATCATGATGCTTGAATATGCTAGGTTACCATGGAACACTAGCATTACCCAAAGCTACTTATAAACCCCTATGTGGTGACTAATAATTGTAGTTGGGTTATACACACATGGGAAATGCTGGCAAGGCTGGCAAGGCATACGGACATTAATATGAGCCACATGATCACAGAAAAGAAAACACGTGCCCTCCATTTATCTTGGTCATTTGGGGAGGCTTTCTTTAAACTGGGATAATTGTGCCATGTTTTCTGAGTCACATACAGGAGTATAATATAACTGATCCAAGCATATCTAACATACTTCATCTTAAAAAAAAAAACTACATCATTAAGATAATCTATATTGATAGAATGATATGTTAGCAAATTTTTACATGGCCTCAAAGTCACCACACAATATCAAGCTCTTCAGAGTTAAGTTTTCTATAGGTTAGAAACTATGACCAGGATAAATTACTCTAAGAAGAGTTCAAAATATAGCACAAAGGAGAATGTTATTAACGCTGAAAAAGGTCATATTGAATATGGTGGCAGGTATCTCAAGAGGATGTTTAATAATTTTTAAAAAGCCCAAGCCACATTTTTATAATTAAGGCAGAGAGTGTTTTTCAGCATACTCTAGTTTAAAAAGATAATATCGGTATCTATTTTACAGTTTCAATTTTAAAAAAGTGTAAGAGAGATAATAACATAGTGCTAATTCAAAAGAATTAGACAACAACTCATTTCATATCTCAAAGACCCAAGAAAGCTATTTAAATTCTTCTTGGCGAATAAAGTGCTGTTGTCCCTTTACCTGTGCCTGAAGCAGAGTTTTTCCCATGCTCATTATGTGATCAAGTGATCACATTCTTAGCTATAATCAGACTTGTCAAAACATTAAAGAAGAAAGCAGAAGACTCTGGGTTTATACTTGTAACTTGGAAAATATATTAGTGTAATACATTGGTATAGCCAAACTCTACTATTTGTTAGGATGACTACAAAGTAATTTGGCTAAGAGTTTGGAAAAACATGAGTCATTTGCTGTCCCAGTTTTTTTTTTTTCCCTTGAGTGTTATCAAATGATAGTAATATATATACATGTCACAATCTGATGCAAATAAATAAAACAAGAAGGGAGGTGGGGTGAGGTGGGGAGACAAAGGATAGAGTGTTTGAAGGCCAAAATATCAGGTTACTTACTTATATTGTAGAAGACAAGGGAACATGGTGGTAGGCGTAACTACAGCAACCATTCCTGAAGACTGGGGAACTTGTCAGGTCAAAGCCAAGAAATTCCAGATGGTTGTACATGTCTCAATCCTGAGGGTACACGATATCAGGTCGGATTTTATCATAAATATATCACTCACTTCATAATGACTAGAGTTGGAACTGGAGTGAATCTTGGAAACTCCCTTAGGCTACAGAATTAACAAAGTGGTAAATTAGTAGATAGGTTTTAGCACCTAACAAGAATAAGCACAATATCTAGGCCACTTACAGAATTTGGAAGATACCATAAAGTGACAACTTATCATTGCAAACACTTGGATATCATGGCCAGTGCTTCCAGTACAAATCTCTTCATATTACTCATGACAAGTTAGCTCAAGAGTTTTAAATAGAAAGGAGGTGGAAAACAAGCATAAATATTGGAAATTATATTCTGCAGTAAGAAAAAAAAAGGAGTATGAGGATATGGATAGACTGATATGGATAGGCAAAGAATGCCATTAATTATGGAGGAAACTTGGTAAACAAAAGCCCACACTTATTTAAATCAAGCATGAAGGCAGTTTTCAGAAGACCATGTTTAGGATAATTTATCCATCTTTAAAATTTCTGCAGAAAAGTGTTAATTCCAGATTATTTTTGCCCTGCTACTTAATGCTGTTTCTTAGCCTTTCTGACTGTGTCAATGAGTTCATCTGGAACCATTCTGTTTAAAAATCACAATAAGCAAAACATTACTTATAAGGTATGACTGTTGAAACATTTTTTGTTATCACTACCTGATAATATTTGCTGTCTTTGTCCATTCGGGCTGATATAACAAAAGACCACACACTGAGTAGCTTATAGACAACAGAAATTTATTTCTCACAATTCTGGAGGCTGAAAGTCCAAGATCAAGGCACCAGTATGTTCGCATTCTGGTGAAGGTCCTCTTCCCGGTTCATAGCTGGTGGCTTCTTGCTGTGTCCTCACATAGTGGAAGGCACTAGGGAGCTCTGTGAGGTCTCTTTTTTAAGGGAATTAATCCCATTCATGAGGGCTCCACTCTCATGACCTGATCACCTCCCAGAGACACCTCCTCCTAAGACCATCAAATTAACATTGCAATTTCACCATGTGAATTTTGGGTGGACACAAACATTCAGACTATAAATCTGTTATTCCCCTTTATTAGTGGGGCTTATCAATCAAATGCTGAATAAACTTCTTTTGAAATGAAACACTGGACTAAGTATATACAGAATTAAGTTTTAGCTTTTTCACTTATTGGGGGTGTTTATGAACAAAATCACAACAACCTGAACCTGTTATTAATAAAGTATCAGGTAGCCTACAATTTCCATGAGAACTTTGAGAGTAAATTAGATAAATCCAGTTAACAGCTGTGCTAATTTGTAAAGTCCTTGTAAAAAAGCATACTTAAAACTCATATTCTGGTTGCACTAAATTACTTATATTAAAAACGGCTGTATTTCAGATTAATCAGAATTGTGACAGGGTGAAGAAGAACAGATAGCAAATGGTGCAACCGGTTATGTTGAGAAGAGAGGGGAAAGAGAAAAGGTTGGTGCGGAGACAGATGAGGAGGGCGGTGAGAAAGACGCTGGAAAGAGATGTAGATGAACTACATGACATCATGAGAAAAAACAGGGGAAGAAGGAAAAAAATAGGAAAGAAAATAAGGCCACTTACTCCCTAGACTGGGATATTCCGCTTCCAAGATACACAGCCACTTTTATTGCTCTAATAGCCAAATGCCCTAGGTCTCCCCATCCCTACTTCTGAATGGGGAATGTTAGAAACTCCCCCATCATTTGCAAAAGCTGTGTGGGCCATAGTCTCTCAAGCTTTTATATCCACCAAACCAGAACCAATACGTGGGCCCAGGGCTTTGAGATAATAGGGACTTTATTCCCATTCCCTCTTAAATTCCCCTACTTCCCTATCAAGGGATTTCACAAAACCCTCCCAGTGGAGACAGCTGATTCTGATCCCAATCTCCATCAGCTGAGGTAAAATGACAATACTGCATGACTCTTGCCTCTTTAGGCATAGGCTTACCTAAGGCCCAGTAGTGCCCCACACATACACCCTTACCTTCATTTTTACCTTTGGTTTTTCCTGTGCATTTAAAAATCTTGCTTCTTTGCATATGTTCCAATGGGTCAGATGATCAGGTTCATGTAGCTCTTTTAAGGGCTTCTAGAACAAACAACTCAACACTATATGTGCAGCAGCTGTTTTTACTGTTTTTTTTAATCTTTATTGGAGTATAATTGCTTTACAATGTTGTGTTAGTTTCTGCTATATAACAGAGTGAATCAGTTATACATATACATATATCCCCATATCCCCTCCTTCTTGCATCTCCCGCCCACCCTCCCTATCTCACCCCTCTAGGTGGTCACAAAGCACGGAGCTGATCTCCCTGTGCTACGTAGCTGCTTCCCACTAGCTATTTTACATTTGGTAGTGTATATACCAAATGTAATGTCAATGCTCTCTCACTTTGTCCCAGCTTACCCTTCCCCCTCCTTGTGTTTTGAGGGATTTGTCCTGTGCCTGACAAAACTTCAAGTTAGAAGTAGTTGGTCTGATCTAAGACATGTTTGGGGATTGTAGAGCAGCAGTAAGGACAAAAAGAAAAAGGCTAACATTTCTTTTTCTCAGATTGAGCATCTGTTTATTTTCTGGGATCTCCCTTTATTTTCCCCATTTTTATATGGAATTATGGGTACTTTATACTCTTTATCAATTCCTCCCCTCTGCCTGTTAAGCTAGTTTATGGAAGCACCCCCCTCAAGTTTTGTGCCAAACCAGAGAAAAGCAGCAAGATTGTTTTACCAGTTGTTATCCTTGTTGGTATCTCTAGCGAGAAGTTAAAAAAAAAAAAAAAAAATCACATCGGGAACTGTTAGTAGGGCTGTTAACGAAACATGAGGTTTTGTTGAATGTTTAATGGGTCCATCTTAGTACTCCCTAATAGCAAGAGGCAGAGTGGCAGAGTTGCTAAAATGCTAAAAGTGAACTTCCTTCACCAGGTGGCTCACACCCCAGGGAACTCTTGGGCTTGAGCATGTTGATAAAGTCTTACAAGCATATCAAGATTTCAATTATTTATCATTTCTCTGACTCTACTGCAATAGAGAAATCAAGGACATATGGCAGGCTTAAAAAATCTTTTTCATTTTGCTTCTGTCGATACTATAAGTCAGGAGAATTTGATATGTCTTGCTGATCTTGAAGGGATCCTTCATAAACTTAACACTTTTAAACCTACTTCATTGTTTGCACTTTTCCCCCACAAGGTAGGTTAGTATTTTGGATTAAAGGCTGGTCAATGAAGTAACATTTCATTTGAATATGTAGCATTTTTCATTCTCTGTGGCATGTGGAAGTGAAATTATTGGGGAATGTGATAAATATTCATAAAATTCTAATACTTATGGATGAAGGAAAATTCTAACAGCCATCTCAAATGTGATGGGGGACTTTAACTTGGCATGGGGGGTAAAAGATAGCTAAAGCTCAATAAAATGAGTTTATAATCATGTGTTCTTTTACGTTTCCAGTTATGGAGACATTTGTAACAACAAACCTTATGTTAAAACAAACAATATTTGTAAAATTTGAGGAGATTACGACTCACGTGGTGGTATAACCTGAAGTGGTAGTATAACAGAAAACCCATTTTTGCCTATGTGACTGAACAATCTCTATGACTTAACCCTTAATCTAATCTTGGTCTGATTCCTAAGAAATGCTGGTTTCTAATATGGTGATTGACCATTACTTGGACGGCTTGTGTAATTTACTCTACTCTGGAGCAAGTCCCAACTTTCTTCCCTCAGGTCTTACTTTTTTCTTCTATAAATAGGGGATAGGCTCTGACATACATACCTTTAAGATTCGTTTTAAGGGTAAAATAAGATATGTATGAAAACTGCCTGAAGAGAAAAGAGAGGTCATCCTTAACAAAACATAGGTTACTTTGTTCTCTGCTTTGGTGGACTACATAGTAATGATGGAGGTTTCTGATCTCACATGTACCCAAATCTCTGGGTCAGAAAGCAAGACATGTATACACAATGGCAATGATAACTTAAGCCTGATATGATTCAATAGTTCAGTTTTCTGTATTTGAAAGATGTGTTTGTGTACAGAATTTTCGCCAGAAAGTTTTTATAGCAAACTTTTTATGTCAGAAGTTTATTTTATTGGTAAAATATTAAATAATATACAGAATTAAAAACTGCACTTACACTTCTGAGAAGAAATAAATCTTGGACAAATTATATGCTTGTTCCTGAGATTCCCTAAATTTATTCCAGTAGCTGTGCACTCAGACAGTACAAACCTTTATAATATAATCCTTTTCACAAAGTATTACAAAGTTTCTGCAGCTTCTTTAGTTGTACATACATACAGACACACACTCACACATGCATATACAACACTCATACACGTATACACAATACCCACATACATGCACAGAACATGTATGTGTGTGCATTAAAAACAAAGAAAATACAAGTCCCACATTTTAGTCTGCAGTGACAAAACTGTTAGCGGAGGTCTCCAAACTGGTATATAGCAGAGTGACTTGTCACACAGCTGCAAAGACTGTTTCAGTATTTCCGTAGTAAACCTCATTTTCTGAGGTATGGTATTTGAGCCTTAAGAAAACTACATTACACTGAGCAAACCTGACACACAAGGTCTGGAATTTTAATTTTACATATATATTTATATATATATATATCTTTTTTAAACAATAGTTTTTATTTTCCCAAATTATTAGTTTGAAAAAAAATGAGGTTTACTGGTTTGACCTATTTTTTTTTCGCTTCTAAAACTTAAACTGTCAAGCAATTAGTTTTTAAAGTAGTCTAATTACCTTTGGTATTGTTAAAGAAAAAAAATCTAAAATGGCCAAGACATATACTGTACAAATGCAGTAACTGCCTTTAAAAGAAATGCCAAAGAAATGTTATCTTTTAAACCAAACATGTATTTACATTACAGCAGTTTTACTACAGGGACACAGGTATGTATAAAAAAAAGAAAATCAGAATACTACATATAAATATGTATGATATGAAAAATACCTCTTACTTAAGTTTGTATGAAAACAGGAGTGCTCCAAATATTTCTTAAAATTTTTCTCCAATAGGTGATAGGTAAGCGTTTAAAATTGAGCTAAGTGCTTTACTTTTATTTTAAAGTTCATTTCCAAAAGGAGAATAGAGAAATAAAAAAATACTAGGTTCTTAATTTAAAACACTGGGTAAGGGTCTAAGAAAAAAATTCACTCTCTAAGAATTTCAACTTTAGGACACATTTCTCAGGCAAAAGATTACTAATTGCAAAGAAAATTTAGCCTAAATAGAGATACCATGAGATTAGACCAGTAGTTTCCACGTTCTCTAATCTTTTGACTGTGGAGTGTTTTTCTTTTTGCTTGTTGTGTCCTTTAACTAACATACCATAATTTTCAAGGGTTTCTTTTTGTCTTTAACTAAAGAAAGAAGGAGAAAAATAACCATAGTTTTTAAGACTTCAAGAAAAGTATTGCACTTGTACAGAAAGAAAAGAAAACATCTTTTAAACTACATAGCAGAAGCAATCATTCTGGGATTGCAAATAACACATGGTCTAAAAGGTCAACTATTAAGAGCAAAGGTGGAGCCTGGAGAGCCCACTCCAAACCTGGAATATTATTATAGTAATGTTAAAGCATTTTCTCCCAACTGGGAGACAGTTAAGACTTTTTGCTTCAGATTTTTAACATCTTTCTAAATTCTTGCAAAAAAATTGTTTAATCTCTCATAATACACATTTTAGGAAGAAAAGCGAATCAGAACACAAAATCCAGCAAAAAAGGAAGGCAAACATATCATGTTATTATGATTACATAATCTCTGAAGTCATATTTTAGATACCCAATATTTGAAAGTGAAAGTAACACAAGGGTTATATACCTTACTAGTTTTAATCCAACTACCTTTTTAAAAAAATTATAAAACTACACTTGAGTATAAAAAATATGTCAGCAGATTATACAGCCAACAAAAATCATACACAAAAAATTAAGACTTAAGAGACCTGTGAATTGGAAATAAGAGTTGACCTAATCCTCAAACTAGTAGAGGGAGAGAGAGGCAGAGATGTCCAGAGACAATGATGGAGGGAACGTGGACAGCGAAAAGAAAAGAGGTGGGGAGAGTAGACAAAATTTAAGAGATCACAAAGAACTTCACTACGTAGAAGGGGAAGTGATTTATGTTAAAATCTGAGCATGCTTGACAGTCAAAATGTTTTATCACAGTTTCAGAAATTGAACTACTTAAAAAAAAACAAACACAGAAGAATAAAACAACAAAAAACAAAACCCAGAGTCTTTCCCTTGTTACAGTGTATTCATTAAAAAAAAAAAATCCATTTCCAGTAAATTAAGTAGAATCCTGATAAGTGCATAGTTGGGGATTCAGTGACCTCCACCCGTTCAAGAAGCTTTCCTTACTGTGTGTCACTTGAGGTAATTTGAAGGGCCCGATTAACTGCAAACTGGCTTATCTGTACCTATATGAAGTTTTATGCTGTACTTTATGTGGCTTAGCAGAGGGCCTCTAAATTTTATACTTTATTCACAATAAAAAGGACATCTTAGAAAACTAGTCATTCATGTACCACTCTCTGTATGGGATAAAGGTTAATTCACAACAAATTTATACAGAAAATATACAAATGCCATGTTACGGGAGAAAAACCCCATAAACAGAATTAGGAACTTATTTCTAAGAGTGTGTGTGAAAAATATCCACAAACTTACAGTACAGCAAGAGAAAACTGAAAGGCTAAAAATACAATGTTACATAAAAACCTTATGGAAATTCCAAAATTTTAGGTTTCTGCAATAAATGTAAAAATATTCAAGATGTCATTATTTGGCCTAGCAATACACTATGATAAAAAGAAACACTAGATTATCACAGCTTCTTGGTCATATGACATTTGCTTTGAATAACAAGCAGCTCATTTTTAAAAAAGCTGTCATATTTTAACACATCCATTGCAAGTAATACACAACCATGGTAGGGAACCATTTGAGATTATGCTTTGGAGAACAGCAATGTGATATGACTGTTCAGTTTTGTTTTGTTCAAGGAGAATTAATTACCTGCTTCTCTACATCATTCCACAAAACATTAACAGGTTAGAAGACAGAAGTTCTAAGACTAGCAGAACACTAGTCTACAGGTGAAATTCCAAAACAATACTATATTTTATTGACCAAAAACTCCACTAATAAAGCCTTGTATGATATTAGAACTTTTCTTCCTTAAAAACAAAACAAAAACACATACCACAATGCAATTCACAGCTACAATTTCCCTCTACCTCATATTTTACCTGCATAATCTTGTAATGGTATTCAGAAATATTATCAAACTAAAAAGATATTAACATCTGGTTTCAAAGTTTCCTTTTACTTTAAGCAGATAAGCTGAAAGTCTCTGTATTGGAAATTCCTCTAACAGTTTTGACCTAGGAACGCAAAGAAGAATTATATAGTAATCAATTTTAAGTGATTTTTAAAAATACATAATAAAAGTGTGGTAGAGCTACAACGGCTAACCAACACTCTCTCAATGCATTTTAAAAAGGCACCAATATAAATAAATTTTATAAGTATTTAATACATTAAATTCAGGATCTTAAGACCAGTTACTGTATATTTTAATTATTTTGCAGAAACTGGAGGTTTAAAAACATTTCTAAGATAACTTTCATATATACAGACTTTAATTTCACCCCCCCCCATTCTTCTTTACTTTTGCATTTGGGGAATTTTCTGTTTTAGAATAATTTTCACACAGATAGTACTTACTAAAATATATATAAAATATAACTAAAGATGACCACAAATGTAACTTATCCCTTTTTGTAAAATGAACAGTTCAAAGTTAAAAAATAATGTATCCAGTACCTCCTATAATCTAAGTTCTGTCTCGAAACCAGGAGCATATAGTTTTTTATTTGTATTTTTGCAGCCTTTTCTGTTCTTTTTCCACCATAAGGAATCACTTTAAAGATAACATTTGGGAAGTAAGTAAAACATCATTTTCATCTAAATGTCTTCACTGATGTAAGTTTTGTCAAACATTTATAAAATATCATAAAACTTCATGGTTCTGTGAGGTCTACAACTCAGACACAAAAACCATAAATCAAAACAATACCAAGCTCACTAAAACATTCTTGTCTTTCTCCATTTGTCAACAAGTAAAAGTTGAAAATTTTTCTTTTCTGTATCTTCCTATTCAAAAGTAATTTGTGTTTCTTTCACTTTGGAGGTTATATCAAATCAACTTAAAGCCTTTTTTTTTTTTTGATTTGATTTGTTTTGATTTGTTCTGTAAGTACACAGTAAAGCCTCACGTTTTGAGTTGAATAGTTGCAACTAGTCTTAAAGACACACTAGTAACTTTAATATTTCTCAGTACAATCTGGTAAAGTAAACCTACTAAGTTGCTCAGGTATTAACTATAATTTTAACTCTCTATAGGCTCTTGCAACACATCTGATCACTGTGCTTTTTTTCATGAATTTTCTTTAAAAGAATGTGTGTGTATGTGTACTATGATGCATGTATATAGCTGCTTGTATGTATGTAGGAGAGACAATCCCTACTTTTAGCCAAATCTGTATCCTAGTCTCTCGTTCTCCCATTTTGTCCCTCCAGAAAATTCTCAATGGCATGTTTCAACAACTCAAAATCTCTTCCAGTTTGCTTACTGGTCACTTTCACTATTTTAACAAGCCAGATTAGAATGGCTTTTTTAAAGTGATTGACCACTATCAGAGAGAGGTAACACATTTCTCTAACAGGAGCTGGAGATAAAATTCTGGGCAAAATTAGGGCAAAGCAATGTGATGAATTTTTGCCAAACTGGAAAATACAGAAGCTAACCTATTTTCATGCCCCTCAAATAATCTGTAACGTGAAATCTCACCTAAATAAACTGGGCATATAACTGTTATGTAAAACTTGATTTATTTGGTGTCTGACTCTCATATCTATTTTTAGGTGCTACCACCTTGCATATTTCCTTTCATGAAGAAGCATGCAAATATAGCCATCCAGGGTTTCCCAGAAGCACTGTGTCCACAAAAATTCTGTCTAACCTACACATTCGAATTGATCTTGTCCTTATTTGTCCCTGCCATACCCTGAGCCATCTTTACCTCTTTTTGTTCCTTATATAAAGCTAAGAAAGTACAAGTACACACTTGTAGCAAATACACCCTCAAAAGTATTAAGTCCCTTCAATAAAAAAGATTCTCAGAAAGATGAAATCAGAAAAGGAGAGTGCATTAGTACTGTCCTCATGGGGGTACTATGGAACTCTGTAGGTCCACCTAAATTCAGTTTCATCCCAGGGCAGGTAGGTATATGATTGTTCATACACTGAAAATAAAAAATAGTAACCAGGAAAAAAATTCATAGATGATGCCAGCCAAAGTTATGAACATATTGACTGCCATCCAAATATTTCCTTGAATTGTAGTAAACACAAAATCACTAGCCTTAAATTATTTCCCTTCCTCTAAAAGGAAAAAAAAAATAAATTCCAATTATTTATGAGGGGTTGGGGCAGGTGGGTGAGGAAGTCTCAAAGACATGCTTCACCTTTGAACACACTGTATGTTCACGATGCAGTAATGTACCAAAGCATGCAGGAAAAGTGACAGTGGACGTTCTCTCTAAAACAGTTTGCATTTCTGTTTTGGTGCCTTCTCTCAGAGTTAAAGGAACAATTTAGACATTTCTCCAGAAATAATTACCACAGAGGGCTAGTAAAAGAGAGTTGCGTTGTAACCATTTTTGCCTAGCTCTAGCTGTGTCAGTGCTTAGAAGCTGCTTACATAAGCAGATGGTAAACTAGAAAACGAGTGAAGAACAGTACGGGGGCCAGATCTGCCTATCTGTCCACAGTTCTCTAGTCTTGCTAATTCTCACATCATTCTTGCATCATTAAGAAACACAGTTTCAGCATCCCATGTAATGACTTTTTTTTTTTTTTTACAGCGGTTATCAGCTTAATGTAATTTTAGTATTCAGAAATAGTTATCAGATAATCCAGTCATGGTCAGGCCTGTCCTCCGTAAACACAAACAGTAAGTTCCCCCTCCAAGGGTGTCCCCCAAGATGAATTTAATCAGTTTCATTCAGTTCCTCCCCTCTAGTGCTGTTAGACTGCAAAGAAAAAGCAGAGGAGCACCCATATAAAAGAAATTAAAATCTGTACATGAAATATGGCAACGTATGTATGAATTGAAAGAAGAAAAATTCTGTAGTAAGGGATTGAGATTCATTTCTGACAAGAACTTATAAATAGTTGCATGTTTTTGAGACAGAAAAATGTGGACGTGGACACTTAAGCTTGGAGGTTCAGTCACATTCTGGACTCCAAGAAAGGTAAAAATAAGTTTTGCTTTTCTGTCTTATCTATAGTTAATGTACCGGTTACAAAGACGTTCCCTTTTCCTTGTACCAAAAAGTGGTAAATATTATTATTGAAGAAATACTAGAATAAATAGCCCTAGTTCCATAATCTTATGGGGTTCAAGTTACCACATTCAGGTCAAATTAGCAATTGCTCTGAGATTTTGAAAGAAATAGCCTATGGCAAGATTTTTATAGACCTTCCACTAGAAAAGTAAAAGAAGAACAGACTATGGACAAAACACTGGGTGGTCACAGCTTGAGAAAAACCAGTGAAAAGAGAAATACCAGAAAAGGGATTTCTGAGTGGATTTTTTCCCCCCTACTGTTAGTCTAATTATATTTTTCTGCTGACTGGTTAACACTGATTAAATGCTGATAAAGTGACAATCGTAAGCATACTTTTAGAAACAGATACATATACTATGCTGCCATCACATTACAACTTTAAAAGAAAACTTCCCAAGCAAATTTAAGAAAAGCAGAGGTCCCTTCTGGAAACTACTGACTGCCTCTTAGCCGCTCTTAGACCATGTTATTCTGAAAACTAGATAAAAATACTATTCATTAAAGGTGTTAAAAGTAAGGCTGCCAGGGTGTCTATAAAATGCCAGTCATCAAAACTATGGAAAAACAGTGCTTAAGTTTAGAAAAATAAGATCCTAGGACCTCACATGTATTTGTAGCTGTCCTTAACTACCTGTAGTTTAAAAATTTTGCTATATGGTACAGTGTACAACATACCGTATTATAAATTCCATAGGGGAAGTAAACATAGAACCCACAACAACAACTCATCCAAGGAGTTATCACTGAAAATAATGTGTTTGTGTTCCATGATCTCTAGAGGGAAAAAAAAAAGTTTACATTTTGAAACAAATTCTTCTTTGAACAGTAAAATTACTTATCCCATTTTAAACTGTGAAAGTCCTACCCAGAAAACGCTAATCTTTCCTGCCTTCAATCATAATCCTGAACATCAGTGGCAAATTAGAATCCTTAGGTGTGAATCTTTACGAATCAAGTGATTATTTTTTTCTCAAAGCATGATATACCTTAACATCTATGCATGGCAGAAATGAACTGCTCTTTAATTCCCACAAAATAAACAAGCCAAGTTGTCAAGAAACAATATCCCATCCCTTCTCTCTTCTGTTTCTTCCTTCCTTATTGTAATTAGGCAGAGCAAATGACACTGCGTCCACAAAATAAGAATTAATGACAGTAATAATATTAAAAAAAAAAAAAAAAGGTATGTCAACATCTGAAGAAGGTGGGATTGTAAGTGCAGTATTTCTTCATGTGCAGTTCATTACTTCATAGGGGTCCCCTTTGGAATGAAAAGGCCTAGTGGAATGTGTGCTCCCCTCGAACAATGTGTGATGAAAACTCATAACGGTCCTGGCTTCTGTAGCCACAGATGTTGCATTCCAGTGGGTCCCGGTAGCCATGGCAACCCATGTGAATGGTGTACATGACATGGTCTAGGAAAAGGACTCGACAGTGCTCACACTTGAAGGCCCTAATCTGTTCTCCTTCTCCATTAAAGACCTTGTAGATGTCCTTCAGCGAGCCCTTAGGAGCCTTGGTGGTATCCAAAGCCTTGACATCCTCCTTCATGTAAGCTGGGCTTTGTTTCCTCTTGGGATTTAAGGCTGGGTTTCCTTGGTAGGACTGGTGGTCATCATGGCTGCTTTCTGAGTCAGTAGAATCTAGGCAGCTATTGCTGGGAGAGGCCTCTCTTTCCTGGGGTCGACTCTTTGGTCTGATGAGAGAGATAGGGCCATCCATGTTGTTTTCATGACTATCGGAGGTTTCCCTGCTAATGGGTCTTTCTATCCTATTTGGATGATAGACCTGAGAATAAGCTGAGCTTATAACTGGGGCCACCTCAGCGATTGTGCTTGGTGGGTGCTGCATCAGAGGGTGAAGGGCCTCAGCTCCAAGGTAGGTGATTGCATTGTTGATGGCTTGGTCCATCATATGAGACTGCATCAGCTCAGCCTCCTTCTCATATGTTAAGTTCATATCAAAGTGAATGTCTGGGTAGCTGAATCGCATGAGCTTTTCCCCTGAAAGACAGAGGGGAGAAAAGTAAAAAAGAAAAAAAAGAACACAACAAAATAAGTGGTTGGACTAAAAATATAAAAGTACAAAGTTAACTCATCACTTCCATTTTCCATAATATGGTATCTCTTATTCTTTAGATCAAGCATTTAAGCTCTTTAATTCTGCTGAGACTCACAAATACTCTTCACCTACAAAAAGGATTAGTAATAAAAATTTCACAAGCCATTTGCACTTGTTCTAATGCCACCACGAAAATGCATCTAGCCTAAAAGTTATCATTGTGTGTTATCTTATTTTCATTCTCTATTACAATGTCCACTTGTCTAGAGCTCAGCCACTATAGGAGAAAGAAGAAATACCAGGTGAAAGTAAGTCAGAGATTATACTTGTTTTTGCGTACTTTAAACATCAGTGACCAAGCTTCAAAGATCATAAAAGCGAGAGTGATCTGGTTATAACACTTGTTATCTCACAATCGTGTAGGCTTAATTTGGTTGATATAGGTGCTATATTAGAGAAAGATTATAGATCCAATACATGTCATTCTGGAAAATTTTAAAATGCCACAATTAAAATACTGTTAAAAGCTGATATTGTCTGATAAACTGAATGAAATTTAGGGCTATATAAAAATAGAATATTTCCCAAAGCACTTACTTATAAACTTGGAAAATACTATGTTTCATTGTTTTGCTTCTTGAAATGGATAATTATTCATTTTTGCATCAACCTTTTCTTATTTAGACACATGTGCAATGGTGCTGGTATGTATGTATACCCATTGTTAGTTTTCTATACATTTTCTTGACTGAAGGATATTTGTAGTTTTCCCTTTAACATTTACTTCAACTAATTTAATTTTACTTCAGTATTTTACTTCAACATAATATCTAATATTAACTATAAAAGAGTCTGGTGCATGAAATAGTAGTTTAAATTTTTCTCCTTCAACTATTGCCTGCTTTGGACAGAATATTTTATCTTTGAAAACTTCTGCCACTAAAACAATGGGTTCTCCTACTAATACTTAGTTACTTTGATAGGTAAATCTCACAGATAAATGCTTCTTTAAAATATATGTGAAGTTCTTATAAACGTTTAGTATGCTGTTGTAGGTGCCTAACATGTGACGCTGATCCACAGAACTGCATTCTGGAAAAATACTTTCATGTGGCTAGTTATTATTACAGGTTTGAAGAAATGTCCCCCAAATGAGATGAAGGTAATGGTCAGAGTAATGAAAATGGAAGAAAAAATATGATGAGTAATTATCTTGTAGCATACAATTAAGATATTGCAACGTCAAGAGTTTAAAAGTTAAGCTAGACAAACCTAATCTATATTCTCAAAGAGTTTACAGTTTAGAGGGAGTGACAACAATTTAGGGATCATTTATAATACAGTGTGATATGTGGTATGGGGTCAAATAAGAGGAATACGTAACTCATAGTAAAAGAAAACTTCTTGAAGAAAGTGACATCAGAGAGAAGAATGTGATGACAAATATTAGCCAAGTAAAGGAATGGTGGGGGTTGGAGCAGCGGGTAGGAAGGCTCAGAGGCTAGAGGGCATGACACATTCTAGGGATTACTTACACTTTGCATATGGCTGCGAATGGAAATAGATGAGAAAGTTGGCATCACATAATATAAGGCTCATTCAACAATTAAGGAGTTTGAATTTTATCCTGAGAGCAGTAAGAACTGAAAGGGTTAAACAGGGAAGTGACTTAACTAGATATTTATTTAGCAAGATGGTTTAGGAAGTTCTTGCTGTAGAGGTGTAGAGATCATGGTGGCTTCAACTAGTAGAGTGGCAGTGGAAATGGAGAAAATTCGATGGAATGGAGAGAATTTTAGAAAATGTTGCTAGAACTTGGTGATTATCTAGACACAGAGAATGAGAAAAAGAGGTTAAGTATGGAGCCCAGGTTTCTGGACTGGGGAACTTAATGGATAGCAATGGGATAGAAAAGATGGTGAATTCAGATTGGGGAATACTATGAGTAATAAGTCATGTCTAATAAGTACTGAGATATAGTCTCAAACTCAGGAGAGAGATCTGGGCTTGAGATATAGATATGAGAGTCATCAGTTGATTGAAAGTAACTTCTGAAGCCATGGGAATAGATGATATCACCCAGGCATAGGTAAAGTGTGAAAAAGAGAAGGTCAAAAATAGAACCTGGAAGAACATCAAGATTTTTATGCCTGCCCATAAACTAGGGCAAGTGGGATTTGAGCCCCATGCTTAGAGAGCCCTGGGCCGTGCTGCTCATGGAATAAGGAACGTACAGGGACGAGGGAATGTGCTTACCTGGAGCTTACACCCTAGACCATACTCTGGGTACCCAGGACCTCAGAATTCCTTCTCCAAATGGCTGGGAGCTTGCACCAAGTGTCGCACAGTCCTCTTCATAGGGTCCATTGTCCTGAGTACCAACTGTGCTGCCGGTATGTACACTCTTAGGCTTGAAGAACGGTCAATACACTACCCTTGTGTGCTGTGTGTGGGGTGCGATATGAAAAGAACTTGGATGTGCAGACTAAAGTCTACACATAGGTACATAAGACCCCTTTTTGCTACTGGAAAGAATCAGGAGTGGGTTTAAAAGAAGGGCCTGGCTGCAGGTCAGGGAGTGGTGGCTCTGCTCATGCCTCCAAGGTCTGATGTGGAACTCCACGGAATCTGAGAATTCTATATTTATTTGAACTCAGTCTTCCAGATTAGGAGGTTAGAACACAATAGTTTTTAAGCCTGATTGACAATATTAAAATATTTAGGCATATGAATTGAGGCCTCCATTACTACTGTTGTCCCATTTGCATAACTGTTGGGGTAAATCCATACAAAAGACTGAGAAGGAGTGGTCAGAGAAGCTGGAAGAAATGCAAGAGAGATCAATGTCATAGAAACCAAGGAAAGAGAGTGTTTCCAAAGGAACTAACTATTCAGCAGTGCAAATGCTCTCTAGGTTTAAGATGGTCTAAAAAGGTTCCTCTGGACTTGACACTCTGAAGCTAGTGGACACCTCAGTGAGAATAATTTCAGCAGAGCACAAGGAAGAAAACCAGGTTGTACAGACTGGGGAATGAGTAGAAAGAAAGAACTTATAGAAAGCAAGTATAGAGAACTCTTTCAACAACTACATCCTTGAAGAGAAGGAGAAAGTAGGCAGCTGGAAAGAGACCTGGGTTTGGGGTTAGATTTTTTTTTTTAATCATGAGAGTTTATCACATTGAATGCAAAAAGAAAAATGCCAATAGAAGGGAGAGGTTAAAAATATATGTGAGAGGGTTTCCCTGGTGGCGCAGTGGTTGAGAGTCCGCCTGCTGATGCAGGGGACATGGGTTCGTGCCCCGGTCTGGGAAGATCCCACATGCCGCGGAGCGGCTGGGCCCGTGAGCCATGGCCATTGGGCCTGCGCATCTGGAGCCTGTGCTCCACAATGGGAGAGGCCGCAACAGTGAGAGGACCGCATACCGCAAAAAAAAAAAAAAAAAAAAAAAAATATATATATATGTAAGAAAGGGGGGAAATAATAGCGTAAGTTATCTGGGAGCTGGGATAGGAGAATTCCAGAGCACAAGAAGAGGAATTAATCAGAAAGAAGGATGCTTCCTTCATCAATGAAAGAAAGTATTCATGTGAATGCACGTGATCCTACAGGATTAGTGATATTATACTGAAATCATTTCAACTGATTTTATTTCCTATGAATCTAGATGTAATATCACCAAGGAGTGAGATACCATGTTTTGGGAGAGTAGAGAAAGGTCGAAATGCCCAAAGTGGCAAGTAGGAGAGAAAGCTATTCAGGGATGAATTAAAGGAAGGCTGCTATATAGTAGGGATGGGACAACCGGTATTTGAGATCAGTTACTCAAATTTTCTCTAAAATTACTAGCAGCTATGTAGATGTGGAAAAGAGGCTCAGTTGGCTCCATTAGAGAGTGGGGTTTTACCAGGAGAAAGGTAGAAGGACAACAAGACAACAGAGTCATAGAATCTAAACTGAATAAGAAAAGAGAGGAGGAAACATATACAGAAAGTTCAAGGATCACTGGCCTGGAGGGCTTGATAAAATCAAAAAACAATATTTAACTGAGGGACATGATAAAAAGAAATTTACAATAAGTGTGGAATGATGAAATTTCTCACTTCAAAAGACATCATAAAAACAGTTACTATGCAATTGTTTGTTATTCAGTTGACCCTTGAACAACATGGGTTTGAACTGCGCTGGTCCACTTGTAGGAGGACTTTTTCACCAGTAAATACTGTTGAATCCATGGATGCAGAATAGTGGATATGGAGGAACTGTGTATAAGGAGGGCCGACTGTAAATTATATGCAAATTTTCTACTGTATGAGGGTCACTGCCCCTAACCCCTATGTTGTTCAAAGGTCAACTGTGTATTACCACTAGGATAGAATCCAAATAAAGAAAAAATACCATCAAATTCTAATAAAAATCTAATGTCCTTATTTTAGAATCAAAATGTACTTTAAAAAAATCTACCCTTTTCTAAGGAATTTAATCAAATCGAGAGTAGCATCTCTAAGTCAAAGGAAACATGAAAATATTACAAAGAGCAGAACTAAGTAAATTCAGAAAATAGAATAGCAATAAATTTCATATTTTTCCAACTATACTAGTCTCTAGTTGAGACATAGACATTTAATGGACATCCATCAAATTAATTTTAAAAACAGATGAATGATATTTTTAAAAAGTTATTTATAAACAGGAAGAAAGAGACACAGAGAAATAAAAGTAACTTAGGGCCCAAGGCAGATCTGAGTATACTCTCAGAGGCTAGTTTTAAACTGACCTAGTATAAACTATGATCCTTGGGGCTACCCTTCAGCATTCCTTGAATGAACTTTGTCAGTTAATCTCTCCAGCTTGTCTTAAACTGATATTTTGGTGATTTGTTAGTTCTTTAATTTTAGATTGAAAAGAAATCTTCTCTAAGTGTTTATTGGAGTAGGACAATTGTATCACCCTTTCCTCCCTGAAATAACCAAAGAAAAGATTTTCTCTCAGTCACTACTCAACCCTCACAAGGTGTTCTATAATGCGTTTTGACACTAGAATGTGAGAATCTGTTTATTTTTATCTTTTCTAATTTTTACTCTATGTAAGTCTATAAGAATATATATTACATATATAGTGATAATTCTTTATATTGAATCTGTTATTCATTCATTTTTTTAAAAAAAACTAGATGCTTCTGTATCCTCAGAGATACTTTACAACTTACACTCAGAGTTGGCATCATTCTGTATACTGTATCAAAGAATATCTGAGGGCTTGGAAATGAAAAAGGAAAGTCTAACACATCACATTTAATCTTTTCAGTTCAAAACTGTAGGCTACATGAAAACAAAGATCAAAATATGAACTATAGATCCAAATATGAAACATCTTGAATGTAGGCGGCTGCATTATATATTTTAGTGCAGAATTAAAAAAAAAGATTTCTTCATTCTAGATTAAATACTAAAAGCATTAACATTGTGTAAAGAAAACAGCTTAAAAACCTGGCGCTAATGCAAATTTAAAAAGATTACAAAACTGGCTAGTAGGCTACATCATTTCCCTTAAGTATTGTTATTTGTTATTTCACTTTATATAATATTTCATTTTGAGAAAGTAATTGATTACTATCACTCTTTCCTTCATTTCTCTTTCTTAGGCCCATATGCCTAAGGGTGTGTAGTGTGTGTGTGTGTGTGTGTGTGTGTGTGTGTGTGTGTATAAATGCGGTACACACGGAGTGGCATAATGGAGTAAAGAGATGGGCATTTACTTCATGAACTGAAATACACCAATATATATTTCTAGCACATGGGGACATGCCTTTGCTCATTAAAATCAATTTTTACAGAAATAAAACCCTTTGTAATGCTTACCCACAAACTTTTGTGGAGTGGAGCTTTTACGTTTTCCCATATTCCCTGTGAGCTTCTCTATGACAGCAGGTCTCTCAAAAGGCACCAGAGAAATATTGTTGTCCATAATAGGCTCTTGTTCCTTACAATCTTCCATAGGAGGTACTATATAAAACCATACAAAAAATGTAATCTGATAATTTCTTCAACATTTAAAAAGATACAAAGCTGGACTTGCCATCTCAATATGTGTTATACAAACATAAGCTAGTATGCTTGAATAAAAGTTAAGTAGAAAGAATAACCTCTAGTGTTAAAGTATACTTTTAACACTAGTGTGTGTATACTCACACACACACACACACAGAGGATTTGTTTTTATCCGAGTCTCTCTCAGATCAATGACATAAACTGTTGCCACTATTGGTGGCCAACATGTTCTTCTTGTGTCTCATCTTAGTCCTCTGAAAGTGTTTTTAGCATTGATTAAAATCAATACTACTTTAAGACTGCACTGTTCTCAAGGCTTCTGGAGTTTATTTTTCTAAAACAATTTAAGTAAGTCAATTTGTTTTGGAGGAAACCTTACACAGACACACAGAAGAGCAGTATAATATTTAATCAGTTTTTTTTCACCCATGTATTTTCCTGTAACAGATTTTCTACTTGATGAGCTGAGTGAGCTGTGAGCCCTATTGGCAGTAGCTACATACCTGCACAAAGCAGTCTTCATGAAGGAGATCCAGTTCTAAACATGTCCATGCACAGTAAACGGTGACAGCTTTATGATTGTAATTTATTTTAAAAAGAGCTCTTCAGCAGGACAACATAATCCATTTCTAAACTGGCATATTTGCTTACTAAACTACTGCTCTAATTCATTTGACATAAACTCTCCAGTCTAAGTTGCTGTGGGCTAATATATTAATTCATAGATATTGACATTACATATTGACATTTATGGTGTAGACACAGAACTTATAAAAGTTGTTTTTGAATAAAAATACTGTCAAAGGACATTTAAGTAAAGATAGAGGAATATCAGAGACAGACCAGATCAGTTGATTAAAACCAATATTCACAGGAAGGACCATAACTTATTATTTCTTGATTACTGTTGCTTTCTCCAATTGTACTTGTGTCAGCACTGTTTGGAAATCTAAAGGTTTCATATCTTAGGATATCTTTACTTGTTCATCATGCACTGTAAAATGATTTATTCTGCTCCTTTCTTTTGTAAAGGGATAGCCCCACTGTGTGAAACACAATGTATTATCCTTTATAAGGGCAGACACTAAGAGTGAGAAAGCAAGAGATGAAAGTTAAGAAAATCCAGTGCACAATTCAGGTGACCTATTTAATAACCAATACAGGTTGCTGATTTTGAAGAAACGAAAAACGGCATCAGAAAATGTTTTTGTAATTCAAGCATGTTTAAAGACATCGATATTCAACCTAAGTTTTGGGTTAACCTAGTATAGCCAGGTGGATGGGCCAGAAAAATTCAATCTTCAATCTCTATTTTAATGGCAAGGGATTCTGTAATTACTGGATGTTAATTTGGGAAAAAATTCCAAGAGGAGACTTAGAAACAAAGAAACACATAAGTCACTTTCTATACAGGTATAATTCATGATATACAACTGCAAAAAGATGTCCCCAGATATTACACACAACATCATGTCCTCTCTTAGCAACAAGTAAAATAAGAAAAAAAAAAAACTTAAAAAGAAAAGCAAAGAAAGAATGACCACAGAATTCAAATAAGGGGGGCCAGGAGGATGGAATGGCAGTGGTGATGTGGAGGGGGGCCATGCAATTAGATGCAGATTATTGTCAAAATTTTAACTTTTGTTTTAGGTGTTGAATTCACGGGCACTTACTACATTATTAAAAAATAACTATATAACTGAAAAACTGGCCATGAATGGACCAAAGATGAAAATATGTCATGAGCCAAGATCCGAAACGAAAGAAGGAAAGAGAAAAAAGTTTGTTGTTGTCAATCTTGCTAAAAAACAGCAAAACTGGTTAACAGGGTTTGCCCCCAAATTGAATATACTAATTAGTTTTGAAATGAATAGTCTAAAACTTGGCAGTTTTGCTCTAAGTCTCACCTTGAATTTTCATATTTGCACACATTTAACACTCAAAACGAAACCTGGGTGTGGGAACTGTCCCACACCACCTCCACCTCAATTCAAGTGATTTGTCCCAAGTTCAATGAAGCTCATATGAACTGAAAACAATGACTTTGGCAGAGCTCTGATCTAACTTCTACTTCACAACCAACAGTCCTTTACATATCAAACATTAGTCTTGTTTCTACCATATCAGCAATCATAATAACAACAACAGACTCACCCTATGTGCTAAGTACTGTTTGAAGGCTTTCCATCTGATAATTTATTTAAGCTTTCAACAACCCACTGAGATAGGTACAATTACCATCTCTTTTATACAGATGGGGAAACAAAGACCCAAAGATGTAATTTTCTCAGCGTGCTTTTTTAAAAATTGAAGCATAGTTGATTTACAATGCGTTTTTTTTTTCAATTTTTTTTTACTGAAGTATTTTCTCAGTGTTTATATCTAGTTAACAGGGAATATACGAGTAGAACCCAGGTGGTGTGACTCCAGAGCCTGGGCTCTTAGCCACTATTTGAGTGTTGACTTTGTATAAACAAGTTTGAAATATTTTTAAGGTCTCCACTGAGAAAAGATCTGACACATTTTATATATTACATAACTAATCTAAATTATTTGCTTTCATGTGTCTGGGTGCAACTCATCAAAGTGCTTCTAGATATACATTGCTTGAAACACAAAACAAGTTGTCTAGTTAACTCAATAATGCATTAATCGCATTGTGAGACATTCAACTAGGCTAAGAAAATACCAATATGCAAACTCCACTTCTTAGAACAAACTTCATAACCAAATATCTTCCTTATTTTTGAAGTTATAACCATGATAAAAATATTTATCCTTGCATTATTTCATTATCTCACCACACTGATTAATCATAAAGATAGAACCATACAAGTGTTCCCAACATAGCTATTTTGCCAAACAATCCACTCAAATTTCAAATTCCAAGAAGACACAGTCTGAGGGACCTAGATTAGGTCACATGTCCACCCCCCACCAGAAGAGGGCAGGGCACCTAGACTGACAGTCCTGCCATGGCTTCAGCCGATTAGAGAGGACAGCTCTCTAAAGGAAAAGAGAAGTTTTGTTAACTGTAGGAGGATGAGGGCATGTATGACATGTATGACAGGCAAACAAAACAGATGTCTTCTATTTTGTCACAAATTTTCTCCATGTTGTAGAACATAAAAGAAGCTTTTATCTAAATTATATTCTTGACAACATTGGGCAGTGCCCACACTTGAAATCACTCTTTCCATTTTCCCATCCTCTGGTCTTACTCAGCTTCATTCCTCTTTTCTTCCCCTTCCTAATGTGTTCTTGGTCTTCTAGATGTCTTACTCTATGCTCTATATAAGGTTGTACCCATATAACCTTATAAAATCTCTTACTTTAGACTACTACCTATATAGTGATGGCTCCCACATCTTTATTGCCTACTGAGACTTCTCTCAAGAGCTTGAGATCTATATATTCAACTTCCTTCTAGATAGTTTCACTTGGCTGTCTCTCACAGGTGCCTAAAAGATAATGTGTTCAAAAACTGAAATCTCTATTTCCCTCCCCAAGCTTTCTCTTCTTTTCCTAATTTCCCTCTCAGTGAATGACACTACCATCTACCTGGTCATCCATGCTAGACATGTTGGGCAAATCCTAGATTTCTTCCCTTTCACCCAGTCTTCTACCCCTCCTCCCTATCACCTCTCCTTATATATACACATAGAGGTACTATGTGTCTTAGATTCTACATCTATAGTTGCTCTCAAATAACTTCTGCATATTGCCGGCTACTAAGTCCAACTCAACCAATCAGGAGACTGTTGCAATGGACTACTTGGCCCTATCTTGACTCTTCTGATCTATCTCCCACATTTCTAGCAATAAAATGTAAATGTAATAATACTTTTTAGGGTGAAGTACAAAATTCTTTGCTTAGCACAACAGGTCTTTGATGCCCTGTTCATTGCCTCTCTTTCAGGTCTTATCACCTTCCAATTTCTCTCGCCTTTACCAACTGGGCTCTAGTTATACATAAGTACTGGTAGGTCCTTAACCCACCATGCTCTTTTAGACTTCTATTTCTTCACACATGCTGTTGTTCTCTCCACATGAAACACCCTTTTCCATTTATTCAGCTGGCTATTCTGCCTTTCAAAACCCCACTCAAAATTTTCCCTAGAAATTCCTCTTGGACACCCACTGTGATTTAGATATCTGTCCTCTGTGCTTATCATCTGATGCTTATCACTCAGTGCTGTAACTGTTGGTTTACTGGTCTATTTCTTCCAATAGCTGGTAAATGACCTTAGGTAGGGACTGAATTTTATTTGACTCTGTGTCTTTAGTACCCTTTACGATGTGAGACAAATGTAATAGTCAATGGATGTTCACTAAACATCTTAATGAAGGAAATGTTGTCACCCATTGGAAATAGGTTGAACAAGCTTACTAGGAAGTTTATAGGTTCCCAATTGTCTCCATCCTTGCAATAAAGAAATTCCCTTTACCAAATAATTCAAAACATAAACATAAGAATATATATTCTTGCTTTAAAGTTGGCTGTCTTTCTGGGTCACACTTTCATTTTTGTCTTCAGGCAAGGAGGAAAAGCTAATTACATACTTTGCTTTTTAAAGCTTTTACTTGAAGCTGAGAAGACTTGAAAAATGAGCATAAAATAACTTTCAAATAAGATAATCTGCCATAAAACCCAATTCATCATTATTTTTATTTCCAAAACTACAAGTCATCAATTTCCTCCTTTTCCTTCAAACTTGAGGACTTTCGATTCTAACTTGTAAATATGTCTTCAGTGTTTCATCCTTTTCTCCTGCTGCTTCTCTTCATCTTTTCCTTGGCATTCTCAGGCCTAGTCTCTCCTCACACTCCAGTCAGGCATCTATCCTTTATTCTACATTGGTGACACTGTTCTTTAGAAGACAGGAATTTGATTACCCCAATGAAATTCAAACACTGGATTAGCATGTAAAGCTCTATCGTTGCATCACAGCCTACTGTTTTAGTCTCATTTCCTACCACCCCTTTAACTCCCAACTATGTTCTACGTCTAGAAACTTGTTAATGTTCTTTTATACCTCCAAGTCTTAGCCTATGGAAACTTCTCTCCCTGGAATGTGTTTCTGTGAATCTATCAGATCTATGCAATTTTTCTCATCCTCGTGTATGGATCAAACACTTCATTTAAGAAGCTTTTCCAAAAACAAACAAAA
The DNA here is from genome assembly GCF_949987515.2 of Delphinus delphis. Taxonomy (NCBI): domain Eukaryota; kingdom Metazoa; phylum Chordata; class Mammalia; order Artiodactyla; family Delphinidae; genus Delphinus; species Delphinus delphis. The sequence continues at coordinate 24,021,967 of NC_082689.1, read as the reverse complement.
AAACCCAAACAAACAAAAAAAGAAGCTTTTCCTTGACTTCTCCAATCAGTTAGGTCACTTCTGCATCTGTGCTTCTGGGGAAGTGTATATGCCTTTATTAGAGCGTTTGCTTCATTTTATTGATCTTTTATGTATTTCCTACCAGACTACAAATATAAGAACAAAATTGTATCCATTTATCTTTATATTCCCAGAACATTCCTTAGAGCTTGGCACATAGCAAGCCCTCGATATATGTTTCCTGAATGAAGTGAAAGAAAGTCTCTTTGACTTCAGATGCTTCCTCACTAGAAGGAGCCAACGTGGGAACATGTTTTGGGAAGGAAAGGTCTAGGAAATATAACAGTGTCAGATATGAAAAAGAAAGAATAGTAATTAATTTCAAAGAGCTAATGGGTGACCACAATAATGGCAACCCCCCTACCTACTCTGAAAGAAAAGACAGAATAACAGATACGATGTAACAGGATACTAAGAGAGGGAAGGTGTAAATATGAATTTCACTGTGGCTCTGTCAAAAACGAGTCACATGCCAAGCCATGTATGTGAGACAAGGTTAATGATGAACTGTAGTAGCATTTTATCCATATTGTCTCTCTTATGGCATTTATCGACTCCTACCTCATAGGGTCAATTCTCTATTAAGCATGTTAACAAAAGTAAGCAGAGATTAAGGATAATCTCAATTTATTATTAACACCACACCTAGAAAAAGTACAGCATGAAATAGTAGTAATATAAACTTATGTGGTTAAAACTCCATCCATTATTGAAGAACAAATATTTGGGTCTATAAATGATACCAAAACCTACCTGCCCCCTCCCGTGCATGCACACACTCCATCTTGGCTTTGTCCCCTGCTCTACCCAGTACCTGAGTGTCTTTCCCACTTTCCTCACTTCCAGTTTCAGAGCCATCTGTAAAGACCTTCGCCTGTCAATGGCTAAGCGATCTGAGGAATGGGGGTTGATGCTGAGGCTGTAGTTGTTTAGAAGTCTTTTTACCCCAAAATACACCTGTTGAAACTTTTTGGCACCACTTATTCTACAGCTGATTAATCTCTCAACAGATAGTTACATGTTGACTATAATTATTTATGTATGCCTTACCTCACTATAACAACATAAGGTCTTTTAGGAGAGATTCTATTTTTCGTATTCACATGTGTTTGCAACACAGTTTCATAAATAACTGTGAATGGAAAAATTAGTTAATAAAACTAATAATCCAGTCAAATGTCAAAATTGCAATGAGAGAATATTATACAGAAAAACTAGTAGTAGTGCCATACGGTGTCTTTGGAAAATTCTGGCATGCCCCATGCCTCCATCAGCTACCCTGCCTCAAGCCACCTCTAAAAGCAGCAATTTGAACAGAAACAATGTGCTCAGTAAGTAAATGAAACCTCAAATGCCTAAGTTAACACTGGTAAGTAACATAACTTTATAGGGGATGCAATATTTATTATTTCTTAATATTTAATGCCCTGAAATAGTAAAAAGAACTTTTTTTTTTTTTTGGTACATCCAATCACTTTTAATTCAAACCAAGCCTATGAGTGACAAACTCAGACATCACATATCTGGACCAGAGTTGTTGGACTCCTAGGTCCACCATTTTAACCTCGATGCTCTGGATCCTATACTACTGTCATAGGCCCCAGCAATGCAAGCTTGCAGTACCAAATTTACAAAGACTTAAAACATGGACAGGGTTTTTAAAATGTTAGTTGATAATAATAATATAAAAACAAATAGACTCAACTCACAACAATGATAGAATTAAATCTGATTCTTTAGATTATATAACCTATCCTCAATACAAAGAAATGCTTCAATTATTCAGGATAACAAAATAAAAGATTCCCAGTTCAACAACAAGTAATCATTAGCTGTCCAATAAACATAGTTCCACAGTACATACTATATAAAACAAACAAAAACCTCACAGATAATTCTTGAGCTGCCTATAAATACAAAACGAATATTTATATTTTAAAAGTGACTACAGGATTTCCCAACTGTACTATTTAATACTGGGCAAATCTTTTTTAAATGAAAGATATAAATGTATCAGTAAGTTAACATTTCTGTATATATTTGTATGAATAATAAAATCAATCAGTGTAAAAATATAGTAGGACCAAAGAGATGCCCCAAATCTAAAGAATTAAAATTCATAACTCTCCTTAAAAAGGATGATTTACTAACATTAACTTTTTAGTTATAGATAATTACTAATTGATAAACCTTAGGGACTGCTTTCCTACCCGCTATTGTAGGAGATCAGGATGTTTTGTTTGGGTTTTTATTTTTGTGGAGGGAAGTGGCACCTAATTTTGGTCTAGATTGTTCCCCATACTTGGAGAAAGCTAAATCAGTAACTTCCAAGATAAATCACAAGACAGATTGGAGACATTTTCAATTATATCACTGATCACTTACCTAAGAGAAGTGAAAATACACAAATGAACGATTACTTCTTTTAGAAAAACCTATAGACTTATGCGAAGCCATCTCAAACTCTTTGGTGCATCCAATGTAAAAGAAGAGTAAAGAGTACCTTACTTTGGTGTATTCAAGGCCAGGTGCCATTATGATGGCAATTCAAACAAATGCTATCAGGAATAATTTGGGTGTATCACAAAAACTCAATATAGCTTGTTTGCAAAGTGTCCCAAAGCTCAACTCATTTAAAGTACTTAAGATAATCCCATACAAAGTGAGTGTGACCTGAAATTGCTCTAAAATAGACTATAATGTTACCTTCATGCTGAAGGGTAGAGAGAACTATTTAACCCATAACAAATGACAAAAACAGTAGGGGAGAATGAAAATGGTGAATGCCATTGCTACCCACCATGGTGACTCATGACCTGCCCGGCAGCCTCCATGCTGACATTCTGGAGATAGTTGTGGCAGCGTTCCTTGTGCTCCTCCAGTGAACTGCGCTGCTTGTAGCTTCGTCCACAGTAGTTGCACTTGTGAGGTTTACCCACTGTGAAGAGAACTCAAGGTTAGTGTGCTGTCAAGTCTCATCCAAAGCAGAATTACCAGCTAACTTTTGATAGTCTGGAGGAAGCATTTATATGCTTTTCAGACTTAAATCTCTTCCTCCACCACACTCCAGTTGAGACAATTAAAGATAATAAACTTCTACCAAGATTAAAAGACAGCAAGAAAAGGCAGATCGTACCTTTGGTGATAGGGGAAATAATGAATCAAATCATGCTCTGACTGTACCCTAGATCATGAGAGGCTGATGATTGATCTTCAAATTATCTGACTCTTAACACTAACATTTACTCTTACACAGTTCTCTCAGCTCTGACTCATTCAAAAGACAAATCAGGAGTGTCCTAGATACATGATGAGAATTATTTTTATTTATTGGGAGGGGGCTAAGAATAGAGAATTTTACTGAAGGAAACTAAAATCCAACAACTTGAAATGTCATTGTCTAATGAAAAGATTATTCATGGGTACCAAGAAGACTAGAAAGAATTCAGGTGATGAGAAAAAGCACAGATAAAGGCAGAGAGTTTCTCTTTTCTTTCCACCTTGGTAAGAACTATTCACACATGCAAAACTTTGCGGCAGATCAGCCTATTCTCCTACATCAGTCAGCACTGTTCTTATATTACCAAGAATTATTAACCTACTAGGTGCTTTGAGTCAGGATTATTAACAATAATCACCAAAGCCCTAACATATTTAGTTATACAACGATAGTGATACTTAATTACATATTTCACATTCAGGAAATGAATTATTTTCTAATAGCCACATCTCATTATACCTGGTAAAATACTTCAATGCTCACATTAAAAAAAAAACTTTAAAAAATTAAAAGAAAAAAAACACATTTAGGGAAAGAGGTGTGTTTTAATGTAAGACTATTCATAAGGGTATCACAGAGCACTTTGATTCTTGGTGTTGAACGGATACAGAAAACCATAAAGCATCAGGTGGTCTGTTGCCAAAGCCCTCAGTTAAGCACATTGTGAATCAGGTCAGCTGCTCTCATTTGACTCCCTTAGGAATCATTTTGTTTTGCCTAGAGGACAAATAGACAACTCTTTTTCATGGTCAAAGATAGCATCCTCAACTCCAGGTCCCTTACAAACCCATGCTAGGATAATGGTCATAAATGAAATTGAAATACTTTAACAAGACAAGGTATTCACACCTGCATAAAGATTTCACTACATCGATTAAAAAACCCAAACAAACCTTTAGATTGTATTTGAGGTGCATATAAATTCAAATCAGTTATTTGACAATCGCAATTTTTTTGTAAACCGTCTTAAAAAACAAAAGCTATCTAAGGCAGGATCAGTCATTTCTAAAAATACGAGGCAAAGTAACTTCTATTTTTCAGAACCAAGAATTTCTGGGAAGTAAAAACTAGGTAGCTTTTTATATTGTGAAGACTCTTACAGCATTGTGTGAGAGCATAAAAAATACAAGAAAATATTCTTTTAGTCAAAAATATTAATGTAAATAGTATAAATATATTTATATGTAATTGCATTCCAAGATATGGGGCTACATATGACAAAAAGCCTTTTATGAATTTTCTCTCAACAAGTCTATTAAGCAGCTAATACTTGTTAAGCATATACATTGTAGTTAACAGCCCACTATAAACTAGTTCCATCATCTCTGTCTTCCCCTTCTTAAGTCCTGTTGCACTGTGTCCTGTGATACCTATGTTTTACTGTGAACATAATATCCTCCTATACTTCTTCCCCTTATTTCTCTAAGCAATTGACACCTTTTTAACTTAATTAAAATATAGTTCTTGTCCACTTCCCTTGGCTCACAACGCTCTATAAACTCCCAAATCCCCAGGTAAGGAAGAAAAGACAGGATACTTTCTACTCCCCTCATTTTAGAATTCAACCCCATCTGCTTTACTTCAGCCTCTCCCATTTTGTCATCTATTTGTTTAAAACGTCACTCTTCCTCTCTTCATCCCATCCTTGTTCTCTGTGAGTATAACAGATATTGGAGTAAATTGCTCTAAAAGTATAACCTCAATTTCCCCAAATCTTCATCTGTATTCTATTCCAGGAATCCACATACTGGGTGACATGCTGGACTCTGACATCTCATAACTATTCTATGTCCAAGAAATTTGTTCTGGAAGTGTTCCACCTTACCCTTCTACATGTCTCATTTAATACATCTTTATTGAAAGCCTACTAGGTACCAACACTGGGACGAGGCTGGAATGTAAAGGGGAGAGCAAATTCTCATGGTGCCTATCCTCATGCAACCAACAGTCTGTTGAGGAAGACAGACATTTAACAAATATACAAGCAATACATTACAAATTGTAAATTCTACAGAGCTAAAGAATGGTAAGCTAGTATAACATGGGGACCCCAATTTAGTGTGAGAAGGTTGGACAGGAAGGTCTACCTGAGGTATGAACATTTAGGCTGATAACTGAAGAAAAAGTAGAAGTTCGTCAGATAATGGGGATGTGGGGGAGGGTGGAGGAGAGACAGTGTTTCCGGGAACTGCCGTCATCTCTTTCTATTTACTCTCAAGTTCTTAGCTCCTTCGAATTCTAGATCATGCCCTTGCTACTCTTTGGAAAATTATTTTCAAGCATCATCAACAGTCCCTTCCAAATCCAATGGCTCTACTACCCCTACAAGACCATTTCCTGTCAGTTCTTTGATATTTCTTTTTTTCTTCCTCCAGTTTTATTGAGATATAATTGACATAAGCACTGTATAAGTTTAAAGGGTACAGTAGAATGATTTGACTTACATACATCATGAAATGATTACCACAATAATTTTAATGGACATGTATTTTTCCTAAAAATCAAGGTCATGAAAATATTGTTTATATTTACTCCCTATATATGATGAGTTTAACTGTATAATAGGTATCAACTATATGAGTTAATATGTATAACATATGTATATATATTCACAGAAAAGGACCAGTCTTTTGCTACTTTTCTTTTTACAAATGTTATTATTTACACAGTCTCACTATCTGAAACACCTTCATTCTGCTACCCCTCCTCAAAGCTCCCTTAACTCCCCAGTGCCATCTTCTCCAGGCTCCGGGTCTCCATGATGTAGTACCTTCAACACAGGGACCTTCTATCGCCCTTCCCCTAATAAAGTTCTATATTGAGGGTTAAAAAAAAAAAATTAAAAAAAAGTCATCGATAGTCTCTGAAGTGCTAAATCCGGTAGACTTTAATCAGTCCAAAATGTTCCTAATTCCTTGCCCCTATCAAACTTTCAGGAGTCTTGAATCTCCTGTTTTAGCTTCTGGGATCAGATTCTGCATCCTCACTCCCTGACTTCTCAATCTTTTCCTACCTGGTAAATATATATGTACCTCCAGGTTTTGCTCTCAGTACAGTTGTCTCCCCCTTTTCCCTCTAGATTAAGCCCTCATTTCTATGAAATGTCCAAATCATGCCTGGAATAATTTCCCATGTTTGGAAGCTCCTATTTGTCACAAACATTTAAAAAGTGATCATGGTGAACCCAAGGACACAGTTTCCCCCCTCTGTGCTCTCACAGCGCTCTGTCCATATTCTGTTGATGCATTACTTATGATAATTGCATTGTAATTACCCATCTGATCTCTGTTTCCCTCGTCCTAAACAACGAGCTCTGTCATGAGGACAGAGGTCATGTTTTATTCAATTTGGAATTGATAGTGCTTACTGTAGTTATTAAACATAGGAGGTACTCAATATGTATTTGCTGAATGACTGTACTTCAACCTCATACTTCCAAATGCCTTTGGAGTATTGCGTTATGCATATTCCTCTGAAATCTAAAATCTAAAATTCAACATATCCAAAATTATCTTCCTCTACAAAACTACTTCTTTATTCTAACTGCTCTTTTGTGCGTTACCACTGTTTTAATAAACTAGACTCGTGATAAGGCAACCACTATTGTTGCCTCCTACCTCATTTCTCACATCCAAATAACTGCTCAAGTTTATCCCTCCTTCTCACTCCCAGAACCAATTTCCTAGTTCAAATGTTCATTACCATGAACCTGGGCAAGCTTAGTATACTTCAAACCAGGTGTTCTCTTCCCTTGTGTAATTTTTTTTTTTTTAACATCTTTATTGGAGTATAATTGCTTTACAATGGTGTGTTAGTTTCTGCTTTATAACAAAGTGAATCAGTTATACATATACATGTATTCTCACATCTCTTCCCTCTTGCGTCTCCCTCCCTCCCACCCTCCCTATCCCACCCCTCGAGGTGGTCACAAAGCACCGAGCCGATATCCCTGTGCCATGCGGCTGCTTCCCACTAGCTATCTACCTTACGTTTGTTAGTGTATATATGTCCATGCCTCTCTCTCGCCCTGTCACAGCTCACCCTTCCCCCTCCCCATATCCTCAAGTCCGTTCTCCAGTAGGTCTGTGTCTTTTTTTTTTTTTTAACATCTTTATTGGGGTATAATTGCTTTACAATGGTGTGTTAGTTTCTGCTTTATAACAAAGTGAATCAATCATACATAAACATATGTTCCCATACGTCTTCCCTCTTGTGTCTCCCTCCCTCCCACCCTCCCTATCCCACCCCTCCAGGCTGTCACAAAGCACCGAGCCAATATCCCTGTGCCATGCAGCTGCTTCCCACTAGCTATCTACCTTACTACGTTTGTTAGTGTGTATATGCCCATGACTCTCTCTCGCCCTGTCACAGCTCACCCTTCCCCCTCCCCATAACCTCAAGTCCGTTCTCTAGGAGGTCTGCGTCTTTATTTCTGCCTTACCCCTAGGTTCTTCATGACATTTTTTTTTTTCTTGTGTAATTATTTTACTCCTCTCCTCAACAACCTTCAATGACTTTTCACTTCTACTGAACAAAGTCCAAATCCCTGTACTTGGCATTCAGCATCCTACACTGTCTGGTCCCAAGGGATACATCCCATCTTCTACCCCAGGATTCAGCCAGGATTACCTTCCGCTTTTACACTTCTGAGTCTTAGTTCTTTCTGGAATGGCTTCACACAATTTCTGCCCCTTGAAATTCTACACATCCTTCCAATCTCCCTAACCATGTTCCATCCAAAAGCGATCTTTCCTACTAAAGAACTGTAACTGTATTGGTCCTCACACTTAGGAAACTTGTAACATTCTGTCTCTTGAGTTATTTGTGATTACATCTGACCCATGAACAACTTGGGTTTGTACTGCATGGATCCACTTATAATGTGAATATTTTTCGACAAATACATACTACAGTACTGCATGATCTGCAGTTGGTTGAATCCACTAATGTGGAACCGTGGATGTGGAGGGCTGACTGTGAAGTTATATGTGGATTTTCCACTGCAAGGGAGGGGGTGTTGGTGCCCCTAACCCCTGTGTTGTTCAAGAATCAACTGTATGTATACATTCATTTTGATCTCCCATGTTAGATTATGAGCTTCTTGAGAGACTGAAATAATGTCTTATATATCTTTGTAACCTCCAAAGAGTTTAGCATGGTGATTTGTTCACAGCAAGAACTAATAAGTGGTGTTTTCATGAATGACATCATTTCCTAACTCTAAATATTTTCCTTTCACTGGTTTTCCCTGAATCTTTTACAAACTTTAAAAGCAATGCATCCATATAGAAAATTTTTTAATTCACTAAAAATTATTTATAATTATATCATTTAGAGATAAGTACCTTTAACATTTTTATCTCATGTATTTTTTCTATGCATGCAAAGATCTTTTTTGTTATGAAATTGGGTCATTTTATATGCTGTATTTTATAATCTGCTTATTTTACTGAACAATATATCTTGAAATTTCCCCATGATATAAAATAATAGTTTTGTTACTACTGTTAGGTAACAATTTTTTCCTGAATTCTAAAATTATGATATGCTGATTTAGTTTGCCTTAGCATTCTTAGTCCTTTTCTTATTTACTTTAATAATTATTTTTCTTTTTACCATAGTTACTATGCCCATACTTGAAAAAGAAAAAATCAAATAGCCCTAAAGGGCACTTAATGAAATAGTCTTCCCCTCACCCCGTGCGCATCTAAACATAATCTATTTCTCTGTCCTCTCTTTTTGGAATTTCTATTAGTTTGATGTTAGACCTTCCAGATGGAGTCTTGAAATTTTTTTCCCTCATATTAATTATCCTTTTACCCTGTTTACTTACAGAAAAATTCCTCACCTTTTTCTTTGAATCTTTCTGTGAAATATTTTCTGGTGAATATAAATTTCTCTGACCTCTTTCCTTTTTCTTAAAAATAGTATTCTGTTTTTTCATAGGTACAATAACATTTATCTGGGCATAATTTTTTCTTTTTAAAAAAGTTCTTTTTATATTGTCTTCTCTGGCTTTTTTTCTTTTTTACATTGGTGTCTGTATTGGAGGCTTTCCTTAAATGCCTGGTGCCTGAATATTTATTGTCCATTTATATTTAACAGTAAGGCACTAAAAAGCTAATTGGAAGTTCAGGAAACACAGGTGAGGTTTGTGAACTACTGGTGAACTACTGCAGAGTGACCAGGTAATGAAGCAGCCTTTTCATTGTCAGACCCCCAAATATAAATATATATGTCTTTTCTCTAGGACCTCTCAATTCCCTTAGAAAAGATACCTCCAATTTCCAGCCCTGGAGATATGGGGGGATATGAAGCTAGATATTAGTATTCCGGAAGTAAGGCAAGATACGGGGCCAGAAATCTAAATGTTCAACTGTAGTCTTTTATATACTGTCCCTGCTTTAAGTCCTTTGTTTTCCCCCTACTCTCTACTTTTCCTGGAGTCTCTAAGCTAGAACCTTTCCAATTCAGTATCGCCAGAGAATAAATGTTATTTTCCTGTAGTTGGTTGGCTGTAGTGAGAGTGGTTCTGTGGCCTGTTTTGTATTCAGATTTTGAAATCCTTTTATATTCAATCCAGAATTTCATCCCTACCATCAACAGTAATGTTTCTTCCAAGTCCAGAGACTTTTCAGGATTCTCTAAGGCCAAATGGCTTTGCTACTCATCCTTTATTCCCTTCTATAATCACTATAAGTTCCCGAGTCTTCTGTTTTGGGAAGTCTATTACCACCCCTCCCTCTATCTTCTTTCCATCTTCCTCTTGCTGCTATTCTGTCCTTTCCCATTGTCTTTGATCTTAATGCGTTTATACTTCTATAAACGTCTACTGTGATTTTAGTGTAGTTTTAAAGAGCAGAGACAGATGTAGCTTTTCATTTCATCATGTTTAGACAGCAACAGACAGCATCACTTTTAATGTTGGTATGCTATGGCTCTGGAAGGGTGTGCCATAACTCTGTATTTAGATAAACAGGAGCATGACATGTTAGTAAAGATTAGCCACCAAAAAAGGAATCACATATTTGTAAGACAAGGGGAATTTGTGGAAATGTAAAACTAAATATTTCCTCTATTCTACTCTAATCTGCTATGTATTTGTCTGTTATAATACAACATTCCTACCTATATTCAAATATGTTTTAGTGTAACCATTTGCAGTGGTTCTCAAAATATGAGCTGCATGCCTCCTATGTTAGAATTACCTGGAGTGCTCTTAAAATGCAGATTCTTGGGCACCATGCTAGGGCCTAGAATTTCTGAGGTACTCTGATCTCCCCATGTTTAACAAGCCTGCCAGGTAGTTGCTTATGTACTGAAGTTGAAAAACAATGGTCTATAGAAGCTCATAAATCATCATGTTCTCTAAGTCTGGTATTGAGTTAAAATTTCTTATCAAAGTGAAGAATACTTTTCTTAACTCCACCATAATGATCTTAGTTATATTATGGAAGGAGTTAAAATTAATTTTCTTTTACAAGAAATGTTGGGACGAAAATCTGAAAAGCCTATGGGTGAAGTATCATTTATTATTGGTAAAAAATTTTTTTAAATATTTATTTTGGTATGGGAGTTTACTCCTGTACGTTGATAACATCTTTTGAGGACAGTGATCCACTTTAAACTTTACATCAATTCTACTTCAAACTGACCTGTGTGTCTGGATTTTAAAATTCAAGTGGATCAGAGTCAGTTTGGGGCCATCCCGACTGGTTAGGAGAAACCCTAGAAGTTACCCCTTGCTCCTGGGAGACCCCAGTGGGGTCCAAATGCTGGGTGAGCCCAACATGTCCACAGTAGGTTCCCGAGGATACAGACCCAAGCATGGAGATAGTGTGTGAGATGCCACCCACAGCATCGCCATCTGGGAGAACAGGAGGGGAGAGAAGACTTTAACAATCTGCCATTACCCCAAAGAGGCCTCACTTAGCCGGAAGTTACCATTTTACCCTGGAATTGTGTGTTACAACTGGAGGAAAAGGAATAATGTTAATGGACCCATTTACTTCTCAATTCTACTGATAGTGCAAACTTGAGCCACACATTACTTGAATTATATGGTCAAGAAAGGAGCCGCATTTTCACGAAACGCATGGGTTCATGTTTATTTCATTAAAAATTTGGGCCGCACCAGAAAGACAAGATCCAGCCTCATCCACCAGAACACAGGCACTAGTCCCCTCCACCAGGAAGCCTACACAACCCACTGAACCAACCTTAGCCACGGGGGGCAGACATCAAAAACAACGGGAACTACGAACCTGCAGCCTACGAAAAGGAGACCCCAAACACAGTAAGTTAAGCAAAATGAGAAGACAGAAAAACACACGGCAGATGAAGGAACAAGGTAAAAACACACCAGACCAAACAAATGAAGAGGAAATAGGAAGTCTGCCTGAAAAAAACTTCAGAGTAATGATAGTAAAGATGATCCAAAATCTAGGAAATAGTATGGAGAAAATACAAGAAGCGTTTAACAAGGAACTAGAAGAACTAAAGAGCAAACAAACAATGATGAACACCACAATAAATGAAATTAAAAATTCTCCAGAAGGAATAAATGAGGCAGAAGAAAGGATAAGTGACCTGGAAGATAAAGTAGTGGAAATAACTACTGCAGAGCAGATAAAGAAAAAAGAATGAAAAGAATTGAGGACAGTCTCAGAGACCTCTGGGACAACATTAAACGCACCAACATTCAAATTATAGGGGTCCCAGAAACAGAGAAAAAGAAAGGGACTGAGAAAATATTTGAAGAGATTATAGTTGAAAACTTCCCTAATATGGGAAAGGAAATAGCAAATCAAGTCCAGGAAGTCCAGAGTTTCTCATACAGGATAAATCCAAGGAGAAACACACCAAGACACATATTAATCAAACTATCAAAAATTAAATACAAAAAAAAATACTAGAAGCAGCAAGAGTAAAAAAACAAATAACATGCAAGGGAGTCCCCATAAGGTTAACAGCTGATCATTCAGCAGAAACTCTGCAAGCCAGAAGGGAGTGGCAGGACATAGGTAAAGTGATGAAAGGGAAAAACCTACAAACAAGCTTACTCTACCCAGCAAGGATCTCATTCAGATTCAATGGAAAAATTAAAACCTTTACAGAGAAGCAAAAAGTAAGAGAATTCAGCACCATCAAACCAGCTTTACAACAAATGCTAAAGGAACTTCTCTAGGCAGGAAACACAAGAGAAAGAAAAGACCTACAGTAACAAACCCAAAGCAATTAAGAAAAAGGTAATAGAAACATACATATTGATAACAACCTTAAATGTAAAATGGATTAAATGCTCCCACCAAAAGATATAGACTGGCTGAGTGGATACAAAAACAAGACCTGTATATATGCTGTCTACAAGAGACCCACTTCAGACTTAGGGACACATACAGACTGAAAGTGAGGGAATGGAAAAAGATATTCCATGAAAATGGAAAGCAAAAGAAAGCTGGAGTAGCAATTCTCATATCAGACAAAATAGACTTTAAAATAAAGACTATTACAAGAGACAAAGAAGGACACTACATAATGATCAAGGGATAAATCCAAGAAGAAGATATAACAATTGTAAATATTTATGCACCCAACATAGGAGCACCTCAATACATAAGGCAAATGCTAATAGCCATAAAAGGGGAAATCAACAGTAACACAATCATAGTAGGGGACTTTAACACTCCACTTTCACCAATGGACAGATCATCCAAAATGAAAATAAATAAGGAAATACAAGCTTTAAATGACACATTAAACAAGATGGACTTAATTGATATTTATAGGACATTCCACGCAAAAACAGCAGAATATGCTTTCTTCTCAAGTGCTCATGGAACATACTCTAGGATAGATCATATCTTGGGTCACAAATCAAGCCTTGGTAAATTTAAGAAAATTGAAATCATATCAAGTATCTTTTCTGACCACAGTGCTATGAGACTAGATATCAATTACAGGAAAAAAATCTGTAAAAAATACAAACACATGGAGGCTAAATAATACACTACTTAATAACCAAGAGATCACTGAAAAAATCAAAGAGGAAATCAAAAAACACCAAGAAACAAATGACAATGAAAACACGATGACCCAAAACCTATGGTATGCTGCAAAAGCAGTTCTAAGAGGGAAGTTTATAGCACTACGATCCTACCTCAAGAAACAAGGAACATCTCAAATAAACAACCTAACCTTACAACTAAAGCAATTAGATAAAGAAGAACAAAAAAACCCCAAAGTTAGCAGAAGGAAAGAAATCATAAAGATTAGATCAGAAATAAATGAAAAAGAAATGAAGGAAATGATAGATCAATAAAACTATAAGCTGTTTTTTTGAGAAGATAAACAAAATTGATAAACCATTAGCCAGACTCATCAAGAAAAAAACGGGGGAAGACGCAAATCAATACAGTTAGAAATGAAAAAGGAGAAGTAACAACTGACACTGCAGAAATCCAAAGGATCATGAGAGGTTACTACAAGCAACTGTATGCCAATAAAATGGAAAACCTGGAAGAAATGGACACATTCTTAGAAAAGCCCAACCTTTCTAGACTGGACCAGGAGGAAATAGAAAATATACACAGACCAATCATAAGCACTGAAATTGAGACTGTGATCAAAAATCTTCCAACAAACAAAAGCCCAGGACCAGATGGATTCATAGGTGAATTCTAACATTTAGAGAAGAACTAACACCTATCATTCTCAAACTCTTGCAGAGTATAGCAGAGGGGGGGACACTCCCAAACTCATTCAATGAGGCCACCATCACCCTGATACCAAAACCAGACAAAGATGTCACAAAAAAAGAAAACTATAGAACAATATCACTGATGAACATACATGCAAAAATCCTCAACAAAATACTAGCAAACAGAATCCAACAGCACATTAAAGGATCATACACCATGATCAAGTGGGGTTTATCCCAGGAATTCAAGGATTCTTCAATATATGCAAATCAATCAATGTGATAAGCCATATTAAAAAATTGAAGGAGAAAAACCATATGACTATCTCAATAGATGCAGAAAAAGCTTTTGACAAAATTCAACACCCATTTATGATAAAACCCTCCAGAAAGTAGGCATAGAGGGAACTTACCTCAACATAATAAAGGACATATATGACCAATCCACAGCTAACATCGTTCTCAATGGTGAAAAACTGAAAACATTTCCTCTAAGATCAGGAACAAGACAAGGATGTCCCCTCTCACCACTATTATTCAACATAATTTTGGAAGTTTTAGCCACAGCAATCAGAGAAGAAAAAGAAATAAAAGGAATCCAAATCGGAAAAGAAGTAAAGCTGTCACTGTTTGCAGATGATATGATACTATACATAGAGAATCCTAAATATGCTACCAGAAAACTACTAGAGGTAATCAATGAATTTGGTGAAGTAGCAGGATAGAAAATTTATGCACAGAAATCTCTTGCATTCCTGCACACTAATGATGAAAAATCTGAAAGAGAAATTAAGGAAACATTCCCATTTTCCATTGCAACAAAAAGAATAAAATACCTCGGAATAAGCCTACCTAAGGAGACTAAAAGACCTGCATGCAGAAAACTATAAGACACTGATAAAAGAAATTAAAGATTATACAAACAGATGGAGAGATATACCATGTTCTTGCATTGGAAGAATCAACATTGCGAAAATGACTCTACTATACAAAGCAATCTACAGATTCAATGCAATCCCTATCAAACTACCACTGGCATTTTTTCACAGAACTAGAACAAAAAATTTCTCAATTTGCATGGAAACACAAAAGAACCCGAATAGCCAAAGCAGTCTTGAGGAAGAAAAACGGAGCTGGAGGAATCAGGCTCCCTGACTTCAGACTATACTACAAAGCTACAGTGATCAAGACAGTATGGTACTGGCACAAAAACAGTAATGTAGATCAATGGAACAGGGTAGAAAGCCCAGAGATAAAGCGACGCACTTATGGTCACCTTATTTTTGATAAAGGAGGCAAGAATATACAATGGGGAAAAGACAGCTTCTTTATTAAGTGGTGCTGGGAAAACTGGACAGCTACATGTAAAAGAATGAAACTAGAACACTCCCTAACACCATACACAAAAATAAACCCCAAATGGTTTAAAGACCTAAATGTAAGGGCTGACACTATATGACTCTTAGAAGAAAACATAGGCAGAACACTCTGTGACATAAATCACAGCAAGTTCCTTTTTGACGCACCTCCTAGAGAAATGGAAATAAAATCAAAAATAAACAAATGGGACCTAATGAAACTTAAAAGCTTTTGCAAGCAAAGGAAACCGTAACAAGATGAAAAGACAGCCCTCAGAATGGGAGAGAATATTTGCAAAAGAAGCAACTGATAAAGGACTAATCTCCAAAATATACAAGAAGCTCATACAGCTCAGTATCAGAAAAAACAAACAACCCAATCCAAAAATGGGCAGAAAACCTAAATAGACATTTCTCCAAAGACGATATACAAATTGCCAATAAACACATGAAAGGATGCTCAATATCAGTAATCATTAGAGAAATGCAAATCAAAACTACAATGAGGTATCACTTCACACCAGTCAGAGTGGCCATCATCAAAAAATCTACAAACAATAAATGCTAGAGAGGATGTGGAGAAAAGGGAACTCTCTTGCACTGCTGTGGGAATGTAAAGTGATACAGCCACTATGGAGAACAGTATGGAGGTTCCTTAAAAGACTAAAAATAGAACTACCATATGACCCAGCCATCCCACTACTGGGCATATACCCTGAGAAAACCATAATTCATATACCACAATGTTCATTGCAGCTCTACAACAGCCAGGATATGGAAGCAACCTATAAGTGTCCACTGACAGATGAATGCATAAAGAAGATGTGGCACATATACACAATGGAATATTACTCAGCCATAAAAAGAAAGGAAATTGATTTATTTGTAGTGAGGTGGTTGGACCTACAGTCTGTCATACAGAGTGAAGTAAGTCAGAAAGAGAAAAACAAATACCGTATGCTAACACATATATATGGAACCAAAAAAAAAAAAAAAGAAAAGGTTCTGAAGAACCTAGGGTCAGGACAGGAATAAACACACAGATGTAGAGAATGGACTTGAGGAGACAGGGAGGAGGAAGGGTAAGCTGGGATGAAGTGAGAGAGTGGCATGCACATATATACACTACCAAATGTAAAATAGATAGCTAGTGGGAAGCAGCTGCATAGCAGAGGGAGATCAGCTTGGTGCTTTGTGACCACTAGAGTGGTGGGATAGGGAGGGTGGGAGGGAGATGCAAGAGGGAGGAGATATGGGGACATATCTGATTCATATTCATAACAAAGCTGATTCACTTTGTTATAAAGCAGAAACTAACACCATTGTAAAGCAATTATACTCCAGTAAAGGTGTAAAAACAAAATTGAAGTAGAAAAACTTACATTGACCAATTTCTCTTACATTGCTGGTTGTGCTGTTGCAGTCTTTTAAGAGGGCTATATAGTGTTATTTCACATAAGAAAGGACAGCATGGAAATTAATCCTTTCCACTAGCAAAAGATAAATGGTTTGCCCGGGTGTTGATTGTGGGAGTCTATCTTTCCCACTTCCCACAACACCACGTTAAAAGCCAACTGGAATATGTTGTCAGAACATAGCTAAAGCCTTTAAGTCATTTATTTTTCAACAAAATTACTTTGAGAACTCATGGGGAAAAAGATAAAAGGAGAGGTTGGGAAGAGAGAACCATTTTAGAGTTGCCAATTTCCTTACTTGATAAGCTAAAGTAGGGCTCATTCACATGATCATAGCTTTACATGGGCACTTCCAACCATCTTCCTCAAATATCTGTTGCCTCTGAAATCTGAGTTATAGTACATATAGATTTTTACTTTGTTAAGTCAGTTTTATTGAGGTATAATTTACATTAAATAAAATCCACTCACTTTAAGTATATAATTCAAGGAATTTTGAAGTGTATATGGTTGTGTAACCACCATCACAATTACAATATTTTAATTTCCATCACCTTAAACCAAAGTTTGGGACTGACATGTACACACTGCTATATTTAAAAATAGACAACCAACAGGACCTACTGTAAAAAATAAATAGATAAATAGAAACTTGGAAAAACTGAAATGTATGAAGAATACAAATTAAAATCATCTGCAATAAACATTATTATAAATCTAAAAAAAGTAGGTCTTACTAATAGAGTTAGTCTTTAAATTGGGTAGTGTAAGTCATCCAATCTTGATTTTTCAAAATTATTTTGGCTATTTTAGGTGTTTTATATTTCCAAAGAAATCTGCAATCAATTTGTCAATTTCTATAAAAAAATCCTGCTAAGATATTGATTGGGATTGTATTGAATTGATAGGCTACATTTCAGGAGAATTAACATCTTAACAATACTGAATTGTTCAAAATATGATCATACTATCTCCATTTACTTAGGTCTTCTTTAATATCTCTTGGCAGTGTTTTATAATATTTCTTGCACATAATTACATAAACCTAAGTATTTCACATTAAATTTATCTCTATTTTTCATATATTTTGGATGCTATAATACATGGCATTGCTTTCTAATTTTCAGTTTCCAATTGTCCATTGCTAGCATGTAGAAATAAACTTGATTTCTTTTTATTAACTTTGCATCTTACAACCTTAATGAAATCACACATTAATTTTAGTTGTTTGGTAAATTCCTTGTTATTTTCTATGCTATAGGTGATCATGTCACCTAAAAGAAAACATAGTTTTATTTATTCATTTCCAATTTGTATTCTTTCCCTTGCCATACTGCATTGACAAGACTCCCAAGAAAAGAAGTACAGAGAGCAGACATTCTTGCCTTGTTCCTACTCTTAAGGGTAAACTTTCATTCATTTATTGTTAGTGTGATGTTAGTTGAAAGTCTTTCAAGGATGGTTTTTATCCTGTTGATAAAGTACCTTTCTATTCTATTGCTGAGAATTGATAAACCCCACTTTGTCGTGATATATTATCCTTTTTTATATATTTCTGGATTCTACTTGCTAAAATTTTGTTAAGGATTTTTGCATTTATGTTAAGGAGGGATATTGCTATACAGTTTTCTCATGTTATAATGTCTTTGGTTTTGGCATCAGGGTAATGCTGAACTCATAGAATTAATTTGGAAGTATCACTCCCCCTTCTATTCTCTGGAAGAATTTTCTCCTTACATTATTTCTACCTTAAATGTTTGACAGAGTTTAAAAGTGAAGTCATCTGGCATTTTCTTTGTGGGAATGTTTTTAAATATTGGGTGGGCCAAAAAGTGCCTTTGGTTTTTTAAATAAAAATAAAAGACATTTTTCAATTTCACCAAGAACTTTATTGAACAACATATTCACCCTTTTGTTCCACTACCTTCTGCCATTTTTCAGGCAACTTCATATTCCATCTTCCCAAAACTTTTTATTTTTTTGAGCAAAGAACTGTTTCAGGTGCCTTTTACAGTCTTCCAGGGAACTGAAATTTTTTCCAGTAAGAGAAGTTTGTAAAGACCGAAATAAATGGAAATCCGAAGGTGCAATGCCTGGCGGATGAATCAGAACTTCCCAGCCAAGCTGTTAACAGTTTTTGCCTGGTCATTGAAGAAACATGCAGTCTTGCGTTATCCTGATGGAAGATTATATGTTTTCTATTGACTAATTCTGGACACTTTTCATTGAGTGCCACTTTCAGTTGGTCTAATTGGGAGCAGTACTTGTTGGAATTTAATTGTTTGGTTTTCCAGAAGGAGCTCATAATAGAGGACTCCCTTCCAATCCCACCATATATACAACATCACCTTCTTTGGATGAAGACTGGCCTTTGGTGTGGTTGATGGTGGTTCATTTCACTTGCCTCAGGATCTCTTCCGTTCCACGTTGTTGTACAGTATACACTTTTCATTGCCCATCACAATTTGTTTTAAAAAAGGAACGATGTTTTCATTACGTTTAAGTAGAGAATTGCATGGGGAAATATGGTCAAGAAGGTTTTTTCGCTTAACTTACATGGAACCCAGCAAAGCAATTCACATAACCAAACTGGTGCAAATTATTTTCAACGCTTGATTTGGATATTTTGAGTATGTCAGCTATTGCCCACGTGGTAGAACGTTGATTGTTCTCAGTTAATGTCTCAATTTGATCGCTATCAACTTCAAATGATCTACTCGACCATGGAGCATTGTCCGAAGAGAAATCTCCAGCACGAAACTTCACAAACCACTTTTGACACATTTGATCAGTCACAGCACCTTCTCCATATACTGCACAAATCTTTTTGTGTGTTTCAGTTGTGTTTTTACCTTTCTTGATATAATGAGGCATAATATGCCAAAAAGTTTGCTTTCTTCTTCCATCTTCAATATTAAAATGGGTACACAAAAATTGACCAATTTTGATGTCTATTTTTTAAATGCATGCTGTTATGACAGCTGTCACATACAATCTAACAAAACTGTTTCAAATAAAGTTAGAGACAACTAAGTGCTACTAGAGCCATCTTACGGAAAAAACCAAACGAACCTTTTGGCCCATCCAATATAATTTCAATTCCTGGAAAGAATATTAACTTATTAAGAATATCTATTTCTTCTTGAGTGAGCTTCAATAATTTCTATGTTTCAAGAAATTTATTTCATCTGCTCGAATTTGTTTATTTCAAGTTTACTGACATAAACTTGTTCATAATATTTCCATATTGTATTTCCAATGGCTATAGGAGTTTTAGTGATGTATCATTTTCATTTCTGATGTTGGTAAATTGAATATTCACTCTTTGTACTGGTTGATCTTGGCTAGAGGCTTACGCATTTTATTAATCTCTTCACAGAATCAGCCTTTGATTTCATTGGTTTTTCTCTATTATTTGTCTGTTTTCTCTTTCATTATTATTTCCCTACTTTAGATACTCTAGATTTAATTTACTCCTCTCTCATAATCTCTTTAGAAGCAAGCTTAATTGGTTTGAGACCTTTCTTCTTTCCTAATACAAGCACTTAATTATATACGTTTTTCTCCAAGTACCACTTTCATTCTCATCATGTTCATGTTTCCTTTATATTCTTGAACATAAGGAACATATTTATTATAACTGTTTAATCAACCCTATCTGCTAATTCCACCATTTGATCATTTCCGGGTCTGTTTCTACCGACTGAGTTTTCTACTGATTGTGGGTAATCCTTTCCACCTTCTCTGCATATCTGTTAATTTTTTAATAGGTGCTGGCTATTGTGAATTTTACATTAGTGGGTCCTAGATTTTGTTGCATTTCTTTGAAGTATGGGTTACTTGTTCTGCTATGCAGTTATATTACTTGGAATCAGTTCAATCCTTCTGGTATTTGCTTTTATGCTTTAAGGCAGATCCAGAGAACATTTTAATCTCAAGGCTTATTTAGCCCCAGTACTATGGCAATACCACTGAGGTCTTAACTCAATGCCCTGCATATGACAAAGTCTTTCTATACTGGTTTGTGAGAATGAACTCTTCCCAGCCCTAAATGAGCTCCAGGAATTGTTTGGCCTTCTGCTTTCTGGTGTTCTTTCCCCAGCTTCAGGTAGTTTCCTCATACATGTAAAGAGATCAGTAACCAAAGAGTAAAGAAGGCCCTCTGAAAAACTTGAGTTTTTTCTGTGCAGTTTCCTCCTATCTGATACTCTGCCTTGCATATCTAAGCACATAGGTCTCCCTGGACTCTGATCTCTGTCTCCTCACAGTGAGACTGCCTGGCTCTGTTTGGGTTTGCTGTTCCTGCACTGTGGGCTGGAAACTGCTTCTAGGAAGTAAGCTGGGGTAATCATAGACCTCACTGCCTTTGTTCTCTTCTCTCAGGGATCACAGTCCTACAGTGCCTCTTGTTCAATGTCTAAAAGCCATCTAATATTTTGTCTGGTATTCTAGTTGTTCAAGGTGGGAGGGTAAATCTAGTCCCTAATACTTCATCATGATTGGAAGCAAAAGTTATGTTAGTAATTGGGTTAAATACCAAGAAATTAAATACCACTAACTTTGGAGGTTTTACTATCAATACAATTCAGGTAACTGAAATAAAGTTTCTTTTAAATATAATTCTAAGAATATTCATTATAATACCAAGAGTCCTAAAACACAGAAGATAGTTGTGTCAGTGTTCCCAAACACTCGAAAGTTAACACCTAGTCTCTTCTTTGGCATACTGTCCCTCATAAAAATCCTACACTAACCAAAAAAGGGAAGAATTATCAGTATAATCTGTCAGAGATATAGATAGAGACTACTGACCTGAACAATAAAGTACAAATTGAAGATGCAGTAAAGAAAACTTGACAATCCTGACAACTATTCAATTACTAGAAAATTCTAGCAAATTTTTTTGTTTTCTCCATCTGTCATTATGAGGAATTAGAAATAAGAAATACCTGCACCTATACTTCTAAGAATCCCACATACCTACCCAGAAGTAAGAGCAAATCAAATAGCCATAAAGAATTGTGAAGTAGAAATGTTTACCATAAATTCATAGGGTGTTATGAAGTTATATAGCACAACTAAGACCTGTTCACTTATATTTTCTTGAAATATGTCACTTCAAGAGTTATCCTAGTGAAACCTATAAAACCAATTACAATAGCACTAATTCACATGGTAAATGTTTTATTCTTTATATAGATATATGTTTGCACATACAGAAACACGCAAAGAAGTATATACAGAAAATATATTTGTCATGACACATATAAAATCAGGAACAGAGCATTATGCATATATCACATTCATTTTTCCTTAATGAAATTAAATATACCCACTTTCCTATAAATATATAAATAAATGCACAAATTTGATACCTGATTTTCTTAGTGATTGCTTAAAGAATTATAAATTAATCTGAAGAAAGATTAGCCCTGAAATATGGCACAACTGTCATTATTTCTGTAATTATATTACTAATTGGGTTAAATACCAAGTTATACTTTATCTGAATTAGTGATTGGTTTTATTGTATCAACCCTGTACATAAAAAAATTCTAATATTCTTGATCCCTAGTGCTATATTGCTGCATCAAAAAAGGTTTTGCCAATTCATATTCAGACTAGTAGTATATAAGAGAGCCATTTCACAATACTCTCAACAATGAGTACTCTCATTAAAATAATAAATTCTCCACTATTGTGCTAGGCCTGGTGACCCTCCAGTTGTAGCAAGGCACTCTGGGGACACAGAAGCACACTCTTGGGCAGGTTATTTTAAAGCAAGATAAGCACAGGATATTTTAAAATTTGAGGAAAATAATAAAACTACACCCCTCAGGTGCCATGTGAACTACCTGCTCACAGTTTCAACATTACAACACAATACATTCCTTTAAATGATGTCATCTTTGTGAAGCTAGGTTTCAGCAGTTGCTGCAACACAAGGCAAGTACCTTGTGAAAATCAGTGTAGAACAGGAAATGAGAGGGACGGTGTCCAATCTGATTCCCGAGTTGGGGAAGTTGTGCAGTTCCCAACAGGGTGTACAATCCCATTAGTAAGTATGACTGTTTTAAGAATGAAATGAAAAC
Source organism: Delphinus delphis (assembly GCF_949987515.2). Taxonomy (NCBI): domain Eukaryota; kingdom Metazoa; phylum Chordata; class Mammalia; order Artiodactyla; family Delphinidae; genus Delphinus; species Delphinus delphis. The sequence continues at coordinate 23,999,063 of NC_082689.1, read as the reverse complement.
ATTTTTTGTATTTCAATTTAGGTATACTATTTTTCACATGGCTATGAAGTGGTTGGGACAGAGATACTTAAGTCGTTTAGACTTGACTACTTAATAAATGAAACTGTTAGGTATATTTCTTTTAGGTCTAAAGGCACTGGAAAAACTTACTGAGACACCAATGGCACTGTGAACCAAGAAAGTTTGGGAATCTCTGTGCTAAACAAAATATAATCATATTTCTTTTTATCTCTGTATCTATTAAGGCTAATAAACCTTTGACTTCTCATCAATACTTAATTTATGGCTTTTTGATGTTTAGATGTTTTGAATTTTCATGGAGTTAAAACTGTTGGTAATTTTCCTCTTTGTGATTTATTTTACTGTTCTAAGTTTCAAAATTCTGCCTGATACAGAATTTCTGAGAAATATCTACATCTATTTTTTTCCCTAAATCTTTAGAAGTCTTAATGACTAGTTGTTTTTTTTTTTTTTTTGATTAGGTAGAAAGAGTATTTTAGAACGAAAACAAATTCTTACCTGAAAGTGAGCTATTTTTCAAACAGAACCTCTGTTATGCTAAATTATTTCAGTATAATTAGGTGTCCGTAAAAAATTATTACAGTAAAATAACTTTTATCTCTCTAGGCAGAGTTTATCAATGGCAAGGAAGGAGAATGTTAAATGTTCAAATATGTCTGTGATCTAGGACAGTTAGGTGGATTTCAGAGAGAGTCACAATGTACATGAGCATACCAGGGTTCTTTTTGATGTTTAGATTCAATAACAAAACAAGCAAATAAAATCTGTTTAACCCAATGTTTTCCCAAAATTATTTTAAATATAAAAGTATTTTATAACAAGTATTAATTTCCTAAGTAACTATTTTTCTATGGATGTACACTGAAAAAACTAAACTATGATAATAAAATAGGTACACACTGCCAGCTTTAATGTACTTTACTGTTTGTTCTTTATAGGATTTGCTAAGTGTTCAGCAAGGCCATATAATTCTTTTATCACTCATTTAACATACATTTATTGAGAGTCTTCAAGTGCAGTGGATACAACCCTGAACAAGACAGACATTAGCATTGAATTCACAGAGCTGACATTACTTTATTTTTTTTTTAGTTTTATTGTTTTGAATTTTATTTATTCTTTTACACAGCAGGTTCTTACTAGGTATCCATTTAATACATATTTTGTATATATGTCAATCCCAATCTCCAAATTCATCACACCACCACCACCCCCGCCGCTTTGCCCCCTTGGTGTCCATATGTCTGTTGTCTACATCTGTGTCTCAATTTCTGCCCTGCAAACCAGTTCATCTGTACCATTTATCTAGGTTCCACATATATACATTAATATATGATACTTGTTTTTCTCTTTCTGACTTACTTCACTCTATATGACAGACTCTACATCCATCCACGTCTCTAATGACCCAATTTCGTTCCATTTTATGGCTGAGTAATATTCCATTGTATATATGTACCACATCTTCTTTATCCATTCATCTGTCAATGGGCATTTAGGTTGCTTCCATAACCTGGCTATTGTAAACAGTGCTGCGATGAACATTGGGGTGCATGTGTCTTTTTGAATTATGGTTTTCTCTGGGTGTATGCCCAGTAGTGGGATTGCTGGGTCATATGGTAATTCTATTTTTAGTTTTTTAAGGAACCTCCATACTGTTCTCCATAGTGGCTGTATCAATTTACATTCCCACCAACAGTGCAAGAGGGTTCTCTCTTCACACACTCTCCAGCATTTGTTGTTTGTAGATTTTCTGATGATGGCCATTCTGACTGGTATGAGGTGATACCTCATTGTAGTTTTGATTTGCATTTCTCTAATAATTAGTGATGTTAAGCAGCTTTTCGTGTGCTTCTTGGCCATCTGTATGTCTTCTTTGGAGAAATATCTATTTAGATCTTCTGTCCATATTTGGATTGGGTTGTTTGTTTTTTTAATATTGAGCTGCATGAGCTGTTTATATATTTTGGAGACTAAACCTTTGTCCGTTGATTTGTTTGCAAATACTGTCTCCCATTCTGAGGGTTGTCTTTTCATCTTGTTTTGGTTTCCTTTGCTTTGCAAAAGCTTTTGTTTCATTAGGTCCCATTTGCTTATTTTTGTTTTTATTTCCAATACTCTAGGAGGTGGATCAAAACATATAGTGTTTTGATTTATGTCATAGAGTGTTCTTCCTATGTTTTCCTGTAAGAGTTTTATACTGTCCAGTCTTACATGTAGGTCTCTAATCCATTTTGAGTTAATTTTTGTGTATGGTGTTAGGGAGTGTTCTAATTTCATTCTTTTACATGTAGCTGTCCAGTTTTCCCAGCACCACTTATTGAAGAGACTGTCTTTTCTCCACTGTATATCCATGCCTCCTTTGTCATAGATTAGTTGACCATAGGTGTGTGGGTTTATTTCTGGGCTTTCTATCCTATTCCATTGATCTATATTTGTTTTTGTGCCAGTACCATAGTCTTGATTAATGTAGCTTTGTAGTATAGTCTGAAGTCAGGGAGTCTGATTCCTCCAGCTCTGTTTTTTTCCCTCAAGACTGCTTTGGCTATTCAGGGTCTTTTGTGTCTCCATACAAATTTTAAGATTTTTTGTTCTAGTTCTGTAAAAAAATGCCATTGGTAATTTGATAGAAATTGCATTGACTCTGTAGATTGCTTTGGGTAGTATAGTCATTTTCACAATGTTGATTCTTCCAATCCAAGAACATGGTGTATCCCTCCATCTGTTTGTATCATCTTTAATTTTTTTCATCAGTGTCTTATAGTTTTCTGCACACAGATCTTTTGTCTCCCTAGGTAGCTTTATTCCTAGCTATTTTATTCTGTTTGTTGCAATGGTAAATGGGAGTGTTTCCTTAATTTCTCTTTCAGAGTTTTCATCATTAGTGTATAGGAATGAAAGAGATTTCTGTGCATTAATTTTGTATCCTGCAACTTTACCAAAATCATTGATTAGCTCTAGTCGTTTTCTGGTGGCATCTTTATGAATCTCTATGTATAGTATATGTCATCTGCAAATGGTGACAGTTTTTCTTCTTCTTTCCTAATTTATATTCCTTTTATTTCTTTTTCTTCTCTGATTGCCATGGCTAGGACTTCCAAAACTATGTTGAATAATAGTGGCGAGAGTTGACGTCCTTGTCTTGTTCCTGATCTTAGAGGAAATGCTTTCAGTTTTTCACCATTGAGAATGATGTTTGCTGTGGGTTTGTTGTATATGGCCTTTATTATGTTGAGGTAGGTCCCCTCTATGCCCACTTTCTGGAGAGGTTTTATCATAAATGGGTGTTGAATTTTGTCAAAAGCTTTTTCTGCATCTATTGAAAATGATCATATGGTTTTTATTCTTCAGTTTGTTAATATGGTGTATCACATTGATTGATTTGCATATATTGAAGAACCCTTGCATCCCTGGGATAAATCGCACTTGATCATGGTTTATGATCCTTTTAATGTGTTGTTGGATTCTGTTTGCTAGTATGTTGTTGAGGATTTTTGCATCTATATTCATCAGTGATATTGGTCTGTAATTTTCTTTCTTTGTTGTATCTTTGTCTGGTTTTGGTATCAGGGTGATGGTGGCCTCACTGAATGAGTTTGGGAGTGTTCTTTCCTCTGCAGTGTTTTGGAAGAGTTTGGGAAGGTTGGGTGTTAGCTCTTCTCTAAATGTTTGATGGAATTCACCTGTGTAGCCCTCTGGTCCTGGACTTTTGTTTGTTGGGAGATTTTTAATCACAGTTTCAATTTCATTACTTGTGGTTGGTCTGTTCATATTTTCTATTTCTTCCTTGTTCAGTCTTGGAAGGTTATAACTTTCTAAGAATTTGTCCATTTCTTCCAGGTTGTCCATTTTATTGGCATAGAGTTGCTTGTAGTAGTCTCTTAGGATGCTTTGTATTTCTGTGGTGTCTGTTGTAACTTCTCCTTTTTCATTTCTAATTTTATTGATTTGAATCCTCCCCCTCTTTTTCTTAAAGAGTCTGGCTAATGGTTTATAAATTTTGTTTATCTTCTCAAAGAACCAGCTTTTCATTTTATTGATTTTTGCTACTGTTTTCTTTGTTTCCATTTCATTTATTTCTGCTCTGAACTTTATGATTTCTTTCCTTCTACTAACTTTGGGTTTTGTTTGTTCTACTTTCTCTAGCTGCTTTAGGTGTAAGTTTAGATTGTTTATTTGAGATTTTTCTTGTTTCTTGAGGTAGACTTGTATAGCTATAAACTTCCCTCTTAGAATTGCTTTTGCTGCATCCCACAGGTTTTGGATCATCATGTTTTCATTGTAATTTTTCTCTAGGTATTTTTTGATTTCCTCTTTGATTTCTTCAGTGATCTCTTGATTATTTAGTAACGTATTGTTTAGCCTCCATGTGTTTGTGTTTTTTACGTGTCTTTCCCTGTAATTGATTTCTAATCTCATAGCATTGTGGTCAGAAAAGATGCTCGATATGATTTCAATTTTCTTAAATTTACTGAGGCTTGATTTGTGACCCAAGATGTGATCTATCCTGGAGAACGTTCCATGAGCACTTGAGAAGAAAGTGTAATCTGCTGTTTTTGGATGGCATGTCCTATAAATATCAATTAAATCTATCTGGTCTATTGTGTCATTTAAAGCTTGTGTTTCCTTATTAATTTTCTGTTTGGATGATCTTTCCATTGGAGTAATTGAAGTGTTAAAGTCCTCCATTATTACTGTGTTACTGTCAATTTCCTCTTTTACAGCTATAGCCTTATGTATTGAGGTGCTCCTATGTTGGGTGCATAAATATTTACAATTGTTATATCTTCTTCGTGGATTGATCCCTTGATCATTATGTAGTGTCCTTCTTTGTCTCTTGTAATAGTCTTTATTTTAAAGTCTATTTTATCTGATATGAGTATTGCTACTCCAGCTTTCTTTTGCTTTCCATTTTCATGGAATATCTTTTTCCATTCCCTCACTTTCAGTTTGTATGTGTCCCTGGGTCTGAAGCGGGTCTCTCATAGACAGCATATATATGGGTCTTGTTTTTGTATCCATTCAGAAAGCCTGTATCTTTTGGTTGGAGCATTTAATCCATTCACGTTTAAGGTAATTTTCGATATATATGTTCCTAATACCATTTTCTTAATTGTTATGGGTTTGTTTTTGTAGGTCCTTTTCTTCTCTTGTGTTTCCCACTTAGAGAAGTTCCTTTAGCATTTGTTGTAGAGCTGGTTTGGTGATGCTGAATTCCCTTAGCTTTTGCTTGTCTCTAAAGCTTGTGATTTCTCCGTAAAATCTGAAGGAGATCCTTGCGGTGTAGAGTAATCTTGGTTGTAGGTTCTTTCCTTTCATCACTTTAAATATATCATGCCACTCCCTTCTGGCTTGTAGAGTTTCTGCTGAGAAATCAGCTGTTAGCCTTATGGGCGTTCCCTTGTATGTTATTTGTCATTTTTCCCTTGTTGCTTTCCATAAATTTTCTTTGTCTTTAATTTTTGTCAATTTGATTACTATGTGTCTTGGCGTGTTTCTCCTTGAGTTTATCCTACCTGGGACTCTCTGTGCTTCCTGGACTTGGGTGGCTATTTATTTTCCCATGTTAGCGAAGTTTTCAACTATAATCTCTTCAAATATTTTCTCAGGTCCTTTCTCTCTCTCTTCTCCTTCTGGGACCCCTGTAATGCAAATGTTGTTGCGTTTGATGTTGTCCCTGAGGTCTCTTATGCTGTCTTCAATTCTTTTCATTCTTTTTTCTTTATTCTGTTCCCCAGCAGTGAATTCCACCATTCTGTCTTCCAGGTCATTTATCCATTCTTCTGCCTCAATTATTCTGCTATTGATTCCTTCTAGTGTATTTTTCATTTCAGTTATTTTATTGTTCATCTCTGTTTGTCTGTTCTTTAATTCTTCTAGGCATTTGTTCTTTAATTCTTCTAGGTCTTTGTTAAACATGTCTTGCATCTTCTCGATCTTTGCCTCCATTCTTTTTCCGAGGTCCTGGATCATCTTCACTGTCATTATTCTGAATTCTTTTTCTGGAAGGTTGCCTATCTCCAGTTCATTTAGTTGTTTTTCTGGGGTTTTGTCTTGTTCCTTCATCTGGTACATAGCCCTCTGCCTTTTCATGTTGTCTATCTTTCTGTGAATGTGGTTTTTGTTCCAGAGGCTGCATGACTGTAATTCTTCTTGCTTCTGCTGTCTGCCGTCTGGTAGAGGTGGCTATATAATAGGCTTGTGTAAGTTTCCTGATGCGAGGGACTGCTGGTGGGTAGAGCTGGGTGTTGCTGTGGTGGGCAGAGCTCACTACAACTTTAATCCACTTGTCTGAAGATGGGTGGGGCTGGGTTCCCTCCCTGTTGGTTGTTTGGCCTGAGGTGACCGAACCAGGCTCTTTGGTGGGGCTAATGGTGGACTCTGGGAGGACTCACGCCAAGGAGTACTTTCCAGAACTTCTGCTGCCAGTGTCCTTGTCCTCATGGTGAGCCACAGCCACCCTCCACCTCTGAGGAGACTCTCCAACACTAGTAGGTAGGTCTGGTTCAGTCTCCTATGGGGTCACTGCTCCTTCCCCTGGGTCCCGATGCGCACACTACTTTGTGTGTGTCCTCCAAGAGTGGAGTCTCTGTTTCCCCCAGTCCTGTGAAGTCCTACAATCAAATTCCACTAGCCTTCAAAGTCTGATTCTCTAGGAATTCCTCCTCCTGTTGCCAGACCACCCAGGTTTGGAAGCCTGATGCGGGGCTCAGAACCTTCACTCCAGTGGGTGGACTTCTGTGGTATAAGTGTTCTCCAGTTTGTGAGTCACCCACCTAGCAGTTATGGGATTTGATTTTGTTGTGATCGCACCCTTCCTACCATCTCATTGTGGCTTCTCCTTTGTCTTTGGATGTGGGGTATCTTTTTTGATGAGTTCCAGTATCTTCCTGTCGATGATTGTTCAGCAGTTAGTTGTGATTCCGGTGCTCTCGCAAGAGAGAGTGAGCGTACGTCCTTCTACTCTGCCATCTTGAACCAGTCTCTGAGCTGACATTACTTAACCATTCAAATATTTCCATTTGCTTTATAATGTAGAATGATTAATTTTTGAATTAAATTAAAAACTTAGTATAAAGACACAAACACCAGGAAAAACAGTACATAAGTGTGGATGAGCATTTTAAATGAAAACTATCACAGACAATTGAAAGCAAAAGAATCTACTTTTTATTTTTAGCTCAGTGTGGAAGAAAATAGGCACAGTTGTAAAAAGAAGAAGTCTCATGCAAGATTACTTTCATAAGAATGTATATTGCTGACATCTACTTTTCTATCATTCTTTTTAAGTAACAAGTTCACAAGATTTCTTCAACTGAACACCTGAAAAAAGGAAGCTAAATGCAACTGAATGATATACACATTGTAAAATATTTTGGCAGTGTAACAATTATGCTTTCCAGGATCTTCTTTATCATAGAGAGTGTAATTATTTCTTCTTTCTATATTTGTCTATAAATTAATTACTTAAAAAACAAAGATGCTGAAATCTCAGAATTTTTGCAGCTGTTAAAAGTATATACAAGTCAGTTGTTTTTCATACCACAGATATTTACCAACTACCTCAAGTGTGGTATGTATAATCATAATAAACATAATATTCATAAACCATTGAACTTAGAGGTATGCCCACCTCTCTCATAGCAAATGTAACAATAATTATTTAACTGATTGATTGATGAATATAAGAAAAGGAGTCACTGAAATTACAAATGTGAAAAAAATTTATAATACAGCAAGGAGATGGTGAAGTAGAAATCTAAGACACAAGACAAACAGATGTATTTGATACTGTTTCATTATTATAAATGTGCAAAACATTTATCATGGGGGATAAAAAGTATAAAGTCAAGGAAGAACTTTCTAGGCTTATAGAATAAATAAATTAATAATCCCATCACAGAAATTTTCCTTTTTGATATGATTTCTATTCTTGCTTTAAACTACTTTTCTCATCTGACTTTCCAATGTTATAATAACTCAGGGAAGTAAGCAAGGCTTTCAGATATTGTAACAATGCAAGTAAGAAAGAAATTTGGATATCAAAGGGGTCCAAGTAAATTGGAAGTAGATAATCTCTAATTTATGGAGTATTCACATAAGGTAAAGAATGATATATATACATATATCCATACTACGGTTTCATACTTAGTTTTCAAATAAGAGCCCTAATGCTTACTGTCTATGTGTGAACCCTAGGTTAAGTTAAATAAGGAACTATTTATACCTAACTCATAGGATTTTTGTGAGAAATATAAAAATATGCACATAGAAAACTTAACAAGGTACTTGACACAGTAAATGCTCAATAAATGGCAACTTTTTTCCTGCCTGTAGCTTTCATCACCTAACACATTATATAGTTGACTTATTTATTACATTTACTGTTGGGTGCCTATCTCTCTTCATTAAAATGTTAAGTCACATAGGGCAAGATCTTTTTTCTTCACTGCTGTATCTCAAGTGCTAGAAAAATGCCTGGCACATAGCTAAGAAATATGTGTTGAGTGAATAAATGTGGTTTCATTATTAGAGCTTTTTAAAGCTTCTTCACATAACACAAAGGATTTTCAACTGAAAGAGGCCATCGCTCATGTGTGTTATGTTTACTATCCAGGAGTGAGTAAAAAGAGCACTCTTGAGCTACATCTAATTTCACAAGAAAAAATCTAAATGTATATACACTGAAAAACATTAAAAATATGCATTAGCTGACTCTACAGAAATTAGAATAGGTCAGTGTTTTCTTCCCTTTCCTTTTTTTTTTTTTTTTTTTTTGCGGTACGCGGGCCCCTCACCGCTGTGGCCTCTCCCGTTGCGGAGCACAGGCTCCGGACGCGCAGGCTCAGCGGCCATGGCTCACAGGCGCAGCCGCTCCGTGGCATGTGGGATCTTCCCGGGCCGGGGCACGAACCCGCGTCCCCTGCATTGGCAGGCGGACTCTCAACCACTGCGCCACCAGGGAAGCCCCTCCCTTTCCTTTTTATGGGGATTTTTTTTAGAACAACTACATTATACCATAAGGCCCTCATCATTCAATTAATCAACAAGTACTTTTTGATCACCTATTATGTGCCGAGCACCATTCAGGGAGCTGGGAATACCTTAATAAATAAGGCAGAGGAGACAGACAGTCTCACAAACTTACATTCAGCTGGAGGGAGACAGGTAACATATGCATAAACAAACAAAAAAGATAACCACAGATTCTGGTTCAAGCTTTATAAGACTTTATGATAGAGACAGCAAGATAGAGAGGACCTAGGAGGATGCTTTAGATAGGGTGCTTATAGAAGGGCATTATCTCCAAGGAGATGACATTGAAGCAAATATCTGAAGGATAATGAAGCAACCATTTCAAGAACTGGGGAAAAAGCTGAAGGTAGAGACTTCTAGAATCATTAGTGCAAAATCCAAAAGGGTAGGGAAAAACTTAAGGAACCTCACATGGCAAAGAACACAGCATGAGGGGTAGAGTGGTATATGCTCAAACAGAAGAGGTGGGCAGAACTTCCGCTGGCCATGATTAACAGTTTAATTTATTATAAGAACAATGGAAAGCCATTAAAAGATTTTAAGTAGAGGAATAGCATGATTTAAACTAGTTTTTAAAATAATGTTCTGGCTGCTATATGAAGAGCAGATTGGAAAATAGGAGTGTGGTAGCTGAGAGCATGGGCTCTGGAGTCAGGAAAAGCAGTTTATACCCCAGCTTTTCCTGAATATATTGGAAATTGTATGAAATATGCATATGTAGTTATAATGGTAAGATTTTGACTATATCATAGCATAATTTTGAAAAGCACTCTCACATAGATGAGTTATTCTATTCTTAGATTTATTTATTTTATTCTAAATTTTTATATGTCCTCAAGCATTATGGAACATTTTTGTTTATTTAAGCATGATATGTTTCTTTAGTTTCATTATGTCAAACACTTTTGTGTGCTTGTGTGTAAGTTTAAAATCTAATCCAAATAATACATTGTTGGCAAAATATAAATTTAAAATATAAGGTAAAAGAACAATAACCTTAATAAGATAAAGCTTGACATAAGGACCATACACATAATATTCAAAACTATAGATTGTGGGGATATTAGCGTCTCTCTCTCTCTCTCTTTGACTCTACTTATCTGTAAAATAAGGCATTTAAAATAGTGCTTGTCACAAAATAAGAGCCCATTAAATGTTAGCCATTAACTTTAATTTTTACAATGGACTGACATTTATCATCTGCTAGGAAACACATATAACCACAACTGATCTCCAGTAATCTTAAAAAACTAACTTTCTAGTTAATATAAGAATGTTCAACTGAAAGCATCCATAGATTCTTTCATTCATTCAATCGATACAGTATAAGGGATACAGATGCAAAGGAGAATATAGTAAGATCTTTTATTTTGAGATGCAGAATTTAGGATCTTTCGTTTTTATCTATATGCTTATTATATTTTTGTACAATTTAGAGAGAAACCACGCTGACTGATGATTTATGATACCTTAAATAAAATTTTAATTATATTCTAAGTATATTTTATATGCTTATAATGAATGGTACTGGGTTTTATTTACCTCATTTGTATGGTTTTCTAACATTTGGGAGTTTTCTTACAAGATTGGCAAGACAGTACAGGCTGTGGATGAACAGGTTTCTTTGACTCACATGCACGGATCAAGTAGGAAAAATAAAAGGAGAGGGTGGAGGTTAGCTTGCAAAAAAAAAAAACCTCAACAAAACAAAACAGAAAACAGTGTGATGTTCATTTTTGGACACTGGGTAAGTAAAGAAGTTGGCATGCTGCCCTCCTGTTTCTGCCATGGAGTTCCAAACATGCCAGGCCTGCAGACTCAGCACTGTGGAAAGGAAAATGTGAAACAGCCACAAGCTCAGGCTGTCCACAGTAACATCCAGGTAGGATGCAAAACTGTACTACTCAACTTGTCTACAGAAAACTGAGAAGAATAAGAAATACGTCCATGGTTCCTGCTTATTTCTTTAGAACTCCTGAGAATAGAAAAAGGTAAGGAGGAAAGGTTCCAGAAGTAAACTAATCTGATTTGGTCTTTGAGCCAACGTGGAGAGCCACATCAGATGAGTATGTGTTAGAGAAGAAAGACTGCTTTTCCATTACTCCTTCTAGAAATAAGTGTCAAAAATTTAAAGAAGCATGAATACCACTATTTGAAACAGATGAGACCGTATATGCTATTAAAAACTTAATTTCTTTTATAAGGCCCAGATAAGGTAGAGTATATAATGATTATTTGTGTTCTACTGGGTAGAAATCACATGGATGGTCACAGCAGCTGGCCTGACTGAAAGTGGCTTTCCCTCCTGGTCAGCTTTCAATGGGCAGGGCCTTGCATGTGTGTTGTGTGTGTCTGAGTCAGGAATGAAGACACTAATCCCATCCCCTCTCTTCAGTGTTTATTGCAAAGCATACAGAGAGGCACCACCGGCATAAGTGTCAGGACTTGATAGGTGAAATCAGCACAGCACAGTTATGCAAATCACATGTGCAACTGACACTGCTTGTGTAATTATCAATGTAATCCTCCTCTATCTACCACCTCCAGGAAGGAAAGGAGGGGTGAAGGGTGGGCAAAGTTCACACTTGGGAGATCACCCAGAGAGTGGGCCAGGTGCCAGGTCTACAATCAGGTGAAAACAGTTCCTTCTCAAGGGAAGTCTGCAGGGCAAATTATACTACATTAAATGCACCATCACTGCTATGAATGAGCTACACTAAATTCAATTTCTATAACCAGAATCATTTAATCCAATATGTCTATCATTATACTGGTCTATGGCTTAGTATTGTTTGAATGGATCTCTTTAGCAAATCTGTTAGAAAAGTCATGGTGATCTGGTTTTAAAATAATGTCAATATGGAAATAACTGATAATGATAATCTTTTAGCCACATACCTAATTTTCAGACATTTTAAACTCTTATTTCACAAAATGATCAGTACTATTAATATCCAAAGGTCTATAACCTACAGCAAATCCATGTTATAAAAAGATTTCATATGTAATAGAAACTTAAGGTACTTATTTATGTACTTTTTGTTTACCTCAGAAAAATAAAGCAAAGTAATATTGAAGCAAACATTGAAGGATTAGGGGGAAAACAGCCTATGAGAAAAACAAAGAGTAGAAGGCAGAAGGAGAGACAAGAACAGGAAGATAACTTAAATGAAACAAGATGAAAAGGGTGTATTAGACAAGAAAGTTAGTGATTACAAATGCCACATGTGCTTTGAAGTACCTTTTAGTTTATGGAATTCCTGAACAGTCAGTAATTTAAGGAAATGATGCGACAGTAGTAGTGAGTCCCTTAGTAAGAAATGACAGTAAATCTGAGGGCATATCATCCTCATGGCAAAGTAACAGACTGTCCCATATGAGAAGACTTAAAACTAGAGCATTTGACATGAACTTGTTTCTTTAACAGTATGGTTAAAGGTCAGCATTAGCTCAAACCAAGTCAGATGCTACTTTTCAACTTTATTTTCAAGAAATTTGAAGAGGAGGAAAAAACTATCTTTTCTTAACAGCTTCTCTAAGAGCATGTAGTTTATACCTTGAAAATGCCTGTTAGCTGGTTTAATAGTCCACTAAATGTGAACATCCAAATATATTCAAAAGCAGGGTGAGTCATAATATTCTATAGGTATATTCTCATGATAGTTAAAGGAATAACTGAACAAAATATAAAATAGAGTTAAAAATAAAAGGCAAACTTTTGAGTTTGCCGCAGTACACTATTGAACTGATACATTTTTTAAAAAAATTAGTATTAGGAAAACTAATACAAGTATTCCATATTTCTGAGCTATTTTTATGGATAAAATATAGTACATGGAATTATAGGGTCTTAAAAAAACAAAAAGACAGTCCTTATATAAAAGAACTAAAAATGTACAATGAGGCGGATGTTGTTTTAACAGATGGATATTATATGGTACATCTGGTCCAGTTGCTTTTTATAGGACAAAATAGCTTTAACTTGACAACCAGACATAAAGAAAAAACTTCTTAAGTGAAATTTGTCAAACATTGAATAGATTACAAAATCATGTTGTAAAAATTAACATAACTGAGGTGTTTGGAAATAAACTAGACATATGCTCAGAATAATGTAGGCTTATTGATCCTAAGTCAAAAGACTATGACACTGAAAGGTTTCTCAAATAGATATATTCTAGGGTTATATGCTATAGATATATCACATAAACTAATTTTAAAAAGTGTTTATTTTTAGGTGATATATCCAAATAATTATATAATAAATACTGATTTAACTGAAAGCTAATAAGGTTTTCCTCTGACTTTTATAACAGGTCTTACTAAAAACACAAAGTAATTCTTATTTTCTTAAAATGAGATGAACAAAAAAAAAAATCAGAAAAAATTCCTACACTTATCTGCTTATTCAAGGATATTTTATTTATATGTCTCTGAACAGTACCTTAATGTTATAATAAGTAATGTAAAAATACAGTAGTGTTAAGGAATACAAGAGACAGTGGATAAGTTTCCTTGGGACATAGGATTGTTCATTTTCAAGTGAAAAGATTCCATTTTTAAGCAAAGAATATTTTTTTGTAAGAATGTAAGTCCAGTACAATTCCATGGCCAAAACTGAATTTTACATATGGCATAAAAACATTTGAGACTGCGCAAGAGGCATTCTTACTTACTTTTTTCTCTTTACAATTTATACAAAGGAATGTATAATGCATATATATTACATAAGTTTCCATACATTAAAAATACATACTCTTCTATTGTGTTTTAAATATTTGGGCACTGCGTTAGAGTATGTGAGAAATATACCTGAAGTGCTAATTAGGAAAAAATATGTAATTCTAGTTCCTCCTAGATTTAAAAAATAACAAGTATGCTAAGTATTGTTTTGATTAATAGGGGTTCAGGGCTTAATTGTAACACTATTTCCCCAGTGTACTGGCTATAATAAAGACAATTAAAAGGAGTAACACCTAACGTATGAAGCATACTAATCAAATTTCTAAGAATGAAAGGACTATAATCACTTGCTAAACTAAAAATCTGACAAAACTAATAAAACATTTTTTATAGCAGGAGCACTGATTCAGCACAAAAAACTGACATAAATACTATGTTATGTTATAAATTTACATAAAGGAAATTAGATGATTTGTGTGGTAAATCTCAGATTAATGGATAGAGTTTAAAATATAAACCAGTATCTTTTATTTTCCTACAACCTTATATATTAATATAAGGTTGGGATATGTTTATAAAGTGTAGTTTACTTTCTCAATGGACTAGAAATTTGACTGTGGTCTCCAGCTGATATATTGTTGATGATACAATTCTTTATTTCTCTCTCCTTTCCTTCTCGTCATTTAAATTTCACATGTAAAAGGATCTGGGTTTTTTTTTTCCTTCCTCAGTCATTCTTTCTTTTTGAGTGTTCCAAAGAGGCAAAAGTAGAAAGAGGGTTGCAATTGCTAGATGTCTTAAATTTAGCCAACATACTGCAATAAAATAAAGCAATTCTAATGAAATATCCAGCATCAATATCAGCAGAATAGCTCTAACCCATAATACATGAAAATAGTTTTAAAAAAATTAAACACTGATGACTGTTGTACAAACAAAACTTAGATTGTATTATTTCACTTTTTTTTCCCTAAATGGACAATATTTCACAAATAGGATATAGCACTGCCATAACAAAAGTAAGAAAGGTTCTGATTTCTCCTGTTATTATCTTAAGAAGTTGGGAATAAAATCTAAGAGTTGTTGACAGGAATTATCTGCTATTGAAAAAAGATGATCATATTAATCTATTTCCAGAAATAATATTATACTGTTTAAAATTATTGTTAGAGGGCTTCCCTGGTGGCGCAGTGGTTGAGAGTCCGCCTGCCGATGCAGGGGACGCGGGTTTGTGCCCTGGTCCGGGAAGATCCCACATGCCGCGGAGCGGCTGAGCCCATGAGCCATGGCCGCTGAGCCTGCGCGTCCAGAGCCTGTGCTCCGCAACGGGAGAGGCCACAACAGTGAGAGGCCCGCGTACCACAAAAAATAAATAAATAAATAAATAATAAAATTATTGTTAGAAAACAAACTTTTCCATAGCAAATACTGGCAAACACTACCAAAATATTTTTGCTCTTTAAGGAGCCCTGATTTATTAATTATTTATAAAATTGGGCATCCTTTCAAAATTAAAAAAATGTTATCAAGGACCGTAATCAAAATTTAAAACATGCAATCAAATGTGTGACTGCATCTTCCATCCCAGTGTGAAAAATATCATTCAAGTACTAAGTGGCAAAGGTGGGGGAGGGAAAAGTCAACATTGTTTCACACTTCTGCTGGCATTCAGCAACACAGAGCTTTTTCAAAAATATTCTTTAAAAGGGAATGCATTTTAAATGAACAAACTATATCTGGAACTAGAAGTGCAAAATCAGAAACTGTCTATATCAAGGTTCTGAGATTTATGTTAGCAGATGGTAGCAGAGAAGTAATGTTGGTGCCATGAAGGTCATCTGAAAATCTTAAGACCTATTCCATTTTATGCAAATCTGTTTTGAAAGTTAAAACAAACAATAGAAAACTAAAAAAAAAAAAAACTGGGGAGTGGGGACTACCCTTTTACTCTTTAAGGTTTGATCTTAGTGACTGATGGGCAGCAAAATCCCAGGAGAAAAGATAACAGATTGTTATTAGCATCACATAATGTGAACAGCATAAGATTAAAAGATTAAATTAAGTGATCTGACAAAGTCACACAGCTAATTTGCAATGAGCCCATTCGAAAACCCATTTGTCTTGACCTCTTGACTTCCAGACAGTACTCTTTTTTGCTTTATCATTGAGTTAAAAGAGTTCAGCAAGACAGAGGATGCAATAAACATATGGGGCTGTATCATTTATTCCGTAGCATGTAGTACAGATTTAGGAGTTTGACTGTCTTGGTTTGAATTCAGGCTCTGCCCGTGTGACCTCTCTGTGCCTCAGTCTCCTCACCTGTAAACTAGGAATAATATTAGCAAGAGGCTTTCTGTCTCTCCATTCCCTTTGAAAAGCATACTGAAATTCTGGTGCTCCCAGGCCCTTCTTTGGTATGCCGACATAAACACTTCTAGCAGTTGAACTGGATACTCACGTTCAGTCAATTATTATTCTAGCCAAACCTATTTATGCCAGCTGTACCTGTTATCATAATTAAGTAAATTATTCAAATATACATATTCCAATAAAATAAGTACAGAAAGAAAGTTCTTTCTATAAAAACTAATTTTACCACTCTGGAAAAATTCAATAAAGGTGAGTTTAAAAAAACTACTAATGAATTGGAGGTAGGCAAAGGTAATCTTAAAAATTAGTGAGAAAAATCTTTTTTTTTTTTTTTTGCGGTACGCGGGCCTCTCACTGTTGTGGCCTCTCCCATTGTGGAGCACAGGCTCCGGACGCACAGGCTCAGCGGCCATGGCTCATGGGCCCAGCCGCTCCGCAGCATGTGGGACCTTCCCGGACCGGGGCACGAACCCGTGTCCCCTGCATCAGCAGGCGGACTCTCAACCACTAAGCCACCAGGGAAGCCCAAGAAAAATCTTTAAAAACTTTAATAGAAGTCTGATTGTTTCACAAGTTCTTTAAGTTCTTAAAGAAACTGAAAATGGAATTAGAGATGATGTGATATGAGTGTGGTTTAGGCCAGGAAAATTACTTGGAATTCCATAACTAAATTCCTCACTGAAAGGAAAGGGCCTGGCCTTATATATATATATATTAAAAAAAAAAGATTAAATGCATATTTTATATTGGGTTGGCCAATAACATACATCTGACGGAAAAACCCAAACAAACTTTTGGCCACCCCAATGTTTATATTTTTAAATGTTAAGGACCTTTTTATGAAAAGAATTTCCCATATTGCTAGATGTACTGTTTTTAATTGATAAACTACCTGATTTTGCTCATGTCAGGTAAAGGAGTGTTAATTAAATGAATAATCCATAGGAAGTGCTTAGCACAGTGCCTCATGCCTATGGAGAGTTCAAGAAATGCCAGACATTACCTGTCAATAACCTAACTATTGGCGCTATGCAACCAAAATCAAGACACTACCCGGTGTCCTCTAGAGTATGCAAGAGAGTTCCAAATAGAAACTTTCAGCTTATATGGGATCTTACAAGGGAGGGAAGGAAGAAAGAAAGGAAGGAAGAAAGAAAGAAAGAAGGAAAGAAAGAGCAAGCTAGCATTTATTGAATGTATACTGTATTCCAGATATTTTTCTTAAACTGATTGATAGATATAAAATCTCACAGAAATATGTAAGTGCACATCAATACTGGGCTCATTGTTACCAACCTACTACATGGAAAATTTTCAAATCTAAAACACAGGAAGCAAAGATGCAGTATTAATACTGTAGAACACAATAGCTAACTAGATAAAATAAAACAATGAGCACTCATTACCCAAAGTAGGGGTTGGGATGGAAGAGAAGGAAGCAAGATACTTCATATTAATAATAGTATTTATAAAAAAACAGAAATTAGAATTAAAAATCATTACATTACACTTAATACCCTATACTAGTAAGTTTAAGCACTAGTTCTTAAATTTAATCAATCTGTGGCATATTTTCTTTCACCTCTACAGCCATTTTCACTCGCTCTACTCCTGCAGAAAGCTAATTTCTATTGGCTTCATCAATAGGCTCCTTTTTCCTCTGGCTTCTGGTTATGCTCATTTAATGTAAGGCATCAGCAAGACAGGAGGGGTGGAAAGAGTGAGGCCAAGGTGTTTATTCCTCAGTCACAGGTTAGCAGGGGTACATTCCTCTACTGAAGGTCAGTTTCAAGACTGTCTCCTACATCTCCTAATTCCAGTGACCTCTTCAGACATGGGATTGCAACCATCCCCTGTTGGTTTTCTTTATGCCTACCCCTTCTCTTGTAAATATTAGTGCTTTCATGAATGTCTCCACATTTTCCCCATTTGAGTGTCTTACTGCTTTCCTATCAGGGCTCTGATTGATAGTTATTGGTAGCACGAGTGGCCCAAGGCCTCAGACAAAATGGCATTCTGGCATTGAGTGTCTCATGTTTGAATAGAATAGCATGGCCTCCTTATCAGGAAGTTACTGAAATCCTGGTAATTCTAGACATGTGCTAGCAACATGATTATTCAAATTGTCACTGATGGTAGTATGAAGTGCAGATGCAAGGCAAAGCTTTAGGAGTTGTGGTCTTTACTTGCTGAAGGAACAATGGTGGTGTCTAATGTGAAGACTGTAGTGTTACATGGCTACTTCTGATGGCCTGAAGGATTATACAAAGGAGAAAGGACAAATCGAAGGTCCTGAATGCTCAAGTCAGAACAGCGGTGAAATATCAAAGTTCTCTGTTAGCTTTAAGAGAGTCCTTATTTACTTACGGCTCAGGGCAAATAAGGCTGAAGACCAACTGCAGAATCTGATTTGAAGGGTTATGAAATTGCCATATTAAAAAAAATGGGCAAAGCCAATACCATTTGGTCTTGGTAACAGGGTAATGATAGGGAAAGAGTGAAACAAGGGTTGTTACGATCTAATCAAATACTGAGGTTCAGAATGTTGAACCCCTAAACCCTCCCGAACCATCCTTGCCAGAAGACACATTTGTCTTCACTCCCCACCATTCCATTTAAGGAAACCAACAGTCCCGTAAATCAGCCTTTCCATATAGTAAGAGGACTTCCAACTGCTTCAGCTGAGGCGGGAACCCAATCAGAGAATGGCGATTCTTTTCAGGACTCATTTCTGTTACCACTCATGGCCCTCCAGGCTCATACCAAGTTAGATATTAATATAGCCAAAATCGAGGGATATTTAGGAGGTGACAGCCTGTACACTGAAAGAATTGCAAAACTTTACCAATTTGTATCAGTAAGGAGTCCAGATAGCATGTAAGGAAATGGATTGATTCTAAGGGTTTTATACCAAGAAGATGAATTAAAATGCTAGCTCAGGCCAAATTTATCAATATAGGTGCATTCATCTGGAATTTGGGATTTAATATATTGCCTTGAGCAGGTGGGAGTGACTGGTTTATTGAATCCTTGATTCAATGATGGCTTACACAGTGAAAAGTTGAAAGGGCAGAATTTTCTTGGCACACCAAAGTAGAAGTCCAAAAGCTCAAGTAAGAATATTGGAAAAGGGCTTCCCTGGTGGCGCAGTGGTTGAGAGTCTGCCTGCCGATGCAGGGGACACGGGGTCATGCCCTGGTCCGGGAAGATCCCACATGCCGCGAAGCGGCTGGGCCCATGAGCCATGGCCACTGAGCCTGCGCGTCTGGAGCCTGTGCTCCACAACGGGAGAGGCCACAGCAGTGAGAGGCCCGCGTACTGCAAAAACAAAAACAAAAACAAACAAACAACAACAGAAAAAGAATATTGGAAAGGATCTATTATGAATGACCCTGTTCAGTCCTCCCCTAACCATACCCTTGGAAGGGCCTCACCAAAGAATTACATTGGTGAGGAAAGAACCAGCGTGCTTGGAAAGCTTCCTGGTAACTGTCTTCTCTAGGCTGGAGAGAACAATGATAGATGTTACCAACAGATCTGGGCTCCCTAATTTAAATGTATCCAATGTGATCTTCTGAGATGGCAGAGGCTTTGTGGTAGAAATTAATTTCAGGAAGTGCAATTATCTTAATAAGCCACGGGGACGGGATAACAATGTGTTTTGCGCCACAGGGTTCTATGGAAATGGCTAATGGATTACAGATCCTCCAAGAATGAAAACGATGGTTAGACTGCCAAGCTGCTAACTATCTTACATGGACAGAAAAAGTCTAGGTCTTGTGGGCAAAAACCCAACTTTAGTCGCCGTAGTGGGATTCATGATCTCTTATCCACTGCCCAGACCTAAGTCTATTTACATATCCAGAGTCACATAATTTTAGGTGGAGCCAGAGTCCCTTTCAGAAGGGCCCTGAAACCTGGCCACCGCTGTATGCTATGAATTTTCCTCTAAGCCATTCCAGAATCACCTGTGGCCATTTATGAGGGTGACTGTGAATTGGGAGAAGGAAAATACCAAATCCTTCTGCAGGTTATTAGACAATTGTATTAGATTAGCTCTGAATTGACATTAATCCCTGGAACCCAAAATACCACTGTGGCCCACCAGTCAAACTGGGAGCTTATGGAGGTCAAGATATATATGGAGACTTCACCCAAGTCCATCTTATAGTATCATAGGAATAAATGCATTTAGTAATGGGAAGAACCCTTACACTGGTTCCCTGACCCATGGCAGGAGGTCTATTATAAAAAGCCAAGAACAGTGCTGTCCAATGAAAATATGAATCACATATATAATTTAAACTTTTCTAATAGCCACATTTTAAACAGGTGGAATTAATTTTCGTAATATATTTAATAAATATAATTTCAACATGTGGCGTTAACCATATGAAGGTACTTAACAGCCACATGTGACTAGTGGCTACCATATAAGAGATTGCAGCCCTAGAACTATCATTTTTTCCAAGATAATAAACTAAAACTGAAGGATGCTAGGGTGGTCACTCCTACTACATACCCGTTTAAGCTGTTTGTTAGGCTAATGCAAGACCTAGATGGTTCTATGGATGAATGACAGTTTAATCACATAATGCCAACTACAGAAGCAGTTCTAGTAGTAGTATCTCTGCTGGAGCATATTAACATAGTACCTGATACCATGTATGGAGCTACTGACTTAATTTCTTTTAAAAGTAATTCCTTATCAACAAAGATAATCAGAGGCAGTTTGTCTTCACAATGCAGGGTCAACATACTTTCACTACCTTACCTTAAGGCTAGGTCAACTCTTCTCTCTTTGTCATAATATAGTCCAAAGAAATCTTGTTCATCTTGACATCTCACATAACATCAAGCTGGAAGATTACATTCATAGTATCATACTAATTGGATTTGGTGATGGGTCAGGAAGTAGTAAACACTTAAGATGCCTCAGTAAGACATATATTAGGGCATAGGAGATAATCTCTATGAAAAGTTGAGATTTGCAGCATTGGTGAAATTTTAGGGGCCTAGCGATATAGGCATGTTGAAATAAGAGCCTCTATAGTAAATGATAAGTTGTTGCACCTTGTACCTTTCATTATGAAGAAGGAGACAGAAAATGTGGTGTCCTCTTTGAATTTTAGAAGCAAGATATACCACGTTTGGGTGTTCTGCTCTGATGCATGTACTAGATAATCAACGAGGCTGCCAACGTTGAGAGGGGACTGGGGCAAGAAATGAATCTGCAGTGTACCTCTGCTGTAATGAAAGCTGCTATTTAGACCTTTGGTTCTAAGATCCAGAAATGTAATGATTTTTGGAAATATCTGTGGTAAGCAAAGATGGTGTATGACATCTGCCTCTGAAGCATGAGAATGCAAATCCCTAGTGGAGTAAAGATATGTGATCTTCTCAGTAATGATTTGCCATTTGAAAAGCAGCTCTTAATTTGTTATTGGACTCTTGTTAAGACTGAGTATTAGGCCATGCGACTCCAAAAGACTACGTGGCCCAAACTAGACAAAATGAACTATGTGTTAATCCGATTCAACATATCATACAATAAGACGTGCACAAGAGCATTTCATTATTAAATGAAACTTGGATCACACAGGTTTGGGAAGCCCAAGTATACATCATGAGCAAGTAGCTCACGTGTTTCTGATACCTGCTACTACTGCTTCACAGTCTCTCACAATCTGGCCTCATGGGGTGTTCTCAATGACCAATTAATGTAGGATAAAACCACATGAACCCAGCTTGTAAATGGATTGTATGGTATTTAGTATTAGCTGCAACTACTGTGTTATAGGCCCAATGAAGGGGGCTGCCCCTGGAATATAGTAGCGAAAGATAACCCCCTAGCAGAATTTCAGATTGTATGGTTTGCATGGAAGAAGAGATAGCTGAGGTAATGATACATGGCATGGCCATATGGTCAAGGACTTGGAAGAACAAGACTGGAAGATTGGAGATTGAAGGTTTGGGAGAGTTATGCAGATGTGCCTCTCAGAATTGGTACAAAGTGTGACAACATGGTTACTACGTGAATTCCCTCTGGAGGGCTTCCATTGTGGAGAACCCTCTTAGTAATCTGGGCAAGATTATGTGATGGGTGACCCAAGCCAATAACACAATCTGTTTTATGGATGACAGATTCTTTATCTAGCTA
Source organism: Delphinus delphis (assembly GCF_949987515.2). NCBI lineage: Eukaryota > Metazoa > Chordata > Mammalia > Artiodactyla > Delphinidae > Delphinus > Delphinus delphis. The sequence continues at coordinate 23,976,793 of NC_082689.1, read as the reverse complement.
CCCTGGTGCTTGCTCAAGTGGCCCATGTACAAAGTGACAATGGGAACAAGGGTGGAAACTATGTATGGCTTCAACAACATAGATTTCCCCCTCTCTATGGCTGATTTAACTACCACAACTGCTGAGTTCACCACTTTCCAATGCTGAGACACTGATACAGCACTATTCTCCGAGGTGATCGACCAGTCAATTAATGGGTGGCAGGTTACAATGAACTTCTTTCAACCTGAAGGAGGGAGAAATTTATTCTCATAGGAATTGATAGATATTTGGTATATAGATTTACCTCCCCTTCCTTCAGTACTTTTGGATGTGCCTCTACGCCTGGATTTAACAGAATGCCTTAACAATTATCATAGTATTCCTTAAAATATTGACTTTAACCAGGAAATTCTTTTCACGGAAAAGGAAATGTAGAAATGGGCTCAAACCTATAGATTTCGCTGGCCATACCTCATGCCACGTCATCCAGAATCATTTGGCCAAATAGAGTGGTAAATTGGCCTACCAGTGGAGTGGTTCATGTATAGTTGCTAGCTGGGAGAAGTTTGGGTGTGTTCTATAGGATGTGATAAATGCCAGAAGTCATCTATCTCCTCCATTGCCAGAATGCATAAGTTTGAGAAAAAAGAGGTTAAGGTAGTAGTGGACACAACACAAATACCTCAAATAACTCATTTAAGGGATTTTCACTTCCTGTGCTGAAATCTTGGGATTGGTGGTTTTGGAGATCTCAGTGCCCAAAGGAAGAATGTTTCCACCAGGGATCAGAGTTCTGTTACCATTGTATTGGAAGCTGAGACTACTCCCGGCTATTTGGGGCATTTTAAGCTGCTGAATTAACAGGAAGAGGAGTGGGCTATTGGCTGGTAATTTTTCCAGACTACCAAAATGATCTGGGGTTGTTGTTATATGATATGGGCAAGGCCAACTATGTTTGAAACTCAGGAGATTTAGTGGGGCATCTCTAACAAAAACTTCTCCAATAATGCTGGTTATTGAAAAACTACAGTAATCCAAGGAAGGAAGGGCCACCAAATACTCAATGTTGTAGGAATTCAGGATCACCCATAAAGAACCCTGTCCAGACCAGGGGCTAAAAAGAGGGTGAAAGTAAGGGGAAGATGAAATTGGCAGTGGAAGAAGAAAGCCATATATATTGTGAAAAGCATTGGTGATGGTTAGTGTTGGAAGTAGGTCTGAACTGACTTCACCCCTTGATGATGCAGTAAGTAGATGATACCCCTCTCCCCCTCTCATCCCTCCATTAAACTCCCCTTATTAGCCAATTTGAGCATATCTGTTTATATATCTGCAAAAGTCATGACTTAGTATACCAAAATGCAAAATCAGCATAATAGCAGTTAAAGGGACCATGTCTTTTTTTTTGAACCTCAAAGTAGAAATGTATTTATTTACAAAATTTACAGTTTCATAGAAACAGCTTTGCTTTATGCACATAAACTTTATAATTATATAGAACCATGTAAATTATAGGGTCCGGCCTTGCAAAGCCAGTGGAAGGGGCTTACTTTGGGTGACATCTTTCCCTCCCCTCATTCCACTAGCCACCAACCAGGAGCCCCTATATGGGCCATGCCTAATCTGCATAACGAAACCAATTGTAGCCGTCCAGCTTAGTCTAACACAAAAACCAAGGTGTCTTGACTTCTTAGACACTACCCACAGGGATAAATCTCTTGAAAGAACAAAAAGGAAATCAAGGAAACAAATTGAGATGACTGTCAAATGCCTTCCAGAGGTGTCAACAGGCAGTGAACCTTCTAAGAGCAATCTAGCAATCACCAGGCAAAATTACATGTATACACTAAACCGTGATAGTAAAAACAACACAGTTTTGTAAATTTTGTGACCAGTGGAAATAGATGTTTAAAGTTATATTTCTGCCTCAACTTCATCCTCATGAAAAGCTATGTTTTATATAATCCTTGGTCAACTGAATAATACTTTAATAAGCCAGAGTGCATGGCTACCTAAAGGAAATAACTGTCAGGTCTTAAAAATATCTTTCAATAAAGAATACTTTTTATAATAAAACAATACCACTTTAAGATATAATTTTCACAGCATAATTTTTAAATAAAATATAATGTGTGATAGTTGGAAATGAGTGAACTGCTTTAAGTCAGGGATGAATATAAAATATATACTTAAAACAGTTTAATATTTGCTTTAATTTCATTTTTCTGTAACAGCCCCAAATTTAAGAGTTAATGTCTAGAATAGTTTTACATTATTTCACATTCACGTTAAAAAACTGTGTAAAGCCTTAAGGATTAACAGGAAAAATGTAAAGAAAGATAGTATGAGCATTACCTCACAACCCACAGCACTCTCTAATATAATTTGTCAATGTAGATGAAGATATCACTTCCATCATACCTTCATATTAAAATTAAATTTTAATACATCATTATGAACAGAAGGAGCATATAAAACTGGCTTGAAGAGTATTCTATATTAATGTTCCACCTTTAACTTCTTAGTTATGGCAATTCATGCTAAAGCCAAATGAAATTCATTCGGTATCTAATCATTCTTTTGCTTGTATGCACTATATTCTGGCATTTAAAATAAAATCAAACTTGTTCTAGATTTTTAAATGATGATTTATGAAGCAGAGAAGAGTTTCAGAGAGCATCCAATGACTATAGTTTGAGAGTTAAAGAAACAAGGAGGGTTAAAATTAAACATAAAACACTCTCACCGCCAATTTTCTAATGAGCATAATATTTTCAAGTTTAAAAATAGTGATATTTGACTTCCCACTGAGGTCCCAGCCCAGGTACCATATCAGTCAAAATAATATCACAGCTTTCCTCTCCTCTATGGTAACAACAGCACGTAACGATGATATTTTACTAGATTTTCCGTTATTCTGGATTAACCACAATTACTGCATTAATAATTGTAAAATTTAAAAATCATAGAAAATTTATGTAACAGCTGTTTTCTTCAATGGCTTGAAACTCTTCAGTTGACAGTACTCCTTTCTGCCAAGTCTGTAAGCCTAAAAAAGAAGGGCCATATGCATCCTGCAAGATTTGTCAGTTATTCAGTGTACACAAATAAAAATACTGTCTAGCTCATTCCCAGCGACGCACCAAAGTTAGAAGTTACTTTGTGTTATGCTATAGCAGTCTCCTGAGTTCTCATATTTTACTTTCTACTCAAAGAGTTGGTGGCACTTACCAGAGTGGGTCCTGAGGTGTCCTGTGAGGGCGTCCCTCCTTCTACAGGCATAGCTACAGAAAGGACATTTGAACGGCTTCTCTCCAGAGTGTAACTTTATGTGTCTCAAAAGGTTGCCCTTCTGAGTAAAAGAAGCTCCACACTGGTTACAATGGAAGGGACGTTCACCTGCAGAAGGGGAAAGAGGTGGGGACGATCAAGTAGGTTATGTGCAAGTGACTGATTTGCTGTACAATGTTAACTACAGCCAGTTCTCTGTGCTGAGAATGTCCATCTCCCTCCTAAGTCTTCCAAACCTTTATCTTCCTAGAATTTGCTTTGCTAATACCAAAGTCCCAAACTTTAGGTCAAGTGCCGTTTCAGCTCTTCATGTAAATTTTACAGGATTCCTGTCATTGACTGTAAAGAGTAACAATCATAGCATTGACCACTGGTTGAACAACTAGGTGCCATCACTTTACTGACTTTATTGGTTGCTTTACATACAATATTTCAAACCTCACGATGGCATTACTAATTTGGTATTAATAATTTCAATTTACAAATGAAGGAATGGAAGTTCAAGTATCAAAGTTTCTGATTATAGTCACAGCTAATAGGTAATTGAGCTGATCATGACTCTTGGTCAATTTCACTACAAAATCTTGCTCTCTTTATTGTACCATGTTATCTCTTAAAATAAATCACAGAAACTTTGAGCTGAAAGGGACCTTTAGTCTAACTCTCCAATTTAGCTGATAATTTTGTTATCAGGGAGCCAAAAAGGTTCAATGAATGAACTAGGTTGCAAAGCTCATTACCACAAAATCTCAAAATATAGCTCAGGTCTCTGGATTCTCCTAGTTACTAACAATAAAACCTGTGGCAAAATTTCCTGATATAATCAGAGAAAATCAAAAGAAAATTATTCATCCAGACATTTCCTGTACATATATTCTCTGTTTCTTGTGAAAATCATTTATTTGATAGGAACCTTTTCTCCTACTACTCATATTGCCCTAAAATTGTTTAAGCCAGAATTATCTGCTGTCTGTTGCCATCAACTGGCTGTTGACAATGTCACTGAAGGTAAAAACGTAGTTTGATGAGGGAGTAAAATTAGCAAGTAGGATCATACGGATAACATCATTAAACCATGATGAAATACTCCCTTTAAACATGTCTATCTCTAAAGATAGACATAAAATATAAATTAATATATAAATAATACAAATATATTAAAACTCAACATTAGGATAAAAATTAAATGAAAAAACAATTCCCTTTTGGTTGAACTGGACCATTTCTGTACTTGAGGTTAGATAATGACTGTAATTTTAATAGTTTTCAAAAAATTTTATACTGAATTGTCATGTTTCATATCTTTAACTGAAACATTCATAATAATAGTGAATAATGAAACCACACTGTATTGGGGGGGCCTTTAAAATAATGCAAACTCAGTGATTCTTTTTATTAAAGAAAGCTAGGAGGCATAAATAAGATAAACTTTGGTCACCTTCTGGCAGCTACCACTGCACATTCTATCATATAGATTATAAAGCCCAAGGAAATTGAAAAACTGACAGATCAGGTGTATCTTGAATTCTGTAGTTCTTGCTCATTTTGGAACTTAATGAGATATACACCAAAAAAGAGTAATCTGTGTGTGTGTAGCAAGGGTTAAGGTTTTTTTCTTAAGAAATTTGGAGAGGAAACTTAGAACCTAAGTTTACAAAAAGTCCTATATTGATGGTTGAAAAAGAATTATTCATAATGTTAAAGTTACCTTAAGTTTTATCTAATTTAACTTGGTTGATTCATTTGGTAAAACTGACAAATCAATACTAAATACAGCTTAAAAAAGAGGCACAACCTAAAACCTCCCATATGATATCTTATAAAGTAATCAAAGTTTAAAAATAAACTTAATTTTGGTAATTTTTTTTTTAATCTTACGCACACAGACACACACACATATACAACTTAATTCTTTTACTTGTTTCAATGGAACAGCAGTCTAAAACTTTAAAATCAGAATTTTCTTCTCCCCACCTGTGTCATGAAATTAGTAATAAAAAGGCAGGAGGATTTTATTAATGAAATTTTCTTACTCTCTAAAAGGTTAATAGCAAATGTAAATTACACATTTTACTAAAAACATTTGATTTTACTTTTGAAATCTATGTAGGGTTTCCCAGGCAATAACAAATTAGTACTCAATAACTTAAAAACAAATTAATGTGGTGAACAAAAATATTTGAAATCATGTTTTGCCTTTGGAAAATACTCCTGTAGCATGCTAACTTTGATTTTCTTTAAGCCTCCTAAAGTCTTTGAGCTGAAATATTTAAAAATTCCTAATTTAGGTTTCTGAATTCATCATTCAGAATAATGCTAATCTAAAAAAATTATAATAAGGATCATTTTAAAAAAATAATTTTTAATTTACTTAATTGAGTTTTATGAGACTAATGACAGGGTAATTTAGTTGTTAGGTTACATTTATAAAATATTCCAGATATCCTCAAATATTTTTTAATAAGAATTACTTCTGAATTTATATGATCATCTTTAAAGGGGTAGGAGAAATGTCTAGTTATATCCAGAGACACTGCCGTGTTGCTGAGTGAATAAGTCTTAGTGTGAAGGCGTTTGCTAATTCTGTTCCCATGGCCATGGGAAGTAAAGAAAGAAGCATGATGAAGGTAATCAGTCATGTGCCCATTTTTGATAAGAGGAAAGAGACTATGATAATAATGCACTTTGATTTCAATCAGATGAAGCTTTAAGAAATACTGATTTTCCTGGCCTATTAATTTCAGAGGTATGTGTAAAATCTGATAACTAACTGAAGGGTACAGTTGACTACCCATAATGTCTATGTAACTTGAAACAACACATCTTGGTTATTTCTTTTATAATAATTTGTTTTTTCTTTAATAAATAGACTGAATCAATTGGTCCTTTTCAGGTTGGTTTAGACCTTGTCTAAAATATATATATATATATATATATATTAATCACTTTCTTCAGATGTAAATAAAAGCAAATTTCAGGAGAAACCCACAAATTTACTAAATACATTAGTGACATTAAAGAGTAAGTCCAATTCAGAAACATCAAGTAGGCTATTGTATCTGTGATAACTAATCCTCCCATGGGTGGGCACCAAAGTCTGGATTAACAACTCTGGATCCAGGAGAACAATTAAGATGTAGTCACGTAGCCATGCTATTCTTTATTTCCATTCTCAATCTGTTTTTTTTTTAAATCTTCTAATCTACTCAAGGACCGTTTTATTCACTGGGTGAAGTTATCTACCTATTATGGAATAAATTATATTTCAATATTTTATATACTTTCATAAACATATTTGTAGATCTGTGTTTATTCAACTGAAATGCAAGTATACATGCATCAATTTGCTTTGGTGAATCAAAGACAGAGGGTGTGCCTGTGTTGCATGGAACAACCACCTACAAATATGAAAAATCCCAACCATGTGTAGAGAGGGCCTTAGAGCAAGAGAATGGCTCTACAAAGCTGCAATGGACAAAATATTATGCTGAAAATTTAGTTACAAAGATAACAGTACTCTACCCCAAAGAGATGCAAAATTAAGTATATTCTACATTTATAGTGTTTGTATCAATTTGTGTTTATGCATGAATTGATTTACTACCCCTATTTCTTTTCTTCTCCCTGTATTCCCAGTGAAGAGTGCCTGGAGTATCCGATGACAATATTACCTGATTACCTACTAAAGTAGCAATACCAAAGAAATAGCACCAAGCCATTAAAAAAGACGCTGGAATTGGCACTTTAGTAGAGTATGAAAGAGAAAGAAGAAGAAGTGAATTAGATATGATACTCCATGTCAGTTTAATGAATGGGTGGTTATGTATCTTTTTCCACTATCAATTTTATATTAGACATTATATTATATTATAATTTTATATTAGACATTATATTAGACATTCCATGAGCTAAACGCTCATAGAAACAAGCATATGTTTCTCAAAGGTTTTTAAGGATTTAAGACGAAGTCTTTTATACTAGCAAGGTATAAATAGTTGGTGAGAGGGGGAAGTTCTAAAATGAAGACAGTTCATCAAATTAAGGAGAAAACATTTGGTTAATGACTATATTCTGACTATATATATATATTTTCCAATCTATAGAAATACAAGTAGACTTTCTATTCTCATATTGCTAAAATGGGGTTGAAAATGTCATGACCCACTCAGATGTATAAACTGGGTCATCAGAAATACATATAAAAATGGCTAATTTAAAGACACATCATCACAATTTCACGGTTAACAATGTATGGCAGGTATCCCAAGCTCCTCTACGAATGGCTAGTAACTTTAAGAAAAACCTCCCAGATCTGAGGAAAGTGTAATAATTTTGCCAGTACTCTAATAAATATTTATTAACAATAAAAGTTCATAGAGTTCCAAGAGTACTTTAAATAGTTGTTCAGTCTATTTTCCTTGCCTTTACTAGCTGAGTGAATCCCATACTCCTAGGACTTGTGGAAATCTGTATAACTATTTAGAAACACTTTCCATGTTAGTTAGATGGTTTTCAACTCTACTAGAGTAAAAAATATGAAGTGGACAGTACAGTGGGTATGCAATTGTTAACTGTGTTTACAAACCAACAATCCTCATGAAAATCACTGCAGTTACAGTAAAACATCAATTAACCTAAATTTTCAACAGAGTATATTCAGATTCTTTGAATATTCTTAACTCAGACCATAAAAGGTTTATTAAATATCTTACAAAATTTTTTAAAATATATTTTTCAGACTTAAAATGAACACTATATGCAATTCAACTGAAAAGTCATTAGACTAATTTTGTTTAGTTTCTACATTGCTAGATGGGAGAAGTTAGACATCTGAGTGTTATCTTCCTCAATATAATCACTCTGAGATGATGAATACATCGTAACTTTGTGGAACTCTTCTTTTAGAACTGCAGTTGGAATTACTTCATGAGCATAGAAGAAAAGTAGCCTCACTACTTTACAGCCTTTTCCTTTTTTTCTTATCAAATATGGTACCAAGCTTGATCTTTTAATTTTTCCATGAGACATTTTTAAAAATTAAAAAAAAATTTCATTAGTAATACAAATATTACTATAAACTTAAAAATATTTTAAAATCATGATGCTATTTAAAAAGGAAATTCAAAACAAAAAAGTAAAAATGTAACTGACTATATGGTTGGATAAGAGTGTAAGCCCTAAAGCTGATGATTTTGTTTAAGATAACACTGATTTTAATGTGTAATTTCTCACTATAATTAAAATATCAGCCTTATAGTAATACCTCATCATAAAATATTGATATATTGATATACCAAGCATAGAAAATTGGAACAAAACCACTCTGGACATCAGGAAACCTTGATCCTAGCCTCACAATTCCCTTAACCACATAAGGGATCATGGATAAATCACTTGACTGCTTTGGGCTTCAGTTTCTTGATGTGTAAATGAGAGGTTTGGACTAAGAAGACATCAATGTCCCTGGTATCTCTCATGTTTTAAGCATCTACTTATGAAATTGATTATCTAGAAGTCAATCTTTTAAATCAATGTCTTTACTGTGATTTCTCTCTCTTCCAAAAGAGTGTCATATTTTAAAACTCTGAGTGTATGAGTTATTACTATTTTGCTGTATAATACTACTCTGCATTATAGTTTAAGCTATCATTACCTTTAAATCGAATTTCATATAAATTTGAATTTTTCTGGGTCAATGATCTGCCTACCTTGCCACAATCTCATTTCTTGTGTTTTACATTAAAAAGAAATTTTAAAAAAATTTTACCAAAGGATTTGAAGAGGTTTAAATAAGGCCTACTCACTGAGTTGGTTTTTCACATTACTCAAAGGTCTAAAAGTGTATATTAAATTAACCTGAGGTCTCTTTCCTCACCTGATTCTGTGATTTCACATTCCTACCACCCTTTGCTGTATTCTACCCTACGTATCTCCTTGCAGGAGTTATAGTTAAAATTACAGGAAGATGGTGACATCCTGGAACTGGGGGAGATAAATATCTGCCTCCTACAGAGACCCATGGTAGGCAAAGATTGATTGGAAATTGTATTCCAAGAAGTTAACTAGACAAGATGAAAATGATCAACCCTTACATAAATGCATGAGTACCATGTTATAGCAAACTCTATTACCTGCCCATGGGTATGGTAAAATATGTATAGGAATACAAAAAGATCAAGTTACACAATGAAATTCTCCTATACCTTTTGAACCCTTATCATATTTTTGCTATATTAAGAACTGTGGAAACTGAATCCCAAACTTCTTTTTGATATGCTATTCAGATTTGAAGGCTGGAAGTCAAGACCCAGGCTACTCTCTGCTTTTCAGCAATCCAATACTAGCAGAATTCTGAAAAGGTAGTTTCACCATTGCCACCCCTGAATAAAAAGGAAAGAGAATAGATGTCAGGTAATATCAACATCAGATGTCACAGGCAGTCATCAGGTTATTCTTTCAGCTGCTTACCAGTGTGACTCCTTTTATGTACCATAAGCACATTGGGCCCAATGCAAACCATGCCACAGACGTCACATTTCAGTTTACCATTCGGAAGCCGGATTCCTCCCTCGCCTTGAAGCTCCTGGACTTTCCTGTTGTCTGCCACCTCGCTGCTTTCAATTAGGGGTTCTTCTAGGCTGCTACCCTCATCATGGCCCCTGATCTCGTCTTCGCGGCTCAGGGGTTTCCTGTCACACTCTTCATCACTCTGCATTTCTAGCTTTACTGAATTTGCTGTAATTTAAAAAGAAGAAAGGAAGACATTTTAAATGCATGTTATGTGTTGTCACCTACATCTCTTTTCCACCCACTGCCATTCTATTAACATGGTTGAGAATGCTATACTAAGTAGAATATAGTCCATCCCCCATGCAATGTTAGTACATACTGTGTTCTATGATATTTCCGTGAAGCTCTGGCATGAAAGTGAAGATGGCTTAGGAAAGCTCAGTATCAACTGGTATTGTTATACTTTTGAGTTTGTCACTAAGGCTACTAGACTGAGGTAGGATTATGAAAAAGACAAGATTAGATACTACTTAACTCATTGAGCTACACCTCTTCTGAATGTAACAATCATTATATATACACTTCATAGTCTCTGTTTTCCATTAGGGTACTTGCATAAACCTGTTTTTTTTTTCTTTAACATCTTTATTCGAGTATAATTGCTTTACAGTGTTGTGTTAGTTTCTGCTGTATAACAAAGTGAATCACCTATCTGTATACATATATCCCCATATCCCCTCCCTCTTGCCTCTCCCTCCCACCCTCCCTATTCCACCCCTCTAGGTGGTCACAAAGCACTGAGCTGATCTCCCTGTGTGATGCAGCTGCTTCCCGCTAGCTATCTATTTTACATTTGGTAGTGTATATATGTCAACGCTCCTCTCTCACTTCGTCCCAGCTTACCCTACCCCCTCTCTGTGTCCTCAAGTCCATTCTCTACGTCTGCGTCTTTATTCCTATCCTGTCCCTAGGTTCATCAGAACCATATTTTCTTTTTATTCTATCAAGAGAAACAACTCGGGATCTTAATCCAGCAAATAGCTTAGACGTATGAAGGCACACTGTCAAGGCAAATATCCTAAAATCAGACTAAACACATACATTCAGTTGAGAGCTGTATAAATGAAGGGCAGAATGCACAGACCTCACGTGCTCTTAAGCTACTCTTTTTTTTCCTATGTGAAAAAAGTTCTCTATGGAACATATTAGTCTGCAAATCAAAGTATTCCAACGTTAATCTATGCACACCAAAAAGCAGTGAATGACAGGAATGGCAGAGCATGCATGCACGCACTTGTGACTGTTAAGAAATTCAATGCCTTCTGTTTGCTGTTTTTGGATCATCCCACAGAAAAGTTGGAATTTTGTTAGCACAGCCCTCATTATGGATTGCTGACAGAGTCCTTTCACAAGAGAAACAAGCTTTAAATGAATACCAGTTTTTTATCCAGTGATCTTGAAAATGCCTCCAGAAACCATATCAAAGTTACTAAGCAAAACAAATTATTTGGTATTTCTTGAACAGAGGAACTATTTTCATAAAAAGGAAGTAAGTTCTTTTTACTGCAATTGTTTTCTGAGAGAAACCACCCCTTCTGTGATTTGTCCTTAGTACTCATGATAGGTAGTATATATTATCAAAATGACTCTTCCCTTTCTCCCTCTTTGGAACTCCCCTGTGAACTACAGGCAGTGTGGTACAATGTGGGGATCACTGGATTTAGTCAGGAGAACTGGCTTTGACATTTACTGCAGTATAATCTTGAACTAAGTATTTAACCTCTGAATCTTATGTCTTTCATTTGTGGAGATGAATTCAGATTACAGAATAAAGTTTAAGCAGAATAGTTTAGCTATTAAGAGTGAAGATCCTAGCAGTGGCACTTAGTAAGCAGTGTCACCTTCTGCAAGTTACTTAAGTTCTCTATGTCCTCTACAACACTGGGACGATAACGGTACCCACTTCCTAGGGCAGATGTAAGCATTAAATGAGTAAATATAAAAAATGGGCTTACTATTATTTTTCTTTGGACATACAGTGCTCTTTTTATTCCATAAGGTTTTTGTAAAGATCAATTAACTTATAGCATGTAAACTATCCCAAGATCTGCAAAGGGATAGACAGTCTTCTTGCCTGATCTCTAATAAAATATCTACTCCCTTGAGTTTTACCCTATGTACAAATTAGGACTGCTTTACTGGGTTTTGAGAAGAGTAAAGACAATATTTTTCCATCTTAATATCCCCAGTATGCTAAAGAAATCTGTGGCATATAGGAGGTATTTCAGGCAGTAGTCCCTGAGGTATTTTACTTGATTTAGAATCTTCTTTCTTTAAGCTTTTTAAAAATATGTTTAAAGTATCCATTAACATAGCAACGAAAAATTAATCGTCATAAAGGATAAAAAGTGAAAATTAAGTCCTTTTCTACCCAAAGTTCACCCATTCTTCAGTTCTGGTCTCAAAAACAACCCCTATCCTTGTCTTCTCTTTAGAACTGTGTGTGGTATATGTATGTGTGTACATGTGTGTATATATAGTCTCTCTTTTTACACAAATTGGACTGTACAATTTATCTGACTTTAACTTTCCTTTCTTCAATTAACATCTGTTCAATATTTTCCATACATAGGAATCTACACTGTTCTTTCTAATACCTGCATAAAATCGACTTTACAAATATAACTCATTCATCCAGGCTTTTAAGATTACTTCTTGTTTAGTGCTATTATAGACACTATTGTATAATACCACACAGAACTGTTAATCTGATAAACACTGGTTATTGTACTTCAGATTTTTAATATGAATTTTTTTATTGTGAATGAAGTTGGGCATCTTTTTCTATGTTTAAATGTGTGTGGTTTTTTTTTTTGTAGAACTGCCTATCAAAGTTCTTTGCCCATTTTTCTACTAGGTTGTCAGCCTTTCTCACTGAATTTAAATGCTTGATATACTAAGGAACTTAGCGCTGTGATATGTTTTGCAAAAATTTCGGTTTATCTTTTTACTCTAGGGTATTTTTTGGCATGTATGCTAATTTTAAATTTTGAATTTTTAACATTTTCAATTATGGCTTCTGGATTCTGTGTCTTGCTTCAATAGATTTTTCCATATTCCAAGAAATTTTTCCATATTTTTTCGGAGAAGGAAAATTTTTCTAATTAATGTAAAATACTATTGGTTACCCTATGTAGTCCCACATTTCATCCACAATTGTCAGTCATTTAAAAGAAATATTAAGAAGAAAACAAATGAAAAGTATGACTTTATGCGGCATGACTTCATATACCAGCCTGTGAGCAAATTTTCCCACACATTTAAGTGATGTCCTAAAGATCACAAACTTTGCAGCAATGCCATCATTTACATTCCTGAACTAGTCAATATCTGATAAGCTACCTTTAATGAGTATAAGGTCTACTAAGATTTCATTTCGAGAACTGAAGAAATGTATACCTAAAAGAGTGGGTTTTGGGTCTGAAACTATAGGCCTCTTAAATTTCAAAACTACCAAATTATGAAGGATATGACTTGATATTACACTAAAGTATCATCTTTTCCCTAGTGAGAATATTATAATATGGACATCAAAACATAGTCTCAAACATGGGTAAATATGTCATTTAACAATGTATTGGATATTAAAATTATACTTAGTTTCTATCCACAGAAGAATATACTTGAAATGAATATCCAAAAAAAAAAAATGTTTATTAGCACTGAAATACAGAAAAAGTGGAAAATTATAGTCATCTTTTCTAACAATATTATACTCTAAGGAATTATATGTTTGCCATGTATGGATGTGTACACACTATTACTGTAGTAAACAGTATATTTATTGATATAGTAAATCAATAAAATGAAACACATTTTAATACATACATAGCATAGATTAAGTTTTGCATTAATATGATGGCCTATGTACAAACAAAATTCCATTCTAATTAATTTTTAACCCATCCTACTAAAATTAAGTTGAAATTCTAGGACAAAAAGTGATTACTTAAAGTGGTCTGAATTTTAACTGTTAAATAGAAAAAATTTCTCTACTCAAAGAACATAAAAGAAATTCTCCTATGATTTATTTTTACTGTTTAGGATGTTTCTAATTAACACAGAGCACCTAATATTTTAACTCATTAATGATTAAATTAAAATGTCTGGTAAATTTATACTCTATAATTTATATATTAATAAATGACTTATATCATAATTATTTGTAGTTACAATATATAAAGCTATTATAATTATTAATCATTGTATAATAATCATAGTACATAAGTTACCAAATCTTTGAATTTTAACTCTTCATATAATACTTCTTTTACAATTTGGTTAACAGAAAGGCATCCTCATAAATGGCTAATTTCTATGAAGATAAGAACTTGCTAGTGTGAGTGAAAAGAAATCTTGTTATTATAAATCTCAATACCAACAATTATTTTTCAAGCTTATTTTCTTGCTACGAAATGAAGAATGTAAAATTTAAACATATCTGTGGGAATTTACATATACTTTTATATACTGACAAGCAGTAACAGTTTAATAAAAACAATATTTTGTCAGAATGAATGATTAGCAACGAAAAGATGTGAAATAAGATTTTAATTGATCAATCTTTTCTTTGTTATTTGATATTGTAGTCACAAATAACTATAATATATAGATATTTGAATATTTTTAATAAATAAATATGCTTAACATAGGTATCTTTTTTTCTCAAAGGAGATGATATAGTTCACAGTTTAAAACAAAGAAAAGTCAAATTTTAAAGCATCAAGAAAAAGTTAATTGTTATAGTGATTTTTTTTTTTTTAGTAGACTTGGAGGTTTGTGAACATGGTTCAAGGATAACAACATTTAATCAAAAAGACTTTCATAATCAATTTTACATAGACAAAGCTTTGAATATATTTCATGTTAAAACATTCCACATATATATTTATGCAAAAAATTGCTTCATAATGCAAATATGTTTATGAATTAAAGCTTTATCCCCCTCTTCTTTATGCTTTCAAACTACTGTTTTTGAACTTTAGGATATAGTTTATAGATGCTATAAAAACGCATGGTGGGAGCTTCCCTGGTGGCGCAGTGGTTGGGGGTCTGCCGGCCGATGCAGGGGACACGGGTTCGTGCCCCGGTCCGGGAGGATCCCACGTGCCGCGGAGGGGCTGGGCCCGTGAGCCATGGCCTCTGGGCCTGCGCGTCCGGAGCCTGTGCTCCGCAGCGGGAGGGGCCGCGACAGTGAGAGGCCCGCGTACCGCAAAAAAACAAAACAAAACAAAACAAAAAAACCGCATGGTTTAATCACCTCCCATTTACATGTAATCATCCCAATGCTGAGAAGTAAAGAGACTCACACAAGAGCTCGTATAAATGACTCCCAGGCCAAACAAATTTCAATTGTAGAAGTTTCTTCAGTAACCATACTGTGCTCTCTACACTCAAAGCCTTCATAATTATCACTGTTTCGAGATACATAATACTGAGTGGATAAAGTTACACTAGACTTGCCTTAAATTCAGTAACATGGTATTAAATAAAAGGATAACTGAATAAGGGTATTTACACAGCTAAACATATATAGATGACTGTTTTTTTTTTTTAAAAAAAGGCAGAAAACCAAATGGGGAAAAAATTATGTTATTTTGTGAAGCTGTTAAAACAACATTATTTTGGTTGTCTATTTCATACTGAAATTTTCTTTACTACTCATTATACTTCGAAAATTAAAGACAATTCAAAACCCAAATGTATACCACTTAAAAATAAAATGGAAAATGAAATGTACAATGTTGTTACATACACTAATAGACCTCACAAAATAGATCTCACCCACCTCAACCAATAAGACACAAGGACCAAAATGGAATTCTCTCTAAAACTCATTGAACCAGCAAATATTTATTGCTTGCCTAATACTTTGCTAAAAGTGATTCATTATGAAGATTTAAGACTAAAAGCTGAAGAATATTTTTCACTTAAATAAGAAACCTATATTAGCAGGATGGTATATACCCAGGTCATGAAAGAGTTTATGAGTAAAAGTACAGGAAATATTTTACTAACCTGTAATTTGAATTTATTGAACAATACATAAATGTGAAGAAGCTTTTCCTTAGAAACTGGACATTTCCTATTTTTTACACCCTAACTTCACCAAATTACCCACTTATGCAAGGTGGCATATGATTTTGCAATGTCTGGCACCTGATGGCTTCAAATAATACAAAATTCTCAATTTTTAAAATTTGGGGGAAAAGATCATTTTTTACACATATGGTGAAGTATATCCAGTTAATTTTGAATTACCAAATTGAAGGAATAAATTCTATCCTCATCCTTAGAATGAGGTTTTCACAGATAATCCTATCTTTTTTAAAATGTCAAGTTTTGAAAAATCATAGTAACCAGAACCTAAAATATCATTATTAAAATATTTTTTAAAATCTAAATTAAACTGTATACAACTTAAAACTTTATTATTAGTATGAGTTGATTCTACTAATCCACGAACAGATTATTGAAATTCCCTAGCCAGGAAAATAATCCAAAGGGATTATGATTTATTTGCTGTATTTGAAAGGATATAATATTTATTGTGATTTATTCTGTTTAATTTCCAAATTATATTTTTCAACTCTTAATTTTTAAAGGAAGCAAATACTACGGGAGTTCAATATTTCTTTCACAGGGCTAATAATAAAAGAGAGCTAAAATGCCATTCTTATCAAACTGGGAAAAAAAATCTTTCAGGTGTGATGTATAAGTGGACTTTCATATGCTTGGTTTCTGTTGTGTGGACATTCAAGAGGACACTTAAGGGGTGTTATTACTTATAAGCATTAATTTCTCCAGGGCTATGCCAGATACTTGAAACGGTGTTATACACACTAATTGAATCAATATGTCTATCTAATAATCTGTTGAAGTTGCTTCTGAGCTAATACAACTCTCTCTCATTTAAACTTTCAAAAAAGAAACACCAAACATGATTAAATCCATGTTAACAGCCCAGCAGCTGTTTAAATAATGTGTTAAAAAAACAAACTGCTTTCAAAACTCTGATGTAAAGCACAATTATTTACTAATGAACTTACAACCGTCTAAACAATGAAAGTAAAATCCTCACAACAAAAATTATATTAAGGTATGTGCAATCATTTTTCAACAAATTTCCTCAACAAAATTTCACACAATATAAAAACTTTGTTCCTTTTAACTGTGAGTAAATAAATGCATAAGTCTTGCAAAACAGCTGCCTCATAACATCCTTAAAGTATTCGTTTTAGAAAAGGTTGGACAAGTCTAGACACTGGTGTCAGTGAACTGCAGCTGAGCCATTTGTAGGTAGCATTCTGTCTGCACATCACATCACCTCATTTTCTCGTCCTCCCCCCACTCTCTCCTTTCCCCAATATAGTTAGACTATGTATTTCTTAAACCTAGTAGGGTAATAGATCAAGACAGTGCTGGTTTCTGAAATATGACTACTATTCTAAAAACAGTGTGGAAGAAAGTTACTCTGCACCTGATTGCAGGAAATCAGGGTCTTTACCTCCCTTTCTGCCACTTAACTAGTTCTGGGACCTTTTGGGAATTTTTTTTATTTTGACTCAGCCACCTGCGTCACCTGAAATATGGGAAAAATAACACTTGATACTCCTGAAAACAGCAGGCTAGATAAAACAGTCTCTTTACACTAAGGGTTTAGAATCCTTTTAATAATAATAATAATAGAAAAATAACAACATTATAATTCTTCATGATTTAAAAAATTCATATTGTCTCATTTGATACTCAGAACCACAGTGGATTGTACGTAGGGCAAACGCAGATAAACAAATGGAGGCATGGTTGTTAAATAACCTTCCCAAGGATGCAAAGGTAGTAAATGTGAGCCTGATTATCAACTCAAGATCTTCTGTCTCTTAGCTTCGCATCTTCCTATGACATGATACTGCCTCTCCAATTAAACAAGCAACTAATATTAGTATTATATTTAGGACAAATACCAGTCCTAGGCAAATAGATCTTTCAGATGTTGTAAAACTGTGTCCATCAGTTAAAGAGGATACCAGGAATTCAAGACCACATCAGTCAGATAAAATAAAAAGAAGTTTCCACAAACTGAACTACAGAATTAATACTTTCTAGCAAGTCTGGGATGCATATGCCCACTCAAAAGAACTACTTTCTAATTTTTAGATTTGTTTTGGTCTTAAGGCAGGGGTAGGTCCATGTAGTACAACTAATTCCTGAAGAATCTGCCAATATTCAATCATTTTCCTGATCCTTGCTTTTTCTATATTCCTTGTCATGCTATGACTTATCAGTGGTAGGTAAAGACAGCCATTTGAGAAAAAAATCAATATAATCAACTTTAATCTCTAAACCAACAGTTACGGAGGATGGCATTTTAGGACTTCCTTTGCCACATTTTGACAGTCTTGTGTCAATGTTTTTTACCAAGATAAATCGTACCTATGAGTAGCTCATGCAGTATTTCATTTACATTTAAAGAGATCTTCACAACAAAATAAATACCAAAAAAGTATCCTCTCTACCTCCTTGGAAAAAAAAGTAAAACTAAGGAGCCTAGACATCTCACTCCCTAATGGTCTCCCACAGTGCATGCAACCATAAACAGCATGCCCATCATCAGACTACCCATCTTTATTGACCAGCACAGTGGCACCACTGTAGCCCAAGGGTGAAGTTTCTGTTTTCTGGCAGACAACTAGTTCATGAGATGTACAACGTGGAGAAAATAAGCCTAGTTTAAATAGAAATGCCACAGGCAAACAACAGTCTATCCCTTTATCCATGCTTTAAATGAATGATTGCATTTGCCAAGTCCTAGAGATTCAATATGTGCCATGTCTTGCATATCCAACTCCTTTTTGTGCATTTTCGTGGGCAACACAGAGCTTCTTTAAGATTCCCCATGCCTTCTCACCTGGAACAATTTCAACAACTTTCTAGCTGGGTCTCTTTTCAGTTTTTTGCCACACTCTACTCCCCCAATTCATCGTATGTTCAGTTTTTAGATTAATTTTCCTAAAGCAGAGCTCATATTGCTCTTCTAAATGTCTTCCATGACTGCTCACTGCCTACAAATTAAATACAAAGGTACTGGTATGGACTTTAAGGACCACCACAGCATAGTTCCATCATTGCTCTTGGCCATATGTCCTATTAGTCCCTTAGTTATTCATACTTTTTCCAGTCATTTTCTAGTCATTCTTCCTGGAACTTATCCTATACATCTCTACTTATTCCCCCCCCCCGGCCCCTATTATTATTTTCTGGAATCTTTCCCCTACTTCTGTCAATATCAGCATACCTTCGAAGCTGACTTATCTTCCACCCTTTTTCATGAAGTGTTTCCTGAGCACAAAGACACATTACAGTGATTTCATCAGTATATTTGCCTTAACTCTATGCTCCCTATGGTGTGAGATTTTTGAAAAGAAATGCTGTCTTTATTCACAATTGTAAAACCATCTTCCCCTTACACGTACCAGGCATTCAATAAATGTTTGTTGAACTGCTGTTGCTGATTTACCTATCATACTTCTTTTTTAAGTTACATAGGCTATGCATAAATTAACCACAAGTGACAAATAATTATCATAGAATTAGGTTTTAAACACAAAACATCATCAACATAACATTAAACTGAAGGACCACTGTATAAAAGGAAAGACTTTCAGTGCATTACATGCATCACCTGATATTAATCATGACAGCTGCTCTGTGAAGTATACAATATTACCCTCATTTTACAGATGAGAAAACTAAAGCTCAGAATGGGTGAGGTAACATGTCCAAGTCACACATCTATTCAGAGCCAGATCTGAAATTAGAACCAAGAACTGATGACCAAATTCTTGCTATGTCCCCTATGTCACCAAAAGCAAAACAGTTACTAGTTACCAGTAAAGAAAAAAGGATGTCAGTATGTTAAAGAAGAGTAACTTTGAATCGATGTGTGCCATCTGACATTTTCTTTACTGCATGTTGAATACAGGTGTAGTAGTTTGCCAGCTTTGAGTAAAGAGAAATTTGTCTGAAAGCCTGTTTTGGAGGAAGACCAGCTTCCACTGCCAGATTTTCTGAGCATGGATTTTATTTCATATAAGAGCAATCTAGTTTGAACTGGTGTTTGGCAACCATCTGCTTAACATAACTGTGGGAGGTTTGTGAAGCAAATTACATTGTGAAATTCTCTCTTTAATAAGGGGAGTACAAAATTGTTAACCAAACTTCTGTAAGAAGTAAAATCGTTACTATAAAATCCAGCTGAGTGGGCATATTCCCGAAGGGACCCAAACATTAGATTGCCAGAGGTCACTGAGGACGTTTAAACCAGGTCAGAAGGCAGTGCTGCCGGCTCGCTAAAGAGAAAGAGATAAGAAATGGAGCAGGGTTTCTATTACGGAGCAAGGGCAACAGAGGGAAGAACCAAAGCCAGGCGATGCACTTCAACAGCTTTACTGAGCCTCTGAACTGAAGTGACAGAGGAACCCAACAGCTTTCCATACCCTGGGTTCAAATATCCCTGGTTGCCAAAATCTGGAACAAACATCAAGGCTACAGAAGTTCTTTCCCCGATGTTCTTCCATAAACCCTTCACTATTTGTGTGAAATAAAGAGAGTCAACATTTGGCCCCAAGATGCAGGATTGTTTGGTTAAAAATGTATAATCAAGAAAGCGTATCAAGTAGTAGCAAAAAAGAGAAAATTTGTAGTTGTGATTAAGAAAAATGAATCTAAACAACCACCCAGCAAATTTTATTTTCTGCAGTGTAGCAGCGGCAATTTTTTTTGCAATGTTCATACCTGTTTCCTACCCCTAATGAATAGTCAGTCATATAGAATGCATTTGTTAAAAGGTAAAAAAAATAATTACAAAGCAACATAGGAGGTACTAGGTGAATAATGGAAATGCTGGATTAGAATACCTGTGTTTAAGTACTTTACATATGTGGACATTAAGAAGTAATTTAAGACGCCCCTGTTTCCTACCATGTAAACTGGGGATAATATCCTCTATATAAAAGTCATAAAATTGGGGAAGCATAGTCAGTTAGTGCAAGCAGTTAGAGCCTATGGCTAAGAGACTCAGTACCCTCGGGTTTAAGGCCAGGCCCTTTAATTTATTAGCCACATGACCTTAAGAAACCTCTCTCAGTCTCATTTTTCTCATCTATAAAATCAAGAAAATGATTACCTGTCTCCTAGGGCTGTTCTGAGTATTAAGTACAATTGTATATACAACACCCTTACAGCTATTTTACTTCTTATTAATAGAGCTCCCATATGAAAGCATATCATAAAATGTAGGACATCAAACAAATGTAACTGGGGGGGGTGTGTGTTTACTCCAGGGAAGCACGGGGATGACAGAGAAGGCTTCACGAAGTGGCATTTAAGATAGTACTTACAGGTTGGATATGCTTTATATAATAAAGAGAGGACAGATGGCACTCAAAAGGGGGGCGAGCATGAAGAGAAAAGAAAGATGCATGAATACATGTTGGTTTTGAGTGACACCGTTTTTTTCTGGAATGCATATATTCAATGGGTAACATAAATAGAAAATATTTTAAAATCAAAGTTTAAAATAGAGTAAGGCACAAGGGAATTAATGCTTGTAGGTAGTAATTTCAAAGATGAGTGCTGTCAACTTATTAACAGACTGTTTCAACAACCACAGTACAGAAGAGGGATCTCCTTAGAATTTATTCGTTCATCCATTCAAAATTACTTACTGAGCACCTGCTCTGTGCCAGGTACCACAACACAGTAGTGAATAGGACAGATATGGTCCCTGCTTTCATGGCACTTGTGAAATTTATGCATATATGTATCTATGTATGTATATGTATTTTTCTGCATTTATATATGGGCAACCGTGCACAGTAAAATATTATGATGTGAAATACAATGACTTGAAAGCCCTTCCCCCAGCATATGCTACTACTATAAAATCTCAGTGCAAAATGCAGAGCATAAGTAATCAAGAAATACTCTCACAAGATCACTATTTCAAAAAGACAGCTTTTTCTGAATTGTAAGTAGTTACTTTAAGCAGTCATTGATCTGTGAAACAAAGTTTTGATTATTCAATGCGTTGTCTTTCTCCATTTCTAGAACATCATTTAACCAGCTTTCTAAAGCTCACAGTTCAAGTATATGAAACATAATTAAAATGATGACATAGTTCTATGTATCATAGGAAGCAAATTAAACAGATATGTCTGATATCATTAAGGGGCATACAAATAGCTTGTCTTAGCTTGTAAAAGTAAGCTAATACACTTATTAGATGCAAAGGAGCCCCTTACTCATTTAAAAAATACTTTCTTTAAAATACTTGATATTTTCTAATCATATCATAAGTAGACTAAAACTTATACAAACTGAGTTTTATTTCTCCTTAAGTTATGATTTTGTGCTGATCTCACATCTCTGTCACCTGTAATTGGATGGGTTACCTTCTAAGAGACTTAGTTTCCTCATCTGTGAAACCTAGATAATGCTACTTATTTGTGCAGCTAAAATAATTAAAAGCCTACCTGCCTGAGGCCATGATTCTTGAGGTCCCTTCAGTCTGTGGTATATGTGATTCCAGGATACAAGCAAACTATACTTGAAATTTTATATAAAAAACGATTTGTGTAATCAGTAATAATAATCAGCTACTTAGTATCTAAATATAATTTTCTTTATACAAAAAATCATTGCCAAAACTGATGTCAAAGAACTTACCCCCAATGTTTTCTTTTAGGAATCTTACAGTTTGAGGTTTTAAATTTAAGTCTGTAATCCATTTTGAATGCATTTCTGTACAGGGAGTAAGACAGTGGTCCAGCTTCATTCTTTTGCATGTGGCTGTCCAGTTTTCCTTATTGAAGGACTATCTTTGACCTACCTGTCTGTTCTTGGCTCCTCTGTTGTAAATTAACTGACCATATATGAATGGGCTTTTTTTTGGACTATTTTACTTTCATCTGTGTCTATTTTTATGTCAATATCATACTGTTTGGATCACTATAGCTTTGTAATATAGTTTGAAATCAGGAATTGTAATGTCTCCAACTTTGCTGTTCTTTCTCAAAGATTGCTTTAGCTATTCAGGGTCTTTTGTGGCTCAATACAAATTTTAGGATCTGTTTTCTCTTTCTGTGAAAAGTGTCATTGGAATTTTGATAGGGATTGAATTGAATCTGTAGAATCCTTTGGGTTGTATGAATATTTTAACAATATTATTCTTCCAATCCATGAACACAAAATATCTTTCCATTTATTTGTGTCTTCTTCAATTTCTTTCATCAGTGTTTTATAGTTTTCAGCGTACAGATCTTTCACCTCCTTGGTTAAATTTATTCCTAAGTATTTCCTTTTTTTGATGTTGTTATAAATGGTATTGTTTTCTTAACTTCTCTAATAGTTCATTGTTAGTGTATACAAATCCAACTGATTCTTATATACTGATTTTGTACCCTGCAACTTTACTAAATTTGTTTGTTAGTTCTAACAGTTTTTAGGTGAGTCTTTAGGGTGTTCTATATATAATATCATGTCATCTGCAAATAGAGACAATTTTACTTCTTTCTTTCTGATTTGGATGCCTTTTACTTCTTTCTCTTGCACAATAGCCAAGATATGGAAACAACTTAAGGTTTCAATGAATGAATGGATAAAGAAGACATGGAATATAAATACAACGGAATATTATTCAGCTATAATAAAGAAGAAAATCCTATGTTTGTGATAACATGGATGAACCTTGAGGGCTTTATGCTAAATGAAATAAGCCAGAAAGAGAACAACAAATACTGCATGGTATCACTTATATGTGGAATCTAAAATAAGTCAAACTCATAGAAATAGAGAGTAGAAATGTGTGTTGCCAGGGGCTGGAAGGAGGGGAAAATAGGGAAAGGTTAGTAAAAGGGTACAAACTTTCAGCTATAAGATAAATAAGGTCTGAGCATCTAATGTGTAACATAGTAACTATAGTTGATAACACCGTTTTGTTTAATTAAATTTTTCAAAGAGTGTAGAACTTAAATGTTCTCACACACTCACAGAATGATAAATATATGAGGCATGGACTGTTTATTAACTACATGGAAGGAATCCTTTCACAATGTATACACATATCAATTCATCACAATGTATACTTTAAATATCTTACAGTTTTGTCAATTATATTTCAATAAAGCTGAAAGAAATTCAGGAAGCTTTTAAAAATAAATAAATTTCTTTATACAAAATACGTTCCTAGGTTTGGGGTTCATACAAAAATCTTACTTTTAGATCACATATTTAAAACCTCTGGGTTTAAAACAGCATCCCTAAATCTACCCATTAATGAATTTCTGAAGGTCACAGGTAAGAGTATGTTGAAATGTGAATATATGTATTTATACATATACATAGTATATATACTGAAAACCTTGTTGGTATGTGTGCAGGATGTTCTTTATTAAGCAATAAATGTTAGCTACTTAAGCAGAAGATAGTGCAATGTGATGCGTGTGCCATCCCCATGTGTTTCCTTCAGGTGAATACTTGGCTGGCATCCAGAAGGGAAAAAAAAAGCAAAACAAACACAACATATTCAAAACTTTTAAAAAAAGAGTGCTACAACCTTCACAGAAAGCACGAGGTCCTTGATTCAAATAATGCTATAAAGACTCTTGAAATTTTCCTCTTTTCTACCGCGTCCCTGTCAGGATGTGAACCCTGCCATTATGTATGGCTTGCGGCTATTTGCAAGTTTCCTCCCCAACTGGGACTAAGGGGGAAATGTGTGACAGTAGGGATCGCCTCAGCATTTCACAGGGAAGCGCAGTGAGACCAGCTACCTTGCTCCCTGTGACAACCGGCCACCAGGTTTCATAGGTTAAATTTCTGAAAGTAATACAAGTTGTTAGTTTTAGAAGCCTAGAGTTTTTCTTTGCTTGAAACATTACAAGGCATTTTACCTCTTTTCCACCTTCAAAATGGGTGAAATTATTTCAGGGGCACAAGATTACCCAAATCTATGATTTCTGTCACATGCATCTCACAGCTTACTGTCCTCTTCCACATTCCTAGTAGGCTGCCTCTGTGTAAGGCAGCACATGCTTACCAAAAGCACCTCATTCTGTGGAAGCTGTCAGCAATTACTGCGATGAACTTTAAATCTTTTTCCTCTAACTACTGGAGTATTCCAGAAATAATGACACAACTTCTCCCTGTTTTAAAATGTCAAGCTGACCACTCAGAAATTCAAGCTACGTTTCTCCAGGAAGGCCCAAATGATAAGACATTTTATGAGCCTTCCGTTTCATCTCCTGTTCCATTACTACGCTGCCTTAACACCTTCATGGTGTAGCAACACCTTCTGAGACAAGCTGAAACTCAAACAAACCACAAAAGCTGACACCTGAACAAAGTTAACAATATGTGCCTGGCAAGTATAAGTTATATATATATTTTTCCTTTCCTTGATCTGATACTATCATTTGAATTAATTTTATTTTCTTCCTTTAGTGCTATCTCTAACAGTTTGAATCTGTTGCATGATTAATTTAATTGTGCAATAATATTTAAAAATATATATACCCAGTATACTCTGTTATTTTCATGTATTTCAGGATCAAATGTATTTTTAAATGTCTGGTTCAACATTCACACTCAGAGAGAAAAAAAATCTCTCCAAAATTTGAACTACCTTCCTTAAACTCATGAAGCTTTAAACTCCCAGCTGACACCAGAATTAGAGATTTTCAAGGTTAATGGGAATGCAATAAAATCTTGATGTAGTTTTTCAGATAATATAGAAAGCATATGACTTATAATTTTAACTATGCTCAATTTTGGCAAAGAGAGGTACATTATTAAGTAAGAGATATATAAAGATCAAGTAAGGTTTAAATGGCATATCTTTAACCATACAAAGGAAACACAAATTAAGGTATAGGATCCTGATGAATAGCTTTTACAGACAATATACTTCTCTTTTCAGATATTAAAAATCTTGTTATTGCTGACATCTTATATAAAGTGTGTGTTTGGGAAGGCACTGGCTTGTATTCCAAGATCAGGGAATTCACGGGCTTTCCTGATGCTGCCTTCACATCATCCCTTTCCCATAAAAATAAATAAGCAAACCCCTTCATTCATTCAGTGCATATTTATAGAGTGCAATCTATACACTAGACACTGCTAAGTATTGGAGATACAAGGGCAAACAAGACCAGCATGGCTTATAATACGATTGAGACAGAGACGATCGCAACAATGTAGGTTGTCCTCTGAGAGGAACAGAGTGCCAGGGGAATACAGGTCTCAGTGACAAGATACAGAATTTGAGAGGAGGAAAAGAAAGACAGGAGAGCCAATGATGATGTCCAGGTCGCTCAAAACATTACTACTGAAAAAGAAAAATACAAGGATCTCTAAGGTTAAATCTAGTTCCAGTGGCGCCATACGAATTCATTCATTATGTGGGCCAGTTTGAAATGGCTACTAGCAATGGAAGGAGTAGGTGAAAAGACAGGGAGAAGTACTAACATTTAGAGAAGGCCCATTTTGTTGCATGTCCTTCAACATTAGCCATTTAATTCTCAAACTTTGTGGTAGTTATTGGCTTCATTTTATAGAAAAGGAAGCTGACGATCAGGACCACATCATAAGGCTGAAAAATACTGTGTCTCTGAAACCAGCCAAATACCCTCATGATGTATTTCACTGGGTACAAAGGGAACCAAATGGGGGGAGGTACCCAACGTCCACAGATACAGGAACCAAATGGGGGAAAAAACCAACTTCCACAAATATGGGAATTCAAGGTTCATTCTCTATTGATACTGCCATCTTAAGACGTATTTTACTGAGTACTATACAGACACATGTTTGTTAGTAACTGACCTTAGAAGAGTACAGAATAAAGATATACAACACTAAGCAAAACACAAACTCATTTACTGAGTAACATGCATATGAATGAAATGCAACAAACATAAAAGTGCAAAGAATTTGCAGAGAAAAGAAACTGAATGCAATGAATGGGTCTAAGAATTGGAATTTTATGCCTGATTTTAAGGTGGCAAGAGTGTGAGTGTTCATTTACTCTGCAGGTATGTCTGGGTATAACTTTTCCACCAGGTACTCTGCTAAGCACTAAAGACAGAGTGACAAAAATCAGAGATAGTCTTTGCCTTCATATTCTGCTCATATCAGGTGAAGGCAAAGGAAGACAGCAATCATTCAAGAGTTTGTTTGGAAGAAGGGAGTTAGTATAAAGGCAAAGAATTTGGAACAAGAAAGGCTCAGAACAATTCACTAAAATTCCTGGAACTGAGGCCTTGCAGCCCTACCATATACACCTTTATCAGAAATAACTTCACTTCATTACTGTTTTAATGATGTGAATTTTTGTTTTCAGTATGTAAACAACTAACAAAGCAGAATATTTACCATTGAAAATATATATTTAAGTATCAGTTGGCAGGTCTCAATAATTCCTAGAGTTCCTTTACCACATATACAAACAAATTATCAAATTGCCTTTTCCCATTTCCCACCATGAAGGTAGCCCCACAATTTGAGCAAACCCTAAAAAACTAAAGCGCACACACACACACACACACACACGATTTGAATGAAAACCTAAAATAAAATGTCTTCAACCCATTATACTAACCATCATTAGATACAAGATCGCTCTGACATGTAATAGAACATTTGGTCAAAAAGTAATAGCTGGGCTAAAATATCTACATGCTGATAAGAGTTGCAAGCTTTCACTATGCTGCCATATTATCAGTCTTAATGAAATTCACTTGTCAGTTCCATTCTGAAACAGTGAATTCTGGCCTTGCATGACAAGGGTAAAATTAAAATCTCTTTTCTTTTCCTAATCAAATCAGCTAAAAATGAAAAAGAAGAAACTCCTCTCACTAATTGGTCAAAAAAAGATTAGTTTTGAGATTCCTTTCCTTTGCTTTATTTCTGCTTCCACTGTTGAACTTTTCAAATAGTACCATCAGCTGCTTTTTTTAAAAAACTCACTCTGTTGCCAACAAGTATATTGAGTAAAACTAGCCAAAATATGTGGTACTATAAGGAATAATGGGGTAGATAGTCTAGAATTTACTTCTACACCAGCTGCAGGCTTTATTATCATTATCTTTTACTGGGTATTGAACCCATCCTATTGTGGAATATGTCACAAAGCAGCTCAATCTAAAACAGAGAAAGCAAAGAAACCTGTCTACTTATCTTGACTTTAATTACAAACTTCTATAAAACCTTAGTGAATTTCAGCACTCTTAAAAGTAAGCCTGATAAGAGAAGGGGTCATATTTATTTATCTTTTTATCCCTATTTACAGAGCACCTTTTCAAGCCTAGTGTATTAGACACATTAGACTTCATTTTCTCTTGTTATTATTTTGTGCTTTTGTTTAAGTGTTAAGCATGGCAACCCAATAAAAATTAAGTATGGCCTAGAAGATGATATGAAAATTCAACTCAAATGACACATGAACCTGATAAAGTCTAATGCAATTAGTCTAATGTAATTAGACTAAAAACGAATGTAGTTATTATGGTACTAGGTAATGATATACAATAAACCTACCACAGAACTAGAAGTAGATTCTACTCCTACTTGTTAGTGAGGGACTTCAGTGAGTAAAAATGAAGGTAAACATTTTGTATCTCAGTTTCCCAATGAGTCAATGGAAATAAACTAACTCCATATTTCCCACAGAAGAATTTTACAAAAGTCAAACAGAAAACACTTCCAGGGAAGTATTCTACAGATGTTTTCTCATAATCATAAAAATGTCTTACAGTTGTGGCAAGAGAATTATTCAATGCTTGATGGGCAAATTGATATAGAGCATATTACACCTCTGAAGGATGTACCTCTTGTACCACAAGAAAATCAGCAGAAAACCAACATACACGTTTACCTTTCCAAACTGCAAAGCTGATATTAAATACATAATATTCAAATCAGGAAACTGAGAACCACATTGACATCTAAAGAGCCAGACGTATGCACAAATTTATAAATAATGTAAGTTATTCAGAATGATGTGAAGAACTGTCTCTAAAACAAACAAAATCTAGAGGCTGAGAAAAAGTGAATTTTAATTACACTTATTAATCCCGAGAGTAGAGAAACACAACTATTTAATCCAGTTTCTATAATCATATTTCTCCAGTTCCATAATTGTTTTTTAACATCCTCTCAAACTTAAAAAATAACAGTAATTTTCATTATTTTGTTGCAAATGTCCAGAGCACTGATCTAAATATCAGACTAATTAACAGTATAATAAAAGAGCAAAAAGTAAGAAAAAAAGAACTTTGATGAGGTAGATCAATCTCTTACTAAAAACATGAACAAAATAAGTAGTATTTGTTTCCCAAGCTTTCCCTTCACTAGTAACCTAATATAAAACTAAATACAAAGAAATAAAATTATTCTGACATGTTTATAAGTATTATATACAAATATTTATATCAAAGATTAAAGTCCAGACAGAACATTAGTTAGAATTTACAAAAACACAACAAAACTCTTAAATCCAATTGACTGGAGATGTTTACTTTTTTTTTTTTTTTAAGACTAACATAGCATTAATTACTGCATAGAAGTTATGGTTTAAATTTCACATGGAATCTAGACTCTGTGCTGTATTTCAATATTTACCAAGTTTTGCTAGAGTAATAATATATCAAATTTTCATAAATGATTCCAATTAGAAAGAAATCCTTTCCTTACATATTCTGTAAAAATTTTACTCATCAAGCTTTTTAGCATATTAATGTGGTAATATAGAAAATCATTATTACAATTTTATTTAAAGGTTCACAAAATGTACTCAGGCCAGAGAGACAGGCATGGATCCTCATCATAAAACAGCAGTGTGTTTTCTTAAAACTAACTTTTAGGGATTTCAGATCTGAACTATTTGTATACTTTTCTAGGAAACAATTCTAAAATGGCATACAAATTGTTTCTCAGCCATCTTCCATACTGATGCCCTATTATTAACATGATTGAGATAGTCTCACCTAAAGAGAAATGCTGAAATCCACTGCCTTATTTTGCTCAGTTTAAAAAGTTTTATTTTGTTCTTCTGGTTTAAAACAGCCTTATCAGTATTTTAATGTACGTTTAATTCCCATTCATTAACATTAAATATAAAATAGTAGATCTCACTGGGAAAGGTTTCCTAAAAGTTATGCCACGTATTAGTGAAATAATCCATTGGAACATGCTATATATGTTTATGTTCATTAGCAAAATGTTCATTTAAATACTTAAAATTAGCATATCAGCAGTAATATTTAAAATTAACCAAGAAATAAGTAAAAAGGCCACTCAGTAGAAAATAAATATCTTTTATGCCCTATGTGACTTCAAATGTAGGTAGATGTTCTGATAATGTCATTAGTAGAAGTTTATTATTTTTTTTAACATGACACCCAATTTGCTCTGGATTTCACCTAAATATATATTATTTATCAACTGCCATTTGAGAATCCTAGTACAAATACTGCTTTTCTGAGGTAGTATAAAAACCTTCTTTAAAAATGAAACTAGTATCCTCAAAGGAAATATTTGATTAATTTTTCATTAACTGATATATATTGACATAACCATTAGGTAGTTTATATTAAAAACTGTAAACATATTTTAATCATCCTCACTTGGGTAAAAAATACAGATAAGGGCTTCCCTGGTGGCGCAGTGGTTGAGAGTCCTCCTGCCGATGCAGGGGACATGGGTTCGTGCCCCGGGCCGGGAAGATCCCACATGCCGCGGAGCGGCTGGGCCCGTGAGCCATGGCCGCTGAGCCTGCGCATCCGGAGCCTGTGCTCCGCAACGGGAGAGGCCACAACAGTGAGAGGCCCGCGTACCGCAAAAAAAAATACAGATAAAACGTTTTCATGTGACCTCTATCTTGGTATAATTCAAGCACTGAAATACAACCTGAAGAATATGGAAAGAAAATTTATGATCCTTCTTCACCTGGGATGAAAACTGTCAAATGACTCATGGGCATAAAATAATTAAAAGCAAACCCTAAATATACACCACCATCCAGGCACGGGACTTTACCAAATTTTGGTAAAAAACACAGCAAAAAGCAAAGGGGATGTGGCATCACAGCCATTCATATACATATATTAACCCACATAGAGACACAAAAACTATGTTTTTAAAATTGCTATTTGTAAAAAATAATACAGATTTTTTTCCCCAAACCTTTTCTGCAAATGAAAATATTAAAACTAAATTTTTATAAACAGGGAGAAAAAAATGAATTAAGCTTCAAAAAACCCTACTACAAAACTTACAAATCTGCCAGGGATGAAGGTTCAGTTGTATAGAAAAACCCATTTGCATATGTTCTATATGTTCCAAAACACAGAAACATGAAAGGGTTCCAACTATATAATGTCATTTCTAAAATAATATTAATAGAATTCCTAAATATAAGATATACATAAGACATAAATGAGACACAGAACTATTTGGAGACAGTGTGTATTAAGCATATAATGCTAATATGAAAATTAAATATGACAGCTTGCAATTTAGTTTCACTGACATAGCATCTACCAATCTATTCAGCACTTGTACACTACAGCCTTTTTTTTTTTTTTTTTTTGCAGTATGCGGACCTCTCACTGCTGTGGCCTCTCCTGTTGCGGAGTACAGGCTCCGGACGCGCAGGCTCAGCAGCCATGGCTCACAGGCCCAGCAGCTCCGCGGCACGTGGGATCTTCCTGAACCGGGGCACGAACCCGTGTCCCCTGTATCGGTAGGCAGACTCTCAACCACTGCGCCACCAGGGAAGCCCCAGCCTTTTAATTAAATCAAATGAGATAATGTATGTGAAGTGCTTTTCGGCTCTAAAGACAAATGTATTAACTACAGTTATTACAATTTTTTGTAATTAAATATTTAATATATAATTGGGGAGAAATAGAATACTATCATTTCCTTTCCTCAATACTAAGGAATGGTTATTCATTTTCAAATGTTCAGAAAAATTTCTATATGTTATTTTAAATTAGGAAAAGCCTGAGATATGGCTCACTTCCACATCCAAATTCTACAATTCACTATAAAAAATCAAGTGTATGAATTTACAAAACCAGGAGGCATATAACTAAAATAAAAATCATTTCAAGGAAAATTCTGGTTACCTTAGACTAAAAGATGGTTACATATTGGCAGGAATTTACCAAAAGGACTGTGGAATATCTTTATGTAGGTTACTTAATAATGGTAGAAATATCCATCTTACATGATGTGAGATTCACCAAATCTGGTATAGAGAAGGCTTATTTTAATAACTTCCTAGTGATATAATTCTCCATTTCCAGAATTCTAACACCAAATGAACACCAGAATGGAGGACTAATATGTATACTAATTTGTCATTTGTTTGTATTAGTAGTTCTTAAAAGGTACTCTTGAAAACCATAAGTGTTTCATATGCTAATTTGCAGTACTGCATTGTTAAAGTAAAATAATACTGGTCTTTTCCCATCACAAAACGTCAATTTCTAGAACTTGCCAAATTTAAATTTTTTGTAAGAATTTATATTAAATCACTGTTACTAACTACCTCTTAAAATACTGAATGCTGGCAAACAACAAAATGAATGAAAATAGCAAATGAATATGAATGACAAAAATGGAAAACAGTCTAACATCTTTAGTTTGTCAGTTTATTTTAACTAACCCTTGGGGTTCTAGTTGTGACTTTATTCTGTGTATTTACATTAAAAAAATCATGTTCACAGCTGGTTTGAGTGATGAAATTATATCTTTATTTCTCTTTGAAATCTAGATTTTGCTTTTGTTTTAAAATCTATAACACCAGTGGGTTAGGTTAGGAGATCTTATATTCCTTTCCAGCTCTAAAGCTTTATGATCCTATTAGGGATCCCCCTGATAAATCTACATATTCTAATCCTCAAATCTTCAACTGTAAACAGATTACCCATGTGTCCTTTGAAAAGACAATTCATAAATACATGAACTTATGTTTAGTTATGTGGATTTTACAAGGGTAAAAAACAAACTGAAATTGTTAAGGAAATTTGAAAATATGCATAGCAATATTCTAATTTCTGTTTAAAATGTTTAAAGAAAAATACACAATTTTTTAAAAAGGGGGAATTTTCCCCCTTTATGTTACATTAGTTCTTTGGTCCATATAAAGAATTAAGTTATTTTCAGAAACAAAATCTGTCTTATACAGATTATGAGACTATTTTGTCTGTTTATATTGTAATGGAACTTATACTTAGTTCCATATAGTTCACAGAAATTTTCAAATCTGCCATCTCATTA
Source organism: Delphinus delphis (assembly GCF_949987515.2). Lineage (NCBI taxonomy): Eukaryota > Metazoa > Chordata > Mammalia > Artiodactyla > Delphinidae > Delphinus > Delphinus delphis. The sequence continues at coordinate 23,943,607 of NC_082689.1, read as the reverse complement.
GATCTCACACTACAATATGAGGTATAAATATTTCCAAAATACATAAAAAGAAACTGAATCCCGGGCTTCCCTGGTGGCACAGTGGTTGAGAGTCCGCCTGCCGATGCAGGGGACGTGGGTTCGTGCCCCGGTCCAGGAGGATTCCACATGCCGTGGAGTGGCTGGGCCCGTGAGCCATGGCCGCTGAGCCTGCGTGCCCGGAGCCTGTGCTCCGCAATGGGAGAGGCCACAGCAGTGAGAGGCCCGTGTACCACACACACACAAAAAAAGACACTGAATCCCACAAAATTCAATTGATTTTAGTAAAATCACAAAGTAAGTTGAAGATCCATGGCTTAAATTTTATTAGTTGTTTGTTTGTTTTTGATCCAAATACTGTGCTTTATCTTCCCTTTGAAAAGTAACGCCAGAAAGGAAATTTTACATTTTGGTGAAATAAAGTGAGTTGCTACCTACTTTTGACCATTAAGTCAATTATCTGCCTCATAAAAGTAAAAATTAATAAAGGAAACCTCAACTAAAATTAAAGTCAGGAAGACCTGCAGAGAGAGCTCTCAAGCCCTATCACTCATCATCAATTACCCCAACAGGAAGAGGTAGAATCCAAAGATCTCTTGCATCTCTAACAGGAAGGTGCCTCTACTTTACTTGCATCTCTAACAGGAAGGTGCCTCTACTACCCCAGCAGGAGGAAGGAAGATTTTCTTCTTGGCCAGTAACAAGCCCAACCAATGGAAAATGCCACAGCTCAGCCAATAAGAAACCATCACCACCCTGAACTCTTACTTTACCCCACGGAACTTTAATTTAGAACAGCCCCTGCCAAGTCCCTCTTTTCCTTATAAAAGCAAGCTCCCCTCCCTTGTTCTCCGGATTTCCTGTGGTCCACCACAGCTTCCATTTCTCAAGTTGCAATTCCTCTGGCCATTCTCAAAAAAAATTCATTTTGCTAGTGAGATAACTGGCTATCTTAAAGTTGACATTACTTGGTGTCAAAAGTGGGATGGGAAAGCAGTGACCACCCCCCACCCCACCCAAGGGATAATGATCCCCAAACTGAGCAAGGTATGCACATTGAGCCATCTGTGTTCATCGTTTGCATGAGTAAATGCCTACTTTCAGTTTGGTAAGTCTCCTCTTGGATTCCAAGCTCCACTCACTGCATTTTGAGCTCTCCAACTTTATTCAGGATTATGAAAGAGTTGGCCCTTGGTGTCAAGACTTCATCCTTGGTGAATATTGATTATTTTCCTTTCAAAAGCACACTAGTGCATTGGCACAGTTCCTCTTGGAATTGAGCTAGCTAGGAAGTTTCTTTTGTTCTTGGGAAAATTTGAGAAGTAGGATCCCAATCACCTGAATGCTCTAAGGGCAACCCTCCTTCAGGGGCCCTGGCCAAGTTTATGTTTGGCCAAGTTTATGTTTAAGAACTATGGGCCCTCCATGTGCACATTTTAGCTAAATGGAGCAACCTGACCAAGGGTAATCTAGAACACCATTGGCCATTATGGGGAACTTTTCACCTCACCAAACTTGGGTTTCTTAGGACTAAATTAGAAAGCCATGGTTCTTAAATAAAACAAACTAAAATGGAATCTCTATTTTAATTGCTGCCTGGAGGCTTCCAAACGTATCCAAGACCCCAAAATCACCTCTTAGAAAAATAGAATTTCTAAGTTAACCAAGACAAACAAACAATTGAAGGAAGACAAAATGGCTCCTGAGTCTTTCTTTTCCCTTCACCCATCTTCTTTGTCCCTGGGTAGGTGACAGCTATCTGTACTCAGGTTCTGCCCCTGGTGCCATATTCCTCTCTTCTCCTCTGCAAAAACTTCCCCCTTTAAAATCAAACCCTCTGAGAATTCAAGTTCTAAAACCCTAATTACTGTTTCTAAGTTAACTGGAGCAAAGAAACAACTAGAAGGAAAAATTTAAATAGCCATTGCCCTAAATTTTTGATAATAGACAAATATACTCCAAAATTCCTAGGAGAAAACTTGCTTCTTGTTACTGTCTCTTTGTTGAAGTTCCTTGATAAATCACTCACCTCATTCAAAATGGGGAAACTTTGTTTTAAGAAAGTCCACCTTAAAGAGCACCATTAAAGAGAAGTTTCCAAATCTCTCTGGAGACAATGAAATGCATTCTTTGATTTATATGCAGAAGTCTCTCAAGAAGACAAATTGGCTCCAAAAGTATCCTCTAAGGGGATACTTACAGTATGCAAAAAATAAAATCTTTAATTAAAAAAAAAACAAACTTTGGACAACTGAGCAAGTAACCTTAACTTAGTCCATCGGCCAGGAACACACTTTGGATCCGACTATTCTACTGAGTTTTATACCTGAGACAAGGCTAAAATTTAAAACAAAACTATAAGGTCTCTGGTCTGCATCTGTCTGTATTTTCATGTGTGTCTATATATATGTGTATATATGTGTTGTAGATGTGTGGTATTTTTTTCCCCTTTTCTGAATGGTACTTCTGAATGGTGCTGCTAGAATTAATTTGTAAAAGGACTCTATTTAACTACCTTAAAAATGAACACATGCCTTATATGAACTAAAATATAACAGAGACTGGCCCAGATGCTTTTTGTGTTTACATGATCTGGGATAAATTTTAGTAAGTGAAAGCTAGCTTAAGGCTGTTAGTTTAATTAACATGCATGTTTTCATTTAGAGTTATCCATGCTGAAAATGAAGATATTTAACTTTCATTCTACCTGAATTTATTGGTCAGATGAGTTCATGTTACATCCATTACAAAATCTGTCAGCAAGAAAAATCACTTGGTGTGATAAAACTTTCATAAGTAATCTAAACATAATTGTTGAAAAGAAGAACATTAAGGGGATGCAAATGAGATAGTAGCTTCCCCAAATCTTTCTGGTAACCTAAAACCTTACAGTTTTGCTAACTTAAAATAACTGATGGTTAGTCATTAAATATCTAGATCATTTCCAAATAAGATAAAATACTGAAACATTACTAAAAATAGGTTCATCCACGTTTGGCTCCCTTTTCAAATAAACTATAGATATTTGGTTCTATTGGTAAACATGTTTTGTGTCACATTAGAAAATTTACTATGAGGAAAATATATATTTAGAAATTATGAAATGTATTCATAAAATTTGCCAGTAACAAACCATTCACAATTGTTTAAAGCTAGAAATAATAAGGGAAACAATTCTGTATGCAAAGAAAGCAGGATGTGTGTTTTTGGTAAGAAAAGATATAAAGAATGGAAATGCATCTTTTGTTGAGGGAAAAGAAAGTAATTTTGTTCTAAAGTGAGGCTGGTTGTTTCAGAATAGGAAAGAGAAAAACAAACAAACAAGCAAACAACAACAACAACAAAGACAGGACAAAGGCTAAATGAAAACAGTAAGTTGTAGAATGTTTGTGAAAAAGTAATCTTTAAAAAAGTAACTATTTGTGTGGTCAAGCTGGGTAAAACTGAATTATTACAAGAGGTTTAAAATTAAGAGGTTTAAAATACACTACTGATTTTATTAAAAGTAAAATGCAATTTTCTTTCATTTGCTAAAAGGACAAGGTTTACTGAACTTTTGGTCTGTGCCTGATAAGAGATTGTGAAAGGTTTTTCCTTCCTTACCTTTAAATATTTGCTTAGAAAACAAGATTTGTATTTTATCAAAATTATTTCCCATGCTTCACGATGTCTTAATCAGGTCTCTAATTATTTAAGAAATTTGAGTCTTCTCAATATTAAAAGAACTAAGTTTTGCTTACCACTATGTAATCTGTGTATTTGTCTTTGAAATCTTTTACTGTTACTTTGGTCATATAGATAATTATGATTTCATAAGAATCTGAAATACTATTTGGTCATAGGTCCGAAATCTTTTGATATTTTTTGACAAAATTCCTAAAAATCAGATTCTAAATGAAGTCTTTTTGACCTTGAACTAACTTTGAGCTCTTCCAGAGGGCGCCTGAAAAATCTCAAAGGATTTGTCTCACCTGGTAAATTTCTAATCTAATCAGGCTTACTTGATATGCTAAATTACATGGGAAGCTTGTCAAATAAGAAGGAATACTAAACTTTTAACTTTGTATCTGTTAATTAACACATGTTAATATGTGTCCCAAAACTGCATGAAACTCCTGAAATTCTGCAATATCCTGATATGTGCTATCAAGTCGTAATTTTAACATGTATGTCACAGAAATAAGCAGATCCTCTTGTCAATTCCATTATAATGAACTCTCATCAGATCTTTAATAATGGGCATTTAAAATCTTTTTTTTTTTCATTTACAAACAGTTATGCTTTACTCTGATACTTTTGCAAATGTGTTTCCTCTTCAGAGAAATTCAGGAAAATACTTTGATAGGTACTCTAGAATACAGGGTTTTGTTACATTTAAGATCTTAATAACAAACTGGGTAAGAATTTCTTAAACTCTAACAGAAAACCAATTGCTTTAATGTTTTGTTTTCCAGATTTAAAGGGCTCCTTTTTCTCCTCTCCCTTAAGCTATCTATAACTTAGCGCAATTTGGTAAAATGTATCTTCACGACAAACGTTGAAGCATTAATCCTTTTCTCCCTCCATGATCCCTCAAAGGTTCTGAAACTCTTATTAAATGTTCTTGTTTTTCAGGACAGTATGTATTTGCATAGGTCCGATGGGAATCTGTTCCCCTGGTAACAGGATGCCTAATGCACCTGGTTTCTGCTTCCTGTGACACACGGCTGAAAAAAGGGGTATAGAATTCAATATTGTAAAGACCTAATTGCTTCTATTGAAAATAACCACACTTCAGTGGAACAATCCTGCTCACAGTGTATTCCCGGAAGATGAAGACCCCAAACACCACACTCTGCAACCTGGAGATTTGTTTACTGGAAAAGACACCTCCAAAAGGACTCTCTCCAGCTTTGCTGGAAGAGCCCCCTATCACGTACTGCTAACTAAGCCTTGTGCCACCAAACTCCAGAGAATGGATTCTTGGATTCACATATCACACCTAAAGTAAACACAAGACCCCAACTGGACCTGTATGTCAATTGATGACCTGAAAGTAAAGACTTCCAGGAACTGAAGCAGATGACACCTGACAGAGACAGCTTTCCCAAGATGTCTGGCCCAGGCCTGTAAATCTTTTCACCTCTGCTCGCTCTTGCTCCTTCTCCCTCTCTCTTGGCAAGACAATGCCCTTATTTGCATCTCTCAACCTATTGAGAAAGGGGGAACCCCTCCAATGGTTGGATCCATCATCAGAAACCTAGATCTGTCCAAGACAGTAATGATCCTATGAGTAATTCCCTTGAATTTTAAATGCCACTGTATGCTTGAATTGTTCCCCAGGCCCATTTTAGAAAGTGAGGGTACTAAGCCCACTAACCTCATTCCTCCCTTGTTTCAATCTAACCCAACCTTGGGATGGGAAAATAAGAGCTCTCAAATATCTACATAAAAACTCTGTGGAACGGCCAATGTAAATTGGGCCATTTGTAAGCTTGCTGACATACCCATATGTTTAGACAGCCTTTTGATATGTAATAATATAATGTCTGAGCCTTGGCTAAATGATGCTAATGTCTCTATACCAGTGAATGGGTCCAGAGACACTGTCAGTTTTGCAAACCTCCTGGCTACATCTTTAAATGTGGAGGTTTTGGTAATGGCCTTTATGCTTAGGCAACTCACTGCCTTGACAGCAGGAGGAAAAAAGGACAGTGTGCCTTGCTGTATTTATTGTCCTATTCTCTCTCCATAACAAAATAGAAACTTCCCACTGGTCCCTCTCATTAAACCTCTATAATCAAATCACCCTAAAGGAGAACTTCCAAGAAGTATATGTGGTTCTGTGTCTGCCACCATAGCTAGAGCTTTCTTTGCATAGATGGGAGTATGTGCCAATGGAATAAATGATCAGAAATCTCTCCCTAACATTAGGAAAGCTGGTCAGTTTCACAGCCAAAGCAGTTTTAGCTCAGCAAAGACTGTTTGACTCAATGGCTAAAATACTTTTGGATAATCATATAGTGCTTGATTATCTACTTGCTGAGCAAGAAAGTGTCTGTGTGATAGCCAACACCTCCTGTTGCACATGGATAAATGCCTCTTGAGAGGTAAAAACACAATAAAATTAGGAAACAAGCACATTGGCTACAATAAAGTTCACCTACCAATTCATGGTCTTTTGATCTATTTAGCTTGTTACCTTCAGATCTGGGCTCCTGGTTTAGAACCATCATGCAAACTACATTTGCTATATTGTTTTTAATTCTGCTCTGCATACTTGTTAAGTTCTGTACCTGCTGTTTGATGAACCTTTGTAAAAATGACATACCTAATAAGGTGATGCTAGTTTAGCACTTTGAGATGATTCAACACTTATGACCTTGACGAAATATAGACTGGATAAGAAATGCCTCAGAGTTCTCCCAACTTGTTACTCAAATGTGGCCTCAAGCGGTTTCCAGTCCGTGTACATTACCTCCGATGTGGGACAGGACAAGCAGGAAAGGCTGTTTCTGGGACCAAGGGACAAACCACTAGATGTAGAGAACCTGACACTTGATCAGCAATGCTTTCAATAAAAGTTCTTGATCAAAAGGGGGAAATGTGAAAATAATAAAGGCAATCTCAACTAAAATTAGAGGAATACCTGTAGAGGGAGCTCTCATTGCCTACTACTTGTCATCAGTTACGCCAAACAGGAAGAGTTGTACCTTGTATCTCCAACAGGAAGGTGCCTCTACTTTACTACCCCAGCAGGAGGAAAGAAAATTTTCTTCTTGTCCAGAAACAAGCCCAGCCAATGGAAAATGCCATATCTCAGCCAATGAGAGGCCATCACCATGCTGAACTCTTGCTTTCCTCCAAAGAACTTTTATTTATAACATGCCTCCAACTCCCCCCGCCCACATTTCCTTATAAAGGCAAGCTCCCCTCCTTTGTTCTCTGCATTTGCCTATGGCCCACCATAGCTTGCATTTCCTGAACTGCAATTCCTATGGCTATTTCTGAATAAACTCATTTTTCTGGTGAGATAACTGGCTATCTTATGTTTTCAAAGTTGACATAAGCATGGGCCAGAGAGAAAACCCACCAAACAGAATGGGACTCTATTGTAATTTCCTGCTATACGAAGGTCATCCTTCTCTCCCATGTCAACCTCACAGCCAAACTGTATTCTCTAAGAGTTTTCTGTTTTCTGTATCCCAATCTATGAAGGACAGCAGCTGCATGGTGGGTACTAACTTATGAAATATCAGGTTGATAAAAAAGGACTAGTCCATCATCATGAGGTTAAGTCTATTGAAAAACTGAAACTATTGCATTTGTTGGTTTTTGTTTTCTTTGATTTCCTTTATTTGAAGGGTGAGGTGAAGGAATATCTATGAGCAACAGGCTCCATCCATAAACCTCCATCATAAATTTCTTGTACGTTACCAAGAGAGGATGTTCATACTGTCCCACCAATTGGGCAGGATATGTTTGCCAGTCCCACTAAAACTGTGTAAAATATGAGTGAAATAGCCAGAGTCTTTTTCCTTTGGCAGTTACTTCCATTTTCCCCCAAATACTAGGGCCTTTAAAGCACCTAATTAATGCGCATATGTTTATCCACTCTCCACTCTGATGTGCACTTTGTCCTTTCCACACACATCCTAAATGAACAAGATTCTGTATATGGTTTCCCATCACCTGCCCCAATCAAAATTCACCTATCATTGCTTCTATTCCCTGGAATCCTGCCAAAAGCTTTTACGAAACCAATTACCTAATCTGATAAACTGATGAGCTATTTCTAGCAAAAAAAATTGATTAATACTTAAAAACCACTTGTGCCCCAATTTCACTTCCTATAACTTTCAACTAGAAAGTTCAAAGGAACAAAAGGAATAAAGATACTCTTAAGAGAGGAAAAAAGAACCAAGCTTCAGCTACTCTATACCCTGAAGTATCTATAAAGCGTAAGTATAAATATATCTGGTATATTCAGTTCTGATGTGGTAACAGGTAAAGAAGAGTCTTTTTTTGCTTACCCAGTAATTTACAAACATTTTATTAGTGAACTTCCAAAGAAGTTGAAGATTTACTTTAATTTGTGGAATAGCTGAAAAAAAGACTATGAATTGATAACTATTGAAGCTAGGTGATGAATGCAAGAAGGTTCATTAAACATCTACTTCTCTATATATTCAAATTTTCCATATTAAAAGTAAAGAGAAAATAGGTAAGAAAATCAATCAGTTGATCAATCAGTCCAGGAGCAACAGTTATAAAAATACAGCAAGCAAATTTAATTCAGAAAGAATCTTGAAAATTGTTGGAATAGAAAATAAGTGATCAAAAAGAAGAAAACTTTAACAACGTATGACAATAAGAGATATGGGTAAAATACAAGTGATTAAAACTATATGTAAAATAAGTGAGAACTACTAAGTGTTTAGAAAATACTTTCAAATAATTTCTTAAATCTAGTAAAATTTCATAAACCTGATAAATACTTTTAAAAGCCCAACTTAATTAACTTTCAGAACAGTGACAAATCTAAGATAAAGTATCTGAGTTAGCCATGGTAAGAAATGGTTTGATGGTAATTTAACAAAAACTATATGCTGTATATCACTGACTCAAAATCCTAGCTAATTCTGACCACCTTGATAATTGCAACACACATGGGGGGAAAATAAGACCATTTACTAAGTTCTGTCTAGAATCCTAAATTTAATCGAAGATGGAATGTTTGGCATAGTCTTGACCTATTCTTAAATTAGTCCTAATCATTAAAAATCCCTTTTATAAAGCGTTTTTTTTTAGTGTTAGGCTGGATTTTTTAAATGTAAATTTATTAAAACTGATAAAAAGGAATTAGAGCTCTTATTCATTTGTGCAACATTTATTAAGTTAGGTAGAGTCGTAAGCCCAGAGACTAGAAAGATGAATGAGGCAGAACCACTGCCCACAAACTCAAGAGCAGACATATCAGGCCTGGGAAAAGCATAAGAGGTAGTTCAGGAAGACTCACAACACAGTGTTATCCTAGCAATCAACAAACTGGAACATGGCCCAAAGGTACACTGAAATCAAGATATTAGCCAGAATAGAAGGAAAAAATAACAATTCTATGAGTGTATCATTATTAGATTCAATTCCACTCCAGTATCCATAATACCCATGAAGCAGATGCAAAGCAGGTGACTGGCAATGATCCCAAATGAAGTAGCAGAAGTCATTCATTCTTTTAAATATTTACTGAACTACAATGAGCTCAAAGTCTAGTAGAGACAGAAAGTCAACAAATAATGAGAATATGGTGTGATGATTGCAAATAGATGAGTGGACTTGGGTATAGAAGGAAGTGTAAAGGAAGGGATGACCAAGGAAGTGTGGGTGGGTTAAGGAAGGCTTCCCAAAGAATATGACAAAACTTCATCTTATAACATGAAGTCTGCCAAACTGTGGGAGGACACCCAGGCACAAGGAATAATGTGTATGAATGCAGTAGAGTACGGAAAAATGGAGTGCAAACAATTGGTGGTCTGCAACTAGCCATGGGGAAGGTGGGGTTTAAGGCCAAGAAAATCAAAACCCTGGAAGCAAACCACAAACTCAGGCCCTAAGGAACTGAGGTACCAAGGTCAGACCAGGACTAACAAATATAATTCTGCATTCAGTTAGTGGGCCACCACACAGCTCCTAATGTCCTCCCTGTTAGGGTCCAGAATCTGAGTCTATTAAGGATATTCAGCTGTTAAGGTCAGAGGTCAGGCTGAAAAGTCAGGCAGATCATTAAATATACTTTAATAAGAACTAAACTAGAGCTAAACCATAGACCTAATAAGGCCTCTAAAGAAGTAGTGGAACACCAGATCAAGTTAAATGTAAGTGAAGCTGACTGCAAGTTATCCAGTAATTATGAAAAATCTAGGATTTTTAGTAACATGTCCAATGGAGATTCATTTTTCTAGTTTTGTTCTACTCAGTGTTGTGCACTACATGTTGAAACAATTTGCCATGAACTCCAGCAGCAATTAATATATACGTTATTGCGCTAAGTTCGAGTAATAAAAGTAATGATAAAGAATGATCCTTATACTCAGGAATCTTATAGCCAAATTAACGAAATAAAACAGCTACCTAAATATATGAACAAATATACAAAGTACAAGTGTCAGATCATTGCTTTCTTTTATTTACCATTGTACTTTTTTCACTAGCTTATCCTGTAATGTTATATTCATGCCAGAAGTGAAGAGATTATAATAAGAAGAAAGCTGATAAAAGTAGCAAAAGCCCACTATGGTATCAGTGCCAATGATGGCAATGAAGCAAATCCTTGGACCAAGTCAATTCTAAAACTCTAAGGCTATAGGGTTTGGCTCTTATATTCATAGTCAGTATTCCAGATTATTCGAAGTACTCAAAGCCCTCAATAGGTGAAGGAATATTTAGATCACATAAATTTACCTCTTATGAGGCAAGAGTTAAAAATGTCCTTTTTCAAAATTTGGTGAGTATGTGAACAAGAAATATCTGCTGTCACCTTTACACAAATACTAAAAGGACTCATACATTTTAGTGACAATTGTTTTGGATGGGATTTTCAGCAAAGTAACTTACTATATTCATAAAAGCTGGGGACATTTTCACTACCTTTGACTGTTCAAGAATTCCTTTTTCATTCTGAAATATGTTTGCAAAATATACTTTCAAAGGAGAGGTTTTGCTTTGCAGAGTTAGCAAGTCATTTAAGTCTCCCCAAACCATTTTATATTTATTTTCCTTCATGTGTCTGTTTATCTGATGGTAATTTTATACTTTTGATACAAAATAATACATTTTCAAACCCTCAGTTAAAATGAGTCATATAAGTGAAACAATATCAAAAACTATAGCAAAGAAAGCAAGAAATATTAAAATTAAGTATTGAAAACACTCTACTTTTACAATACTTGAAGTTTAAGTAACCTGCACAAGCTCTAGTGGAAAGAGCAGATTTTGAAGTAAGTCAGGCCTTGGTTTAAATACCAAAACTGATGCTTATCATTTACCAATTATTCAAATACCCCTGTCTAAGCCATGGTAAACTGAGAACATGCTGTGGAATCAAACCGTCTTGATTTCAAATCCCAAAGCTGTCACTTACCAGCTGTGTATCATAGAGCAAGTTAGTTCACTTGTTTCTCTCCCCTAGAATGTTTCACTGATTTAAAAAAATTGAAATAATGACAGCTACTTCTCAGAGATACTTTCAGGATTAAATGGTATAAAGTATATGAAATCATCTCACATAGGGCCTTACACACAATAGTACTCAGGAAATGTTAGTTCTCTGTTCCTCTCCTTCTCCAAAGCATTCCCCTAAACTTCCATTTGCTCACCCATTATTAGTTTGGTTCCTATAGTCAGTGTTAGAAAAGTATTTAGTAATTATTTTTTTATAGCTTGGTACACGAAAATGAACATATATGAGATCTTGTAGAAGTAACAAAGTAAACAAAAATATTTTGAAACTATCTTAAAATGATAAAATATATGAATAAAAAACCATCTGTCACTCTAAAACAGAAGTATACTTGAGAAGAGAAAAATCGTGACTTCCCCCAACCTTAAAGTTCTATGATGGCAGGTATCACATCTATCTTAGTCACCTGATGTTTTCTCAACACCAAGGACAGTACTAGGTATACAGCAGATAGTCCATTAACATTGTTGTACATATAAATGAATGAATGAACGAATGTGTAAATGACATAGGTTTGAAAACCTCTGCAGTCTATAGCATTTGAGAAAAACAGGTCCCCTCACCATCTCTTCTTTAAGTATTTTCTAAGTTGCCACAAAGCCCCAAGATTTTGTTGGGATGGGCATTACTTGAATGCCTTTCATACATGAAGAAACATCGGTACGACTTCTCTAAACTGAAAAATAGTAATAACATGAACCTTTGTGGAAGTCATATTTTGCAACTTTTGCAGCTCCTCCCTGTTTCCCCACCACACACTGGTACAACGCTCTTTGCTAACGTAGTATTCTTTTTCATTGGATGTCCTTGTTTGTCCTCATTTTCCTGCTTTCATCATTCCAGGTACAGGCCCAATGTTATTTCCTGAGAGAATATCCCTTTCTGATGAATTCTGGCAAAATTAATGGCTGCTATCAGAATAGTGAATCTATACCCCGACTGTAAGGGGAGTGATATGATTTGACTGTCTCTTCTATTAAACTCTGACCTGAGAACAATCTTATTCACCTCTGCATTCCAGACACTTAACACAGTGGCTGACACATACTAACATGCAGAAAATGCTTCCTGAATCAAATTGAATCCTTTCCCAACTTATCTTTCTGATTTGTTATAGTAACACTTAGAAACAGGTGATAAAAGCAATTTTAAGAAGCATTTTTTAAAAGAAGAAGTTTAACTCCTTTTATTAAAAGGTGCTAAAGAACAACTAAATATTTTCTGGATTACATATATTATCAAATAGAAAGGCTTTTGGACACATAACTCATGTTACCAGCCAAATCTGCCGACGAGGTAAGTGACACCACTGATATCTTAGAGGATGAATGGCATGTATATTAACATATTTACATCAAATATTAACATATTTCAGTGTGATTTCATTTAAGTGAGGCTTAGTTTTAAAAAAAAAACGATTAAGGACTTTATTCACCATATTCTGATTCTAGAAACTATTTTTAAGTCTTATTTACAAAAGCCAGTAAAACTGGAGTTTATTCATCAACCCATGAGAGTTTTAGCGTGCTGGTTTCACTGTGGTGTAATAAAAGAATGAGAGAGTGGATATCTACTCTGTAAAGGTGTTGCAGCATTAATGATAGGGAAACTGACCTGAGAAAAACATTTGAAACCCACAACATAATCTGTAGAATGAAAGAGGCAAGATGATGTAGGGTTAGCCTGCTGGTCAATACAATGCACTCTGTTTAAAAATTATCTTATCCTGATGTATAACCTCTATGTTTTGCTGTGTATACAGAAGAGCAGGTCTCTATTCTCAATTATCCTGAAGGAGGTTGCACCTTGTTAATGATAGGTGTCAAGATCTCCAAAAGAGATGGACTTTACTCACTGGAAAATGTTGAGACTTTCCGGGATCACTCTGGCCAAGCTCTTAAACTTGAGAAGGTGGTGATTAAAAGTTAGCAAGTAGCTCTGTAGTGGTGAGATGTGGAGTAAAGAATAATTGCTAACCCAAACTGCAAGCAACACCAAATATTAACTTCACTGAATTGTAGACCTCAAGACTGATTAGTATAGGCATCATCACCCCATTAAGAACAGGAATTACCTGGACTTAGAAAAAACTTTTGAATTTTCACCTAAACACTATACTAATAAATCTTATGTTCTTCAATATTCAGCAATACTTCTCAGTGTTTAAATATAACTCTGAATGTAAGCATGTAGAATCCAGGGAAAGAATCTCTGGAATGCTGTAACTGTTTGAATAGTTCCTATCCTGCAAATACCTGCGTCCAAACAGAAAAAAAAGGCTGGAAGAAAGCTGCAAATGTTACTAATTTAGTAGTACTAAACTCTCTGAAAATACTGTTTTGAACAGTGCAAAATAATATAGGACATGAGGTACGATTCACAAAAAAAATAGACTAAAACAGCTCTAATTTTCCATAGACACGAATGTCACCTGTGGCTGCCGGGAAGCAGAAGTGATCTCTGTGTGGTATTAAGCTAGTTCACGTGAGTGACAGGAGTCTGCTTATTTTTCACACAAAAACACTAGCCACAGCAGGGGCAGCTCACCTTTCCTCCATATCCTTACAGATGTTTGGAGACTTCTGGACTTCCTCAGCAGGAACTACAGGGACTAACAACTCTTTCAGAGAGACACCCTCCACCCCTTATACAATCAGGCACCGGTCCAGCAGCCCCTGGCTGTGCTGGAGCAAAGAATTTTAGGAATGGGGAAAGGAATGGCATATTCCTTAGAGAGGTTAGCCTGGAATGGGGGTGGAGGAGGGAGGAAAAGAGGGCACCCTTCACATCCCTGTCAGTCAATTATTATTAACTATTATGCTGATGGAATGGAATCTAACATTATACTGGCCATGTCTGGCTCTCTTCCATGTTCAAGATGATTGCCAAAGAAGGGGCTGTGGTTTTACTAAGTGATCTAGCCTTTGCTAGATCCTTAAAGATCTCTCTGTTAATGTAATAGGAAGAGTTTCAACATAATATTCTCTAGTATACATTTACTCTGTTCTGAAAAAAGTTTCCATAATCTAGTACACTTAAAATAGTAATCTGAGGTTTAAAACAAAGGTTAGAGGCAGTCAAATGAATGGAAAACCTAAGCACATCAAAGGTCTTGATACACAACGTACGGTGAGATTAACTGTAGAGCAGTGAAAAAATTGTGATCTAAATACTGCCTGCTGCTGTATTTGACTCATTATTTCTGTGGGAATTTGATTTGCATAAATGTATGCCAGACTATATGAGGCAACAAATACCAACTTACATCACTGACCATATTTCCAATTCAGAAACCACCCCCCCATGTGCTTACAAAATTCAAAATACTGATTTTAACACTTTGCAGTTCTAGGAGGTACAAAAACACAACTAATTTAAATAAGAAAAGACCACTTTCAATCTATATATGTGCAATAAACACCCATCATTATTTGTTCATTCATACCTTAGCTCATTCCAAAATATTTAAAATCAGTTTAAAAAATAATATTGCTTTTGTCCAAAATAATAACAATAACTGAAGATATTTATATCTACTAATTCATTCCAGGCACTGTACTAAGACTTCTGCAAACACTATTTAATGTAGTCATCAAAACAACCCAGTCAAATAAGTATTATCCCCATTTATAGATGAGGACACCATGTCTTAAAAAACTAAATAACAGGCGTATCTTATAATTAGTCAGCAGCAAAATCTTTGGATAAGACCCTTTGTTCAAGAGTCAAGGCTTCTATCTTCACGTCTCATAGAAATGAAGCTCAAACTTCCCCTGTTCAAAACAGAGCTCTTCACTTCAGTCCCCAAACCCAACCCTCCTCCCAGCCTTCCTGTACCAGTAAATGACATCACTATTCACCAGTTGCTTAGGTCAAAACTAGCAGTCACTCCTGACACCTCCTTTCCCCCCACATACCACCTCCAATCCATCAGCAAGTCTGAAAGCTTCTACTTACACAACACATCTGACATTTCCCACCATCTCCACTGCTCCTGCTTGAGTTGGTCCACCACCATCTTGCACAAAGATCACTTCCCCCCAGGCCTCCTTAAGGTTGCCTTGCTTGCACTACTGCTCCCTTTGTCCACTCTCCACAGAGTATCCAGAATGGTCTTTTGGAAATATTTATCACCCGCTACTTTCCTTCTCCTCATTTACACCATTATATCCTCACTGGTCTTGCTGTTCCTCAAATACACAAAATATGCAAAGTTTTATAATTCCCAAGAATAATCCTAATGCATCTTCATTTAGTAAATCTAATGCTTTATGTAATAGAACATTTTTGGCTGACAGATCTGGGGGCCAAAAAGTAATCTCTACTCTCTCGCCCCAATTCTGTCTATAACCATTCATGGGCATGAACACCTTCATCCCATAAAGGAAAGAAGAGGGAGGAAACTGAATTAAGGGTTAGTAACAGAGAAGTACCGAGGACAAAGTACAGCCTCATATCTCTTCTCCGTGGGACTCCTTGCCTGAGAGTAAATGCTTATAGTAGAAGAATAAGGGCCAAAAAAATGATAGAACTTTGTTCCATGAGAAATGAAATTCGGAAAAGAGATTATGACCGGAAACCAATCAAGAGGCACTTCGTGATATTCTGGATACTAGCAGCATTTGTTGAAGGCCAGATGACATAGTAGGGCACAGAGTTAGGGAGAGGGCTCCTACAAACAAATCTCAGAAGCCACCTATGGCATCCTTGATATAAGCACTGGCTTTGTCCTCATGACAGCAAAGGGTCTTTGTCAATGAACTTCTTGTGTTTTGGATGTACACCTTTGAGAGTCAGAGGAGAGATGGCAGGAAGTCTATGGTAGTGACAGCTGAGAGAATGATTTCCAGCCATCTGTGAAGTGATAGTTGACTCCTGGAAGTAACTGGTAACTAAGAACACTATGAAGAAGGTTAATTTCCACGAACCAGGCGAGTGGGGCTGGCATTGGGAACCCCAAGCCACCTTAATCTGCTCACTAAAGTATACGTGTCTCTATGTGGAAGTCACGGGCTGGTGATATCTGTAACATTTAGATTCTGCCTATAGGTGAAGCACAATTTTTTTCTTTTCTTTTTAAAGCTTTCTAATGGAGAGTAAACAAACATGGTCTTTTGTGTCACTAGCTCCAGGCTGGTTTTCGTTGGCATTCACACTTTTATTTGATGTCCTGGCCATACACAGAATTATACAATGAAATGTTTTTATATCGTACTTCACTTTCACCAAGAAATAAACCAATTTTAAAATTCAAGATTTTTAAAAATTACAGATGTAATTGGTTAAGATGAAGTACTGATATGACTAGGATCCTTAGAAAGAGGGGAAATTTGAATACATGTGCATGTAGGGAGAATGCCATGTAAAAACAAAGGCAAAAATAGGGGTGATATATCTACAAGCCAAGGAAAGCCAAAGATTTCCAGCAAACCACCAGGAGCTAGGAGAGCGGCGTGGAACAGATTCTGTCTCACAGCCCTCAAAAGGAATCAGCACTGCTAATATACTTTGATCTCAGACTTCTAGCCTGCAGACTGTGAAACACTAGATTTCCACTATTTAAGCCACCCAGTTTGTAGTACGGTACTTTGTTACAGCAGCCTTAGAAGATTAATACAAGCTCAGATGAGGTCAAGGAAATGCAGAAGTGATCAAGAAACTACTGCAAAAATCTTCTGAAAGATTCTAGAGAAGAGGAAAGATGCCAAAGCACCACAGGTGGGGTAATTTTATAACTTTTAAAGGCAAAGGACATGAATTCTGCAAATCAGATAAGCTTATGATGAACCCATTAAAATTAGTAGGCAAATGTTTGTGTAACAACTTTTAAAAAGTTCCAATATGGGTTCACTAAGAACAACACTTTTATTTTGATTCACTTATTATGCTGGTAGATTAAAATGTGTGGACTTTGTTCATCCTGAACTTACACATCTGAAGAAACCTCTCTCAATATTCTTAAGGTCAAAATGGAGAAATATGCAGGAAATAACATGAGAGTTAGGTACTTTCATAACAGGTTGAACAACCACACCCAAAAAGTGTTGATTAATGAAAAGATGTTAACTTGAAGAGAAGTCTCAAGTTGTATGCCATGGGGCTACTTTAACCTGATTGAAAAGAAATATGCAAAGCATGTTTGTCAAACCTGTGGATGACACGAAGCTGACAAGGATACCTGATCCTCTGAATGGCTGAGTCTGGATTCCAGAAATCTAACTGAGGAATCACTGAAGGAACTAGAGATGTTTAACCAAGAGATAAGGAACAAGGGAAGGTAGATATGAAAGCTCAAGGGTAGAAATATGTAAGATGTAGGAGCAATGAAGTTCTTGCAGGAAAAATTTGACATCTTAATGAAAGAAAGAATATTTCACTTCTCTCTACTGCTATCACTCTAGTTCTAATTAATATATTTTACTTAACTATTATTGCTGGTTTCCTCATATCCACTATTTTTCCCATTTCTTCTCTTGCATTTTCCAATTTTCTCAAAAACTAGTTAAGCCATCTCTTATAAACTGTAACCAAAACGACCTTCTGTACCATTTCAAGGTATGATTATGGT
The DNA here is from genome assembly GCF_949987515.2 of Delphinus delphis. Lineage (NCBI taxonomy): Eukaryota > Metazoa > Chordata > Mammalia > Artiodactyla > Delphinidae > Delphinus > Delphinus delphis. The sequence continues at coordinate 23,925,803 of NC_082689.1, read as the reverse complement.
CATACTTAAATTTTTACTTTAAATATAACAGGCTAGGGCTCTCGCTTGCTCTAGAAGTGCAGTCTACATGCCATACTGCAAGGAGGAGTAGGAAGTATTAATCAGTTTGCTACTCTCAAGACTACTGGTCTTTTATCACCCATCAATGCTGGTCTCATCTGTCATGGCATCCATCATCCTGGCTCCCTATTCAAGCCACAGTGGCTTGATGATCTGGTTTCACTTGCTGACCAGCTCAGCCATGATTTACACTTACCATAATTGGCTGCTCTTCCTCAGCATACGAACTACCCTGATGACATCTACACAACTTTCCAGCATCAGCCCCATGAGCTCAAAAGCTCTTCTCAGTGTTGGTCCCCAGCCTGTGTTCTTCCTTTCTGTCCTCAAGTAAATTTTTCCTCAAGGTAATTTTATATCACGATTTTCACTGCCCTTTCCTGAGACTGGGTTTTTGTCAGGGCCACACAGCTCCATCCCAACAGAGACCAGGTATTAGTTCTTTCTCTTCCAGAAAGCCCTGAGCATCTTATGTAAATTGACCGCCTCCTCTCCAGGAACCAGCTTTACAGAGCAGAACACACCTGTATTCTCAGGGAGTGGTGGCCTTTTATTAATGAAGTCAGAAAGCTTTCTGTTCTAAGACAATGGCTGTGTTCTTGCTCTACATTCATTTAACTAAAAAAGTCATTTAAGTAATACAGAAAATCAGCCTTTCTAAATTTAAATACTTGCTACTCCCCCCGCAAAATCTATAAATCAAATCCTGCCAACTCAGTGTTCAAAATCTTTCAATAGCTGCTCATTTGCATTAGAAGAAAAATCCACACTTCCTCCCATGATCTACAAGAAAGTATTTATCATATGGGTCCTTCCTACCTCTCCAGCCACAACATGTCTCATCCTTCATCTCGCTCACAAATACTAGTTCCAACTGCGTTCTTTCATTGCTTTGATGAACAAAAACATTATCTCCCTCCTTAGGGCCTTGCACACATATATACTCCACTGCTCTGTGAGGATCCCCTCCTTACCTACTCTTTAGCTAAAATTTTCACCTCTTCTAAATATTTAATATAAACTAAAGCCCTAATGCTCTTTTTCACAGGCCTCTTATACTTTTTTTTTCATATCACCTATCATAAACCATCATTAGGTATTTCTGTGTATGCTTACATTTTTGATGTAAGGCCAGAGCCATGTTTGTTCTGTTCATTACTAGAGAATAAGTTCAGTGCCTGGCACATAGAAAACAGCAGGAAATATTGTATTAAATAACTAAATAATAACTAGAAGTGGCCCAAAACAGAACCACCAGTTTTGCAATCTTGGAAAACATCTTCATTGCATATCAAAGGTTTTGCAGAAAGGATTGCTGAGTTAGAAACATCAACTACGTGAACGCTAACTTTCTAGTTCTGGAATTAATGCTTTATAAGACGTAGGCTGATACGGATTATAAGACATGAAGGTCATTATAAATCTGAGAAGTAAGTAAAACTTTCAAAGAGGAATTACCTGAGATAGGACTAAGATAGAACTTAAAGGAAATGTTTGACTTGGAATAGCACAAGATAGAGAATTTCCGAGGTATGAAAAAGAACACAGGGGAACATAAAAAGGGAAATGAGAACATCTTGTGTTAAAAGATCAATCTGACTTCTTTTAAGAGAGGCATGAAATAACAAGTTAAGCAGAAATGGTAAGGTCAGTTGATAAAGGGTTTGAACTGAGTTCTAATTTCCACCTCTTGGTCAGAGGAGTGATGAAATTAGGAAGAGTCATCTGCCTATAATTAATATGTTAGAGGGGAAAGTAGCTAAAGGTAAAGGGCCACTAAGAGGCTACTAACCTACCATAATACTTATGAAGTAAAGACCAGAGTGATAGTCTCGATATCTAGCAATTACATACATTGGTACACTGCAGAGAGGCTGCAGTTCCCACAAGCATCAGCAGGAAAGAACTGGCAAGGGACTATCATAGCTTCAGGAGTCCACATGGGTACTTGGCGTTTGCTAGGAGTGGCAGGTGGATTACCAGCACTGCCACCACAGGTACCATCTTTTTTGAGGCAGTCTGTGCCCCCACTGGCCTGGGAGAGGAGTTTCATAGGAAGACGGAAGATGCTATACATAAGCTGAGACAGGCCGGCTGGCTAGCTGATAGCATGTTAGTCAACAGGGTACTCATGAAGCTTTCTTCATGGATAGAATCTAGATACTCATGGAACTTGGGGCTAAAAGCTATTCATCAAACCTGCACAAAAGCATTTTAGTATTTTAGCAACCAGCATAACTGTACCTGCAAGTGCTTGCTGAATGTCAGCCCCAGGTAAAGAAAGCTAGAATGAGAGAAGGAGAAGTAGGATGAGAAAGGTCAGGATCAAACCAAGAGGTATCTTACAGGAAAAGAATAAGAAACTAGAGGACAGGCTAAGTATGAGAAACAACATTTAGTAATCAGTGATTCCAAGATTTCAAGCCTAAAGAACCATATGGAGCACAGGGCTATACTAATGACAGATAAGATATTTTGGAAAGAGAATTTGAGTGAAGTGGTATATAAGAATTCTGAGTTTTTAGTATTTTGAGCTTAAAATGTTATTTATAGTTATTTCTAAATATCCTAAATATAGCTAGAAATATTCATCTTAAGTTCAGACCTGAACTCAAAGTTTCAGACTTTGGGAAAAGCTAAGGAAAACTAAGGATAAATGTGATAATTGTAGATAAGCTCTTTAAGTACTGAACACTACAAAGAATGATTGATAGAGAAATAGCTTTTAGAATAAAATAAATTAAAATCAACCAAAATATACCATTAAATTAAAAATTATGGTGTTACACAAGTACTGAATAAATCATTCAGTAAACCCAACATTCATTCAAAACAGTGATGCTTAATCCAGGAGGCACACCAGAATCATGTGGGTAAATCATTTAAATACACTGATTGCTATGGACTAAATTGTATCCACCACCCCCCTCCAAATTCATATGATGAAGTTCTAACCCTCAATTTCATGATACTTAGAAATGGGGCCTTTGTAAGATCATTAGGTTTAGATGAGGTCATTAGGGTGGGGCCCTCATAATGGGATCAGTGTCCTTTTAAGAAGAGATACCAGAGGGTTTTCCCTCTCCTTCTCCCTCTCTCTCTGCCACATGACGACACAGTGAGATGGCCGCTATGGGCAAGTTGGGAAGATTCCCTCACCACTAGACCCAACAGACCCAACTATGCTGGTATCCTGATCTCAGACTTCCAGCCTCCAGAAATGTGAGAAAATAAATTTCTGTTGTTTAAGCCACCCAGCCTAAAGTATTTTGTTATGGCAGCCTGAGCAGACTAATATACTGATATTTGACCAATTAAATGAGAACCACTGACTTAAATCATATTCAAAGATTACAGAAATAACTATATCTAATTTAGTCACCCAACTAATTTAACTGAAATATTTTAGTAGGAAGATCTGTGACCTAGCAGAAAAGTATCCAGCACACAGTTAGCACTCTAGAAATGCTTGTTACATGAACAGATATATGAATGAATGAGAAATGCATACATGCATGACTAAATAAAATGATCTTGTGAGAGAACATATATAAAGTAAAATATCACAAGCTGAAAAATTATAGAAAATTCTTATAATTCTATAGAATTATAGAAAATTATTCAATGAAGAGATATACAACAATAAAGATTTATCTGATAATGAAAACAGTTTTAAACACTGAGGAGTCAGAAATTTAAAACCATGTATATATTACTCATTTTAATTATACAACAACCTCTTTAATTATTCAATGATACACAATAAACATTTTAAAGATTAATTCTTTAAAAGTATTTTTTTATTAAAATTAGCATAACCTTGAGATTGCTTTTTATCTAGTTTTGCTGAAGTTTCTTACGGTGGAAAAGTCTGACATTTCAATTTGGGCTAAGCAGCACACTTTGCTGTTTCACTAAACCTAAATAAAAATAAGTTATAGCATGTATTTCAGCAGAAGCAAAACTCAGGAAAAATTCTTAATTTAGTATTTCTAGCTCATCTAAGGATATTGTTTCCATTTACTAAAGGGAGAATTATAGATATTTAAAGTAAAATGTAAATACTATGCCTTGGAGTATAAGAATCCCATTTGCAGTTTCCTTAGTATCAACTGATATTCATAAGTAACCCACCTCTGAGTTACAATGACTACTAAATATAATGCAGCCTACGGGAGGATAACCTGGAACATATGCCCAGAATTGTGCAGAAAAGGTACTGGAGAAGAAGGTATAGCTGAAATTTCAAAAAACAGCACCCATTCTCTGAGGACGAGGCGCTTGATCAAGAGAGCATTATACGCCAAACTTGATGTAAATTTCACAAACTCAATTGCCAAAATATTGACCATAAAAACACTTAAGAATATCTAAAAACGTCTCTAAGAATTGTGACTCAAGCCTGGGCCCCCTAAATAAAACTGCTGATAATTACATGTAAACTACGATTTTTTTTCTCATTGATTATCAAAGCAACAAGTTCTCATTATATAAAATCAGTATATACAGAGATAGATAAGCCAGCATCCACAAATCTACCCCTACTTTTAACATTTTATCATATCTCTTTTTGTTGCTTCTTCTCAAAGAAAGTTGAGAGCACAAATGGATAGATAAATAAATTATGTATTATTATTCTTTTCAAGGAGTTGAGACTATATGTAAATTATATACATATGTAATATGCATTATATATTATTTACTCCTCTGAAATGGTCTAATCATTTCCCATTTCATTACGAAAATCATCACATAATTTTCTAACGTTGCATAATACTTCCCTTTATGTAGCAACTATAATCTACTAAGCATTGTTTCCAAAAATAATGCTTCAGTGACCATATCTATGCATAAACTTCTGTCTGTACTTCTGATTAGTTTCTTAATATTAGAATATTAAAAGAGGCATTAGTAGATCAAAAACCAGTGAGGACATTATAAGGGTCCTGATATATACTACAAAATTTCCTTCCAAAATGAAGCACCAATTTATATTCCTACTAGTATTGTGTGAAAACTACAATGTTACCAATAATGTTGTCAATCAAACCAACACAACATTAGCAATGTAAAATAATCTCAGTAATTTTAATCTTCTTTTAATATCCTGGGTGAAGCATGATATTTCACTTTTTAATGTGTATTTCATGCTCACAAATAGGGACGAACATTTTTTTTCTTCTTGTAATTTTTAAAACATTATAAAGATGAGTTTGTCATACAAGCTATTAACTCCTAAGATTAAAAAATTTTTGACAACTGCCAACTTAATGTCAGTCACTGAACGGCTGAATTATTATTGTCTTTATATTTTAAGACTGAGATAATACAGTGAAGATGTAGTAAAATCAAGGTTGATGGTATACTTTATAATAAGATGGTTTATTTTGCTGATTTAATACAACTGTGGAATCATTTTAGATGTTCAAGTTAAATATGGGGGTTCTAGAAATATTCAGTAGTTGGAAATAATCAGACTTGTAATATAAATTGACATGCAACATTTTAAAACATTTTATTAGTGAATAATCATATCTAAAAAATTAAAGTTCCATCTCTGCTATAATTACCAAATAGATAAGAAAAAAATTAAACTCTGCACAGTTAAGCAAATAGTTATACTGTATAATATATATAATACCAATTCTCTTTCTCAGGACTTTTTTAATCACAATTACTTTTGCTGACAAATATTTTAAATCCCAAGGTTCATAACTGATTTAATATTTTTCAAGTACCCAGAAACCTCCACATTTAGCCTTTCTGTGCAGCACATGAGTTACTTAGGTGACTTTTATGAGCAATCATATCCATGAGATTCTATGACTTAATAAGATATAATTAAATTTAATTAACAAACTCTCCCATCCTTATTTTTTCGGGTATAAGGGGAAATAGTGATTCTTATACTAGAGAGTAGTGTATTCTGGACCTGGCACATAGAGCACAGAGATGCTCAATAAATGTTAATCCCTTCCCTTCACTCCTTACTCTCCCACCCTTCCCTCTTTATCAGTATATACTTGCTGACAAATCAATTATTTACATTTAATTAAATGTGTGATAAAATATGATATAATTACACGATACATCACCAAGTATCTTTATACCCTATTAATGTTAGATACAATCTGCCAAAGTACAGGATCATATCAAAGGACACTTTTCTGACTCAATATTGAAAAACGAAAGATGCTGTGACTTACACATTTTTGCAGTTAACATGTAGTAATTAACCTCAGAAAATCCCAGAAGTTAGGTCAGCTATATCATACTGTATTGTTGGTTCTAGACCTTCACTGTGCATCAGAATTATCCAGGGAAATTAAAGGATCATTACAGATGCCTGAACCCACCCCTGAAGATTTTGATTAAATTGGTCTGGGGTACGGCCAAGCATTAGTATTTTTTAAATATCCCCAGATGATTCTAATGTTCAGCCACTGATCTCAAGGCAAAAGGAGATAAGCTACAGAGGAGTAAAGTGACTTGCAAAGGAAGCCAGTGAAGAAGCTGAGCCTAAGAATCCAAATCGTCACTTTTAGGAACAGTAAGAAAAATCTCACTCTAGAGTTAAAAGGGGTTTGAGTCTGATGTTACATAACCTGAAAAGATTTCAACACATTCAGGCAGGTACCACATTTAATCCGCATTTAACCTTAAACAAAATGCTGATGGTCAACAGTCATCCTTGCTGTTGTCGCAAATAGTCTTCCCATCACACTACCTTAATTACATAACTAATATTCCCTTTGCATCTTAAAGAAAAAAAAACTTTAAAGACTAACATAAAAATGAGCGCTTTTTGCTACGTAAGAAGAAATGTCTTCACAACTAATCTACTCTATACAAAAATGAACAGTAAAATATGGCAGAATCACTCCAAAGCAAAGCGCTCTCTCACTCTGTCCTGGTTAAAACCTGTTTGTCTGGGGATTGGCTCAGCTGCTCTAGTTCCAGCTTCCCAGCCTTCCAAGGCACTGACGTGACCTCAGTCATCTCTTTGCTGCAGCTGTATCCAACTAACAAAATCCAACACATGCAGGCACTTGTTTCTCCATTATCCAGTGCCTTCAAGGGCAGCAGAGAATCAGGAGCCAGTCACCCCTTCTAGCCTTGCCCTAGATAGTTTTTATCCTCAATATTTAAACACTCTCCAAAGGTGATCAGGCAGATAGACACACAAATGATCAGTAGTAGAATGACCAAATGGAGACAAACAAAATATAATATTAGCTAGTTGGATTATAGAGTTTTAGGGAAGAAAAGCATCTGGAAAACCAACTGAGTTTACCTATCACTGATGAAGGTCCAGAGGCTTATTTGGTTGGGGATTCTACATACGGGAAGTCACCTTTGCTCCCTCTCTCCCACCCTCTCTCCCTCCCTCCCTCCACTCTTTCTTTCTTTTCATTTGCAAAGATAAAGAGAAAATAGATTACTAAAGAGGTTGGAGAAGGAGAAAAATACTTTAAGTGCTACTTTATGAGATGCAAATATTATATACATGCTTCTTGAGAGCTGGGTAACTGTGTCCACATGAAGAGTTGGGATGCCTTTCAAAAATCCCATCTCATCTCCTTTTTGAGAAGAGGGACCCTACCTTATGAACAGTATCAACTATAATCTGAACACATTATCCCTAAAATTTTGCATTTATCAATAACTGGTAGTAACAGACTCTGAGGTCAACATGTATGATGAATACTCATCTTACTGTGCTGTACCAACTTACCACTGGAGGAAACGCTTGAGTTTTCCTTTTCTATCTCTAACTAGCTCCTGATTTTAGAGCACGACACACACACAAAAAAGCTACTAAAACTAACATGATCTCTTTCCTCCATTGCTAAAAAAAAGAATGTCCTAAAAATCTGGGATATAAATTAGAAAACACCATCTCCTAACCTAACATACAAAATGTATGTGTTTAACAATCCCTCCCCCAACCAGTACTCATCTTTAAAATGAGGGTAACATGAAACCCACCCCACTGTGATTTTATAGCATTAAATGAGATAAAGCAAACCCTTTGTACTTGGCACATTGTAAGCCCTTAATAAATGATACTTATCAGGCATATAGTAAAAGCTCTGCTCCTTTAAATGCAATGAAGAGTTGGCTTTCATTTTCATTTTTGTTTCATTTATAAAAATTATGTGGTATTCTACTTAGTAATCTAGGTTGGTTTAGGGTATATTTATATTTTAATGCATAGCATTCAAGGTAACTGACACAGAGCACATAGGTGACTCTCCTTATGTTATGTCCTCTAAAGTAATGCTTCTCAAAGGACCTGTGAAGGATCACCTTTTTTAAAAATTCCCAATTTGTCACAGACAAATACCTTTGTTTAATACAATAAAAGTAAAAGTTGAAAAATACAAGCTCCAAATTTTTATTACTCTGTCAATTTTTTCCAAAAGTTTTAAACACTTAACTTCTATGTTTATCTCAAGGCCAACTAGTAACAAACACTTCCTGGTCCATAGACTGCACATTAAGTAGAACTGTTATAAAGAATATCTGATGTTAGGAATGATGGATAGGGACTGTTTTATAATAAAACCAACTAAAATTAAAAAATAAAAATCCTTCTCTTACTGATGATGTTTCATTTACATGGACCACAATAATTCAAATGAGATATAAAAAAAACAATAAAGTAGCCAGTATACCATTTTGAGCCCTTCGTAAAAACATCTTTAATCTACTACCTTGAAAGGCTATTGAATGAAGGAACTGGATTTTAACTTAATATTGATTTAGTACAGAGCAGTACAGAATAACACCTATACTGTAGAATTGTCACTAAATAAACTATGATAAACAACCAGTAAGAGTAACCTCACGAGTTTACATTTAAATTATTAAATGAAGTCCCTCATACTAATCTAACTACAATATATTTTGGAACATTTGGCGACTTTAACAGAACCTGTTGCTCCTCCAGACAGTACTAAAAAAAAGTGCTATGTACCCGTATAGAGTTAAAGAGAAACCCCAACGGTATAAAGACAATAAAGTCAATAATATATTAAGATTTTTAGTTTTTCTTATAGAATATATAATGTTTATTATGCCTTGTCTTTTCTCTTCTTTTATGGTTTCAACACAACCTCTTACCAGTTTTGGCATTAATGCAAATAACAGTATAGACTCTACCTACACAATTGAACTTTATTAGGGCTGTCCTTCTATACATATATATATATTTTACATATATTTAAATACATTTATATATTTTTATATGTGTATAAAGGGATGTATATATCCCTTTATTAACGAAAAAAAATCTCCTATATCCCTCTCTCTAAGAAGACAATAATACAATGAAACAATGCAAGGCGGAGAAAGAACATTCTTGTGTCTATAATGATAAAGCTTGGTTTAATCAGTAAATCACTTCATACCTTTCAAGCCTATCTAAAAAAAATCTCAGAAACCATGAAATGTTTTCAATGGTTGTTTAGAAGTCCAACACGCTATCCATTGAGCAACAGAGCCACCTTTGCTGGTTATTTAAAACACCATATAGTGCTTGGGATTGGAAAGGAAGGTAAGAGATAGTCTCTAAACCAGCATTACTGGGACTTCCCTGGTGGTCCAGTGGCTACGACTCAGCACTTCCACTGGAGGCGCAGTTTTGATCTAAGGGGAACTAAGATGCCACATGCCATGGCATGGCCAAAAATAAATAAATAAATAAGTAAATAAATAAATAAAACAGCATTACTCATTATTTCTCCCATCCAAAAGAGCTTTTCTCTTTGGACAAAATTCAACACCCACTTATGATAAAAAACCCTCCAGAAAGTAGGCATAGAGGGAACTTACCTCAACATAATAAAGCCCATATATGACAAACACACAGCCAACATCTTTTTCAATGGTGAAAAACTGAAACCATTTCCTCTAAGATCAGGAACAAGACAAGGTTGCCCACTCTCACCACTATTATTCAACATAGTTTTGGAAGTTTTAGCCACAGCAATCAGAGAAGAAAAGGAAATAAAAGGAATCCAAATCGGAAAAGATGTAAAACTATCACTGTTTGCAGATGACATGATACTATACATAGAGAATCCTAAAGATGCTACCAGAAAACTACTAGAGCTAATCAATGAATTTGGTAAAGTAGCAGGATACAAAATTAATGCACAGAAATCTCTTGCATTCCTATACACTACTGATGAAAACTCTTAAAGTGAAATTAAGGAAACACTCCCATTTACCACTGCAACATAAAGAATAAAATACCTAGGAATAAACCTACATAAGGAGACAAAAGACCTGTATGCAGAAAACTATAAGACACTGACGAAAGAAATTAAAGATGATACAAACAGATGGAGAGATATACCATGTTCTTGGATTGGAAGAATCAACATTGTGAAAATGACTATACTACCCAAAGCAATCTACAGATTCAGTGCAATCCCTATCAAACTACCACTGGCATTTTTCACAGAACTAGAACCAAAAATTTCATAATTTGTATGGAAACACAAAAGACCCCGAATAGCCAAAGCAATCTTGAGAAAGTAAAACAGAGCTGGAGGAATCAGCCACCCAGACTTCAGAATATACTACAAAGATACAGTAATCAAGACAGTGTAGTACTGGCACAAAAACAGAAATACAGATCACTGGAACAGGATAGAAAGCCCAGAGATAAACCCACGCACCTATGGTCACTTATTTTTGATAAAGGAGGCAAGAATATACAATGGAGAAAAGACACCTCTTCAATAAGTGGTGCTGGGAAAACTGGACAGCTACATGTAAAAGAATGAAATTAGAGCACTCCCTAACACCATACACAAAAATAAACTCAAAATGGATTAAACACCTAAATGTAAGGCCAGACACTATAAAACTCTTAGAGGAAAACATAGAACACTCTATGACATAAATCACAGCAAGATCCTTTTTGACCCACCTCCTAGAGAAATGGAAACTAAAAAAAAAAATAAACAAATGGGATCTAATGAAACTTAAAAGCTTTTGTGCAGCAAAGGAAACCATAAACAAGATGAAAAGACAACCCTCAGGATGGGAGAAAATACTTGCAAATGAAGCAACTGACAAAGGATTAATTTTGAAAATTTACAAGCAGCTCATGCAGCTCAATATCAAAAAAACAAACAACCCAATCCAAAAATGGGCAGACGACCTAAATAGACATTTCTCCAAAGAAGACATACAGATTGCCAACAAACATATGAAAGGATGCTCAACATCACTAATCATTATAGAAATGCAAATCAAAACTACAATGAGGTATCACCTCACACCAGTCAGAATGGCCATCATCAAAAAATCTAGAAACAATAAATGCTGGAGAGGGTGCGGAGAAAAGGAAACCCTCTTGCACTGTTGGTGGAAATGTAAATTGATACAGCCACTATGGAGAACAGTATGGAGTTTCCTTAGAAGACTAAAAATAGAACTACCATGTGACACAGCAATCCCACTACTGGGCATATACCCTTAGAAAACCATAATTCAAAAAGAGTCATGCACCACAATGTTCATTGCAGCTCTGTTTACAACAGCCAGGACATGGAAGCAACCTCAGTGTCCATCGACAGATGAATGGATAAAGAAGATGTGGGACATATATACAATGGAATATTACTCAACCAGAAAAAGAAATGAAATTGAGTTATTTCTAGAGAAGTCGATGGACCTAGAGTCTGTCATACAGAGTAAAGTAAGTCAGAAAGAGAAAAACAAACACCGTATGCTAACACATATATGGAATCTAAAAAAAAAAAAAAAATGATTCCAAAGAATCTAGGGGCAGGACAGGAATAAAGACACAGATGTAGAGAATGGACTTGAGAACACGGTGAGGGGAAAGGGTAAGCTGGGATGAAGTGAAAGAGTGGCATGGACATATATACACTACCGAATGTAAAACAGATAGCTAGTGGGAAGCAGCTGCATAGCACAGGGAGATCAGCTCGGTGCTTTGTGACCACCTAGAGGGGTGGGATAAGGAGGATGGGAGGGAGATGCAAGAGGGAGGAGATATGGGGATATATGTATATGTATAGCTGATTCACTTTGTTATAAAGCAGAAACTTAACACATCATTGTAAAGCAATTATACTCCAATAAAGATGTTAAAAAAAAGAGATTTTCTTCTTCCAGATGTCAAATTAAAAGCTTCCTTACCTAAAGTAGTCCAGAAAAGACATCAGAAATGAAATGGAATAGATACCTTCACTCCAATCTGCCTTAAGAATGCCCTAGGAAAAGGACTTATACTAGCTTTCTTCACCGTGAGGTTTTTCTGGTGACTGACACTACCTACTCTGAAGATGATTCTGAGGTTACAAAAACAAATGAGTTTCAAATGGAGAAGAGCCTTCCCTAGGTCCAAATTTAATTTATATTTCATTTCAGGAAGCAATGATTAAAAATGTTTAACATCCGCAAATGAAAGTAACTTTAAGACCCCATGTATAAGCTCACCGTCAGCTATCAAAAAATAACCCAGTGCCTTTCAAAGTACTTTTAATCAGTCTCTGTATTCCACCATACATGGAATAGAGTACAGCTTGTTCCATGTTTGGTCCAAGATGCTAATGATAGTAGCTGTGGCAATCAAATCAGTAGCACAAATGATAGCACATTAACACCTAAAGTGCAAAGGAACATTCTTACCACTTTATTCTCACTTTAGTTCTGTCCAAAGGACAGGAAATAATGTCATTCCTCCCTTAACAAATGAACCTACCATTTCAGATAACTGATCCGTAACCAGTTACCAGTATCCAAAATTGGCACTTAGAAGAACACTGTCACCATGGAAGCCAACAGGAAGTGAATTCCGGGCTGTAAACCTGAATCTGCTACATAGTATTCATATTTTTGGTAAAACCAAGATAGAAGCACATATAATGCGTAGTTTTAGGGGCTTCCCCGGTGGCGCAGTGGTTAAGAATCCACCTGCCAATGCAGGGGACACGGGTTCAAGCCCTGGTCCGGGAAGATCCCACATGCCACGGAGCAACTAAGCCCGTGCGCCACAACTACTGAGCCTGCGCTCTAGAGCCCGTGAGCCACAACTACTGAAGCCTGCACGCCTAGAGCCCATGCTCCGCAACAAGAGAAGCCACCGCAATGAGAAGCCCTCACACCGCAACAAAGAATAGCCCCCACTTGCCGCAACTAGAGAAATGCAGCAATGAAGCCCAACGCAGCCAAAAATAATAAATAAATAAAATAAATATAATGCACAGTTTTAAAGTTGTGGCAATTTTCATTTTTTCAATTATATTATAATTTGTGACTGGCATCTTTCAGATGGCACAGATGTACTATCCTAGAAATAACTGACTATTTTCTGTACCCAGGAAAGCCAAGACATGATTAGAAGCTGTCAAGGTATCTGTTTGCCCAACTTTTCTCCAGCTGGAGCAAAGGTAATAAGCTCTTGAAGAATACAGAGAAAGTGGAGAAAGAAAAAATTTTCAGATTGAATCTTCAATGCTGAATTAAAATGCACAGTGCAGTACAGTACTTGACCATAAAATGCAGTTCAAACAAAAATAAACCAGAGCACTTCACAATTCACCAAGACAAGTCTGGAGGTTGTTTTTGAACCTCTTCTTTGTTTCCAACATAAAAGCATTATGGCATTTTAAACAGAAATAACATGTCAATCTCTGAAGATACTAATAACTCATTATCAGAAATTAACAAAAAGTATACATAAAGACCCACAGCATAGAGCTAAAAGTTTTGATAGGACCATATATATTATTTAAAAGAAGGAGGCCTCAGTTATATTGAGTTTGTAGAAAAATATACTGTTGACTTTACTAATAATGAAGTATTCCACTCTTTCTGTCACATTCCCAGTTGTACCAGAGGAAGAAAAAAAAAGCAGTGCTTCCTCAGCATTCCTGTTACTCGACAACAGCATGCATGAAGGCACCAGGATGGAAGCAAGTATGATCAACAGGGCAGCTGAAAACAGATTTTTTTTCTACTCTAGAATATTGTGGAGTAGGCAGTAATGGAAAAATACGAGAGTAAGACAGCAGGGAGGCAAGAAAATAATTGGAGGCTCAAGCCCATAGAGTAGTCATGCTAATGAGAATATAAACAATAACAATAATAAGTAACTGAGCTCCTATACTATTCCAAATACTATAGAGGAGGCTTCATTACATACCTCATCTAATTCTGACAAAGTCAACAAATGTAAGTATTATCGCTTGTCCTTATATAGGTATATCAACTGAAACTCAGAGGTATTAATTTATTCACACAAGGTCACTTAGTAGCTAGCAAGTTTTTGGAGTAAATGATGATAGATTGTGATCAATGATGATAGACAGACAGACATGTATACATGTTTATCACAGCTAACAGAGACACTTGGACTTTAACCTATGACTGACTGTCTCCAGAGCCTGGACTGCCTATAAAAATATCTTATTAACGCTTACAAAAGGTAAACTGATTTATCAAGTCAACACACTAAAAACGAGAGGCTTAATATAAGTTTAGCAGGCACCTGATGAACGTACATTGAATGAAAGAATAAATGAAGGAGTGCGTGAGGACAAAAGATGAATAGGCGTTTTTTTTTTTAAGGAAAGAGTAGGAACTCTCTTTAAACTTTCTTATTGTTACCTTCATTCCCTGAAAGAAAAGGTCTTCTTAAAACTACAACTTGATCTTCAATAAATGTTTGTTTTATAAACTTTGGATAATTAATACAATATTTGAAGGGAAGTTAACAAATAACTATTATAAAGTGTATATAGATTTCTAACATGTTGTTATAACTTAGAACAATTATTACAGAAAACACACTGTAAATTTTTTTAATAGTCACAAATAAAGTCATCAGATTTATAAGGAAAATGTTAAAATTATAAAAAGAATAGTATATTTTGAAATGTACTGAATAAAAGGAATGCTAATTATGTCCTATAAAGGGCACATTCAGAATACGTATATATTTTCTGCATAAAACTGTGTTTTGTTTCCTTTATTTTAGTTCTCACTTCAGATTCTATTTGCACTATAGGTGAAGTATAGGAGTAAAATATAGGAGAAAAAGAGGGTTAACTATTCCATGCCCTGCAAAAACCCTCAGGAGAAAAAAAATTATCTTGGTGGTGTGATGAATTGGGAGATTGGGATTGACATATATACACTAATGTGTATAAAATGGATAACTAATAAGAACCTGCTGTATAAAAAAATAAAAATTCAAAAAAACATAAAATTCAATTTAAAATAATTAAAAAAATAAAATAAAATATTCTAAATCAATTTTTTAAAAAATTCTCAGCATGGTTAAAACAGAACCTGTTAGTCTATCTCTTAAGCTACCCCACACGTGTTTTAAAGTTTTGTTTTGCTGTGGTTTTGAACCTTATTGTAATCTCTCTACCTCTGCTTCCAACAGACAAAAAAACAAAGAGTTAAAAGGCAAATACAACAGTAAACCACGGGGCAGAGATAGAGCTCTCTCAGCCCATTCCTTAACAAACTTGTTGCCAGGCCTGTCCGCACCATCCTAACTCCTATGTTTCTCTGGCCTTGAGCCAAGAGTATCATTTTACTCCGAGTGAAGAAAAAGAGTTTCATTCTTCCAATCTTGTACTACTTTCACCCCGACCTTGTAATCTTGTTTTTCCACATTTTCTAACTACTCAAACAAAAGCCTTCCCCCTTAAAATATGCACAAAGCATAGGGAAAAGAAGAGAAGGAGAAGGAGGTGTTCTCTCGATAGATAGTACTCATAGTACTGGGTGCTATTTTAAACACTGATAAGAACAAGCATGGAAGCAGGGTCTCTGCCTACACCCAGTGAATTCAGGTAATGTATCCATTGTTCCACGTTGCTATGGTCTGGTGACAGGAACCACAACTAGAACAAGCTTGCCCAGCATTTTCCTTTGCATTTAGATGCCAACTTTGATAAGGTCACACCTTAAAAGATCCACATAGCATGCAACACACAGATAGCAATAAAGCCTTCAGCCATTCCCAGACTCAGATAAGATGGTAAAAAGAAGAGGAAATCAGAACAACATTCACAAACGCAAACAGATTTACACAGCCAACCAATTTGTAACTACCACTTTCTAGATCCTTCCTCACACCAGGCATCTAAGTGGAGCCAACAACAAAAGTAGTGGAGAGATTTCAATCCTCCCCCCTCCCTGCTTCTATCCCAGAATTTTCTCAGAGGAGCTCACTGCCTTCCCTCACTGGTCTCCTTTGAGGAGAATCCAAAAGAAGTCCTTCATGGCTGTGTTTCTTTCAATTCCAATGACTCCCTGAAGTGAGTCATTCCTGACCCTTTATTCCCCTGAACCTCCCTGAAGACCTGGCGCCTCTCCTAGAGCAGAGCTCTCCTCCATAAGCTACCCATGGAAAGCAATTCCCCAACTGCCTTCCCTCCCAATCATTCCCCGAAGATCCAATCCTCTCCTCCCCTGCTGTTTTCCTTTCCAACCGCTCTCTTAAAGAACCTGACATCACTATTAGTGAAAATACACAAGAGGTTTGGGAAGGAAGGGGTAGAATACCACTGAAGTGAGGGAAAACACGTGCGCGCGGGTGCGCGCGCGCACACACACACACACACACACACACACACACACACACACAATGAAGGAATATTCTAATTTCTGAACTGTTTTTTTTCTTACCTGAAAGTTTTGTTCATACATAATACATTATATCACCTCTGATATACTCAAACTTTCCCAAATCACTTGATGAAATGATTTTATCTAAAACATTTCAATAAGTGTAATACATGTGTGTGTATTTCCCTAACAAAAACAACACAATTTACAGAAAGCTTAGCAACTTATAAAATTGTGACCGAAATCCAAAGACAGAAGTGCAAAGATCCTTTTTTACCTCCTATCAAGCACTGAAAATCAGAATTCTGGGGGAAAAAGAAACTTCTTCAGTAAAAACTACTGATAGATTGGCACCATGCTCAAAATCTCTGTAGTTAAACTGCTGAACTGCTGTGCTGTAGCTTACAGTTTAACCAAACTCTATCACAAAACTCTATTTCATTGTAATGTTGGCACTAAGATTTAAGAGTTTTGAAACAACTTCTTTTACACTATTTAACTTTTGCCTGTTTCAGATAATATAACATCTCTGGGGCAAAAGATAAATGTATAATCTGTTTGAGAACATTTTCTCCAATCTATATATTTTCATAATCAGAAATATAGTGATAAGAATTCAGTGATTCTATTTTTTTCCTTTTAAAGGTATAAATTTACCTAAACTTACTTTATTTAAATTGTTAAACTTCATCATTGACCACTTCTTTTTAAAAACAGCGTACTACTATAATGACTGATGATAATAAATCAAATAATTAGTATTTAAATATTTTAACATTGATCCTATTTTAAAATTTTCTTCTGTAGTTTCTAAAATAGTAACTTATGGAAAGAGGGATCCAAACTCTTTTTCTAAATGAAAAGGTGGTCTAACCACTCTTAAGGAAATATGTTTGTTTTTAGTAGGTTTTCCATTCTGATACCAAATATCTAAAAGCCCTTTGCCACTTGGAAAATCTAAAAGTAAAGTATCTTAAGTCTCACTGTCACATATCTTGTTCATATTCAGTACTATGAGAACACATTAAATAATCCATATATTTAATATGTGGTTAATATATAATACTTGCGCAATAGTGCTAAAAAGTATCTAATTTTTAAATACTTTTCAGCTAAAAGGTTTTTCTAAATTATAATGTAATTTTCATTTGAAATATCTCCGTCATTGCACTCATCAGGTCATAAGGTAAAGAAGAGATATATCATGTGGTTGATAAATGGGAAAAAATTATGAATTTAGAAATAATTATATCATATGGGGGGGCCAAATTAGCCTGCTCAGATTCAGAAACACTTTAGGGTTCTCTCAGATACATATGGAAAGGGGGTCATCACAAAGCACTTGGACTGTTAGTAAAAGACAACCAAAATAATGGTCCTCTGAAGATACTTTGTAATCCCTTGCCCTTGAGAACTTTAAGGCTTAGCAGAGCAAGAACATGAAGAATTACTTCTTACTTGGGTGCGATTCACTATATTTATGTCAAGAGATGATAATTATAAGGTCTCATGGCTTCAAGGCTGTAGCTTTTGAGAGAGGGGAATCTTTGAATCCAAATATATTTCATGCTTCATTTTAAGTATGAATGCATACATGCATTTATCCAGTTTCCATTAGAATCTCAAAATTCTAATTGTAGAATTGTCTCTATTTCTCTCACTATAGAAAGAGCAGATTTGGTCATCTGTTGTGAGACTCTGACTAGAACTTAATAGGTACATAAGTGAATTGTGAATCAAGTTCAGTTATTATGAGAACTATATTCCTACTTTCATGTGCCAGAGTTTTCAGGTTTTCAGTGATAATTTGGATAATTTTCCATGAGAGATATATATATATATATATATCTTTCTCAGGAATATTTATGGGAGGAAAAACAATTATACATCACACATACATATTTCTATACTCCTACGCCTTTCTTGACAATATTTTTGAGAATTTTCAAAAATAACTGGAATATGGTAGAGCATACTACAGCCTGAATTAGAAGTCAGAAGACTTAAAGTTTATCTGTTTACTAACTACAGCCTTGGACAATTCCCTAACTTTTCTAGGTCTCAGTTTTTACACCTCTAAAATGAAGGGGGTTGAAATATGTCTCAAAAGCTATGATTAAATGAAATGAAAAGATTCAGGGGCATGATCCTCAATTAGGCAAAAGGTAACATAAAGACAACAGGGACACCAACTTGAACTGTCAGAAGGATGAAGTGAATATAAATTGAGGAAAAATGATTGAAATTACTAAATAGAAACCCACAAGATATCCCTTTTCAGTGTGTAGCTCACTGAATATTCCCCGAAGTATTCATAATGAGTATTATGTCTGATGCCAACTAGAACAACACTAGCTGCTAAGAAATTAAATAATGAAGACTATATAAGATGTGAAATTATTCCATTGGAAAGTAGGGGATTTGTTTAAATTCAGCAGAATGCTGGCAGAACTTTACATATTTCTTTTAAATTTTACCTGCATTTACATAGCACAAAATAACTTTCCTTACATTAGCTTAATGTACTACATTTACCATCCCCAATGTCCTGTGATCCGTATTTGGTCTCCATAAGCAGATTTAGATGCATGAAAAGACACAGGGATCACCTTCTAAAAACACTTAGTGTGGCCCACAATTTCAGAGAGCTGAGCTACATGCTGAGCTACTGAACTGATGTGACCTGAGATCTGATCCCACTTCAGTAGTCATCAGGCTACAGTGCTAGTGTTACTTTACCAAAATAAACCCCTCCTCAATAAGAAAACGTGCCAAGAGTGCTTCCAGGTGCCAACTTCTACTCTTCTGGAATAAGATTCCACTAACAAAGTTAATAAAAGCTTTGAACTGTTTTTCTTTAGGAGGTATGTGATTAGATTCTACTCATCCTGAAATTAAGTCTCAAAGTAGATGTAAAAACACACTGCTTTTTAAATATTATACGTATATGCAATACATGTTTATTGTGTAAAATTCAGAAATCTAGAAAAGAATATAAAACAAACAAATATCACAATTCCAATACTCAAAGATAACCATTATTAACATTTGATGTATATTCTTCCTATTTTTAAGAAGTATACATACACTTATATATAAGTGGGGTTTTATTTACAAATTTGAGATCCTGCTAAACTTGTGCAGGCTTTTAAATTTCTGTATTTTGAAGAATTCCTATGCCATAATTATCTTTATAGCACATTATTTTTAATAGCTGTATCTTATTCTCTCCAGTGGATATGCTGTTTTTTAAAACAATCAACCATTATTTAAAATCTTTCAAAGAATTTAAATGGAACAGCTAATTCTCCATATGAAATATTCTATTTGAGGAAATGATTTTAAAAGTGATTTTAATAATTGATCCTATCAAACTTTCAGTAAATGAAGAATGAATTTAAACCAAACTTACAACAGTAAAAATTTTTGTAATCAACTTCCCTTTTTCATTCAAATAAATCAAATATTATAGGTAGGGGCAAACTGTGCATACTGCCTTATTAAAATTCATCTTGGAATTTTAGGGTTGCATATCATGATTAATATAACCACAAAACTAATAAATGCTTATAGTCAGCAGTCTTTTTCGAAGACATTCACTCTAATCTTGACCACAACCCTATGAGGCAAGTATATATTGGTACCTTTTTTACAAATTAAGAAACCAGCTTTCTGAAAGGTTAAATAATTCTCACAGCTAATAAATGAATCCTACTAAAACGTTAAGATGTAGCTCTTGAATCCCATGTTGAATAATGTTCGATGTTCTCATTTATATTTATGTCTTGTAAATTCACATTTATTAACTGAATTTTTAACCCTAATGAAAACAAACTCCTAACACTAGCACTATTACCATCATGTTACAGCATGGCAATTTGACAATGTTATACTTCAAGGAGATAAGCATAATAAGGTAAAATATATTCAGAGATTTTTAATAATATTATAATTTTCAGAGTTGCATGTTGTATAGTAACGTCCAGGAATTTTTAAGATGAATTCCAGTCCTGATTTTTGTTTAACTGGTTTTTTAAACTACCACTTACACATATTTTTGGATAATAATTGCTTGATGGTTTTAAAGTGTGGAAGCCAAGACAAAATGCAATTAAAATTTTTGAATATATACAATAAATAAAACTATCAACAAATGATTTGAGTGTGAGGAATTTAAATCTATGCTGGGGGGAGGGAAAGCAAATGGATGGATTATGCTAGTCTCTTACAGTTACACTTGCATGGAACCATGGGGATGACATTTTTAGTCCCACTTCCGAGGAAAATTACTGAGTAATAAGTTTTTTTTTAAATTTTCAGTGCTTATTTTTTCTTTTTTTTTTGTTGACTACACACACACACACACACACACACACACACACACATATATATAATGTAATATATATTTGCAGGGCTCTAAAAAAGTTTTAAGGTATATATATACAGTGAAAAGTCTTGCTTTAACAAAGTATATAGTGAAGAGTCTTACTTCCAATCCATTCCTCTATCTGCTCAGCTCTCAACCCTTAACCCTCTACCAAAATACCCTCAAAACACATTTTTTGGCTTTCTTACACATCTTTTCCAATATTTTTAATATAGTGATCAGCAATTTATCTCTCTTTTTTTGTACAAATGTAGCTTATATTTTCTGTCCTTGCTTTTTTTTTTAACTTAGCAATATATTTTGGAAATCTTTCCATATTCATAATATTCCTCATTTTACACACCACATAATACCCCCTTGTTGAGGTACCTAATTTATTTAACCAGTACTCTACTGATGGACATTATTTGCAAACTGTTTCCCATTTTTACTATTAAAAACAATGCTGCAATGAATAAATCTGTACATTTAACATTTTACAAATATATTGTTAGATAAATTTATAGAAATAGGAATACTAAATCAAAACTTATATGCATTTGTTCTAACTTATACTCATACCAACTTATACTCTCATCAACAATGTATGAGTCCTATTTCCTGATAGCCTTGCCAATAGAGTATGCTATTACACATTTGGATTTTTGCTAATATACTGGATTATAAATGCTGTCAAGTGTAGTGATAGATTTTTTTCTATTTTGAAACTCTTTATATGTATAAAAGTCACTGGTATTTTCCTTTGAACTATGTGTTAGGATAATTTGACCAGATGTCCATTAGGTGTTCTTTGTCAATTATTAGGTTTTGTTATATAATAGGGAGATCAGATCTTTATTCATAATGAGTTGCAATTTTTACCTTTAACTTGTTATTTATGGTTTTGCTGATTTTTTTGCCATGTTGAAGTTTTACATTTTTATAAATTCAAACATATTAATCTCTTTAATTGACTTTTAGATTTTGAATTTTATTAAAAAGGCCTTCTCCATACTAAGACCATAAGAAATTTATATTTTCTTATACTGCTTTTATGGTTTCATCTTTCAAATTTAAATCTTTGTTCCAAATCAGAGCTTATCCTGATGTTCAGTATGAGATATGGATGCGCTGTATGTTCAGTATGAGATACAGACTATATGATGTACCAATCAAAGAAAACAGTAGTTCTTCCCATTTTTAAGTATTCTTTTTCATGTTATTTAATATAAATACTATGCCATTAAATAACAGGTATATTAATTTTGAACTTCCCTATTACGGAGTTATTGTTTGTGATCATTTTTCAACTGATTCTCTGAGGTTTGTGAGCATAAAATCTTATAATCTGTAAATAGTGATTATTTTACCTCTTCCTTGCACAGTTTTATAACCGCTTTTCTTTCTTTTATCTAACTGCATTGGCAGTTTCCTCCAGCACAATATTAAATAATGGTAAAGAGAGTGAATCAAATTTTTCCTTGCTTCCGATGTTAGTAAGCATGCCTCATGTGTTCCTATCAATCATGACTTTTGGGCTGATATATTTTATCACATTGACGAAGTCTCCTTTCAATCCTATTTTACTGAGTATGAAGAATGGTCATTAATTGTCAATTTTTTTCATATGTCTTTTCAGTGTCTATAGAGATACATGCATATGATTTTTCTCCTTAGTTTAATATGATAAATAGATTTCCTAGCATTGAAATATTCTTGCATTGCTGAAATAAACCCCTCTTGTTGACAATATTATTACTTTAATGGAACCTAGACTGCTGTGATTTTTTAGGAACCGCCACTTATTTTGGACCATTTTATTTGACAGCATTAAAGTATGAGGCCAAGTCTTAAAGTAATAAAAAATTACCAACCAGAAAGATTTAGGGAAAAGGACTTGAATTTAGATTTGGGACTGGATATAAATTAATTGATTACACTAGACTGTTATAGGTCCATTGGTTAGGAACTCTAGGACTAACATTTTCAGTTCTACTCCTCAGGGGAATTACAGGCTCAGCAGAAGCCTTTTACCCTAATATTGTGTATGGGTTTTTAAAAATGTAATAATACATTAATTTAACTTTATAAAGATTTACTGAACGCCTACTTCTTTTTTCAAGGCATTGACTGGCTCTATAGTGTAGTTCAGTGGCTTGCAGTTTTTGACCTAGATACACAATAAGAAATACATTTTTTATTGTAACTCAATATATATGCATATCTATGTGTGTCTAAATATATATGCATGTTTATGAAAAATGGTTTCATAAAACAATATTTATACCTACTACATATAATGTACATTTACTACACACAAATATATCTTATATTCTTATCTTTTTTATTCCATATCATTTTTATTAAACTGCTAGTTGCAAAACACTATACTGATTTTGCAACCCATTAATAAATTGCAATCTGTAGTTTTGGAAATATTGTCATACTAGCTAAGAACATGGATTCTGGAGCAAGACAAACTAGGTTTGAATCACAGTTATACCTGTTGATGGCTTTTAACTGTAGCTATGTATCTCATCTTTAAGATGAGGGCAACAGTACCTACCTATGAAGATTAAAAGAGCTAATACTTGTAAATGCATGTTTCAATAATATATTTGACTGGTTTGATAAAATATTTCCCTTAACCCTACAGTTGCCAAAAGAAAAACATCATCCATAATATAGAAACTGAGGAAAAATCATTCAAAATACAGACTTCCTAAGATCTATTAGAAACAATGATGAACAGCAAATATGATCTAAACATCTCATCTGGACTGTGTCTTTCCTTCCAAGGCCTTGGATATAATCAATAAATATTTGCTGAATTAAATAAGCATTACGGTCTCCTTTTTATTCTCCCTTTTATATACAGATACACATAAGTCCTTTTTAAGGACTTTATAAACCAGTAACCATGCTAAGTAATTATAATTTACCAGTACACTATAAAGAAGTTACCATACATTGTGACTCAAATATATATTTTTGACTATTTCATAGAACCATACTAATATCTCTAGTAGATGTAGTCTTTTACTCCAGATTTTCAAATCTGTAAACTTGATAAAGAAACACTTCTATGCTATGTTTCTTAAAGATACTTATGAGAACGTTCTGGCTTATTGTCTATCCCCTAACTCCTTACTACTTCTGATTGAGTAGTAAAAGAGGTAACAAGACCCTCGACATAATTACAGGTATTCAGAAGGAACTCGGTGACCTAGTTCCTAAAATACATGGGTTCAATGTCTCTTACCCAAAACTCCTACTGGAGAAGTTGGTGGCACTAAAAGAGGTGGTAGGAACAAATATCCTTCTTTCTTCAGATTTACATGCTAATCCTTAGGGGAGTCAAAACGAAATGGAAATAAGCATATAGTAAACATCTGTATGAAAGTATGTAGGTATCTAGTGGTCATTCTCAGAATAACAGAAAAATGTGAGTCTTTCTATTTTATCCAGCAAGACTAATAATGCACACCCATGCTGGCTCTTGGCACGGCTGTAGCAAGGGACAATTCAGGAGACATACAATGGTGTAACTCTAACTCAGTCTGAAATGGTAGGCCAAAAGTAACCTAATTTTTACAGTATGTAGGTATAAAAACACCTTAAATCCAGCCTGGAGGAAAGTTACCATATTTCCTCCTCAACTCCCAGCATTCCAGGGCCTCTCCAGAGTGAACTTTGAAGGCAATGGATAAAAGGTATTTATTAGACAAAATTTCGTATTTCCATCAACTTGCTGGAATTTGACCACTATACATATCAAGTGATATTAATAGTTAGGCTACCTCTGGTAAATATGCTACATTAATTTCAAGTACAATCTCAAGAAACCCTTTAACTATACAAGTGTCTGTTTCTCAACAAAAGAAAGCCATGTTTGAAAGTCAATTAATATATTTTTAATAAATTTATTTATTTTATTTATTTATTTTTGGCTGCATTGGGTCTTCATTGCCGCACACGGGCTTTCTCTAGTTGCGGTGGGCTTCTCGTTGAAGTGTTCTCTCTTGTTGCGGAGCACAGGCTCTAGGCACGCGGGCTTCAGTAGTTGTGGCACACAGGCTCAGTAGTTGTGGCTCACGGGCTCCAGAGTGCAGGCTCAGTAGTTGTGGCACACAGGCTTAGCTGCTCCATGGCATGTGGGATCTTCCTGGACCAGGGCTCGAACCCATGTCCCTTACACTGGCAGGTGGACCCCCAACCACTGCACCACCAGGGAAGCCCATAAAGTCAATTACCTTTTGAAGTAAAAAGTTTTGTTTTTTCTATTCTCTCTCTCTCTCTTTTTTTTTTCCAGTTGTAACTCTGGATATTTTGGAACATTTTTTCCTAATTGGGTGAAGGGGTGAAGGGAGGTATTTGTTTTATTTAGTTTTAGCACGTTCCTAAATCTGACTGGGATTGTGTTCTTAAATTGGGCATCTGTTTGACAAGGAGGGGCAAGGGGTAACCAAGTTTGAAAGAAATAAAGGTAAATGGATATTTTTACACTTATCGCAAGGACGGCAAGCACTAGCCGGCTGGCAGAACCCCAGTCTCTCACTGAAACTGCAGCACCGCCTTCTCCCTAATACACCTATAACAATCAGTCCTGCCTAATACATCCGCTGGAGACATGCTCTCTATCCTTCAATGTCTTCTTGAATTCCTTCAACATTGATACTCAACTCCAAAATTCAGGTTCAAATAACAGCTGACTGAAATTTTTCAACATATTTTCAGTGCTCCTATTTGCTAATGATAACAATAGGTTTTACTGAAAAAATGGCATCTTCTTCAGAGAAATCTAAAATTTAATCTGCCTCTAAAATAAAAGGGTGTACCTATGTGTGTGTGTTGTAGGGAAATAGGATGTTTTTTTTTTACTCTGCCAAGAACTCTGATCATTTTAATTTGATAGATCCTAAACGTAAACTGCGATAGAAAAATTAAATAGCATTTTGATTAAATAAAATATTAAGTAAGAAAGACCTATTTTTTTCTTTGCCTTTCATGTTTTACCCCTTGATTTACTGTTACATGGACTTGAGAGATGTAATTATTAGTGATCATATTAATTGACTATGTGATATACAACATCGTATGAACCAAATGTATGAACTGTCACAAAATAAAGTATATGAAAAAGAATGTGAAAATCAAATTATAAGATTCCTTAAAAAGTCTCCTGAAAGGTGTAAAGATTTGATTTTCCACAGTGTCTGATTTAATATGACTTTGATCGAAGAATAAACCGCTGAAGAGGTTTATAAACAAAAGCATAAACCCTCTTAGGGAAAGCTTTTTAGAATTAAAGCAAAAACATATTAACTCTTAAAAGTTGCAAAACAGTAGATTCAATTGAGCACTAAGAAGGCAAAATCACAGCTAAATTAGGTAATGCCAGGGCATGGTAGCTATGAAAAAGCTGGAGGATAAATATATACAATCACATATACTATTATAAATCATATTTCACCTTGCTACATAGTTCTTAAATTAATTTTATTCATTCATTATTCAGTAAGTTTACTGAACTTTTAGTTTATGCAAGGCACTGGCCTAAGAAAATAAAATTATACATTTGTATGCCTTACAGATGAACTGGTCTTAATTTGAGGTAGGAAGAAGGGAAACAGTGACTGGAGAGGAAAATAAGACATTAGCCCTCTCGTGAATAAACACGCTA
Source organism: Delphinus delphis (assembly GCF_949987515.2). Classification (NCBI taxonomy): domain Eukaryota; kingdom Metazoa; phylum Chordata; class Mammalia; order Artiodactyla; family Delphinidae; genus Delphinus; species Delphinus delphis. The sequence goes on along the minus strand of NC_082689.1, from coordinate 23,899,062 downwards.
TCCTATTAGTTAGATGCAATTCTATAGGCTTGAAACGATGAAGGAATTAAACCTTGGATGGAATATTTCCTTTTATTTCTCCGCCACCTTGGGAAAATGTCTGTTTTCATAGTGAGGTCTCTCAAAATGATAGCAGGCTAATCGGCACAGGTTCTTGAGATAATGGAAGCTCGCCTGGCTAAGCAGGCAGCCTGCCCATCAACTTCAGATCCACATATCTCCCGAATTACAATCAGAGACTGGTGTTCACACCCTGAAACCAATCCATTACTCTCATCTCCTGCCTTAAAAATAAATTAAACGGATAGGTGAAGGCATTGCATAACTCAAACTATGTGGATCTCAACAAATATGTCCCATTAACTACCACGGAATAGTCATATTAGCATTAGACCAAGTGTTTCCTTATCAAAACCAAAAGATAATAGAAATGTTACCTGCCAAATGTGAGTAAACCCAGAAAGTCTAATTATTTACATGGCATAATAAATACTTAGGTCTTATTTAAATTTACAACATTTTAGAAATGAATAGCTATCTCAGAATCACAATGCTTGGGTGTATGACAGAAAAAAATACCTGTGTAACAACAGAGCTTTCTCACTTTGTACACAAAAAATAGGGTGAAACTCTTAGATATACCAGAATACCACCTGAACCTCTTTTAATAAGAATAATAGATGATACTTCGTTGACTTTCTGGTAAACACTTATAGTAGGAAAAACAAAGTCATATTATCAACATCTTAAGTGGTAAACTTTCCCTTGGTTACAGGAGCACAAAAATGATGTACTAGTAGGTTCATTACCACAGCATGAAATACTCAGTAGCTGTTAAAAATCATGAGATATATATATATATGCTTAATAACATGAAAACAGTGTTTAAAATGCATACTGTTAAGGGAAAAACAATCATACAATAAGCAATTTTTATTATATGATCCTAGCCATTTCTATGTTTACAAAGGCATAGAAAATGACCTGGATATACTTTAAGTTGTTAAATAAATTACATACAAAGCAATTAGAACAGTGCCTAATACACAGTAAATGCTATATAAGAATTTCTGCTATTATTATTTTGCAGCAATTGTGAGATTATGAGTGCTTCACCCCTTTTTTTACTTACACATATTTTCTTTTTCTCCTTATTAAACTATACTCATTCTATAATATATATTTACAATAAAATGCATATCATTAAAATATACGTAATTAAAACCAGGATTTTCACATCTAATAATCACAATCCAGGAAAACTAACCCATATTATAAATCCTCCACAGAACTGGTATACCTAATAATTTTTGCTCAGTGGCGTTTAAAGTTCAGTATGAAAAAAGCTCAGAATTAATGGTATATAGGAAAGAGAAGAAACAAACATCACAATTTTAGACATCTGAGTATTCTGTGCTGTACTAAGAAAGAAATTAATTTCACAAAAGCTCCTGACCTCAATCAACAAGCCTACACGTAAAGGAGCCGTCATTATTCAACACCACCTCCCCAACTCAGAAAGCCACAGGAGCCACTGCCATTCATCCAACAGTTATTTAATAATAGCGTTTCACGTTCACAGGATCACTTTCTAGGTGCCCCAAATGCTGCTAACGTTTCATGCATCATCTCACGTAATCCTCCCAACGGCCTCATAATAGAAGTGTAGGGCAGAGGGCAATGAAGCCCAGAGAGGTTAAGTAACTTATCCGTGGTTGCACAGCTCATAAGTGGAGCCACGATTTCAACCGAGGCAGAAGCTAGGCCCCAGCATCTAGTCACTAGTTCAGCATCTGCTATGAGCAAAATGTTAGGCATATCAACACCCTTGCCCTGCTAAGGCCAGGGTCTTGAACAATTACTCTGTCAATCCTCTTTCAACTCTCAATCCGAACCCCTACCTCTAGCACCACAGTCACTGTAAGTGCATTTATCGCCACTATCACCAGAACTCCTGACTATATGGGGAGAAATGTATCCCTCAAGTTCTGATTTGTGATTTGAAAAGTATTTCCTCAGAAATGGCTAGCCTGCATAATTCTATTGATAAGATAAATGTCACATTAACTAAGCTTTTTCATTGGTTATTCTGGAAATTTAACACCATTTTACCATGTTTTCAAATGAAAAGTGCATTCTTTTATTCCAACATTTTACTTTTAAATTATCAAACAAAAAAATTTTTTACAACATGTATTGATTCATAATCAAAACCACCATAATCAGGATATGGAGCAAAAAAGACATTTTAAGTAAAAAAGAAAAGCGACTTATAAACAGACAAAGACAATCCCTGTTATATCTCGTTCTGTGTCTGCCAACTAACTGACTAGGTTTTCCCTCCTTCCTAGGGAAAACGCATTGGATACCAAAATAGAAAAGTTCTGTATACTTTTGCAAAATATATGTTTATACCTATGGCATTTTTATCTTTATGGATATTTATTTAAAAGCTGTAGTTTTACGGAGGCTTTACCAAAACAGTTGCAATTCTTTTCCATGGCAGTGTTTTGACAAGTGTGGAAATTATTAAATCAAGCACACCTTTTCCACACCACACATGACAGAGCACTGCTTATCCATAGGGAAGGGTCTCTGGTGTAAGATTATCAAGCGTATATTTATGCAGTATTCAAAGACATTTGTAAATGTGTCCTGAATTTATCAAACTATAACCAGAAGTTCCTTATGTTGAAACAAAACAAACAAAAGTAAATTATACCAAGTCCAACAAACTGACAAAGGTAGTTTCAAATCTTACTATTAGCTCAAGGTCTCATCGGCCTTATAGATATCACCTGAGACCTCCTCACCCACAAAAATTATTTGGCACAGGGTGAAAAGAATGGCCAAGGAGTCACTTCCAGATCCTAATATTCTCCAACTTTTTTAACCACAAAGTTAGTCTTTATTCCTGATATTCTGCACTCATGAAACAAAAAGTCTCAACACAGGTCAAATACCACTTTGGAGCTGGAAAAAGTTACCTCAATGTTATTAATTTGATCGAAAACAAAAGGAAAATATTCATGGGCCCCAAACATTTCCTCCATACCTTCCCATATGATCTGGTGCCTGAAATTCCCATTATTAAAACTGTATTACAGGGCTTCCCTGGTGGCGCAGTGGTTGAGAGTTCGCCTGCCGATGCAGGGGACACGGGTTCATGCCCCAGTCCGGTAAGATCCCACATGCCGCAGAGCGGCTGGGCCCGTGAGCCATGGCCGCTGAGCCTGCGCGTCTGGAGCCTGTGCTCCGCAATGGGAGAGGCCACAACAGTGAGAGGCCCGTGTACCGCAAAAAAAAAAAACTGTATTACAACAACTTGAGACCGAATTTCTAGAAAAGCCTCTACTAAAGCACACAGGCTACTCTAATACAACTGTAATCTATTAAACTAAGTCACTCTCTAAAATCTCGGCTTGAATGACTTTACCCAATTGTTCTATGACAGGACAGAAAGCTGAGAAAAGCATTCCTACTGCCATAGACAGGTTCTGATTTGGATAGAGAGGGATTGTGGAGACCAGTATCAGCATCATGCAACCCTGCAAGGAAGGCAGTGGGGCAGTGAAGCAACAAGAAAGTACCACAAGGGAAGTGGGTTTCTAAAAGGAGTGCTAAGAAAGAAGAAAGAATAGCAAAAGGCCCAAAGACAATTCATATGCTTCACTAAAACTAGCCTGATCTACATAACCTTTGCTGGGGCACCCGTGGCATGCCCCTTCCTGCAGCGTTCTAAGTACTCTTCCCACCACAACCTCATTTATTTTTTAATGAAATAGGTCAGCTTGACAAAGGGCAAATGCCTGAGCTGAAACAAATTTCCCTAGGGTTAGTCAGAGGAAGTTTCATTACAAGTCTAAAACTATGAGCCAGCACAAACAGGACAGATGCAAGTGTGGGAGAGAAGAAATATGAGAGGGACAAAGAATAAAGGGTGTACCACTGTTATTATTGTTACAGATGACACATAGAAGGAAGTCCATAGGAATTTTGCTTATTAATACTCTAGCCTACTGTGAGGCCCAGCAACAGACGTATCCATACTCGCTACCTCCAAACTACAAGAATAAGCAGGAAGCAAGGCCTGAAGAGGTTTGAGTGCTGAGGGCAAGACTATCCATACAGATCTGGCTTCGGAGGTCACCATCCTTTATGGATTCCTACTGTATCCTGTTCACATAAGGAGAGGTGGAGTCAGATCAAAATTGGCCTTTACTATTTGATTCCCACCCCCAGCTAAAGGGGATTCCATCTGTCTTCCCCTAAGGGCAGTCCCCGCTACAGCCCACTTCATGAAAGCCCATTCACTCTCCCTTAGTCATTGGTTCACAAAACATTGGAGAGGAGTGCACCTATTCTGTACCTGGTGCAGTTGCAAGATCACAGGTACAGAGATGAACAAGACATAGTCTATGCAGCAGAGGATCTCAAAGGCTAATATGGGAGACAGACATAAAACAGTAACAATAGAATGCGATAGATACTATAATAGAAATATGTACACACTCAATGCTACAGGATTACAGGGGAATAATTAAGCTTTAAAGAAGCAGTAACATACATCTGCTCTTTAAGGACTGGGAGTTTCTTGGGAGTCAAGAAAAAGGGACAGAAATTCAAGGAAAAGGGAAGGGCTCAGGCAAAGATAAGGTAATTTGAAAGAAGTTGTTATGTTCAACACAAATGTGGGAAGTGTCTGTGGTTGAATCATGGTATATGTGAACGGGAATTTCAGGAAATGAAGATTAATAGATTATGTTGTTTAACAAAGGGTGTAGTATAAAATACAAAAGAGCTTATTAGTTCTTTATAGGTAATATAGCTCTTTTTAACTCCCTGTAGGTAAGGGGAGTCATGAAGGTTTTAAGGCAGGGAAATGATAAACAGATTTGTACTACAGAAAGAAATGTGACAAGGCCAGAGAAAGAAAATGATTAATTTTATGAATCGAACTAGAATTGCAGACAACCTCCAATTCTTCCCAAAAAATCACTGGATCCTTTTCCTTAATTATATGGATATAATTGGGAAACTGTTACGCTTGCTGTCTCAAACTCACATCTAAAATATTCAACTGACATTTAATTTTTTACTTATTTATGATTTCTATCTGTGAAATTTCATTTTTTAAAGTAAGAATGAATTCTTCTCTGTTCAATTACCATTTTTCATAAAGCATTCAATAAGTACTCACTGATTATGGGGCATAATAACCTATAGGATCTATTCTATAAATAAATTTTATGCTTTCTGATTCTGTTTCTATCTTTTCCATTATTTCTATCAATTCTCTTATGTTCTCTGATTCTATTTCTAGTGTATTGCTACAGGCTATTAGAGAAATATAAGGTCAAGTAGGTAAATATTCACACAAGTGCATTTAAAGCATGCCTCTCCTCTTTCCTTCTGGCTGCAGCTCATGGGGATATGGCTCCCTATCTTACGCACATCAGTACTTGGGTGCCACAGTGATACCATTAGGTATATTTCTTACATTCAGTAGTAACTCAGTGTGGAAGTTGGAGTCTCTGTGAAACTGTTTAGCAGATCATATAGGATATTACTGGAATTCCATCAGTATTTTTTCTAACATTCAGAGTTGCTGTAAGTGAAAGGACCCTAATGAAATTTTTGCGATTAGCCTTGGAAGAACTGCTCTTTACAGACTAGTCAGCTTCTTTGAGGTACAATAAAGGAAAATATCATTGTAGCAAAGGCCTTTTATAACCACAGCATTGCTTTAAAAAGACCATTATTATATTTTCCTACAGACAACTAAGTAGCAAAATGGAAACATTCTTAAGAGTTCCTTCTCAGTTTGGTTAGAAACTGCACAGCGCTAATCAGCTGTTGAAATCTAAACTGATTATTTCTGAAGTGTCAACAGATGCACAAGCTCCAGAGCTGAAACAGGAACATGTGTCTGGTTTTTTGTAAACAGGCTGAAGGAATACAACTGACAGAAGTATTGTCTCTTCTCTAAAGAGAGAAAATATTGTCTCAGAAAATGCAGTGTGAAAATGTTGCACATGGTTTTATTAAATGTCCCAAACAAAGTAACCTAGAAGGCCAAGAAAAAGGGAAGTGACCAAAGGCAGGTAGAGAACAGGAAAAAACAAGAGAAAAAGAGTAAAGACATTCTACCTGCTGCAATAATGCAATGTAATATATCTTTACATTTTTAGCATTTTCTTGAAAAGGGCAACCTCCACCCCCTGAAAACCCTAAGGACGCAGTCAGGCATATTCTTCTTGTACCATCACAGAAAAGTAAGGGACATTTTAGTGTTTGATAGTAACATGCTGTAATCCTCTGGCTCCTTGGAGCAACCAGTGTCTTCAAAGTAGTCCTTTCCAATTTCCTGCATAGATATTATTTGATAGCATTTCTGAAACTTGCCTGACATGGGTTCCTTCCTTGCTGATTCTGATTCAGTACACCTGGAGTGAAGTGTAGGCCTCTAGTTTTATAAGCATCCCAGATGATTCTTATGATCAAACAAGTTTGGGAAACAGGCTGCATAACACAACTATTTTTAAAACAACTTGGGTATGAGGATTATCCCTCCCCCAGAATTTCACAATATTCCTTGAAATGAAGGGAGACCCAACAGTGCTATGTGAACTTGCTGAAGCACTCTTACCAAATCGGCAGTGGCATAATTAAATGGGCTAACAAATTTCCTAAACATATACCCAATTGTATTTCAGCTAGGGAATCCCCTAATCAGATAATTCTCCAAAATAAAGGAAAGATGTGTCTGACAAAGCCTCGCCTGGTTAATCAAGAGAAATTCCCATGGCTAGATTTTGCCACAGGTGATCTGGAGCGCTGCTATGTCTCCGAAGCTAGGGTCAGCTCCTCCCCAAATGTTCACACACAGACAAAGCCAGCTAATTTCCCTGTTAACTGTGAGTGAGTCACCATCCTAACAATTTAGATTGCTAAGGTGCACATATTGAAATATATGCTTCCCGGCACAATTCCATATCCAATTACCATAGTAAATCCAATAAAGGCACAGTAAAACTGCCACTCAGCCAGGGGAGAAATACGAAGTCATAAGCCAATTCAAATATTGCTAATGCCCGTGGAGGAACAACTGTGGATGCCTAGAACCCCTGTCAGGAAACCCCGTCTTATCTTTTTCACCTAGGAATTTTTCATAATAAATTTCAGCTGGAAAATTTTGGTAAGTTTCTACATCCTAAGCTAAATGAATGCCTGAAAGAGATTCCCATTTTTTATTTGAGTTTTGCAACATCTCTCTATATGCCTCTTCCCTTTTAAGTCTTAGAGCAACAAGCTTTCAGGTAAATATAACTGCTAAAACATCTATGTATGAAGTCAAAATTTTGCATTCCCTTTGAAATGGAAACATAATCAGTGAATTTGTGTCTTCAAAATATGTCCAGTTTTCAGGCAAAATATCATCTTAAATATAATTTAATCTGAACTGTCAAAAGACTTAAAAGTTATTTAAGGTTTAAAAGAGAAATTCCTTAAATTTATTTAAATAACTTAAAAGTTATTTATAGTTTTATTAAGAGGTAACTTACTGAAAATAAAGTCAGGGTTTTTTATTTTGTTTTGTTTTTGTTTGTTACTTAACCATACTTAGATGGTTTACTTGTAGCTGTCTGGGCAAAGATGGAAAGAGACAGGACATACATATGCTAACTATGGCATTCTTTCTCAGAATAAATTATGACAGTCTTTTAAACATAGGGCCAATGCAAAACTCTAAAAATGTACAGGAAAACCTAGGACTACGAGCACTAATACAGAACAAAGCATCTAAAATTCCCCTGAGATATTTAGTTTGTGTCTTAGTAAAAGGCAGTAACATTCCAGAGAGGCAGATGAAGGCTCAGCATAAAGGACTTTCTAAGAATCAGAGCTGACCAACAATACAACAGCTTCTCTCGCACAGAAGTGGTCAAGGAAAATCCCAGAGACCACCTGTCACACGTGCTGCCAAGAATATTCTTGCTTTGTTTAGGAAGTTGTTCTAAATGACCTCTGGGGTCACTTCCAAGTAAGTGTTTGATTCATCAAGGTTATTTTCAGTGGTGAAATAAATGACACGAGTGTACACACAAACAAACACACACACACACACACACACACACACACACACACACACACACACTTGTAGTCCCAGAAGAGAACGTAGAAGCCTGATATTTTTAAATGTGATTTTATAGGCAAAAAGCAGAGATTGAATCAGCTACATCCTCAAACCACCATTCTGCAGAAGGGAATAAGGTACAAATTTGTTCTCCCTCAGCATGCTCTTTGAGTCAAAGAACAAGCCCAGGTCCCTAGTGGCCTCTAGCATATTCTTTAACAGGCTGCCATCAATCTAGTTCTTGGGACAGACTGGGAGCTACAAAACTACAGAACACATTTGGATGTATAATTGTATAAAAAAACACAGATGTCATGAAATGAACTTTCTCTGCTCTCCAGCATATTTCAGTTTCCCGTGCGAGAAAAACCTAGTAGTTTCCTGAAAAAGCGCACCAGAAAGTAAACAAACAAAAGGAGTACTAGACTTCAGTCTTTTTCAGGAGTAGGCTTAGCCTGTGAGTTCTGAGACAAATCAACTTGCTTATGAACTGAAAGCCTTGGAGAGCTCCATTAGTCTTGAAATAGGAAAGAAGGAGAAATCGGGTCCTATGGAGACAGCTCTTTATCCCCTTGCATAACCTCATGAAAAGCATCCCCCTTATTCAAAAACTAGAGACTCCAATGTAATTAATCAAATAGTTTTTAAGTAACACCTTATTTTTCTTTCTGTATCCTCTGCTTGCTACTTCTACTTTTTAGATATGCACTCTTTTCTCCTAAAAGAATTGCTGCTACACAGATAGCCAGGTTCCATGGTATAACAATTAAGATTTTGTTAACCTTAGAACTTTATTGAAGCGCTATGCTAAATACCTTGGAAGAGTTTCTTATGTGATTTACCAAGATGAACCAATGAAATGAAAGCAGAAACAGGAATAAAAGCTACATTTTCTGCCATATTTAACTTTTGGAAGTTTTTGTTTAACATCAAACAATCAGTATCTTCCCATTAAATCTGCCTTGAGACATGGACCCCAAATAAAACCTTTTTCCTCCTTTCTCCTAGTTCTTAATAGAGTTTTTAATTATAGTTTCTTCTGGATGCTAAAGTAGAAATGTTCTTCATGGACAGCAATTAAACACAGACATTCCAACCAACAAACATACAAAATACTGTTTAAGTAACCATAATTAAGAAATGTCAAATAACCTTAGATACTATTTTCCCCTATCACATTAACCAACACTGATAAAATTCAGTGCTGTCAAAGGTGACAAAACAAGGACCCAAAGATTACTTGTAGTGTAAACTGGTAACCTTTTCACAGGGCAATCTGCCCATGCTTTATCCACCAAAATGGTCATTGCACATACTTCATGACAGCAATTCTGCAGCCAAGTTATCCTAAGGCCGCTGTGCAAAGGTAAATGGATGGACAGGCCATTCACTGTAACACTGTTTATGTAATAGCAAACACCTAGAAACAAAGTAAATGCTCATCGTTGAAGGACTATCTAAGTAAATCACAGTGTATCCTCGGGGTATAACGTATAATGGAATTATATGCACCCAAGAACAAAAAAAAAGTCCAAAAAAAAATTCCTAACTGCAAAATCAAGTCATAAGTCAGTATGCACAGTGTAATCCTACTGGTAGTAAAAAGAAAAATATATAGATGTGGTAGTCTATATTCTAGCTGAACTAGCACTAGACTTAACATGCTAGAATATACCAAAACTTATGGAAGGATAATTAAGAAATTAGTAACATGAGAAACGGAGGGCTGGGATTACCTGTGCAGTGGGGCTTTTACTTTTCATTTTATATCTTTCTCCACTGTTTTAACTTCCTACTCTGTCCCTATGCCACTTTTATTTAGAATCTTTATTTAGACTACTCTCCAGTCCCAGACCATGGCAGAATTTTGTAACACTGGCCACATCCCCTGTGGGATGCAGCTCACTACCCACACCTCATCATCCCCAGCACTATCACACCATAACACCAAAGTTCCAGTTCGGAACTTACGTAATGAATGGTTTCAGAGCTGACATTTCCCCCACCACTTTTCTTCTTTCTTCACATCCTTATGTTATTTGTGCTGATTTTGGCCTCCCTTTCTCTAAAATGTAAGCTTGTCTGAGAGCAAGGTCAATGTTGTTTTAATCCTTGCTTCCGCCAAAAGCATCTAGCACAGTACTTAACAGGTATGAGTAATAAATAAATGTTAGGTTTGCTTTTTATGAGATTATAGCTTTGAGGTTAAAATTTTATTTTAAAGGGAAGAAACTACCACACTTTCCTGATCATGTATGTTTGCTAATAAATCACCTCCACATTACAAAAAGAAACACTGAGGTACTTTAAACTTAGATTTGCCATTATTAAACAATTAAGTAAAAGATGGAGAAAAGGAGACCGAAACATTAAAAGAGGTCTAAATAAATTTTGTAAATGGTATGAAAATATGCAGTCTTTCATTAGGTATGCCATATGGGGCAAGAGAACATAGGCAAAGAAAAAGGAACTGATTGAAGAAAAAAGTGTTATAATAATCCCCTCATTTCCAACAGCATCAACTACAATTTCAAAAAAAAAAGGCACTGGTTTCAGCTCCAAGTACACATTTATAACAGTGAATAGGAACTACCCATCAGAATGGAATGATTATTGATTTCTTAATGGATTACTGCTGTACGAATTTATACTCACCAAAAAACCATCAATCTTTGTGTAATAATTATAAACCTATCACCGTACATACAGCATTCTGACTGAATTGAAACTTACTGCTATCTGCCAGGAAATGACCAGTTTTCTATTTCTCCAGCTCCAACCACAATACAGAATGGCGAGCAGATACTTACATCAAATGTTATTACAGGACATGGCTTTGTGACAGCCACAACATGCACCATCTGTAAATGGCTATTAGAGAGGTAAACAGTCAGGTCCTGGTGAACGTTTTCTTATTATTCATTAGCTATGAAAACTGTAAATAAAATGAGCATTAGGTAGTTACACTTGTCAAATGCCTATCATTACTGCCAGGTAGTGGAGAAGGGGTCAAGGGCAAACAGTACATTAGCTGAAGTCATGCTGTTCTGATTTTATATCCTAATTTCAAACCTCTCCCCAAATCTGCATCAGAAGTGCCAAACCACTAAGCTACAGAGGTTAGGTCTCTGTCTAAACCCTAAGTGTATTCTTAGTGAACTGCATTTTTACTAAATACGAAGTGGAACACCATTATAATTCAAATATTATTTTCCAAAAAGAAAGCCCCATTATGTCAGTTCCACCAAGCAGTCTTTAATCATTGGATAATTATGTGATCCAGCATTAATCAAATAATTTCTAATTCTTGTATTTTCCAGCTGTAGGTTTTAGATAACACCACTTCCTTCCAGATAGTTAATCCCATTCTGAACACCTTATTGATCTATAGTATGCACATATAGTCATAGAATGAAGATAGTTAATCCAACCTAAATAAAAGTAATTTGCAATCAATGGTATACTTGTCATTTTCTCTTTAGCTTCTAATCTATTGAATATTATCAGAATTTTTGGTTAGATATATCAATTTTCTTTTCTGAAAATTATAACATGTAATTTTTCCACCCAATTAACTCACTTTAAAAAATGTATTTCCAAAACATCCTAGGAACTAAAGAAATGAGATTTGATTGTTTTTAATAAAGGATTCCCTTTCCTAAGTACTAAGAGACTATTAAATTATCATGATAATCAACCATAATAATTAAAATACTATTAAGTATAATATAAAATCAAATAGAAAAGCTAAATAAAGTTACCATAATAAAATAAAATAAATTTGTGAAACACCACAATGGATTTGTGAAACAGTGGAATTTGTGGATGGCAAACTTGTCTGTTTTTTTAATGGAAAAGAATATTCTAAACGTTATAACAATCAAGTAAGAAAAATACTCATTCTCTAGAAGGCAAGAGATGACTTTAGACTGAGTTGATACTACTTATAGTTCAAGTAATATCTTAGGAACCATATCTAATAAGTATAAAAATAATATGCAAATATTTATAAACTACAAAGAATAACAGTTAATTGCACCAGAAAATGAGCTACGTGCTTTATGTAAGTTAATGCATTTATTTCTTAAAACCTTATGACAGGTATTATTATTTACAGCTGAAGGAAATGAATGTAGAATATCCAAGAAACACTCCCAAGGTCACATAGTAGAACAATCAAATATCGGCAATTCCCCACATTTACCTTAAAGTAAGGAGCAGAGCAAGGACTTGACCCCAGGTCTATGTTACTTGAAAATCTTAACCACTTCCATTGGGCCCCACCCCAAAGCATAACAACAGCTGCACCCACAGAAACTGCTATGTTCCAGAGCAAACAGGTACCCAGTATTTATTGTGAATGAAGCAAATGAACACATGAATGAAAAGAAGGAAAGAGCAAATTATGTAAGGGAAGCAACACCAGGCCAAGAGCAAGAACATAAGGCTTTAAATCACTCTTCTACTCTTTCCCCATGTGGGCCTCAATGTGCAGGTTTCTAAAGTACAGGTTTTGGAATAGATATTACAGTATAAAATACTGTGTTTAACATACTGGTGCATGTGCACGCACAGGCATGCATGCACACACACACACATAAACACACGCATGCAGAATTCTATTTATGGAAGGGAAAGGACAGTCATTTAGTGAGACCTTGAGCCCATATGTATCATCTACTATGTTTTCCTGGCCCAATTCTGAGTGTTGGGGTTACATCAGTGACCAAGACAAATGTTCTTCAAGCGTGTGTTGAGAGAAGAGACAAATAAATAAACTAGATAATTTCAGATACTATTAAGTACCACAAAATATAATAGGGTAATGTCATAGAATGCCTGAGAGGGGCTTATTTATCTAGGGTGCTCAGGAAAAGCCTCTCCAAAGGGGCAACAGTTGAGTGACAGCAGAAAAGAAGGAGGCTTCATTCAAAGTTATGATGGAAGAGTGTTCCAAACCCTCAGATGGGAATGAACTTGCCCTGTCCAAGGAGAAGAAAGAGGGAGATATTTTGAGAGTTTAGTGAAGAAGAAGAAGAATGGAGGAGGACTCAGACAGAGGCAGGAGCTACATGTCCTACAGGATCTTGCAGACTGTGGAAAGGAATTTCAACTCTATTCTGTTTTTAATAGAAAAGTTTTGTGTTTAAAGCAATGGATGATTATTATCTGGTTTCAGTTTTAGAAAGTGCAGGTCTGACTATCGGGTGGATTATGGGGCAAAGAGAAAAAAGAATGGAGGCAGAAAGACCAGCTACAAATTTTTGTAATATTTTATGTTTAGAAGACTAGGAAATGATGGCAGCTCAGACGAGAGATGTAGGAGTGAACATTATATAAATTCAAGATATATTTTGGGGGACTTCCCTGGTGGCACAGTGGTTAAGAATCTGCCTGTCCATGCCGGGGACACGGGTTTGAGCCCTAGTCCGGGAAGATCCCACATGCCGCGGAGCAACGAAGTCCGTGCGCCACAACTACTAAGCCCACGCACTGCAACTACTGAAACCCTAGAGCCCGTGCTCCACAACAAGAGAAGCCACCGCAATGAGAAGCCCACACACTGCAACGAAGAGTAGCCCCCTCTCATCGCAACTAGAGAACGCCCAGGTGCAGCAGCGAAGACCCAACACAGCCAAAAATAATAAATTTTTTAAAAAAATTTTTTAAAAAGATATATTTTCGAAGTGAAGCCAACTATTTCTGATGGACTACATGTAGAGTTTGAGGAAAGGACCAGTACCAGATACAGATCGGAAAGTCAAAGCATTGCAGTATTTAAAAAAAGAAACTGAGAAAGAGACAATGACCTGCAGATGGAAACATAAGGGCTGCTAATAGATGTAGGTGAATACCAGATGTTTTCTGTTCACTGAGTAATTGGCAGCCACTGATTATGACACTTCTAATGAAGCCACTCCCTCTCTGTTTCTTTCTCTCAGACAGGGGCAGCACATTTTTCTCACTTTTCTATGGAAAGCTTCTAGCTTGGGCTTCCCTAGTGGCCCAGTGGTTGAGGGTCCACCTGCCGATGCAGGGGACACGGGTTCGTGCCCCGGTCCGGGAAGATCCCACATGCCGCGGAGCAGCTAGGCCCGTGAGCCATGGCCGCTAGGCCTGCGCGTCCGGAGCCTGTGCTCCGCAACGGGAGAGGCCACAACAGTGAGAGGCCGCATACCGCAAAAAAAAAAAAAAAAAGCTTCTAGCTTTGTGATTGCAACTAACTGGACCATTTCCTTTATCTCAATAGTCAGTAACCTAGAAAATCAAAACACATGGTAAAAGTAGAAACTTGGAAATAAGTACTAATGACCAAGCCCAGGGTCTCTCAGGGGAAGCAAAGAAGTAAAACACCAAATTCAAAGCATGAGTGCACTTTAAAGCAAAAAAAAACAAAAAAAGGCTTTATTATAAAGTGATAAATACAACTTAATAGGCCTTAATCGCCAGAGGTGTGCGCATCCAGATACATGATTCTGAAAATATATCAGTATCCAAAATGTATCCAAGAACTCCACACTTGCAAAGCAAGCATTTGGGGGAGTGCTGAAGTTCCCCACCATCCTGAAGAGCCACCCAAGTAGGTAACAATGCACTTTAATTTATTAAAAACAACTTGCTAGCAGCAAAAGTATTTTACAGTAATTCAACTCCAACTGCTCACACAATAGAGAAAAAGATGGCGGGCTTCCCTGGTGGCGCAGTGGTTGAGAGTCCGCCTGCCGATGCAGGGGACACGGGTTCGTGCCCCGGTCCGGGAAAATCCCACATGCGCTGAGCGTCTGGGCCCGTGAGCCATGGCTGCTGAGCCTGCGCGTCCAGAGCCTGTGCTCCGCAACGGGAGAGGCCACAACAATGAGAGGCCCGCGTAACGCAAAAAAAAAGAAGAAAAAAAAAATGGCAAACAAAATTACGGATTTATTACCACAAAGGGTTCTTTTCAGCATAAAAATGCAGATGACCTGTTATCATTAAATTGCTACCGTAGAGATATAAGCACTTTCAGTTCAGTTAGGATTAAGTACATTGCTTTCCAATATATGCCAGTTAAATATTATAGGCTTAATTTACAGAACCTATACCAAGCAAACTACATTTCATGAACTTCCAAATAACATACAATTTTGTTGTAACAATAAAGAAAGGAAAAAGAAAAGAAAAAGAAAAACCAAAGCTAGAGAAGCAATAAAATGATTAGTTCTTAAGAAGATGTTACAATGTGAACAATGAGAAGACTTGGCATTCTCCAAGCTATTAAATACACCACCTGATTTTTTGTAGCTATAGGCATGATTACAGATGTCTGTAAAACTAGGTAACGATTGGTTGCTCTTTTAAAATTGCTCAGACACATTTAACCAACTATTTCAAGAAAGGATTCAGATAAAAACTGGAAAAAGAAACTTTCCTAAAGGTTGGGTATCTGATCCTAGGTACTGTTATAACAATTATATCATGGACAAAGGTGATAAGTATCACGATTGCTCTAAGAAAATTAAGGTCTGGCCTCACAATCTAGCATAAGCAGAAATGTGTACAGTTTCAAGGAAGAGGCATTTGATTCATGGGTTTTTTTGGTTTTGGGGGGGTTTTTTTTGCAGTACGCAGGCCTCTCACTGCTGTGGCCTGCCCCGCCGCGGAGCACAGGCCCCGGACGCGCAGGCCCAGCGGCCATGGCTCACGGGCCCAGCCGCTCCGCGGCATGCTGGATCCTCCCGGACCGGGGCACGAACCCACCTCCCCTGCATCGGCAGGCGGACCCTCAACCACTGCGCCACCAGGGAAGCCCGATTCATGGGTTTTTAAACGATCTTTGGGATTTAGCTACTGGGTAAGAGTTCCCTAAAAAAAGCAGCAGTATTACTCCCATTTTCATGTGTGTCTACTAAATGGCTAGGTTATGATTTGAGAGATCTTGGATCGTGGAAATTAGAAACCTTCATTAGACAAAATAATAATAATAACTTTATTTTTTTATTGAAGTATAGTTGATTTACAATGTTGTGTTAATTTCTCCTGTACAGCAAAGTGATTCAGAAATATGTGTGTATACATATATATATATATGTATATCAACACACACGTACACATTCTTTCCAAAATTCTTTTCCATTATGGCTTATCACAGGATATTGAATAATAATAACTTTAAAACTATAAACTTTCTCAACAATCTCTCTTACTTCACACTTCTTAAAAACAAATAACCAAAATGTCTTGGGGTGAATTTATATATATGTATATAAAGATTGTCTACAGATCTTCTAGAATCTTTATAAAATCTATCTCTGTACTGTAGAGCAACATTGGCCTAAAAAGATGCATTTTATGAAGTCATGTGAGGCCTCTAAGCACTTGAAGCTTTTAGTCTAACAGAGTATTTTGCTTGAGTGAGTGTTGCAAAGAGAGTTCAAGAGCCTAAGCTAGTGTTAACTTGAGACCATTTATTTTAAAACTGCCTTGTGGGTAAAAAGACTAGCTGGGTGATGTATCCTTAGTACACACAGTGCTGAAGTGACCAAACCTGTGGGGTTAATCTGACTAATAACTTATAGAAATAACTGAGTTACATCTCTAAGGTGTCTAGCCAAATAAGCAATTCATATTAACTCATAATGTAGTTAAAAATTAATAGGCAGCCTTCCTGATGGAGACACATACGTATAAGGCAACATGCTAGCTAACTTCTGTGGAAAAGAGAAACTAATATTTCTTGAAATGTGTTAGGCACTGTGATAGAAGCTTTACTGAAGTGTTTTATTAATCCTCACAACAACCCCAAGAGACAAGCACTAACTTTGCCTATTTGACAAAGGAGGAATTGGAGATTAACACATAGCACAGCCCAAGTCATAAACCCAAGTCTGATCAGCACTGAAGTCAGGCTCTGACGGCTACCCTCAGGCTGTAGAGATTATAGTCATTTTGCCTGCGCTCAAGGAGATTCCAGTCTTACAGGGGCGATAAGATGTACACAAGCAATGGAGTAATGGTAAAACAAGATAGGAAGTGATAAAGGCTTCCTAGTTTTTAGAGAGGAAACTATTCCTGGATAAAAGGATCATTTTGTTTTAAGGACTGACTGCACTGACACTATGCTCATAGTAACCCAGACCCAGGAAAAGTTACACTTCAGACATGAAGAGCAAAATGTGTAACTTTAAATGATCTCATTGGGATTTACAAAGATTTCTGCATCTTTTAACCAATGACCTATGAGTAGCCTGTTTATTATGTATTCTGCTATAAAATCTTCTCAAAAGAATATCCACTTTTCTTCTTGATTGTTCACAGAGGAAAAAAATGGACATTACTGGGGACTGATATATAGTTCTGAGAATTCCAGATATGCAACAGAGAGATGGGTAATGATGTAGGACACACAGCTCCATGAGTATGGAAATTCATGGAATTTCAGAACCATACTTGGAATTCACTCACCAACATATCTAGTAAATAAGTAAACAAGACCCCTCTCTGGGCCAGGTCAGGAGAGAGTCACACTGTGCAGTCAAATCCTGCCACCAAACACGTCTTCTGAACTGCCATCTTCAAATGAAGTGCATTCCTACCGCATAATTACCATTTCAATTACATCCCTCACAAACAGAGCAGGTTTATTTGTGATTCGCATTCATTAGGTAATTTTAGCTTCATTTCTTTAGTAATTGATTTGAATACAACAGAATTAATAATTGCCTCATATCTGCACACACATTTCTTTTCAAACAAGGACGATCTGACAGCACTCAGACAGATGAAGAGCAAAAATATCCACTCAGGGATGCAGATATCTTGAGTTTTATCAGCAATGCTTTGGACTACTTTTTTTTTTTTAATTGTTGTTGCTTAAAAGCAGAGTAAAAGCACATCCTTTCTAGAAGACTAGTTGATACCACATGTATGTGGAATCTTTTTCTCGGTTATTTGATTCAAGTTTTTTCTCATACTCTTTTCATCTAACAATAAAATAATAGCTACCATTCTGGTTAACTTACACCATGCCAGTCACCATGCTGGAGCCTTTACATGTATTATTTCTAACACTTGCCACTCTGACAAAGCAGATTATTAATATCCCTGTTTTACAAACTGAGATTCTAAGAGATGAAATATCTGTCTAGAGGTCTCACATTTGATATATATCAGGGCTCACTTTTTTTTTACCACATAGGGAGGGGAAGAGGAAAATTCATTCAGTTCTGTATTTTTTAAAAATATATGTTTATTATTTTCTAGTAACAAATAAAAGGCTTAAGTAATGCCAGGAAGAACAGATTCCTCTGAGACTGCTTAAATAAATATTAAGATCAAGTTTTAATGAGCACATTGTATGTTAGATGTGAAAGCATTTCGAATAGTCTAAAATATTTTACAAATAAAATATATGACTTTTAATAGGCTTAAAAACTGTTTTTTCTTAAGCCAGTTAAACATATACCCTGATCTTGTTTTTATTATTTATGGGCTTAGTAAACCTTCCCTTCAACAATAATACATGTGTAAACTTCATCTCACGTCTGATAAATTTTTATTGCAGTATTATCACAAGGTTAATTTTAGAAGAGTATTCCAGTAGGTAACAGCCAACCTGGGAATTCTAAATCTCTGACAGGGTATGATCTGAAGAAAGTCTTTTGAAACACTCAGTGCTTGTGTCTTAGATACTTCAGGAGGAAAATGGAAAAACAAGAGATCAGAGAACAAAAACTGGATGCAAAAGCCCATCTCATCTGCTCAATATCAAATTCCTTCTTCATTGCCGCCTCCCATGAGGGAAAAAAAAAAAAAAAGAAAGAAAGCAGAGAAAGTTCTTACTGTTTCTGGCAGGCTTATGGTCTCCCTAACTCCCCAACGGCCTTTCCCACTGAAATGAAGTAAAAAGGCAATTGAGGGACAAGATCAAAGTTGACTGCATCCGTTATAATTTAGGAACACAACCAATTAGGATACCTCTCAGACACAGCACATATTTCAGTCACTTTTGCAAAAGATAAAAGCAATAGGTGAGTCCAAGATGGCCATCAGTAACACCACTGGGTTATGACAGCAAACAATCTATTTTATACTACCGACTTCTACTGCTTCAATCTTCCAATCTTTCTAGGCTGAAACCCTTAGGACTCCAGTTCTTCTAACCAGTCAACCCCCATCTTTCACTCCCTGGCTTTCAGATATCTGAAAAAGTACACTTCTTTCTATTGACTATCAATATTTATCATTTATCTTCTACCAGAAACCACTTTAATCTTATGGCCACATTCTTCATCACTCAAGCAGGAGGTAACTTCTTTAATTAACTTATAAATTCAGATATTTATTTATGCTTTCTGAAAGAAGAAAAAAGGAAGGGAAAGGTCCTATTTTTCATTTGCCTATTCCTCTCTCCAGTAGATCTGCTAACTCAAGTGGGTTCTGTGGCTTATCCCTCACTTCTGGATTCGCCATTTGTTTCTCTCTTCTTGAGCTAGCTCTCTTCTCTGTTCTCTATACTCCATACCTCTACTCTTTCCTTTCAATGAGCAACATTCAATGGAATTTTAAATTGATGAACATGAAAAAGAGACTAAGGGTCTTTTAAAAAAGTAAACTTGGGCTTCCCTGGTGGCGCAGTGGTTGAGAGTCCGCCTGCCGATGCAGGGGACATGGGTTCGTGCCCTGGTCCGGGAGGATCCCACATGCCGCGGAGCGGCTAGGCCCGTGAGCCACAGCCGCTGGGCCTCTGCGTCCAGAGCCTGTGGACGCAACGGGAGAGGCCACAACAGTGAGAGGCCTGCGTACCGCAAAAAAAAAAAAAAAAAAAAAAAAAAAGTAAACTTTATTATCATATACAAGGTAGAACGGAAAACCTAAGGATAAGTTTTAACTTATTCTACTCAGATTTCTTTTGGCATCGGAATGCTACATGTCTCCTTACTATTGCCAGAAGTACACTTATATGAACATTATTTACTTTACAGCATCTCATGCTATGAATCAATATCACTCAAAAAACTTTCCAGAGTATGTAACTTTATTTGGAAATTCCACTGTATTACAGCCATTAAGAAAACACCTTATATTCAGAATAAATTTAAAATAATATTCAATGAGTCTGTTGACAGCATTTGTATATGAGAATACCCCTGACTTCAGTATTTATCATCAACGGCAGTAGTCCAATTTCACGAGTCTATTATATCACTGAAATTTCAAGGTTAGACCTTTCTTATCAGCGATATCATTGTCTCTCTTACAAAACAGCTCCGTGCTTTGAGAAGATGGTTCACTGAATTCGTTTTTTTTTAATTATACAAGTAAAAGATCTTTTATAAAAGATCCAAATAATGCAGAACTATTTAGAATAAATGATAAAACACCCTATTTACCTTCACATAAGCCAAAGTGAACACTACCAATAGTCTGGTCTTTCCTTCCTTCTTTCCTTCCTTATTCTTTGCTTTCACTCTCTCTCTCTCTCTCTCTCTCTCTCTCTCTCTCTCACACACACACACACACACACACACACTTTTAAAACATAAATGGCGCTCTCTTGTACATACAGTTGTATGAAAGCAATTGTTTAGTTAACTATAATTTCTCTGATTTGCTTAAAAAATAACAGATCTTTAAATCTGTTACCAGTTATTGTACTCAAACTGTGGGACCAACTAAAACTACCCAAATTCATCAAAAGATAACCTTATTGTTAGCACAATATATGTAAAAATAATTTATTTTAAATTGTTTTCTTGGGGAGCAGGGATGTTTCTTTTTGTTCCCAAAAAACTGAATCCCAAAACTGTAATTAGGTCATTAATCTGTCATAGTTCAGACAGATGGCAGTGTGTAATTCATATTTTGAGTAAAAAACAGAAGACTTACAGAAAAATATCTCGTATTTCTTTTTCTAGTTCTCAATTATGTTCAAACAAAATCTATTACCACTTTCAAATATTTTGCAACATTCAGCAATATAATAGAATTTGTTTTATATTTCAAAATACTATATTAGAATCAGTGTTCTTAAAGTACTTATAATTTTAAAACAGTCTAAAAATGATTAAGTACTACTTACCTATTTTCAATACCTAAAAATTCTTAAACAGCCCAATGTCCAAGCTCTAAGTGATATATGAATAATCTAAGCAATCATTTCTAGTAAAAATAAATGAACCTACTTCAATCAGGAGTTAAATGTAAATCCTCAGCTCGAAAAGGTATACCAATGCTACTTTTCCATCAAGAAGGTAACAAATGTAATGAAAATAATGCAATCTACCTCAGACCATCTGGATAATAAAGATACTGACATAAGTCTGATTAAAAGGCTTGAAAGACATGTCTTACAAAAGAAATATATTTCCATATGTAAATACTACTTGCTAAAATGTTTGTTTTGAACAACAAGGCTCTTCATGAAAATGACATAACAGGAAATGTTTTATATAGTTGCAGAAGGAATAATTCCTCTTTAGAACTCAGCCAGAAATTCTTAGTTAATTCAACAGAAACAGAGCAATGCAGCTTCCCAGCACTTCAAAATATGGCCAAGCCCTGCATACTGATGTCTTAGTAAGTAGTAGGTAAAGTTGACACCGTCAGGTGTAAGGAGAGCTACAGCTTCCATGATAATAAGAGAGCAATGACAAAAATGTCAAAGGTGTAGACACCAGAATGTTAATTTATTAGAACGTGACTTTACACTGATTAATTATATGCTCCTCAAAATATCTGGAGAGCATAAGAAAAGTTAATTGAAGCATTCCATTTTGTACATGCAGTTTTAAATAAGTGATAGAAAAACTGATTTTAAAATTATACGTGGTGTGAAATCTGTAAACACTAAATGTGTCATATAAAGATATTAGTAATGAAGACGATGATGATGACTATAACATATTCACTGAAACATTTACACTAACTTGAATTCCACTGACTATGTTAGTATGGAATCAGAAAACTAAAGAGACGTTTAGAATCTTGAAGATCATCTGTTTGGGGCTGATCTGAAGATTACAAAATCCTTTTGAGACTGAGACATGGTTGAAATAAATACATACCCTAACAAAGAAAATCACAAGTAAAATGGGATTTCAGAATTATTTCAACATCTAAGAAATCAACTTTCCAAATTTCCTCAAATAGATCAGAAATACATTATTTAAATACACATATGCAATATGTGAATATAAGCAAGTTCCTTAATTCAATAAATAATTACTGGGCTCCTACAATGACCCAGTATGACACTGTATACTGGGAACGAAGAAATATTCTGTAACATCTTAAGGAAAAACCCGAACTTTGGGGCCAACCCAATAGATAAGGCATAGCCATTTTCTTCAAAGATTCACATCTGGAAAATCTCTAATTTCTTTATAATCAACATGTGGCCCCAAAATAAAGCTGTGTGCTTTGAAAAAATAGTTTTAAATTCACACTCAGTAATTAAGATAGCCTTCCCTATTAACTAACCTAAAATACTATACTTGTCTATAAAGTCTCATTTGCTGTGGCCGGACTACTTCAGAGATTTCATGAAACTAGTGTGATGTTTATTCCTCCTGACCTATTAATTAGAAGCTCTCCTAGATCCCCAGCTAACGTAAGGTGCCTTTCTCAGGTGGCAGTGCTATTTTCCATCTTCATCTAAAATAGATACTAAGACCTCTTAAACTGCTGGCCACATCACCCATCAACATTTCTGCGAATGGAAGTTTGAATTTATGGTAATAGTAGTTGGGGTATCCTTTATAGGTATTATAAGATAGCTTTCATAGAGTTAGGCTATAAAATCAACACTTAACAAATCTAAGCAGAAATGTAAAATTACATTAAAGAAAATGAATGGATCCTAGGCTGACAAGAATTGGTTATAACCTGATTATATGTATAAGTTAAAAACTGAATCTGCGGGATTTAGCCAAGGAAGCCAAGGAAAAAAAAATGACTCTCAGAAGTATTTTGGCTGAGGCTATATCTAGGGAATCTAAATCCATGTCCATTCAGGGAAGAAGGAATTGGACAAAAGACTTCAACCATACTGATGCAAATGGCACTGCTATTTCTATTGTGATGCTGAACATATTAGGGTCTCTTAGTCTGATGCCATTAAACATTTGAATTATGTAACTAACTCCCTTTGTTTGTATTCCTTGCTAACCAGATGACCTTTGTTGCTTTACCCATATAGGTCAGTACACACACAAAAACAGATCTGGTCAAGCCAACTGAGGTGATCCAGATCCTATGTTAGTTGGTTCAGGTTTTGTTCGTTTGTTTTATTTTTAATGAAAGTACAGACATAAATTGGTATTCCAACTTTAAACATCAATTTTGTAAACTTGTTTAATGCGAGTCAACCTTGAGATACGGTGCCGCTCTGTGCATGCTGCCAGTCAAGTTTCGGAACTTGTAAGGCTGAGAACAAAATCCTACATTATAGAAAATTTCTTGGGGAAATGTTCTCCTGTGGGAACCTATTTTAGAAGCTGGCTGTATTTTTGTCTCTGTTTCATTGTGTGTCTTCAAATTTATACACTTTTGAAGAATTCTCAGAGGTAAAAGGTGAGAAGCAGTTCATTTCTCTACAATGGATAGAAACTATGGTGAGCACAACACACTTATTTGCTTCTAAATGCAACGGGATTATTAACATCTCAAATAAAATATGAATTCTCTTGGACCTTGAAAGATAACATCCACTCCAAAAAAAAATCCCTAACACAGTTTTTGTGCCCCAGCATCAGCAGTGCATCACACAAAGAAAATGCTTAATAAATGTTTGCTGGATCAGTGATTAAAAGATAAAAATATCTCCACAGCAAGTTCTGAATCTCCACATACAGGAAATCTCAGATGAAGTTATTTTCATCATTAACATTCATTTGAAATTTCATGGTGTCTTGGGTAATCAGGGCTTAATTTCTAAGATGGTGTTCTATAATATATGTTTTAAGGAAATAGATTGAGATGTTTTCTATACCACACTTTTCCCCTTACATTATTTTATCCCAAGGGGCACAGTATTATAAACTTAAAAAAAAATTATGTACCGAATAATTTCCAAATGATATATATCATGTTGTATATTTATCTCAAAGTTTTCAAAAAGGCTCTGCATAAAATTATTAAATTCTTTGGCTATTAATGTAGCAGAACTGGCTAGTACTTAGTTAACAAATCATTCCTCATATGTTTTAAGCTATGTATTTATAGATGAGAAATAGGTTACAGAATAAAGACAAATCATTACAGTAGAGGTCTTGGAGTGTATGGCATATGATTTTTTTTTAATATGTAACCATCAAAGTTATGATATTAAATAGACCACAGAATTTTAAGGAGAGGGCTAGCATGTTTTGTTTAAAAATCAGTGAGTCAATCACATCAACTAATCCAACTTCTGAGACTAGCATAAAAGGACTCCATTAAGCAAAAAGAGTTCATTAAAACCTGTGATCGTACATTTCCATATAGAATTTTGATTCAATGGGGGCAGTTGGGGAAATATGGTCACTGATCAAATGCTGAGAATTACTTAGGGAAGAATTTTTTAAAGAAATACTAAACTATTGTTAAAGTAATACAGGAGGGAAAGTAACAAAACCACAAGCTACATATTAGATTTCACTAATTAGGAAAATTCACACTTAGTCTAAACTATCCTCCTGCCTGATTGCTATCCTCTCCCAAATTCCACAGGTGCTTCAAACTCTCTGTATACAGAATTAAACTAAACTAAATCTTTTCCTGGAAACCTGCTCCAGTATTTCCTATCTTCCCTGATGGAACCTATTGCCATCTATCCAATAATCTAATAATCATCATGAACTTTCTCCTATCCTTAACCCTACGATCCAAGTCCTGTCCACTTTAAGCTATTATTTCCCAAATCCTTCTCTTCCTTATTATCTTCACTACCACTGGCTCTCATGACTTTTCACTCTGTCATTGCAACAGCCTGTTAAAGAACCCCCTGCCCCTAGAGTGTTCCCCAGCCACAATCATTTTACTCCTATTGTAGCTGGTATGATTCATGTCAATAAAAAGACTGAAGTAATCTTATTTGTTAAAATCCTGTGCTCCCTTGAAAATGAAATCCAAGTTTCCTCTTATAAAAGATATTCCATTATCTTGCCCTGGTTAATTCTCCAGAGTCATCTCTGGCTTCAAATTCTAAGACTCCAACTTTGCACTCCAGAAATACCAATCTGTTTGTATTTCCCAGAACATATCATATTATTTCTCAGCTCCCACTGTGGGTTTGTTTGGTGAACAAGCCTTCTGCTTCTCCTAAATCCTATTCATTTAATAAGTCTCAGCTTAAGCAGCATCTCCCTCCAGGAAGTCTTCTCAAACTAGTACCACCCCTCACTCCCCATAATAATAAGAACACTGAGGTTATCATAGTATAATGCCCTGTTCAGAAGTCTCTTTCAAACCAGAGTATGAGCTACAGGAGGACCAGAGCATGAGCTACCAGAGGACAAAAATAGTGTACTATTCACCTTTGGATTCACCTTACTGTGCCTGACACATAAAAGAGAGCCTACAAATATTTGTTGAATTAATCAACTAGAACAATATAGCAACATGTCAAATGCTTGTGATAATTTTATTTTAAGTTTACTTCAAATTTAAAACACCTAAACTATTACCGCCAAAATGCATAATTAGCAACAATCAGGCCTACAACTTGATTAAGTATCATCAAATGAGAATTGACGGTACTACCAGAAGCAACAAATACGGTGAAATTTTAGATACAGATTTTCAAAGAAAGAATTGATTCTAGATATGGCTAGGTTACTCTACTAAGAGGACTTTTTCCATTCTTAAAGACTGGTGGCTTTAGAGCACCAATGATAAGCAATGATTTTCTTTACATGTAACCAAAAACATAAAACTTAGCTCAGGAACACTGAAACCCAATAAAAAGAATCTCTGGCACATAGACAAACTCTACTTCTTTCTTAACCAAAATCTTCACAGATACTTTAAATAATAGAGGGGGGTTTTCTTTCACTTTTACTCTAAATTATTAGAAATGCCTATCTCCATTCCATGGACCTATGTAGTAAAGTGGAAAGAGCAAAAGATCTGAATTTCAAACAGATATTGATTTGAAAAAAAAAAAAGAAAACATTCTTATGAATCATGGTTTGGTGCAAAAGAAACTTACCTACTCTGAGTGATAGCAGCAGTGATTATTTATTGGATCTTAGCATGTGTCAGGAACTGCGCTAAGTATTTTGCATAATATTGCCTCATTTAAACCTCACAACATGGACTTCCCTGGTGGTCCAGTGGTTAAGACTCTGCACTTCCACTGCAGGGGGCACGGGTTCCATCCCTGGCCTAGGAACTAACATCCCACGTGTCACGCAGCAGAGTGAAAAAGAAGAAAAATAAAGATAAAAAAATAAACCTCACAACAGCCCACTGACTTAGGTATTGCTTATCCCAATTCTACAGATAAGAATACTGGAGCTCAGAGATGTGAAGTAACATGACTAAGATCATACAGCAAGCTAGTGGCAAAGCAAGAATTCTAACACAGGCCTGTATAACTCCAAAGCCCATATTTTTAACCACCTGCAATCTACTGCTTCTGAGCCTCAGTTTTCTGTAGTATAAACAGAGTAACTTCACAGAGCTGTTGTGGAGACTAAGTGAAATAATATGGATCACTTAGTATAGTGTTGGGCATCCTATATATATTCAATAAATTATGCCCCCCTTCTTTCTCTCACTCCAGTTGTGATTACACATTTATAATAAGGGAAAATAGTTCCTAAATACTCTTTACCTATTTCAGCAGAGATATCCTGAGTCTTGATTAATTCACAAAAGGAAAATACTAACAGGTCAATAAATATATATTATATAAACAGATATAAAGGAAAAAAGCAAAGAAAAACAACATAGTCTACCTCATCTTAGGACTGTGACCCTGCTATTGATCTTTCAGAACATCATAAAATCAAAATGTATCGATATTCAAAGTCAGGAGAGAAGAGGATGGGACCCAGGGATCTCAATTCCTTACGGCTCAAAGGAAGACTCCCAAAAGAACCTAACCAATCACATTACATCATTTTTAATGTATTTCCAGTGGGGAAGACAAATTTGGACAAAGATAGAGGCAATATAAACAACACTTCTACAGTAAGCTGTTTTGTTTCTCCAAGACAGACATTTATTCTTACTTCAAAGCAGACTTAAAAGATGGGGGGTGGGGGGTGGGGGCGGAATGAGCTGCAAAGTAAAAAATACAGAAATTTTGCTGTTAATTCCCTGCTCATACGTACTTCCTTTAGTTCCTTTTTTTTTTTTTTCCTTTTGGTACATGTCCATGACGCTTACCTCTGATGGGTGTAAAGAAATCAAGTCAAACTTATATTTTTTAATTTCCCGACAAGTAAAAACTAAATGTAAGGTATGTTGGGTATATATACAAAACTAAGTACTACAACTGAAAACAGAGCAAGCTTTTACATCAAGTCCATCTGGTGTTATATTAGGGTGTGTCCTATGGAAATCCAGCCAAGGGTGACTGCCAAACTAAGATACAGAAGACAACTCAGAAAGCTGGTGAGTCCCAAAACATAAGCTATATTTTTAAAAGTGCAGTAGAGCATCTGCTTAACAAGATTATCTGTTATCATTCCACCCTCATAATAACCCTATTCTACTTCTGTAATACTGTTTTTGTCACTAAAACATGGGTCAGTACTGGACATGGTGGGCACCCTGAGATAATGACATTTTCAAGAGTTATCAATAAAGTGATCTAACTAACCCACAAGGTAATATCAGTTTTACATCCCAATCCTGACAACTTTATCCTTCTGCTAAGGGACCTAAGAGGCCAACTGGTTTCTTCAAACCTCCATTTCCTCACAAGAAAAATAGAAATCATACTATACTTATGCTTCACTAGGTTCTAAAAATGGAAACTAGCTAAGAAAAAAAATGAATGTGAAGCACTCTAAAAAGAATAAACTAGATTCCCTGACCTGATTATTGGTCAGAGTCTTGTAAAACTAGAATTACTACTTCTTCCAATTCCATACATGCCACCTGGCCATCAAACTGACTGATAAATGGTATTGACTGCAAAGTTGATCCATGTAAAGGTTTTAAAGTAATAGAAACAAAATTTATGTCACAATGTATTTTCACACCATTAGCTCTCTCCAAAGAAAATTTACTTGTTAGCATTATAAAAGTAAATGATAATGAGAAAAATAAGATTAATGACAATTTTTTGAACCTTAAAAATCTTTCAAAATACTCAGCAGCAGGTATAGCACAGTTTGAAACCGATACTGAAGCAACTATATAAGAATTGGGAATGAGCTAACCCAGAAACATAAGGAATCACAAAGTAAGTCTCATCTGATGGACCGAAATACAATATGGATTATTTTTGTATTGTTCTGTCTGAGTTGTCTGTCTCAGATCCTTAACTTCCAGATTCTATTTTTAAAATCACTTAACACTGTGTATTTCCAGTAGCCATCAAGGCATATACTGTCATCCCTGACACCGAAGATTGTCAGCAGACTCAATATGTACACTAATGATCTTGGGCAACAATGCCCATCTTCTTATCAAAGAGATCCTTATTCTAGAAGAAAAAGTCTAAATTTCTCTAAGGAAATCCACTTGAAAATATAGGATGTAGTCATTACAAAATGTTAAGTTCACTAATACCTCTTACTTCTTTTTATCTTACATGCTGAATTTTAAAACCAAAGACTGCCAGGCACTGTAACATTTTTAGTTCTCTCCCAAGTCACCGATGCTCTCTTCTAGCACTGTCAAATAATGATAGCTACTGTCATTATTTTTTATACAATAGCTGGCAGCAAGTTATACAGACACCCTTCATCTTAGAATAGTCATCGAATAACCTAAACAAATGACTATGACCTTAGAATAAAACTGACCACTTTCCTAAAGCCAAAATAAGTGGGCTATCACATGGTAGTGTTACTTTACTGCTAGAACGTCAGTTATTTCATAAAATCAAAGGCTTTATTCCTTTTATTTTTTTTCTAACTGTTTTAAAATAACTTTTTTACCTCTTACACATATACGCTTGTCCTCCTTGCTGCTATGGAACCTATCTTATTCTATCATAAAGGTTTTCACATTTACTTTCAGCTCTAATACTTTCAACCAAAACTGCAATTCTGTTTTTGGAAGTCACAGCCCTTTAGGAATATTATTTGAAGATATTAAAAAATGTGGGAAATAAATAAGTTCTTTTCATATAATAAAGTCAGCAATGCATATAAAGGGATTTAGAAAAACCAGTAATCTCAGACACAAGTGATTTGACAAGTCACACACGCACAAAAAATTATTCCAAGTCATAGAAAAACATCTGAGCGACCGATTGTAGGTCTCTTATTCTAATTAACAGACAAGAGTCCCTCTCTAGCACTATTTGCTTTGGCAATCTAAAATGCTGATATTCTCCTAGATCTAACAGAGAGGAAAAATGGGTATCTTCTCCATCTAACACCTAAGTGGGTAACCTAGATACTGTAAATAGAGGCTACGTAAAGGATGCAACAGACAGCTCTGAAGTGAGAGCCAAAATATTTAACCTGCAACTCTTTGGAAAAGAACATGAAAACACATGCAGCTTAGCTAAAAACTATACTAACATGGAATTGCCACAGGCTAGTAAGTTAAAAAAAAGAAACAAGAACAAAACCTCTTTACCAAACATAATTTTACTGCTGTTGGGTGAGAAAAACTCAAATATCAAAAGCACAGTTCTTATTTGTCCAAACTGATCATGCCCATACTCTGCAATGTTTATTTAAAATAAATGAGTGAACTGCCTTTTAGAAAGGACTACTTGCAAAACCAAAATCAAATTCACAAATAGAGGAGCTAATTAAACAATTACCAAGTATTTTCCAGCTGATATTCTAGCAGTGGCTGGGGGATGACAGTCAAAGTCTGATTACCCAATATTACGTACCCCTTATATTCAATGTTTCTAAAGACAATAGCTAAATATTAAGCTAACAGAAATTGTATATCAATCTATCTTTACTCTTTAGGAAATTAAATGAAAATTATCTGAAAAATAAAATATCTATCCTGCCAAGGACCTAGTAATGTTAAAATGTAAAAATTGTACTCCCTACATTGCAATAGTAGTATAACTTTTATCAAATCAATAGCCAACTAGCAGAAAAATTAAATTAATCCTACAAGATCCATTACAAGAGATTAGCACTATAATTTAATATACATTCCATCACTATTAATTTTCTTCCTACATGATAAAGGAATTTCAATGACTGCTTCTAGAATGAAGTCTTCCTAGGAAGTGCTTCCCATTAATAAAAATAAAGAAAACTTTTAAATAAGTAAAGTAAGTTCACACAGTTCAGTCGAAATTTCAAGTCAATAACTAGAACCACTTAAAGTTAACAAATTGCAAAATGTATTCAATAGTATTCTATATACTCTTGCTTATAATTCAGAAGTCTTAACTACTTATGAAGCTAGTAGTTTCACAATAACATCAAGTTTTGAAACTGTAAGAGGGAAGTGGAAAGAAAATTTGTTCTCTCAGGATAATCAGAATTAATATATTAAGAATATGCTCATAATTCACTCGATGATTCAGTTTTCTTTAGTTATTAAATCTTCATTTGAAAAGGAAAGAAAATGCTTTTCCTTCACATGTCACCCAAATAGAAAGCTTTTAAATTAAATTATATTTACATGTAAATCAGATGGCCTTTCTGTATAAGAATATAACACATATCAAAAGTATAAACACACGATTTCAAATTAAGTTTAAGTAGGAGTAACAGAGCATTTGCACTTGATAACTTATGAAACATTATAATTAAGAGAAAATAAACCAAATTCTTAATAAAGTATTTTGTCTTCTGTCACTGACAGCATGTAAGTTGCTTTTCTATTACACAAAAACAATGTTTCGTATATCAATGAATGACCCTTTATCAAAAACAGTAGCCAAAACTGTCTATTCCTGCAAGTTCAAAACACCCTTCCAAATTTTCTCAATTCTTCTCTGGACAGTCTAAAACAAAATGCTTTCACTTTGTCAGAGAAATGGATGTAAATGAGTTCCACAAATTTTCAATTACATTTCACTTCCAATGCTTTGGACACGAAACTTTCACACGTTTAAAAAAAAAAAAAAAGCAACTAACACTGCAATTCTACCACTGATGGATTAGCTTTGTGCCAAGGTAATAGAAAATAATTTCTTTTCCTTTTTTTTTACTTCGAAGAGTCCTTTGGAAATAACGTGTTTCCATACTTTTTTACCCAGCAACAAAAACAAAACTAAAACCTGGCAAGACAAAAGAATAACCAGAAAAGCCTAACATTTCTTACCTGATACAGGTAAGCACCAGCTCCCAAATGCCACCTTGGGATAGTTCAGACTAGTAAGCAGGCTCATGTTTTACGATACCAAAATGAACAGGGATAAATCTGTGTTGTTCTTTCTTTAACAAAATCTATAGCAGCAGCTACACCACAATGTGAGAGGACCCTACAGACCTAACAAATTCAAGTCTATCGCTAGAGAAATAGGAAAAAAAAAAATCATAAAATGAAGACTTACTGCTTGTCATGTGACTTGGTGAGGCATGCTGTCCATTGGGTGTGCTTGAGGTGAGGTCAATTGCCATACTGGAGTGTTCCCTTTCAGGTGAAAGCTCATTGTCACCTGTTTTCACAAAATAAAATCTTTTGGTCTCTGTTCATTGTCATCTAAAATCTAATTACCAACTTTGTAATCATATATGCAGGGGTATGCATATATGATTTTAATGAAATACATTTTTCCCTTAAAAAGAAACTATAAGGAAATGTTATTTAGAAATACATAATAAATGAACGAAATGACGAAAAGCAACAACCAGCCCACGATTAAAAAATTACAAAATTTCATTATCACATTCATCTAAACTGTAAAATAATGGAGACTGGAATAGTTGATTTCTAAAGTATCTTCTAGTTGAAAAAACTGTTTTCTTTTAACATCTAATTTAATCCTTAAACACACAGTATTTTTAATGAGCATTTCCAAAATGCTGGCTATCAGAGAGTTAGATGTTTGAAAGGAGAGTTTGCTAAAAAAAAATGTCAACTTGAGTGAGCTAATTCTCTTTCACATTATGTGTCTGAAAAATAGGTTACAGAGTACTAAGTATTTAGTACATGCCATATTAGTAGACATATATGTAACCCGACCTATTCTAGACTTAAAGTAAATGAAAAAACAATAAAGTAGTAAATTGTTGATCTGCTAAGCTACTATTCTTAATATAGCAGGTATATATCTATAGTTCCTTCTTATTTCACTTCAGTGCTATTTTCTCAAACTCATTTACAAGGTGAAATTGTGAACAGATAGGAGGTAAGAGTTTACAGTTCTTGACAAAAACTTCCAATTCAGAAATTACGATACAGGTAGCAAACATAATTTTATTACCAATAACAGATTAATGAAAATGAATACTTACACGTTATATAGCCATCAATAGCCTCTGTTTCCATAGTCAAAGTGCAGTGCTGCAATACAAAAGATTATACCCTTAACACAATGATTCCTTTCAGTATCTGCCATTAAATGCTTAACTTATTTGAAGCTCCAAGCAGTTAGCCCATGTTGCTGCTGCTGCAACCTGTGCCCAAGAAACATACTACAGTGTACTGTATGTGCTCATTTGCAAGTCACTGAACTCTTTCTGCAAATGATCTGATTCCTGCTGGAGATAGGATAGGAAAGATAAGTGTGCTATGAGATGGGCTGCAGCAAGAAATGAATGACTCTTTTAATCAGAATTTACTCGGTTTAGAGAAAAAAATAGGAAGGGGGTACACCTCCAAAGTGCCAGCTTTAACTGGGATTGAAGTATTTTACCATTCACTACTTCCTACAATCAAGCTGCAGTTTGAGGACTTCCCGAGTATACAGATAGCTCTATTCACAATTGTTGCAAGTTGGTTCATCATGTTCTAATAGGGAGGGGGGAGGACAAACAAACAGAAGAAATACAAAACAAAACAAAAAAACTTCGTGCCCAAGTATGTCTCGAAGGTTTCTGCAGCAGTTACCCAACTACCAGGCTTGTATTGACATTTTAGCCAACCCCAAGTTCTGTGTAAGCACCTGTTCAATGTAACCTTAATTTCCTGCCAGACCATGGTTGGATACCATGCCGAGCCTACTTAATACACTCCAATTTTGAAAAATTCATACACTTTTTGAAGAGGGTAAGGGGATCACTTTTTCAAAGTTTGGGGAATTATTTTCGTGCACCAATGACACAAAACAGGAACTTAATTCTCAGAAACAAAAGTAAATTGTATGAGATGACACCCCCTAGCTTTGATTTCACATAACGAAAAGATCGATAAGCTAACTGTATACTTTGAAGAAAAAAGTTTAAAGAATTGACATGTCCTGAGAAGATTTTTACTTATTTTTTTTTCCTTTGGCCCTAGTCCTTTTTGCCTTTAGTTTCAAAACTCTCACTGCACCAGCAGCTAAATTATTCACAATGAGCCATTTCTGTATTGATCGCCAAGTATATTTAGCCCTGGCTCCTGGAATTTCTCCATTACTTACTGGAAAACAGGCAGCTTCACTTCTTGTCTCCAAAACCACTTCCCTTCTCCCTCCCCTCCCCTTCTTCACCACCACCCTCCCTACCCCCCCCAAAAAAAAACTTTTCTTTCTTCCTTTATGGAATAATCAGATCAAATTCCCAACTCAGTCACTACATAACGCTTAAATTTCAACCTGCTGTACTGTTATCAAATTCTTTCAAATTATGATTACATAAGGCTTTAAAGAAAGGCATCCGTAAAGTTTAAAGGGGAGCAATTTCTTCGGATATTTTACAAATGAGTTTATCTCTTTAAAAATGTACACATTTAACACACACATATTAAGAAAGAAACGTCAGGGAGAAGCGAAAGAAGTCTGCCCCATCAATGAAATGGTTATTAACCCTCAGAGAAGGAAAGAAAGAAAAGGAGAAAGAGAAACGAAATGTACATACAAAAGAAATTGTCCTTTGATTAAAAAAGATTCATCACCATTTCCAGCTCTGTCGGGAGATCTCAGCTTCTTCTAACCCCTCAAAGAGGAGGTGACAATGTCGGGCTGAAGATAAACGGAGAGAGAAAGAAAGAAGTTTTTTGTGTTTCCCCCTTCTCTTTCCCTCCCTTGCCCCTTCCAAGCCAAGCCCCCTGCAGAGTTCAAGGCAAGGAGGAAGGAAAAGCACTTTACAGGTGGGTCATTCCGAGCCCAAATCCAGCAAACAGATCGGCTGATAAACAAAACCAAGAAATGAGAGAGAAGGAACACCCCCCTTCTCCTCCTCCTTCTACCCCTCCCCCTCGTCCCTTTGGGATGGTCTAGTAGGAAAAGTCACTCAGGAATGGCACCACGTACTTTCAGGAAAGAGGAAAAAAAAAAAGAGAGAGAGAGAGGTCAGTCAGTGCTACAGCAATGCGATTAACAAGAAGAGAAAAAACTTGATCCACCGGTTCCTTAAGAATCGACCAAAAGCTAAGACAAGAAAACTGAAAGAAAAGGCGGGGGGTGGGGGGGGTGGAGGGGTGTTGAGAGGGGAGGGACAGTTAGGGAGAACCCAGCAAAGAACCTAGGCCAACTTCACAGGACTGCTTTTCGCCCTTGGCAAAAAAAAAATGATAATAATAATAAATTAAATCTTAATTCCATCTCTTTTGCCCATACCAGAACCTGTCAAAGTGATTTAACGGCTGCCTTTTTACATGTCATACCAGGTTGTTGTTGTTTAATTCCAACAGGATCTGGATATTACCTTCTATCTGGACAGCTGTAATTTATTCCAGGCTACCCAACCTTTCTTGGAATTCAAGTTAAAACAAAGCAAAACAAGTCCAAATCCATGACAGCTATAGAGATGAGAACTGATTAATCGATTAACATCCCAGAAACAGATTACAAGGAGGGGACGATAAATTAAGGCAGAAGACATCATCTTCAACCCGATTCCCTGAGCGTCCTTTACAGAAATCATTACCCTAATCATAACCACAATCCATCCCTCCCAGAGAAAAATATCTATAGTATTATTATTATTACTGGTTAATAGCAACAAGTCATTTGATCACATAACAGTGCAAAACGAGATACTATATAATTACACTTAACTTTGAAAACACTCCCCCCCTTTGCAAATCAGATACACATATTTATATATAACCTATGAATCAGAAGACAAAACAAGAGCTGTTCTTCACCACGCAAAAGGCAAGCGGAGATTTACCTCAGCAGTGCATGCAGTAAAATAATCCCATCACCCTTTTGTTTGTGTTTACTGTTAGTGTGTCCTCTCTCTTTCTTTCTTTCCTGTGCCTAACGTGTGTTTGTGCACTGCAGTTGGTGGTGGAAACTAAGGCAGTGGATCTGTAGCTAAGGGTAATCCTGTTTTTACTTCCTCCATCTTCAGCGAGGAGCAGGGTTAGCCCGGGACAGCTGGTCAAACCCCGAGAAACCGATCCGCCGGAGCCCGAGCACATCTCCCCCGCCGGCCGGGCTCGCGCAGACGCCCGCGGGCGGAGGGCCGGCTGGCGGCGGCGGCGGATGGCGGGCGGCGGGGCCCGGGGCGCGGGCGGGAGGACGTGCGTGCGCGCGCGCGCGTGTGCGGGCCCTGGGCTCCTGTGCGTGTGTGCGTGTGTGTGTGTATGTGTGTGCGCGCGGGCTGGCGAGGGCGCGTGTGCGCGTGTCTGCGCGCTGCGCCGCTCGGCGCGCTCGGCAATCGATTACAGGACAAGTGCTGCCCCGGCGGCTCCGCGACGCGCGCCCTCCCTCGCGCCCACCCGCGCCGCCCCTGACCCGGTGCCCCCAGACGGCGGACCCCGCCCCCAAAGGGGGGGGGTACCAGGTAACCCGCTTCCGAGAGTGCTTCGGCAGCCCCCATCGAGTCCCCAAGTGTCGTAGTAAATCTCACGTTTTCTGTCGGCTCGGAAGGAAGAATTGCAACGGCGAGGGGAGGTTCATTTCGGCCTCGAGAAGTTTTCTTTCAAACTGGGATTTGTGGTGAGGCCGGACGAAGGGAGCGGGACCGCGATCCAGGCGCGCGACGCGGAGCTTTGGGATCGGCGTCCTGGCCGGAGTCTGGGTGTGCGCGTGGACCCACCCACTCAGCTTCGCAATAAACTGTGCTTTGCGATTTCAGAAAACGGCCCCCGATAGACCAGGACACGAATAAGCAGAGAGGGGTCCTGGGGAATGGATTGAGAAGGAAAGTCAGGTCTGAAATGAAGCTCAACTATTACTATTTTGAAAGTGCTTTACAGTGCAAGTTTAAAATTAGAGTGTCTACTTGTTTTATCTACACCGGGCACGTGGCACATCCACCAAAGTCAAAGGAACGGGGGAGAGTCCAAAAACTTATTAGGAGTAAAGTGTTGTCCATCAATATCATCAGTTAGTTATAGCACAGCTTTTGTATTTGGGAAGAACTTATGTGGATCGTCATGAGAAAAACAAATGCACGTTCCTTCTACAAACAGTCGCATTTAGCATCTTTCTTGACCGCATTTGCAAAAAGAGGGAATAGAGACTTCTATAATTAAAGGGAAAAGGAAAATGAAAGGAGCTGAAAATACTGCACTGTGTAGTCTGGGTGGCTTAAGTTTGAAAACACATGAAATTATCAGGACTGCCAAACAGCATTTCTGAGAAACCATATCACAGATTGTGAAGAAAATCAATGCTGAAAGAGTAGGAGCAGTCACTGTACTCCTTTCAAGAATCCCAGAAATAGTTGCTGAGGTTTTTTTTTCTGCTGAGGAAAGGGAAATGATACGTTGACAATAAAATCATCACCTATATCTTAAGCATCACTCTGTATATCTGGGAAATTTTGGATAATGTCTTTAGATTTCGGGACTGGGAAGGAATTTATTCACGCTAATAGACACTAAATCATGAACATCATGTGACTTGTGTAATCCTGTATTTAAATTTTTTAATGAATTACTTTTTAAAGGTTTACTTCCTATGTTGGATTTATTAAACAACAGTTGTACCAATAGGTTTGTTTTTTAAATTATGGAAAATGATAGTTGGTGCCGTGCTGCAAACAAGATTAACCAACTTTCATTGGAGAGCAAATCATTTGGGCTCAGGCTAGCAACAATTTTATGACGATTTTAAGAACACCTGTGAGTTACACGTTAGTAAAGCAGGGGTTGTTTTTTAACCTGTCAATTATCCAAATAAAAGTAATTTTCCTAAAGTCATATTTGGGAAAAACCAAACATAGAACTCCACAAATCATTCTAATCATCCCAATAGATAGCAAAGATTTTAATCTTAAATTACTATAGAAAATTGGAATGTTCATAATATATAATTTCCCAATATACAAAGGGTAACATAACTTCTCTAAATTGCCACAAATCCCCCCTAAAAAGTAAGCCAAAGTGTTTAAGTATCTGCAAAGTTATGGAGGCTCTTAGAAAAGATGAATTAAAACATATGCAAATTTAAGATGAAGTATCTGGATAGTTTAAGCAATTTAATTCTTTAGTAGAAGTGGATCCATTGTGAAGTCTTAAGGAATCATCAAGTTCCCGAAAGCTAGCACAGCTGATAGATAGTCTTTGCCCCTAGCTGATTAGAGCTTAATTTAGCTCCCTTGAAAGCCTATCCTTTTCATGAGTTACTTTCATTGGCTCCCTAATCACCAAAGGTACACTCTCTCCCTCTAGTGGCTAAGTGTTCAGACACTTGACATTTGGTGGCCCTGTCTCCCCCAAAATGGGGGACTTGGGCAGGGAGCAATGGTGCCCAGATTTTAGAATGGCGAAGATCTCATGACTACTTGTGAGAATTAGACCATTTGGGGAAACTTTTCCCTCTTCTTAACATCCTATGTTCCTTTCTAATTTGCAGATCATGGTATATCCAATTTACCCCAAAGAAGTCAAGATTATGTTTACATACAAAGACTGGGGGTTCTGTTTCATCCTCTGTGGTCAAATAATCCTGGCTCTGAAACTCACAATTCCACTTTGGGGAAGGAACCTTTGTATAAACTGTAGAAATTCACTTTGCTAACAGTTTTTCTCAACAGTATTTTTATAGTGGTCAGAGCATATCTGTACTTCCAGCCTTTGCCATAACTGTCCACACTTTTATAGTTATACTATGCATAAAAAAAAATATCCCCAGCAAGTGCAGTAGCATATCCTTTGGCTACTATATGCAGTTGGAGAGTTAAATTTTCACTTTGGGGGCTGGGTGAGGAGGCAGGGAGAAAACGTACCCCACCCCCACCATTTGTCATATCACTGGTTCTTCCTCCCCCTTTCTGTCCCATCCTACAGAAACCATTCCTTCCCAGCACCAACCCCTACCTTAGCACTTGCACATTTCCTTCATTATGCAGTGTGTAAATATGTTATTCATTTGTTGAGTTTTTAAAAGAAAATCTGTCTCCCTCACTAGAATGTCATCTTTTTTAAGGACAGAGATTATGTCTGCTAACTGTTGTTTTCTCAGAACTGGCACAGTATTTGGCAGGAGTTGGTACTCAGTAAACATTTTACTGAATGGAGGAATATGGAGCAAGTCCCATACTCACCTAGCCTCCATGTGTCAAAACTATTTTCCAGGGCCAAAAAGTATAGGACATCCAAGATACACTCTAATTCCGTAAAGAATTTGGTCAAATCTTGGCTCATAAGTCGTGTTACAAATAACCTTAACAGGTCAACTCTGTCTTATGATCCACGTGAAGAACATGAATGCCTTGGTAGATAATATAAAGTTTTATAAGTATGAATAGTAAAAGTGGGTAAAATAATTTTGAGTAAAATACACTTATGTGACCCCTCTGTTTCATAAACAGATTATTTCATGTTAATACCTGATAGTTCATGAACCAGACTATCAAAGAATGCAACAGATTTAATTCTATAACTACTAAGTGCAATTAGCAAAAGAACATTTTTAAAAGGCAGTGTAGCTGAAAGATATAAGGTATTAGTCTTGTTTTCTTCGGATACTTTATCTGTTTTAGATTTAAAAGCCCTAGTACCCTTTAAAAGAATTTGAATAAAAGTTCCTTTTTTTTATTCAAGCAATTAATTTTATGTTTTTAAGTTTGGGTTTTGTTTTTAGCAGAGGGTAGGAAGGGACAGTTTGTAACATTGTAGTACTTTCCTAATATCAAAGAAGAAATTTTTGGAAACTAATTATGTACTTATTATTTAGATGGCTTTATTGTGCTAGATATAGACCATAATTAACCAGAGTAGGTGCCCTAAAATAACGTGAATCCCTGAAAAAGTTAAGTTTACCAAGCACACATAGGCACAGTGTTTTAAAACTGATTACTTGTTTTATTTTTGTCAGGTGGTGGTGTTCTCTTTGAAGTGGTGTTCTCTTTTTAAGCAGGATATGGAACAATGGTCTCACTTTCTCCTGGCGACCTAGATTGGCACTATGAAGAAGCAAGGAAGTCATAAATGGAACCATAGTTTCAAAAAAAGCATTCTAAGATACCCCATCCATTTCATAAGTAAGGTGTATTAATACCTCCTAACTATGCCTCTGTGACTACATTGATAGTCTGGGGTCTGTCCAGCTGGCATTCGAGTCCCACGTGGTAGGGGTCTTCTCATTCCATCCACCTTGAACAATAGTTTCTTTTAACAGTTCTTAAGAGTGTCACTTTGCAATTATATAAGGCTCTTGTGCAAATACCCATGTCCCTAGAAAAGGTAACATTATGACTTAAATTCACACTTTGAAAGAATAATATCACATTTCTTCTAGAAAGCACATTTTGATATAGAGCAGATGATAAGCTATCTCTATCCCAAATGAGAATTATAAGTTGTGGGAGTTAGACTGAAGGGGTGAGGACTGGAGAGATTTCTGGGAAAAAAAATGAAAGCACATATTTTTAAAGATGTCATTGAAATCTTTCATAGTTGCTTTAAAATGCAGATGTGTTCAGCATTTGAGGAAATGAGTGCTATTAGTGCAAAAATGAAGGAACTTTGAGTTGGGTCAAGTGCAGATAGATGATGCTCGAAAAACAACTCTAAAAGGCATGAGGAAGAAGATTCTTCTAGGAAATCCTGAAATCATCAAACACAAAAAGTATAATGAGGTTATTGGAAAGTGTTAGTACAAGAAAAAAAAAGATGATTCAAATTTTTGAAGACACAGCTCACAAATGGAGGATAACAGTAAAAGGAGAACACGTTAACTGGTGAGCATTAGTTTAGGTACAGAATAATAAACACTCTCTGGGAGTAGAAGGAAAATCAAAAGTGATCATTTGACTTTGGAACTGGGAGGTGAACATAGGGCCAACTAGCTTCAAGATCTATAACACCGATGGTTGGATTCTGCTGGAGATGTCCATAGTCTAAAGCAGAGTGATGGCAGGTTGCATCTCAAGAGAAGTATTTGGTAGTCAAACCAGTGCCAACAGGCATGTGATCCTGATTTTTTTTTAGCCTGTGAAAAGCTCATGGAATTACATGCCCAGTGTTTGTGAGAAGCCTCAACTCTTTGTAAACCAAAATTCTTTCACAGTCCAGCAAAGTCTAATCACATATTTAAACAATCCTATATAAACTGAAGAAAATAGAACTCATTAACAACAGAAAGCGAAGGAAAGAATCCAGGGATTCAACTTTCCTCTTTTTTATAGCCAGATGGTGGCAACGTAGGGAATTAAAAGCCATACAGGGATAGAAATGGGGAGCCCTTTCCTGCTTGATGACTCTGAAAGAGGGCATGAGGTGTGGAAGGAGGGAAATGAATCAAAGAAAGGTCATTTACAGGTAGTCAAGTCAAAGGTCAACTCTCCTAATTTTCATGACTTGTGATTTAAAGAAAGGTTAGCTTAAAATAGAGGTTAGTTTGGCATTCTGAGCTGTCCCAAGATATGATATATGAAGATGAGAATAACACCAACAGTATCTCTCCCCCAGCAGCTATGTTCAAGCTTCATAAAGGTACTGAAAACTTGACATCATGGAGAAGTACTGGACACCAAGGGAAGTCCCACTTAGTAGACTAAGGATATCATCAAAAGTCCTATAAACCATATTCCAGAAACTGCTTCATTGGAAGACTGTGTCTTTCAAGTGTACTCTTTTTGAGAAGCAAATCCTCATGCATAATCTACAGCACTTTAATTTTTTTATTATGTTTTTATTTATATTCTACCTTGTTCTAGACTGGTTTAAGTTACCTTATAAGGATATGTATTTACATTTATATAATTATTATATATGGTATTAAATTACATTTACATATATGGTATTAAATTAAATTTAGAGGTGCAAGAAGAAAGCAAAACATAAATGAAAACATGAAATGAGAATAGTACTAAAACTACATATCATGATTCCCACCTAAACATTTCTTTAAGTCAGGCCACAAAATTTGTAGCTTTCTAGCAGCCAACCCAAAACCAAACCAAAACAAAACAAAGCAAACAAGTAAACCCTACTCAGGTACATTCTCCACGGCACCCATAAGATAAAAACTGAGCAGTTATTCAATAGCAATACAATTCTTTTAGGTTCTAATGAAAAGAATGCTGTGTAATGTAATGCGGCACTTTAGATTGATGATACAACTAACTTCAACAAAGTTGAGATATCGGTGGGATTAGGAAAGCTGTATGTACTGTTATTATCATCACTATACGCATTTATTTTATGTCAGGCATCATAACCCGCACAGTCATTTTTAAAGAGAGGTAATATTAGCCCCATCTTTCACATGAAGAAATTGAAGGTTGGAGACATTATTATCTAGTCCAGAGTCCCACAATGTCAGAGCTGGATTTAAAGATGTGTTTTAAGTTGTAGAAACCCTATGGTAATTACCACTAAACTATACTGTCTCCTTAATAACCAAATATGTTTATCAATCATACAAGCCTGTTGCTGTAGTTAAATCCAGCCCTTTTAGTGACATACCGTCTGATATTGAAACACTTGAAAGGAAAACCGAATGTCCACAGTGTTCTCAGGAGGTTATTCAAATGTGGTATCAGCGTAGGAGTCTACCAAATCCAGTGCCTATTTGTGTGTGAAACTCGACCTGTTGGACATCTAATACTTTAACATCAGATATTCATCTGTACCTACCTTGAGCCCTTCTGAACAAGCGAATGACAAGAGAACCACTGAAGGTGAATTAAAAGATAACTGCCCTCTAAAGAATTAAGTAAAGAGATATAGACAAGAACTTTAAATTCTGGATCACCAAGCGTATTTGCACATTTTGTTTCAAAGGGGATCATTTCTGATATATTGCTCTAAGAAACATAAGCGTCAAACTCCTCCCTTTCGTAGACTTTTGTACTTCACCTATATGTGCAAAGAATGAATGACTGACTTTCTGTTGTGAACATTGTGATTTTCAATAGTTATGGTATTCTTAAATGACATTTTGTATTTCAAGAAACAGGTTTTATTTTAGCAGAGAGCAGCTCTCAGTTTATAGTAAAGGTCAGTTTGGACATTTTGCTAGGACTCATTAAGTGAAGCCTGTGAGATTAGAATTTTTGTCTCAGTTTTAATTTACAAATACAGTGATTATTGGAGTAGACGAATAAAACTATATTAATTAGTTTTTTCCATCCCAGTTTGCTAATAGGTGTAGAAGTTGCATATTTGTTCTCTCAATAGCAGGGGTTTTTTTTTTTTTTCCAAAAAAAAAAGAAAGAATACTTTTATTGGCGGAAATTTGCTTTAGGGCATTTTGAATAACCTGCTCTGATCCAGAAGAGCTTCCCCAAACATTATGGAATAGCCAACAAATGAGATGAACAAGGGGTCTGGTATATTCATAATATATGCTTAAAAATAATTTAACATTTCCTAATATTTATTTTAGAGAATGAATGCTTAACAGAAAACTAGTTAAATATTTAAACAGGAATCATCTTTCTTCACAATGTAATATGAATTAGAGAGGGGTACCCTACTCTCAAGTCTTTGGGAATATTGCCTTCAGAGATCATTCCTGATGTGGAGGTGAACACTGCAGGCTCTGAGACCTGGTACCATTAGGCAGATTAGCATACACAGAACCCTTGATCAATTCCAAACCCAACATTAGCAACTTTGTAATATTTTCACTCTCCATGTCGTTTTTTGTGTGGGGAAGGAATAGACTTGGCAATTATGTTTTTGTTTACAAATAAATGATGTTTTGGGGATTTGTATAGCCATGTCTTATGAGTTTAGACATTTTCAGTTATTCTTTCTAAGAACAATAGTGCACCTATGAATTTGAATTTCTGCAATCCCACATGGCTAAAGGCCAGACCCTGAAGAGTGAAGCTCCCTAAGGTCTTGTTATTGTGCACATGACCCTTATCCTCTAACCAGACTTCTCTCCTGACCCTTCAGAACATTATGGACTCACCTTTTTGCCTGCTTTAGGACCTCAGTGGATATTTAGCCTCAAACAGGCCAACTTGCTTATGGAGATTCACGAGGGACAGCAGCATTTTTGAGATAAGCTGTCTAAATGAAACCATTCAGAGATCTGAGAGGGAAACCAGGAGACCTAAGAAAGAGAGAATGAAATTAACCACAACAAATGCTGCCTGTAGTGATGACAATAAAAAACAGATGAGCACTGAGAGAATAAGAAGTGAGGGAGGAGAGGCTGTGAGTATGGAGCAAAAATGTCCATGAGTTTGGCTATAAAAGGAAAGGCAGAGGCTAGTAGCTGGAGGAGAATGCGGAGATGAGGGAAGTTTTGTTTTGTTTTATTTTGTTCTTTATGTAAGACTTAGGCATTCCTCAATGCTGATGAGAAACTGTCAATAGCAATTTAGAGACTGAAGATAGAAGCAAACTGGAGAAGTGAGGTCCCTGAGGGGATAAGAAAAAATATCTAGAGCACAAGTGAAATAATTAGCTCCAGAGAGGAAAGAGATAACCCCTTGTACTTAAGAGAAGCAAGAAAGGATGGATGCAGGTGCA
The DNA here is from genome assembly GCF_949987515.2 of Delphinus delphis. NCBI lineage: Eukaryota > Metazoa > Chordata > Mammalia > Artiodactyla > Delphinidae > Delphinus > Delphinus delphis. Next base: position 23,854,883 of record NC_082689.1, on the reverse strand, counting down.
AGTAAGTTGGTTAGTTGACATGATGGGAAGTTGGGGAGGGTTTGAAGAAGATATCAATGCTATTTACTGAGAGTGAAAGAAAAAGTGACTGGATTCAAAGTTTAAAAAGAGTGAATAAGCTTGAAATAGTTGCTATGAAGGATATGGGAGAGGCTAACTAAAAAAGTATGGAAAATTGATGGGCAGAATAGAGGAACCAGTTGAGGCTGGTGACCACAAATAAGCCAGCAATATGCTCCATGCTGTAACTATAGCTGGGCTCACAGCCCAGGTATAATATGGAAACAAAATGAACCACAGACATATCCAGTGTAGAAATTTCACCAAGTAGGGAGCTGGAAGACACTGGATCAAAGAAGTTGAATTTAATTAAAAGAAATAGATTGAAGCAATGAATGACTGAGTAAGCTATACAGAGAAGGATACTAATAGATTGGGTACTGACCAATAGGGCAAAGTAGAGTGATACACGGACCTAGGATTCCAGTGGGGTTGAATAACTTGTATAAGAGGGAATACTGAGTGAGACATATATAAGTACAGAAGACTGTGAAGAGAAATTTGATATCTCTGATGGAGAACAAGATACCAGGATCCAGACTGGAGGTTGAGAAGTCCTGGCCTTTAGGGGTTGGATTATCAGAAAAGTGATAGGATAATCAGGAGATTATCTTGGGTTTTGGGAGAATAGAGCAAGATTCTGAACTAGGTGCTGAAGTCTTTGAAGACTGAGTCACTGAGAGGCGGCTGATGAATAACAACAAGAAGGAAAGGCAGTGAAGTGGTAGCAGGAAAGAAGGAGCATCAGAGGAAATGCAGTTTCATACAGAAGTGTAAATATTCTTTAAAAATGGCTTTGGATTGTATGCAGGATGCTGACCCCATTTTCTAATCCTGACCTAGGTAGATAATAGGAAAATGAGTGCCCTTCACTTGAGAGGACTATGGTTAGGGTGACCATATCATCTGGTTTGCCAATAACAACCCTAATTTACACCTGTGATCCTGACACAATTATTAATAGTGCCATCTTTTACTCTTTTAAAAGTGGCCTGGTTTCTATGTTAAGTAGCATGTTCACCCTGCCTTAAAGAGGAGTAGTGGCCCCAAGGAAAAGCTCCTTCATTTAGGAAATAAATTATTTTTAAATAAGTGAGAAAATATAGTATGGATTTGCTTATTTGTTTGTTTTTTGTTTTGTTTTGCTTGAGAGAAGAGTTCCAAGGGCCATAATAAGAAAAGTTTGGGAGGGGATGGGGCAGTGGGATATTGAATCAGAGGACAGGAGATACCAAGTAGTATTTGAACTGAGAATACAAAAGAGGAGTTGATCATGGGAGCTCTCATCTCCATTTAAATTTTCTCATCAACTTTCTGACTCCTTTAATCAGGAGTCACATGAACAATCAGGCCTTCAGAAGTTAAATATGCCTGTTATTATTTATATCTTTACTTTGTGGCCAGAGATTGTAGCATTTATTGTATTACAGATGAAAGATTGGAGTAACAGGCCTTTACAAACATTTAACATTGTGCAAGTTTCCTACAGATTATTGCCATAAGATGGCTCTTAATTGGGATGATAGCTCCTGACAATTGCTTCCCCTTGCACTTACATTTTGAGCATTCTTTCCTCTGAACTTTGACAGATTCAGCTTTCTCTCTGCCAACTGAACTCCATTACTTCCTTCAAAATCAGGGTAAGAAAACAAGGCAGCTCAAGGTCTCTGGAACATATGAAGCCTGGTTTATTCATCAAAGTCACTAGGTTTTGCCAAGCATTATACACTGAGAGCTGATGGTGAAAGAATTAGAGAACTTAAGTCAGATGACAATACCAAAAAGCAAATAGAAATTAACAACCTTGCTAAAAGCAAAATATTCTGGTGTCTCTAGGCTAAAATGCACCTTCAAAGACCAATGTAAGGTGTAACCAAAATAGAATTGAAGATTCTTTTTTTAAAACAAAGCAAATGGTCCCACTTTCACTAAACACAGAAATCCCCATAACAGCATCTTCATAGGAGACCTTTAAGTCAATGAGGTCGTTTGCATTTAAGTCTACAAGTAATATATGGTAATACAACTGATGCATAAAGATTGTCAATGTAGCTTATGGAAATATAGATAAAGCTATTTCCCTGAGCTGTAGACATTCTTCAATGGTCATGATAAATAAATACGTAAGTTAAAATGAGTGGTTTTTTTTCACTTTCTAAAAATATTCATTCCAATTTACAAATAGACTCTCCCAGGAATCCTTAAAGTAGAAAGCTTACAGCATTGATTTAAAATATGAATCATTTATTTAAAAGTCTATGCACAGTTTTTCAGAATTACCTCATGTTAAGAAATCAGTCTCACTGTCTAAAACTGTGACTCACAAACTTTTTTCTGTTTCTAAGCAATCCACACGTTTAATATATTCCTATTTAGTTACGTCTTTTCATTGTGTAAGAAAACTCTAAGCTGTACCCACCCCACCCCCTTAGCTTCCCACTCCATTCTAGAGGAATATCAGAGTATTGGAAGTGTTGTAGCAGGTTGAAAAATATTTCCTATAACAGTGTCTTTCAGATGTCAGGTTGTAACCTATTAGTGGGCCGTATATTTAGAGTGTTATAACCACCAATTTTTAAAAAATGAAATAGAGTGGAATAGAGTAACCAAAGCTGCTTCTAGTGCTACTGAAAGAATGAATGCTTTGAAAAGGCCAAAATTAACTAAATCTGTGTGCTTTTCTCATTAAATACTAAAAGCAGTTAAAGTGACTGGTTTCAGGTGACATTTCAGTTTAGTTTAGCCACACCTTATCTTAAAAGATTCGTAGTAGCCACCGCTGGTCTTCTATAGTTTTTTGTTTTATCAATTGGAAGGCAGTTCTGTTCAAGACTGATTTCTGGTTACTGTTAGAAGTAGATTATTGATTGATCCCCCAATACTTCCTAAAAGAATTTGAACTCAAAGTAAATCCAGAGAACAATAAGATGAAAACCTATATATAACATAAAAGAAATCAAAGGGGAAAGAAAAAGTATCAAGATATGCTGGTTCCAAAATGTTGCAATTGAACACAAAGCTTACTTCTGAATTCATGGTAATCAGGCAAAAGAGGAAACACACTATAGGTTACATAGCCCTAATTATCTAGGAAGCTGTGAGATTATCAGCCCAAACACACAGAATTTCCCAGCTCAGAGCCCCAAAATGAATTTGACCCAGCTGATGCCGACAAAAGTGCCATTGGTGGTACAATGATCAAGAAGGCCTAGGGTCAAATCCCAACTCTGTCACTTATTGTGTTACTTAACAGTTGGACATGTTTCTTTATCTCTATTTCCTCATCTGTTAAAAGTGGATAGTAATAATATAACTTAACTCTTGTTTTGTTTTGTTTTTTTAAAATAAGGATTAAATGAGGTAATATTTGTAAATGATCAAATCAAGGCTGAGACTGGTTCTGCTACCGGTAAGGGTTATATTGTGTTTCTTTACTTAATTAAGCAAGCAAATATTCTGAATGGCAGTTTTGCAAAGGACATTCTTAAATCAGTGTGATTGCAGTTAGTGCAGTTAATTATTGTAGCGATACAAAAGCCGACCATTGCTTTATACCTTATGTTTCTATTGATTTCCTTCCCAATATTTTTATCTTTCAATTTTTTTTAAGAAAATCAGAAAAATAAACATATTCTACGCCACATGGGTCAGAATACCCATATCTCATGCTTCTTCTTCAAAACGTCATCCTCCTAATAAAATATGTCTGGTTCAGATTTTTTTGTGCAGACCTCAGTCAACTGAAAATTAGAGCATCTGTGTCATTGCGTAGAAAAACCTCACCTAGCAACAAGCAGCTAAACTCACCCATACTCATGTGAGGGATGACAAATTTACAATTTGCAAATTATCTCTTGCAATGACTAAAAACTGTCCAGTTTTTGTTCGTTTTCCCTTGTTGGGGGGTCTTTCAAATGAAAAATTTCGACTTAAGCATTTTTAATGAAATCAAAGTTACAAAAAACTCTATAGACAAAAAATTTTGTATATGAAAAGACAATGAATTCAATCGCACCTTATTCATAAGCCACTTTAGTTATACTGAATCATTAAATCAAGTTTTTTATTTGTGCCCCTGATCTATGTTACCATAGATAATACATTACATACATTAAAAATACATGCTTTGTAATTTCACTTAGGTTAACTTACTTAGCATCTACACTCCACTATTGACATCAATAATGTTATCATTTAACTCATAATAAAATATATTTTTTCATGCATGAGTATCCTATCTCCCTTACTATATTAGAGCAATTTTAGAGAAAGACTGGGTCATTTTTTTCTAACATCCTTACTTCTTAATACCGTGATTTACACAGTTTGCTACTATCTTTGTTAAAAAAAATTATCATAGAGATGGAATCCTTCATCAATAAAGTAGTATAAAATACTCCAATGCTTCCCAGTCATTTGTTCATTAAAAAGCACTTTTAATGCAGCTTCCTTTTTCTTTTTCTATTTTCAAATATCTATGCCTTTTTAAAAATTTAGGCCTTTGAACTTTGGCTAAATCAACCAAGCTATTATTGCCTTTTGCAGTTATTACCTAAACATCTCTTTGGTTTCTCCTAAATCTTTGCAGAGTTTATAAAAAGCCTCTTAAGTGTTTTTAGTCCTCTTTTTTAGAAGTTATATGATCATATTATTTCAGTTCTCACTAGTCCTCTTTTTTAGGGGTTATATTATCACAGTATTTCAGTTAACACTGTACACCTCAAACATTGGTGTTGATTTAGAGTACTGTATTCATATTATATACTTTTTAAAAAGTGAACTTATGGCTTAAAATAGTGCATGACTTCACTATGACCACAGAACTAAAACTAGGATTAAAGTCTAGCTTTCAGAAACACCTGTTACTTATTCTCAATTTCTTTTAACTCAGGCTAGAGAACATGGTGAACTTTCAATTTTTAATCTTTAATTTTTATTTATTTTTCTTTTATGTAGTTCTAGTATTTTTATCTCTCAATAAAACTGACACATTTAATTTTCATTTTAATGAAAATAAAAAGTTACTTTGGACATTAAACTGAAAGTAAAATTTACTGTATATGCTACTACTCAATAGTAATGCAGATTTGTAGCTCAGTGTATCTTAGTCTTATCTTTTATGTTTTCATTTAAAAGATTGTTTTACAGTAGATTTATTTAGGAGCAATATATTTTAGGAATTATCAAAATTGTTAGTTTTTCTCCTTTCCACTCAGCTCATATCTCATTTAGCTATATAAGAATTAAAATTTTTATTGGCAAATCCATGTTGCAAGTTGGATGGGGAGTTTATTTTATTGCAAGAAGTGAGAACTTTATCATAATTAATTCATTTTTATTTTTTCAACTTTGATTAATTCTAAGAAGTATTTGAGGTCACTGTGGGAGTCTGATTTGAGAATCTGAAGAATTAACTTGGGAGGGTCTCAATGCCTACCAAGGTACAGGATTAAATTCAAAGTGACATAATGAAAGCAGTGTAATATATTTTGACACAACTCATTCATTTGATATATTATTTATCCTATCTATGTATTTTAGGAGGTCATAGCCATAAACTTTGAATATCCTTTTTAAAAATCTCTAATAATTGAAATGAAATTAATTGTGATGTGAAATAATAAAATTATAAAAACTACTATAGCCTGCAGATTATTGTTACTGAGTTTTGATTCTTTACTAAAAGTTGATATGTTGCTACCCATCTCCATAGACAGAATAATGTGTCTTAGAAAAATTATTCAATGTATCTTATAATAAGAGCCAGAAGATCTTTTCAATAGAACTAATAAATATTGCTTAGTTTTATTTTTAACAAAGCAATTTTTATCAAGAATTATCTGGCTAAGTACAATAACAACAATAGGGGGAAAATCAGAATCTCCCTCATTACCTGCTTCTGTAATTGTGCATGCATAAAGTATGCTTGAAGGCTTTGAAAGGAGAGATTGTGCAACTTGAATACTAATTTTGTGAGTACTGTAATTTCACGTCTGCTATCCATGTTCAAGCTGGTTGTGCTTTGAGGAGCAGCTGAAGCTTTATGAAAACTTTGTAAAACATTCTATTTAGAAGCCATTCTTTTCCTTTGCATTATGCACTCTGGGTATTTTTCTTCCTTTGTGTTTTATTTTAAGAACATTTGTATGAAAACAAGATCTTTGTTTCTTACAAGCACATCTGCTCTTGCTGCTTGTAGATTATGAGAAGTCATCATCCTCTGTGACATCATAAGTATTTCCATGGCAACCCATTGGGCTTACTTTTTTTTTTTAATATAATAAAAAGTTACAGACTGTCAGCAGCAGCAAAGTGTTTATCTCAAAACAGATACATAATAACTTCCCAGTTTTCTGCACCCACTGCCTGTGGCCTATTCATTGCAAAGCACCAAAGCTTTAGCTTACTGCATTTAATTCCCTTAAAGTCCATGAGACTGTCAATTCTGATTATCCACAATCTAGTGAAAGAATAGGATGCTTGAAGAAACAAATTCTAAGTGATTAACTGTATTGTACACGGCTTGGCTGGTATTAGTTCAATGAGGGAGGAAATATATGACACCTTGTGTTTTATGTTCTATAGTAAATAATGATATAGATTTTTTTTTTTTTTGAGGTTCGCGGGCCTCTCACTGTTGTGGCCTCTCCTGTTGCGGAGCGCAGGCTCCGGACACGCAGGCTCAGCGGCCATGGCTCACGGGCCCAGCCGCTCCGCGGCATGTGGGATCTTCCTGGACTGGGGCATGAACCCGTGTCCCCCGCATCGGCAGACGGACTCTCAACCACTGCGCCACCAAGAAAGCCCTATGATATAGATTTGAATAACAGCTGGAAGGATCTTGAAGTCCTTTACTTGAAATGATTTTATGAACAGTCTCTACATCCACTCAGCCATTTCAGTGCTGTCGGTACTGTGATGAAATGTGGCAATGAGAGACCTCAGAACATAATCGTTTGGAGAGCGAGCCAAGGCTACTAAAGAGGACTGGGACCAGGAGCTGATTGTGGCACGTTCTGCTACATCAATATCAGTCAAAATCATGAAGTTCTAGTCACAATAACCAAGGAATCCATAAGAAAATATTTATCGAGTACTTGCTATGTGCATAGCACACTTGTGCATAGCACATTTAAGGTAGTACATACACAATCCCTGACCTCCCAAGCCCTTCTTTAAGATTGTCAGATTAAAAGTATCAACATTTTTTCCCAGCACTACTTAGTTTTGAATTAAATTGTTTCCCCTTTTATTTAAACAGTCCCATTTTATTTTAAAAAGTGTACACGTTTGACATGAACCACATTAGTTCAGGATATTTGGTGAGCTAAGCCCAAATGAGCTGTTCTGTGTTGAATGCTAAGGGAAATTTAGAGAAAGAGGGCTCAGAGGCAGCTGCTGTCTGGGAGCTCTTGGATTCAGAATGGCAGCAATAAGATACATGATCCTGGGTCTAAAGCAAGTGTCAGTTATACTGGTAGCAAACACACAAAATCATGAGTCTGAAGATAGGTCAGGAATGAGAAGATGGGCACAAGTACTAAGGACAAAGCAACCAAATCAAAGGAAGAAGGCCTAGGGGATCTATCTAAGCAGAGGCAGGGCAGGTGTTGGGCAAAAGTCATAACGGCAGGCAAATGGTAGAGGTCTAAGCAGTGAGGTGGGCAATATTGTAGAGGCCCAAGAGCATGAATCAGGGACCCAGTCAAGCAAGACTGAGCTCAGACATAGGAGAGCCGTTCACCGTGGTACCAGGGGACAGGGCAGGAACCAAGTGAAAAGGGTCTAAAGTCCCAATTAAATGTCCCAATGAGTGAGTATTGTTGTGACATATATTCGTATAATTATTTGTTTATTCACTGGTTCAGTGATAAACACTCTATTAGACACAGGAATTAATAAAATTGACAAAGTTGACCTTATGAAACACATACTGGATGAAACAATGAAGAATTCAGTAAATAAATGTATAATTAAAATCTGTATTACATGTCATGAAGGAAATAAACAGGTGTCAAAGTAAGAATTAAACTGGGGGTAGAGAGGTGCTACTTAGGTATCACTGAAGGCCTCTCAGAAAATATATATAACATGGATTTTTAAAAAAATCTTCTTAACCCTACCCCTCATTCCCCTCCACCCTGGCCTACCAGCTTTAAAAGGATAACTATTTAACATGCACATCCGTGGTTAGTTCTATTCCCAGATTTTGTAATCAGCCAGTGGCTTCCTGCACCCAGTGATTCCACACCATCAAAATCTCCTTCACATCCCTGAATTGACCCATGTATCTATCCAGACTCCAAGGTCAGCTGACAACCTGATTTCTCTTATTGCCACTTAAACCTCCATGATGATAAGTCCCTGTTAAAAATAGCTTATGATGAGGGTAGAAGTTTCTTCTATTCAGAAGAGGCTAACATAATGAACAAGCCCAAATATCTCAGAGGCTTAACACGTTATAAGTTCATCTGTTGTTCAAAGCATTTGGTGAGATTCAGGACCTTTCCAAATTTGCTCAATCATCCCCTTGGGTGATTGGAGGCCTCTGCTGACTCCTCTGCTTTTCCCTAGCAACCAAGGGAAGGAAGAGAGCAGAGGATCGTGAGAAAGTTTCTATGGGCCAGGCACAGAACTGTTGGGCATCTCTGCATCCCCCTGCCTACATTCCATTGGACAGATCTCAAGTATTCAATGGTACACCTAACTACAAGGGAGGCTAGGAAATGTAGTCTAACTGTGTGCCCTGAAGGAAAAAAGAAATGGGTTTTGTTGAGTACAACAGTGTATCTCTTTATTTAACAAAAAATTCATTTCCCTCTTTTCCCCACACAAAGAGTTTACTCATCCTCTCCCTAAGTGAGTTCACTGAAGGCCCCAACCAGTCACTAAGAGACCATGCTTTGACTGAACCAATAACTTGCTTTGAGCACAGAAAGGAGGCAACGTATTTTAAGAAATACGAAAGACCAAGAACATTATTAGTATATCCTTTTGTGCTATTTCCCCCTATATTAGCCAACCACTTATACAAAAATGATGTCATAGAAGGAAAGGGAAAGATGGAGCAAACCATAGTTCCTTCTTTCATTCCTTCCTTACTCACCAGTAAGCCAAAGGTAGAGAGTATTGAAAGAATGTGCACACGTGGATAAGCAACATAAAAACAGTTGAATTCGTAGTGTGAAGCATTTCCACTGTTCCGGCAAGAACAAAATGCATACGCATGTTCACGCTGCAAAACAAGAGTTGTGTAATTTCAATAATTCCACATGAGTTAAATGCTCTCATATTTGCATTTAAAATTGGCATTGTACAATATAGAGATGAATAGTAAAATGAAATTAAATACTTATTTAGAATGACATTAAGGAGCAAATACAAAATACCATAAGTCAAAACATGCTGTAAAAGAAAGGATAAGGATTTTTTTTTTAATTAATTAATTTATTTGGCTGTGTTGGGTCTTCATTGCTGCGCGCAGGCCTTTCTCTAGTTGCAGCGAGTGTCATTGCGGTGCATGGGCTTCTCAGTGCGGTGGCTTCTCTTGTTGTGGAGCACGGGCTGTAGGCACCTGGGCTTCAGTAGTTGTGGCACGTGGTCTCAGGAGTTGTGGCTCGCGGGCTCTAGAGTGCAGGCTCAGTAGTTGTGGTGCACGGGCTTAGTTGCTCCGCAGCATGTGGGATCCTCCCGGACCAGGGCTTGAACCCGTGTCCCCTGCATTGGCAGGCGGATTCTTAACCACTGTGCCACCAGGGAAGTCCCAAGGATAAGGTTTTATATTTTAGTACCCTTGATAGCAACTTCTCCCTGTGACCCCATATTTTTATTTTGCACTGGGCTCTGCAAATTATGTAGCCTTCCCTGGGTCCAGTGAGCTATGTCCTTGCCCCAGTGTAACTGCAATTAAAGCTTCCAGTCAGAAAAGGGAGGAATAGGATACACACAGCAGTCAATGACCCATAGAAGTGATTCATCCTTCTGGGTAGGCACTGTGAAGGGGGACTGCCCAAGATGCAGATAGTTTCTTGTTCTGTCCCTGATTCTGCTTTCTGTGGCCCTTGGCTCCTGTCTCTAAGAGCTTCTTCCTTAACCATCATCCTCCTCAGAAATATCTGAGATGGTTGTTGAGGAATGTCCCCTCCTCGTCCATTGTGGGGCTTGCATATCTCTCTTCTTGTCTAAGGGTGGTTTTAAAGACTTTTTTTCAGCCCTAGCTCAAAGTTTCCTTGTTCTACAATTTCTACAAAAAAATTTTTTTGGTAAGTTTCCGATCTATTTGCTTCCAGTTAGTTCCATGTGCCAAGTGTTTTTTTTTTTTATTCGACATAGTTATTAAACTTGCCTTATTCTTGGTTTCCTGGTCCCCAGTTTTTCCTTCAGTTTAAGGGCAGGTACCTCGAGGCAATCAGCAGCAATATGCTATGGTGGAAAAGACCCTCTCTTAATCTGATATTTACTGAAGGGCTGAGTTGTTTGCAAAATCTCTCTGGCCCTTGGTCATTCAGGGTCATTTTTTACTTCAGGTCCCAAAGCTATCAGCTTTTCAACCATGGAAGGCCCTTGATCCCCGAACTTTCTACTCCTGCCATTCTCTGCCTGAAAATCAGCCCAAACTCACCTGAGTGCACGTCTTTCTTGCTTAGATAATTGGCCCACACAGTACTGCTTTGAAAGTTCCAACCACTTTCCCTACAGTCTCAGTAATTTGTGGTCAGCCTTCCAAGTTCTCCCATGACAGCCTTATTGAAAATGTGCTGAGGCATGGCAGAACTCTCCAGACATCCAGCCTACTATAGTATATCTTCACCTTCTGCTGGCCAGTCACTAAATCAATGCCACTTATTTTGGGGTATTGTTACAACAGCAGCACAGGTCAAAGTACCAATTTCCGTTCTTATCTAGATAGGATAGCTGCTGTAACTAACACTAAAATCTCAGTGCCTTAATATACTAAAGCTTATTTTTGTTCATGTAACACATCACTGTAGGTTTATGAGGAGTGACATACCACACAGTGATTAAGAGAACTAGGTTCCTTCCATCTTAAATTATTTTATATTGTATTACCCAAACTTACATTTTTGAAAATCTTGATTTAAAACTTATTGTCGAAGCAATTAAAAGGTCTGTTTAGAAGTTCAGTTTATTTTAATACTTATGTTTAATGTCTATCACATCTGAAAAAGACCCCTCACAATCAGCGGTAGAGCCAAAAGGAAGAAATAGACATTTGCCTGCACTAAAAAAAATTATGATACTCAGTTTTCAATTTTGTTCACAAATTCACACGAGGATTTTGTGGAAATTTGACTTCTAAATTTAAATTTCCATCTTCCCTGATGTCAGTTAGTGGTTCTTACAAAACAATCAAAAGACTAATTATTCTAATTTTGACAAATGCACTTCAAACTCACTGAAATATTTTTAAGCAAGTCAGAAAATTCTATTTTTAAATTTTCTAGGTATGAGGATATGAGAAGTATTTTTAAAGATGACAGATTTATTTACATTATTTAAGCTACAAAAAAAATTATGGGAGAAATCATTCCAAAAATTCCTTTACAAAATGGGCCCTCCGTAGCATGAGCTTTTTTGAAAACGTAATTACGATTTTGTTCATTGTTAAAACACTACCTGTACCATGAAGGAACGGGTGATTTATATTTTTGCAAGTGCCTATTGGGCAGTATAGCCACTGGTTATCACAGAAAATGTCACCAACCAGAAGCTGAGCATCAAAGGGGCCCTTGGGTGTAGCCCATTGAAGTCAGTCTTCCAGGGCACAGAGGAGAGTGTGAAGGGGTGAAAAGAATAGATCTGGAGGAGCCAATGAAGACTGGGGCAGGCCTCCCCAGGAGAGAAGACCACTAAGGTAACACTGAACAGCATCGGGTCGGAGGGGTGGAGAGACTAAGAATTTGCCTAAGAAAGTACCTTTTGATAGAAGCAAGTTGTGAAGAAACAATGTTCCCCTCTACCGAAGATCGCTTGAAAAGATCTAGTGAGATGCCAGTGTCAACCCGTATATATTAAATATTAGTAAATTTTAATGAATTTCTTTTTAGATAAAAATACATACAAGTTCTATTGTTTTCTTCCTTTAACTCCAAGAAATTTTTCTGCAGACCCCTAAGGGTGCGCACACACCACTTTTGAAACCACTGGATTAAAGACTACTCTGTTGGACCACAGTTGGCACACTTAGTCCCAGCTCAGTTCCTGGTAAACATTCTGGCCAAAGGCAGGAAGAATTTCATACCTTGTGCTTAGTTTGCCTCATACTATTTTGACTCTCATCTAGATGTACCAGAATCAGGTTTAGCCCCAGTCCCACTCACAGCCAAGCTTCAGGCCCATCTTCCACTGAACGTGTTGTCTGGCTCTTTGTGGAGAGCTCAGCATCAGCCTGTCACCACCGCTCAGCTCTAAGCTGAGTGCTATTGGCAGAATGTCAGGCTTATGATTATATATGAGGGACAACACATTATGTCAATGCACTTAAGTCTTTCTTTAATCTGGTATGAAAGTTAGAATGACTTTTTTGTATCTGCTTGACTCTTGGCAAATCAAGCAAGAGGTTTTAAAAAGAAAAAGATGAAACATAATGCAGTTTATACAATGAACAGGATTTTAGGTTCCAACCCAATGACTTCATAGTAAGGAAAGGATCTAAAGCAACAAAAAAACTAAAAAGGGAGACAAATGACATCTGCAACTTTCTTCTATCTTTTTTGACAGGAACCATTTTTTAAAGAAACTTTTAATTTAAGAACAGTTTTAGATTTATGGAAAAATAGTTGCAAAGATAATATAAAAAGTGGACTGTATAATTTCTCACCCAGTCCCAAACCCATTTAAAATTTTTTTTTTGCTTGTTTATTTGGTTAGATTGGTTTGCTTTTTATTTTTTGAAATCATATGCATTTAATGTTGCTTCAACAGATCAGGGCAATAATTCCAATATTTGTGTAAGGAGATACTACTGCTATATTCCAGGGATTTAGGGTAATAAAAACACGCTGCTTAGTTAGAATTCAGAGCTGTGACCTCTGGCCTTCTTAAGTAGATTTAGGAGAGTTTAAAACTGCCCCTCTGGGCAAATATTTTAGGAGCTGATGAGCATTCAACTTCACTTAAGATACAGCTTGTCATCAATACACCCAAGAGACTGACAATTTCTATTTATCGCTTAATGATAGTGAACCTGGCGTTCCTCGTTAGCCCCAGGACAAGAAAGCAGAGTCGTTTTGAGGAGTAGACCAATCTTTGAAAGACTAGGAAGGTCACCAGTCTTTCGAAGAGTTTGCAGAAACTTAGAAGCTTGCTGCCCAATAGCCCAAAGAGGAGACTGAATAAACTCAAAATGAGGGACTGTGATTGCCCCTTTGCCACTCAAACCTCATGCCTTTAAAATATAAACTACTAAAAAAAAAAAAAATATATATATATATATATATACACACATACATACATACATAAACTACTTGGGGGCAGAGGTCCTTATTCTCCATGTAGAAATTGTGCCTGACACATAGTGGCACTCAGTAGATATTTGCTGATTGACTCACTCTGAAGAAACATGGTGATACCTACTCTGTGTAAAGAGTAAGAAGAGGCTACTGAATTGTCAACATAAGAGAGAAGCCTTAGAAGGAAGAAATTCATGACTTTGCACCCTATTTTTAAACCTTGGGATTCTGTAGGAAAAATGCACACGTGGTCCAAGAAGCAAACAATATTCAATAGCCCCTACAAAGAACACAGAAACCATTTCTTACTGAAATCTAGAGTATTCAAATGTTGAGGTATAGTTGAGAATGGCCACTGGCTAAGAGGAGATTGTACACAGAAAGGCTTGTCAGTAGAGGTCAGTGGTGCTGATTACATGTGGCAATAGCAGGGAGCTATCATCTCCACAGAAGATTCTCGTGGCTTAGGCAGCTACTTGTTGTGGGACATGAAACTTGGTATAAAAAAGATGCTTCTTTGGACAGTTTTCATTGTTTTACATCATGAGCCTTTAGGTCTTTGCAAGCAACCTGTTGCAAAACATATATGTTGATATTTCATGTAAAAATGATGGGCATGTTTTAGGTTCAGTATGCACCAGGGGAGAGTATTTTTCAGTTTTTAGGTAGCCACCACATAGCCACATAGTAATCCCTTAGAGTAATAGTTCCCCTTTATATTATGGATATCTGCTAATAATATTAATATGTGCTATTTATTGAACACTTTCTAAGTGCTCAGCAGCATATTAAATATTTTGCTCTAATCTTAAAAAATAATCCATATAGTTGGTAGTATTTTAAAGGTAAGGAACTGAGTCTTAGAGAAAAGTTAAGAACCTTGCACATATACACACATCTAACAAGTTTGGACTGAAACCCAGATTTTGTTGATTCTAGATCCTGCAAGCTTGATCACTACGTTACATTCATAGAAAGCTTAATAAAATGAACTGTGTGCTTTCTTTTTACATTGTTCCATTATTCCGTCACTAAACAATGTAGTTTAAATCAAATGTAGTATAGCCGTAAGAACTAGGGTTTGCTGCCTTAGAACTAAGTTATTCTTCATTTACTTCATTTAATAGTTCTGTGTTGTGCCCTTCTATGGTCTTAGCACTGTATGGAAGAAACAAAGAAACATAAAACACAGAGCCTGCCCTCAGGGGTATTATGTTCTTGAGAAAAAGAGCAAATTAAATAATCATAAAATCAATATGATAAGTTCCTGAAGTGAACTTGTCATATTGTGGCATGTGCCACGGGAGTTCAGAAGAGAGAGGGACCATTATGCACCTGAGTGGACAGGGATCATCTTGTGGAAGTTGAATGATTCCTTAGAGAGTGAGAAGGATTTGGGTAAATACAGAAGTAGGAATAAACTACTTCTATACCTACTTCTTCCTACAGGAAAGAGGGTGAACACAGATTACAAAGTAAAAATAATCACTCAAGTGTCCATGGCGTAGTAATTAACAGTTTAACTAGAAAGTATAATTTGTACTGGGGAACAGTAAGAGAAGAAAATGAAAATTAGAAACATGTAAGAAAAGCCTTGAAGGGCCAGTCAAAGCTTTACTCTGTGGGACAGGGGAAGGAACCTGGGACTTAGAAGGTAGTAGCAAGAAGGGTTGGCTGGATTGGGTGAAGTGGAAGGGATCAAATAACTAAGCTCTGGGTGGAGGGAAAATAAATAGTAGGTACAGTGGGAGAGGGACAGATGAGACTTCTGGTCAAAGAGGGAGAGAATGAAGACTGAAATCTTGGTATGTCTGGACCCTATGAAAATGCTTTCTGCAAAGAGTAGGTCAAGTTGGTAGAGTGCCATTACAGAGAAGACATACAGCTTAATGGATTTAAAGAAAGCAAAGAGGGCTTCCCTGGTGGCGCAGTGGTTGAGAGTCTGCCTGCCGATGCAGGGGACACTGGTTCGTGCCCCGGTCCGGGAGGATCCCACATGCCACGGAGCTGCTGGGCCCGTGAGCCATGGCCGCTGAGCCTGCAGGTCCGGAGCCTGTGCTTCGCAACGGGAGAGGCCACAACAGTGAGAGGCCCGTGTAACGCAAAAAAAAAAAAAGAAAGCAAAGAATTTAAAATTCATTATATAATGTGAGCGTTCAACAAATAGTTCGAAATTGTTGATGATGGTACACAGTTTTAAATACAAAGAGAAAAATGATGAGCCCAACTCTGAAATTCTAAATATAAAAGAGAAGAGTCAGGGTTTCTTGGGTCGAGGGGAAGGCAGAGAGAAAAAAGGAAGTGCAGAAAGGTTAAAAAATGATACATCTGCATGTTCTAAATATTAAAGGAAGAAAAATTGAATGATAAGCGTGAGTTAAGAATCTGGAGACCCAAGGACCAGTCAATTTCCCTTTTCTACATTGAGTGATATGAGAAGGGCAAACAAGGGTGTAATCTTCAAAATATAGGCTGTGATATTTTCTAAAAAAATCGACTCTTGCTTAAGGGGAATGGGTGATGAAATAAGATCAGAAAATGATTACTTTTCGATGACAGTTATACATACGGAACTGTGCAAAGGGAGTTTAAATAAGTGAAGTAGAAGTTTTATAAGGCACAGTAGAAAGAATGGACTCACTGTGGGAAATGGAAACAGAATGATAGAATCAAATTTGAGAGTTGGGAAGATATAGAGGGGGAGTTTTGGACCTTAGATAGCTAGTGTGAGTAATAGGAATTAGCGTAAGAAGTTATTTCAGAACCTTCTGAAAAACATCACAGACATTTCCAGGGACACGATGTCAGAAGAGGCAAGCCTCTCTACAAACATGGACACACTAGGGTCAGTTTCAATATATTGAAGAGAATGTTTCAATTTTGGAAACTGACTTTGGGAGTTTCCTTGGGCAAGTGGGGAATGAGGGGGAGATTCTTTAAGAGATGTGGGAGCCAAAACAACTCTGTCTCTAGGAACACCATTCTCTATTATGAAACTAAATGACTGTCTGGGGGATTTGAATAACTGATACTTCATTGCTCCTTCACTCCAGTAAATTGAATATAATGATGTCCTTAACTTACTAAAAGGTTTAGAAGTGCCCCTTGAAATCATCAAGAAAAGAATGGATTGGTGTATTTATTTCTTATTCTTCAGTGGTCACCATGAGTGCTGTTTCTTCCAAGAAGGCTTTTGTATGGAAATGAGGGCGTGTATGGATGCATGGAGTGAACTGTAGTAGATGTGGTTGGCTGCCCCCTCATACTCTTTCTATATTACCCTCATTGTCTAGAAGCCACATGTTTTGAGTGAAATTAGGCTAGTCCAGCTCCTTTAAGATTGTACTCTGATTAGCTGATTCCAATCTGAGTGTTACAGTCATGGATCCCCTTATAGTAGATTGGTTCATGGATAATGGGTCATGTGAATCATGACCTAAGCCAACTTAATACATGGAATTCCCCTGGTCAGAGATTGGTTAAGAGTCAGTAGAGAACTTAAGTGGTTCAATTAGAAGGAAATTCAAGACTTCAGTTACTGTTTGCAGTAAGAAATTTAGTCAATCAATCATTCTCTCCTCTTTCTTTCTCTCACTCCCACCCTCTTACTGTGGTTATTGGTAATTTTGTAACCACAAGATTAACTAGCCTTGGAATAAACTTGCCACACTAGAAAGAAAACTGGAGAAAGAAACAAACTGCTCCTTGGTGAACACCATAGAGCTGCTGGATCCAACCTTGGCTGCAACTTATACTATAAGTGATATTTTGAGTTTGTGAGTCAATACATTGCCTTTATTGTCAAGGCTAGTTAAGTATTATAACTGGGACACCTTTCTGAATTATATTTATACTCATCTACTGAAATATTTTATTTTTCCCATTTACTTGAATCTCAACACATGCTGTCTTGCACTGAATTTATTCGCCTATATTTCCTATCTTTCTGCACAGTTTTTGAGCTCCTTGAGGTCAAGGACTGAAATTTACATATTTCTATGTTTCTCCTAGCCTTCAGAATACTACTTTGCATATAGTAGTGCTTAATAGATATTTCTAAAATGAATAAATCAAATTTATGAAAATGTGCATTTGATCTCATTAGCATCATACTGCAGTTAACACATATTAATAATTCTAAAACTTAAATAAACTGAGTATGACAACATCATTCTTTTAATGTTTCATATTTTACTTGTTTGCTTGTTTCTCTTCCTTGCTATAGGAAAGGCTGTGATAGTGATTTCTGTTTTTCACTTTCTTCCCCACAAACCACAAAAATTTCTAAGTTGTTATGACAGTTTATCTAAAGTTCTAAAGATTAACAAGCATTAATCAGTGTTATCAGTTCTGTTGATGTAATTCTAACCAAAAGCTGAGTATCTTGACATTTTAGTTAGCTAATGTAGTCTTACATTAGGTAAAGGAAAGATTTACATTAGGATTTGGATACATTGAAGATAGCCAAAGGCCAAAAGGAAAAGCTACCTTGCTTTTAAAAGCTACCTTAAAAGCTACCTTGCTTTTAATTCAAGCCTTGACTCTTACTAGATATTTGACCATGGCAGAATTATTTCTCTTGGTCTCAGTTTTCTCATCTATAAAATGGAGATATTTATACTATCAATCTTATAGGATTCTGATAAGGATCAAATGAGTTCATAAAAGCAAAGCACTTAATTTTAACAAATACTTAATGAGTACTGTTTTTCTTCTTTTCCTTCTTCCTCTCTTCCTTCTCCTTCTTCTTTTCCTGCTCCTCTTCTACCTCCTTCTCCTTCTTATTGTTCTACAGTATTGTTTTGATGTTATTACCATCCAAGTTGGGAAACAATTATAGTTTTCTCCATGTAAAAATTACTTTTTCTACTTTAAGTTTCAATAAAACATTGTATTTGCTGCTTCAAGATAAAAATATAATCTTCCCACCTACCTGGTAAAGATAAAGCCTGGCTGGTCACTTTTTCAGTCACATGCCCATGCAACAAATAAGTCTACCTATGAGAATATTAACAAATGAAAGGGCCCTAGAAGACAGTACCAAAGTTACAAAAATAAAATAATTATATAAACATAAGGTACTTTTTCAATAAAGTAAACACAGTGGCCTTTAAAATATATTTAATACATGAAAAATGTTTAATTCATGAAAAGTAGGTTTTTAAAAAACTAATTTGATTTTTATTTTACTTCAGTGTTTAATAGTTAATTTAAATTATGTAATTACATTTCATTGAAACTTTCATTGCGATAATTATATACTCACATACAGTTATAAGAAATAATGCAGGGGCTTCCCTGGTGGCGCAATGGTTGAGAGTCCGCCTGCCGATGCAGGGGACACGGTTTCGTGCCCCGGTCCGGGAAGATCCCACATGCCGTGGAGCGGCTGGGCCCGTGAGCCATGGCCGCTGAGCCTGCGCGTCCCGAGCCTGTGCTCTGCAACGGGAGAGGCCACAACAGTGAGAGGCCCGCGTACCTCAAAAAAAAAAAAAAAAAAAAAAAGAGAAAGAAAGAAATAATACAGAGAGATCCCTTACACACTTTGTTCAGTTTCTCCTTATGGTACCATTTTGCAAAACTATAGTATAATATAATATCACAACCAGGATATTGACATTGATTCAATCCAGCCATTTTATTCAGATTCCCAAGGTTACTTGTCCTCATTTGTGAGTGTGAGTACATGGTTTGGAGTTCTTTACGATTTTCTCACCTGTGTTCATTCCTGTATTCATCACCACAGTCAAGACACTGAACAGTTCCAACACTGTTCCAACCTCCCTCCAGTCCTTCCTGTACTTACTTTCTGAACAAACCAACCAACCTTATGAATTAAGCCCCCCAAGTCATGTTAGTTCTATCGCTAGATTAAGGACAAGGTTCATTTGCAAACGGTCATGTGCTTCTGATATAAATCTCCCTGAGCAACACTCATTAACAGGCACATCTGACTATGTATTTTTGCGAATGTACTTACTTTTCTCTAGTATCTCTCTACATAGGTATCTCATTATCTAGAATAGAACTGAAAATACAAGGATTCATTCATTTATTTACTCCACACTCAACTCTCATTTATTTTAATTACAGGGATCTAGTCAATATTTTAACATCAAACCAGGGAGGGACTTTGCTATCTGGCATAATCACCACAAACTCTTATCTTACCTTTTATGTATAGAATTTTACCTATATTTATCAGATGTACATGACATTAAAGTCCAGTTATGGAAAATATTAAAATTAAATATATACTTAATTTTGTTTGTATTTTAAGTAGAAATTTATTTAAATGTATTTTTCATATAAGATATTAAAAATATAATATACCTAGATTATCAATATCCTCTAGGAATAAAATTATAATCAGAAATGCCTATCAGCCAGTGAATACATTGATCAAGGTATGAGAAATTACAGAAAACCTGAAATTTATGGCAGCTAAAGGGAAATATAGGAAGATGAGCTTAGAAGGTGTGCTATGAATCCTTTAAATGATTTCAGTGCAGAGAGACTAGGCATTCAGGAACTACTTTGGAGAATACTTGCCTAGATGTGTTTCCTTCCCAGTCATCGGTTCTGTCAACTGAGGATATCTCTTGAGGTTTTCTCACCAGGAAATGGAAATAAGTCCATTATTTGTAAGAGATTAAATATTGATCACAATTTTATATTATTTCATATTAAAATCTATATGTAAGTGCTTCATTATTGAGTTCAGTTTCTGTGTGATTGTTCAGTTTCAAACAGCAACACAAGAAAATTTGCTTCTACTGTCAACATAAAAAAATTAATACTGCATCATATAAAATGATGACATTCAGTGTCATTTTGTGAGGTATGGTGTTTGAGATTCAGCGCTCACCAAAAAATAAATGTTGACGAATGGCCAACATGATAAAATACTGAGGCAAAATAACCCAAAAGGGAAATGAACATGGTACTGTAGTCAGACTGTAAGAGTTCCTTGCTGTGCCACTGAACAAGCAAAACACTCGAACTCCCTGTGCTTCAGCTTCTTCATTTGTAAAATAGCAAAATAATAATAATAATAAAATCTACTTTATAATATTGTGCAGGTTAAATTAGTTGATACATGTATAGCACTTAAAAGACTCCCAAATGTGTACTGGTTGCTCAATAAATGTGAACTGTTACTAAACAAGACATAATTTTAAAAGTAATCTCAGCCTTTATCCTGAGTATCTCAATAATGTAAAATTATGCTGAGAAATGACAATTGTTCAAAGAGCAATCTCAGAGATCTCGCAATAGTTCTCTGAAACAGTCATTGAAAATTAGTTGATTTGCTATTAGAATCACTACCTCTTTATCATAAGAATTAACAGTGAGCAACACAACTCTGTATACCATAGAGTTACAGAGAAACCCACATAAAAGTTTGCCAACTAACTCCCTCTCCCCACATATGCTGATAAGGAGCAATCTCCAGAGATTTTGAAGTGTTGCACAATGACAAGTAAATTGCGTATTGTGGAAAGATTGAGGTAGAATAGGTATATAGGCTGTTAGCCTTGGTGTGATATTTCATTTCCCTTTCTTTTATTTCCTCTGTCATCATTTCTCTACACAATATTTCCCAGCACCTTGATATCCATTATTGCTTATTTATCCCATACCATATTTAATACCAAGCATGATATTGTATTGATCAACCCATTATTGTCTTTCCAGCCTGTCCATCTCCTCTGTTCTGATGGTTTTACACATTAGCTTTTTTGAATGGTGGCATAATTTGATTTAGAGTCTCCTGGTACGCACTATTTCTTGAGAATATATTAGACACTTCAGTATGCTGCTTTAGTTCTTTCTGGGCAAACAGCAATACCTTTTGCTTTTACCTGCTGACCAATCCCTCTTATTCTCCTTTGCAAGCTTTTCTTCCTCTGCCTGTCTTTTGCATGTTTTTCTTCATATTTTTATCCTAAATTCTCTTCAATTTCTTATCTTTATGGTGTGCTTGAATGATCTCCTCTTCAACAGCTCCAAATATAATCTGTATAATAAATGACTCCAAAATCTAAACCCCTAAGCTAGACCCCTCTATTACTAGCCTTATGACAACTTCATGTGGTTGTCCTACAGTCCTCTAAACTCAGCATGACCACACTGAACTAATTATCCCCCAAGTCAACCTCCTGTAGAGAATGACACCCGTAACTATGTATATTATCCTTAGTCCCTCACTTCACTTACCTCCTACAGCCAATCAGTCACCAGTTCCTGACAAATCCATCTTTTAAAAAAGCTTTCTAATTGGTCCTTTTTTCTCCATCTCTATCTCCAGAACATTATTCCAAGCCACAAGTATCTCTTGCTGAGATTATTGCAAATCTTCCTAAGTGGTTTCCTTCCACCCCAAATATTCTCCAAGGATGCTGTCAAAGTAAGCTTCTTAAATGTGAATCTAGTTGTGTCACTCTTCCATTTAAAAACCTTTCAATAACTTCTTGCTCTCAGAATAGAATTGCAACTTTTTGTTTTAACCCCTAAGGCCCTTCATGACCTGGCACCTTCTAGGAGTGAAGCTGTTTCATGGTGAAAGCATAAACTTTGGGATTACATGTCTGGATTTAGATCTTAACTGTTTATTCATCCATCCATCCATTATTGAGCAACCACTGTGTGCCTGGCACTGTTCTTGCCTCTGGATAGAGCAGTGAAGAAAACAGACAAGGCCTGCCCTTCTGGGGCTTTCATTGTAGAGGCATGAGACAAACAATTAACAAGAGAACACATACAGTATGGATAATGATAGGGTGCTCCAGGGCAGTGGTCACGATGAGATTGATGTGCATATTTGGTGTCCATCAGAGTAATGAAACAAAGAAGGCAAATCTCTGAGGTATAAGAGTATTGAAATGCCTCCCCCCGCCCTGCACCCCCAGCTGAAATCACCTTGGGGCTAAATGTCTCTGGGACACTTTAATTTTTTTTTTTTTAGTATCTAAAAGAATCTCTATCTGCTGCCTGGAGAAGGAGAAGAGGCTATGAGGAAACAAGAGTGGAAACAGGATGACGATTAAGAGGCTATTTGCAATTGTCCAGGACACAGATACAGTTAGAGCAGTAATGATGGACATGATGAGGAGTGGTCCGACTCTGAGAATATTTCTAAAGTAAAACCCAGAGGACTTGCTGATGGGAAAGCATCAGGACTCCCTGAAGATTTTGACTTGAGAACTACAAGTGGTGGAGCCATTCACTAAGATAGGAAAGAATGTGGGAAGATCCTATTTGGACTTTAGAGGGAGAATCAAGGATCCAGAATGTGTTATGTTTGAGATGCCTCATACATGTCTAAGTGGAGATGTTAAACAGGTAGCTGGGTATGATAATATGGAGTTCAGCTGAGTAGTTTGGATGGGGATATAACATGGGCTGTCATTAGTATATCATGATTTTAAAGCCTTGGGACTGAAATGAGGATACTGAGGAATGAGAGTGCTAATAAATATTAATGAGTGGCTCTGTATAAAAGATGTATATAATATGTACATTTTTACATACTACCCCTTTAGACAGGACTTGCTCTCTCTAATTTACCACAGTACCCACTACCCACTAGGCTACACATGTGTACTTACACAGGCCCTAGTCAGTCACTTATACTACCTGTCTGGCCATTCTGACATTGGTTTGTTAAACAGGAGTAGTTTTTCTTTCTGGGTCCTTTTCATTTTGTTTATTTACTTTATGCTGCCTTTCATGCTGAGAATTTTGTATACTATATGTAGCTGCTGGGGTGTGGGTGGCTTAAGAGTTGTCTTTCCAAGAGAAATTACCAGGTTGCCTTGAAATGACCAAGTTGAGCAGGTTTCAGGTATTGTCTTGGGGAGGACAATTTTGGTGTGTAAAGAATATCAATATATTAACTTTGATCAGTCTTCAGAATTAAGACTACCAGGTTTAAAAGATTTAAAAAAATCCTTTTCCAAATATGGATGGCTCATTTTACCTTAATTTTTTTAAGTAAAGCAATAATTTCAGGTATAATAAAAAGAGCCACAAAAGTATCAATAATTTATTATGGAAATGATTCAGTGTAGAAAAATTATATTCCAAATAGTCATGAACCAGATTTGTCATCAAGTGAATGTAAGGATCACAGAGTTACAGTTGGGTGCTAAACACTGAGTTAATTGCCCTCTCACTGAGGGCAAAAGGTTAGCTTTCAGCCATATGCCATAATTTTTTAAGTGATTTTTTTCTTGTCTGGAAAACGTATGAAATATAATGAGGAAGCAATGGAAAATACTTCACATGAAAACCAGAAGGATGACCTTCTAGCTAAATAGAGGTCATAATTTTTTCTCTTTTTGAATTTTTATCTCCTTTCTGTTCTCTTTGTTCTCTCTTTCTGCTCCATCTGCCTTTCCTTTCATGGGTTTACATGTCTTATATATTTTTTTCTTTTTCCCGCAGAGCATAGATATAATTTCCTGTGTGGCACTCAATATCTCCAAGACCTAGGATACTCCTTGAGAGGTATGGTACTATTTTGAGGTAAGTTATAGCATAAAACTGCATTAGCTACCTCATTTGTGAAAATTATACCAAATTCCCAGATATGTAGAAAGCAGTTGCTGGTAAAAACACAATCCTAATGGTTTTCATAATTGATGTTTTCAAAACCAGAAATAATTCTGATGATGTTTCATCCCCCTTTCAGGACTTTAGTGGTGAGAAAGGATTCTGTGTTTTATGAGATCTAGTAGTATTATATTTAGACTATTTTACTGCTGTATTTCTGTAGCAGAGAGACTTAAGAAGCTTTTCTTATACTAGTTTCTGAAACACTAATGGAACATATATATACATTTTTTCTACTTTTATTAACAGAACCACAGGAATGCATTTTTGTGGCAGATGATTCCACATGGAGTATGAACATTTTTCAGCTAGTAGTTTATACCTTTAAAAGAAGACATTGTTACACTGTTCTGTTTACCTTTTTCAATAAAATGTAAGATTCACTGAGGGCTCTCCCAGTTAAGTTTTAAATTATTTTGTCCTACTCTAGAGAAGCTTTTCAAATTAAACTTTCTGCCGTGCTTATTGGTCTACACATTAATTATAAACTTAAGGTACGTGATCTGACTCATGCAAACTTCCATTGACTTTTACTGGAGTCGGTGAAATTTTGTCAGACATCCAGGATCTAATTTGTTCCTACATCCTAGAATACAAACTATAAATGAGAAACTGGTGAACTTTGTGCCATATAGCAGGTTAATGTTCTTTTAATGTTTTTTCCTGGTCTCGATGGGATTTTTTGATAAATCCATAGCATTTATAATGACATTTAGATTCCTGGTAGATAAGTATTAATTTATAATCTATACAAATACTTAATGAGTTTATGATATAAAATATTAACATTACCATTTATTATTATCATTATTGTTATTCTTCTTTAACATTAGTTTCTAGGTGCCTTAGTTAAATGGAGTCTGTGTCCAGAAACAATTCGTTCTTGCTGATTGTTCATTCCTAAAATATTTAGGCATAGTTCGAATGATGATATTGCGTAGCTGAAAAATATTTCTCATGTAGTTAGAAATGAATAAAAGATTATCTAAAGTAGGATGAATCACAAGGAAGCTAACAGATCCAGCAGGATGGCAGCATAAAGATGTATACTCTACCCCCAACCAAAAAAGTACCTCTTTGATCAAAGTAAAGCAACCACAGTGATAAGGTGAAGTGAAATGGGGCAGAGGATGCTTATTATGTGGATGCAGACCACAGATGTCCAAAATTTTCTTTCAAATAGAGTTGAGAAGAAAATTAAAGGAAAATGCCATTTTTTGGAGAGTATAACAGTCTTACAGGAAATAAAGGAAATTCTGGCAGGAATCAGAGGGACAAAGAATGGAGCTGCAGGCGGGCTCAGAAAGGATGGGGCCTTGGAGCCTCTTTCCCACCGTAGTTCAACAACATTCCAAGGCCCTGCTGGCATCCCTGGAATGTAAAGTGAGCACCCAGCCCCTCCTCACTTTGTTTTTCTGATCCAGCTTTTTGATAGTTGCCTGAGTTCCTTCAGATGAAGGAGGGAATACCCATCCTGTGAAGGGGTAGGTCTGAAATGGAGAGGAACAGAAGTAAGGAGACCAGAGGAGGTGGAGAAGAAAATAACGACCACAGCAACAAATTAAAAATGGAGGAGACAACATAAAGCATGGAAAACTGAAACTAAGATGACAGAAATAAGCTTGCTCTGCAGTCAGTTACCCTGGGTCCCAATCCTGGATCACTGATTATTGTTAGGTGTGTGCTATTGAACACATCTCTTAACCTGTTTGTGCCTCAGTTTTCTCATCTATCACATGAGGATAATAAACACCCTATGTGTGAGGACTAAATGATAATATGTCACTTATATAAAAAGGGATTATGACAGTACCTAGCACTTACTGTGTTCCATAAATGGTGATTGCTTTTATTACATTAAATAATTTAATACATTTAGTTAAAATTATTAAATTAAATACTACTATTATTAAATCTAAATGAACGTGGGCTTAAACAACTCATTTATTTAAAAGGTGAACCCTCAAGTTAAGTCGAAAACAGTCTTTATGGTGTATAAAAGAAAGACAGCTGAAACAAAATGACTCAAAAATTAAAAGAAAATGGACAGTACAGTAGAAAAGCTGATTGCTATTACCTAGGAATATTTAGTCCATGTTATATTATCCCAACCACAGGATAAAGCTCATGGTCTTCATCCCTTGACCCTGGCCTGTCCCTGGCTACAGCTGATGGAATGAGAGATGGACACCTAACCTCGGACCATCAAGCCATGGTCTAGCTAGTGGCCTGTGCTTTGTGTCTTGGCTGAAAAAGGCTTTGGAGAAGATCAGATTTATCTCTTAAAATTGGGGAATTAAGTGAACGGAGTGGAAGAGTGTTGTTGAAGTGAATTGGTAACTCCTTGTAGCCTTAAATGAAGTATAGCATGAAAAGAAGCACATGGAAGGAAGCTTGTCCTGGGCTACCTGGTGGGAGACAAACAGGGAAATTCATGGATATAGTCTAACCCTGTAGCAGGAAGTGGTTTCTGCCCCTGCTTCCTGCTCAGAGACCACTAAGTGACAGCAGCAGAGTCCTCTATTGAGTCACGTTTCTTTCGTTAAGATCAGGACCCTGACAGAAAATAATGTTATATGGGAGAATGGGGAGGTGGGGGGACTGTAAATTCTTGGAACCCTGGTCTCTCTGAGGTACTTTCCTGTACAGTTTCCCTCCCATGCGTGATGAGACTTCTCTTTATAAATTCATCCTGTGACCAAAGCTTGGAATGCAGAATGGGCTTGTGGAAATAAGCAAAAGCAGATTAAGGAAGAAAGGCCCTTTACCAGGAGTTCTAACTGATGTTTCCCTTCAGGGCCCTGAGGCTTAAGCCTTTATTTCTAGAAGAATGGGGAGAGGAGGAGTTAGTCCCATTTGTTGCTAAGCAACCAAAGCTTTGCAGGCCTGTTCTGAGGTCACGTTTGCAGCTATTGAGAATCAGTGACAAGGTGGATGTAGCGATGCAGGGAGAAGCCACTTCTTTCAAAATTTCTGGTTCTGTGTTTTAAATGATGGAGCTCTCCAGAACAAAATTGATTGGAAGCCTATCAAAGTTCTTCAAAAATGGTGTTTTGAGAAGTAAGCCAGGCCTGAGAAGGAGGGGTAAATTTCAGACTCAAACCAACAAAACAGAGCATCTTATCTCCCATACAAAGTCCAGGACCAATACAAAGGATGCCAAGAATAAACTTAGTGGGAAATATACCAAATCTGTGTGAAGACAAAGCAGAAACCAACCAACTAAATGAAGGCAATAAAAAGATATCAGAATAAATGGAGAGATATTGCATGTCCTTGATGGGAGGACAGATATTGTAAGGGTGTGAATTTTCTACAAATTTATTTGTAAATAAGTATACCACATAGATCCCTTCTGTTTGTTTTTGGTTTGTTTGTTTTGTTTTTTGCATGACAACACAATCCTCATTTATTTGGCAGAGTAAATGTGTGGGATTATTTAGAAACATTCTGAGAAAGAAGAGAAATGAGTAGGAATTTATCAAAGACATATTAAACCATATTGTTAAGATGTGACAATTGAAACAGTGTGATATTGTGTAATAATAGCATTGGAATAAATAGGCAAATCAATGGAAGAGATTAAAGAGTCCAGAATCAGACACAAGTGGGAATTTAGCAAGTATTATAGGTGACAATTCAAATCAATGTATTGAATGGATTTTCCAAAAAATGTTTTGGAACAAATGATGTAGCATTTGCAAAAATATAAAGTTGAAACTCTACTTCCCATTTACCCCAAAAATAAATCCTAACTTTAAAATTAAAAGATTGAAATTGAGATTGAAATTGAAAAAAATAAGATCATAAAGTACCAGAAGAAAATTTAGATTAATAATTTTACATTTCCTAATACAGGGAAATGTGTTAGTCTGCTCGGGCTGCGGGAACAAAATACCACAGACTGGGTGGCTTAAACCACAGAAATTTATTTCTCACAATTCTGGAGGCCGGAAGTCCAAGATCAAGGGGCAAGCAGGGTTGGTTTCTTCTGAGGCTTTACTCTTTGGCTTGCAGATAGCCACATTTTCACTGCATCCTCAAAATTTGTTTGTTGAAGCCTGAAGCCTTAACGTGACTGTATTTGGAGACAGGGCCTCTAAAGAGATATTTAAGGGAATGGGGTCATAAGGATGGGGCCCTAACTCAATCTGACTGCTGTCCCTATAAGAAGAGGAAGAGACACCAGGGATGCATGTACACATAAAAATAGCCATATGAGGAATAAACAGGAAATATTTTCTAAGTATTACCTCCAAGACAGAAAACAGTCATTAATTTCACTAGAAATAAAAGGAATTCAAATAAAATAATGAAAATCTCATTTTTCATTGATTTGATTTTTTTTTTTAAACTGTAAAGTCCCACCCTTGGTGACAATATGGGGTTGCAAGTATGCACAAGTACTGTCTCACACTGTTGGGGAGAGAGTAGGCCAGTATAAATACTGTGCAGGGAAATGTGGCAATTTGTGACATATTAAAAAAAGCATGTGTATGTTTTCCTATTTATTAGATTTTATCCTAAAGAAATAGCCCAATAGGTGAAAAAAGTGTATGTACAATCATGTAAGATAGTTTCAGATAATAAAAATAGAAAGCAAATTAAATGTTAATAAATAAGGGATTGGATGAACCAGTTAAGATGCTGGTTATACAGTGATATACTCTTCAGTCATTAAGAGAGATACAGTAGATCAGTTCTCTGGATATGGACATGGAATCTCTAAGATGAAAAGTTAAGTGAAAAAAGCAGGTTAGCGTAAGTTCCCATTTTTGTAAAAAATATAAAGAGAAGTAAATATGTTGCAAAGGGGTTATATATAGTCTGAATTGTTTACGTTAAACATACAATATTTTGCTAATCAGAAAGAAAGCTATTTTTACTTAAAAAAATTTGTAGAAACAAAAAGCATATTCTATATACAGAAACTATATTTAAAATATACAGAAAGCCAACCTATGACCCAGCAATACCACTCTGAGTTATTTACCCTAAGTAATGAAACATATGTCCACAAAATGACATATAAACATCTTCACAGCAATTTTATGCATAGTAGCAAAACATTAGAACCAACTCAAAAGTCTACCTTCAGGATGACCAAATTGTGGTATATTCATACAATGGAATACTAGTGAGTGATAAAAAAGGAGCAAACTATGGATCTATAGAGTAAAATCTGTAAAAACATTATGCTGAGTTGAGAGAAGAAACGCATAAAAGAACACATACTCTGTGGTTCCATTTTTATGGCCTTCTAGAACAGGTGAAATAATCTAAGGTGAAAGAAATCACAACCTGAGTGGTCTCTGGTGGGAGATGTTGACTGGAAAGGGGCAGAAGGGAAGTATCTGAGGTGATGGAAAAGTTCTATATTTTGATTTCAGTAGTGCTTACATGGGTACACTTCGTTGCCAAACTCCTTTGACTCTACCCCTGAAGTCCATGCATTTTATATCATGGAAATTATATATCAACAACAACAACAGCAACATTAAACATTGCCACCTGACTATGAAAAACAAAGTTATACAGAAAGCATATTTTTTAAATGACAGAAAATAAAGGTAGACAGAAGACTTTTGCCTGAGGAACCTCAAAAAATAGGAGAAAAGGCCTTATAAGGTCTGTGGGTTTAAACATTTGGGGAACATGAACTTAGAGCTTTCCTGTGAAGGTTGTATGCTAACTATAGTTGGAATGTTGTAACTAAGAAAGGTCCCTTGACACTGATGAGAAAGAGCTTGAGAAATACAGTTGGATGATGGAGGAGAGGCATCCTGCCACCAGCCAAGAATTTGTCTGTTTAAGTGTATCTTTTGAGGTAGAGGTTTATTCCTAATGTGAAGACGTGTACATCAGATTTTCAAAACTGGTAACACCAGTTATTAAGAGTAAAGAAAGTTTTGGAGGACTTCCCTGGTGGTCCAATGGTTAAGACTCAGGCTTCCACTGCAGGGGGCACAGGTTTGATCCCTGGTTGGGGAACTAAGATCCCGCATGCTGTGTGGTGCAGCCAAAAAAAAAAAAAAAAAAAGAGTAAAGAAAGTTTTAAATAATTTCTCTCTTTCTTACTCCATGAGGTGTTGTTTCTTTGCTTGCTCTCTGAAGTATTGCTCACTAAGCAAGTTTTTAAGCTCAGTTATATATATATATATTTTAAGGAACATATTTGTTTTTTAAAAGATAAAAAGTGTCCATATTATATATAGTATAGGAACCTCTTTGTTGGAAATCTGTATTATGCCTTATATTATGTGACTTTCGTCAATTTTATTTTTTTAATCTTTTTTTTTTTTGCTTCCTAACAAGTAAAAAGTATATTTAAAAATATGTAAAGTTCACTTTTTATGAACTCGATACTCAGTCTGTTGTGTTGATCCCACAACATACCCATGATGCTAAAAATTCCATGCTGGCATTTCAAACGGGAGTGAAGCAGCATACTAAACTACTTTCAGCAAGCCTAGTGACAAATGATGAAAAAATATTTATTTAATTTATCATGAGTCCATTGAAGTACGAACATGTCTGACTTTTACATTTAGTATTGAAGAGGAAATCAACAAGAAAGGAACGATTATTAGGTTTTGATTAGACATCAGACTCTCCACTACCCTACTATCTTTGTTTTCCTTTGTAAAAAGGTATGTGCAGATGTGCAGCCACATCTTCAAGTTTGCATTCATATCTGTTGGATGAAGTGTTTCGGTAGTAAGGATGCAGCAAGAAAGGACTGGAAACTTTGTAAGAGAGAGAATCAGTCAGAAGGAATGAAGAGTATAAGGGGTTATAGGCCCTGCAGAAAGTGGATTCCAAACCCTGGAAGCCAGAAAGAGAAATGAAAACAAACAAATGGAAAAGGTTGACAGATGAGACTTGATAAGTGCAAGGGAAGTTTAATATTTGGAAGCTTCATTACAACCACTGCCTACTCTTTTCACACATATCCAACAGAAGTGCTTTGCTTTTCCCTGAGGAATACGTATTTTATTTTTATTTTTTAATTTATTAAAATTTTTGTTTTTCTTTTTGGCTGCACTGCGCTGCATGTGGGATCTTAATTTCCCGACCAGTGATTGAAACTGTGCCCCATGCAGTGGAAGCGCAGAGTCTTAACCACTGGACCACCAGGGAAGTCTCTCCTTTTTTTTTTTTTTTTTTTTGGTATTATTATAATTCATGACATTTTGAGGTAAGTACTGTACAGAAAAGTTACAATATATATGTATTACTTTTTTTTTGCAATTTTATTACTTTTTTTTTAACATCTTTATTGGAGTATAATTGCTTTACAATGGTGTGTTAGTTTCTGCTTTATAACAAAGTGAATCAGTTATACATATACATATGTTCCCATATCTCTTCCCTCTTGCGTCTCCCTCCCTCCCACCCTCCCTATCCCACCCCTCCAGGCAGTCACAAAGCACTGAGCTGATCTCCCTGTGCTATGCGGCTGCTTCCCACTAGTTATCTACCTTAAGTTTGGTAGTGTATATATATATATGTCCATGCCTCTCTATCGCTTTGTCACAGCTTACCCTTCCCCCTACCCATATCTCAAGTCCATTCTCTAGTAGGTCTGTGTCTTTATTCCTGTCTTACCCCTAGCTTCTTCATGACATTTATTTTTAATTCCATATATATGTGTTAGCATACGGTATTTGCCTTTCTCTTTATGATTTACTTCACTTTGTATGACAGACTCTAGGTCTATCCACCTCATTACAAATACATCAATTTCGTTTCTTTTTATGGCTGAGTAATATTCCATTGTATATATGTGCCGCATCTTCTTTATCCATTCATCCAATGATGGACACTTAGGTTGCTTCCATGTCCTGGCTATTGTAAATAGAGCTGCAATGAACATTTTGATACATGAATTTCTGAATTATGGTTTTCTCAGGGTATATGCCCAGTAGTGGGATTGCTGGGTAATATGGTAGTTCTACTTCTAGTTTTTTAAGGAACCTCCATACTGCTCTCCATAGTGGCTGTATCAATTTACATTCCCACCAACAATGCAAGAGTGTTCCCTTTTCTCCACACCCTCTCCAGCATTTATTGTTTCTAGATTTTTTGATGATGGCCATTCTGACTGGTGTGAGATGATATCTCATTGTAGTTTTGATTTGCATTTCTCTAATGATTAATGATGTTGAGCATTCTTTCATGTGTTTGTCGGCAGTCTGTATATCTTCTTTGGAGAAATGTCTATTTAGATCTTCTGCCCATTTTTGGATTGGGTTGTTTGTTTTTTAGTTATTGAGCTGCATGAGCTGCTTATAAATTTTGGAGACTAATCCTTTGTCAGTTGCTTCATTTGCAAATATTTTCTCCCATTCTGAAGGTTGTCTTTTGGTGCTGTTTATGGTTTCCTTTGCTGTGCAAAAGCTTTGAAGTTTCATTAGGTCCCATTTGTTTATTTTTGTTTTTATTTCCATTTTTCTAGGAGGTGGGTCAAAAAGGATCTTGCTGTGATTTATGTCATAGTGTTCTGCCTATGTTTTCCTCTAAGAGTTTGATAGTTTCTGGCCTTACATTTAGGTCTTTAATCCATTTTGAGCTTATTTTTGTGTATGGTGTTACGGAGTGATCTATCTCATACTTTACATGTAGCTGTCCAGTTTTCCCAGCACCACTTATTGAAGAGGCTGTCCTTTCTCCACTGTACATTCCTGCCTCCTTTATCAAAGATAAGGTGACCATATGTGCGTGGGTTTATCTCTGGGCTTTCTATCCTGTTCCAGTGACCTATATTTCTGTTTTTGTGCCAGTACCATACTGTCTTCATTACTGTAGCTTTGTAGTATAGTCTGAAGTCAGGGAGCCTGATTCCTCCAGCTCTGTTTTTCGTTCTCAAGATTGCTTTGACTATTCGGGGTCTTCTGTGTTTCCATACGAATTGTGAAACTTTTTTTTCTCGTTCTGTGAAAAATGCCGGTGGTAGTTCGATAGGGATTGCATTGAATCTGTAGACTGCTTTGGGTAGTAATTTTCACAATGTTGATTCTTCCAATCCAAGAACATGGTATATCTCTCCATCTATTTGTATCATCTGTAATTTCTTTCATCAGTGTCTTATAATTTTCTGCATACAGGTCTTTTGTCTCCTTAGGTAGGTTTACTCTTAGATATTTTATTCTTTTTATTGCAACGGTAAATGGGAGTGTTTTCTTGATTTCACTTTAAAATTTTTCATCATTAGTGTATAGGATTGCCAGAGATTTCTGTGCATTAATTTTATATGCTGCTACTTTACCAAATTCATTGATTAACTCTAGTAGTTTTCTGGTAGCTTCTTTAGGATTCTCTATGTATAGTATCATGTCATCTGCAAACAGTGACAGCTTTACTTCTTCTTTTCCGATTTGGATTCCTTTTATTTCCTTTTCTTCTCTGATTACTGTGGTTAAACCTTCCAAAACTATGTTGAATAAGAGTGGTGAGAGTGGGCAACCTTGTCTTGTTCCTGATCTTAGTGGAAATGCTTTCAGTTTTTCACCATTGAGGACGATGTTGGTTGTGGGTTTGTCATATATGGCCTTTATGATGTTGAGGAAAGTTCCCTCTGTGCCTACTTTCTGCAGGGTTTTTATCATATATGGGTGTTGAAATTTGTCGAAAGCTTTTTCTGCATCTATTGAGATGATCATATGGTTTTTCGCCTTCAATTTGTTAATATGGTGTATCACATTGATTGATGTGCGTATATTGAAGAATCCTTGCATTCCTGGAATAAACCTCACTTGATCATGGTGTATGATCCTTTTAATGTGCTATTGGATTCTGTTTGCTAGTATTTTGTTGAGGATTTTTGCATCTATGTTCACCAGTGATATTGGCCTGTAGTTTTCTTTCTTTGTGACATCCTTGTCTGGTTCTGGTATCAAGGTGATGGTGGCCTCGTAGAATGAACTTGGGAGTGTTCCTCCCCCTGCTATATTTGGAAGAGTTTGAGAAGGATAGGTGTTAGCTCTTCTCTAAATGTTTGATAGAATTCGCCTGTGAAGCCATCTGGTCCTGGGCTTTTGTTTGTTGGAAGATTTTTAATCACAGTTTCAATTTCAGTGCTTGTGATTGGTCTCTTCATATTTTCTATTTCTTCCTGATTCAGTCTTGGCAGGTTCTGCATTTCTAAGAATTTGTCCATTTCTTCCAGGTTGTCCATTTATTTGGCATAGAGTTGCTTGTAGTAATCTCTCATGACCTTTTGCATTTCTGCAGTGTCAGTTGTAATTCTCCTTTTTCATTTTTAATTCTATTGATTTGAGTCTTCTCCCTTTTTTTCCTGATGAGTCTGGCTAATGGTTTATCTATTTTGTTTATCTTCTCAAAGAACCAGCTTTTAGTTTTATTGATTTTTGCTATCATTTCCTTCATTTCTTTTTCATTTATTTCTGATCTGATTTTTATGATTTCTTTCCTTCTGCTAACTTTGGGTTTTGCTCTTCTTTCTCTAATTGCTTTAGGTGCAAGGTTAGGTTGTTTATTCGAGATGTTTGTTTCTTAAGGTAGGATTGTATTACTATAAACTTCCCTCTTAGAACTGCTTTTGCTGCATCCCATAGATTTTGGGTCATCGTGTCTCCATTGTCATTTGTTTCTAGGTATTTTTTAATTTCCTCTTTGGTTTCTTCAGTGATCTCTTGGTTATTAAGTAGTGTATTGTTTAGCCTCCATGTGTTTGTATTTTTTACAGATTTTTTCCTGTAATTGATATCTAGTCTCATAGCGTTGTGGCTGGAAAGGATACTTGATACAATTTCAATTTTCTTAAATTTATCAAGGCTTGATTTGTGACCCAAGATATGATCTATCCTGGAGAATGTTCCATGAGCACTTGAGAAGAATGTGTATTCTGTTGTTTTTGGATGGAATGTCCTATAAATATCAATTAAGTCCATCTTGTTTAATGTATCATTTAAAGCTTGTGTTTCCTTATTTATTTTCATTTTGGATGATCTGTCCATTGGTGAAAGTGGGGTGTTAACGTCCCCTACTATGAATGTGTTACTGTTGATTACCCCTTTTATGGCTGTTAGTATTTGCCTTATGTATTGAGGTGCTCCTATGTTGGGTGCATAAATATTTACAATTGTTATATCTTCTTCTTGGATTGATTCCTTGATCATTATGTAGTGTCCTTCTTTGTCTCTTGTAATAGTCTTTATTTTAAAGTCTATTTTGTCTGATATGAGAACTGCTACTCCAGCTTTCTTTTGGTTTCCATTTGCATGGAATATCTTTTTCCATCCCCTTACTTTCAGTCTGTATGTGTCTCTAGGTCTGAAGTGGGTCTCTTGTAGACAGTATATATATGGGTCTTGTTTTTGTATCCATTCAGCCAATCTGTGTCTTTTGGTGGGAGCATTTAGTCCATTTACATTTAAGGTAATTATCGATATGTATGTTCCTATTCCAATTTTCTTAATTGTTTGGGGTTTGTTATTGTAGGTGTTTTCCTTCTCTTGTGTTTCTTGCCTATAGAAGTTCGTTTAGCATTTGTTGTAATGCTGGTTTGGTGGTGCTGAACTCTCTCAGCTTTTGCTTGTCTGTAAAGATTTTAATTCTCCATCAAATCTGAAAGAGATCCTTGCTGGGTAGAGTAATCTTGGTTGCAGGTTTTTCTCCTTCATCACTTTAAATATGTCCTGCGACACCCTTCTGGCTTGCAGAGTTTCTGCTGAAAGATCAGCTGTTAATCTTATGGGGATTCCGCTGTGTGTTATTTGTTGTTTTTCCCTTGCTGCTTTTAATATGTTTTCTTTGTATTTAATTTTTGACAGTTTGATTAATATGTGTCTTGGCATATTTCTCCTTGGATTTATCCTGTATGGGATTCTCTGTGCTTCCTGGACTTGATTAACTATTTCCTTTCCCATATTAGGGAAGTTTTCAACTTTAATCTCTTCAAATATTTTCTCAGTCCCTTTCTTTTTCTCTTCTTCTTCTGGAACTCCTATAATTCGAATGTTGGTGCATTTAATGTTGTCCCAGAGGTCTCTGAGACTGTCCTGAATTCTTTTCATTCTTTTTTCTTTATTTTGCTCTGCAGTAGTTATTCCCACTATTTTATCTTCCAGGTCACTTATCCATTCTTCTGCCTCAGTTATTCTGCTATTGATCCCATCTAGAGTATTTTTAATTTCATTTATTGTGTTGTTCATTGTTGTTTGTTTCATCTTTAGTTCTTCTAGGTCCTTGTTAAACGTTTCTTGCATTTTGTCTATTCTATTTCGAAGATTTTGGATCATCTTTACTATCATTATTCTGAATTCTTTTTCAGGTAGACTGCTTATTTCCTCTTCATTTGTTAGGTCTGGTGCATTTTTATCTTGCTCCTTCATCTGCTGTGTGTTTTTCTGTCTTCTCATTTTGCTTATCTTACTGTGTTTGGGGTCTCCTTTTAGCAGGCTGCAGGTTCGTAGTTCCCATTGTTTTTGGTGTCTGTCCCCAGTGGCTAAGGTTGGTTCAGTGGGTTGTGTAGGCTTCCTGTTGGAGGGGACTAGTGCCTGTGTTCTGGTGGATGAGGCTGGATCTTGTCTCTCTGGTGGGCAGGTCCACATCTGGTGGTGTGTTTTGGGGTGTCTGTGGACTTATTATGATTTTAGGCAGCCTGTCTGCTAAAGGGTGGGGTTGTGTTCCTGTCTTGCTAGTTGTTTGGCATAGGGTGTCCAGCACTGGAGCTTGCTGGTCGTGAGTGAAGCTGGTAGCTGCTGTTGAGATGGAGATCCCTGGGAGATTTTCGCCATTTGATATTATGTGGAGCTGGTAGGCCTCTTGTGGACCAGTGTCCTGAAGTTGGCTCTCCCACCTCAGAGGCACAGCACTGACTCCTGGCTGTAGCACCAAGAGCCTGTCATCCACACAGCTCAGAATAAAAGGGAGAAAAAGTAGAAAGAAAGAATTAGTAGAAGTAGGAAGAAAGAAAGAAAGAAAGAAAGGAGGGAGGGAGGGAGGGAGGAATGAAGGATGGAAGGAGGGAAGGAAGGAAAAAAGAAAGAAAGAAAGAAGATAAAGTAAAATAAAGTAAGATAAAATTATTAAAATAAAAATAATTGTTAAGAAAAAACATTAAAAAAAAAAGGACTGATAGAACCCTATGACAAATGGTGGAAGCAAAGCTATACAGACAAAATCTCACACAGAAGCATACACATACACATTCACAAAAAGAGGAAAAGGGGAAAAAAATCGTAAATCTTGCTGTCAAAGTCCACCTCCTCAATTTGGGATGATTTGTTGTCTAGTCATGTATTCCACGGATGCAGGGTACATCAAGTTGATTGTGGAGCTTTAATCCGCTGCTCCTGAGGCTGCTGGGAGAGATTTCCCTTTCTCTTCTTTGTTCTCACAGCTCCCAGGGCTCAGCTTTGGATTTGGCCCTGCCTCTGCATGTAGGTCGCTGGAGGGCGTCTGATCTTCGCTCAGACAGGATGGGGTTAAAGGAGCAGCTGCTTGGGGAACTCTGGCTCACCCAGGCCTGGGGGGAGGGAGGGGCCCGAGCCTGCAGCGGCAGAGGCGGGCATGACGCTGCACCAGCCTGAGGCGCTCCGTGCGTTCTCCCGGGGGAGTTGTCCCTGGATCCCGGGACCCTGGCCGTGGGGGGCCGCACAGGCTCCCGGGAAGGGAGGTGTGGAGAGTGAGCTGTGCTCGCACACAGGCTTCTTGGTGGCGGCAGCAGCAGCCTTAGCGTCTCTTGCCCGTCTCTGGGGTCCGCGCTTTTAGCCGCGGCTCGCGCCCGTCTCTGGAGCTCCTTTAAGCAGCGCTCTGAATCCCCTCTCCTCGCGCACTAGGAAACAAAGAGGCAAGAAAAAGTCTCTTGCCTCTTCGGCAGCTCCACACTTTTCTCTGGCCTCCCTCCCGGCCAGCCGTGGCGCACTAACCCCTTCAGGCTGTGTTCACGCCGCCAACCCCAGCCCTCTCCCTGCGCTCTCACCGAAGCCCGAGCCTCAGCTCCCAGCCCCGCCCGTCCCGGCGGGTGAGCAGACAAGCCTCTCGGCCTGGTGAGTGCCGGTCGGCCCTGATCCTCTGTGCGGGAATCTCTCCGCTTTGCCCTCCGAACCCCTGTTGCTGTGCTCTCCTCCGCGGTTCCGAAGCTTCCTCCTTCCCCACCCGCAGCCTCCGCCCGCGAAGGGGCTTCCTAGTGTGTGGAAATCTTTCCTCCTAAACAGCTCCCTCCCACTGGCGCAGGGCCCGTCCCTATCCTTTTGTTTCTGTTTATTCTTTTTTCTTTTGCCCTACCCAGGTATGTGGGGGAGTTTCTTGCCTTTTGGGAGGTCTGAGGTCTTCTGCCAGCGTTCAGTAGGTGTTCTGTAGGAGTTGTTCCACGTGTAGATGTATTTCTGGTGTATCTGTGGGAAAGAAGGTGATCTCTGCGTCTCACTCTTCCGCCATCTTCCCGGAAGCCCTCTCTGTATTACTTTTTAAAAAGATAAAAATTGTTCCTTCAAATATAGTATACATAGATCTAACATCAGCAAAGAAGTTCAAAAGAGAGATCAAAGCAATGCTAGTTGTTGAAGATATTAAGACATTTAAAAAGAAGCAAAAATATAAGAGTAATTTAAGCAGTTCAAAAGTAAAATTTAATATGAGAAGTATACATTTTTAGAAGATCATAAGCAAAGAAAATTGGAAGTGAACACTTCTGAAAATTTTCTGAATGTTTTAGATAAATGTTTAGTCAATAAATATGTAGAAAATGGGCCCAGGAGTCACATCTCCCCTCCTGTGTCTTAAGTTATATATTTGTGTTTAAACAAACCTTGACTCTAATAAATGTATCATAGTCATGTTTCATTAAAATAACTTTTAAAGAATTAAAAAATAAAATTTATATTAAAACAAGCATATGTACATATATTACTAATGAAAAATATTTTAAAATTTTCAGCAAAATTGAATAACCTCTATAAATCAGTTTGGTACATTTGTTAACATAAAAACTTGTCTTCAATTTTTAAAAAAATTTTTTAGGAGATCACAATTTTTTAGTCCATTTATAAACTGCTTTTTAATGGGCAGCTGCAAAAGCTTTCCACTGCATAGTCCTTTTTTTATGTAGTAAGACTGTCAGCAACTTTAGACATTTATGATCAGACTTTCTGATTTTTACTATACTCATTTAATACATGTAACTTGTTATTTAGAATGCAGACTTGCCCTTTAAAAGCATCCCCAAGTGAATATATCCACAGTTTTCATATTGTAAAAAAATATATATAAATGATTTCTTATTTTGAGGCAATTGATAAAACTACTTTGCAAAAGAAATTTGGTAGAATATAACCTTTTAACAAAGGAAAGTTTCTGAACTTGAGGATGTCACAAAATATAAAGGTTAGGTGGAAATAACTGTGATTATATATCCTCAGCACATTTTTACCTACTAATGAAAAACTCCCCAATAAAATGTATATAAACTCAAAATTATCCTTGAGAATTAATGTGTTTTAAACAAAATTCAGTATGTAAATGGTTGTATTTTCTTCTTTAATCTAGGAAGTAACAACTTTCTCTAATCATTTGGGAATATAACTTTGTATCTTTGATTCTCACCTTGTATTTGTATACCAGTTAACAGTGTTCAAAGCCATCTCATTTACATATTTAATTTTACCATTATATAACATTGTTCAGTTGAAATATCATCCTCATCTTTCAGATGTGGAAACTGAGAGATATTCATTCTATCAATCATTATACAATATATTAACTGACTTTATATGCCAGACACTGTGCTAGACTCTGGAGATACAAACGTAACAAGATCCATCATCCTTGGCTCCGAAGATTTGGCAACAATGACCATGGAGTATGAGCATTGCAAAAATAGCGGTGTGTATGAGATGTGCTGGGAATACATAGGAAAGAAAATAAATTGAAGCTTGGATAAAGAAAGGCATCTTAGAGATGAAGGCTGAGCCAAGTATCACGAATAGATATTAGACAGGCAAAGAGGAACAGTGAAAGGATAAGATGTTTTCTTACAGAAGCAGCAGCCTGAGCAGAGGCACCAAAGGCAGAGTATACTGCCTATTCTGGGAACAGCTGAAGGGGTCCACTTTAGGTTGGGATGGGAGAGAGGAGAAGAAATGGTGAAGGATGGGGTAGGAAAGATATCCAAAGACTAGATTATAAAAGGACCTTGTACACTGTGCTAATGGCCTTCATACTGAAGGGTGTGGAGAACCAGGAAAACGCATCAGACTTGATTCTTTGAAGAAAACACTATGGTTTTGGAGAACAGGCAAGATTGTATGGTAGTGAGTCTTATCAGGTGACTATTATAATAAACCAGATACAAAAATGATGTGTCCAAAGTAAGGGAGCAATAGTGGGAATAGAAAGAAAAAGACCATTTGAGATTATTTAAGACATTAAACAATTGTTTAATTTGAGACTAAATTGCTAAAATTTATAGTGTAAATAAGTCAAAATGAAAAAGACATGTGAACAGCTAGTTCAGATGTGCAGTCACTTGTTAAATACAACATGCCAGTGGGATTTTAGAAAGAATGACTGTATAAGAATAGCCAAAAAGGGCTTCCCTGGTGGCGCAGTGGTTGAGAGTCTGCCTGCCGATGCAGGGGACGCTGGTTCGTGCCCTGGTCCGGGAAGATCCACATGCCGCGGAGTAGCTGGGCCCGTGAGCCATGGCCGCTGAGCCAGTGCGTCCGGAGCCTGTGTTCCGCAGCGGGAGAGGCCACAACAGTGAGAGGCCCGCGTACTGCAAAAAAAAGCCAAAAAAGTTTTAAATTAAATACAGAAAATAGGAGGCTTGTGTTATAAAATATTAAAACACTCTAAAACTGTCATGACAAAACATTGTGACTCTGATACAGAAAGAGTCAGATCAGTGAGATAGTCCTCCAAAACAACAATAAATGTGGGTATGTCTAAAAGCATCATAAAGCAAAATTTAAAAACAAACAGGAAAAATACATTCACCATGTGCAAAAGATAATGGATTTATTTATGACTTTAATGAATAAGGGGCTCTTGGAATTACACAAAAATGGATAATACACTGACAAACGGTATAAACTTCTCCAAATATAAACAAGTGGGCAATAAGCATATGCTTATTGAATAAAGTCCAAATTTATTCTTACACAGAAAAATAAAAATTAAGACAAAGATATGCCATTTTTACACATCGAGTTACATAATAGCAAAAATAACTCCAATCAATATGTGCGGAAGTGGCCACTTTTATATATTCCTCATGAAAGTGAACACAGGAGAGTGAACTGCAAACTCCTTCTGGAGAGAAAGTTTGGCAATATGCATTTGAGCCTTAAGGATGTACTTTGACTAACACAACATTGTAAATTAACTATACTCCAATAAAGAAAACAAACAAAAAAAAGAATGTGATTTGACTCAGCAATTCCAGATACATGAACTTATACTAAGGAAACATAAATATGTGAAGAAATTTAGTGTCTTTGTTTGTGTGACCCCCACCTCATGCAGACCCTGAAACAAAGCTTTGTGGGTGAATCCTTTATTGGAGCATTATCCCAGGGAGTAGGAGAGAGGACAGGAGAGCAAAGGAAGGAAAGCAGAGCCAGCACAAGGCTGCATGATTGATTCAGTCACTATTATGAGCAAGAGGTTGTCTGATACCACATAGACCATCTGGGAAGCCATATGAAATATGTCTCAGGCTTTCTATCCAAAGGTACATTTATGCACCTGCTCCCATCTCTCACCAGGCAAAGTCCACCCCACAGGGAGTCAGTCCTACCGCCTTTCAGGTTGCACTTGAACAGCCCCTCCCTATCCCCCATCCTCTCAGTCAGTTGAGGGTCATTCTACCTGGGCCTGTGGTGAGATGCTGTCAGGTTGCACTTGTCTGAAACTGATCAATGCCCTTGAATTGTCTAGAATATGAGGCTGAGAGGACCTGATGTAGTGCATAGGAGACATCCAACGAGGTCCATCTCTTGCAACACTGAGGTCGGCTTGTGTCTTCCATTACATACATCTCCCCTACTATGATATGGGGGCTTCATTTTTGGCGAGGATAAGTTGCCCTCCCTTCTTCTCTGAAAGAGGAGAAATACAAGTCAAATTTGCCAGAAACCCCTGCAAAGTGAAGGACAGCTGCAGTCTCTCCAAAGACTTAATAAAAGAAGATGAGTGAAAAATGAGCAAACAAAAGCAAAACAAAAGTAAAACACCTTAGGATCTCCACTGCTGCTGCTGGTCCTGAGATTGTGATTGCTATTTATCATTTCCCTTCTTCACTACCAGTTCAAAACTTCCCTAATCCATAGCCAGCACTTGGCTCTCAGAGTGGAAAGAGATCTAATGTGATCAACCTGCCCAAAACTGGTTGGCTTATCTCCTCAAGGAATGATGCTATATCACCTGTTGATCTTTGCTGCTGGCAGCTTGGTCATTCAGCAGTGGTGTAGTGAGGTCAATGCTGATGAAAGGGAGGCTGTTTTTTTGGGTTCACACAGAGTCTCTGCCCCTATAGTTACTGTATTCCTAAGCACTAGCACAGCTTAGGAGGGCGTCAAGTTGATATCCACAGGATAAGTTGCCCTATTCTTTATGGTAGATGTGCTATGTAGGGCACTGATGTCAGACACATATCCCCCTGCTTTGTGCCCAGTGTGATAGATCCAATCATATGCCTCTTTCACATATTTACTTGTCGTCAATTTTCTAAACTTGTTCCTCTTAGATCACTGAAAAACCAGCCTAGCCATTTGCCACTGCCTAGGGCTCCATATATGTCCTTACCTTAGGTCACTTTTCCTTCCATTAGAACTGAACAGCCAAGTGTACTTCTCATAGTCTTCCCACTGGGAGAATTTTCCTGCACCAGTGTCATTTAGGCTATCACTCAGTGGTGCTATAACACAGCATGTGTTCATTTTTAGCTAACATCAAAATATTGTACTGACCTATCTGTGAACTGGTCTCAATTACTTTCCTCCTCCTCTTGTATAGTTGGTCTATAGAGAAGACCCTCCACACCCTTGAGGCAATAGGTTTGAAATGATAAAGAGGTATAGGTGCAACAGAGTGGTTGACATAGGGCCACATGTTCATATCTTTACTTGAAGAGGATATCCTAACATGCCCCAGATCAATAAGCCCCTACAAAATTTATGGATGTAGCAGGGTCTTGAATTTTTGTGGGTTTTATCATCCAACCCTGGATAGCCATGGATCTTTCTAGGGAATCAGCTCCTCCCTAAGTTCAATTAGTGTGATGGTGTGTATATAGTAGATTAACTAGTAACCTAACCTCAGAAATCTTGTAGTGTCAATTCAGCTGCATTCTATTCATAGAAGAAGTCTCAAGCCTGCCTAGATTCAAACTCCCACCTCTTGATAGGAGAGGGCCAAGTTTCTATAACAACATGTGGGATAAGAGATAACGTTTTGGTCATCTTTGGAAAATATAATCCGTTATGTGTAATCTCTGGACTCACATGATAAATATATTTTTTCTATTTCCTCCTCTACGAATGACTTTTGACTACTTTATTAATACCATTCTGAGGAAATTCTGGCAAATATAGCCATCTCATTTCCTTTAGGATAAGTGTCAAGGAGCCATCCCAGGAGATTATTAAGACCAGCTCCAGATACACCTGACAAGACTTGTAATTCTGAGTTATGGGTTATAGATGTGTATCCTTATGTCAAAAATTCTCCCCAAACCAGACTTTTATTTCAACAAC
This sequence comes from Delphinus delphis, assembly GCF_949987515.2. NCBI lineage: Eukaryota > Metazoa > Chordata > Mammalia > Artiodactyla > Delphinidae > Delphinus > Delphinus delphis. Next base: position 23,811,013 of record NC_082689.1, on the reverse strand, counting down.
TCTATTATCCAGGCTTATAAGCCATTTCTACATGTTGTCCTGAATTCTGCTAATATATATTATTCAGGTCCTGCAATTTCTTGGTGTTTAAGCTATTTATCCCAAGATCAGGAACTGTACATGATAGCCACTCAGAGATTTGGCCCTGGTTATTGTCCTGTAGGCAATGAAGCATTTCAAGGGCAGGTCTTGCATCATCTCCTAATGCCCCAGCCTCAGGTGAGATCATTGCAGGTTCTCCCCGCGAGGGAAGTCTGCTCTTCTGGCTGTTTTAGCAAAATAGCAGGTTTAGGAGAATATGAGGTTTTGTGATTCTCTGGCATTTCCATCCAGATGTTCTCATTTTAGTTCTCAGCTCCAACCCTTAACCTATATGGGCCCTGATTCTGCTGTAGAAGATTTGTCTAGATGCTGCCTCATAGTCTTATTTAAACTCTGCCACCCTTACAATTGTATTCTGAGCCTGACTTTTAGCCAAGAGGACCCTGTAGCTGAAGGAGATGAAACTCTCCTGCAAAGCTGCCATCTCTGAGTTTCACAGTTTGCTAGAGTTGATGATTGGCTATAATGAGCCTTCATGTTTTTGAAGGTTTCTAGCATAGTTAACAAAAACTAGCCTATTCCACAATCCTTATATTTATAATAGCCATAGTTATAATTGTCCCCATACTATTCAGTTATTTCACCTTCTACCTATACCTCATCTCAATCAACCAAAGGAGAAAGCCTTAGTAATTGTGATGCTATTGCATAACAGGGATTCTATCAACTCTGTGTGTGTGTGTGTGTGTGTGTGTGTGTGTGTGTGTGCTCAGTAAGGTCTGAGCAGTGAATAATCCAACTCCAAAATCCTATTGTGAAGATCTGATTTCTAAGGTCATTCCTGATACCATCTTTCTTTCTTTCTTTCTTTTTTAAGATTTTTTCATGTGGACCATTTTTAAAGTCTCTATTGAATTTGTTACATTATTACTTGTTTCATGTTTTGGTTTTTTGGCCCCAAGGCATGTGGGATCTTAGCTCCCTGACCAGGGATCGAACCCGCATCCCCTGCATTGGAAAGCGAAATCTTAACCACTGGACCACCAGGGAAGTCCCCCTGATACCATCTTTCTTGATTTGTTTTCTCCACAGAGCAAAACCTAAAACAAAGGCTTATGTATACGTGCTTTATTTGGAAACGTTTGGATAAGAGAAGTAAAAAAGAGAAAGAGGAAAATCACTATGGACAGCTGGTTGCTAAATCCTGTAGGACCATCTGAGAAACCTTATGAAATTCATATTAGGTCTGTCCATCCTGGGACAGAAAAGTGATATGCATATATCCACAAGTTTTCATTCCTATTGGTTAAAATTTCATCCCAGGAGGTGTGGGCACCAAGGTGTTCCTTGGAATCCTATGACTTAGAGTCAATGGAGAGTTCCTGGGATGGGACATGAAAGGTTCATCACAGATAACCAAGGCAAGATGCTATCTTGTTGCATCTGTATGAAGCTGGTCAGAGTCTGTACCAGAGTGGTTGTCTCAGAAGTGTCTGAAGTAAAGACAGGTAGGAATGAAAGGATCTAAAGGAGTGTTTAAGAGGTGTCCAAGACTATAATCATAAGAACATTTATCACATCATTAAACAAGTGAAAGAATGTGAATTCCCATCAAGTTAGGATTTGTTAAATAAGCTGTGGTATATCAGGTGGAGTCAAGACAGCGGTGTGGGAAGACACAGAGTGGGGGACACTGCTGGCTGCTGGTGGGGGACTCTGACGCCCAAGGAGACAGGAGGAGCCCCAAAGTGAGCCAGTAGGATGTAGGGGGACTGAGGGGGGAGAAGTGGAAGCCAGGCAGGATTGGCACCCTTGAGGCTGGGGAGATCAGGAAAGGAGGGACTCTGCAAGGGACTCTCCGGGAAGAGCAGAAGAGGAGCAGAGGGCGATTGTCTGTCCCACTCAGGCAGGGGAGCCTGCTGAGCTCCCAGGCCGGTATCCCCACTCCAAAGCCCACATGGGTGCTGGGGGCATAGGAGGGAGGCCAAGGAGATCAGGAGTGGCAGGCGGGAGGGGCCCTCTGGGAGGAGCAGGAGAGGACCAAGGGTGATTGCCCTGCCCACTTGGGACTGAGGAGCCTGCTGAGCTCCCAGGCCAATCCCCTGCCCTCCAAAGCCCCCTCCAGGTCACATCGGTCCTTGGGGGCATAGGAAGGAGGCTGAGGGGAGAACAGGAGGGGCAGGAGAGAGGAGCCATCCAGGAGGAGCAAGGGAGTGGAGAGCATTTGCCCCACCCTCTCAGGCACAGGGAAGCTGCTGGGGTCCCAGGCCAATCCCCTGCCCTCCAGAGCCCCCTCCAGGCTGCGTGGGTCAGGGCCCTCTCCAGGCTGGGGAGATCAGGAGAGGTGGGGGGAGTGGGGCCCTCCCAGACCAGAGGAGCAGGAGAGGAGAGGAGGGCATTTGCCCCACCCACTTGAGCCCAGGAAGCCTGCTGGGCTCCCAGGTGAGGTCCCCTGCCCTCTGAGACCAGGGGTGAGGGGCACAACTGGGCCCCTTCTGTTCCTTAAGCCTAAGCCCTACCCCCACCCCCCACAGACCCCAGGGCCTTTTTCAGCCCTGTGGGTCCTGAGCATTGGCCCCACTCACTACCCAAAACTCACCCTTGCTTAGGCCCCACCCTCCAGAGCCAAGGGCTTTCCCCCCCTCCTTTTTTTTTTTTTCCCTTCTCCCTCCTCCTCTTTTTTACTATTGTGGTACTGATGTACCTCCTGGTTGTTGATTCATCTATATTTTTATTTTTACATTCTTTTTTAACATATCTGTTAGTTTCCTAGTCTAATTTTATTTTTTACTTTGTTATTGTTCTTTCTTTCTTTTTTTTTTCGCCACCCCACATGGCTTGTTGGATCTTGGTTCTCGAGCCCAGGTCAGGCCAAAGCTCCAGCAGTGGGAGTTCCAAGTCTGAACCACTGGACTAACAGAGAACCTCAGACCCCAGGGAATATTCACCAGAATGAGGTCTCACAGAGTTCCTCATCTCAGCACCAAGACCCAGCTCTACCCAATAGCCTACAAACTCCAGTGTTGTAAGCCTCAGGCCAAACAACCAGTAAGACAGGAACACAATCCCACTTATAAAAAAAAAAAAAGAGACGGCAAAAAAGAAAAATGTCACAGATGAAGGAAGAAGGTAAAACCTATAAGACCAAATAAATGAAGAGGAAATAGGCAATCTACCTGAAAAAGAATTCAGAGTAATGACAGTAAAGATGATCCAGAATCTCGGAAATAGAATGGAAGCACAGATTGAGAAACTACAAGAAATGATTAACAAAGATCTAGAAGAACTAAAGAACAAACAAATAGAGATGAACAACACAATAACTGAAATGAAAAATACACTAGAAGGAATCAGTAACAGAATAACTGAAGCAGAAGAACGAATAAGTGAGCTGAAAGACAAAATGGTGGAAATAACTGCTGAGGAGCAGAATAAAGAAAAAAGAATGAAAAGAATTGAAGACAATCTCAGAAACCTCTGCGACAACACTAAATGCACCAACATTCAAATTATAGGGGTTGTAGAAGAAGAGAAAAAGAAAGTGTCTGAGAAGGTTATAGTTGAAAATTTCCCTAACATGGGAAAGGAAATAGTCACCCAATTCCAGGAAGCACAGAAAGTCCCATAGAGGATAAACCCTATAAAAAACATACCAAGACCCACATTAATCAAACTAACAAAAATTAAATTCAAAGAAAAAATATTAAAAGCAGCAAGGGAAAAACAAAAAATTACATACAAAGGAATTCTCATAAGGTTATCAGCTGATTTTTTGGTGGAAACTCTGCAGTCCAGAAGGGAGTGGTGGGACATATTTAAAGTGATGAAAGGGAAAAACCTACAACCAAGATTACTCTACCCAGCAAGGATCTCATTCAGATTCAATGGAGAAGTCAAAAGCTTTTCAGACAAGCAAAAGCTAAGAGAATTCAGCACCACCAAACTAGCTTTACAACAAATGCTAAGAAACTTCTCTAAGTGGGAAACACAAGAGAAGAAAAAGACCCACGGGGGCAGAGTCAAGATGGCGTACTAGGAGGACATGGAATTTGCGTCTCTGCACAACTAGGGCACCTACCAAGCACTGGTGGGGGACCATGGACACCTAAGGGGATGGGAGGAACACCCAGCGACCAGGTAGGATGTGGGGCATGAAGGGAGTGATGGGGAAGGATAAGTAGAGGTGGGACAGGACTGGCGCCCTTGAGGGACACCTTGGGGAGGGGGAGGGATCCCAACACCCGAAGGGGGAAATTGGGGAAGCATTGGGAGGGCAGAGGATCAAAGGGGAGCATGACCACGTTTCCCCTGCCCACTTTGGCTACAGGAACCTGCTGAGATCCTGGACCTGATTCTCTGCCCACCGAGGCCCCCTCCAACCACGCAAGTTTTGAGGGAGTGGGAAGGAGGGAAGGGAGAGCAAAAGTAAAGGTCTGATCTCCAGGACTAGCACCACTGAGGGATGGCTGGGGGAAGGTAGGAGGTCCTACACCCAGTGGGACCCACCCATGTTAGGGGTCCAGCAGGGACGGGGGAGACCTTGGGGGAGACAGTGTTGGGGGGCGTGAAGGAACAGAAGAGGAAGTGGCCAGTGACTTCACTGTCCAGTTAGGCACCAGGGAGCCTGTTGGGCTCCCAGGCCTAATCCTCTGCCCTCAGAGCCTCCCTCCAGTCACACAGAGCCCAAACCGTGCACCTACACCCCCACCCAGTGTCCTACCTCTACACTCAGAGAACCTCTCCAACATGCTGAGCCTAAACCCCACCCACACACCCTCACCCAGACCCCTACCTCCAAACTCCAGAACTCCATACTCCAGAAGCCCTCCTTTGGACATGCTACCTCTCTGCTTCCATGCAGATCCTAAGAAGAGGCCCCGCCCCACGCTTGAATGTCGCCCTGCCTAGGCCCTGCCACCAGGGCCTTTTCCGGTTATGTGGGTCCTTAGCCTAGACCCCATCCCATGCTCAAACATCACCCTCCCCACCTGCCTAGGTCCCGTCCCACATAAACCCACCCGTGCCTAAGTTCCATCCCCCCACTTAAACTCTGCCCCCGTAGCAAAGGCTTTTTGTTTTCTTTGTTCCTCTTTTAGATTGGGGTTCTGTTTTACCTTGTTGATTCGTTATTGTTGATTCTTTTATATTTTTATTTTGCCTAATAAATCTTTTATTTTTCTAATTTTATTTTATTTTATTTTTTATACTTTGTTATTGTTCTCTCCTTTTGGCCTGTTTCCCACTTTTTTTTTCTTTATTCTTTTGGGGTTTTATTTTACCTTGTTGCAGTTGTTTCAATTATAGTTTCATTTTTCCTAATATATATTTTATCCTTCTAATTTATTTTGTTTTTTATTGTTTGATATTTTACTGCTCCTTCTTTTCTTTCTTTCTTTTTAAAAAATTATTATTAGATTTTTTAACCACACCACGAAGCTTGAAGGATCTTGGTTCCCAGATCAGAGGTTGGACCTGAGCTCCTGTGGTGAGAACTCTGAGTCCAAACCACTGGACTAAAAGAGAATCTCATCCCCAGGAGATATATATATATATATATATTTTTTTTTTTTTTGTGGTACGTGGGCCTCTCACTGTTGTGGCCTCTCCCATTGCAGAGCACAGGCTCCGGACATGCAGGCTCAGCAGCCATGGCTCACGGGCCTAGCCACTCTGCGGCATGTGGGATCTTTCCGAACCAGGGCACGAACCCATGTCCCCTGCATTGGCAGGCAGACTCTCAACCACTGCGCCACCAGGGAAGCCCTGCAGGAAATATTAAATGGAGTAAGGCCTCCCAGAGGTCCTCATCTCAGCACCAAGACCCAGCTCTATGCAAACGCCTGCAAACTCCAGTGCTGGACGTCTCAGACCAAACAACCAGTAAGACAAGAGTAAAGCAGCACTCATCAAAAAAGAAAAAAAAAATTGAAATGACAAAAAAATGTTACAGATGAAGGGGCAAGGTACAAACCTACAAGACCAAATAAATGAAGGTGAAATATGCAAACTAACTGAAAAAAAATTCAGAGTAATGATAGTAAAGATGATCCAAAATCTCAGAAACAGAATGGAGAAAATACAAGAAACATTTAAAAAGGATCTAGAAGAACTAAAGAGCAAATAAACAGTGATGAAAAACACAATTACAGAAATTAAAAATACTCTACAAGGAATCAGTTGTAGAATAACTGAGGCAGAAGAATGGATTAGTGAGCTGGAAGATAAAATGGTGGAAATAACTGCCCAGGAACAGAATAAAGAAAAAAGAATGAACAGAATTGAGAACAGTCTCAGAGACCCCTGGGACAACATTAAACACACCAACATTCAAATTATAGGGGTCGCAGAAGAAGAAGAGAAAAAGAAAGGGTCTGAGAAAATATTTCAAGAGATTATGGTTGAAAACTTCCCTAGCAGGGGAAAGGAAATAGTCAATCAAGTACAGGAAGTACAGAGAGTACCACACATGATAAACCCAAAGAAAACACACCGAGACACATATTAATCAAACTATCAAAAATTAAATACAAAGAAAAAATATTAAAAGCAGCAAGGGAAAAACAACAAATTACAAAAAAGGGAATCCCCATAAGGTTAACGGCTGATCTTTCAGCAGAAGTTCTGCAGGCCAGAGCGAGTGGCAGGACATATTTATAGTGATGAAAGGGAAAAACTATAACCAAGATTACTCTACCCAGCAAGGATCTCATTCAGATTCGACAGAGAAATTAAAACCTTTACAGACAAGCAAAAGTTAACAAATTTCAGCACCCCCAAACCACCTTTACAACAAATACTAAAGGAACTTCTTGAGGCAGGAAACACAAGAGAAGGAAAAGACTTACAAAAACAAACCCAAAACAATTAAAAAAAATGGTAATAGGAACATATATATAAATAATTACCATAAATGTAAATGGATTAAATGCTCCTACCAAACGAAAAAGACTGGCTGAATGGATACAAAAACAAGACTGGTATATATGCTGTCTACAAGAGACCCACTTCAGACCTAGGAACACGTACAGACTGAAAGTGAGGGGATGGGAAAAGATATTCCATGCAAATGGAAATCAAAAGAAAACTGCAGTAGCAATACTCGTATCAGACAAAAGAGACTAATAGTAATAGTCTTATTACAAGAGACAAAGAAGGACACTACATAATGATCAAGGGATCAATCCAAGAAGAAGATATAACAACTACAAATATTTATGTACCCCACATAGGAGCACCTCAATACATAAGGCAAATGCTAACAGCCATAAAAGGGGAAATTGACAGTAACACAATCATACTAGGGGACTTTAACAACCCACTTTCACCACTGGACAGACCATCCAAAATGAAAATAAATAAGGTAACACACTCTTTAAATGACACATTAAACAAGATGGACTTAAATGATATTTATAGAATATTCCATCCAAAAACAACAGAATATACTTTCTTCTTGAGTACTCATGAACATACTCCAGGATAGATCATACCTTGGGTCACAAATCAAGCCTTGGTAAATTTAGAGAAAACGGAAATCATATCAAGTATCTTTACCGACGACATTGCTATGAGACTAGATATCAATTACAGGAAAAAATCTGTAAAAAATACAAACACATGGAGGGTAAACAATGCACTACTAAATAATGAAGAGATCACTGAAGAAATCGAAGAGGAAATAAAAAAATTCCTAGAAACAAATGACAACACAATGGCCCCAAACCTATGGGATGCAGCAAAAGCAGTCTAAGAGGGAAGTTTATAGCAATACAGAAATACAAAGGATCATGAGAGGTTACTACAAGCAACTCTATGGCAATAAAATGGACAACCTGGAAGAAATGGACACATTCTTAGAAAAGCACAACCTCCTGAAACTGAACCAGGAAGAAATAAAAAATATAAACAGACCAATCACAAGCACTGAAATTGAAACTGTGATTAGAAATCTTCTAACAAACAAAAGCCCAGGACTAGATGGCTTCACAGGCGAATTCTATCAAACATTTAGAGAAGAGCTAACAACTATCCTTCTCAAACTCTTCCAAAATATTGCAGAGGGAGGAACACTCCTAAACTGATTCTACAAGGCCACCATCACCCTGATACCAAAACCAGGAAAAGATATCGCCAAATAAGAAAATTATAGACCAATATCACTGATGAACATACATGCAAAAATCCTGAACAAAATACTAGCAAACAGAATCCAACAACACATTAAAAGGATCATACAGCATGATCAAGTGGGGTTAATCCCAGAAATGTAAGGATTCTTCAATATACACCAGTCAATCAATGTGATACACCACATTAACAAATTAAGGAATAAAAACCATATGATCATCTCAATAGATGCAGAAAAATCTTTCAACAAAATCCAACACTCATTTATTATAAAAACTCTCCAGAAAGTAGGCATAGAAGGAACCTACCTCAACAAAATAAAGGCCATATATGACAAACCCACAGCCAACATCATTCTCAATGGTGAAAAACTGAAACCATTTCATCTAAGATCAGGAACAAGACAAGGTTGTCCACTCTCACCACTATTATTCAAAAAAGTTTTAGCCATGGCAATCCGAGAGAGAAAGAAAAAATAAAAAGGAATCCAAAACAGAAAAGAAGTAAAACTGTTTGCAGATAACATGATACTATACATAGAGAATCCTAAAGATCCTACCAGAAAACTACTAGAGCTAATCATTGAATTTGGTAAAGTAGCAGGATACAAAATTAGTGCACAGAAATCTCTTGCATTCCTATACACCAATGATGAAAAATCTGAAGAAGAAATTAAGGAAACACTCCCATTTACCATTGCAACAAAAAGAATAAAATACCTAGGAATAAACCTACATAAGGAGACAAAAGACCTGTATGCAGAAAACTATAAGACACTGATGAAAGAAATTAAAGATGATACCAACAGATGAAGAAATATACCATGTTCTTGGATTGGAAGAATCAACATTGTGAAAATGACTATACTACCCAAAGCAATCTACAGATTCAATGCCATCCCAATCAAACTACCACTGGCATTTTTCACAGAACTAGAACAAAAAATTTCACAATTTGTATGGAAACACAAAAGTCCCCAAATAGCTAAAGCGATCTTGAGAAAGGAAAACGTAGTTGGAGGAATCAGGCTCCCCGACTTCAAACTATACCACAAAGCTACAGTAATCGAGGCAGTACGGCACTGGCACCAAAACAGAATTATGGATCAATGGTACAGGATAGAATGCTCAGAAATAAAACCACACACATACGGGCACCTAATTTATGACCAAGGGGGCAAAAACATACAATGGAGAGAACACAGCCTCTTCAATAAATGGTGCTGGGAAAACTGGGCAGCTACATGTAAAAGAATGAAGTTAGAACACTTCCTAACACCCTACAGAAAATAAACTCCAAATGGATTAAAGTCTTAAATATAAGACCAGACACTATAAAACTCTTAGAGGAAAACATAGGAAAAACACTCTTTGACATAAATCACAGCAAGATCTTTTTTGACCCACCTCCTAGAGTAAAAGAAATAAAAACAAAAATAAAGAAATTGACCTTAATTGAACTTGAAAGCTTTTACACAGCAAAGGAAACCATAAACAAGACAAAATACAACCTTCAGAATGGGAGGAAATATTTTCAAATGAAACAACAGACAAAGGATTAATCTCCAAAATATACAAACAGCTCATGGAGCTCAATATCAAAAAAACAAACAATACAGTTAAAAAATTGGTGGAAGACCTAAATCGACATTTCACCAAGGAAGACATACAGATGGCCAAGAGGCAGTTGAAAACATGCTCAACATCAACAATTATTAGGGAAATGCAAATGATAACCACATGCAGTATCACCTCATTCCAGTCAGAATGGCCATCATCAAAAAATCCAGAAACAATAAATGCTGGAAAGAGTTTGGTGAAAAGGGAACCCTCCTACACTGTTGGTGGGAATGTAAATTGATACAACCACTATGGAAAACAGTATGGAGATTCCTCAGAAAACTAAAAAAAGAACTACTATTTGACCCAGCAATCCCACCACTGGGAGTATACCCTGAGAAAACCATATTTCAAAAAGAGTCATGTACCACAGTGTTCATTGCAGCACTATTTACAATAACCAGGTCATGGAAGCAACCTAAGTGTTCACTGACGTATGAATGGATAAAGAAGATGTGGCACATATATACAATGGAATATTACTCAGCCACAAAAAGAAATGAAATTGAGTTATTTGTAGTGAGGTGGACGGACCTAGAGTCTGTCATACAGAGTGAAGTAAGTCAGAAAGAGAAAAACAAATACCGTATGCTAACACATTTATATGGAATGTAAAAAAAGAAAATGGTACTGATGATCCTAGTTGCAGGGCAGGAATAAAGAGGTGCACATAGAGAATGGACTTGAGGACAGGGGTTGGAGGGCAAAGCTGGGGTGAAGTGGGAGTAGCATCAACATATTTACACTACTGAATATAAAATAGGTGGCTGGTGGGAAGCGGCAGCATAGCACACAGAGATTGGCTCGGTGCTTTGTGATGACCTAGAGGGGTGGGATAGGGAGGATGGGAGGGAGGCTCAAGAGGGAGGGGATATGGGGACAAGTGTATGCATATGGCTGATTCGCTTTGTTGTGCAACAGAAACTAACACAGTATTGTGAAGCATTTATACTCCAATAAAGAGCTATTTAAATAAATTGTGGTATGTCCATTCAGTGAAACACTGTGAATCCCTGAGAAAAACACAATAATAAAAGGCTGCATCATGATATAAAAATATCCACAATACATTTTTAGTTGGAAAATCTGGCTATAACAGCAATGTATGAACATGTTTTATAATATAAATTCTGTTTTGTCTAAATCAATAATTTCTCATTCTTTGGAATGACTAAGATTTATATACTTCTTTTATCCTTTCCTTTTTCCTATGTATCTTGCTATATTCTACTGGGTTCTACTCAGGCTGCAAAACACGTTACTTCCTCTCTAGAAATTATTTCTAACTTTCTATCAATAGAGAATTATTATTATTATTATTATCTTCCTTCTCTTCCTTCTGCTTCTTCTCATTCTTCTTGTTCTGCTTGTTCTTGTCCTTCTTCATAGATATTGCACCAGGATATTAGAGGATGATAAAATAATGTTTCTTTTGGGTAAAAGCCTGTTTTTCTAAAATTTCTTATCAATTACCTTGTTGTATCAGTCAGTTTGGGCTGCCATAACAAACAACTGGATAGCTTTAACAATAGAAATTTCTTGATGGTAGCTTAAACAATAGGAATTTATTTCTCCTAGTTCTGGAAGCTGGGAAGTCCAAGATCAAGGAGCTGTTCACTTAGATTCTGCACTGAGGGCTCTCTTCCTGGTTTGCAGATGGCTGCCTTGCCTTCTTGCTGTTTCCTCAAATGATCAAGAGAGAGAGAGAGAGAGAGAGAGAGGAAGCAAGCTCTCTGGTGCCTCTTCTTACAAGGGCACTAATCTCATCATGAAGGCCTTACCCTCACAACCTCATCTAAACCTTGTTACCTCTCAAAGGGCCCCCTGTCCCATCTCCAAATACCATCACATTGGGGGTTATAGCTTCAACATATAAATTTTGGAAAGACACAGTTTAGTCCATGACACCTATTATGATTGATTTTATAGAATCATAGACTCTTACACCAGGATGAAATTTAGAGGGAATCCAACTCAAACTTTCACTCAAAAGTAGCGATCCTGGCTATAAGATTCCTGAGAAATGATGGTGGTACTTTATATTTAACTTATTAATATTTGGTCATGGGAAGTTTACTAGCCAAGAAGAATCTTTTCAAATAGTATATTTGTCTCTTGGGATGAGAACAATTCTGAGGACAAAGTAATTTTAAAATCTTAATAATAACAGTAACAGTGAGTATTTATTTTGCTCTTACCATGTGCCGGGCATAATACAAGCACTTTTCAAGTGTTAACACATTTAATCTTCACTCTAATCATATAAGTGTTATTAGTGTCCTTATTTTACAGACAAAGAAACTGAGGCACAGAGACTTTAAATAACTTGCTCAAGTTCCTATGGTTAGTAAGTGCTGGAACTGGGGTTTGAAATCTAGCCATCTGGCTCCAGAGTCTGTATTCTTAAACAGTAGATCAAGAGAATAATTTCCTGAGCTTCCACTTTTATTTCCTTCATTCTCATTTGCCATTGCTTCTTTATTTTTCATAAGGTTTCTATGATCTCTAGGCCAAATGAGATTCCAAAAATAACAATTTTAATTTTCAAATCGAGGGCATGATTTCTAAATGGACCAAGTTATTTTTGCGAACCCTACATAAAATTCAGGAACAGAACTTTGGGAAGGAACTTCCAGATGGCAGTAAATCTTCACAGTTCAGTAATTAAGCCTTTTGAGAATGTTACTCTGTTATGGAACCACTGCCTGATTAACTGTACAATATCAATTATATCAAATGGCACTACTTTAATTCTGTCAAAATTTAGGGAAATCTGACATGCTGACACGAGACTCTATGAAGTGTGGTAATGAGCTGCCAGATGTCATAAAGTGCCACGGGGGGGAAAACACCCTTGCTTTCAGACTAAAGATGTTTTTTCTTTTATTCATCTTACAGTATGCTTTATTAAACACCATGAACATTCAGACACACATGCTTGCCCATTTTGAAGTAAATAATCTAATCTTTTTTTTAGTTTTTATGAATGAAGTTCAAGTGATAATAGTCAAAATCATAGAAGGAAATACTTACAGCATATATTTTTGGTTGAGAAAGATTATATACCTAGGAAATTAGGCCCTTATACCTTTTGTTCCCTCATTTCTGTGAAGAATGATTCTCAGAAAGTTAACTGTAACTTTGCAAAAGTTTAAAGTTTGACTTGCCTAATTTTACAGTGACAGACACTTGTCTGGTCATTAAGGACGAATCCAGGCTTTTTAAATAGCAAACTGGAGTTATTAAGTGACAGGATCTTTCAACAAAGTTTGGTTTCTCAAAAAGAAATGCTCTTTTCTTACAAAATAGAAGGAACTTTTTTATAAATACAATAGCTATCATCAAACGTGAGAGCTTAGGGTTTCATCAATGAAGTAATAAGAATAGTTAAAAGACACTGGCCACTCTGTTTTGATTTTTGCATCATTACTTTAATGCAGTATTTAAATATTTTAATTTTCCCCTTGCATCCTGAGGTAGACAAAAGGAACCCTGCATGATGACTTAGAGAGATGGATCAATGTCTTTAATGAGCTCCTTACCATGGAAAATTCATTCCTTTTCATATATTCAGTGATTATCTCTTTCTGAACCATGAACATATCCATACTCCTTGAACTTCTTTTTACCTTCTTTCATGCATTTCCAGTTACATCCTGGATATTTCCATTTGGAAATCCCAGCCCTCCCTGGAATTCAAGTGTCGAACCCACCAGTTTTTCTAGTACCCTCCTCACTGATCCTCTCCCTCCCTTTCCTTTGGTGTAGAGAATCATTGTTTTCCAAGTCTGCCACAGTTGAAACCTCAGTCGTCTTTATTTTTTCTTTGGCTGAATCACTTTCAGCATTCTATGGATTTATAACCTATTTATTGAATTTTTTGACTTCAATAAGACGTAAGCACAAAAAAGTTTTATTTTTCTTGAATCACTGCTTACAATTAACAATCAAAATTTTGCCATCCCTTAATGACATTTGTAGAAGATTCCATTCTCCTGGAGCTCCCTGCACCAACATTGGTCAGGTTTTTCCTTTTCCAGAACACTTCAGCTCCTGTAATTATCCTCCATGGCTACAATCTGCTGGTCTCCTCACCTGGAAGACCTTCTCTTCTTACCTACCAGCAAACCTTTCATTGGTGTTTACTGGCTCATAGGAAATTTAGGCAGCCCTGCAATGATAAACTGTAGAAGACTTGGCTGTTACCTTACCTTCTTGTCTTTGTCCTATTATCATTTTCCAGTTATTTTTTCTTGGCTCTGGTAGGCTGAAGAGAAAACAACAAATCCGTTGGCTGAACTGGATGAGAATAGATGTCATTCTCCATTTTTGGCAGGCACTTTCAAATTTTTATGAATGATTTTCTTGGAGTTCCTCTCTTATTGGTCTTTGGGAAAGGAAGCGCTCCTCCTAGACCGTTGTCTTATACCACCTATGGATAAAGGGAGAGTTAATAAAAACCATAGCACTTCACTCCACCTGTGTTTTCTATTATATAGACAATAAGGCGGGTTGCAGCTGGGATGATACTTGTGGGGAGAAAATTGCTGGTTCAGCTGCCTCTTATATCCAGAATGGCTCCTACTAGCCATTCAACTATTTGTTACTTAAGTTAGGGAGTAAGCTTACCTGAGGATTCTTTTTCTTGAACTTTGAAGTCTTTGTAACCAGTTCTGGGGCAACAGAAAGAGTCCTACTTAAGATGCTATTAAAGTCACCAAGTTGTCTTGATATTTCCTTCAAAGTATTTTTCACATTCATAATAGGGGCAAGAATGTTATCTTAAGAGATTGCACCAGACATTTTTGTGCAAATGTATATATGTGTGTGTGTAGGGGGGAGTCATGGGGAATCCTGTCTTGTTTAAGAAAACTGTCAGTTGTCTCAAAGTAGAATATACATTTCAAATAAGAGATATGGCCAGCCTATACCTCTGCTATCTACTAGGTAATTGTACACGCCTAGCTTTAGCACTTCAAGATCCCATAACACCCTCTGAAATCAGGAAGTGCATTTCAGTGATGACTTTTCTCACCATCTTCCCTGGCCTACAGTGGTCAGATTTTACAGTGCTATTCAAGAATGCTGGTGGCTTCTTATGCATTTCATAATGACTAAAAGAAGGGAGTACACTGTGAGCCCTCCTGAGAGACATAATGGGAAGGTGGGTGTGTAGGACACATATGATATATCCACTCTCACATTCTCATCTTCTTTAAGCTTCTGGATTTTTTCCTCTACATTATCTAAAGGAAATTCTGTACTCTCACCCACATTAGACATAATACATCACTGAGTTCAGGTTTCAGTTAAGCAAACAAACTAACATTTAGATTCAGCTGTTGAAACTTATACATTAAACTAATAACCTCTGACAAGTACATCATATTGATAACTTTGGTCTGAGTCAATGTTTATTCCATTCCACTTGATCTAACCTTGTTAGAATCCATATTCCTCAGAAATTTGTCAATATAAATTAGAAAAATCTCACAGTTCATTAGGTATGGTCAGACTTTGTACTTTTCTCTGAGACATGCCTGGATTTGACTGTGCTTATAGGTCTAGAGGCAATGAAGGCTGTTGGAGGGTATTGAGAAGAATAGGGTTTACTTTGCAAGGTAACTGTGTTACTGAGCTTATTACAGGATCTTCAAACAAGGAAATGGTTGTCTGCTCATATGATAGAGGAATGATTGCTTCTGCTGGCAAGAGATGTTCAGGGAGATTTGACAACTCCAACCCTCACTGTTGTCTGATTACACTCAGATGTGGTCATTCCATGTTTTAAGGTCCATTCATTCATCATCAAACTCTAAATTTCATACAAAATATTTGGCAGGACTATTAATCCAAGTTATATTTTCATACTGTAAAATATTCATTTAATTGTTGAGTTTAAGTTCCAGCCATTTCTGCATTATAGCTAGCTAGCATTCAAGATCTATTTCTAGGGCTTCCCTGGTGGCGCAGTGGTTGAGAATCTGCCTGCCAATGCAGGGGACACGGGTTCGAGTCCTGGTCTGGGAAGATCCCATATTCTGCGGAGCGACTGGGCCCGTGAGCCACAATTACTGAGCCTGCGCGTCTGGAGCCTGTGCTCCGCAACGAGAGAGGCTGCGACAGTGAGAGGCCCGCGCACCGCGATGAAGAGTGGTCCCCGCTCGCCGCAACTAAAGAAAGCCCTCGTGCAGAAAAGAAGACCCAGCACAGCCAAAAATAAATAAATAAATTTTTTAAAAAAGATATATTTCTAAACAAATAAAATGAAAGTCTACCATTCAAGGACTCTTGCTGAAATAACTATGTACTAAGAGAGAAATTGAACTAAGTAGAAGGAATGAAATGCAAGTAGAAATGTTGGGCAAAGAAATTGAATAAATAAACTTCTAAACCAGTTAAGGGAAAAAAAGAAGAAATAAAAATCATCCACACATTAGAAGGCAGGAAAAGTGGAAAAAAGAAGCAAATAAACAGCACAGTAAATGGAAAGTTCGAATAAAATGGTTGAAACAAATCTAAATACACTGGGTAACATTATCATAATGTATATTAGTAAAACTTGCTAGTTAAAAGAAAAAGATTCCCAAACAAATTGTTTTGGAAGCTCAGCTATATGTTGTTTACAAGAGATTCATTTAAAACATGATTGCATAAAACATTCCCTTAAAACATGATTGAATGTATAGTGATAGAAAAAGGAATATCACAAAATAATCATCAAAAGTAATCTGGGGACTTCCCTGGTAGCGCAGATGTTGACTCCTCACTCCCAGGGCAGGGGGCCTGGGTTTGATCCCTGGTCCGGACACTAGATCCCACATGCATGCTGCAACTAAGAGTTTGCATGCCACAACTAAGGAGCCAGTGAGCTGCAACTAAGGAGTCTGCCTGCCATAACTAAGGAGCCCACTTGCCGCAACTAAGAAGCCTGCCTGCTGCAACTAAGACACAACCAAATAAATAGATAATAAATAAATATTTTTAAAAAATGTAATTTGGCATAGGTATTAACACAAGAGAAAATAGACCTTAAGATAAAAATTATTAGTGTTAATAGGGTACATGTTTAATTATAAAGTTTCAATTCACCAGAAAGATAAAACATTTCTGAGTTTAAAGGCATATAACAACATTGCCTCAAAATATACAAAGTAAAAATGAATAGAATCGTAAGAAGAAATTAACAAATCCACCATTATAATTGGATAATTTAATACCTTCTCCAACGTCAATAAATTCAAGCTAAGCAAAAAATGGTAATGGTAAAGAAAATTTGAATAACATTTAAAAACTCAATCTATTGGTCAATTATACACTCTCAAAACAAATAGAGAATACACATTCTTCTCAATCATATATAGATTATTTATAAAAATAATCCACCTAGTAAGTTCAGAGGAAATTTCTATAAATAACAAGAAATTTATGTAATGTAAAATGCATTTTCAGACCAAAATGCAATTAATTTATAAAACAAATAAGGAAAGAAGGCTCTTAGGCCTATCTTGGCAAACTAAAATTCTAAAAATTGTGGTCAAAACATAAATAATAATGTAAATTGTGGCATTTAGAACTGGATATCAGTGAATGCATTATATTAGAAATTTGTGGGACCCAGTTATATGAGAGGTATTTTTAGCTCTTTATATATATATACACACACATACATACCTAAGAGAAAACAGGAAAGATAGAAAAAAATAATGAAATAAGCATTGAGTGAGGGAGTTAGACCAAGAACAACAAAATAAAAGCAAGAAAGTAGAAAATAATAAGGAAATGCACAGATTAATTAAATATAAACAAGATTGATAAAATAAAAACTAGTTGAGACTGGCAAATTTTATTAAGAACAAAAAGAAAAGGTACAAGTAAACAGTATTAGGAATAAATATGGGGATATAACTAGAACAAATTAATGATGTATATTTGTTGGTCTATATGAAGGTACAGTTGAAAAATAATCCTGTGTCTTCTACGAGTTCTTCTATGCTGTTCATTTGATTCATGCTTGTTTTGAAGCTATGAAGATCTGTCAGATTCTCTTTAAATGGCACTGCATCAGTGCCCTTGGCTAACTATTGTAGAGGCTTTTTGGACACACGCATTACTGCTGTGTTGGTATACCTTCAAATACAACTTTAATGTAGTGTAGCCAGGATTCTGTACTGACCTAGTACAATTATGGAAGGATTGAATTTTGGGGTTATGTGCAGGAGATCTTACTTTTTCTTTTCCTTTTAGGGTCTATATAATCTTTCATGATGCCATTTTTCCAGTGTTGAAAGACTAGTCCATTGACAGCCATACTCAGTCAGTTCTCAATTTCTTCCTCCATTTACCAAAGATTTATCTCAAAGAATTACACAGTTAGAAATAAACCAATAAGTTCCTCATAACTCATCATAGTTAATATAATAACTCTTCTAATATTATTTGCATATAAATGAGCTAATGGTTTTAAATCAGATAAATTATGTTTTCATGGAATGACAGGCACCAAACATAGTGAAATGGGAAAAGTATTTTTAAATGTATGAGGGTTTTAAGTACTCAGAAACATGAAAGTTTTTAAATTTGAGACTGGAATTGCAAAACTGATGTCATGAAGTTCTAATGCAGTGTTTCTAACTTACACCAGTCCAGGTTTTATTACATAAAAATACATAGAATTTGTTCTTAGAAGAAATGTTCTTGGAACATTAATGAGTACAAATCCATCTACATAACTAAAAAAGTAAGAGGTTTAGTCCATATTAGAAATCAAGACCAGCTTACTTTGGATAATCTTTTGTCTGGCTAACACAGAACAAGGAATAGCTAGAACCAGTTTGGGCAAGTCCAGCTGCTAAGTGAGTCACCAGAAGCTACAATGCAAATCTTTTTTTGAGGTAACTGACTGTTTTCCATTCAGGTTTGTTCCAGGGTCAAATAGAGTTTCAGCATTCCAAGAAGGAACATGGAACTACCTCCTCGTTGTAGAACATTTTGTCTTCACGTCACAAATATTGATGCATGTATTTAACTAACTGCTATTTCCTGACAAGAATGTGTTTCAATACTGTTTTCTCTATTTACATTTCACATGAAGAAAAGAGTACTGTCCGTTGAGAAAGCTATTTCTTCATTAGGGCAGGTTCCATATCTGATCATTTTGTAAGATCTGAAGGTAAAGAACAAGACTAATTATGAAGCAATTTTTGTGAAGTAAAAAAAAAAAACTATCAAAAATTTCATTAGGAGCCCATGACAGAAATAAAATTAGAACTTGAGTGCCTACATATATGGAATACTCCATAACTTGAGGATCAGATCCCCTAATTTTTCCCTAGCCTATAGTACATTGCTGTTACCTCTGTGTTAACTAAGAAATCTTATCAATATGTAATTGTTTAAAATGGAAGACTACAAATGCATGCTTTCTAGTTATAGGTAACTTTTTTTGAGTATTTAGTATCTCCCAGCCACTGAAAACACATCGTCTCAGTTAGTCCACATATAACTATTATCATTGTCTCCATGTTACAGATGAGGGAAACGAGGCTTAAAGAGGTTGGAGGACAGAACTTCCAAAATGACAAGAATGAGAACGTTCTCCAGGAAAAAAAAATTTAACTGGTGAAAATTATAAAAAGCACTCATTTAAAACTCTGGAAACTGTCCTAAGGGCACTTAAGCAAATGGGGAAGCATTTGTTCAAGAAAATCTTCTAAATCTCAGAACAATGAGTCTGTAGCCCTTGAACCATGACTCACTCTATTATTCAGTTTGGCGTTGTGAGAACTCTATCCCAGTGTGTGCATCTAAAAGGGGGCTGCCGGGGGGAGCTTCAAAGTGGCAGAAGAGTAAGATGTGGAGATCACCTTCCTCCCCACAAATACATCAGAAATACAACTACACGTGGAACAACTCCTACAGAACACCTGCTGAACGCTGGCAGAAGACGTCAGACCTCCCAAAAGGCAAGAAACTCCCCACGTACCTGAGTAGGGCAAAAGAAAAAAGAAAAAACAGAGACAAAAGAATAGGACGGGCCCTGCAGCAGTGGGAGGGAGCTGTGAAGGAGGAAAGGTTCCCACACACTAGGAACCCCCTTCGCGGGCGGAGACTGTGGGTGGCGGAGGGGAAAGTTTCGGAGCCACAGAGGAGAGAACAGCAACAGGGGTACGGAGGGCAAAGCGGAGAGATTCCCGCACACAGGATCGGTGCCGACCGGCACTCACCAGCCCGAGAGGCTTCTCTGCTCACCCACCGGGATGGGCGGGGCTGGGAGCTGAGGCTCGGGCTTCTGTTGGAGCGCAGGGAGAGGACTGGGGTTGGCGGCGTGAACACAGCCTGCAGGGGGCTAGTGCTCCACAGCTAGCCGGGAGGGAGGCGGGGGAAAAGTCTGGGCCTGCCGAGGAGACAAGAGACTTTTTCTTGCCTCTTTGTTTCCTGGTGCATGAGGAGGGGATTAAGAGCGCCTTAAAGGAGCTCCAGAGAGAGGTGCGAGCCGCGGCTATCAGCGCGTACCCCAGAGACAGGCATGAGACGCTGAGGTGGTAGAGCCAAGTTCAGGACACCAGTCCACAAGAGACCTCCCAGATCCACATAATATCAAACAGTGAAAATCTCCCAGAGATCTCCATCTCAACTCCAAGACACAGCTCCACTCAATGACCAGCAAGCTACAGTGCTGGACACCCTCTGCCAAACAACAAGCAAGACAGGAACACACGCCACCCATTAGCAGAGAGGCTGCCTAAAATCATAATAAGCCACATACACCCCAGAACACACCACCAGACATGGACCTGCCCACCAGAAAGACAAGATCCAGCCTCATCCACCAGAACACAGGCACTAGTTCCCTCCACCAGGAAGCCTACACAACCCACTGAACCAACCTTAGCCACTGGGGACAGACACCAAAAACAATGGGAACTACAAAACTGCAGCTTGTGAAAAGGAGACCCAAACACTGTAAGTTAACCAAAATGAGAAGACAGAGAAATACACAACAGATGAAGGAGCAAGGCAAAAACCCATCAGACAGGGGCTTCTCTGGTGGTGCAGTGGTTGAGGGTCCACCAGCCATTGCAGGGGACGCAGGTTCGTGCCCTGGTCTGGGAGGATCGCGCATGCTGTGGAGTGGGTGGGCCCGTGGGCCATGGCCGCTGAGCCTGCGTGTCCGGAGCCTGTGCTCCACAATGGGAGAAGCCACAAGGGTGAGGCCTGCGTACCGCAACAAAACAAAACAAAACAAAAAAACCCCACCAGACCTAATAAATGAAGAGGAAATAGGCAGTCTACCTGAAAAAGATTTCAGAGTAATGATAGTAAAGATGATCCAAAATCGTGGAAACAAAACGGAGAAAATACAAGAAACGTTTAACAAGGACCTAGAAGAACTAAAGAGCAAACGAACAAGATGAACAACACAATAAATGAAACTAAAAATTCTCTAGAAGGGATCAACAGCAGAATAACTGAGGCAGAAGAACGGATAACTGACCTGGAAGATAAAATAGTGGAAATAACTACTGCAGAGCAAAATAAAGAAAAAACAATGAAAAGAATACAGGACAGTCTGAGAGACCTCAGGGACAACATTAAATGCACCAACATTCGAATTACAGAGGTCCCAGAATAAGAAGAGAAAAAGAAAGCGACTGTGAAAATATTTGAAGAGACTATAGTTGAAAACTTCCCTAATATGGGAAAGGAAATTGTTAATCAAGTCCAGGAAGCACAGAGAGTCCCATACAGGATAAAACCAAGAAGAAACGTGACAAGACACATATTAATCAAACTATCAAAAATTAAATACAAAGAAATAATATTAAAAGCAGCAGGGGAAAAACAACAAATAAGACACAGCGGAATCCCCATAAGGTTAACAGCTGATCTTTCAGCAGGAACTCTGTAAGCCAGAAGGGTATGGCAGAACATATTTAAAGTGATGACAGAGAAAAACCTACAACCAAGATTACTCTACCCAGCAAGGATCTCATTCAGATTTGAGGAAGAAATTAAGACCTTTACAGACAAACAAAAGCTAAGAGAATTCAGTACCACCAAACCAGCTTTACAACAAATGCTAGAGGAACTTATCTAGGCAGGAAACACGAGAAGAAAAGACCTACAATAACAAACCCAAAACAATTAAGAAAATGGTAATAGGAACATACATATTAACAACTACCTTAAATGTAAATGGATTAAATGCTCCAACCAAAAAACATAGACTGGCTGAATGGATACAAAAACAAGACCCATATATATGCTTTCAATAAGAGACCCATCTCAGACCTAGGGACACATACAGACTGCAAGTGAGGGGATGGAAAAAGATATTCCATGCAAATGGAAACCAAAAGAAAGCTGGAGTAGCAATTCTCATATCAGACAAAATAGACTTTAAAATAAAGACTATTACAAGAGACAAAGAAGGACACTACATAATGATCAAGGAATCAACCCAAGAAGAAGATATAACAATTGTAAATATTTATGCACCCAACATAGGAGCACCTCAATACATAAGGCAAATACTAACAGCCATAAAAGGGGTAATCGACAGTAACACAATCATAATAGGGGACTTTAACATCCCGCTTTCACCAATGGACAGATGATTCAAAATGAAAATAAATACGGAAACACAAGCTTTAAATGACACATTAAACAAGGTGGACTTAATTGATATTTATAGGACATTCCATCCAAAAACAACAGAATACACATTCTTCTCAAGTGCTCATGGAACATTCTCCAGGACAGATCATATCTTGGGTCACAAATCGAGCCTTGGTAAATTTAAGAAAATTGAAATCGTATCAAGCATTTTTTCCAACCACAACGCTATGAGACTAGATATCAATTACAAGAAAACATCTTTAAAAATACAAACACATGAAGGCTAAACAATACACTACTTAATAACCAAGAGATCACTGAAGAAATCAAAGAGGAAATCAAAAAACACCTAGAAACAAATGACAATGAATGCATGACGACCCAAACAAAACCTATGGGACACACCAAAAGCAATTCTAAGAGGGAAGTTTATAGTAATATAATCCTACCTTAAGAAACAAGAAGCATCTCAAATAAACAACCTAACCTTAACCTAAAGCAATTAGAGAAAGAAGAACAAAAAACCCACAAAGTTAGCACACGGAAAGAAATCATAAAAATCAGATCAGAAATAAATGAAAAAGAAATGAAGGAAATGATAGCAAAGATCAATAAAACTAAAAGCTGGTTGTTTGAGAAGATAAAAATAATTGATAAACGATTAGCCAAACTCATCAAGAAAAAAAGGGAGAAGACTCATATCAATAGAATTAGAAATGAAAAAGGAGAAGTAACAATTGACACTGCAGAAATACAAAGGATCATAAGAGATTACTACAAGCGACTATATGCCAATAAAATGGACAACCTGGAAGAAATGGACAAATTCTTAGAAACACACAACCTTCCGATACAGTACCAGGAAGAAATAGAAAATATGAACAGACCAATCACAAGCACTGAAATTGAAACTGATTGAAAATCTTCCAACAAACAAAAGCCCAGGACCAGATGGCTTCACAGGCGAATTCTATCAAACATTTAGAGAAGAGCTAACACCGATCCTTCTCAAACTCTCCCAAAATAGAGCAGAGGGAGGAACACTCCCAAATTCATTCTATGAGGCCACCATACCCTGATACCAAAACCAGATAAAGATATCACAATGAAAGAAAACTACAGACAAATATCACTGATGAACATAGATGCAAAAATCCTCAACAACATACTAGCAAACAGAATCCAACAGCACATTAAAAGGATCAAACACCATGATCAAGTGGGGTTTATCCCAGGAATGCAAGGATTCTTCAATTTATGGAACTCAATCAATGTGATACACCATATTAACAAATTGAAGGAGAAAAACCATATGATCATCTCAATAGATGCAGAAAAAGCTTTCAACACAATTCAGCACCCATTTATGATAAAAACTCTCCAGAAAGTAGGCATAGAGGGAACATTCCTCAACATAATAAAGGCCATATATGCCAAACCCACAGCCAACATCGTCCTCAATGATGAAAAACTGAAGCGTTTCCACTAAGATCAGGAACAAGGCAAGGTTTCCCACTCTCACCACTATTGTTCAACATAGTATTGGAAGTTTTAGCCACGGCAATCAGAGAAGAAAAAGAAATAAAAGGAATCCAAATTGGAGAGAAAGAAGTAAAGCTGTCACTGTTTGCAGGTGACATGATACTATACATAAAGAATCCTAAAGATCCTACCGGAAAACTACTAGAGCTAATCAATGAATCTGGTAAAGTAGCAGGATACAAAATTAATGCACGAAATGTCTTGCATTCCTATACACTAATGATGAAAATTCTGAAAGTGAAATTAAGAAAACACTCCTATTTACCATTGCAACAAAAGGAATAAAATATCTAGGAATAAACCTACCTAAGGAGACAAAAGACCTGTATACAGAAAATTATAAGACACTGATGAAAGAAATTACAGATGATACAAGTAGATGGAGAGATATACCATGTTCTTGGATTGGAAGAATCAACATTGTGAAAATGAATCTACTACCCAAAGCAATCTACAGATTCAATGCCATCCCTATCAAACTACCACTGGCATTTTTCACAGAACTAGAACAAAAAATTTCACAATTTGTATGGAAACACAAAAGACCCTGAATAACCAAAGCAATCTTGAGAAAGAAAAACAGAGCTGGAGGAATCAGGCTCCCTGACTTCAGACTATACTACAAAGCTACAGTCATCAAGACAGTATGGTACTGGCACAGAAATATAGATCAATGGAACATTATAGAAAACCCAGAGATAAACCTATGCACATATGTTCACCTTATCTTTGATAAAGGAGGCAAGAATATACAGTTGAGGACAGACAGCCTCTTCAATAAGTGGTGCTGGAAAAATTGGACAGCTACATGTAAAAGAATGAAATTAGAACACTCCCTAACACCATACACAAAAATAAACTCAAAATGGATTAAAGACCTAAATATAATACCATACACTATCAAAGTCTTAGAGGAAAACAGGCAGAACACTCTATGACATAAATGACAGCAAGATCCTTTTTGACCCACCTCCTAGAGAAATGGAAATGAAAAGAAAGACAAAGAAATGGGACCTAATGAAACTTAAAAGCTTTTGCACAGCAAAGGAAACCATAAACAAGATGAAAAGACAACCCTCAGAATAGGAGAAAATATTTGCAAAGGAAGCAACTGACAAAGGATTAATCTCCAAAATTTACAAGCAGCTCATACAACTCAATATTGAACAAACAAACAACCCAATCCAAAAATGGGCAGAAGACCTAAATAGACATTTCTCCAAAGAAGATATACAGATTGCCAACAAACACATTAATGAATGCTCAACATCATTAATCATTAGAGAAATGGAAATCAAAACTACAATGAGATATCATCTCACACCGCTCAGAATGGCCATCATCAAAAAATTTAGAAACACGGCTTCCCTGGTGCTGCAGTGGTTGAGAGTCTGCCTGCTGATGCAGGGGACACGGATTTGTGCCCCGGTCCGGGAGGATCCCACATGCTGCGGAGTGGCTGGGCCCGTAAGCCATGGCCGCTGAGCCTGCGCATCCGGAGCCTGTGCTCCGCAACGCGAGAGGCCACAGAGTGAGAGGCCTGTGTACCAAAAAAAAAGAAAAAGAAAAAAACAATCTAGAAACAATAAACGCTGGAGAGAGTGTGGAGAAAAGGGAACCCTCTTGCACTGTTGGTAGAAATGTAAATTGATACAGCCACTATGGAGAACAGTATGGAGGTTCCTTAAAAAACTAAAAATAGAACTACCCTACGATCCAGCAATCTCATTACTGGGCATATGCCCTGAAAAACCATAATTCAAAAGAGTAATGTACCAAAATGTTCATTGCAGCTCTATTTACAATAGCCGGGACATGGAAGCAACCTAAGTGTCCATCAAGAGATGAATGGATAAAGAAGATGTGGCACATACATACAATGGAATATTACTCAGCTATAAAAAAATCGAAATTGAGTTATTTGTCGTGAGGTGGAGGGACCTAGAGTCTGTCATACAGAGTGAAGTAAGTCAGAAAGAGAAAACAAATACTGTATGCTAACACATATATATGGAGTCTTAAAAAAAAAAAAAAGGTCATGAAGAACCTAGGGGTAAGACAGGAATAAAGACACAGACCTAGTAGAGAATGGACTTGAGGGCACAATCAGGAGGAAGGGTAAGTTGGGACAAAGTGAAAGAGTGGCATGGACATATGTACACTACCAAACGTAAAATAGATAGCTAGTGGGAAGCAGCCGCATAGCACATGGAGATCAGCTCGGTGCTTTTTGACCACCTAGAGGGGTGAGATAGGGAGGGTTGGAGGGAGGAAGATGCAAGAGGGAAGGGATATGGGGACATATGTATATGTATAACTGATTCACTTTGTTATAAAGCAGAAACTAACACACCATTATAAAGCAGTTATAGTCCAATAAAGATGTTTAAAAATAAATAAATAAATAAAATAAATAAAAGCCAAACCAGAATCTATTAATGGTTTTAAGACGATTTAAAGAAAAAGAATTTTACAAGAAAAACAAAAAATAAAAGGGGGCTCCCAATCTTCAGCTCCCTGTCTGAGGCTACTTTATCTTCCTGTGAGGAGCAGGCTGCCAGAAATTCTTATTTCCCCCCATGTCCACCGTGTAGAAGTAGGCATGGCTGAGAGAACTCACCTTTCCACCCAACCCCCATTTGTAAGGCAGAAGCTCTTCCCCAGGCACAACGGATGGAGAATATTGAGTTCCTGATTGTAACCTTTCCCTTTCCCCTCCTCTTTTCCCAGTTCACTCATGGAGTTGAAATCCCATATTGAGAGGGTCAAGCCGAGGAGACTGGGACAGCTGCCACTTGCCTCCATGACCGGTTATCGAACAGGAGTATCATTCCTGGAAAAGCACATCCTTACCCCAGTTTTGGTGCAGTGGCACCTGGGCAGAACCACAAGGAAGGCCATGAGGAAGAAGAGCTCCCCAGCTCTACCTCAGGGGACTGATCTTATTTGGAACAGAGTGAAGAACTCCTTACCTAAACTAAGTCTCTTGTCATGAACAAGGGAGATCTTGGTGGAAAGCAATTAAGAGGAAGCTGGTAGCTTTGATCCAAGCAAAATTGCAGAGTTTAGTATAGAACCAGGGAAAGAGACATCCAAGAAAAGCCCTCCTGGGATCACAATCAACTGCTGGAGTCATAAAGGTTTTGCACATAATTGAGGTTGCATATACTCAGGAATAATCAATCTCAATTCCTTGGTACTGGTGACTCCTTTCTTCCTTTCACTGGTTACTCCTTCATTTCTTCAACTTTCTCCATTTTTGAATGGAAGTGTCAACAAATGTCCTATGCCTGCTCCACAATTGCACTTTGAGGGCCGATAACTTGTTTTTTAGATTCATTGGTCTAGAAATAGAGAGGAATTGTGCCCCTGAATAGATCAGACCGAGCATCTTAATCCTACCTGATTTAGATAATTTAGATGACAAAATTTGGGACTTTTGAGCCAGTGATATTTAGATGGTATTTTGGACTTTGAGTTGATGCTATAATAGGTTGAGATTTGGGGATATTTGAATGGGGGGAATGCATTTTTCATATGAAATATATACATGGATCTTTGGGGGCCAAATGGTAGATTGTGGTAGGCTCCCACAAAGATGTCCACATCTTAATCCCTGGAACCTGTTAATTTACCTTATATGGTGAAAAGGACTTTGGAGATGTGATTAAATTAAAGCTCTTGAGGGGGAGAGTATCTTGGATTATCCAGGTGGACCTAATATAATCTTAATCCCTGGAACCTGTTAATGTTACCTTATATAAGGTATATAAGGATTATATACCTTATCTTGGATTATCCAGGTGGACCTAATCTAATCCTAAGGGTTCTCAATAAAAATGATGCAGGAAAGTCAGACAGGTGGGTTGACAGTGTGAGGATAAAAGTGGAGATTGAGTTGATGGAGCCACAACTCAAAGAATACTGGCAGCCTCCAGAAACTGGAAGAAACAGGGAACCGATCTCCCCTGGAGTCTCCAGAAGGAACCAGTCCTGTTGGCATCATGTCTTTAGCCCAGTGAAACTGACTTTGGACATCTGGCCTCCAGAAGTGTAAGAGAATAAATCTTCATTGTTTTTAGCCGCTATATTTGTGGTAATTTTTTACAGCATTCATAGGAATCTATTGCAGTAAATAATCAGGTAACTGTGAAAGAGAATATAATTCCATATTTTTCTCCCTTCTTTTCTTAACTAATTTAAAAAGCAATTCCATTCTTACAATATAAACATAATTGTATTGTTAGATCTGTGACATAGAGAACCGTAATATTTTTGACAATAACAGCATAAAGGAGGAGTGTGAGAACAAAGCTGTATTAGAGTTAGAAAATGACACCAGATGATAATACATATCTGCCTGAAAAAATATAGAGAAACCAAAAGATACATAAGGAGGTTAAAATAACAAACTCTATAATTATATGCTAAGTTTTCTTTCTTCTCTCAGCTTCTTTAAACTACATAAGATTATATAAAATAATAATTATAACCATGTATTGTTGGATTTGTAACATGTATAGAACCACCATTTATAACAGTAATAACACCAAAAAAGTGGAGAGAGAATTAAGCTATATAAGAGTAAAGTTTCTACCTTTTATTGACACGAAGTCAGTATAAAGCTGACATAGTCTGATAAGTTAAAATGCAGTTTGTAAGTAAGTTCTAGAGCAATTACTAAGAAAATAACACAAAAGTATAATTAAATAATTCATTAAAGGAATTAAAATATTACACTAGAAAATATCAACATCTACCTAATATAGAAAAGGCAATAAAGAAGGAATATAGGCACAAAAAAATGAGACATGTAGAAAATAAAAAGCAAAATGACAGATGTAAATCCAACCATATCAATAATAACATTAAATGTGAATTTATTAAATACTCTAATAAAAAGAGATAGTAAAATTTAAATCGTTAATTTAAATAGTAAATGGCAGCCTTGAATTGAAGCTCAGCTAGACCAAATTTAGATCCCCCTAGTAAATTGTAACAAAAATCCTTTAGCCACAATCATAGGAATGAGACTCAATTCAGATAGATTCTGAGATTCAGAGCCATCAGCAACAGTCATCACTGAGACATGTATGGGGAAAGGGGACTATGAATGGTCACAAGCGTTGGCTAGTAAAAGGGGAGGCAAAGGCAGAAGAGTTTTAATGGCTTTATTTTTGACAAGAAAATTCTTTTTTTGGTGGGATTTGTAACTTTTTTTTTTTTTGCGGTACGCCAGCCTCTCACTGTTGTGGCCTCTCCCGTTGCGGAGCACAGGCTCCGGACGCGCAGGCCCAGCGGCCATGGCTCACGGGCCCAGCCGCTCTGCGGCATGTGGGATCTTCCCGGACTGGGGCACGAACCCGTGTCCCCTGCATCGGCAGGCGGACTCCCAACCACTGCACCACCAGAGAAGCCCGACAAGAAAATTCTTTTACTAAAGTGTGAGCTAGGAAAAGGTCTTTACATTAACATACTCTGACCCCATGAATACATAGAATAGTACCCTTTCCTATGGAAGGTTGCTATGCAACTCTGTCTAGTATTTCTTTTTATTGTTGCTCTTTCATGCAAGGGATTTTTGCATCTATGTGAAAAATTATATGCCAAATAATCATGTAATTTTAGTTAATGAGTTTTTTACTTACATATGAGGATACAGTTTTCAAGAATATGAACAAACTTTTACAAAGTCTAAATGGAAGTCATGGTTTGAAGCCAGGTCTGTGAGTCAACAGAGCCCGTGTTTCCTTAGTGCACCATGGGCTTCTCACAGCATCACAAAATGGACAACTAATATTCTAATTTTTTTCTTACTGCCAAGAAGAATATGACTTTTTGGTTACTGTGAGCTTTATCTATCTACTTATGTGCTGCACTTCATGTATGATCATATGCAGTGTATTCTGAGCTATTTTGGCACCTATAATAATTCCCTAGTCTTTTCTTGTGAGCAACTTCTGTATTAGAAAGCCATCTAACTATAATTTGGGCACCACCTGAGGCAGAGACTTATTTCTACAGGATCCAAGCAGGTAACTTAAATGTATGCAGTAGGTCAAGTGTGGGACAAAAGAAAGCAATGTTGTGGCAGAGAGAGCCAGTGTCTGCACAATAGTCATTCTTCTTTTTATCCTAAACAATAGAACCTTGAATTTTAATCTGGTACATGATTCCTTGCAATTATGCCTTCATTTCAAAGCCTTCCTTGTAGCTACGGATGGCTCTGTGTTAGAGTTCTGGACAGAGGTGTGCTGTAGCTGGCTGGGCTTGGCAGAGCCAATGGCGCACATCGCTCCTAATTTTTGTTCAGGGATGTCAAGCCGGTAGCTTGAAATCAGCAGGGCAGGAGAATTTATAAAATGACAATTACAGGGCTGTTTATCAAACACTTACCAACATGCTACTGGTTTGAAACAATGAGTTATAAACTGCGTTACTCTCCTTAAAAAACACCTTGCATAAGCCTCTCGCCTCTTCTTTCTTGCATCTTTCTTCATCCTGCTGCTTGGCATGGGAAGGTGATGGGTGCTGCTAAAGCAGTGCTCTTATACCACGGAAGGGGGAGGAGACTGGGTCCTTGATGACTTCATAGAGGAACCATATAATGTATTTGTTGGCTTTCAGAGGATGCTGATGCAGCTGGTCTGGGGGCCATCCTTTGAGAACCACTATTACTTTGGATATTTTGTTTCAGGCAGCTGAATCAAATTGTAACTGATAAGTTAAGAGATTCCAGTGAACTAGAGAAAACATGTCTTATCTGAAGGCATTCATATTCGAATTTTTAAAATATGGAGCTGACCAGTAATACATATCAGCTGGCCTAATTAAGCTGCGGAACAGAGTGGAAAGAACTACAACATTGACTTAAAGTAAAGCACTCTACTGGCAGCAGTAGATACCTCCCACCTCAGGAGGAAAAAAGGACAATGTATGTGTAACTCAATATAAAAAGAATAAAGATAGGTATCAGGAAAATAAATTTAAACAGTGACCAGTGTGGAGATTGGAGTGGACTCAGCCAGTGCACAGCCAGAACTTCCTTGGCTCTTTTCACATTCCCATGCACACTGGCTCCAGGTGTGTTTTCACTCTTATCTTGCTAGCACTGTGTCTCTTTGTTGGAGAGTTGGCCTCAGGCTGCTAGAACTTGCTTTGCTCTACTTTATTAGAAGTACCTGGGAGTTTATATTTCCCCCGGGGCAGATCTTAACCAATGACTGACAGGTGCAGTGATATAAATATTACAGCTATCTTGCCTTGGTCATGATGAATCTGAGGTGTGGCCTATACTGTCTTCCACATCCTTTGTGGAACAGAGCCAGGGTTGTCCTCCGTAAGACTTTGCTTGATAATACACATCTGCTCTCTCTCCTAACCTTGCTAGTCCTATTTCCCTACTCCTCTACCAGTTTTTCCTGGAAAAACTTCCTATTAATCACATTCACATGAATCCTCTTTTCAGAGTTCGTTTCTGGGGAACCCAACTTAAGACAGAGATAATAAGAATTTTAATCTTCTTCCCATAAGGCAGTGGAGGAATAAAGATCAATCATCTTGTTCTATCTTCCTGAATTTGAGCTTCTCCACTGAGATGTCTCAGATATATAGATGTGCTTGGGAAGAAAATCAACTCATTTTGTAAATCGGGTTCATTTCGGAAGGTGGAAATATACATCTGGACTTTGAGAGGCCAGACCCAGAGGTATATTAAACTAAAACAGCTGGGCTGTTAACTAATAATGTATGAGTTAAGATGATTTACTTTTCTGTGAGCTACTTGTCCATCCTCTCCTAATTTTAAAATTCAGTACAACTGTGAGTTTCATTAAATGTTTATGATCCTATTATAGGATATATTTTTAGCCTTAATAAAAGGAAATTGATAAAGCTTCATTATCTGTCATTTCAGAGGAAGAGTAAAAAATCTAACATCTACAAAGTGAGTCTATAATATGTCATCGTAAATCTTCTATTTCCCAAGCCTTTGCCTCTCTCTGGCATCAAAGATAAATGACTATTACTAGAATTAATATCTCTTAAATATATCATGATTCTTCAACTTTATTAGCCAAAAGGCTGTTATGAAAACTCCACTAAACTAGAATTTGATTTTCTTTCTATGAACTGTAAGGGTGACTGTGATTTTTTCAGTACCTGTAATGGAAATGTCTTCCATATTAACTCAGCAGGTTTTCTTAGAGGAATGAAATTATTTTATATGTGAGAAAGGAAATTACAAAATATAGTGGCAAAACTATTCTTTTTTTATCTTTTGAAAACCATGATCATTTATTTATTTATTGTTTCTTTTGAGAATTTATTTTAATTTTTTTAACATCTTTATTGGAGTATAACTGCTTTATAATGTTGTGTTAGTTTCTGTTGTATAACACAGTGAATCAGCTATATGTATACATATATCCCCACATCCCCTCCCTCTTGCACTTCCCTCCCACACTCCCTATCCCACCCCTCTAGGTGGTCACAAAGCACTGAGCTGATCTCCCCATGCGATGTAGCTGCTTCCCACTAGCTATCTATTTTACATTTGGTAGTGTATATATGTCAATGCCACTCTCTCACTTTGTCCCAGCTTAACCTTCCCCCTGCCAGTACCCTCAAGTCCATTCTCTGGTAGGTCTGGGTCTTTATTCCCATTTTACCCCTAGGTTCTTCATGACCATTTTTTTTTTTTTAGATTCCATATATATGTGTTAGCATACGGTATTTGTTTTTCTCTTTCTGACTTACTTCACTCTGTATGACAGTCTCTAGGTCCATCCATCTCACTACAAATAACTCAATTTCATTTCTTTTTATGGCTGAGTAATATTCCATTGCATATATGTGCCACATCTTCTTTATTCATCTGTTGATGGACACTTAGGTTGGTTCCCTAACCTGGCTATTGTAAATAATGCTGCAATGAACACTGTGGTACATCTCTCTCTCTCTTTTTTAAAAATTTAATTAAATTTAATTTTTTTATATAGCAGGTTTTTATTAGTTATCTATTTTATACATATTAGTATATATATATCAATCCCAATCTCCCAATTCATCCCACCACCACCACCCCCCACTCTGCTTTCTATGCCCAGTAGTGGGATTGCTGGGTCATATGGTAGTTCTATTTTTAGTTTTTTAAGGAACTTCCGTACTATTCTCCATAGTGGCTGTATCACTTTACATTCCCACAAACAGTGCAAGAGAGTTCCCTTTTCTCCACACCCTCTCCAGCATTTATTGTTTGTAGATTTTTTGATGATGGCCATTCATAAATCACAGGAAGATCCTTTCTGACCCATCTCCTAGAGAAATGGAAATAAAAACAAAAATAAACAAATGGGACCTAATGAAACTTCAAAGCTTTGCACAGCAAAGGAAACCATAAACAAGACGAAAAGACAACCCTCAGAATGGGAGAAAATATTTGCAAATGAAGCAACTGACAAAGGATTATTCTCCAAAATATACAAGCAGCTCATGCAGCTCAATATCAAAAAAAGAAACAGCCCAATCCAAAAATGGGTGGAAAACCTAAATAGACATTTCTCCAAAGAAGATATACAGATTGCCAACAAACACATGAAAGGATGCTCAACATCACTAATCATTAGAGAAATGCACATCAAAACCACAATGAGGTAAAACCATGATCATTTAAATCACTTAGCTAGAAGAGGTTGGTATCACTTCCAGGCTCTGAATCTTGCTTTAAAGTGTTATGAGCTTGGTAGCAAAATAATACAACTTAATTGACCTAGGGAGAGCTCTTAAGAAACACCCTCAAGGTATTTGAAGTGTTCCTATTTCTCCTACCAGACACAAAAGATAATTTCATGTAAGTTTCTTTGTACTATTGTGAGTTATAACATAATTTCTCTAGAAATGTGTGTCCATGTAAAAGCTCCTGTAACACTTGCTATGGAACTAGTTTCTAATGCTAACATCATTAAGCCTCGTTTTGGATTGGAAGGAAGTGCATTTGTAAGACATTGGAAACTGCTTCTATACTTTGGGGCTAATGAAGAAAAAAACTGGACAGTGGCAAAAAATGAAAGTATTTGAAAGTTACACATGAAGGTTCTATATGTTTTAATGGTGATAGTGTCAGAAAAGCAAGTATTTTATATGACTATTTACTACGTCGGCATCAGTGAAAAGATATTTTAACTTTTGGAATCATGACATTTTTATTTTAAAAATTATATGAGAATTTTCATACATAGGCAGAGACTAACACAACTGGCCCACATTAAGTTTTAGAAACTTGCTCCTTTGTTTTCAGGTATAGTCCAGTGGAAGCAAAATTGGAAGAAAATTAAAGAATGTTTACTTCTCTTATGTCACTTAGGAATTTAAGGATTTTTATGCTCTCTCTACTCTTTCGCACTATGAAAACTTGTCTTTGACAGCAAAGACAAATATATTAATTCACACTAAGATGAGAGTTATTAGCTGTGGAAAATATTACACCAAAATATAATGCCGTGCAAACTATCTACCAACATTTTCCCTGACTTTCTTTAACTTTTACTCTCTATATTTTCCCTCTTGTTCTAATTTTCCTGCTTAAGTTTTTCTATTTATTTTGGAAGCTGCCTCAAATTTATTTTTGACATGAATACAGAAATAAAACTAAAATAAATGATAAAGACTGTACAAAAATTAGCATCATTTCAGTTTTATAGATGAGAAAGTTATTAAAACAGGTAAATGACTTGCCTCAATTTACTGAAAGTATTTTTAGCTGCAAATTAAGGTCTAGAACTCAAGCACTTCTGATTCTGGACATAGTATTTCTTTCAGTGGAAACTCCAGCTTTTCTGAGGAAACTTTGAAGCCAAATTGGTTGTAATGATCATAATACTGTTTTGTTTTGTTTTTTAATTTTAAAAGGCAAACTATTACCTTTCTGAAACATATCCCTTTCCAGGTTTGAAATCATAGGTCTTAAAATCAGATGGATACTTTTAGTCTGCTACTAGTCTCTTCCTTACTGAGGATAAGCCCCTTGTGTAATAGAATACAGGTAAATCCCACCATATTAGTTGGCTTACAAGACTAGATATTGCACGGGGGGAAAAAGAAACCCACAGATGTTTTCCACATCATCTTTGCTTTTTTAAAATATGAAGATCATACGTATGAAACTATATGAGTTTGGTTATAATTAAAACTATGTCACATTTGAAAATTGAGAGTTTTCTGTCAATTTTTAATTTTCTCAACTTCCTGGATACTCAGATTGACCTTCTCATGAAGATTTTTATCATCAAATCGTAGATTTTGAAAACCTTTTATTCATAATGCTCTGTTCATTTTTAAAGCCAATGCTTACATTTAAAAACAATATTTTTAATAAAGTGTGCCAATCAATAACACTTATGGCAAAATAATGAATTAAACAACCACAGGTAATGGGTGTATACTCTCATCAAATAGTGTTACTCGAATTAGAGAAGAAATCTGTTGTATTTCCAAAGCAGGGAAAGAAAAACTAATTGAGAAAGAGGTGGTTATATGTTTTTCCACTGAATAGTTATTTCCCTCTTGTTGAGATTGCTTTTAGAACCAGTGTTCTATTTTTATTATTCTCCTTTTGCCTATATTTGACATTTTTAGAACATTTTATTCATCAGAAACTACAGAATTTTTGTGTACACTGCTTTCACATGTATTTTCCAGAATATGTGTTGCCTAATTAAAGTAGAAGTTTTTATGTCACAATACCTAGTCACTTATTCATTCTGAATCTACCACTATTAGTATAATTAAAACAATATCTATCAAAACAATATGAAATGATAAAAAAGTATATTTTTAATTTATTACCTATTAAATTGGAGGAAATGATTAACTAAAAGATGCTAGTTAATATAAATAAATTTAAAGCTAAATATCATTTTAACTATTGATCACATGCTGAAAGCATTGCTTTGAAAAAAAACAATTTAAGGAATGAACTCTTTAACCATAGTCAGGTCGTTTAACATTTTCAAGCATCATTTTTTCAAAGGTTATATGAGATGTTGAATTAGATGAATTCCAATCTCTTCTAACTTTAACCTTACAAATGAACCTTCTTTCAACATTCTCACTTAAAAATTATTTAAGATAAATAATAGGGAGAGAGGGATATCATCCTCCCTGTATTTATCAAAACCTAATATACTTTTGAGGGAATTTCATTAGATTAATCTGGTCAGACCATCTGTGGTTCCCCCCCACCCACCCTGTGCAATATCTAGGGGCCAGAGTAGTTGAAAAACATGATTAATAAACAAAATGAAACTGAGGTTGTGACATAAGGAAGTAAATATAACCTGAGAGGCTTAGAAGGAGGGATCTTACTGCTGGAATACACCATGAAAAGATATGAATACCCTTGACTGAAAGGAAATATTGACCTTAAAAAAACCAAAAGAGCCAGTTATTTTACCAGCAAAATGAGTTTACGCAGGAAAAGCAGAGAATTGAAATCTGGGACAAGCCAGCTGTAGCGAGTCACAGGTAAGTCTGGAGAACAGGAGAAGGGCTTGCTTTTAAAAAGGAAAGAAGGAAACTGGGGAAGGCTGTGGTGGTTCGTCATTGGCTTCAGGCTCTGGGCAGCTTGTCGCTAGGTCAGAAGGAAACGTTCTTCCTTTTGGGGTCTGAAAGCTGCGGTGGGTGAATCAGGCTTGAGAGCTCCCCCTTCAGGGCTTCGCCACTCCACTTTAAATGAGGTTTCCTTTATTTTCACAGAAAGAGAATTTTATTATGAAAGGTAGAGTAGAGCTGAGTGCTAGAAAGATATATTCCTCATGAAAATCAATAGAATGGTGGAGAGTATTTATGTGAAGCTGAAAGGAGATTAGAAACAAACTTTGGCAGTATATCATTAGCGGTTACCAGGATAGCCTGCACTCCTATCCTGACTGTGTCACTCACAGCTGGGGGACTCCGGACAATTTATTTTAATCTCTCTGTGCTTCAAATTCCTCACCTACAGAATGTGGATGATGATAATACCTTCTTCACAGTGTTGCTCTGAGGATTAAATGAGATTAAACATGAAATCCCTGGCATAAAGGAAGTACTCAATAAATATTAACTATTATTATCATTGTAGGAATGTTCTAGAGAGGACCTGACCAGGGAAAGTGAATAGATTAAATTCACCTAGTGCAAATGACAAAGCTAGACTTCAAGAACACATTCAGTTGAAAATCTCATTTCTTGACAGCAGAGCATGTGATAAATTCTTGTCTTATCTCACTGATAGTTTCACCCAGTAAAAGGTAAAGAAAGTTATTAGGGAAATTGGTACAAGTGCATTGCATTGGTACAATGCAAGCACTTGCATATTGACTGCTTTAAAAAAAATCAGAACAAAGTATTGAAAAGAATCAGTGTAGTTTCCCAGGAAATTACTGACAGGATCAGATTTTAAATTGGCAAAACACGAGAAGAAAGATCACATACTTATACGTTACAGTGATACTGTCAGGATAATGTCAGAGGTGCTAAAGTCTAAAATGAACCGTGATGTATGAAAAATGTTAAGGTTAACAAAAAGTTTTAAATATGTAAGGGGATTTCCAGGAAAGCAGAATTAATATATGTGATGTATATTCTGTGGCAAAAGTCTGTTAATGAGACAAGCTTGAAGCCTGCTGGCGAAGGAGCTGATCAAGCCTGATTGCTATTTGGTAGAAAAGGGATCAAGACCCTGAACACTTTCCACCTGAGATTCGAAATTGTTGAAATTTGTTGGGATAAGCTGCAGTAGGCTCAACCTAGGGCTTGTGGCATATAAGGGTAATTGCTCTCTAAGATAAAGTCAGCATTAACATAGGAAGAAATGGGGCTGTTGGGTTAATCCCTATACCAGGTCAGGTGGGTGAATTAGAGTGATGTTCCTGAATCCATGAGGCAATGGAATCCATGAGGAACACTGAACACACACTGTCCCTATTAACCTGTGGGCAGCCTACGTAAGGCTATCCAACAAGCCTGAACACTGGCCCCCCAGGCTGAGGGTAACAATGAAAAAAGTGTTTTGACAGTCAAGACTTCACAAAACTATAATGGGCAGAAATAGCATTTAACCTTGGCAGCCCTGGTAAGGTTTTAACAGTCAAGGAGAAGATGCTCTAGCACTAGCCACATGGAAGCATGACTTCTACAAGCCAGATTTCACACAAAACACTTTTGGGTTTGGTGACACTACCAGTATCATGGCTACATGCCATCAGGAAGTGACCATAATTCCTCTGACTTCAAAGGGTTAGATATGAGCTTTGGCTTGAGTGTTGAAGAATAAAATCAAGCCTGACTCTGAATATAAATAAGCATGGGGAGGTCCCATCAGGGAAGGAAAGCAGAGGCTCAACTTCCTATTAATCTAGGTAGATGTAGCCTGGAGTAGTCATCAAACTATGACGAAGGACCATGCCCCACTCTTACCCTCTTCATGGACAGATACCTCTGTAAAATAATAAGAATGAATTACTTGAAAAATTAAAATAAAAAAATCCATAATTTAAAGCCCTATTTTTAAATTATTAGATACAAAAAACATAAAATTAGAATTCAATAAAATAATCAGAACAAACACAACCTAGGGAAACATAATTACAGATTGTACATGTTGTTCATTGAAAGTGTATGTGTGTGTGTGTGTGTGTGTGTGTGTGTGTAAGGTGATTAATATACTTACAAACTGAACTAGAGCCCTGAACAATATTTCAGTCAGTACCTCTCAGCCTTGGGACACGTGGTACGCATTGAAGATGACAATATATATACAGCACTGTAGAGTAAATGGATGAGGCTACTTAGGCCACTGGGGCCCTCATGGCCCTCCCAGGTCTTAGACACAACTCTAAGACTGGGAAAAAATGAGGCTAAACTCATGTGGTCACATAAATCATATACTGAGAAAAAGCTTCTCTTGTTCTCTTTCTGTGTGTGTGTGTGTGTGTGCATGCAAGAAAGAGCACTTAATTACAATCCTCATTTACTAATATTCTCACTCTCTGGGATCAACTAATTGCAGATGACATTGGAAGCCTTGAAACGTATCTTGTTTTACGTAATATAAGTGGCTAGAAACTTGGGTTAATTTGCAGGTATGCAAAACTCTTTCATGAAGACACTGTACTGTGATAACACTAGCATGCCCACATACCACCCAACCAGGAGCCTGATTTTTAATGTTGAAAGCTTTTCACTGTATTAAAATGCACTCTTCTTAACTCTTTTTACCATGAAGGGTAATATATTAACACTAAATTTTATTTATGCAAGGTTTTTATTCTACCTTGAATTTAATGAGCAGTATCACATTTTATGGTTACTGTTTTTCAATTTTTTAGACTCAAAGGACATTGGTAACGTGCTGACTTAACATAAGGAGCACAGAGAAGCAAACAGTGTGATCAGGTGTGGAAATCTGGCATGCTGTCATCCCAAGGCAAAGGTCTTGCCAGGCAATAAGAAATCGAGATCTTCCTTTATCCCTTTCCTTGACTCCATCTAGATGATGCCTTTCCATATGACAAAAGAAGTCAAAACTTTAAAATGCTGGGAATGGAGAGTAATAAAGCAAGTTTATAGATGCTTTGCGTGAGCAGAGGGATGGGAATGAAATTATCAAATACACAGCCTAGCAAGAAACACTAGAGCGAATGTACCCTATGGCCAGAAGATCTGGATGGGAGTCCTGGCTTCACCACTTACTAGCTGTTATTTATTAAACGGTGAAGTTCTCTGTAATGATGGCATCTTTCCTCACGGCATTATTCGAGAATTAAACAGAGCCTGGATAATAGGAAGTGCTCGATGAGTGTTGAGTATTTTAACAACTCCAAACCAATGTAGACCTACATAAAATGTGCAGAAAATCTTTCTTCCTGTCATGTTAAGTATTAATATACTATTTGAGGAAATGTGATCAACCAGAGGTGGTTCTGTGATTGGCTGCCTGCCGTTATTGATAACAGAGAAGATAATCATCCCCAGTGGTACAGACTCCTCACCAAGGGCTCAAACGATGTGAGCCTTTCTAGAATAGCAGCATCTGGTATTTATCGAGCACTAGCTATGTGCCATGTGAAGAACTAAATATTAACATGTATTATGGTCTCTCTTAATCCTCACAACAACCATGTGAGATAGGAACAATTAATTTCTTTTTTGAAGAAGAGGAAATAATAATAGGGATTTAAGTCATTTACCCAAGGTCTAAAAGTCATTAAATTGCAGAGCTATTAAATTGCTAGCTAAATTTCAACCTAACTGTGGAATCCCGAAATTCCTACTTTTATACTAGTCTCTATTGCCTCTTGATAACTCCCTTAATATTTTCCTAATATGTACTAGGAGCGACACTCTGAGGTCCCATTGGTCTCCATTGAGTTATCCTTCCCTTCTTTATCTGGTCGGTCACCTGAAAGAATGTGAAGTAAATCCAAATTCAAACAGAAAAAGCTGACGGATCAACTTTTCATTACCCCGAGGAATGTGTCCAAAGAACTCAAGTTCTCTTTTGGTATGTCATGGAGGCTCAGTTTCCTTACCTATAAACTGGGAATAATACCTATCTTGTAGGATTATGGTGATCATTAAATAGAATAATTTATGTGAAGTGTCTAAAATCATGCCTAGGGTATAAGTAACTGTTGTTATTGTTGTCCTTGAGAGTTAGGGGAGTGTGGGGAAGTGGAGAACAGAGCTGGGGGAGGGAGAAAAAAATTGGAAGGATTGCATGGGTAGTTTAGAGAGGACTTCAAAGATACATATGCCTATGCCATGCAGATTTTTATTCAGTCCTAGGGTTACACAAATTTTCTCTTTCCTGCTACTCTCCTTGTTGAAAGCTGTGTCCTTTTAAAGTATATGGGTAAGTATCATATTGTGTGTGAAAGTCAAAGCGGCACTAGTCTAAAAATATGTAACCTGGATTCTATTCCTGGCCTAGCTACAAACTCCTGTTAACTGACTAATATGTGTATGTCTCAATTTCTTATACATATATATATGTGTATTTATAGAATTAACTCCTTCTCCCCCATGAACAGGAATTTGGAAGTGATGACTGAACATCCACAAAATCCTACGTTTTCTTGATGGAATCAATATACATACACAAGGCTTACACTATTAGGTCACATATGCTAGTTATAAAATTGCTTTGTTGACAGACGTAGGGTTCTATCTATATGCTTATAAACAGAAAACTGTTCATTTAATTGGAATTTACTTTTCTGATGAATTTTTTAGATTTTACATAAAAAGTTTCTGACATTTAACTTTTACAAAATTAAAGATGCTTGCACACTGAGGAAAGAAACTTAGCAAATAACACCCTTTATGATGGCGACCTTATGCCAGGGCAGATACGATTTGAATGAACATTATCTTAGGGCACAATTTCAGTTGATTGTTGCATTCAATTTATCAATTGCAGGTAAACAACCTGCAATTTGGGAACTGGAAACGTGGAGTATATACTTTTAAAATTATTTCTCTACCAGATACTTTTGCTTTCTTTTTATTATTCTAAACTTCTCTGCAAACATCTTACAATTGGGGCATGGTAATGACCTTTGGGGATCTATATATAAACATGTATTTAACATGCATTTTCATGCTAAGACTTGAACCCCAGAAATTTTGATTCAGTTTGATCTGCTCTGGGATCTATCAATTTTAAACCATCTACAAGTGATTCTAAAATGTGTTCTTCACTAAGCTGTAAAGTGAGTTTCACAGACCTTTGTAATCCAAGGGAAAGGTTAGCTTTGCCCCAGCACTGGCAGCCACATCTGTAGAGAGAACATACTATCGGTTTCCTAGAAATTTTGTTTTCCAATCTTATGTGTGTTTGGCTGGAGTGCAAAATAAGGACGTGTGAGAGAATGAATAGAATGTCTTGATTTGTGAGGGCCCAGCACCAAGTTCACCTGTCTGCCAACTAACGCTGCTTTTGTGTTCTCCTGTCTTACATTTATTTATTCCTCATGAAATTTTCCCAAAGAAGTGAATCATGGATACTGCGGAGGCACTAGCATTTAGGATTCTCTGTTAGAGTTTGACTGTATTCCATGACAACTCAGTGTAATGTAGCAAAAGTATTTTTTTATCATATATGGTGTTTTCTTGGACTTTGACATTTTCCTATTTGCTTTGATTATACCGCTCCTTAAAATTAGTATAATATCCACTCCAGAAGATTGTTGCTGCATAAAATATGGTCACGAATGAGCAAAGCACTTTGTAATCTGAAAAGTGATATACAAGTGATATACAAATGTTGAATCTAAGAAAAAATCACCTTCCTGAATTTAATGATCCATAGAAAGTGGAACCTTGAAAGGCATTTTATTATGTGTGTTTACTTAAACCCCACCTTTGGCAAAAAGTTAAGGCAGGTTTCTTAGAGAACAAAGTTCGCCTTCATTAGAGGAAATTTTTCAAAGTAACCGTAAAAATAGTCTTTAAAAATAATTACCAAAGTACTATATGGTGATTGCAACAAATGCCAGTGATGCAGAAATTTAAAAAGTAAAAGGAATTGTTCCTACTCTACCCTGCCCCCATGTGCCAGAGGCAATAACTATGACTCTATTGGTGTATGCTGTTCCAGAATTTTATGTAAAGTCTCTCTCTCTCTCTCTCTCTCCACCCCATCTCAGTCTCTCTCCTTCCCTCTCTGTCTCTCAGCAGTTAATTTTTCCTTTAACAAAAATTATCCCTTTTCACATATTAAAAATGTTTTCAACAAATTTTTAAGGCGCTTCTAAGTTAGATGCCTAAAGCTCAGGTAATGCTATGCTTGTGGTAACTTTTTGATTCTGAAGATATCAAGAGTGAAAAGCTGTCCATACCCAATTTTTCTAAGTGTCAGGGAAACACACACCTGTTTTCATGTCTTTGTATCTCTGTGTCTCCCCAGGGGATAAAGCTTTTACTCGGGGGATTTCTGGTTGGGGGAAAAGGGTCGGCACCTCAGTCTCACTCTAAGTGATTATTATCACACCAGTAAGTTTCCACTGTGGCTGCTGGGTGCAGGCTGTGAACACATTTGAAGTCAGCAGGGGACCGTTAGAAACCTCCCCTTTGCTGAGAGGAGCTGTAGAAACCTCTGCTTCACTGAAGCATACTTGCAACCTGCGGTCAGTCGCTTCTTTTTTTCACGCAGTGTTGTTTTAAACTGTCTTCTATCCCACTGAGCAAAAACATACCCAACAAAAAACAGTACAAACAATCCCCATGAGTGTTTTTGAATTTTCCTCTGCTAATCTCGTTGTTAATGGTATGAGGTCTTGCCAGGAGTCATTTGTGGTTTAGGCTACAAAATAACATAACAGTCACACAGCTTAAAAACAATATCAAGCATCAAATCAAAGGCTACTTAATACAAAACCTAGACCAGTTGCTTTTCTACCTGTCTTATGGAAAAAGCATTTCATCCTCCTTACAGGTCGCTGATTACTATACAAGAGGGCATATTTAGTAATCTGTAGAAGATACAGGACGCTACACTTAATAATGACATAATTGCATACTGTGAAAGTTTGTATATTAGATTATCAGCAAAAGAGTATCCTGTTTAAAATAAAAATGATCTCCAGTAGTTAGTGGAAAGTGATTCAGATTTACGTTCCCTTATCTATGTTTGTCCTTCCTGGCAGTGAATTTAGCAGCACTTAAATTCCTATTTGGTAAAAACTGAAATGATGTTGTCCTTGGTTGAAAGCATTGATTTTTCTACCAAATGGAATTTAGGTAGAAATACCATTTATAGTAGGAATTTCAGGAGGAATTCAAAAGGTATCCCACAACCATTAAGCCTAAACCACCTAGGTCTAGTTAATCTTCAATCAAAAAATACTTTAAAGTTTGTATTATATGCAAAACAAGGTATTGAGAAGTCTGGGTACTTATAGGTATTACTCCTCTTCTGAAAGGGTTGAGAAAAGAATAGTAGAGACAAATTAAATCCCACCACCAAACAACTACTAAAACAGTGGTAGATCCTGGTGATGAGGTACTCCCAGAAGACTATTGGTTTTATTTGTTTATATATATATATATATTTCCTGTTAATAAATCATAATATTATTGTAAGTCATAAACCTTGAAATAACTATTGAGATTAGGTGGAAAAGTAATAGTAGTTATAATTTTACCGCTTTCACTGGCTCAATGGACACCAGAACCACTAGTCAAATAAAGAAACCATTAGTTTGAAAACAAAACTATATAAAAACATATATATTTTCCAATGTATTGGTCATTGATGCTGCCATTTGACTAAATTTATCTTTGGCATCTATGCTTAAAAGCACTGACTTCATTGTTTGGAGGACTAAGGTTGATGATGGGTGTTCAGAATTTCGTTATCACCTTCATGTGATTTGGGGCCAAGTATTGATCCTTCTGAGCTTTGTTAGTCTCCCTCTGAAACAGATACAATTATTTCTATCTCATTGCTTTGCTTTAAGAGTAACGAAGGATTTCTGGGAAGGAGAGGACATTCTCTGCTGCTTTCCCTTCCCAAGGGAAAACTGTCTCTGTCTCCACTCTTTCCTCTATCCCCAAGGAGTAGGGGCAGTGCTCTGATTGATCTGGAATTTTATTCTTTAAATTCATTCTTGGTATTCTCAATTCTGATGCTCCAAGTATTCTTGTTTCTTTTCTTCATGAGGCGCCATTCTTCTTGTGCCTCTGGGCATGCTGGATGACTGTGAGCTCAGCCTTCCAAAGAGTTGTAAA
The DNA here is from genome assembly GCF_949987515.2 of Delphinus delphis. Taxonomy (NCBI): domain Eukaryota; kingdom Metazoa; phylum Chordata; class Mammalia; order Artiodactyla; family Delphinidae; genus Delphinus; species Delphinus delphis. The sequence continues at coordinate 23,766,290 of NC_082689.1, read as the reverse complement.
AAGGGAGGCCTTGTGAAAGAGTAGGTGACAACTCTGGCAATCTTAGGAGATGTCATAAATAATACAGTACTGAGGTTTTTCTGTTGTGAGGTCCCACATCTCTGTGGTAGGGTGTCCTTGGAGGCAGAGAATAGCCACTGGGGAGAGAGAAGTTCACCCCATGAGTTGGCTGCTTCTCATCATTTCTCAACTTATTTCATTCACACTCCACTTAAGAAGAATTCCTTCAAGAGACGTTCAGTTAGCTGATGGAACTTTTTAATTTTCCACGCTGTTGAGAAATTATATTGTTTGTTATGTTTCCATGGATATTTCATTGGGAAATATTTCAATGGAAAGGCGGGGGGAGACAATCACATGATTAACTGACTGCCAGAATGAACCCAAATTCTCTTGAATTGAATTTTTTTTTTTACACAAGTATTACACATATATTTTTTTCTGCATATTCTTTTAGAATGTGTGGTTTGTAGGCCAATAGATAATATATCTATATTATGTATTTTTATAATATTTTTAGTTATAAGATAGTCCAACTTCCTATTGTTTGGATTTTTCCCTACTTTAACATATATTTTTTTTCAATTTATGTATCATTAATGCTGCCATTTGATCTAGCAATTACAATTTTAAAGTGTAGAGATATTCCTTTAATATTTGAATTCTGTTCAATAAATATATGTCATTTTCAGTATCACTATTTAATACTTTGTCCAGTTTGTTTTTTAGGATATAAATATTTGCTTGTCCAACTTATGCAGAGTGTAGGGTTCAGCCATTTTGTTGTGAATCTGCAAGTTCCTACCTCTTTGCATTTGTGGTTGAACAACTCTACCTGTAGATTTCTGAAGTCTGAGAATCTAAAGTCATGTTTATTTTATGTTCAACTTGAAGACCCATCAAAATGAATAGATATTACATGATTCCCTAAATATACAACAGAAGGAAGAAAAAACAGAAATATTTATTAAAATCAAATTTTTCTTTTCCACAGCTAATTGCTAAAGTAATTATAAGTAATTACATAGGAAGTTTTTTGCTGGTTTAAGCTGTTATGAATATGGATATATATTTCTGTTTTGAATCACTTAAGTTTACAGTTTTTCACTTAGTCTTTAAGAAGAAAATAAGTACATTTATCACACAATGACTGATACGAGAAACAGTGTTTCATGCAGCTTTTTGAGATACCTAAGGAAAAGCTTCTATGTCCATGAAAGGTCCGATTTTGATTTATTCTCACTCTGTTTAGTCCACCTCCCTCATGGCTCACTGAACCACAGGAGAATGAATTTCCTGAAATGGTAACTTTGGCTTTTAAGAAATCACTTTTTGTCAAATCATTCATTATTCTGAGACAACTTCTGGTATTATTCTGCTCTCCTCTAGTCCTAGTGAATGACCTGAATCCTTTATATTACTAGGGGCAATTCTGAATAACTAACCACAAAATGCTAGAGTAAGCGGGTCTTTTCTTTTTCGAATAAGCAGGTTGCTTTTAGAACCTATATTCTTATTGGAAGGAGGAATGTTAACTTGAGGAAAAGGTAGCAAGTGTCATTTTTTTGTGGGTCATCAATTAGATTCCTTTTCACATAGGGAAGGTAGCACCGTCATTCTCCATTCTTTTTATCAATTAAAGGATTTAGAGAGGCCAGAGGAATCCTTTGGGGACATTTGATAATAGATATGAGGGTCCAGCTGCTCCTCTCAGATTTGTGTTTACATGTCTAAGTCTGAGAAATAGATCAATAAGCACATACATGCCTTTCGTTTCTTTAATTTTACTAGTGAGGAGACCTTTAAATACATTGTGATTCCTTTCGCATGCTGACTAGTATACTCTCAAACTTTCATATTTTATTTTTAATGGGGGAAAATGGTGCCTCACTTAAACCTGTGATATGAGAGGCTCTGATACAATTGAAAAGAGCCCAAAAGCTGTGGAGATATTTCTGTGCCTCTTTGATGAAATAATCTAGTTTGATGGATGTCTTTATTTCTATCTTAATCACAGCATGCAAGATTAGCAATACATGTGTTTCACTTCAGTTAATTACTCAGAACGCATGCACAAATACAAGGCTTTACTCCAATTAATTACTTTGAATTTCAATGAATGTACGAGAGACCACACAAAGTATCTGTTAGGGAAAAATGAATGTTAGAGAAACTTTGTCTGAGAGCCTCCTCCAGGTCGAGATTTTCTGCCATCATAGTGAAAAATCTGAAAATATAAACATGTAGAACATATAACAATAAATCAGATAACTGGATGACCTAATATCCTGTCTTTAGCTATAGTCATTACCTGAGGATTCAAAGAATAGTGAAAAACTATTAGATTAACTGCTGTGGTTATAGGAAAAAAAGAAAAGGCATATGCTCTTACTGATACATTGATCCACCATTTACGACCTTAAACATAAATTTTATTAGTAACTCTTCTTTTGTGCTCGTTCTGAAAAAGTTTATAGATTTAAGACAAGATTATTTTATCATTTTCACTGTATGTGCCATGTTCTGAACACATCCTGATTACTGGGTACCATGTAAATAAATAGCAATCTTTTATAGTTAGAAACTAGAAATAATCCTTTCACTGGCTGTGGGTTATGAGAAAAACTTCAAAATTGAGAAATAATAATAATAGTAATAATGGAATGTGGACTATAAAGAAACAGGCTAAAAAGGGAACAAGTAAAATAAAAAGCAGCTTAAGCTTCAGATTCATTTATCAGAGACCAAGGCTGCCAGCTGGTTAGGTACACCCTGGGGAGAAGTCAGCTATCATGGATGCTGGAGTTTACAAGAAAGGCACCTTGTAGACACATGACACCAAAAGTAACATAATCATGTAAAAATCAAAATTTATTATAAAGAAATATTGCTGGGGAAAGAAGAAAAGTGATGGAAAAGGCAATAGAAAATGTGTGTGAAATTAGGCAAAGAAATCTGTCAAAAATTCCCTAAAAACGGTAACTGAGAAAAAATAATTTGTGGCTGGAACACTGCTAATTCCCATAAACAACTAAAGTTGTGCAAATACATGTAGTAAAAATGTGTCCGTAGGGCTTCCCTGGTGGCTCAGTGGTTGAGCGTCCGCCTGCCGTTGCAGGGGACGTGGGTTCGTTCCCCGGTCCGGGAGGATCCCACATGCAGCAGAGCGGATGGGCCTGTGAGCCATGGCCGCTGAGCCTGCGCGTCCAGAGCCTGTGCTCTGCAACGGAAGAGGCCACGACAGTGAGAGGCCCGTGTACCGCAAAAAACAAACAAACAAACAAAAAACCCAAAAATGTGTCCGTAACCAGCTTGACACTTCCATGGGCAAAAATTACAGATGTCTCCATGAAAGAAGGAAGGACATATTTTTATTTATTTTATTTTAAAGCTTATTCTTATTTTTAGGAGAAGGGACAAATTTCCTGAGCTGGGAGGAACCCACCAAGGGTGCTACACAGAAGTTAGTACCAATTTACCCCTCTCTAAGCTCTGGGTATTTTTATGATAAGTAAAGATGCATTGTTGAACATACAGGTATATTTAATACCCTAAGAGCACACCTCAGTGGAGCTTAATTTCTGCACTTTGATAAAGGATGGATCCTGACTTCATTTGCATCATGACTTAAGGGCACATTTATTTAGACAGCAGAGTAAGGGTCACAGGAATTTTAAGTTTGGAAAAAGATTCTTAAGGAATTGCCTTCCTCGTTTCACCGTGACTCTTTTGCCAAATAAGCATTTAAAAACATTTAAAAAGAAAGTAAAGCAAAGCAAAAGCAAGCAATAACAGAGAAGCCCCCTCAGTTTTCAAAAACTCTAATAAAAAAAAAGCTCTATTGACAATACACAGGGAAAACATCAATTTGTTTTAGGGGTTAAGCTTACAATATAACACAAGTTCGAGTCCCTTCTGAAAAAACTGAACAGATGAAAAATACTTTATGGATTGCTGGTATATTCTTGAGAAAGAATATTCTGGTTGAAAGAACAGTTGCTTTCTGACTTCGGTTAGAAAATCTAAATTCCAACATAGTTGTTTGATGAAATTATACAATCCAAACCTCCTCTTATTGAAAATGGAATTTGGCTTTGGGTAAGTGACTTCATTACTCATCTGTTAGTTATTCTTTGAACAAAAGCACTTTTGTTGCTCAACCTAGGATATGAATAGATAAATGCCTAACACCCTTTGCACTGAGGCTTGGGATGTTGCCAAAGCCATCTTGCAAGTTCAAGAGTGAGTGCCACAATATTAAAGGGTCTGAATATCAGATTCATTCACATTCAATGTCCATGAGCTGCAAATTATACAAACAATTACTTCTCCTGAGATAACGTAATTTTAAAGTTTTTTATGGCTACCAAACTGGAAAGTTCAGTTTTTCCAGAACCAAGATGTTACATGACCCATTGACACAAGTACAATTAGGTAAAACTGACATTATAAAAATGGTGATTGTCCCAGAATATTTTGGAATGAGACAAAATGTAATGGCTCGTTTTTATCCCTGAATTAAAATGAACTATCTAATGACAAAAAAGAGAGGCAGATTGTTTTTAGGGTACATTGGTTGATTAATGAAAGAAACAGTTATAAACACTAAGTCCTCATGGAGGTGCAAAGCAAGGTGGATTTCCCTTACTGTGCATTTAGAAACCAGAGGCATATGTGAAGGCGTACTTTTTTTAAAAATAGATCTTTATTGGAGTATAATGGCTTCACAATACTGTGTTAGTTTCTGTTGTACACCAAAGTGAATCAACCATATATATACATATTTCCCCATACTCCCTCCCTCTTGAGCCTCCCTCCCACCCTCCTTATCCCACGCCTCTAGGTAATCGCAAAGCACGGAGCTGATCTCCCTGTGCTATGCGGCTGCTTCCCATTAGCTATTTTACATTCAGTAGTGTATATATGTCGATGTTACTCTCACTTCGCCCCACTCACGCCCACCCATGCCCTCAAGTTCATTCTCTATGTCTACATCTTTATTCCTGCCCTGGAACTAGGTTCATCAGTACCTTTTTTTTTTTTTAGATTCCATATATATGTGTTAGCATATGGTATTTGTTTTTCTCTTTCTGACTTACTTCACTCTGTGTAACAGACTCTGGGTCTGACTTTCTTCACTCTGTATAACAGACTCACTACAAATAACTCAGTTTCATTTCTTTTTATGGCTGAATAATATTCCATTGTATATATGTGCCACATCTTCTTTATCCATTCATCTGTTGATGGACATTCAGGTTGGTTCCATGTCCTGGCTACTGTAAATCAGAACAGTGTTAGTGGCTGAAGACTTTGGTTTTGATTTAAAAATAAGTATATATTATAAAATGAAGTAAAAAAGACAAAAATGATTGTTTAGTTGTTGGCTCTATTTTTATAGGACTAAATATTAATACTTAACTTTTAAAAAATACTGAGCCTGCAAATTAGTGAATATTCAGAGCTGAACCCCCCTCTCTCCTTTGAGAGAGTGTTGTTTAGTACACCGGCCCTGCCTATTCTTTTTGGACATTTCTACTTTAAAACATTTATTTATTTATTTTTTACATCTTTATTGGAGTATAATTGCTTTACAATGGTGTGTTAGTTTCTGCTTTATAACAAACTAAATCAGTTATACATATACATATGTTCCCATATCTCTTCCCTCTTGTGTCTCCCTCCCTCCCACCCTCCCTACCCCACCCCTCCAGGCAATCACAAAGCACCGAGCTGATCTCCCTGTGCTATGCGGCTGCTTCCCACTAGCTATCTACCTTACGTTTGGTAGTGTATATATGTCCATGCCTCTCTCTCACTTTGTCACAGCTTACCCTTCCCGCTCCCCGTATCCTTAAGTCCATTCTTTAGTAGGTCTGTGTATTTATTCCTGTCTTACCCCTAGGTTCTTCAAAAACATGGTTATTTTTGTAAATATCCTGCTTATGTATACTGTGTAGAATGGCAGATATGTTTCAAGACACCATAAAATATTTATAATTAGAGAAATTTTTGTTAGTTGAAAATCAATAGGTATTTATTTATTTATTTATAATTTATTTATTTTTGGCTGTGTTGGGTCTTCGTTGCTATGCACAGTCTTTCTCTAGTTGTGGCCAGCGGGGGCTATTCTTCGTTGAGGTGCTCAGGCTTCTCATTGCGGTGGCTTCTCTTGATGCAGAGCACGGGCTCTAGGTGCACGGGCTTCAGTAGTTGTGGCACGTGGGTTCAGTAGTTGTGGCTCACGGGTTCTAGAGTGCAGGCTCAGTAGTTGTGACGCATGGTCTTAGTTGCTCCGTGGCATGTGGGATCTTCCCGGACCAGGGCTCAAACCCGTGTCCCCTGCTTTGGCAGGAGGATTCCCAACCATTGTGCTATGAGGAAAGCCCAATAGGTGTTTAAAAGTGAAATATTTATTAACCTATATCTATGCACACACATATCTACATTAATTATATATATAAAATGTCCTATTAACCCAAGGGACATTAGAAATAGGATGCATTTTTTTTTATTTGAATCTGTTGCCACCCTATTTTGGTCTGAAGTACCTTTTATTGAATATATGAAAAATAGTAGATATTGAATAAATATTTTTTGAATTTTCAAAATTATTTAAGTTTTATATACCTAATGCCCCATATTCAAGAGTGATTTCATTTATTTTCAGAAATCGCAGATTAATTTTCAAAAGTATGTTGGCTTTATTTTAAAACCATGGTTCCAATGTAGCTGTCTATCCGTAGTTGAAAAAAAAAGTTTTAATTGAAAGATGATCCATGCTCTTAGATTTAAATAATAATGGGTATTGATTGTCCAACTTTTGGATAGCTCCAGAACTGAAAGAAAATTTATTTGAACTAAGTAATATAAATAGGCACATAACTTGTCTACCTTATTTATTTAATACCTCTCTGCAACTGTTAATGATAATTTTCCTGGGATAACTTAAGTCAAGGGTAGCAAGTTCAAGTGCCTTTGGGCCAGGCAAGTAAATATCTTCTGGAGTTGCTGGGTTGTTTTGAGAGCTGGGATGAGACATTGACATACTCTGTTTAGAAGTATTTAAATTCAGTCTCCATGATTTAAAACACTGTGCTCATCAAACAAAACCATTTGCCTCCCTAACATTTTAGGCACAGGGACTAAATTAAAATGAATATACGGCAGTGGTTTTCCAGTGGCCTCTGTGGAAAGGCAGCACCAGAATGACTTTAGTTTGTTAATGCAAATTCTAGTTCACAATTGGACATTCTAACTCTGTAGATCTAGGTACCCATATTCTAATGTACAAACAATGTATATTTCTAAGGATTTACTGTTAAAAATACACAAATGATCAAAATATCAGATGCACACTTCAAAAATAAAGTCATTAGAAATGATAGTGAGTGACTGAAGAAGTAGTGTTTGCTGAAATGAGAGGTAGCAGATGTGAGGCAGTCCTAATGTTTAAATATTGGCTTGTTACACATATTTCTGCTATTATTGGTTGTATTTGAGTTTTTGCTTTGGTAAAATATAGGCACAATATGCAGTAGAGACCAAGGAAAGGAAATAATTTGAGTATGTAGATTAATACAAATAAATCCTCAATGGTCAGTGCCGAAGTTTGTTTCTGCTCTTCCTTTCAATGTATTCCCACATATTTAAACGAGAGCTTCCTGGAGGATATAATGGTTATGAATATTGGCACTTTACCTAGAAGCAGAAGTTGAATAAACTGTGGGAAAATAAACTCCTCTTGACCATGATTTCAGGATTAATATCAGCAGGCAATTGTCTAAACTGTAATTGTTTTCTTGATCTGCTGCTTTTTGTGACAGTAAAGAAAGCATTCTACTGAAGTGATGTGATGTATTCATCTCCTTCACTTCTTTTTTTTCACCTGTTCTGCTTGCCTCGCTGCAATAGTGTCTTCAGTTTGTTACCCTCAGACCGCCATCCCACGACTGGCCTTGATATTTCAGGTGAGTGTTATTTCAGCACCTGTGTTGTTCTGCTGGGCTGGTTCCTGGATGGGATCTGGGGACCCTGAAAAACTAAATGAGACTGGCCACGTGATGAAGAGTGGCTGGGCAGCTGGTGGAGCCCAGACAGATGGAGCAATCTCAGAATCCAGAGGGTTTGGGCAAGAAGCATTAGCCAGAAATCTAGGCAGCTAGGAGTCAAGGTAAAGAAGATAGTTACGAGCATGGGGTTGTAGAAGAAAGTCAGGAGACCAAAATATCAGGAGACCAATGGGGGGAATGAGTCTGCATTTCAGTCTTATAGCAGCTACAGTCCTGGATGGGAACCATGGCAGAAGCAAGAGCAGCAAGGGAGAAACAAGAATTCTCTACCAGAAGTGGGGACTGAAATGTTTAATCTTAAGAATTCTTAGGTTCATAGGTTCTTAATCCAATAACCTAGTTTTTAGAGGCTGGGTTTAAGGTTGGAATGAGATTTATTTCCAAGCTGACCCTTGGGATTCTTAAAATTTTCCTGTGTAGCATCAAAAATTTCTCCCAGAATCAGATACCAGCAGTTAGAGAATTTAGTTGACCTGTTTAAGATCACAAATTAATTAGTGTTGGGGCCAAAGTTAGATCCTAGGTTTTCAATTTTCTTTCTCTCTTTCTTTCTTTCTTTTCTTTCTTTCTTTTCTTTCTTTCTTTCTTTTATTCCTTCCTTCCTTCCTTTCTTTCTTTTTTATTGGAGTATAATTGCTTTACAATGTTTTGTTATTTTCTGCTGTACAATGAAGTAAATCAGCTGTATGTATACCTATATCCCCTTCTTCTTGGACCTCCCTCCCACCCTTTGCCCCATCCCACCCATCTAGGTTGTCACAGAGCACTGAGCTGAGCTTCCTGTGCTTTATAGCATGTTCTTGCTAGCTATCTATTTAACGCATGGTAGGGTACATATGTCAATCCTAATCTCCCAATTCGTCCCCAAATCTCCTTCCTCCACTGTGTCCACATGTCCGTTCTCTACGTCTATGTCTCTGTTCCTGCCCTGCAAATAGGTTCATCTGTACCATTTTTCTAGATTCCACATGTATGTGTTAATATACGATATTTGTTTTTCTCTTTCTGGCTTACTTCACTCTGTAGGACAGACTCTAGGTCCATCCACATCTCTACAAATGACCCAGTTTCATTCCTTTTTATTACTGAGTAATATTCCATTGTATATATGTACCACATCTTCTTTATCCATTCATCTGTCATTGGACATTCAGGTTGTTTCCATGTCCCGGCTATTGTAATAGCACTGCAATGAACACTGGGGTACGTGTCCTTTTGAATTCTGGTTTTCTCAGGGTATATGCCCAGTAGTGGGATTGCTGGGTAGTTCTATTTTTAGTTTTTTAAGGAACCTCCATTCTGTTCTCCACAGTGGCTGTATCAATTTATATTCCCATCAACAGTGCAAAGGGGTTCCCTTTTCTCCACACTCTCTCCAGCATTTATTGTTTCTAGATTTTTGATGATGGCCATTCTGACTGGTGTGAGTTGATACCTCTTTGTAGTTCTGATTTGCATTTCTCTAATAATTAGTGATGTTGAGCATCTTTCCACGTGCCTCTTGGCCATCTGTATGTCTTCTTTGGTGAAATGTCTATTTAGGTTTTCCACCCATTTTTTAATTGGGTTGTTTGTGTTTTTGATACTGAGCTCCATGAGCTGTTTGTATATTTTGGAGATTAATCCAGTGGTCCCCAACCTTTTTGGCACCAGGGACTGGTTTCTCGGAAGACAGTTTTTCCACGGACCGGGGGCGGGGGTGGAGGGGTTTGTTCAGGTGGTAATGCGAGCGATGGGGAGCAGCAGGTAAAGATTCGCGCGTCCACCACTCACCTCCCTGGATTAATCCTTTGTTCGTTGCTTAGTTTGCAAATATTTTCTCCCATTCTGAGAGTTGCCTTTTCATCTTGTTTCTGGTTTCCTTTGCTGTGCAAAAGCTTTTCAGTTTCATTAGGTCCCATTTGTTTATTTTTGTTTTTATTTCCATTTCTCTAGGAGGTGGGTCAGAAAGGATCTTGCTGTGATTTATGTCAAAGAGTGTTCTTCCTATGTTTTCCTCTAAGAGTTTGATAGTGTCTGGCCTTACATTTAGGTCTTTAATACATTTTGAGTTTATTTTTGTGTATGGTGTTAGGGAGTGTTCTAATTTCATTCTTTTACATGTAGCTGTCCAGTTTTCCCAGCACCACTTATTGAAGAGGCTGTCTTTTCTCCATTGTATGTTCTTGCCTCCTTTGTCATAAATTAGGTGACCATATGTGTGTGGATTTATCTCTGGGCTTTCCATCCTGTACTATTGATCTATATTTCTATTTTTGTTTTCAATTTTCAGACCAGGGCTCTCTATGCCACACCAGAGATGCATGTAGAAATATTTAATTGTTTTTGACATGTTTGCTTGTCACTGCTGTTTCATAACTCTTACACTGTTGGAACCCTCTTACACTGTTGGTGGGAATGTAAATTGATACAGCCACTGTGGAGAACAGTATGGAGGTTCCTTAAAAAGCTACAAATAGAACTACCATATGACCCAGCAATCCCACTACTGGGCATATACCCTGAGAAAACCATAATTCAAAAAGAGTCATGTACCAAAATGTTCATTGCAGCTCTATTTACAATAGCCCAGAGATGGAAACAACCTAAGTGTCCATCATCAGATGAATGGATAAAGAAGATGTGGCACATATATACAATGGAATATTACTCAGCCATAAAAAGAGATGAAATTGAGCTATTTGTAATGAGGTGGATAGACCTAGAGTCTGTCATACAGAGTGAAGTAAGTCAGAAAGAGAGAGACAAATACCGTATGCTAACACATATATATGGAATTTAAAAAAAAAAATGTCATGAAAAACCTAGGGGTGAAACAGGAATAAAGACACAGACTTACTAGAGAATGGACTTGAGGCTATGGGGAGGGGGAAGGGTAAACGGTGACAAAGCGATAAAGAGGCATGGACATATATACACTACCAAAAGTAAGGTAGTTAGCTAGTGGGAAGCAGCCGCATAGCACAGGGAGATCAGCTCGGTGCTTTGTGACCGCCTGGAGGGGTGGGATAGGGAGGGTGGGAGGGAGGGAGACACAAGCGGGAAGAGATATGGGAATATATGTATATATATAACTGATTCATTTTGTTGTGAAGCTGAAACTAACATACCATTGTAAAGCAATTATACTCCAATAAAGATGTTAAAAAAAAAAAACAAAAAAAACCCAAAAAAAAACCCAAAAAAAACATAACCATAAAGAGAATTAAATAATTAGGGACAGATTACTAGAGAGATAAAACAAAGCAATTCACAGACACATCTAGTAAAGACATACAGAAATTTGTCTTGGATTTCAGAAAGCCTCAGAACTGACTGACTTTTCTGATTATAATTTACACATGTCTATGGTTGATTTTAGATGGATTCATTATAGATTGTCAACAATCATAAGATTTTTCAGATTGGAAAGTTCCATTATAAGTGAATTACCAAATAACACATAATTCCATGTACCTACCTTACTGATAATTTTGTCTTTTCTTTCATTCTTCCAAACTTAGCATTAAAAAGATGTCTTGAAATTCTGTTATCATAGTTTGAGCTTTTCTGTCCTGTTATTGTCCCAATTACCAAATTTTGAATTAAACGTTTGTACAGGATAGATTCCTATATTATCTGAAAATTCAACCATTAATTCAAAGCAATTCATACTCTATGCAGTCATAATTACATTTATAATTTTATGTTCTGTTTTTGCCTTATAACCTTTAAAGTTAGTGTGGACCCCTAACTGATATAAAAGGAACCAATATTTTTTATAGTAACCAAAACGTAAAAGAAATGTTATTTCAAAATTTATCAGATGATGTTATTCAGAGATGAATTACAGTATTAGAGCACAGTTGCCTTAGATAGCTCAGGGTTTTGTTTGTTTTAAGCAGAACTGATTTTTTTAACAGCAGAATCATTGAGCTTTCTGACCTTCATAGGCCCACGACACTGATAGTATAGTTTCATTTTTACTACACAGAATCACACTCAGCTGGAGACTAAGCTCTGACATCAGGTGCCCAGGGAAAGCTGCAGGTGTGGGAACGGGAAGTGAATGGGCCAAGGTGGAGAGGTTTTTGAGAGAATTTCTGCCACAGAGAGGATAGATTCAGGAAATCTACAGTAACAGGAGATTTTTAATTAATTAATTTAATTTATTTATACCAAACAGGGAAGAGAGAAAAAGCAAAAAATAATTGGCATGTCCAGAGATTGGGACAAATATTTGAAAGAGCTGGGAAGAGAAGGAACAAATTTTGTATGAGAATATCTAGAGTAAGTTGAAGTCTACAGTCTTGCTACTGAAAGCATTATTCAAGAGCTAGCAGCATCAACACCAGCTGTGAACGCATTAGAAATGCAGACTCCTGAACCAGGTTCTGTACTTTAACACTATCCCAGACAAATTAATGGTTGAGATTTAAGTTTGGGGAGCCTGTTTTTGACATTAAAATAAATACAAATATACCTTCAAACATTATCAGAATTACTTAGAAATTTTTCTTTGAAGTTTGAATTTTACATTTTAAAGCTATGGGAAAATGTTAGAGATCTTAACAATTTTGTGTTTTACTTCTTGTTCACTCTCAGTTTTCTTCATATGAAATATTTAATTATCAAGGTAATTATGAAGTATGCTTGGTCAAAAGCATCTTATTAAGTGTTTTATTGTAATATTAAAATATTTTATTTTTTAAAATAAATATCAACTATGAGCTTGCTTTTTAAATTACAGTTGCATACCCTCCCCAGTTTTTGTTGTTGTCAGATGGTGCATTTTTATTTTACAACATTATTTTTAATAAATGTGTGAATATAAAGCATTGAGATTGCTTTACAAGTGTCACAACACCTCCATTATGATTACTGGATTATATCCTCCCACACCTTATTTTGTTTTGCTTTGTTTTATTTTATTTTAAATCGCTCATTATCCAGCTTAAACCCATTAGTCTTGGCTGCAAATACTTTTTAATGCCGTTCAAAAAATTCAAATCCACCACCCAAAGCAAAGTTTTGCCAAAGGAATAGATATTCAAAAATGTGCTACCCGTATGAAAAGCAGTTTCCAAAGACAAGTTCTAAAAAATATTTTTGGCAAGTGTAGTATCAGTATGGTAAATGTCAGTTTCCCCAGGTGTCTGCTTTCAAAGAGTTTATGTTCAGGCATATATACACATTTGATATATTTGCTAAAATATCCATTTCATTGCCTTGAAAATATAGCAAAAGCTGAAGGAAGAAAAAGAGCTCAAATTCAAATTGTACAATTTTTTTTCTTAATTATAGTTGAAAATTTGAGTCAGGTAGAAATATGGTAAAGCAGTCCACTATAAAAATGATAGAAGGTTCTAGGTCAAGTTGACTATTGGAAATAAAGCCACTATGATGTTTCATCAAATATTAGGATTCAGTGCCAAGGATTTTCATTATACACAGGTTATGAAGTACTTTATAAATCACCACATCTGCTGACATTCAATTACATTCAGTCTTATTAATATGAACTATAGAATGTTTCTAGGTGTCTACTGGCAGTAAAATCAGCTTTTTTATTAAAAAAGCTTGGCAATCATACATGGCCCAAAAGTTCACAAAACACCTTTAAACATCAAAGATATAAATGCTGATTATTTTTAAATGTTTCAAACTATAGACTAATTACCTAAGAACCTTAAAAATAGATACCTGTCCATATGCCCAGGGTCTGACTGAAATAGGACAGCAGACTTTGTGCAAATCAGGTAGTGATTTTTCCAAGAAAATGTAGTCCTTCCACACCTCTTTCTATATGATAACTGTTTATTTTGCACAATAATATATTTTTATGAGTGAATCTGGTACGTTTGTAAAATGGTCTCAAAGTCTCTGGGAGAAGAAACACCTGTCCTGGTTCTTGTAATTCCTCAATAATAGCTCCTGTACAGGGCAGATAATGTTGAAAATTGACTCAACATTTTAGCATTCTCACACTTCCAGGTAATGTGGGCTTATCTTTTCTCTCCATTTTATATATTCTCTTCCAACTGAAGAATCCTTACATATAGCTTTTAGATCAGAGGTTTGAAACACTGGTTTTATTTGAGTCATTTATAAGACTATTGATTCCTGGACCTGTATCCAGGTATTCTGACTTCTTGTTCTGTGGGATGCCCAGAGATGGTATTATTATTATTATTACCACCCCTGTTAATTCTATTATGCAATCTGGATTGGGAACTGCTCTCAGATCATGGCTACGAGGAGCTGAAAAGCCTCTATATAATTTTGCAAGTAGTACAAGAGAGAAGAGGTATTCTTGTAAGATGTCCTTTAGGCTACCACAAATTTTATGGCATTTATATGAGCTGCATGATTTTGGGGATTTATTTGCATATATATATTGTAATATATATATATATATATCAAATGTACTTATGCCCCATATTTAGAAATAAATAAATTTTTTATTTAAATAGGGCTTAAAATCATCTGTTCAAAGCAAGGCACTTCAAACCTTAAAATGTTCTCTCAGGTGTGTAAGCACCTTGATAAGAAATATTTTTTCATGACCACAAGGGAGTGCTAATGAACTGTGACTGTAAATGGTGTAATTCAGAATTAAAGTAAAATCGGTAATCATATGTGCAGTTGAAGTCATTGTTATCAGCAAATTTTTCTTTTTCTGAAAATAAATGATTTATAGTGACAGTAACATAAACTGCTTTCTATTCTGTATGTATAATTTCTCTATGCCCACAATATAGTAAGGAATTCTCTTTCTTTGGAAAATATTTTCCTGTAGAGATGTTAGTTAAATTTTCTAATTTAAATGCTTGGACATTGTTATAGGTTTGTTAAATATATTTTAAAGGGACAGATCAAAATGTTTTCTCTAATTTTAAAAATGTTTCTAGTGTCTAATTTGTTTTCCATGAACATGTTATACTTTTATTAGATTAAAAGTAACACTTATTTTTCTTATGACTATGAATGACCCTGAGCAGATTTAATTCTTCATTTGTTTCATAATTTATCAAACTCAGACTTGAAATGTACTCAGAATTGACAAATGTTAAAATAGTTATTTTGGTAGGATTAAGAATTTGAGGAGATAAACGTTATACTTGGTTCAGACTTTAAATAGTTAATTTTTCCCCAAAACTTAACTTTGTAGCAAAAGAATATTCTAAAATATAAACACAGAAATCATCTATGGACTTTAGTCCAATAAACATTATGAATGCCTTTTATTTTGAAGCAAAAAGTGCTGGGATTTCATGAATAAAGAAGGCAGGTTCCCTATTCTCAAGAAATGTGCAGTTTAGTGAATTTAAAATTATTAGTGTAGTGGAGATTAAGAGATTTGTGATTCCCTACCCATTCTGTTTTGTACCTTTCCCCCATATCATCTTTTTTTTTTTTTTTTTTTTGCGGTACACGGGCCTCTCACTGTTGTGGCCTCTCCCGTTGCGGCGGAGCACAGGCTCCGGATGCGCAGGCTCAGCGGCCATGGCTCACGGGCCCAGCCACTCCGCGGCATGTGGGATCTTCCCGGACCGCGGCACGAACCCGTGTCCCCTGCATCGGCAGGCGGACTCTCAACCACTGCGCCACCAGGGAAGCACCCCCCCCCCCCCCCCGCATCATCTTAATAGACCTCAGGATTAGGTATCTTCCCCTACAGGAAGACTCAATGCATCCACCTTTTGGAGCAATTGAATTTCCATGCGGCATGAAAAGCTGGTAAGGCAAGCAGGAGTTCTGTCTTCCAAACAGAAGATATTTGACTCTTTTGTAAAATATGGCAATGAGTAAAGCAGAGAAGAGCCTTTGAGCTAAACCATGGAAACTTAGTTTTTAGTACTCCGAAAACAGTTTCCTGGGCCTCCTGTCCTCCAGTGGTCCTGCATGCCAGTATCCGACTGAGTAACGCACAAGTACATTGAACTGCTTCTGTTGAAGCCCTTCTTTCCAAGATTTCAGAGCCCTTCATAACATACCTCCTTTACGGTAATATTTACCTCCACTCTGTACCTTTCCATTTTTTATCACGTGCAAACTGATGTGCATTTTTATTTGTGAGGACCTGGGCTGGATACACTCTGAGGCTGGTCTATGCTTCAGAAAGTTAAAAATAGTTCAGAGTCTTCAGAGATGGGGCCGAATGTAGTTATCATGGTCATTTAAATCAGGATTTTCTTGCTGCTGAGATTCTATGACTATTGCAGAAATAGCTGCATGAATTTTGGTTACTCTGCTGTCTGGACTCTTAACTTAGGCTCAGGATTCCTGTTGCCTGGTCTCACCACCAGCAGCCTGAGCCCCATATGATGACTTACCTACGCGCCTTTTCCCATACTGCTGAGACTCTGGTCTGTGTTTTGAATTCACTACCCTGTTTTGCTATGTTGTTGGATCTTAAGGATTCGGATACTTGCTTTTTTGATTTGAGTCACTCACACGGATGCGGATATGTCCCATGCCCCTCCCGTACCTCATCTCTGCCTTGATTACCCAATTCTGAACTGATGTGACTTCTCCAGTGTCCCCATGACACGGATGCCTACATAGCTAACTCGTTGCCCCTTGCCTCGCAATATGTCATCTCCACCTTTCTCAGGGCAGGCTTCCCTATGCCACAAACGCAATGGGATCATCCTCCTATTTGTGCTCATACATCAACACTTCCCTTTTTTATGTCATCATCTATTGAAAACCTAATTCTCAAAACACTATTTCTACTTCCAAAACCTTTTGTTTCACTAGAATCTTTCTCCTGTAAACATAGACTTTTCCTCTGTTCCATCATCTGAAAGATTCCCCTCTCTTCACATCCTGCCTATTTCTTTGTTGCCCGGTTTTGAGGCAGATCTTTCTTTCATTGTCTTCTGGAACCAACAGGCTCACCTTAGCGTCAATCCTGGGGGCAAGTTGTTAACAAGAGTCAGTTAGGAGCTTTGTTGTAACTAAACCTGCTGTTGGCAGTTGATTTTATTGAAATGGGATTTGTTTTAAACAAGTTGATAGCTATACAGAAGCTTACAGTCATTGCATGAACCAAGATTAGTTGCACTCAAATTTATAGTGGATAAAAACTGACTGGGTGGGAAACAAAAAAATAGGAGGGCATTCTAGTTTCTACTGTGGCTCAGGACAGATACCCGTGACCACAGAAGATAATTTGAGGAGCAAAAATGTGAACAGAAAAATGAGACAAAAAACAAATGAAGCTGTTAAGCCAGCACACTAATTCAAGTTGACTTCTGTGACTAGTGGGCCAGGGGAGTCCTGAGAGAACTCACAGGGGATGAATTTTAGTCTTCAATACTCCACATTCCTAAGTAATGCTTTGGCTCGAGGTTAGAGAAATCAGAGTGAAATAAGATGGGGAAAATAGACTTTGGGGACTCCTGAGCAAGGTAAAAACTGGTCTGAAGTTGTGGAAATGGATGGAGAGATTTTATTGTTCCTAGAATAACCAGGTAAAACCTATCTTTAGGTAACAAAAGCAGGGCTTTCTGCTGTATATCAGCAACATCCCTGCACAGTTAGACCTTATCCCTTTCATCCATCTCTAGATTTTCTACTCCATAATCAGAAATTTTCTGAATTTTAGTCATAATGACTTCTTATGGTATTTATATTGGTTCAATATATTGGTTTATATTGACAAAGACTACTGGAATAAGTAAGGAGCATAGCTGTGTTCTTTAATTGGAAGATAAGATTGTGGCAGTGGTCAAATTAACACCAGCAAGGTCCATGTGGCATGAGGATGTCCCCATCCCTTATCACAGTCCAGTAAATATCCTGCATTAAAAACAATGTGGCAGAGTATTCTTGACTCTAAATTTTTAAAATAAGCTTGAAGACAATCAACTAATTTTCTTACTAATTGCCCAGTTGTAACATTGATGATATCAATGGGCTTAGCAAGTTTAGTGACTTCAGGTCACATTTTATATTTTTAAAAATGTATTTGTTGACTAAAGCCTATTATTTTTTTCTAGCCTGGTAAATTTTTGCCAGCATCTGGGTTTATAAGCCCTGTGTGACTTACATAACAAATGCAATTAGTCTGTATGCCGTTTAATTAAAATTCCATGTATGTGGTCTATTTATTCAGGAACTTCAAACTTTATCTCTTCTATAGGATAGTTAATACATAAAGTACATTAAGGGATTCTCAATTATCATTTAAAACGCATTATTGGCAATGTTTAGCAGCAATACAATAAGGTTATAAACACTTCTATATGCTTCTTTTACCATCTCGCTTTGTGCAGTTGTCTGCAAAAACAAATTTTCCAAATTTAACAAGGAAAATTTCATTGCTAATTAGATTTAGAAAACAGTCTAGAAACTAATTGAAAAAATAAATTTAAGAAAAGGGGTCAATTTGTCCAAAATTATCCATGAAATCTTTACTGCTACCATGTAAGGTCTATTTTCAGTTTACTTTTCTTTAACATCTGTAAAACAGTGATTAAAATAATATATAAATGTGTACTAAAATAACTGGTGGGAAAAAAGCATAGAATAGATGTCTTACCTATATGCAAAAAGTGAATTCATGTTCTTGTGTATTTTAGAAAATTTACACTTATTATCAAACAATTTAAAGATTTTTATTTTATCATAGTAGTTGGTGGAAAAAAATCTTCTGGTCTTTTTTAAAGGAGTGATACCACACGTTGACAGTAGATGGCACCATTGTCATTTTCTAACAATGTACTGCGTCAGAGGGGGCAAAGGCTCTCGTGGGCACCCATTCTTTCATTTAAGAGGCAAGAAGGACTACTGCCCAAGAATCAAGCTTGAAAGTTGTTATTAATTTGAAATTACATCAAAGTGCCATTCTTTTGCCACTCTCTGTTTTAAAAGAACAAAAATTCCCTCATACCTTTGCTGTTAACTACTCCACTGGGGTAGCCTAAAATTCTTTTATGTGTAATGATTTTCTTTTGAATGATTTCAGTGCTTTTGCTGACACAACAGAACAAAGTCTTACAGAAATGATGCTAAGGAAAGAAATCTATCACCTCATGATAAGGATAACAATAGTGTTTATTCATCTTTGATATTTATTATCCCTTTCAGTAGCATTGCATGTATAACATGGCAGTTATAAAGGTTGCAGTCAGTTTTCATTAGGAAGATTATCTGTATTTACATTTTCTTAAAAATTGCTGAAATTACCTCCCACCAGCTCTTTTGTCAATCCTCAATCCATTTACTACTACTTTTTATCCTAAAACAAATAACAGCAACAACAACAAAACTTAGTTCACTACTTTTCCCTACAATGGTATGCTATTGTCCAGTTTAATACCAAGTCAGCCATTAGTCACTAATGGATTAGTAGCTTGAAAAGGTGGATGCTATTGACAGGCCCAAATGGATTTTTAAGCATTTCTCTAAAACTCCTTGCTAATGTTCCTTTCACAGGATCAGTTAAACATGTCAATCCCTTCCTGCAATTTTTTGGTTTTGCTCCAATCAAAAAAATAGGGTTTGCCATCCTATGATTTTCATTTTACTTTAATCGTGGAGATCTAGTTTGCCTTCCTAGGATTTTCACAGTTGATTGATGGTGTGAAATAGTGCATCAGTAAGAGAATGATTGGAGAGAACTCCATGGAGATTATCTGGTTTTGTTTTACTTGCCATTATGCTTCCATCTAACTCAGAAAATTGACTGATGACTATTATATTTGAGCCTGTGTGTATGTATACAACTTTCTTCAACATATTTGGGATGTCTTTCGTCTGCTACACTTATTTTATAACAAGGAGTCTGGGTACAAAAGAGGGCATCATTTGATTCTCTGGTTCATTATATCTCAGCTACTACTAGAGCTAAGAATAAAAGCTAACTTTAAAATATCTGATTTGAGGGCTTCCCTGGTGGCGCAGTGGTTGAGAGTCCGCCTGCCGATGCTAGGGGACATGGGTTCGTGCCCCGGTTTGGGAAGATCCCACGTGCCACAGAGTGGCTGGGCCTGTGAGCCATGGCCACTGAGCCTGCGCATCCGGAGCCTGTGCTCCATAACGGGAGAGGCCACAACAGTGAGAGGCCTGTGTACCGCCAAAAAAAAAAAAAAAAAAATTATATATATATATCTGATTTGACAATCACCTATGCAACCAGAAATGGTATAAACAAAGGTGAAACATATTTTATAGGAATATTCAAAGAGATCAGACATTGCACTTTGTTTAGATGCCTAGCATCATTCAACTATACTATCCTACAGGTATGGCTGAATCAGGATAAAATTACTGCTGTTCTTAATATTTGGGATTGATGTTAGATGCCAAATAGCCTGCAGCTGGTGTTGAATGCTTCCGCCTTATGAATAAGTGGAGCTATTTGAGACAAAATCATCTCTAATTTCTATTTCAGTTCGGTTTTTGTTTTCATCAGCATCCATATGACTTGGCTTTTATCTCTGTAGACGTGCTAGGTGTTATATACTAAAGGGAAGTGCTAGATGCTATACTGCAAGTAAATAGGAAAAGTCCTTATGTGTCAAGGAATGTTCTTATTTTGTGCCCCACAGCTAGAACGATGCCTTAGACAGGCGAGTATGTTGCTCAGCAAATAACTTACTAAAGACGTCAGCAAGACAATACGAAAGATTCGTTGAGAAATACAGAAACTGCATATGTGTGCAATGTATGATTTTTCACAAGCTATAAACCCACATGTGCAACCATAGAATCGAACTTAGAAATTGTGATCTAGTTATGTCCAGGCAATTTGAGTATTTTCTGAGATTTCTCTCAAGCATTTGAGATTTAAACTCAGTTAAATTCAGGATTTTACCTCTCCCCCTTCTGCCATCTTCTGCTTCTGCAGTCTGGGAGGGTCCA
Source organism: Delphinus delphis (assembly GCF_949987515.2). NCBI lineage: Eukaryota > Metazoa > Chordata > Mammalia > Artiodactyla > Delphinidae > Delphinus > Delphinus delphis. Next base: position 23,745,366 of record NC_082689.1, on the reverse strand, counting down.
CAATCTCATTTTGATTCACACTGGTCGGTATCAGAATGGCTGTTTCCTTGTATCAGTAGTGATATAGTAGCTGTAAGTCCATTTCTCTCTGGCAGTTTTAATATAGGCCAGGGTTTCTCAGTCTTGCCACTATTGACATTTTGGGTCAGACAATTCTTGGACAAATTCAGATAATTTGGACAGTCGTAGAGGACTTTTTTGTATATTGCAGCAGCATCCTTGACCCTTACCTACTAGATGCCAGTAATACTCCCTCCAGCCACTATAGTCAAATATATCTTCAGACATTGCCAAATGTCCCCTGGGAGGTGAAACTGACCACCTCCCTTTAAAAACTACTGTGTAGGTTTTTAAAAGTCTCTAACTCTGCTGTATTATACTCGTGTACTCTATCGTTCCAATATTATTTCTATTCCTTATTTGAGACTCCAAAACACTGTGTGAATGCTTATAATATGTTCAGGGGCAGATTTCCGTTTTGTAGGGCTTGAAGTTATATCGCTCTGGGTCCCCTATTTAAGGAAAGGAATACAGAATTATAAAAATAAAACTAAGCTTTAATAATAAGTTACTAATTATTTAGAAGGAGAAAAAAGAAATTATGATAAATCACAAATTTTTAAAAGCTGACAGATACTGCAAATACCATAAAATCCAGAAAAACACACTACGTTTATTAACTAGCTGTTTATAACACTCTTTTGGACTCCATTTTTGGCCATGTATTCTACGATAACCTCTACAGTTTTTAACATTATTTTTTATAGAGAAAATAGATCATTTAGGTGTTCTCTACTATGGGTAAATTGACATTTTTTTTTGTTATTCTTGATATTTCAGTAAGCTTTACTTCAGCCTCACAACTTGTTATTCTTGTGAACCAGTATATGGCAATGCATAAAACATGTGATTTTGCATACAGACATTTCTCTGCTTTCAGTATTGCTATAGATTGGTGTTTTGTACAGGAATTCTGATAAATTCTATTTCACCTAATTGCCATCAAAAGAAGAGATAAAATGGGAGGAGTGTTTAATAATAATTAATCATAGTAAATGTGGCATTATTGAGTTCATTCATGACAGGAGTACATTTCTGTTTTGACTAGTCAACCATGAGAACTGAATCCTTTGCTCACAATTTTACAGCTTTGATTATTGGAAGAATTCCCTAGAGACTAGCTTCTAGAGCCACACATTTCAAACCTTTTCTTCTTCCACGTCACACATTCTTTTAGTTCTTGGTGCCATAGGACACATTCATATAGAAATACAACCTCTAGCTTTTCACATTACTGTCTCCATCCTGGAGTCAGTGAACAAGGGGACACAGTGGGCATGGTACACCAGGAAGGCCAGCGAGAATGTAATGATACACAGAATTGACCGCTAATCCCATGAACATAGCCCACTTTACCCAAACTAAATATATTCTCTACTTGCCTTGCCCTCAGAAGGAGCGAAATGCCCTGGCCACTGCAATACACCCTTATACAAGATGGAAATATGACAGGGAGGACATTGGAGTGGAAAGAGATGGACATCTTCTTTAATGGTAGTTAAAACATCTTATTTTTGCAAATTTTACAAAAATTGACCTGAGTGAAAAATACATTCCGGTGGTCTCTCCCAGGGCCTCAGAAGTGACATGCAAATAAAGAGAACTGAAACATTAACTTCATTAGTTTAAAGCAAACCCATTTTAACCACAGCTCCTGCCACAGGGGAAGATGGTGGGGGAGATGGAGGAGGAGAGAAGATGGAAGCAGGAGATTTATTTTGGGTCACAGAAAACAAGTAGAGAATAAAGGGTTCATGATGTCTGAAAAATGGAAGGAGAATTTCCTAGCAATAGTCCACATATTAGTTTTACTTTTTTACCTTAAAGGTAATAATGCTCCCTCCCTCCAAAACAATACAGAGAAAAAAAGTATTTTGTAGCACTTAATCGCATGGTACATTTCCACTGGATTAAGAACACTCTTGTTTAGTTTGACAAGTTTTAGAATTTCACATAAATGGAATCACACAGTTTATATGTTTTGTGTCTGGCTTTTTTTTTTTTTTTCCTCAGCATAATGTTTTTGAGATCATCCATATTGCTGCAGGTCTATCAATTATATACTTCTTTTGTAGCTGAATAGCATTTCACCGAATGTTGTACTATTTTTTTAATCTGTTCATCTGTTGATGGACATTTGGGTTATTTCCAATTCCTGGGTATTAGAAGTAAAACTGCTTTGAGTGTTTATATACAAGTCCTGATGTGGCTATATGTTCCCATTTCATTGGGTAAGTCACTAAATTGGATCATTCGGCAAGCATACGTTTAAAGGAGTATCATGGGCAAATTACTTAATTTCTCTATACCTCAGTTACCGTAAGATGGGGAGTTGGTATCTACTGTATAGGCTATGTTGAGTCTAATCCATACAGAGTATTTAGCACTATATCTGGTAGACAGTAAGCATTTAAGACATGAGATGATGAGAGTTATTATGAAATAAAGACATTCTCTAGGACTGAAGAAAGTTGAGGCTCTAGTAACTGGGGCTGTATGTTGCCTGCTAAATGCAAAAGGAAAATCAAATTGCTTGGAGCCTATGGTCAGGGCTGTAATTCAGCACCATCACTTGGTTGCTTGGCATTTTTAGGGACGTTCTTAATCTCTCTGTGCACAGTTTCCTCATTTGTGAAGCTGGAGGAAATCCTGTATTATTATTAATATTATAGTAATAGTAGTTCATATTGTATCAGATTTTAAAGGAAATCTCTTATATTGGGAAGGTATATGGTTCAAACCGATTTTGTATAGGTTGATATTCAAACACAGGAGGGTAAAACTGCATTTGATGATTGACTTGCTTAGTAAAGTGTTTTTTTTGTTTTTTTTTTTTTTTTGCGGTACGCGGGCCTCTCACTGTTGTGGCCTCTCCTGTTGCGGAGCACAGGCTCTGGACGCACAGGCTCAGTGGCCATGGCTCACGGGCCCGGCCGCTCTGTGGCATGTGGGATCTTGCCAGACCGGGGCACTAACCCGTGTCCCCTGCACTGGCAGGCGGACTCTCAACCACTGCGCCACCAGGGAAGCCCAAGTTTTTTTTTTTTATAACTGTGATGAACCGTCTGCCTTTTTTCCTCCTTGAAAATGTCCTCATGCAGGAGAATACCTTCTCCTATAACCTACAGTTTTAATTGTTTCACTCAATCAAAGCATTCCCTCAAGGAGATTTTTCTTTTTTTACAGCCTGGTTGGTGTTTATGGGAATATGTTGATGGAGATCTTTTTATCCTTAGCTGCTCTGTGAGATTTATGTAATTTAGGATTTTGTTATGAGGTTCCTGACAGCTAGGGGAGGACATGGACTTGGAATGGCACTCTCAGCCATGAAACAGTCAGGACCTGTGATGCATCTAGAGTTTTTTATAGCCTAATTTCTGCAGCACATAAAATATCAAAAGCTTGAATTCTACCTCACCTAGTAACGCCTGAATATAGGTGGCTATAGTATTGGAAGGGGCTGGATTGACCAGGAAACCAAGGAGCTACTATGATATTGGAACAAAGGGTCTTGCTTATATAAGCTTTCATGGAAAATTATTTATTTCAGTAAGAATAGACACACTGCATAAACTGGTCCAAGGAGGCTGTTGGAGATCACAGGGTCAACAAAATATCCTTCACTTTTATAAGCCAGAATGTCTCTATTTTCATTTTGTATCTTGATATCATGGTACTTCCATTTTCTATTCTGTAAATAAGATAAAATAAAAATATTTTCAGCTAGTTTTAATTAAAAATAATGATTATTAATAATCTTATGAATTAAGTATGAACATGCAATAATAAAACCCAGGAACTGGCAAATTATAAAAATCTTCTAATTTTGATTGGTGACTAGGTTTTGAAGATACTATTCAAGACTGTTATTGAGAAATTTATCCTGGCTTTGGGATTCTTAGAGGCTAGAGAATAAAAGTCACCAATTCATTCCTTCATTGACTCAGTGAATACTTACTGAAGACCTAACAAGATTGAGGCACTATTTTATGCTCTGAACAACAGGGATGAATAAGATAAATCCCTATTTGGTGGTAAAAATAGGCACTAAACCAATAAAAAAGTGAATGTATACAATTCACAAGTAGAAATAAAAGGTATAAAGAAAATAGCATGTAGGTTGTTTGTCTGGGTAATAGGTTTCCTGGAGGAGGGCATAACAGCACAAAGATCTTGGGCAAGAATGAGATGGCTTTGTCTGAGGAACAAGAAGAAGGCCATTGAGGCTGGATCACATGAATTATGGGATGGTGGATACCTTTCCCAACACAGCCTAAAACCAGCAAAGAAACAACTCTCTAACTTGGAGTGTATGAGGGGTGATGTAGAAAAGGGGTTAGATTGTGGAGTGGCAAATATATAACAAGAAAAACCTTATGTATTTAATACAATTATTACAACTACTTATTCATTCTTCCTCTCTGCTATGATCTGAATGTTTGTGTCCTCGGCATATTCATTTGTTGAAATCCTAGCCCCTGATGGTGACGATATTAGTAGGTGGGGTCTTTGGAAGGTGCTTAAGTCATGAGGGTAGAATCCTCATGAATGAGATTAGTGCCATATACAGGAGGCTTTGGAGAGCTCCCTCGCCCCTTCCGCCATGTGAGGACACAGTGAGAAAGTGCTGTGAACCAGGAAGAGGGCCCTCATCGGAACATGACCATGCTGACACCTTGATCTTGGACCTCCCAGCCTCCAGAACTGTGAGACATAAATTTCTGTCGTTCATAAACCATCCAGTTTGTGGTACTTTGTTATAGCAGCTTGAATGGACTAAGACACGCTCTATTACTCCAATGTTTCAACCAAATGACTTACTATTCTTTGACAATCTTCTTTTCTTTCCTGTTTTCTTACTTTTGCTTAAATGCCTTTTTTTTTTTTTTACCAGCAATAGTTTCTTTCTTTTCCCATGTTTTCCGAAAACTTTACATTCTTTAAGACAAGTTAAAAAATGGATCCTTCATGAAGCCTGATAGGTTCATCCTCTGAATTCCCCATAGTATTTGGTTTATGCATCTGTTTTCTGCTGTGTATTCTAATTGTTGTCCTCCCACTTGATTGCTAGAGGGCAGCAATCGTGTCTTATTCATCCTAGACAGTTGGCAGTACCTAGTAGTGTCTTGGTTTTATGGGGTGTTCTCGCACTATGATTGAATAAAAGAAATATACCTGCTCACTTTTCCAGTAAAACTCCAATTATTCCCAAGGTGAGTTTTCTTCAACTTTGTATCTCTGATGCCTAGTACATCACCAGGCATAAGGAGGAATTCAGGATCACTTAAAATAAATGAACCAGTTTAATATATTATTAAAATTTAATAGAAATATTATATAAGGTTTTTAAAAGTAATAGTTAATATGGAGAAAGTGAATAGTAAGGGTGATACAATATACTTCTGAGTTTTTACATTTAATATGAATAATGTTTGTAAGTGTATGGTAGAAGATTCTGGTATAACGTGGGACAATTGATATTATTGTTTGTAGAGCAAATGACTTCTTTTGAACTTTTTGGAATTAAAATTTAGCTTCAGAATAGTTATTTACTTAACATGAGATTGTATCTCAGCAATACTGCTAGTTCTTCTATCTATTCTTATCATTTATTTATTAATTAGGGTTAGTAAATTATTGATACTATCAAGAAAGTTAGAAAACAGTGCTTTATCACCAGGTCGTTTGTTATATTAGTAGTGTGTCTTGGCTGCAGGTAAACTGTGAGTACAATAATTTGACACCCTCATCTCTTGGGGGCTAATATTTGGACTTACGGCCAAAACCACTTCAGGACTATCTTCCTTAGAAATAACAAACTATAACTGTACATTGATAACTTTGACTTGAATTATTAATTACTTTAATGTGAATTTTAAATAATTATTCTGTAGTTATAATTCACCCTGTACTCATTAGTTTTGTTATAATTATACCAAAAACATAGCGTATGGTCATGGGAGCAAAAGAACATGGTAGTTTTAGAAATAGCAATTGAGAGCTTGGCAAGAAAGAAGGAAGGATATAGCTTGAACAGTGAAAACTCTTTTGGGGCTACTTGAATAATCAAGGGGCACTGAAGCTGTTTTATCTCATAGATAGAGTTATATAAACTCTGTAAGATTCTTACACATTTATTACAAGCTGATAGATTTATTGGGTACATTTACGTGATTTAACATAGAAACAATCTCATGTGAAATCAGTACTTCAGTATTTTCTATTTTCCTTAATCGGTCCAATGCCCAAAACTTCATCAGTTCTAATTCTAAAAGGCTAGAAACTGATTTGTGGGAAGGATATAATGAATGATGTAGGGGAGAAACTATCCATGTTAATTATATTTGAGTACTTTTCTATGCCTGCACAGAGACTTTCTAATTTGCCAAACCATCTCTGACCGAGGCTGGTTGAAGGCTAAATTTAAGAGTGTTTCTTTCAAAAAATTTGGTAGGTTGAATTATTGGGTTCCAACTCTGCAATTCTTAATATGGCCTCATGGCAGGTGCTTTCTTGGCTTGATTTTTGAGCTTTATTTTGGATAAATATTTGGATTGGATTTTTGAGTTTTATTTTGGTCAATGGGGGTTTTAGTTGAGGTGACATTATTGTGTGCTGGTCTTATCCTATAGATAACCAACGTTGTGGCCTTGCTCGGCCCTTGTGGTTCTCATTGTGATTGCAAGATGCCCTCAGCAATAATCGTCAGGAAAATTTGAAAAAGAAAAACCAAATGGGTTTATTACTTACAAGTCCTGGAAATTACATGACACACCTGGGGCCACACAGTGAAGGGGAGAGAGAAAGAAAAGAGAGAGAATCAGCCTAGGTTTCTGTTGAGAGTGGGGTTTTGAAGGCTCACTCTTTATTGATGAATTTAAGTCATAAGAACAAGAATTTAAAGCACTGGAAGAGAAAAATTAGTGGCCCAAGTGGTCAGTTTTTGAAACCAACCAAGATCTCTAAAACAAAGGCACCTGGGCAGGGAGGGGGATGGTGAAGCCTGGTTCTTTATCTAGTCATGTGATGGGCAATGTATTTATTCAAGATAGCCATCTTTGAAGTGGGGGCCTCTTTGAAATGGATGCCTGGGAAATCAAAGCTTAAGTCAGGCACTTGCACTAAAATAAGAGACAACCCAACTGTCAGAGCTTCCACTATAGACTTGTGCAAAAGCCTGAAATGGCTTTTGTGGGGTTGAATTTGCCCTCTTGTTCGCTTCCTTTTTGCCAAGAGAAGAACATATTTGTGGAACCTCTTGTCAAGGAGGATGAAAGACACTTGGAAAAATGCCTGGATTTAACCAAACTTTGGGATCAAGCCTAACTGAACCCTGTCTAGATCAGCTGAACCTCAACTGACTCACAAATGCATAGGCAAGAAAGAACGTCTGATTGTGTGTCTGCTCCTGTGTTTTGGAGTGGTTTGTAAGGCCACAATTTTGTGGCAATGGCTGACTGATAAATTGTTCGAGATGTTCCGGTTGCCTAGTAAGAGTTTGGGCTTCATTTTGCTAATGAGGCTAAGCGATTAGGTTATTTTCCTGAGGTCAGACCAAACCTCCCACGGTAATCTGAGGCTACCTATGTAAACATTACTTTCGTTTGAGCCAGGAAATTTTAAGTCAGACTCCAAACCAATAAACATCTTTGCTGTTTGCTTCAAGAGATTCTTACAAAGCAATTTTTCTGGGCAAACAAGTCGCTCATCTGGGCAAATAACTATCTCCTCGTCACAACATCAGTTTGCTCAGCTGAATAAACAACTCACCTATTAGGACAATATGGTTACATACCGTCATGCATTATATGATACACTTTTTCTTTTAAATTTTGGATTTGTTTCTTCTTGTTAATCTTTGTTATATTCTTAACTCAAGCTGTATTTCCCTTCTGCCCCCTTTTTGTTTTGGTAACATTTTCCAATTTTATGCTATTATATATTGCTATAAAAGCCATTCTTTCTTGAGTAATTTTTCAAATTGGAATCAGCTATTAGATTGTCAACTTTCAGAAGAAGGAACCGTCTGCTATTCACTAAAATTTTTTTTTTTTATTGAGGTATAGTTGATTTACAATGTTGTGTTAGTTTCAGGTGTACAGCACAGTGATTCAGAGATATATATATGTATATATATTGTATATATATATATGTGTGTGTGTGTGTGTATATATATATATATATATATATATATATATATATATATGTATATATATTCTTTTTCAGTTTCTTCTCCCTTACAGGTTATTACAGAATATTAAGTATAGTTCTCTGTGTGAAGTAGGTCCTTGTTGGTTATCTATTTTACATATAGTTGTGTGTATTGTTAGTCCCAAACTCCTAATTTATCCCTCCACCCACCCACCCTTTCCCCTTTGGTAACAATGTTTGTTTTCTATGTCTGTGGGGCTATTCATTTTTAAATTCCTACTCCCCTCTTATCACTGATGCCTAGTTCTGAGCACTGTACATAGACGAAATCAATACATATGTACTGTGTTGAGTACATTCTTGTATTACATCCTTGACTCAACTTCTTTCTTCTAAAGACCAAAAGAGTCACGTATAGAGTTTCAGATAGCCTGTAATTTAAATATGAGAAAGGCAAAGAAAGGAGGAAGGGATGAACAGAAGGCAAAAGGAGTCTGTAGAAATAGAAGGTCTTATGCAATAATTAAACCTGAATCAATTGGGATTTTAACTTATTAACTTTTTATTTGAATGTACCATGTTTCTTTATTATTTACTTGGTGTTTTATAGTGCAAAATATCAAGAAGAAGCAATCAATACAGATATATTGATCAAAAATGAGTTAGAACAAAAAAACTAAATAGAATTTTTACCTGAAAATAGTTTTTAGAGGACACTGATTAAATTCAATAACTATTAAATAAGTCAAATGAAATGAAATCATAAAAAATGCTTTACAGGACAAAATGAAATGATTTAAATCAAGGAACTCATCATAACTGGGAGTTGCTATATATAAAATATTTTCCCAAGTGAAAATATTTAATCTCTGTAAAAGGTACAGATTAAATGATTTGTCATACTTTTATGCATGTTTGAAATATTTCGATATAAAAACATAAAATCTTATTGAAAGACATAAAACAAAATTGAACAAATGGAAAGGACTACTATGTCCTTAGGAAGATGTTATGATTAGGAAGTCAATTCTCCTAAATATATATATTTAATGCATATTTAATTAAATATATATATTTAATCTAATTAGAATCCCAATGCGGTTTTTTAGGGGGAGGAGCATGTATAAAACAATATTAATATTTATTGGCCCCAAAGATCTAAGAATAAAAGAGAAACCTGAAAAGGGACTTGACATTCCAGATATCAGAACAGCAAAGTGGAAAAACGACTAAACACAAATAAATACAATATTGGTAAAGAAACAAACAAGTTAGAGGAATAGAATAAATATTTCACAAATAAATCTCAGCAAATATGAGAATTTAATGTATAAAATTATGTATTCAAATGGAAAGAAAAAAATTTTTTCTGGTATTTTTTGTTCTGGTATTACTGGCTATCCACCTGGAAGAAATAAAATTGGAATCTATTTATCTCCTACACAAAAATAAACTCCAAATGAATTAAAGACTTAAAAATGAAAATAAAGAAGTAAAACTTGAGAGTTTTAAGACTTTAAGACAGTGTTTACCACACCTAAATTCTGGCAAAATATTCTTAATCAAAACTGTAAACCCAGAAGACAAAAAATATAGCCATAACTGACTATAAGAAAACCGAAAGTTTTTTCATTTTAAAATATATTATAAATGAGGCCAATAACAAGATGATAAATGTGGACAAATATTTGTAACAAAATTGATAGGCTAAGACCTAATGTCAATCAATTACAAGCAGCTCTCACAATTTGACAAAAAACATAGAAAAGTGGTAAAGGGTAAAAGACACTTTACAATATTGCAAATTGAAATGGCAACAGACATGAAAGAGACACTACAGTTCACTAGTTGTCAGGGAGTGAAAATTAATGTAATATTGAGATGTCATGTTACCCCCAGCAGAGTCAAAAATTAAAGGAAATCTATACATGTACGTACTGCAGATGTAAAAGTGAGGTTTTAAAATGTTGGGCAAAAATAATCTGGCAACAGCTACTGAAATTAAAAATAAATATACCTTTGAGGCAGATCTTCTACCATTCTACAGAATCTATACCACAGAAATCAAAGCAATATTACTTAAGGTTACATGTACATGGATTTTATTTATTATTGCTCATGGTTGCATTTTATGGTGGAAAGTTAAATAAATAAATAGTATTATAATAAATACATAGTATTATATGTACATTAAGGAATAGTGTACAGCCACTAAAAAAGTGAACTTTATTTATACAAATAATCTAGCCTCTCTCCCTCTGGAGAGCAAGCAGTTACCTGGTGGTCAAGTTGTGGTTTGTAATCAAGTTGTGGGCTTCTTGACCTACTTAGTTACATGTATAACTAGAGAAACTCCTCAGTATCAGGAGACGGCAATAAACCTTGTAATCTGGCACACTCAGCAAGGATATTAAGTGATGCTTAGAGGCCATGGTGGGCTATAAATGAGAAAAATATAGAAAGACATCATATTTTTAACATGGATAATCTTGATGGGAGTGAGCAGATATGGTGGAAGGGTGAGGGGATGGGGAAGGATGATGCAAACAAAAAAGAAATGAAAAAGGCTGTATTTAATATATACATAATCACATATATGTGTATATATGTACATGTAAACGCATTTATTTATGATTATATATTTAATTAAAAGCATAAGTTACAAATAGTTTTTTAAGAGGTTATACACCCTAAAATCTGGCCATTTTCCTCTCTTATTTAAATCCTTTAGTGGCCTCCTATTAATTTTAGGATGATATCCAAATATATTGATATGGGCTATAGTCACATATATAATTCCTGCTACACTCTGCATCCTCATGTTTAGTTACATCCATTGATCTCCATAAGACATTTCACATATCACAACTGTGCCAAGAATCATGAAGGAAGAAAAGTCACATGGTTCACTTATTGATTTGCTAACCTTTAGTCATATTATAGTTGATTTAGAAAGGTGACCTTGAGAAGCTATATGTCTTCCCTTCTTACAATTTTGCAGTTTCTTTAATGTTACAAAGAATGGTACAAAATGAGCTCTGCTGAATATGCAAGTAATTCTAACACTTCTGTTTATTAAAACTGACCAATCACCACAACCTAAGCATTAGCTTTTTAAAATTTAGTGAGGTTTTTTTTTGTTAGTTTGAAGAAATACACCCATGAATAGCAACAATAAGAAAACAAGTTGGGAAATTTTGCCAGAAGAAAGAAATTTAGAATTCTCTCTGAACCTTTAATTGTGTTGCATTTAATCTTAAAAAACATTTACAAACACAGACTAATTGTGAAAACTTTAAATGTTAAATTATTTTATGTGTGTAGGAGGCACTTCCATATAATACTCAATGGTGAATTGACTGAAGGAATACCAGAGGTAGAAAATGAGAGGAAGAACATTTTCTTGCATGCATATGGTATATTCCTGAGCTTTCCACTCTAGTCAGATTTGGTAAGAACAAACAGAAGATGATTGTTCTCTTTCCCAGTTTGGGTGAAGTGTCAAGGCTTGAAATAAAAACAGAAAGTGCCCTGAAGTCTGCTTAAACAAATTATCATGTAGCTATAGAGAGAAGTACTATATAGCCACTAAAAAGAATGTGCCATTTCTCCATCTACTGGTGTGGGTCAATGTCTGAAATATACTGTTAAGGAAATGTATCCTTTTTTATTATTGTGGTATGATTGACATATAACATTATATTAGTTTCAGGTGTACAGTGTAATGATTCAATATTTATTTATACCATGAAATAATCACCATGATAAGTCTAGTTACCATCAGTCTCCATACAAAATTACAAGGTTTTTTCCTTCTGATGAGAGCTTTTTAAGATTTACTCTCTTGGCAACTTTCAAATATGCACTACAGTACTATAGAATCTAGTCACCATGCTCTACATTACTTTCTCATGACTTATGTATTTTATAACTGAAAGTTTGTACGTCTTGACTTCTTTCATCCATTTCACCCACCCTCCAAACCCTCTCCCCCATGGCAACCACTGTTGTTTTCTCTGTATCATGAGTTTTGCTTTGTTTTGTTTGTTTGTTTTTGTGATGCTCTCCAAGTGAGATTTCCTCTTCTACCTACCCCTTCTTCAACTTCTACCTCCAACCCCTCACCACTCTCCGTGCAAATCCTCTCTCCTTCCAACCACTGTCATTTTTCTTCCCTCACCACTTCTTTTTATCTTTCTTTTCTCAGTCTGTAGATGAGGAAGTGCTTGACAAGTGGACAAGATAGAGGACAGTGCCTTCTAAAATAGGCCATTCAGTTCTTTTCCTATGTGTGAAAGCAAACTGTATTTCTTCCCCCTGTGTGGGAAAAAGGAAAGTTCTTTCAGATCTAAATGCATAAAGGTATGTCATATCAGACAGTTTTAGAAAAACACCCTTGGCAGTAAAATATATCTTCAAATGTATTTAAAAAAAAAAGATTCTCTATAGAGTCAATATATCAGCTAGGCCTTGTTGAATTGCAAGTGACAGAAAGCCCAACAGAAACTTGCTAAAGGAAAAAAAAATTATGGTTCCAAATAAGAGAAGTGTCAAGGGATGAGTTTTGTTTAAAGCAACACTAGAATCAAGATTCAAGTAATCTTTAAAAACAAAATTTTTAAGAATAGTTTTAGGTTTACCAAGGAGTTGCAAAGGTAGTATAGAAAGTCCTCATATAGCCACATCCAGTTTCCCTTATTATCGACATCTTACATTAATATGGTACATTTTTATCACATTATTGAAGCAATATTGATACATTATTATTAAAGTCCAAACTTTATTCAGATGTTCTTAGTTTTTACCTAATGTCCATATGTTGTTCTAGGATCCCACATTACCTTTAATCATAGGCCGGCCTCCTTGGGAGCTTCTTGGCTCACACTTTCTCTGCTTTTCATGATGCTGACTGTTCTGAGCGATACCAGTAAGGTATTTTGTAGACTGTTCCTCAGTTGAGATTTATTTCATGTTTTTCTCATGATTGGTCTGGGTTTATGGGTTTCTGAGGTAGTGTTTGTCAGGTTTCTCCACTGTAAATTAATTTTTTCCCCCACTTTCCATATTCTGCTCTTTAGAAGAAAGTCATCATCATGTGTGGTGCACCCTTAAGGAGTGGTGAGTTATGCTCCATTCCTTGAATGTAGTGTATCTACATCCAAATTTGGAATTCTTCTTCACAGGAGATGTGTCCATTCTCTTCTATTTATTTATTTATTTATGAAATCATTTCTTTATATCAGTATGAAATTATAGATGTTTATTTTATACTTTGGGTTATTTTCCAATACTACTTTATTAATTTTGTTGCTCAAATTGTTCTAGCTTTGTACATTTGGGGGCGCTCTTTCACTTAGCTACTGAGTCTCTTTGCTATACCCCATTTTTGTGGGATTTTTAGTTGGGGGCACTTTTTTACTTTCTGGCACTATAAGATGTTCCAGTCTTGTCTTGTACATTCCCAGAGCAGCCCTATATCCAGCCTTTTCTCCATTGGCTCTTCTTTTTATCGGAAAATGGTATTAATAAACCAAGATCTGGGTGGTAGGTCTGATCATTGCTTATGGGGGTGTTTTTGCTTCTAGACCCTATCAGCTGACAGAGCAAGGAAATATATACGTATATACTAGAGGTTCAAATGACTTTATCTGGACTCAGGTTTTCTGTTTCTTTCACCTCGGTCCTCCATTTTTACTCAAGTCTTAGATAGAAATTTTCTTCATGTTTGCAAAGTGACTAGCAACTCTAGAACTTAAATCCCAAGGGATGAAATAAATCCTTTTGCCAGAATCTCCAATTTCCCACCATGTCTCATTGGCACTTCTTAGGTCACATGCCAACTAGGCAGCGATCACTGTAGCCAAGAGAAATGAAATCTTATTATGCTAAGCTTGGGTCATGTGCTCATCACTAAAGTCAGAGGATTGATCCTATTTGAACTACATGGGCTAAGAACACAAGAGATACGAATTTGTGAACAGTTGTTAGTGAAAAAAAGGGAAAATATAGCTGTATGCAATTACCACTACTTCTATGAATTCTGAAATTCTAAAACTGGCTACACTTACTGTGAGCTTTTGAAAGAAAATAAGATAGTTACTTTCATAAAAAGATGCATTAGTGTATGGCTTGGGCTCTATTGGTAGCAAATGAACACTCAACTTCTGAAAATTGAATAGTAATTTACTATACCTTTATATATGAATATTTTCTCCTTTGAAACTATAAATGTGAAGAGCAAATCCATTGTCAGATTCTTTTCTGGTTTTGCTTCTAAAAATAATTTCACTTTTACAATAATAGAGCATTTAGTCTGGGAGGAAATAAAAACTGTTGACTTTTGTGGTTGTTGCTTCATTTTGACTGTCTCCATTGGTTTTCTTTATTTACCTCTTTCAGGAGCATATTCAAAGGGAAACTAGATGGTTTGCTGTTCATTTATCAAAATGTTAAGGCAATTTTCTTTTTTTTCTACACTTAAAATATTGTACAATATTTTTAAAAGTAAGGACTATAGAATGGAAGGACTATAGGATAGCATTATAACTGAAACCACTACTGTGATCTGAAGTTTTTGCTTTTTCTTAGTAAGGCTTTCACACTTCTTTTAAATTAAACCAGCAATTAATGGAACAAGAATTCCAATGTAAAAGGATTATTTTCAAATTCATCCATTGCAAAGACATACTGGTTTTAAGATATTAGCAATCACTACAGGAGGTTGCATCCCAATTTTTATCTGAAGGAAATTATTGGTTCTGTTTGTATTTGTTAAGATTACTTTTGCTTTTATTGAATTGCTTTTAAAAAATATTACTCATCCATTGTAGAAATCTAAAGGTTTACAAAGTAAGATATTAAAGACACTACTAATTTGAATTTTTAAATGCACTGCTACTCTGGTCCTGTGAAATGTGTTTAAATTGTAGGGAAGCCAAAAACATCTTGGGTGACATCTAAATTTGAACGTCATGAAATGGATGTAATCAGATTGGTAGTTCTGAGTTAAAACTTTGGTTATTTGTAACACTTAGAAAATGAGACTTCCAGAATTAAAAAAACATTTTTTTGAGGAGTGGAGTAATGATACCTCTTTAAGTTATGACTTTTTTTTTTTTTAGCTCTTCTGACAAGAATCTTTTCCACTTCTTCTCTGCCTTAAATGGTGGATACTGGTCATAATTTATTTGTTTTCTTATGACTCTTAATATCTCCTTTTTTGAATTCTGGACATTTCTAAAAATATTTAAGTTTTGTCTTAAAAATTTTTCTATATATGTAAGTTCCTTATAAATATAATATCCAAGTTGAGACTGGCATATTCTCTCAATAATTTAAGTAAATTTTATTGGCATTTATTGAAAATATTTAATATACTGGACATTTTTTGGGGGGCGGGGCAACTTTATTTGCATTTAATAGTGATTTTTAAGCCCTATATCCAATGAAACCATTTTAAAAAGCTCTATGAGGAATGGAAATTTAGATGTCTATTACACTTTTCTTTAAAGAAAAAAGCTCAAATTTCTGAATGAGCAAGATTCACTTTTGTAGGTAGAGGCTTTGCTTCTTCATGATCGTCAGTGCTTCTTACATATTTTATTTCATTTAATCTATATTTTAGTAAGGTGGATATTAAAGTCTCTGTTTTAGAGAAGAGGAAACTAAGGCTGTCAGAGCTTAAGTTACTTAAGGTCATACAGAAGTGCCAGGATTCAAACCTATCTGTAGAACATGACATACTACCTCTAAAAATTAAGAGAAGAGCTGTTAAAACAGACAAAAAAAATCAAAGTATACGTTAATTGTTCAGAGACACCCTCCTCTATGGTTCTCTCACGTTTCTACATGTCTTGCTGAGTGTGCAAGGCCCTGACACTCCTCACCCAGGTCATATCTCAGGCTTGTGCTTGCAGGAAACAACCGTTAGGGATGAGGAAATTCCTCCCTTTGGAAGGAAGATCAGGCTTTTGAGAAAAGCAGTGGATACCCCAATTTCAGAGTTCCCTGAATTTTCAGCCCCTTATAATTCTTCCTTGCATCTTAATGAGCACTCGGGATATGTTTGATATGAGACGTCAATGACAAGGAGTAAGTTATTAAAAGAATAAATACTACTAGGGATGAATTCTCTAACTATTACATCTAATTGTGATGTTTGAGTATGCTAAAAAAAAAAATCCCAAAACCAAACCAAACAATTAAGTACAAATAACAGCTATTTCTTAGTGTCTACCATGTGGCTGGTGAGTTCTCAACTCTTTATGTTGTTTTACCTCTTGCAACAATACTTTGAGGTAGGTAATAATATCCCCATTTTAAAAATGAGGAAACTGGGGCCTTAAGTGGAGGCATTACATTAAATGGTTTGCCCAAGGTTTCATAGCTAGTAATGGTGGAGCCAGGCTCTGAATGCAGCCTCTCTGGTTCCAACATTGAAGCTCTTAATCACCTCATTAGAAGTTGCCATTATGTTTCTTTTGGTAATAAATGGGAATTTTTATAATGAGGTGCTGTTTGGCATCCAATTTTCATTAGAATGTAGGATGAAAAAGAATCCGTAAATAAAAGGGCCCTGTAGATGGTTCTGATACATACACAATATAAACCCGAGGAAGATTCTGTCATAGCAAAAGGACTGCACATGATTGGGCAAATATCATTTATTATACATTATGTTAGGACAATTTGTACCTCAAAATTCTTATGGAAATGGCTTTACTTTGGTAAGAATCAACATTACAACTACAATTCCAAGTCCCAGAGTATAAAACCAAAGAGAAAACAGATGTCCAGATAAATACTTTGAATGAGTATGAGAATGGAATTGACTAGGGTGACCATCCTAGTTCTTTATTGGTAGTTCCCCTGGGCCAATCTCTCAGTTATGATTTCTAGGACTTTTTTTTTCTCCAGGTACTGAGGATCTTCCTCTTTTCCATTAGTTTTCCCTGGGGACAACTAGGACTCTATACACATACCTAAAAATCTGGGGACTGATGATTGGCATGTAAGAACCAACAGAAAGAAAATTTAGAGAAGAAAAAGTGAAAAACAAATGCTAGGGTCAAAACTGAAGAAAACCAAGCCATGTCGGTAAGAAAATGTGTGCAAACCAAGTCCGTTGCTTCATTTTATCTCGTCCAGTTCAGGAACGCATCCCGAGGGCTCAGGGTAACTAGGCAACGAGGTTGCCCCAGTAACGTAGGAAGCAAGGAGGACTTCCCCATTTAGGGCTCGGGGCAGCCCTTCCGGGCCCGGAGCCCGCGCGGTGGGAGGGGTGAAGGATGCCAGGCTCTCGCGAGAGCTGCGTGTGTGTTCGTACTGAAGCGTCTTCGCGGTTGCCCTGAGGGACACGGTGCGGTAGCCAGGGGCAGGCGCCCGGAGCGCTTCAGATGGCTTCTCAGAAAGGAATGCCCTCCTCGGCCCTGCGGGTTCTGGAAGAAGTGTTGGGCATGGGCTCGACGGCTGCCGGGGACACCGCGGAGGCGGTGGCCGCCGAGGGCGCCTACTACCTGGAGCGTATCCTTCCCGAGTAGGCGCGGCACCCAGACGCTGGCCGCGGTAACGGGTGTTGGGGGCGAGGGCGCGGGCTTCCCGCTCTGGGTGCCCTGTGAAGCTTGCGGACACCCAGCCGGTAGAGACGCCTATTAGACCTCTAGGTGGTTTCAACGCCACCGCGACCCCCTGATACCTACCCACTGTAATTTTTCGCCTGTAGTAGTTGTAGGCTGATGTGTTCCTGTTGGAAAAAGTTAGTAGTCACCACTCAGTAAACTTTGCATTTTATTTTAAAGTAGCACAACAAATTAATCCAATCCTCCTTTACCTCAGGGGTTTTCTTAAGCCCCCAAACCTTCAGAATGCCGTGAAAATAAATCCGTAGGGCAACATCAGGAGGTTAAGGAAAAGACCGCTACCTCTAGGCTTTAAGGAGAGGAAGGAGGAAGCTCAGAATATCCAGCTGGATCCTGTAGATGGTCCAATTGTCTAATGCTTAAGTGATTTGTTTTGGTAGCGTCTACTTACTGGGTAGTTTCAATCTGGGCTACTTAATGATAAAAATACCACCCCCCCGCCCCCCCTCCGCCTTTAGCAACTAAATGGTAACCTCGTGACCTGACGAGGCTCAGAGATGTTAGGAAGAAACAAGATCAGACAGTGATGAGCGATTATCATTGGAAATAACCAGAAAAATTGAATAGCTATATGTGGATAATTAGGTTCACTATTTCTTGTGTAAAGCTTTTGAGCTCCCCTTCTCTAAATTAATGGTACTGAGGAGAGGGGGAGGGTTCATGAGAAAAAGATAACTACTCCATTCTTCAGGCAGATAGGAGAGAGATGGGTAATCAGTTTTATTAAAGGTATCAAGGAAACTGCAAAATCTACCTTATTTTTTTGTCCAAATATAATCCCCCCGGATTTAATTCAAGATTCCAGAGATCCAGCAATGATTCATTTTGTAGGCTTTTAAACTGATTAACCTGTCCTGACTCAGGCCCAGTATACATCCCTGCTACAGGGAGCTTTGAAGAACTTGGTTAAAAAGCTCAAAGAAAATATATAGTATTTCATTCAGTGCAAACATGATTTTTACAGGAATATGTTCGAATAGTTTGAAATAAATTTGAATGAAATATGTGGGTGCTCTAGTGTCTTAAGTGAGGTTTTATACTCTGTTTTCCTAGCTCTTAACAAGCTGTCTTTTCCAGTAATCTTCCTTTTTAAATTCAAAAACAATTCAACGACTCTTTCAGCGCTAATCTACATCAAAGTATAAAGTTATCCAATGCCCATACTAGTGATAACCAGGCATCTTATATCTGTCAGCATTAAAATGATTTCTATCACAATAGTTTATAATACTGCTTTTAATTTTTTTTTAACATCTTTTTTGGGGTATAATTGCTTTACAACGGTGAGTTAATTTCTGCTCTATAACAAAGTGAATAAAAATATGGAATGCTTCACGAATTTGCATGTCATCCTTGTGCAGGGGCCATGCTAATCTCTGTATCGTTCCAATTTTAGTATATGTGCTGCCGAAGCGAGCACACTGCTTTTAATTTTTAAACTTGTATAGGGCGAGATGCAAACTTAGACGACATAGTTCTTATCTTACTTAGCTATCTCCAGAACTTTAAGAAATCTAATCATGGAATGTATGAATCCTCTAGTGAACACTTTTTTAGAAAGATATTTGCAGCTTTGTAAAATATAAGGCTAGATTTTAACAAAGTGATCTGTAAACGGGCAAGTAGGTATCTCTAGTAATTGTAAAGAAGATTGGTCGTCTTTCGTGAATGAATGCTCTATTAAAAATCAATACAACTTGAGAGAGGTTTTCACTCATAGTAGTGATCAGGGGTTGCCTTTTAATGTGTGGCTGCAGACATTTAAGAGTGCCTATTCCAGCTGAGAGATGCAGGCTGGAATGAATTGTATTAAGAAAGCTAATGCTTAATTGATTTTTTTGCTACTTGTCTAAAGAAAGACCTTATTCAAGGAAGAGTAATGAAATGCATGGACTCCAGGGAAGTAGAGCCCCCAAAGTAGTATTGTTTTTGTTACCTACCTCTCTTTGTGCTGATTCTCTGATCCCCTAACTGGCTTTTGATTATTATTTTAACTTTCTAGACATTTTAACGCTAAGAATTTGACTGAGAATTTGCTGACCCCTGAAAAGGTCTCCTTTGGCCCCAACAGCAGTTTGTGAGGGTTGACTGAATTTAAGCCTGTCCTTTGAGGCTAACCAACTCTGGATGCAGTCCCAAAGTCAACTGTTTCAAAAATGCAAATTAAGGATTCCAGACTCTGAAATATGGTGATCACACTAAACCAATACCCCATCTAAGATGCATGCTTTTCTTCTTAAGTAATATCCTTAGCCAGTATCTCACTGCAGTGGTAATGTTTACTGATAACTTTGTTTAATTAAAACAGAACTTTTGTTATTTTTAAAAGTTATTTTGTTATTTACTGCTTTTAACAGTTATTTTTCCTCTAAGATGTTACTTCTCTGGAATATTTATAGTATTAAGTAAGAAAATATTAGTAAAATCCTTAATAATCATTATGTTCTCAAGTAGTGTATTTCTTATTATCATTGGAAAACTGGATTTGCTCATGGGTGCTTAATTGCATCCTACATATATTCAAATAAAAAGGATAGACAGTTTGAATGTAGAATGTAGAGGCATGTTACTAAACCTGGAGTGCTGAATTCTACATGCACAAAAGTCGTAGATTATTTGGAGAGAAAAAAATTATATTTTGTTCTGTGTCTTCTAGACTAGGCAGATGTTACTGTGTATATGAATCCAAGATATGGATCTTGAAATGAAGATTCTAATTCAGTAAGTGCGGGTTTCAGGGGTTGAGATCCTGCATCATTAACAGGCTCCCAGGTGCTGCTGGTGTGGCTGATCTAAGGACTATAATTGGAGTAGCAAGGCTGTAGACAAATATCTTAACCTCTAGCCTTTATGTTTTCAGATAGAGGTATAATATATAGACCCCATATCTTTGGGTCTCCTGGTTTAGAAGTTGGAAAAACTTACACCACCATCCACTATGAGAACCTTATATGTTGAAAGAAAATTATTTTCCAGGTTCTGAGGCAGAAGATGGGCAACAGCTGTCTTAGGCAGGAGTGGCCAATAAATTTCCACATTTGCCAATTCTATTGAATTGGTAGTGGTTCCGTGGCATGTGGTATTAAGACTTGGTAGGAAAGACTGAAGGAAGCAAACAGCAATGGGAATTGTGACAGCAAGTGTGCCAGTTATTTGCCACCTTTGGTCTATTTTCAGTTAACTTTATTTAAACTGGCTTTCCTAAGAAAGGGAACATGACTATAATGTTTGGTATTTACAATACATTTATTTCCATTTAGTGAGTAAAATGTTGATCATGGAGGATACAGGCTAGACTTTAGATTGCCTTTGTATACATTGATTCTGCAGTGATATCAAAGATTACAAAGCAATTTCTGTCTATATCAACTTTGGGAAATCATGTAAAATATAATTAGCTTTATGTTTCACTCCAGTTCTTTATAAAGCTGGTGCTACTGGCAGTGATCACTACCTACAGTTGCAGTAGTGGAGGAGACCAGTGTGTGAGGAACTTTGTATGCTGCTCTCATCTGAAAATTGTTCATTTCTTTCTGGCTGTGGTCCATTTGCACAACCTTGTTTGTGACCCCATCATACCAACTGTCACATCAAACTCTGCTCCATTAGGCCAGCTGAAATGCTTCTCTGAAGCTTCTTGCAGTTGTATCTTCTGTAGTACTCGGTGGATTTAGGGCTTCATGGCAGTTTCAGTGTGGGTGTATATTCAGTGTGGGTGTTTTCTGACAAGATCTGCAAGGTCAGGATCTGGTGCAGATTCTGTTCGTGTAGAAACTACTAGTTCACTGAAGTACCAGGGAACTAATTCATAGTATGCAAACTCACAAGTACTACTAAATTCCTTCCAGAGCAAGTGGAGATATGGAGAATGACCCTTAGTCTGAGACCAGGCCATGACTATAGGATATAGTACCTGGCTTGGAAGGGGGTGGTGCTGTGGACTGTGGGTGCAGGCCAGGGAGGAAAGAGGGCCACAGATAGTACCCTGGGCAAGATCAGACTAGAAAACCAGGCACAAAATTAAGTGTCAAGTCAAGCTCAAGCTCTAGAAATGCAGGACCAGATCTGAGTGGAATAGTCAGAGTAGAAAAAAATGAATTTTGGAACTGGAGTTCAATGATGTTTTTTGAAGGAAAACTAGGCAGGTAATGGGAAGGGAGTTTTGTAGGGGCTCAGAGTCAGCTTGGCAAGAAGAAACTGATATTAAGCCAGCATACCAGTTTATTATTCTGCAGTGGAAAAATAACTTTGTATGAAAATTGTGACCAGCTTAATTGTATGGACATTTCCTGGAGAATAGGATCACCTAAGAGATTAGATTACAGATGAGAAAGTTGCCCAGTAAAAGTAGAATCAAAATTAAAGGTTTTATTTTTCAGGCAATTCTTGACAAACTGTGCATTTCTACCCTACCAATATTGCTTCTAAAGCAGTGCTTTCCAACCTTTTTCACACACGATGCTCCATCAGATCCTGCTTCACTCTCTCTTTCTGGCTGTCCCAAGGGCCAAGGGGATCAATATCTGTACAGTCCAAAGTTTTCTCTTTATGAAAACCTAAGAGCGTGATTTCTCTCAGGCGTCAGAATCAGAGATTGCTGTACATCTGCTGAGAAACTCATCTGTTTTCATTGGATGGATACTGAATTGGTATCTGATTACATTTCCCTTTTTACCCTGACTGCTGGGAAGCTTAGAGTCAAACCTGTGGCATATAACAAAGTTCATGAGACCTTATGGCCTGTACTGTACCTTACTTCTACTGTTTCCCTTTCTCTGCTGATTTCCATATTCATTTATTTTTATCTCCCTGTAGCTGTATGCATGTCTGTAAACTGCCACAGAATTGTTTTGGGATTTGTTTGTGCATTTGTCCATGTGTTGCGAGCCGGCTAGCCAGCTAGACAGATACATGCGAAAGTACATTTCCTTCTTTAGTAACGCTGCAACATCACATTTCAGCTAAGTTGCTTCTGAGAAGGAAGATTTTCTGTTCACATCATATTGTGGGTACTAACAGTATCAATTAAGGAGGATCCTGGTTCCTGTTTTGGGTATTTGTACTCTTCCTGATCTTTTGTTTGGTTAATCTCTTGCCCTTGGTTTATTGAATCTTTGGGTCGATAGCCCTGTAGCTCTTTTATATTTCTCCTTCCTTTAGGGTCTTCAGACTGAGCTGTTTAAAGGATTTGATTTATCTGTTTGTAATATGACACTTGAGAGTTTGGAAAACAAATAGGTGAGAATTCATTACTGAGGATATTGGTAAAAATTGCACATTGCTATTGTGTCACTGTAGAAACAGCACAGTGTAGTTGAAAATTCATGGTATTTATATTTAAGAAACTTGTCTTTGTCACTCATATCTTTGATTTTGGCCAAATCTATTCATCTTCCTGACTTAGTTTCCTTTATTTTTTTTCAATTTAGAGATTACTGTATCTGTGCCATTCAATCTCACAGGGTTTTAAGAGTACCTATGGTTATGATCCATGTGACAATACTTTTTAAACTTTATAAAATGGTAGTTATTTTTCTCTTACTCTTTTTTGATTATGGGAAACAATATATTATTAGTGATTATAATCCGTTCCCTAGAATATTTTTTTTTTGGTGGCAGTATACAAGTGTTGTTTTATATTTTCAAAGCTTTGAGGACAAATCACTTTTTACTCTATAGAGCCATGTTCAAGAAGCTTTGCTTTGATGTTTCTTCCTCACAGTGAATAAGCAGTTGGCTTATTTACAATTATAAACTCTATCCAGATCATTTTAGAATGTTAACTTCTTTGTGAAATTTATTATGGTATAAGCAGTGATGAAGGATAGCATTACTTTTCTGGAGACTCACAGGCAAGTGACTGCCTACAAAGTCAGCTTCTAATAGTTGTTTCTCAGAAGGGGACATATTTTTCCATAAAAAAGAGGCTGAACTTCCTGTAGCTGAACCTAAGGAAATTTTATATCATTAAGTGAACATGTGTCAGAAAAATATAAATCTAGAAAAGGAGGAAGATTCAGAATGTCTTTTATGTATCCATTCATCTTAACACTAGATCATGGGAGACTTAGGAGACTTCTCCACAGGTACTCATCTCTTTCCAGAATAGGGAAGATAACAACAAACACTTGTATAGTATTTATTATAAGCCAGGCACCATTCTAAATGATTTACATATGTTAATTTGTGTTAACAAGAGAGGTAGTATAGTATAGTGAAACCTAAGCTTCTGGGGCTGATTCCCAACTCTGTTAGGTCCTGATTGTGTAACTGCATTTGAGTCCTGATCTGTAAAACAGAGATAATAATAGTTCAGCCTCATTGGTAGGATGAGGATGAAATGAGTTAATACATGTAAAACCCTTAGGACAGTGCCTGGCTCCTGTTAAATACTATGTGTGTGTTATCAGTTCTTATGACAAACAACAGAAGTTGTTATACACACCGTCAGGTTACTCTTGCAGGATGGGATGACAGAGAAATTTCTTATAACCAGCAGCAAAATGAAAACTAGGCTAATCTAATCTTTGATTTTCATAACCATTGCTGTGCACTGAAGTGTTTAATTTTATACCTTTTAAACTTGGCCTAATAAAGTCTGTGCATTTGAAAAAAAATGTAAACCTACTGACCAATCAACAAAATAGCATTACTGGAGTGTATTTGGATTTCTTTTAAAATTAAATGTCTTGAAATTTTCATTTGTAATTAGACTAACTTGTAATTTTTGAAGGTCTTAGAGCAATGCTGTTAGAAGTTTTTATTAGAATCATTTCCACTGATATTTTAATGCTGATATATCTTGATAATTTATGAACTGCTGAGTTATGATTATTAAGTAGTTTATATTTGCTTAAACATTAGGCTGTCTTTTCTGAGAAGATAATTTTAAAATTGAGATATGTAAGAAAGAGAGTGGAGGTGTAAGTATCTTTTATTGATAAAAACATTGAAATCTATATTTTACTTATATTTAAATCTTAGTGTGCTTTGTTTTTTTCATTCACAATACTTTAAACCAAATAAAGAAGTCACACTGCATTGTGAATGACTAAGAAACTCCGGAAAATTCACTGTGGTTTGAGATGTGTTTGAAAATTTACTGTCATAGTTTTCCTGTCCATCATTTTTCTTATCTCTTTCTAATTTATGTTATGATACCATGTACATTTTTGTAAGCCTTCTTAGAATCAAATTGGAAATCATTAGATAGTAAATAGATTAAAAATATAGTTTTTCATGAGTTTGGGTTGTTTGAATAATAATTTAAAATAATAATTAAGATATTTTGTCTTAAAACATCTATAAATGTAGGCTGTATGAGGAAGAGAAATTTTAAAAAATAGCTTAATTTACATGTATTTACTAACTTGGTGAGATACTTGGATATAATACTGTATTTTAAGGTTATCTCAATTTTTAAATATAATAATTTTATTCCATTATTTTGAGATTCAAACTTAACAGTACATTTAGAGGTCACCATAACTGAAGCATCTGAAGATGATTATGAATATGAAGAGGTAATTTGTTCATTTTACCTATTCTATACATTCATTACAGTTATTCCTGTGAAATATTCATTTTATTTTTTCTTAAAAATTTTTTTTCTTAAGTGATGCTACTTTTTCAACTGAATTTAGCTAATCAGCTGGTTAAGAGTGAGGTTTGAAAATTCTATTTAAAAATTTAGATTGGTTAACACATCTGGCTCTTTTGATTTTCTTGTTAATTGTCCTTCAGAGTCAGCTTCTCATCACCTGCCTTGTGGATCCACACTATAGTCTGTCGTCTCTGTCCAGCAGGTGTTCCCAATCATCCAGTCTAGGTTTCCCAGATTCCTACTACCTAGCTGGAGCTCAGATCCTATGGTTCCCTTCAACTTAGCAATACTTTAGTCTAATATAGTTACTGTCTCAAACCTGTCCTTTAATTCATTGTTCCAAGGGAAGCTATCATTACATCTGAGACTTGGAAGGCAGAGTCACTCCAAGATGACAGAAGCTGTGAATGAAACTGTGGAAGCAAGCCTGGCATTTGTGGCCTGGGCAAACAGGAGACAGGACAAACACAGAAGATAGGCTTTGTATTACTACTGGTAAAATGGAGATAATATTAATACATACCACATGAAATGACTTAATAAATGTAACAGGCTTAAAGCTGTGATCAGCACATAAGAAGCATGCAATAAGTGTTCACTCTCATTAATGTCATAACTAGAGTCAGTTGCATTCTTCCGAGAGGTTAACATTCAGGCAGTGAGTTTTGTTTTGCTTTTTAATATTAGACATAATTTATTAGATATTTGCAGTTGCTAGTAGTTATGAAAAGTAATGGTGGAGAAAATCTGGGATGCGGAGAGAATGGTGGCATTTAGATGGCCTAACATTCTTTTTTTTCAGCAGAGTTGTTAGACTACATTTGTCAGTATAGGTAAAAGCAGTTGCCCGTAAGCTAACCTCAAGTTCATCAGTAGTAACACTGAGTGATGTTTATAAGGAAGTCAGAGGGCTGCCTACTTGTTACTTTATTTTTCATGGATCTTCAGAATGACATCGTGTCTTACATAAAGTGTATTTCTTTGATCCTTTGTTTTGTGAGGCAAATTTATTTCTAAAATGAAATAAGGTATTTTTATATTCCTGCTAACTCTTCCTATCATTCTCTTTCTCTGTTATTTAGATACCAGATGACAATTATAGCATTCCAGAGGGTGAAGAAGACCTGGCAAAAGCAGTTCAGATAGTCCAAGAACAGGCTACAGATACTCAAATTTTGGTGAGAATTTTGAACACAACCATAGCCTATAGTTTAACAGTGATACTTTCTACACGAAGTTTTGAAAGTCATTTAAACTATAAATACTTCACTTACTAGATGCAACTCTATCACCTGACATCTTTTTCACTTCTATTAGTTTATCATCTAACCTTCACTTTTAGTAAGTAGTCATATTTACTTTGCCTTGGATCATCATTTTCCACATGGTGTTCACTTTTGCATGACTTTGCAACAAATGACACTTTCTCTCAGAACTCTTTTTAATCTCAATAGAGTTTAAACAAGGATTTTCAGCACTTGTACAGAACTTGGTATTGTATACATATTCTACAGTCTGTTTTGTAAGCATCTGTATTTTTTGTTTTTCATGGAAGTATTTAGATCACAGGAAATGCCTAATATATTATGCTTTTTTTCTTGTGAGGCTGATGAACTAATTTCACTAGAAAATATGGTGGGGATGCTTTCTGATTATAATACCACCAATTAACAGTACATGGAATGATGGCATTCCTGTAAAATTGCAAGCTCAATTAAAAATTGACAATAATGATGATAGCAAAAATATTTTTAAAGTGCTACCAATACTAATTAACACTGAAGTCATACCAATACTAATTAAGAAGGCTGCTTTTCTTCAAAAATGAAACCTTTACTGTGAAATATGAAGGAAATTATTATACCCTTATTTAGGTGCAGATTTGGCTTCCTCAGTGCAAAATAGTATGTGATAGACTTCACTCCATATTCTGCCCTTTGTCAATCTTTCCATATTTTGCAGATTTCCTTGGTTCAGAAATCTAGTTACTCCTTTCCAAAATATCTGTCCATTCAAAATTGAAAAATGCTGAAGAGGAGGATTTTTTGAATCCAGAATTGATTATATTCTAAGTGGAGGGCTTTAGCTCATAGTAAACTCTATTCTCTAATATATCCTATGGATATAGTTCCTTCTAGGTAGACGTAAAGTGAAGTCTACTATGCAGACTTTATTAGTCTGTTGGATATCTCAATGCAGTAATTTATAAGAAAGTTTTAAAACATAGCATTTTGAACGATGAGCAGTGAATAAACATATCAGTTGCACTCTATGTATTACTTATCATCTTCCTTCTTGCTTTACATCATTAAGTAAAGAAGGATTAAAAAAATACTTTATGTACCACTCATTTATATTGGTACTTGGTAACATAGATATGCCTAACACAGTGCTTGGCACATAGTAGGCACTAAATGAATAGCAGTTAAATAAATGAATAGATAAATGAATCATTGAATGAAAAAATTATGACCAAACTGTAATTGCATCTTTGTATGTGGTATCATGCTAGAAGGTGCTTGTAAATCCAAAGATAAATCCAAGAAGGGCAATTGGTGAATAAATTCAACGTAGTAGCTGTCGTATCTTCTGAACTAAATATCAGTAATTCTTCTGTCATCAGTTTCTCAGAAGCTTTCTTTTATCATAAGCTTGCAAGAGGTAACTTTCTAGATTTATGACATATTTATAGCTTGTTGACTCTCATTTAAGGTTTTATCTGTTTTTTGAGTTCTTTGGAGGAACTGTGCTATGCAGAAAACTCACAAAAGTTTCCCTTAAGCTTTTAAAATTAAATATGAATTCATTTTATGATAAGCATTTCAGTTATGTATTTCTAATTTGGTTTTTGTTTCTATAGTATTTTATCTTCAAAAACTAGCTTTGAGTTGTGCCATGGGCTTTCTGTTTTAAGAATATTTATTGCTTATGAAACCCACTTCCTTTTGTTATGATTTTATTACATCTGTTTATGAGCAAGATATATTTTCTTCTATGTTAGAGGATAGTAGTAGTCTCAATTGAACAGGGACTTTTAGAAAATTCATTAAAGACTGCAAGTAAAAAAGGTCATCATTACATTAGGAATGTTGAATATAGTTGAAATTATTGAAAAGTTGAAAGTTGGAAATAATGTAAGTAGTTTTATTGGTTAAAAAATTAACAAGGATTATTTATATAAGAGTTGACATTTAAATGAATTTTTATAATTTTCTTTAAACCTTGATAATATATATGAAAAATCTGAGAATTGATGCATGTTTTATTTCATAAATTTTAAACTTTTTATCCTATAAAAATGTTTCCTTGATAGGTGCAATGTTTCAGAAATCTGAAATAAAATATAGTTTTATCATATTTAAAGTAATTAATGAAAAAAATTAATGTAGGAAATGTTATTAATCTGTGACAAATGTGTGGTTTGGTTGTACTGTCCATTGTTTCTTGAAACTGAAGTCTTTTTTCTAAGTATAAATGTAAGTAGAAATAGGAATACAGGCACACACACACATACACACACATATTCCTTAGAAATACTTGTATGTAATTTTATGAAAGAAAGTCTACTTATATTCAAGCTGGGTTTTCCCCTTTACACTGTGAGCATATTATTGCCATTTTGGGGGGTAATTCTTTAGCTGTTTTGGTTCGTGATTTTTTTGTTTTGCTAATTTTGGAGGTAAAATCTTAAAGGTCCATGTATTGCCATAATAATATAATATTTATAAACTTATAAGTTTGATCTTTAAAGATAACAGTAGCGGAGTACCTAAATCATAACACTGTTACATTTCCTGACATCTTCTCTCCATCTCCTCCTCTAAGAATATAAGGCATTTCTTTGAAATAGTCATGTGTTTCTGAAGAAGATGAATTGATAACTGAACAAAACTACTATACTGTTTAATGTATTAATCAGTAGTTCTCAAAGAATTTTACTCTAAGATATTTTCCTACATATTTATTAATAATTACTATCAAATATTTTCATATTAAAGTTATGTTCTTATAAGAAAAACGTAGCTCAGGATTAGTTATTCCTTTCATTTATTTATTTATTTTTAACATCTTTATTGGAGTATAATTGTTTTGCAGTGGTGTGTTAGTTTCTGCTTTATAACAAAGTGAATCAGCTATACATATACATATATCCCCATATCTCCTCCCACTTGTGTCTCCCTCCCATCCTCCCTATCCCACCCCTCTAGGTGGTCACAAAGCACCGAGCTGATCTCCCTGTGCTATGTGGCTGCTTCTCACTAGCTAACTATTTTACATTTGGTACTATATATAAGTCCATGCCACTCTCTCACTTTGTCCCTGCTTACCCTTCCCCCCCCATGTCCTCAAGTCTATTCTCTACATCTCTGTCTTTATTCCTGTCCTGCCCCTATGTTCTTCAGAACTTTTTTTTTTTTTAGATTGCATATATATTTGTTAGCATATGTTATTTGTTTTTCTCTTTCTGACTTACTTCACCCTGTATGACGGACTCTAGGTCCATCCACCTCACTACAAATAACTCAGTTTCGTTTCTTTTTATGGCTGAGTAATATTCCATTGTATATATGTGCCACATCTTTATCCGTTCATCTGTCAGTGGACACTTAGGTTGCTTCCATGTCCTGGCTATTGCAAATAGAGCTGCAATGAACATTGTGGTACATGACTCTTTTTGAATTATGGTTTTCTCAGGGTATATGCCCAGTAGTGGGATAGCTGGGTCATATGGTAGTTCTATTTTTAGTTTTTTAAGGAACCTTCATACTGTTCTCCATAGTGGCTGTATTAATTTACATTCCCACCAACAGTGCAAGAGGGTTCCCTTTTCTCCACACCCTCTCCAGCATTTATTGTTTCTAGATTTTTTGATGATGGCCATTCTGACTGGTGTGAGGTGATACCTCATTGTACTTTTGATTTGCATTTCTCTAAAGATAAGTGATATTGAGTATTCTTTCATGTGTTTGTTGGAAATCTGTATATCTTCTTTGGATAAATGTCTATTTAGGCCTTCTGCCCATTTTTGGATTGGGTTGTTTGTTTTTTTGATATTGAGCTGCTTGTAGTATTGGAGATTAATCCTTTGTCAGTTGCTTCATTTGCAAATATTTTCTCCCATTCTGAGGGTTGTCTTTTTGTCTTGTTTATGGTTTCCTTTGCTATGCAAAAGCTTTTAAGTTTCATTAGGTCCCATTAGTTTATTTTTTGTTTTTATTTCCATTTCCCTAGGAAGTGAGTCAAAAAGAATCTTGCTGTCATTTATGTCAGAGTGTTCTGCCTATGTTTTCCTCTAAGAGTTTTATAGTGTCTGGCATTACATTTAGGTCTTTAATCTATTTGGAGTTTATTTTTGTGTATGGTGTTGGGGAGTGTTCTAACATCATTCTTTTACATGTAGCTGTCCAGTTTTCCCAGCACCACTTATTGAAGAGGCTGTCTTTTCTTCATTGTATATTCTTGCCTCCTTTATCAAAAATAAGGTGACCATGTGTGCATAGGTTTATCTCTGGGCTTTCTATCCTGTTCCATTGATCTATATTTCTGTTTTTGTGCCAGTACCATACTGTCTTGATTAGTGTAGCTTTGTAGTACAGCCTGAATTCAGGGAGCCTGATTCCTCCAACTCCGTTTTTCTCTCTCAAGATTGTTTTGGCTTTTCAATATCTTTTGTGTTTCCATACAAATTGTGAAATTTTTTGCTCTAGTTCTGTGATAAATGCCATTGATAGTTTGATAGTGATTGCACTGAACCTGTAGATTGCTTTGGGTACTGTAGTCATTTTCACAGTGTTGATTCTTCCAGTCCAAGAACATGGTATATCTCTCCATCTCTTTGTATCATCTTTAATTTCTTTCATCAGTGTTTTATAGTTTTCTGCATACAGGTCTTTTGTCTCCTTAGGTAGGTTTACTCTTAGGTATTTTATTCTTTTTGTTGCAGTGGTAAATGGGAGTGTTTCCTTAATTTCTCTTTCAGATTTTTCATCATTAGTGTATAGGAATGCAAGAGATTTCTGCGCATTAATTTTGTATCCTGCAACTTTACCAAATTCATTGATTAGCTCTAGTAGTTTTCTGGTAGAGTCTTTAGGATTCTCTATGTATCGTATCATGTCATCTGCATGTCTCTATATATACTATCATGTATAGTATCATGTCTCTATGTATATAGTATTACGTATAGTGACAGTTTTACTCCTTCTTTTCAGATTTGGATTCCTTTTATTTCTTTTTCTTCTATGATTGCTGTGGCTAAAACCTCCCAAACTATGCTGACTAATCGTAGTGAGAGTGGGCAACCTTGTCTTGTTCCTGATGTTAGTGGAAATGGTTTCAGTTTTTCACCATTGAGAACGATGTTGGCTGTGGGTTTGTCATATATGGCCTTTATCACGTTGAGGTGAGTTCCCTCTATGCCTACTTTCTGGGTTTTTTTTTTTATCATAAATGGGTGTTGAATTTTGTCATAAGCTTTTTCTGCATCTGTTGAGATGATCATATGGTTTTTATCCTTCAGTTTGCTAATATGGTGTATCACATTGATTGATTTGCATATATTGAAGAATCCTTGCATTCCTGGGATAAACCCCACTTGATCATGGTTTATGATCCTTTTAATGTGCTGTTGGATTCTGTTTGCTAGTATTTTGTTGAGGATTTTTGCATCTATGTTCATCAGTGAAATTGGCCTGTAGTTTTCTTTCTTTGTGACATCTTTGGTTTTGGTATCTGGTTTTGATGGTGGCCTTTTAGAATGTGTTGGGGAGTGTTCCTCTCTCTGCTGTATTTTGGAAGAGTTTGAAAAGGATAGGTGTTAGCTCTTCTCTAAATGTTTGGTAGAATTTAGTTGTGAAGCCATATGGTCCTGGGCTTTGGTTTGTTGGCAGATTTTTAATCACAGTCTCAATTTCAGTGCTTGTGATAGGTGTGTTTATATTTTCTATTTCATCCTGGTTCAGTTTCGGGAGGTTGTGCTCTTCTAAGAATGTGTCCATTTCTTCCAGGTTGTCCATTTTATTGGCATAGAGTTGCTTGTAGTAATCTCTCATGATTCTTTTTACTTCTGCAGTGTTAGCTGTTATTTCTCCTTTTTCGTTTCTATTTCAGTTGATTTGAGTCTTCTCCCTTTTTTTCTTGATGAGTCTGGCTAGTGGTTTATCAATTTTGTTTATCTTCTCAAAGAACCAGCTTTTAGTTTTATTGATCTTGGCTACTGTTTCCGTCATTTCATTTTCATTTATTTCTGATCTGATCTTATGATTTCTTTCCTTCTGCTAACTTTGGGGGTTTTTTGTTCTTCTTTCTCTAATTGCTTTAGGTATAAGGTTAGCTTGTTCATTTGATATGTTTCTTGTTTCTTGAGGTAGGATTTTATTGCTATAAACTTCCCTCTTAGAACTGCTTTTGCTGCATCCCATAGGTTTTGTGTCGTCATGTTTTCATTGTCATTTGTTTCCAGGTATTTTTTGACTTCCTTTTTGATTTCTTCAGTGATCTCTTGGTTATTAAGTAGTGTATTGTTTAGCCTCCATGTGTTTGTATTTTTTACAGATTTTTTCTTGTAATTGATATCTAGTCTCATAACGTTGTTGTCAGAAAAGATACTTGATATGATTTCAATTTTCTTAAATTTACCAAGGCTTGATTTGTGACCCAAGATATGATCTATCCTGGAGAATGTTCCATGAGCACTTGAGAAGAAACTGTATTCTGTTGTTTTTGCATGGAATGTCTTATAAATATCAATTAAGTCCCTCTTGTTTAATGTGTCATTTAAAGCTTGTGTTTCCTTTTTTATTTTCAGTTTGGATGATCTGTTCCCTGATGAAAGTGGGGTGTTAAAGTTCCCTACTATGACTGTGTTAATGTCCATTTCCCCTTTTATGGCTGTTAGCATTTGCCTTATGTATTGAGGTGCTCCTATGTTGGGTGCATAGATATTTACAATTGTTATATCTTCTTCTTGGTTTGATGCCTTGATCATTATGTAGTGTCCTTCTTTGTCTCTTGTAATAGTCTTTATTTTAAAGTCTATTTTGTCTGATATGAGAATTGCTACTCTACTCCAGCTTTCTTTTGCTTTCCATTTGCATGGAATATCTTTTCCCATCCCCTCACTTTCAGTCTGTATGTGTCCCTGGGTCTGAAGTGGGTCTTTTGTAGACAGCATATATACGGGTCTTGTTTTTATATCCATTCAGCCAGTCTATGTCTTTTGGTTGGAGCATTTAATCCATTTACATTTAAGGTTGTTATCAATATGTACGTTCCTATTACCATTTTCTTAATTGTTTTGGGTTTGTTATTGTAGGTCTTTTCTTCTCTTGTGTTTCCTGCATAGAGAAGTTTCTTTAGCATTTGTTGTAAAGCTGGTTTGGTGATGCTGAATTCTATTACCTTTTGCTTGTCTGTAAAGGTTTTAATTTCTCTGTCAAATCTGAATAAGATCCTTTCTGGGTAGAGTAATCTTGGTTGTAGTTTTTCCCTTTCATCACTTAAAATATGTCCTGCCACACCCTTCTGCCTTGCAGAGTTTCTGCTGAAAGATCAGCTGTTAACCTTATGGGGATTCCCTTGTATGATATATGTTGTTTTTCCCTTGCTGCTTTTAATATTCTTTGTATTTATGTTTTGATAGTTTGATTAATATGTGTCTTGGCATGTTTTTCCTTGTTTTTATCCTATATGGGACTCTCTGCACTTCCTGGAGTTGATTGACTATTTCCTTTCCCATATTAGGGAAGCTTTCAACTATAATTTCTTCAACTATTTTCTCAGTCCCTTTCTTTTTCACTTCTTCTGGGACCCCTGTAATTTGAATCTTGGTGTGTTTAATGTTGTCCCAGATTTCTCTGAGACTGTCCTCAATTCCCTTCATTCTTTATTCTGCTCTGCAGTAGTTATTTCCACTATTTTATCTTCCAGGTCCCTTATCCGTTCTTCTGCCTCAGGTTTTCTGCTATCGATTCCTTCCTGAGAATTTTTAATTTCATTCACTGTGTTGTTCATCATTGTTTGTTTGTTCTTTAGTTCTTCCAGGTCCTTATGAAATGTTTTTTGTATTTTCTTCATTCTATTTCCAACATTTTGGATCACCTTTACTATCATTACTCTGTATTCTTTTTCAGGTAGACTGCCTATGTCCTCTTCATTTGTTTGGTCTGGTGTGTTTTTACCTTGCTCCTTCATCTGCTGTGTGTTTCTCTGTCTTCTCATTTTGCTTAACTTACTGTGTTAGGGGTCTCCTTTCCACAGGCAGCAGGTTCGTAGTCCCCATTGTTTTTGGTGTCTGCCCCCCATGGCTAAGGTTGGTTCAGTGGGTTGTGTAGGCTTCCTGGTGGAGGGGACTAGTGCCTGTGTTCTGGTGGATGAGGCTGGATCTTGTCTTTCTGGTGGGCAGAACTATGCCTGTTGGTGTGTTTTGGGATGTTTGTGACATTATGATTTTCAGCAGCCTCTCTGCTAATGGGTGGGGTTGTGTTCCTGTCTTGCTATTTGTTTGGCATAGGGTGTCCAGCACTGTAGCTTGCTGGTCGTTGAGTGGAGCTGGGTCTTAACATTGAGATGGAGATCTCTGGGAGAGCTTCTGCTGTTTGATATTACATGGGGCCAGGAGGTCTCCGGTGGATCAATGTCCTGAACTCGGCTTTCCCACCTCAGAGGCACAGGCCTGATACCTGGCTGGAACACCGAGACCCTGTCAGCTACATGGCTTAGAAGAAACGGGAGAATAAAGGAAAGAAAGAAAGAAAAAAATAAAATAGAGTTTTAAAAATAATAAATATTGAGAATAAAGGAAATTTTAAAAGTAATTAAAAAAAGAAAAAGAATAGGAAAGAAAGAAAGAAGAGAGCAACCAAACCAAAACAAAATCTACCAATGATAACAAGTGCTAAAAACTATACTAAAAAAAAAAAAAAAAGATAGAACCCTAGGGCAAATGGTAAAAACAAAGCTATAGACAAAATCAAACAAAGAAACATACACAGTCACAAAAAGAGAAAAAGGAAAAAAACCCCAAAACATTGTTGCTCCCAAAGGCCACCGCCTCAATTTTGGGATGATTCCTTGTCTATTCAGGTATTCCACAGATGCAGGGTATATCACGTTGATTGTGGAGATTTAATCCGCTGCTCCTGAGGCTTCTGGGAGAAATTTCCCTTTCTCTTCTTTGTTCGCACAGCTCCTGGGGTTCAGCTTTGGATTTGGCCTTGCCTCCGTGTGTAGGTAACCTGAGGGCGTTTGTTCCCGCTCAGACAGGACAGGGTTAAAGGAGCCGCTGATTCGGGGGTTCTGGCTCACTCAGGCTGGGGGTGGGGGAGGCAGGGGTATGGATGCGGGGCGAGCCTGCGGCGGCAGAGGCCAGTGTGACGTTGCACCAGCCCGAGGTGCTGTGTGTGCTCCCAGGGAAGTTGTCCCTGGATCATGGGACCCTGGCAGTGGCGGGCTGCACACGCTCCTTGGAGGGGAGGTGTGGATAGTGACCTGTGCTCGCACACAGGCTTCTTGGTGGTGGCAGCAGCAGCCTTAGTGTCTCATGCCCGTCTCTGGGGTCCGTGCTGATAGCCGCGGCTCACGCCCGTCTCTGGATCTCATTTAGGCGGTGCTCTGAATCCCCTCTCCTCACGTACCCCGAAACAATGGTCTCTTGCCTCTTAGGCAGTTCCAGAGTTTTTCCCGGACTCCCTCCTGGCTAGCTGTGGCGCAGTAGCCCCTTCAGGCTGTGTTCACGCAGCCAACCCCAGTCCTCTCCCTGGGATCCGATCTCTGAAGCCTGAGCCTCAGCTCCCAGCCCCCGCCCGCCCTGGCGGGTGAGGAGACAAGCCTCTTGGGCTGGTGATTGCTGGTAGGCACCGATCCTCTGTGCGGGAATCTCCCGGCTTTGCCCTCCGCACCCCTGTTGCTGCGCTCTCCTCAGTGGCCCCAAAGCTCCCCCAGCCCCGCCACCTCCCGTCCCCACCAGTTTAGGGGCTTCCTAGTGTGTGGAAACGTCTCCTCCTTCACAGCTCCCTCCCACTGGTGCGGGTCCCATCCCTATTCTTTTGTCTCTGTTTATTCTTTTTTCTTTTGCCCTACCCAGGTCCGTGGGGAGTTTCTTGCCTTTTGGGAGGTCTGAGGTCTTCTGCCAGCATTCAGTAGGTGCTCTGTAGGAGTTGTTGCACATGTATATGTATTTCTGATGTATTTGTGGGGAGGAAGGTGATCTCCACGTCTTACTCTTCTGCCATCTTGAAGGTCTCCTTTTCTTTAGACTTTGGTTTCATTAAAGTTCATTTTAAATCTTACATATCATATATGCTAATGAAATAAATACATAAAATAATTTTCATTACTTTTATATGTTCAATGATTAAATCACAATAAAAAGAGCTGTTTGTCATTATTGAGTTCCTAGTCCCTTGATGTACACATTTAATTTCAGTTAAAGAACCAGGCTACTTGTACCCCGAGCCTTGCCTATAGATTCTTCAAACTAGTATCTTTGACTTAATTTGAATTAAAGAGTTGATTCTCAGGAGTCAAAAAAACAGTTTTCAAAGAAACTCACTGAGTGGAATAGTTCAAACTATATCAAGACAGTTTTGATATATGGTCCAGTAATTTTTTGGTATTCAACATTTAATTAATTCTTAAGTCCTCTCTGATTTTGTTCTCAACATATCTCATATCCTTCTCTTCGCTTTCATCCCTTACTTAGTTCGTCTCAGATTCACCTTCTGTCTTCTCTCATCAGAGCTACTGTCATGCTGCTGATACTGCGCCTCCTTCTACTTGCATGTAAAGGAGGTTTTAAACACAAATTTGAATTTATCACTCCTCTACTTAAATCAGCAATGTCTCCATCCTTCCGTCTGCCTTGACCTTCTTGATGTGCTTTCTGTCTGGCTTTCCAACTTTCTCTTTGGTCCTTTCTCCATAAGACCTTGAGCTTGAATGGACTGAACTCTCATTCCTTGTCTTTGCCTCTGATGTTTTTCTTGCATTGAATTTCCTTCCATCCTTCTTCACCCATTGAACTTCCTCTTCTTCTATAAATTCCAACTTAAGAGTCTTTCTTAACAAAGCCTTCTTTTACCTACCCAAGGCAAGTGAAATACTTTCCACCTTTATCACTTTACCAAGAAGATCTCTATTTTTTTCACACGAGACACTATTTAGAAACCTCTCTAATTAGAAAATTTCACCTTTATAACTTTCATAGAAAAAACTAAGCAACATGCTAGAGCCACTTTTGTCTCCAACAGATTTCTGGGTCACATGTGGATGGATTTTTTAATAATTCAGCATTTTGTAAAGTGAGGCATATTTGCTAGTTTTTAGAGCCTTGGCTCTTTTGGTCCTTATTCTGAGGTGCTTTATTAACACGATCATTAAATTAGTTTTAAAGCTGTAATGAGAGTTGTATATATTGTATAATTGAGATAAAAATGCAACTTAAAATTACATAAATGTACCTATTGGCTGTATGTATGATGTTCTGTGTAGACTTATAAATAGGCTTTTATAATCAAAACTAATCACAAATAGTAGAGCTTCTATACTGTTATTTGTTTATATGTTTTGTTTTTTACTCAACTGGTCTTTCAATTCCTTGAGACAGGGACGGTGTCTTATTCATATTTAATTCCTTGCACTTTTCACACAGTGCCTGGCATATGGGTGATATTCAGCATATATATATTAAGTTAATATTATTTATAAAGATAAAAGAGACATTTATGATCACATTACAGCTTGGAACGTGTGTGTGTGTGTGGTGTATAATGCTGAAGGACTATAGATTAGATACATAAATATATTGTCAGGATTATAAATCTCAATGTATAAGTAAGAACTATGGCAGTTTAAAGTGGTTGGATTTCTGTTTTGGATGTTTCAAGGTGTGTATGTAAGATGTGTTCAGGAAGAGAAAACATTTATTTGAGAAGGCAGGAATCTTATGTGTTGCAACCATACACACAAGCATCTTGTAAGCAAGCAGTCCATAGGCATCTTTAGAAACTAGAGTAGGTACAGTCTGTCTTCCCTTTTCTCCTACGTTCCTGATTCCTTCAACTATCATCCTTCTCATCTTAAAATATCATGTTCAAATTTACTGACCCAAAATCAAAGGTAGCATTTATTAAGTATAATGAATGCTTGCTTTGAGCTATATTATGTCCTTACTTAACAGTTATAAATATAAAATCTTCTACCACAATTCAACAACTTGATGGATGACAGGCGTGCTGTACTCTTGCTACTTTGGCATCTCCCATGATGTTTGATATAGGGTCCTACACATAATCATCATTGTTATATGATATCTTTTTTAATGATCTTAGGAAAGAGAAGTTATTCTGCATGAGCTTTAAAAAAACTTTTAAAACCCCATCATTTGCCAGGAATTTTCTGTAGCCCCCTAAATTTGCTTAAACTCATCACTATTTTGATTGTCATAATAGCCACTAGTAATTAACATCAGTATTAAAGTATTTATAGAACTTTTAAAGGACTTTTTGTAGCAAGAAAGATTTTCTTTCTTCAGTGCATTTCTGTGTAACCATTGTGTGCATTCTTTGTAACCTGGTCTATAACCATTACCAAGTTGGGAAGGGGAAGTAGGAAGGAAAGTCCATTGCTGGGTTTCTATAGGTGAAAATAGATCTGACTATCCAAATATTCTGCTGTGAGATTACTGAGTTCTTACCAATGAGAAGAAAATGAATGTACTCTGGAGACAATGATGCTGTTGATATTAAGAATCTACCCATTACTTGGTTTATTTTATACAGTGATATGTGATATGGTAGTTGTTATGACTGTCCTACTTTCATATCTCACTTGCTGAAATATCTCCATTTCTCTAGTTTAAGGATCTCTAAACTTGTTCTCACAAGGGTCACATAGAAAATATTTTGTGTTTTGAAGGGCATAAGGTCTCTGTTGCAACTGCTCAACTGTAGTGCAAAAACAGCCATAGACAATATGTAAATAAGTGGGCATGGTGGGGTTCTCATAAACTCTATCAACTCTAGTTGATAGACTTATTTATTTCCATTATGAAATAATAGTACAAGAGCCCTCTATTGCACATAATTTCTTCCATAGTGTTTCTAGAAATCAAGGCACCCAAACCACATTTCTTTTTATAATGATAATAATTAAAATAATTAAATGATCTATACATATATGTATATTTAATTTGTTATATACTATTGTTAGGGCAAGGTGACCTCCTTGTTGTTTTTCAAACAATCCAATCACAGTCTTGCCTGCCTTTGTACTTGCTAATGCTGTATCTGGAACGTGACTCTACCTCTTCTCTAGATTTATGTTCAGATGCCGCTTTCTCAATGAAATCTTCCTTCATCACCCTATGTACATAGCAGCCCAGCTCTACACACATATCTGCTCCCTACCTGGCTTTCCCTCGCTTCAACCCTCTGTCTGTACCCCCAGGCACTTAGTACCATCTACCATACTATATATTTTTAATTTAGTTATTCATTTTCTGTCCCCATATTCTTGACTATTAGTTATGAGGACTGAGTCTTGTCTGTTTTCATCACTGCTTTATCCCTAGTGATTAAAATAGTTCCTGGACATAATAGTCAACAAAATTCTTTAAAAAGTGAATGAATGAATGAATGAATGAATGTAAGGCCTATGTGTACAATTAATCAAAGCTTTGATATTTTCAAAATAAGTAATTACACATTTAAATTTTAGGAGCAGAAAACAGTCCTTTCTTCAAAGCATGCAGTACCTGAAGCAA
This sequence comes from Delphinus delphis, assembly GCF_949987515.2. Lineage (NCBI taxonomy): Eukaryota > Metazoa > Chordata > Mammalia > Artiodactyla > Delphinidae > Delphinus > Delphinus delphis. The sequence goes on along the minus strand of NC_082689.1, from coordinate 23,705,153 downwards.
TAGAAGGCTTTCTCTGCAATTTCCTGATCAAAATGGGAATGACTAGAACTCTTGATTGCTTTCAGTCTGAATGGTAAACAATTAAGTAAATAGTTCTCTAGAAATACTAACATTATTTAACATGTGTACTTTTAATCATCTTAAAAGACTTTGAGTGACTCGGCTTATGTAAAATGAATGAACTGGATAGAAACTTTTTTCATCACCACCACTGAAACCACAACACACATACACACACAATCAGGATATCAATTTCAAAGAAATTTTTAATATCTTTTCTAGATATATAAATTTAGGTGATTTTCAAGAATCAATAAAATGGAATGTCTCCTGTAGTTATATAATATGAAGCTATTTGACAAAATATTTTTTAAATGTCTTTTGAATAATTATAAGGGTATAATTTCCTGTATTAAGACATCCTACTAACAGTACTACTTTGCTTGTTTTACTTAGAGTGTAATGGCCTGCTTTTCTCTACTCACACAACTAATTTTTTTTCTACAAATATCCCTTCATTTAGAAGTAAGTGGAATTACATTGTCAAATGATACCTTTTTCTTGTTATAATTGAAAATTTAATAACTTATTGGTTATGAAAATCAGCAGGCATACTGTCTTTATTCCTTTGCCGTAGTGGTAATGTCACCAGACACATTTTCAGAGTCCTAACACTTGTTAACAAAATATTATTAAATAATTGGATAATAAAATGTTTGATTTTTAAAAGCCATTGATATTATAGAAAGAAGGAATAGTATGGTATATAAAGTTGTTTATAGTGTTTTGGAGTTCAATCCTAATTTTAAATATAGGTGCAATTTGTAATTTCTACTAATCCAACTTCGATTTAATTTTTATATTCTGCTTTTTTTCGTTCTCATCTACAGAGACCATGCACATAAAAGAAATCAGTTTCATTATTTTAAATTGCATGTCTAATGTTAATAAATTTAACTAGGAGAACCATTTTTGATTAATACAGTTTAGGAAAAAGAACAAGTTTGATGGTACAAAAATAATACTCTTCCTATTAAATCTGGAAGTTGTGTGAATGATTTTTATAAAAATGTCCCTAAGAAATAATTACAAATGTATTAGAAAATACATTTTTATAAAAGTAGGTAGATGGTTAATTTGCAGTACTAATGAAAGATTAATGTGGTTCAGTTTCCTTTTTTTCTTCTAAAGATATGTGTTAGGACATGTAGTGCTTACATGTTTGGCCAGTCCAAAGTATGAAATGATCCCCTTGGAGAAATCTGGAACCAAGTATGCTCTTAATTAGGTGCTTGTTGCCATATTATCCTTTTAGATTTAGCAATTTGAATTGAGATGAAATTTCAGAAAAGTACAATAGTATTAAGATTTATAGAACCCCTAAGTAAGCATTACATTTAGCATAATATTGTAATCATAATGTAAAATTTGTATAAATAACTCTTCATTATATGGGCTTAGTAATACTGTGGTTCAAATTATTTTATTCTTATCCCTAGCCACCAGTTTGTAATGAGATTACAAATTATTTGTAATGAGATTATACTGTATTGGATATTTTTATTTCAAATGAAACATTTTTTACTTTGATCAGAAACTTTTACTTATTATGCATAGTAAGACTGTAGGAATATTTTATATATATATATATATATATATATATATAATTATTATTTTTTGCGGTACGTGGGTCTCTCGCTGCTGTGGCCTCTCCCGTTGAGAAGCACAGGCTCCGGACGCGCAGGCTCAGTGGCCATGGCTCACAGGGCACAGCCGCTCCGCAGCATGTGGGATCTTCCCGGACCGGGGCACAAACCTGTGTCCCCTGCATCGGCAGGCGGACTCCCAACCACTGCTCCACCAGGGAAGCCCATATATATTATTTTTATAATTTCTTATTATAGAGAAAAACACTTGTAATATATCATTGCTGTAAATTCATTTAATTTTACAAAAGGGGTGAAGCAAGGTTTCTCTATTGTTGGTTTGTAAAAAAAAAAAAAAAAAAAAACCCACAAAAATCAAACAAAAACTCCCCAAACCAAAAAACCTGGGCAGTGAAATTTGGCTTATGTTCCTTCATTCCTCAAACAGTAATTGCAGTAAATCCATTGAATCTGGGGTCAGCAAACTAAGGCTCTGGGGCCAAATCTAACATGCCTCCTGTTTTGGTAAATAAAATTTTATTGGAACACAGCCATGACCTATCTTTTAGGTATTGTCTATTTGTCTCTGGTTGCTTTCACACTATTACATTTAATGGCAAAGTTAATTAGTCACAGCGGAGACCATATGGCCCAGAAACTTCTTTTTTTTCTCCAAATTCTAAATATTTATTTTCTGACTGTTAACACACACAGAAAAGATTATACATATTCATAATATTCTATGAACCACACAAAGTCTGCACTATGGGTTTAGTCAATGATATTTTTATGACCCTTTAGAAGTGCTCTGTGGACAATTATAATTTCCCTGGGGGCAAAATTAAAGAAAGGGTTAAAATGGAGAAATTATGGTAGTGCATTTTATGTACCCTTACGGAGCATATGTCAACCATCTCCTTTCCTCCACTGGATTGTTTTACTGGCTGTTAACAAGGTCAGGACTCAAGCAAAATGTACATTCTTGCTCTTTGCCTCTTCCTCTTATTATCTCTAACTCACTCCAACTCTTCTTCCCTTTACAGCCAAGTGTTTTGAAAACAGGCTATTTTCTTTCTTTCTTTACTCTTTTACATCTTTGGTTCTCTCCAGTTTGGCTTCTGTTCCTACCATTCTACTGAAGGTTGGATGGTAGTAAAAATGCCATCAAATGTAATAGTGCAATTATTTATAGTATTTAATTGCTATTTTAATTTTTTCTTAATTTTAGAAGAAATTATAAATTAGTATAATATTCCTTTAATTTTCACAAAAGGGTAAATATTGCTGCTTTTAGCCAATAAAATTTGGCATAATACATAATTACTCAAACGTGGGTAGTGCAGTTAAAACTTTTACCACATATTAATTTATTTACATAGCATTTATTTTAGTGGCCTTCATATCACTTTTTTTTCTTCTTGAAATAATTTCTTTAGTGATTTTTTTTCTGCATTAAATAAAGCAAGTTGCTGAAAACCAATTTTATGGTCAGAAAAACTTTATGGTCCAATACTTCAGTCAATCCTTATGTCTTCTCTTTTGAGATAAGTATAAATCACATTCCAAATATGTATAGAAAAGTGATTTTATGCTTAAATGATTATCTATTTGTTGTTTTGTAAGTTGTGGCAAATATCATTTAATATTGATTCAATTATCTTAAACTTTTGGATATTTTACAGGGGTTTTCTTGCTATTTTTTGGTATCAGATAAGATATATATATAGCACAAAACATATGACTAGTAATGTGTAATATATTAATAAAGTTAAGATTGAAAATATGAAAATGCTGAAAATTAAACATTTTTAAACTAATATTTAGCTCATCTATAGCAAGCTTTGTAGGGATTTCTTTGTTAATAACTATATTACTTGAAATGTTTTTCTATGCTCTGGTTGTTTTTTATTTAACTTTATTAATTGCTACATATAATGATTAAAATTGTACTTATTTACAGATTTATAAATGATTTTCTGATGTTCCTTCTTATTTCACTGAGAAAATGGAAGTTCCACAACTCTTGCTTCCTCTCTACCAACCTGCCACCTCTGTTGTCAGCATTCTCCCTCTCTCCTGTCACAGCGGCTGAGCCATATATGCTGTCAGCTGAGGCCAGCTCTCCTCTACTGGATCCCAGCTCCTCTCACCTACTCAAGCACATGACTCCTGCAATTGTCCCCTCTCTTTCCTGCACTGTAAACTTTTTCCTTCTCTGCTGAATCACTCACATAAGCATAGAGATGTACAATAATATGTCATATATTAAAAAATAGAAGAAAACAAAACACCCTGGACTCCACTTTCTCTTCTAGGTTCATCTTGATTTCCTGGGCTCTGCTTTATAGCTTATCTCCTTGAAAGAGTTTGTTGCTACTTCCTCATTTCCTACTCTCTCATTCCTACTCTAGTTCCACTTTCACCTCCATGACTCTACTGAAACTTTTTTCAGTGACTTCACATTTCCAAATTCAGTGATTGATCCTCAGTACTCCTATTCAGTCTCCTTGCGTCATTTGTCACTGTTACCCATTTCTTATTTCTTGCAACACTTTCTTCACTTGGTCCCTGACCCAAGCACTCTTCTATTCTTTCACTACTTCACTGCCCCCTCTCTTTCTTAGTCTCTATTTGGTAGTATTTCCTTCTCTTCCCAATCTTGAAATAGTCCTAGGTCTTCCTTACTTCTCTCTTTACATTCACTTCCTAACTGGCCTCATCCAATCTTGTGACTTGAAAGTGTATCTATTTACTGATCATTCCCAGATTTAAACTGCATGTCCTAACTTTTCCCCTGAACTCTGGACATGTACTTATAATGTTCATTTTCACTTAATTGCCCAGCAGACATATTGCATTTAACATGGATAGAAACAGTTCCTTGATTTCTCTAAGCACCCAGTTCCTACTGCATTTGTCCCCACTAAATGTCTGTCTGTTGCTCAGCCAAAATCCTTGGAGTCATCCTTGACTTTTCTTTTGTAACCAACACCTGACATCTGATCTGTAGGAGAATCCTGTTGGCTCCATCTTTACAGCATGTCCAGAAGATACCCATTCCTCACAATCCTTACTGTTACCAACTTTGTCTAAGCCACCAATCTTTCTCTCCTGAACTATTGCAGCAGCCTCCTAACTAGACTCTCTGGTTCTACTCTTGCTTCTCTAGAGTCAGTTTCTTCAAACAGATTCCAGACTAATCCTTTTAAAACATAAATCTGATCAGTGTCACTTGTCTCTTAAAGCATTCTGATGGCTCTGATTCAGAGTAAAATTCCTCTTTCTGGCTCCCTGCTGTCTTCCTGACTTATCTTTCACCATTCTCTTTCCTACTCACTTAGTTGGCTCCGTTTCCAAATACTACAGATGTACTGGCTTTTTGCTTTGTATTGTATTTGTCAAACGCCTCCTTGTCTCAGGGCCTTTACATTTACTTTTCTATCAGCCAAGAATGCTCCTCTCCCACATAGCCACATGGCTTAGTCTCTCATTCCCTTCAGTTTCCTGCTGAAATATCACTTTGTCAGTTATACTTTCTCTGGCCACCTTATAAAAAATCTCACAAACACCCCCCATCATTCTCTACTTCAGTCTCTCTGTTTCTCTTATCTTGCTTTATTTTACTTCATAGAATATATCACCATCCACATTAGAACGGAAACTCCATTAGTCCATTAGGACTTGGACATTTTTGTTAATTTCACCAGTGTCTGGACTAGTGCCTGGAGCATAGGAGATGTTCAGTTATATTTTATGCACCATGATGATATTAGTACTTAACAATTCATTAATATTTTATTTTAAAAATATCTTATGAATACTGACATTTTAAATTTAAAAAATTATATTGCAACTTATCACTATAAACATTCCCTAAGACTTAACTTTTTGGGCTTCCCTGGTGATGCAGTAGTTAAGAGTCCGCCTGCCAATGCAGGAGACATGGGTTCGAGCCCTGGTCCAGGAAGATCCCACATGCCGTGGAGCAGCTAAGCCCAAGCACCGCAACTGCTGAAGCCCACGTGCCTAAAGCCTGTGTTCCGCAACAAGAGCAGCAAGAGAAGCCACCACAATGAGAAGCCTGCGCACCGCAACGAAGAGTAGCCCCCACTTGTCACAACTAGAGAAAGCCCATGTGCAGCAACGAAGACCTGATGCAGCCAAAAATAAATAAATAAATAAATAAATAAATTTTTAAAAAGTGATTTAACTTTTTGAAATGTACATAAATTAAGCCAATGTAGTAGAAAGAAACAATATAAAGTCTTTTGTTTGATTTTATCCTAGGTATGAGTTAATACAGAAGGGAGTAACTGAACTTAGAGGTGGCGGGCATGTTCCAGATGTCTACACTCAGAATATGCTTTTAGAAAATGAGAACAAAATTTTGAAGAAAGAATTGAAGCACTATAAACAAGCAGCTGAGTATGTTATTTTTTAATGACTTTTAAAAAAAATTTTGGACTAAATAAAAGTAAGGCATTGAATTAGCTAATAGGTGGATGGTGGTTAATGCAACAGAGCTTTAACTCTGGAGAAATGAATTATATGTCAATTCTAGTTGGAAAGAATATGAAAGGCTTCACCAGCAAATTAATTGAACAGATGAGCAGAACACTCACAACTGTAATTCACCAACAAGAGTGGAATGCAGGGGGTTGTGCAGGAGGTTGTTAATTTGTTATGTAACATTCGCTTCCTTATGTATTTTGATAGTCTTATCATTGCTTGTGGAAATCTTCCCCTATGAGGGTAAGCTAATTTCTGAGATAATAATAAAATTATAGAAAGCTAGAGGAAGGAAGGAGCTAGTGTATTCTTAGTAGAGCAATTTCAGTATTTGAAAGTTGCCCAAAGAGAGCTGTTATTTTGTAATTTCATAGCATGAATTTATGCACAGAAGAGAAACGTAACAGAAACCAAATATCTCTGCATGTTTCTTTCTTTCTAAATTAATGAAAGACATGCAAGTTTTGGCAAACAAACTTAGATAAATGTGCAGTGTTATTCTGGCAAAGACAAATATGTGAATGTGTTGACTTGGGGTAAACATACTCATCTAAGACAATGTTAGGTGAAAAATTAATGCTTAGATATGGAGTAGACAGTTTATCCTTTGTTCATTAATTTTTATTAAACATTTGAAGAGGGGCTTTCTCTGTTAAAGAATCATATTAAAACAAAAATTAGATAAACAGAACTACCATAAAGGAACATAATATTTCTAAGATCTTTGTAAAATACTTTAATGTAAAGAAACGAGACTGTATTGCCAGGTGAAGGAAACATTTAAAATAAGCTTCTGCTTTTGAAAGGTGGTGGTAAATAAATGATAATTTGTACGATTGTTTTATTCAGTTATTATGTGCACTTACAGAAATGTATTTTGCAAGTTATACAACTTTCATATTATCTATGGATGTACTATTTGGGATTTTACATTTTAGTTGGAAGTGTATGATGATCCACAGAATGATAGTACTAGAACCAGCATCCTCTCTATCCTCAGTTCCATTTCTCAGAAGTGGTTTGCACTCTTGGCCCTGACACTCACACCTAATGGATGCACTGGGAATTTGACACAGCAAATTTTTCAGAGTGCTGCCTGGCATACTGTTTCAGTTCCTGATCTCCTTTGAATTATTGCCTAAGTTTGCTAATTTCTTTTGAATAGGTAGAGCCTCTTTCTGCAATGAGTTTTGCCCCAGTGCTATGAAATGATCATTTTTATTACTGGTTGTTTATTGAATATTATATTTAATAACTATAATCAAAACCATATAAACTGTTGCCCATGCAAATTATTAACTTAATGTTAAAAGAAACCATGATTCAAACAGATATCACTCAAATGAAATCTGTCTCTTGTTCATGTTTACTAAAATATCAGATTACTAAATGTTTCTAAAATTTACTGTATTTACTAAAATATAGTTTTAGTTTCAGTGGGCTTATGGTATCTCTCAAATCTATCTTACTTGATATAATTAAACTTATACAAATTAGAAAAGGAAAATATTTATTTAGCTTAGTCTACCTGACATGGAAAATTTGAAGGAAAGCTGCTTGACCCTTAGTAAATGCCTAATATTTATATCATTGAATGAATATTAAGCAAATTGTGCTTCACAGCCCCTTTTGATGAAGGATGTCCCTGTGGCCTAATTTTGGTGGATACATTCCCAGAAAATGGAGACTGAAATTTTGTAAAGAATTCCCAAAACTACCTCTGTCATGCTACAAGTTTGCCCCAAATTGTAAGTTTCATCACACAGGTTTTTCAATTTGACTTGTGAGGATATTTTCCCAGTAGGAATTAGTGATAAACATGGGATTCCCTTTAAGGAATTTACATTAAAGTTTTCTTTTTTAGAATTAAGGCTGTTTCTTAAAGCAAGATAAATGTAGATGTCAAATACTTTTCTAATAATAATTAATATTTAATACATAAAAAGTCAGGTTACAGATGTGTTATACATTATCTTGATTAAACTGGTAGCATTTAGTGATGAATCTAGAAAAATCAGTGAAATCATATAGCTGTAAGCTTATTATTTATCTAGGGAAGATTTGCCATGGAAAGAGTACTGAACTTAAAGTTCAAATACCTAGCTTCCAATATTCTGCTACTTATTAACTCAGTTTCCTTATTGTTATACTGGGAATAATTATGCATAATATTATTAACTCCTAGGGAGTGATGTGATAACTAAATAAGACAATCTATATTAAAGGGCTGTGTAAATCACAAAGTGCTGTGAAAATGTCAGCTATTATTATCAATATCTCTAAAGGCTGTCATCCCTAGATTTAAAAAATATTATCATATCATTATTTTTGAAATTCAGCAATGATGAAGCATGAAGGAAGAGATGAAAAGGGAAAATATTTCACTGTAAAATATCTGAATTGCTATAATTAAAAAAGAAATTGTCTTTTTCTCTGCTGTAAGCAATGCCAATTTTAGAACAGGGGCTTTCCCTATATTTGCTGCAAATGTAGATTATCTTCTAAAATATAAAATTTGGTGTATGGTGTATCTGTATGTTTCGTGATGGGTGTTAACCAGACTTGTGATTATTTTGCAATATATACAAACATACATCCAATCAGTATGTTGTACACCTGAAACTGATATAATGTTACATGTCAATTAAATCTTGATAAAAAAAGGTTTGGGAAAAAACTGCTTGGAAAATTTCTTTATGGATGTTTTTAAGGGAAAAACAGCATTATTAAAAAGATTTATAGTTACATTAAATATATTATTGGATTGGCCAAAAAGTTCGTTCAGAACATCTTATGGCAAAACCTGAGTGAAGTTTTTGACCAACCCAATACATACTAGATACTGGAGAGGAATGATATAAGTAGGAGTTTGACATTCTTTCTTGGAAGATTAGAATATAACTGTACTTTTATATTGAAATGTAGACCAATTGTTATTTTAACCAAAAATATTTAACTTCTTAACTTTTTAATTCTAAACAAATACCAAGCATATAGAAAGTAAACAAAATAAAATAATGAACTTCTTGGGCCTGTCAGCAGTTTCAACACTTATCAACTTTCTGCCATTCTTATTTCTATCTCCACCCACACCCTACCCCACATCCTGTTTATTATATTATTTTTTACAGTTCTTTTTTTGTGTTATAATTTACATAAATTGAAATGTACAAGTCTTAGCTACATAATTTTGACAAACAGATGAAGTCTTGTAACCTCCATACTCATGTTACTATAGAACATTTCTGTCTATCCAGGAATTTCTTTTGTGTCCCTTCTCAGTCATTCCCTCCCCTGGCAATCACTGTTCTGATTTTATTTTCCGCCTTAGATTAGCTTTGCCAGTTTGAGAACTTCATAACTGGAATCACAGAATATTCATTTCTTTGTCTTTGACATCTTCTACTCAGCTAAAGTCTGTAAAATTTATATGTGATTTTTGCATTTATCAATAATTTGTTCCCTTTTATTGCTAAGTAGTACTCTATTGTGTAGTGTATACCACAATTTGTTTACCCTTTTTCTATTGAGTTGTTTCCAACTGTGGTTATTATGAATGATACTGCTATGAACATTTGTGTACAAGTCTTTTTGTGAGGATGTGCTTTCTTTCTTTTGGATAAAAACTTAGGAATGGAATTTATGAAGGGTAGATGTATAAGAAACTGCTAGTCCATTTCCTGACATTCAAGTTGAGTCATTTTACATTCTCAAGAGCAATATATGAGAGTTCCAATTGCTCCATATTGTCACCAACATTGAGTTTTGTTAGTCTTTTAAATTTCAGCCATTTTAATGGTTGTATGGTAGCAGCTTCTTGTAGTTTTGATATACATTTTCCTGATAACTAATGATATTGTGAACATTTTGTGTGTGTGTGTGTGTGTGTGTGCTTATTGGCCATTCATTGATCCTGCTTTCTGTGTAAATCTTTTGCCTGTTTTTGGTTGAATTAGTTGTCTTATTTTTGAGTTGTAAGAGTTCTTTATATATTCTGGTTACAAATCCTTTGTCAGAATATTGTGAATATTTTCTTCCAGTTTATGGCTTGATTCTTCAATTTCTTAATGGTGTCTTTGGGTGAGCAGAAGTTTTAAATTTTGAGGAAGTCTAATTTATCTTTTTTATAATATTGCTTTTGATATTTTGGCTAAGATACCATTGCCTACTCCCAGGTCACAGAAATATTGTTTTCTTCTAAAACCTTTACAGATTTAGAATTTGTATTTCAGCCTGTGATCTAGCTTTAATTTTTGTATACTGTGTGAGGTATGAGCTAGAGGTTAATTTTCTTTCCGGTAGGAGTAGTCAATTGTTCCAGCACCATTCTTAATAAGATTTTTCATCCTTCATTGAATTTCTTTGGCATTTTTGTTGAAAATCAATTGACCCTGTAATTGTGGGTCTATTTCTATACTCTATACTGTTCCATTAACCTATTTGTTATCCTTATACTAATACCACACTCTTGATTACTGTAAGTTTAATTAAGTCCTTAAAGTCAGATAGAGTTAGTCTTCCAGCTTTGTTTTTCTTTTTTAAGGACAGTTTGACTATCCTAGGTCCTTTGCATTTTCATACAAATTTAAGAATCACTTTGTCAATTTCTATAGAAAGACAGGGGTGGGATTAGAATTAAGATTGAGTTGAATCTATAACAATTTGGGAAGAATGTGTGTGTGTGTACACATATATTTATACATACATACTTTTTTGGGGGGAAGGATTTATATATTTATAAGTTTTAGTCTTCTATTTGTATGGTTACTCTTTCCAGTTACTAGGTTATCTTTAAAGATAACCTAATAAGGTTATTAGATGAAGGAGCTCGAAATTTGTGCCCTTTACATCTAATTATCTAATGTATACATTTTTGTTACATTGTGAACTCCATATAATAGGGACTTGTCTTGTGCTCAGTATATCCCCAGGGCCTGTAGCTGTGCCTGGCAAATAGGAGGGACTTATGTGAATGTGTGCTATTAACACTTTGGCTCTTTAAAAAGCTTTTGACAAAGTTCAACACCCATTTATGATAAAAACTCTCCAGAAATTGGGCTTAGATGGAACCTATTTCAGCATAATAAAGGCCATATATGACAAACCTACAGCTAACATCATACTCAATGGTGAAAAGCTGAAAGCATTTCCTCTAAGATCAGGAAAAAGACAAGGATGCCCACTCTCACCAGTATTATTCAACATAGTTTTGGAAGTCCTAGCCATGGCTGTTGGAGAAGAAAAAGAAATAAAAGGAATCCAAACTGGAAAAAAAGAAGTAAACTGTTACTGTTTGCAGATGACATGATACTATACATAGAAAATCCTAAAGATGCTACCAGAAAACTACTAATGCTCATCAAAGAATTTGGTAAAGTTGCAGGTTACAAAATTAATACACAGAAATATGTTTTTTAAAATACTTTTTATTTTATATTGGAGTATAGTTGATTAACAATGTTGACAGTTTCAGGCTTACAGCAAAGTAATTCAGTTATACATATACATGTATCTATTCTTTTCCAAATTCTTTTCCCATTTAGGTTGTTACATAATATTGAGCAGGGTTCCCTATGTTATGCAGTAGGTCCTTGTTGGTTATCCATTTTAAATATAGCAGTGTGTACTTTTTTTTTAATACACAGAAATATGTTGCATTTATATACACTAACAATGAAAGATCAGAAAGAGAGATTAAGGAAACAATCCCATTTACCATCACATCAAAAGAATAAAATCCTGAGGAATAAACTTACCTAAGGAAGCAAAAGACCTCTACTCAGAAAACTGTACAATACTGGTGAAAGAAATCAAAGATACCACAAACAATTGGAGAAATATAACATGTTCTTGGATTGGAAGAATCAATATTGTGAAAATGACTGTACTACCCAAAGCAATCTAAAGATTCAGTGCAATCCCTATCAAATTACCAAGGGTAATTTTCACAGAATTAGAACAAAATTTTTTACACTTTGACCAAAAGACCCCAGAGAGTGAAAGCAATCTTGAGAAAGAAAAATGGAGCTAGGGGAAATCAGGCTCTCGGACTTCAGACTATACTACAAACCTACAGTAATCAAAACAGTATAGTGCTGGCACAGAAACAGAATTATAGATCAATGGAACAGAATAGAAAGTTCAGAGATAAACCCATGCACGTATGGCCACCTAATCTATGACTAAGGAGGCAAGAATATACAATGGAGAAAAGACAGTCTGTTCCATAAGTGCTGCTGGGAAAATTGGACAACTACCTGTAAAAGAATGAAATTAGAACACTCCCTAACACCATAAACAAAAATAAACTCAAAATGGATTAAACACCTAAATGTAAGGCTGGATACTATAAAACTCTTAGAGGAAAGTATGGGCAGAACACTCTATGACATAAATCACAGCAAGATCTTTTTTGACCCACCTCCTAGAGTAATGAAAATAAAAACAAAAATAAACAAATGGGACCTAATGAAACTTTAGCTTTTTCCAGCAAAGGAAACCGTAAACAAATTGAAAAGACAACCTCAGAATGGGTGAAAATATTTGCAAACAAAGCAACTGACCAGGGATTAATCTCCAAAATATACAAGCAGCTCATGAAGCTCAATATAAAAAAAAACAACCCAATGAAAAAATGGGCAGAAGACCTAAATAGACACTTCTCCAAAGAACACATACAGATGGCCAACGAACACATGAAAAAATGCTCAACATTACTAATTATTAGAGAAATGCAAATCAAAACTACAATGAGGTATCACCCCACACCAGTCAGAATAGCCATCATCAAAAAATCTAGAAACAATAAATGCTGGAGAGGGTGTGGAGAAAAGGGAATACTCCTACACTGTTGGTGAGAATGTAAATTGGTACAGCCACTATGAGAAGAGCATGGAGGTTCCTTAAAAAACTAAAAATAGAGCTACCATATGACCCAGCAATCCCACTGCTAGGCATATATCAGGAGAAAACTGTAATTTGAAAGGATGCAATGCACCCCGATGTTCATTGTGGCACTATTTACAGTAGCCGGGACATGGAAGCAACCTAAATGTCCATTGACAGAGGAATGGGTAAAGAAGATGTAGTACATATATACAATGGAATATTACTCAGCTGTAAAAAGGAGTGAAATAGTCTCATTTGCAGAAACATGGATGGACCTAGCAACTGTCATACAGAGTGAAGTAAGTCAGAAAGAGAAAAACAAATATCTTATAATATTGCTTATATGTGGAATCTTGAAAAATGGTAGAGATGAACTTATTGCAAAGCAGAAATAGAGTCACAGATGTATAGAACAAATTTATGTTTACCAAGGGAGGAAGAGGGGGTTGGAATGAATTGGGAGATTGGGATCGACATATATACACTACTATGTATAAAACAGATAACTAATGAGAACCTACTGTATAGCACAGGGAACTCAATGCTCTGTGATGACCTAAATTGGAAGGAAATGGAAAAAAGAGTGGATATATGTATACATATGACTGATTCACTTTGCTGTACTGCAAGAAACTAACAATATTATAAAGCAACTATACTCCAATAAAAATTAAGAAAAAAACCATTTTGGCTCTTTAATTAAGCTTTTAATAATTTTTAGAGTAGTTAATTGAAGATTTTTGCCTCTTTTATAGTATTCCTTAGGAGTAGGCATCGTTTTCCTTTTATGATGGGAATTTAAATAATTTTCTCTGAAGCTACATCTTGCCCCATTTAGAGTACTGTCTTCCTTTGCTGAGCTTTTATAGTAAGGAAATGTAATGCAGACCAGAAAAGTTTTATTGAGAGTCCTGAAGATTAGGCAGGAAATAATACTGACTGGGATTTCTAAATAGAAGATTAAAGTGTACCATCTTAAAAATAATGAAATACTTGGTTTTATCTTCTGCCGGAAAATATAGGCATAATGAAAATCAAACGGCTGTTAATACCGAGAAAAAATTAGGTGCTTTACTAATAGGCCCTAATTTCACTTACAAAATTCCCTTCTATGAAAGGTCAAAGAGTACCCAGCATTTCCAAAGACCCATTTAATTTAATGACTTTCAGAAACACACACTGTGGATAAAGATAATAATGAGGCCCATAAAATTTCATGCTTTAGTGTTTAGGTAATTGCTTGTTAAATTAAGAAGGTATTTTTTTCCAGACATGGGTATACCCCTTTCTTTTTTGGTTAAGAATATAATGAAAGTTTGCATCTAATCTAGCTGAGTAGTATTTTGGCTATCTGACAATTATTCCAATAATAATTGTAGTGGGTTAAACAAATTTATTTATAACCAATTGAAGAGAATGAAATAATTGGTAATTATACAGTACTGTTATCAGAAATTACTTTGATTCAAGTTTGCACACGAAAAAATACATGATAAAGATGGCCTACTTTGGTGCATGTAAACAAGAAAATGTTTATATGATACCTTTTGCCAAATTATGATAACAGAATAACTCAATAAATCTATTATTAAAAGCTTAGTAAAAACTATTCAGTTAATAAAAATTATTTTACTTGGAGCATTCAGTTAAAAATAATTTTTTAGAGTACATTATTAAATCACGTTAATACGTTAAACATGGAGTTTTGGGGACAGTGCTTTTATAGTATGAAAATATATGAGTATCTTGATATTTTATAATTTAATTATATATTTTGATATGCTGCTTTCCTGAAATGGGGAAGTTAGTCACTCTGCCATCTCATTAAGGAAAAGCATTTAAGTAATGTGTTCTTTTTGATATACGAATCTAAATAGAATGTTTCACTGAATAACTTGCTTCATTGTACTTGAAATAGAATTTATATATTTGGTGTCTGTCTTAATAAAAGTTTTTCTTAAACACAACGATGCTCTACTAATATAATGAGAAAATACTATATAGTTTAAATATTAATAGCTTATATGAATATTTCAAACTTTATTTTTTAGTACAACTTTTATTTTCCTTTTATTAAGCAAATGGGCAGCAGGAAGGTCATAATAGGAGAAGCATCACCATGAAATGAATTTAAATTGTTTCACTGAGTAGACTTCATTTGTCCAAACAGAAAGCGAGTCTCTGAAAACCAATTTAATGGTCAGAAAAACTTTATAAAGTCCAATACTTCAGTCAATTCCTATGCTTTCTTTCCTGGGATGAGTACAAATAGGACTTTAAGTGTATATTTAAAAAGTGAGTTGATGCAGTGCTGCACATTTGTGGTTCTGCTTAAGAAACTCTGCAATATTATTTTTCTAAGTTTTTTTTAACCTATTATGAGTTTACATTTCAGATAAGATAAATAAAATATAAGCCCATGAAGTAATTCATCAAGTTGTTGTAGACTCAAAATGGAGTTTTAGTAGACTCAAAATCGATGTTCATAAAGTTTAAATTCTTTTATAAAGATATACAAAAAGATCAGTGTTACTAATAATCATGTATTCTGATATTTTTGATCCCTTAGAGGATATTTACCTACTGGCATGCCCCCTATTTTAGGTAGATAAATGTAGCTGTTTGAGGAATTGAATATATCTGTTCTACTATACTAAATAGTAATATGATGATGATGATGATTACAGTAGCATTTATTGAATATTTTCTATGTGCATGATAGTATATAAGACACTTTACATACTTTTCTTATAAGTGAATGTGAATTCAAGTGATGTTATTGTGTTTTCACAACAAAATGCCAACTCAGCCATTTATCTTTTCTAGTCATTCTACTTAAACTCACTCCTCCTTATACTCACTTCTCTACTCATTGGGCACATTTTGGTGGCAGAGGGGTTCTCTCTTTTTTTTGGTCCATCTTCTCTCACACATACACACAGAGTTAAAACCTGGAAAGAACAAACTGTTTGTTTATCTAATAGTTGGAATATTCCACAGATGATTTTTCAAGTCTCAATATTTTAATCAACATTTTCTTGTGCCTTCAAGATTGTTGGCCTGGAAAGGAAGTTGAGGGTTAGATGGTTAGACCATGAAGTACTGTGACACAATGTTTATTTACATGTGGTCAAAACTACAACATTGACAGTAGAATGAAGAACAGTACAGGTCATCCAAAATAAGTGGGAGATGGTAGGGGAGAAAGAAAGAAACTTGGAAGAATGGAAAAGACACTTTCATCATATGCCACGTGTGGCTTGATCTTTCAGCAAGAAGTCTCACTGATCATAATATGTGCCATCCGAAGTCTGAAAACCTAAACTCATACCAGTGCTCTGGCAGTATCCCAGCCACCATTCCTCAATGATTGCTCTGACATAGCTCCTAAAGCAGAAATCTATTGCGTGCATTTATTTCATATAATCTGAATTTTGAAATATGAGAGGCAGATTTATTCCATTCTGATCTTTTTGAGAGCTGTCAGTACTCAAATTTAGTCCATCCATTTTTCAGAATGTTAGAATCTCAGTGCAGTAGCACTTTGTCAGTTAACTAAGACTGTTAGATAAC
This sequence comes from Delphinus delphis, assembly GCF_949987515.2. Lineage (NCBI taxonomy): Eukaryota > Metazoa > Chordata > Mammalia > Artiodactyla > Delphinidae > Delphinus > Delphinus delphis. The sequence continues at coordinate 23,688,537 of NC_082689.1, read as the reverse complement.
CACTTTTACATTATAAATTATATTTTACATTATTACATTGAAACTAACTTACATTGTAGAGGTGGGGGAAACATTCCCATTAATTTTTTCACATACGACTTGGGCTGAGAAAGAATACTCTCGCTTGCTTTATGCCAGGGATCTACAGAAGATATATCCAGTTGAATGCTTCTGTATCACAACACTGATATTGAAGACTTTTCTCATTAAGTTACCAATTATTTTAGTAATATGATCTGTAGGTGGTATATATTTTTCACATGCCTTACCAGAATAAAATCTTGGTTTTCTAGAATTTATACGCTTTCTTTTTTACAATTATCAGAACTAAGTAGCCCACTTAACCATATATTCAAGCAAGTTCAGAATTAAATTTTGTAAAGTTTTTCCCTTTATTTGTAATTATTTTGAATTATCCTATTTTATATGTATTTCAATTTTATAAGCAAATTGTCTTTGAAAATAGATGGATTATGTGTTGTGGCAGCATACCTTTAATTTTCCTTTATTTAAATGAAACATGAATAAATGATAGTTTTGAAACTATAGGTTTTAGCCTGTTCATTCCCCACCCCCATATATGTTATATTGGTTGGGATATTTCAATGAGAATTATAGTGGAATCTTTGCTTTTCAATAATCTTTTGAATTGCTTAGTACTGGATTTGAACTGATAAGTAAATAATTTTTTCAGAAAAGAATTAGCAGTGATTTTTAAAGTTGTTATTATTTTTATTTTTCAGCAAGGCTAGAGAAGATCTGCTGAAAACTCAGAAAGAACGTGATTTTCATCGAATGCACCACAAGAGAACAGTCCAGGAGAAAGACAAATTAATTAATGACCTCAAAGGGTAAGCTGCTAGTATTTGTTGGCATATTTATCAAAGAACTATTTAATTTGTGTTAAGCCATTTGGCCATGGAAGAAGGTTCCAGGTAAAGTTATTCATTCAGCATTTATTGAGCATCTACTGTGTGCCATGTGTTTGATACAAAGATGAGCAAGTTTAGGTCCTTGCTGTCAAGGTTCCCAGAGACTATTAAGATGTGTAATGGGGGAGGAGTTAAACAGAAATATAGTGAAATATACTGCATTGTTTTTATGCAAGCCAAGAGGTGGTCACCCCAACCAGATTGGAGAGTGAGTTGGTTCAGGGACCTATTCCTAAAGGAAATGAATTCTAAAGTATGAGTTAACAGGGTGAGGGAGTGGGGTCAGCGTCCTGTGCAAAGGCACCAAGTCACTGGAGGAACATGACATGTTCGCCAAATTATAAGAATGGAGAGCAAAGTGCAGAAGCAGCTTGACAAGGGCAAGGTGGAAGGGGCCACATACTACATAACCTTGAATTTATTCTAAGACTTTTAGAAATTACTCTAATGATACTCAGATTCACTTCCCTCTGCCCTCCTCGTCTCCCTGACCACCCCCCCCCACCCACCAAATAAGAAAAGAATTTATAATCTCTAACTAAAATTCTCCTTTGCTTGTTCTAGGGCAGTGCTGCCCAATAGAACTTTCTGTAATGTTATAAATATTTTATATCTGTACTGCCCCATATGATAGCCATTCGTCACATCCTCTACTAAGCACTTTCAGTGTGGCTAGTACAACTGATGAATTAAATTGCTGATTTTATTTAATTTTAATTAATTTAAGTTTAAATTTAAATAGCCACATTTGGCTAGTGGCTACTGTATTGAACAACATAGCTTAGGGGTGGTCAGGATAATTGCTGTCTTTCGTAGTGATTATGGTCATTATGACTATTATGATTTCTTAATTATAGGCTGTCTCGAAAGAATCAATGTACCTTTTAACTTAGCAATATATTAGAAATTAGCGTTTTTCTGATTTTTCTTAATTGAATCTCTATAGAAATCAAAACCAGTTTAATGAAAGAGATTGCATTAACTTGAAAAAAAGGCCTTGAGAGTGTTTATTCATTGACTTTAATCAATGCTTTTGGTTTCATATTTTGGTCTAAATTATTTTTTTGATTCATAAAATTGTTCCAAGTCCAGAAAAATTCAGAAAAAAGTCTTTGAAATGATTTGTTTTCCTCTTAACAATAACATTAATTGAGAAGTAGTACAATGTAATGGAAAGAGCTTGGATTTTGGAGTCACATAAACATTGGAAGCCTGGCTCCATTACTTACCTTTGTGTGTTCATTGTAATTCTGTTTCTTATCTGTAAAAACTGTCATAATAAAAGTACCTAATATAGTGTCTGGAACATAATAGATAGTAAGTACTTTGCACATACCCTAACACTGAAAGTATGTGCTAAATATATACTATTTCACGTAGATTTCCCTTTTGCATTTTTATACAGGTCTCTTTTTAGAACTGTATATTGTATTTTGTTTTAAAAATTTTTATATTTTAATATTTGGGAGTTAATTTTATATCTTTTATATTTGGGAATTATTTTACTCTCAGGACAATAAAGAGGCCTGTGGCTCTTCTGAAGTCATGTAGAAGTCTATAAAGGTAGCGAAGCTTTTTCTTGTACAAAGATAACTAATTGCTGTGCCTTCATCAGGGTGAGGTACCCATTTGCCCAGAGGAAAAGCCCAAAGGTATTTTAGTAGTTTTGTGTGTGTGTGTGTGTGTGTGTGTGTGTGCATACATACACATACACATACGTGAGTTTGAATCACAGTACATTCTTCATGGGAAAGATCTCAGGTTTGAGTCCATTCTCACCCTCTGTGCTGATACAGGCAGGCTTCAGTACTTCAGTTACTTGGGTTGACGACAGTCTCAGAGCACCTTGGTATCCAGCTGTGGCAGCTGAAATATGATTGTTCACTGTTGCTGATGTTGTATTCATGGTAAATTGTTGTTTGAGTTTTTGTTTTAAATTATTTTTTTGAGACTTCGAGCCTATGTGTAAAATATATCATACTTGTTAAACTTCCTAGAATGTTTAAAGAGAATACTATTATAATTTATTTCATGTAAAAATTCAGCATTTTCAGATTATGCTTTTTGTAATCCTTAGGGGCCCCAGTGAAGAAATCCACATTACATTGGAATATAACTACACTTAGTGTATATTCAGATAGCCTTTATTTCCATATTTAATCAGTAAGAATAATGTCTCCATTGAACCATCTGGATAAATCACTAATATATTTTTTCTAAGGACCTAAAACAAAATTTCATTGATGAACTGAGAGTCCCCAAAAAACTAGTCATGAAGCTAATCAATCACCAGTGAAGTTAATCAGTCAGCAGTGAACACCTTATCTTGTAATTGCGCCGTTGCATAATAAATCAGCTATAGAGAAGAGGGTTTTTGATTCCAGGATAAGTTAGGGTCTGAGTTCTCTGTGTCATATTTTACCCAAATATTTCAATGATGTGTCTTTTTATCATAAACCACAAAAAGTTAACCTTAATGTTTTCTCTAAATTGTTCAACTAAGTTGTAATTTGTTGCTTTTACCTCTCAATTTTTCAGAATTTCCTGTTTAACACGAGTGACTTATCATGAATGTACTTATTTTCAGAATTTTTAATACCAACATTTAGAACTTATAAGTGGATGCATTATGAGGTTCTTATGGAATTTATGAAACAGTCACACTTTTTCAGTCTGATTAAACAGAAGATTTCTGTGAATGTTTCCTTGTTATATCTTATTGGTATTTATGTGTTGCTAATTCTTTGCACAGAGGATAATCCAGTCATGTCTCATGAATGAGTAGATGCCAAAATCATCAGTAATGTTTTTACTTCAATTGCCCACAAACTCAGCACACAATGTTTTGTGTATATAACTCTGTACCTGAATATGTGTTTACAAATGTATAAATGTCCCTAGAAGTTTATAGTATATAGCAAAATATATATATGCTAAGTACATTAAGTAGAATAGGGGATGAAATTATATATACTACTGATATCTTTTATTTTATTACTCTCCCTTGCTTTGCTGAGTGTGACTGAATTAATACACACTAAGTATAACATATATAAAATACATATTATTATATATAATATAATATAAATATATATCATAACTTTAATGCTTAGGTTTTATTACTGTCATCAATGAAGTATAATCAAAATTATATTGAGAAATATGATTTATAAATCAATTGCTTTCATAAATATATTCATGAAAATATTTTATAAAATGAGGACTACTGTTTTAATTTTTTAATAAAAACAAATGTAAAATTATTTTGGGAGACTTCTGCTTTGAGTCATATAAGAATAACTGGTATAAAGCTAGCTCTCCAGCTGGTACTGGACTAGCTGTCCACTGTAATGAACTACAAAACTGGACAGAATTTTTGGTGTTGTTTTGTAGAGTAGAACTGGGATGTCTAAGAGGAGGGAAATACACAAAGTGAGCAGCATGATCAGCCCAGATTTCTGTCTGGAGTCACTTTTCAGAAAATAGTATGACAAGGTGGGACCCAAACAGACCACGGTAGTCTTGATGAGCTGACGAGGCAGAGGTCGGAGTTCAGGGCTGCTTAGAGAGCTAGAATTTGCAGGACAGGGTGCACAAAAGGAGGGAGGTACATGAAAAGGTACTTGAGAAATATCTGTAGTGGTTCCTTTTAGTCTTTGACCAGATACTAAGTTGTGGAAGTACATGGTAAGAGAACATGAAGCCTGCAAAGAACAGCTCCTGGGCAACTGTGTGCCAAATGGAGATTCCAGAGATGTAGGAGTTCTGACCAGCTACAATGGAGAAAACTCACTGAATACTCTGAGCACTCAGTTAAGACCCTTGATAAACCCTGCCATAGGAGCTGAGCTATTCTAGTCTTGGAGAAGGAACTATTTTAGACTTGCCCTATAAAAAGCTTAAAGGTAAACTTCGAAAGGCCTCTGCAGCAGCTTGCAGCACAGCTGAAGTGTTAGCTCTTTCTAGGGCAGGAGGACCACCTCTGCAAGCCCATAGGGCCTGAGGAGGAGCACTACAGAAACAACATTGTCAGGGACATCCTGAGAACCAGAGAAAAAGAAGTCATTTCATGTTGATGAGAGTCAGTTCATCAGAAAGATATAATATGCATGATTCTAATATAAGACTTGAAAATACATGAAGCAAACCCTGATAAAGCAGAAGGGAAAAATAGATATTTCCATAGTTATAATTGGAGATTTTAACATTCCTCTTATAGCAATTATTAGAAAAATAGGAAAAAATTCTCAAGTTGACAGAATAGGACAAATTAATTGTGCATAATTGATATTTCTTGAATTCTGTCAATACTTTGGACTTTTCAAGTGCCTATGGAATGCTCACCAAAATAGGTCGTATGCTGAGCCATAAAACAAATCTCTATAAATTTCAAAGAACTGATATCCGTACAAAGTATCTCTGACCTCAATCAAATTAAATTAAAAATCAATGACAAAAAGCTCTGGAAAATTTCCAAATAACTGGAAATTAAGTAACATATTTCTAAATCACCCATGAATCAAAGAAGGAAATGAGAAAATATTTTGAACTGAATGATTTAAAATGTAACATTAAAATTTGTGGGATTCAGCCAAAGCAGTGCATAAAGTGAAATTGATAGCTTATATTAGAAAAGAAGAAAAATTTAAACTAATGGTCTAATCTTGTACCTTAGAAGCTCAAAAAAGAACAATTAAATACAAAGAAAGAAAAAGAAGATCAGAAACCAATAAACTAGCAAAGTTATAAACATAAGAAAAATTCAACAAAATCATATATTGGTTGTATAAAAATATAACAAAACTGGCAAAATTGATAATAAAATTGTCAAACCCTAGATACACTAATTATCACCAAATGTTGGCAAAGAGGTGAAGTAACCAGGAGTCTCATATATTGCTGTTGGAAGTATAAATTACGACCCAGCAATTCAACTCCTAGGTATGGTTTCTAAGAGAAATGAGGGTACATAACCAAAAATATCTTATATGACTTGTATAAGAATTTTCATAGAAACCTTATTCATAATAGTCCCAAACTGAAAATAACTCAGTTCTTCATCAGCATAATATTGGATAAACACATTGTAGAATATACATACAAAGGAATAGTACTCACAATAAAAAGGAATGAATTACTGATATATACAACAACATGGAAGGATCTAAAAAAAAATTATGCTGAGTGAAATAAGCCAGTTTCTGAAGAGAACATGTTCTATGATTCCAAGTATATGAAGGTCTAGAATCTCCTGAAATGTTAGAAATGCTCTATATTTTGATGACAATGTGGACTACCTGGGCATGCATGAAAACTGTAATACTTAAGGTCTATATATTTCACTCCATGTAAATCATGCTTCATAAAAGTGAAAAAATATTTTGAAAGCGTTTTCAAATAAAACAGATTCTTAAAATTTATATCATACGTTGAGATGAATTGAGATATCAAAATATTTTATACTTAGTTTTCTTAATATGAGGTTATTCATACTTGTTTTCAAGACCATCCTTAATTTTGATGTGAATGACACCCTTTCTGTTTAATCATCTATTGTTTGTAGCCCTTGTCTTTTTGAAAATTGTTTCTAATTAAAGAAACTGCAATTTTGTTTCCTGTCAATGAATAGCAGCAACTTCTGGGTGCATACTTGAATACAACAAAAGTAAACAGAGAACTAGTTAACCCAAGAGAAATGTGACTTTCCCACCTCCACCTAGGTTGCAGGGAAGTTGTATGCCAAATAGTAGTTCTTGAACTTCTTGGCTCTGTTGTGTTGACCTTTATATGGTTAATTCATTTCTTATTCCAATGAAAAAAAATAGAAAAAAGATTTAGGTGTTATATGGAATCACTGATTTAACTCAATTACCCTTTAAGATGCCCTTTATTTTTCATAGGTTGAAGTTACATTACGCATCTTATGAACCAACTATAAGAGTATTATATGAGAAGCACCACGCTTTACTGAAGCAGAAAATGCTGACCTCTTTGGAAAGAGACAGAGCAGTGGGACAGGTAAAGAGACCATCCAAGCTACCTGAAAATGATTTTTAACCATTTAGTTTTTATAACATTATTAGAAATATTGGTTTTGTTTCTGAATTAAATTTTAAAAGATTTCCCCCAATTGTCATGCTGTAAAAAAGATTAATTTGGAAACATCCAGGAAAAGTATTATATCCATTTTAAAACTACAAAGATTATTATTGAATTAAAACTATGTAATTAAAATATAACTTTTTAGGAGATTATTAAAATATAGTTACAGAGAAAAACTCAGCCATTAAAACATAACAACATTTAAGCTGGGTTTTAAATGCCCTCTTTGACAGCTATAAACCTGGACCTTACCTAAACACTTTAAACTCAGATTTCTCATACATAAAGTATAACCACAATGACCTATCTTTTAATATTGTTGTGAAACTTAGATGAGATAATGAATAGAAAGTCCATGCAATTTACCCCCAAATGAATATTTGAAACACCTAGTTACTGATGCAATTTTCAGTCATTTTTGCTGTTGACACCCTTTTTCATTCTTCTTGCAGGGTTTTTGTATAGGCCTAGGCCTGGGGTAGTGGTGAGGAATCTCTAGTATAGAATTCAAGAAAAATAAAACAAAATGTTTCTTGGCCACATTAAAAATATGTAACACTTTATTAGAAAATATAAAACTGCTACTATGCTTAACATTCTTTTATTGTTTCCTGGAGATTTTAATTTTTGGTCAAACTTTCAGAAGCTACAGAAGCTTGCACGATGGTTACAAAAGTGTGAATGATTTTATTAAGACATACTTTAATCAACTGTATATTGTCTTTTCTTGAGTATAATCTTCAGCTACTACAATAAAAACATCACTTGTCTCCTTGTTTCTTTTTTTTTTTTTTTGCGGTACGCGGGCCTCTCACTGCTGTGGCCTCTCCCGTTGCGGAGCACAGGCTCCGGACACGCAGGCTCAGTGGCCATGGCTCATGGGCCCAGCCGCTCCGCAGCATGTGGGATCTTCCTGGACTGGGGCACGAACCCGTGTCCCTTGCATCGGCAGGCGGACTCCCAACCACTGCGCCACCAGGGAAACCCTTCGTGTTTCTTTGTGCTTGAAATTTAATTGTGTATTCTTGAATGTATGAATTGCATTAATGGTAATATTGCATAAAAATAGTTTAATAATAGTTTACATTTTTATGGTACTGTATTGTCAAACCTTCAGAATTTCATCTCTTTGCTCTTTTTCATCTAACCTGTCCCCACAGCCTCCCAACAAGAGACAGTTCTACAACCTGGAACACTGTGAGCTAGATTCAGGTTGCTCCTGCTTCTTTTCCTGCCACAAAACAACTTAGACTTTTGCTTCTCATCTTACTCTCCTTTTCCCCCTGTTTTCATGCACATCTCCCTATTACTCTTCTCTCAGGAGGAATCCATCAGTCCCCTGGCCATACATTCCCAAGTGACCACGTATACTTTGGTGTCTCTGACAGACCACTCAGACTAAGTTTCAATATTCAGGGATATCAGGGCCTTCCAGGCATCCATGATGGCAAGTGCCTACACTCCCCTACAGGTTGTTGATTTCTACATCTGCCATCTATCTATCACTGGACTAGATCTTCCAGGCAATATCAGTGTGATTAGGGCTAAGTTATCTTCCTGGAATGGCCATCAGTTCCCCTATCTCTAACATGAGGTTAGATCAAAGGCCATATTAAGGACATATTTAGGCCATATACAGTCTTTGGGTTTCAGATTGCTCATCACTGGTTTGGTTACAAGAGCTAAGGATTAGGAGTGATAGGAGTCAGTCCCAGCTGTGCTACAAAGTAGCCATGTGAACATTCAGGTAACTTTACATATATGTCTCTTTTCTCATTCATTAAACAAAGATAAAATTACTTGCCTTATGATTGATATGTATCTAAAATGAAAACATGTTTAAAAATGAAAATCATTCTCTCTATGAGGAAGGGTTGAATTTTACACACTACCATTCAGATATGTAAAGAACTGTATCTTCATTATCTACAACTTACTTTGTGTTTGAACCCCTACTCCTGCTGAAGGCAAAATAAAACATAACCTGCTATTAAAGACTATCCAGATCTTTCTGGGTTAAAACGGTCTCTTTGAGTTTAACACAGGGTGTTTGAATGTTATATTAACTGATTGTTTAGCTAAAACATATCTGTCAGTGTTAATTTTCTGTCATCAAATAGCATCCTTTTCTTCTCACTCTTCCCAGATGGCTCCTAGTACAAGAGACCCTTATGTGTCCACTGGCCCAAAGTCTACATGCTATCCTTTCGGCCTTCACTTTCTAGTGTAGTGTGACTGGTTTGGTTATATTCCTGGTGTTTAGGTACATGGTTCTGGGTGGTTCTTTTGAGTGTGAACCTAATATACCTTGCTTATTCCATGGCCTCTGCTACGCCTTCTGTGAGATCCATAACATCTGGACCTCATTGTCCTGACTCTCATTCATTGTCATTTCCTTATCATTTCCTTAAAAACCTTATCTTAATGACCATTTAGCTTACTGTGTTTCTCTTAACATATAGACTTCTCAAATACTTTGCATGAAGAAGGGTTAGTTTTTAGAATTTTTAATGCTATTTAGTTTGTATATAAGAGTGAAAGTGTACTGTGAGATGACAAAAATCTAATAAATATGTGTTTATAAATTCTTTTGATAGATAATAAACAATGTAACTTTTATTTATCTTTAAAAAATATTTTATTTATTTATTTATTTAATTTATTTTTGGCTGTGTCAGGTCTTAGTTGCGACACGCAGGATCTTTGTTGCGACACGCAGGATCTTTTTTGCAGCATGCGGCATCTTTCGTTGTGGCGCACAGGTTCTTCAATGAGGCACGTGGGCTTCTCTCTGGTTGTGGCGCCTGGGCTGCAGAGTGCGTGGACTCTCTGGTTGCGGCACGCAGGCTTAGTTGCCCCGAGGCATGTGGGATCTTAGTTCCCCGACCGGGGATCAAACCTGAGTCCCACGCATTGGAAGGTGGATTCTTTACCACTGGGCCACCAGAGAAGTCCCCAACTTTTAAATTTATTTAAGTCTTATGGAAACATCTATAATTTAATTAGTTTCAACTTTACAGAATTACTGAAAATGTCCAAAATTCTGAATTAGAGCCCCATGTTTCAAAAAAGATAAAATATAATTTATTTGTTAGAATATATATATATGTATAATAGATTACATTTTATTGTTTTTGGATCATGGGATTCAATTTAGGATAAATTCTAAAAGATACATACATATATATGTATGTATTTCTAGGTCTGTCTGCTGAGAGGGTCTAGAAGTAATGACACTGCAGTAGCAGCAAGTATATCCAGTGCCCAATATCAATTTCTAATACTATTCTCCAATAAGAGGAAGTAGTTAGTGCTCCTTGGAGAAGTGGCTGAGTGTAGTCTGGGTAAGGAAAATACAAGATGAGCCCGGGTGAGCATTTGGGGCATCATGTTGTGCTAGAAATTAGGAAATGTTCATAATGTAAAAAAGAAAACAAGGAAGGAAGGAAGGAAAGAAGGAAGGAAGGAAGGGAGGGAGGAAGGAAATACCCAATATGATAATGGAGTATGTCAAAGGACAAAGGAACTATTGTGGGCAGCTATAGATGGACCACCAACCAAATTTGGTTTGGATGTTGAGCCTGATGATGTACCATGGTAATGCATGGCATTAACAGGGGAAACAGGGTATACAGGAACTCTCTGTACCATATTTGCAACTTTTATGTAAATTTTACACTATACTAAATAAGAAATTCGTTAAAAAATTTTATAATCCATTTGGCATCCAAAAATAGATATAAAATTTTTACTTTTTTTTCCCACCCAGGCATTTCATGAGCACTAATCCATAGATTACAAATTATAATCTGCTATTTTCCATTAATAAGGAAATGTTGCTACTCAATGATAGTAGAAAAATGTGTGTATCTGTATATAATTAAATAGATGATATTTTGTGTTGGTATAATCATATAAGGGATGAGATAGCTTTTTAAGGTTGAATTTTTAATCTAAGTCTGTTTTTCAGGAAATATCAGTAAATGGTATGCCACCAAACTAACAAATTAAATAAAACAAGGAGTAAGTTTGTGGGTGGAAGATGAGTTAAGAGTTTTAGGATAACAACAGTCTCTTCATATTTTACTTCCCAAGTAATACTTACCTCATCTTTTATGGACATAAAGATGAATTAGGCTGTTGTGAAGCAATTTCAACAGAGGAGAAAACTCTCAAAGTAGACACCTGAATAATTATCATTAAAAGTGTGCAGTGAGTATTGTTGTCTCAGGAAACTATGCTGTGAAATAAATGTTTCAGGCGTTTACCCATAATAGATACTTAATACTTGCCATGGAATTGAATTTAAACTTAATAAAATTGTGTTTTCTTTTGTTACAATTAATGTTTAAATTTTTAAAATACATAGGAATTAATCCAAGAGAAATTAATATTTTCTATATTTTGTAATCAATATTTAAACATTGTATTTTAACCCATTTTTTGAGTTATTTAGTATATAACCTCATATCTTTGGATTTTACTTTTTAGATTTCTGGACTTCAAGAAACACTGAAGCGTATGGAAATAGGGCATAGTTTCCATGCTCCTGAAATTACAGGTAAAAGTGAAATATAATAAAACTGTAATTTATTATAGGTTGGTGATTTTTCAATCCTGTCAGAACTCAAAATGCTGATAGGGTGACTTCTTAACCTTATATTTGAGGCAACTATTTTTAGGCATTGGAAAACATCACAAGTCACAGAAGGCAAATGATAGAAGGAAAATTTGTAAGTTGAGCTTCACCATCATCATGACTTTTTGTCTGGGAAAATTTCCAAACCAAACTCTATGGCGATGGAGGTCAAGAAGAGCATGGCAGTCCTGTTTGAACTGAAAAGGCAGACTATAGTTCATAAGTTGTTGAAGCATCTAGAATCTGTAGGAAAGGGCACCAGATAAGAGGGTGCTGCAATGAACAGTGGCCTGGTTTGTGAGAGAGTGTACTATGAGTCCTTAGATGATGGCTGGGCTACACATGCAAGACTACCTGAGATTTGCCAGAGAGAAAAGACTCTTTAGGATTCAGAGGGGACCAGTGATCTATAGTTCTCTTTTGTGCCAGTACCATACTGTTTTGATTACTGTAGCTTTGTAGTAAAGTCTGAAGTCAGGGAGCCTGATTCCTCCAGCTCCATTTTTCTTTCTCAAGATTCCTTTGGCTATTCTAGAGATTTTCATACTGAATGAAGTAAGTCAGACAGAGAAAGACAAATATCATATTATATCGCTTATATGTGGAATCTAAAAAAAGGGTACAAATGAACTTATCTACAAAACACAAATAGAGTTACAGATATAGAAAACAAACTTATGGTTACCAGGGGGTATGAGAGGGACGATAAATTTGGAGATTGAGATTGACATATACACACTACTATATATAAAATAACTAATAAGTAATTACTGTGTGACGCAGGGAACTCTACTCAGTACTCTGTAATGGCCTATATGGGAAAATAATCCAAATAAGAGTGGATATATGTATATATATAACTGATTCACTTTGCTGTACACCTGAAATTAACACAACATTGTAAATCAACTACAATAAAAATTAAAACCAGTAAAAAACAGAAAAAACAAAACAAAAAGAGGGGACCAGTGATTCTAATTGTCAAGCAGTGATGGGATATATTGGCGTTCTGGCCAGGCCTGGATTGAAAGACCTCTTCAACACCTTGGTGACACCATATTAACATTAACCATACTGTACCCACCCTATAAAACCAAAAAGAAAGCTTACACAGGATTCCTAGGGGAAACAGAGTTTAGAGTTTGAATTTTGCCAAGTTAGAGAACCTTGGGGAATATTTAGGGCTTTCCATGGATCCACTCGAACAGAACATAAAATTAAGCCTGGAATTCAAGGTGATCATCAAAAAATTAAACTGCTTACTAGAACAGAAATCAGTACCTTTCAGAGGAAGATAATTGTCCAGAGTTTAATAATCTACCTTCATACTGCTCAGTGTATAATTAAAGTTTTCTAGTTATGTTATAGAAATTGGAAAATGTGATCCACAATCAAGACAAAAACAATAAATGGAAACCTATATTCAGATGGCCCAGGTGTTGGATTTAGCAGATAAAAATGCTAAAGCAACTATTTTTTAATATGATCAAGGACTTAAAGGAAAATATTACATTATAAATGAAGTGGTAGAGAATCTTGGCAGATAAATGGAAACTCAAAAAAAAAAGGAAATAGAAATCTCTTACTGAAAAATACAATAACTAAAATCAAAATTTTATACTTCACAATAGATTGGAGATGATGGAAGTGTCAGTGAATTTTAAGAGCCATCAATAAAAATCATCTATTCTAAAGAAGAGAGAGAAAAAAAATTAAGGAAAATTTGCCTGTTTAACATACAAGTAATTGGAGTCCCAAAGGAAAAAAAATGAGAATGGGGCATAAAAATATTTAAACAAAAGATGACCTAAAATTTTCCAAACTTGATGTAAAGCATATACTCACAGATCCAAAAAAAGCAACTAACTATAAACACAAAGAAATCATGCCTGGATGCATCATACTCAAAATTTATGTGAGAAAATCTTGAAATCAGCAAGAGAGAAAAAACACGTTACCTATAGGGAAACAATAATGCAAATAAAGGCTTATTTCTCATCAGAAATATTGGCGGCTAGAAACAATGAAATGACATGTTTAAAATGTAGAAAAATTTAATTCAGAATTCTATATTCAATAAAAATATCTTTCAGAAATTAGAATGAAATATAAACATTTCAATACAAATGAAGCTGAGAGATTTTGTTGCAAGCCATTCTAAAGTACAGGAAATGCTAAACTATTTTCTTTGGGCCAAAAGAAAAGTAAGCCAGAAGAAACTTAGATCTGCAGAATTGAATACTGTACAGAGATTTAGAAATGTTAAATTCTGGTTAATGTAAACGTTAAGATTTCCTCTTCTTAATTTTCTTAAAAGGAAAGTGACTGATAAAAACTAAAATTATAGCCTTGTAAAATAATGCTTTATAAGGTATGTAAGGTATGTAAAGGATAAGAAAATAATAATTTGGGAGGTAGTGCAAATGTTCTATATCTTGATTTGAAGATATAGGTGGTTGGTTATATGCCTACTTATCTTTGTCCAAACTTACCGAACTCTACACTTAAAATGTATGCATTTTATTTTATGTAAATTATACCTCAATAATGTTGACTTAGAAAAGAATGATGGGAAGCTCTAAAATATAGAGAGACTGCAAAATGGTGAATTTTTAATAAAAATAACATTCTGGTATTTCCAGATGACTGTTCATTGTGTTCTCTGATTGATTAAGGCTTAAAAGAAATGTGTAGCATTCTCATATTCAAAAACTTTTTCTCAGCCTTGATTCAGTAGTTCCTTTCCTAATATTTTATATTAAAGAAATATCAGTTATGCTCAGTGATGCCTAGAGAGTCTATGCACAGGGATGTTTATTGCACTCATATTTATAGTAACAAAACTATACAAGCAGTCTTAATCTTTAATCACAAGTGAATGTTTCAATATAGTTGATCATACAATACTAGAAAGTCTTTAAAAATCACACATAAAAAATGTTCATATTAAAATATTAATGTTAAGAAATAAAAACATGTAGTATAAGATCATGTCTGTTAAATATATCAAACTCGAAAATGTTTACATAATTTTATTTGGGTAATGTGATTATTTCTTCATTTTTTCCTTACTGCATTTTTTTCAAAAAATATTTATTTCTGTTTACATCAAAAATTTTTTTCATATATATATAACTTTTAAGAAGAATACAATCAGGTATAAATATGATATGTGAAACTACCATAATTTCAGGAACTCTAACTCTCAAGTTGAATAAAGACTGTGAAAAACAATAAATATAAGATGGCATAAAGGTTGAACTGTGCATTGAATTGATGCTTGCATCAGTTAATCTCTAAATGTTACATTCTACTTATAAGAGCTTATGATTTTATTTATCCTTGAGATCTCTATTAAAATAAAATAATGGTTTATAGATAACTCCTTTATGAAATTATCTCCTGGTATTTAATCTAATTTATAAATGAATATATTACATGTTTTTCTAGGCTGACATTTATAAGTTACTTTGAAGATCAAGTTTGTAATTACATTTTTATCTGTGATGTTTTGAAGTGACTTTTGATCAAAAGAAATAAATTCAAGCCCAACATGAAGAAAACAGGTTTTCTTTTTTTTTTTTTAGTTTCATAGTCTCAGTTACCTGAATAAAAGTTATTCCTTAAATTCCGTACTGAATAATTTTGTGCTCCTTATAAACATGCCTTCTAGTTTTAGATAAAGGACTTGCAGTTCCTTTTCCTAAGTTCCTTGTGGCATGCCAGCATTTGGCTGTGTGATCTCTGTTATTACTCAGATTGGCTGATCAACTAGAACCTTACTTAGTCAACTTTGAAAAGAACTTGGTTTATTGGTTAACTGGTGGTTCTTCGTAAATCCTGCTGTCCTTCACAATTATTTTAATATATTTAACTCTTTCCCTTTTCATTTTCTCATTTTGGCTTAATTTTTAAAGTATTTTATCTGTCTGTCATTTATCTACCTATTTTTCGTTCAGTTTGAACAGAAGTTGGTATGGCAGTAGAAATTCTTCAGATTAAATGTAATTCGCCCTGTAGTTAGGAAACAATGACTTGATTGTCATTTACTCTGAACTTTGGGAAAAAGACTAATTAATTGTTATTTAATCTGAATTTAAGGAATAAGATAAAACTTAGACTCACTTGGAGTAGTTATCAAAAAATTTTAAATGTACCATATTTTTTGACTATCAAAGTGATGTGCTTATTACAGAAAAATTTTAAATGATAAAATGTTTTAAAAATTAATCATAATTGCTACCACCTAGAGAGAATATTAATGTTTTAGTAGTCAAATTTCTTACCTGAAAAGGGTTTATAATTCTACATTTACTCTTGTCTGGTATGTAGAATAATAGAAAAATTCCTAGGAGAAACTATGAAATAGTGAATTATTGTCAGCTAGATGTTTGAAGTGATAGTTTTGTTACATTTTTCTGTGTTGTAATGGAAAGTAATATGTATCAAATATTTACAAGAAACTACACAGAAAGCACTTTAGTATTACATATTATGAGAGAAAACTTTTTTTGTGCAAATTATATAAGCTCAGAAAGTTTATCAGTGTGCTGGTTTTTATTATGTTTGTGTTAGCTGATGTTTGATTTCATATGAGGTTGCAATTTGAATACGATGATACCTATTTCCAAAGTAGGTATAAAAATACATATAATTGTATTTTATGATATCTTGTAAATTATGATAGGAAACTATGAATTCAGTAAGAACTTCTAGAAATTGGAAATGTTTTATGAAGTGAAAAACTGTGAAAGCTGACTTCAGCATCACAAACAGATGTCATATATAGTAGAGCAAAGGTTTTAGTTTAATTAATTGCTTTTTAAATTGGGTATTTTTTGTTGCTCAGAGTTTCACTACAAGATGTCATTTTCTTATGACTATGTAGTATATGGTCTAGTTTAGAAAGATATATTATCATTTCAAATATAACCTCTTTCCCTTTATCTCTGTTACCTTTTTGTGAATTCCAATTAGATGTGTACTTGATCTCATTTTAGCTTCCTAATCTCTTAGATATTTTCTGTTTATCTCCCTGTCATAAACTATGGATAATTTCTTCAGAACATTTTTTTCAGTTAAGTAATTCTTTTTTCAGCTGTGTTTAATCTATAATGGAGTTAAGGACTGGCACAATATAGGTACTTACGTATTTGTTAAATGAATATATTCATGCATATCTGACAGTTAACCAGGGGCCTGAACATGTTCTGTTAACATTGATTGAATGTATGCATACATGAAGAAATGGTTGAATGGGTGAAATTTTGCACTGGGAGTACAATAACTATAATTTCTATGAGTGAAAATTTGTTTATTTATTTGATGTTTACTAAGGAATTGTATCTTCCTTAAGATAGTGACTGTGCCCAAGTAAAATTTGGGAAACTGCATAGTAGCAGTCAGTACTATAGGCCTTTTCATTAACAAGCATTAGATGATAAGCATGAGGATCCTGTGATGGAGAAATGGACTTTGCCAGGGTGTTACTAAACATTAAGAAGCACTATGTGGAATTTGAAAATTATATGCACTTTTATGAATGTGACAAGGACCCAATGTTTGAGTCTCTCATTTGTTCTACAAATCTTTGTATAAAGTGATATTTATCTGTTAGAGAGTGGGAATCATGTTTATTATTGGTACATTGAGAAATAATTAAGTGTTACTTTTCTTTCAATTACACATACACTATGCAATGTGTATTCTCATGTTTTGGTTGCAAATGTCGATTTTTTTCCTAAAATATTTTTATAAAGTATAAATTCTTGTAATTTCATTTTGATTGTGGAACAACTACATATCCTTATATATAAACCAAGCCCTTTTTGATTTTTTACTTTCATTTATCCTTACCATTTTGTTTGTTTCTTGCTTTTTATTTTATTTCTTTCACGAAGTGGTGCTTAGTAATGTTTTGCATGCTATCTGAGGTCTGCTCGTATTCCTAGAATTATCTACTGGAATCCTGGATTTCTCTCCTTACTGCTTTCTCCTTTCTTCCCTGTAGATATTACTATACAAATTCTCCTTATATGTAAAAGGGAACAAAAGGTAGTGACCTTCACAGGGTTAATGACAGGATTTCATGAAATAATACGTGTAAATTGTTTAGACCAGTACCTGTTAGATAGTAAAACATCAATGAGGCATAAATGCTAATGACTATTATTTTAAATTATTATCATTATCAGGCTTTCACTCTTGGCTGTTGAAGAGGAAAATACAATAAAAGAGAATTTGAAGTGAAAATTTTTCTCTAATCTCAATGAGCTGTAGTTGTTGCCTTTTCTCCACATTTTGACTTCCAGATGCTGTGGGGCTCTAACTTGTAGCACCGTAGAGCGAGGACATGCAGTCTGGATACCCTAGTGTTAGAAGTTTTAAAAGTACTTTCATGTAGTACTAACTTATGCAGCATTCGGCTTTTATGTTATTGTGGGGATTATTTTGATGGTTTTCTTCCTTGAAACTGGTACTGAATAGGAAAAATTAGATCAGGAAAGAAACTAAATGTTAGCATATGCTTCCTTACTTTATAACATCAGGATTCTTTGAGAGTCTTGACATTGAAATCATCCACATATTTTTGTGTTCATCATCTTTTCTCTATTATAAATTAATGTTATAAATTAGAACATTTAGTCACTTAATTATGAGTTAATAATGATTATAACCATATTAGTTATTTGAAATCAGCTGGCTGTTTAGAAATACAGGGGGAAATTATGTATACCTGAACATGTATATGTATATGGAAAGATGTGAAAAAGAAACAGACTTTTCCTGTCACTTTTCTTTTTACCTCAGATGATTCCTTTATGTCCAGGAGACTGTGGGGACCAATGTTACAACTGTATTGGAATGTTACCCTGTTTTTTCTTTTCTTTTTTTCTCAACATTGTGAAGCATAGAGAATATTTTATTAATACAATATTCATTTAAAAATCTCTTTGTTTATTATACAGTTCCACTTGGGAAATTTTGTCATTGCTTAGCATTCTCTCCTTTGACTCCCTTCAACTTTTGTTTATAAACACATGAAACCTCATGATAACAGGAATTTAGATATAATGTTACTGGAGATTGGCTCACATGCTTTTCAACTGCTCGCAATGCTGTTTCACTAACCTTGCGGCAATGCCACCCTGCATTTTTGGGAAATGAATTTGAGACTTCATTTAAAACATTTTAGTATGATTTTAATATTATTAGTTTAATACTTCAAAAAATACGTGTATAATGAATTTGGCTTTCTTATTTTTTTGGTTATAATATTTCTTACAAACAGTATAAACATTAAGAGTAAACTGTATTATCTTATAGTTGTTCCGAATTGTGAAAAGGAAAATGCACCAGAAGGTCCTACTCAGAAAGGTCTTCGTGAAGCCAGAGAACAAAGCAAACGTAAAACAAAGATGAAAGTTAATACAAAGGTATGATATTTTTGTTTCCATTAATTCATACTTAACTCTCAGATATTCAGATTCACGGACTCGTATCATTATTATATTGGAAAAGTAATTTAGAAGTTATGTATTCCAAACCACTTGGTCTATAGATAGAAAATGGAGGTTCTTAAATGTTACTAGTAACTAGTTAATTGAGGGACACACATTTATTAGTGGCAGAGACAGCTCAGTGAATCACTCTGCCACTTACTCAAACTTAATCATGGCCATTTCTGCTCACCTGCTCACTCTTCTGCTTAAAATTACCTTTGTCCAAAAGAAATAACTATCAGATCATCCCTTATTTATTTTCTCATACTATAACTTCAAACTTTCATTAGTCTTTTCAAAAAGAAGAATGGAAAGAATTATACCCCATTTAAGAATCTCTTTATATCTGAGCGCCTTTGCTGTGCATCAGGATGAGAGTTAAAATCTTCCGTGATTACAGAAAAAATGATATTAAAAATGTCTGGTCTGGGGCTTCCCTTGTGGCGCAGTGGTTGAGAGTCCGCCTGCCGATGCAGGGGACACGGGTTTGTGCCCTGGTCCAGGAAGATCCCACATGCCGCGGAGCGGCTGGGCCCGTGAGCCATGGCCGCTGAGCCTGCGCGTCCGGAGCCTGTGCTCCGCAACGGGAGAGGCCACAACAGTGAGAGGCCCGCGTACTGCAAAAAAAATGTCTGGTCAAAGAGATAAAAAATGAAGAAAGAAAATTACACAAAACCTATGAAGGGTGTAGTTTCTTGTCATGAAAATTGCATAAAAGTTTAGCTGAGGTAATGAATGTTTTTATAAATACCTTTGAGTTCTAAAATATCTGACATTTAAAAATGAAAGCATTTACAAATATAACTTTTTTAGTGTAGTAATGCTATAAGAACAACAGATTTTTATGAATTCAAATAATCATTTACTTAGCTAATATCTATAACATTTTTCTTCCTCAAAGGTATGCATTGGAATCTAGTATCATATATAATATTTGAATAAAATATAGACTAAATGCTTTTAGGTTATACTAAGGCTTTGATAATCACTTTCTAGTGATATTTAGACTACTATTTTACTGTTCCTCTATCATCAATACTAATTATTTAGGTTTATGGTATTTGAGGGAAATCCCCTCTTTTAGTCAGTCTGCCTCAGGTTCCCCATGTCTCCAAGGTCCCATCAGGACAGACCCTCTTTTGTCACCATAAAGCTTTCCCACTTCTCCGCCTGCCTGTAATTTGAGTCTCTGCCTAATGCAGTCAGTGGCAGTAGATGACTCCATTGCTGTCACTAAGTAGTGCTTGTTCTTGTTTGGATAATCTTTATCTCCACAGAGGCTAGTAAGTCAGGGAGCAAATAAAAGACTCGCAATAATAAAAAAAATTCAGAGTTAAGGATTCTGAGTGTGATAGTGGTGGTTGTCATGAGAAACATTTTCATCTTCTGACGTGGCATAGGCATTCTTTTTCAGGTAGTAAGTCGTACTTAGAAATGACTGTTTCAGGTCAGTAGTGAAATATATTCAGCTCTGTGTCATAATCAAAATTCCAAACTTGCATGAGTTTCTTCTTCATTTAAGAATGTGTGAAGGGTGACTGTGGGCTGTCTGTAAGTGGGTGACAGGATCAGCTGCCAGGGACATTGGAACAGAGCAGGCAGGAAGGCTGGGCAGGCCATAGCCCCAACAGTGGCCAAATAAATAGAGAAATTTTGGAACTTTGGGATTAAAGCATAGTATATTTGACAGAGGCTGCCTTTCCTTTCCCACACCCCACCCTCACATCCTACCATTCTCTCCTATGGTATGGTGCCAGATCTCATGTGTGTCAGGGGCAGGGGTGCTCTAATGTCATTCCAAGCTTTGCTCT
Source organism: Delphinus delphis (assembly GCF_949987515.2). NCBI lineage: Eukaryota > Metazoa > Chordata > Mammalia > Artiodactyla > Delphinidae > Delphinus > Delphinus delphis. The sequence goes on along the minus strand of NC_082689.1, from coordinate 23,667,551 downwards.
TGTCTTCAATCTCAGCATGTAAGTGTGCATCTCTCAAGATAGTTTGCCTCCTTTCATTAGCAATCAATTCTTGGGTTTTAGTCTACATATAAAAGTTTTATCGTGTGTCCTCTGTATAAAAGTGAAGAAAAAATAGGGTAGGAGGAATGTTTTATTCACTTTTGCAATTTTAAAAGCAGTTACTTAATGAATTTTTCTGACATTTTGCCTTTTCATTCAGGCAAAGTCAGGAAATCATTTTGGGTTTAAGTCAGAAAAAACTAGTTTAGATCGTTTGAACAAAATAACCTTAATACATGGAATTGATTACATAGGTGACAGAAGAGCTAAGATGTCATCTAGGGGACAGGAAGACAACTCAGAGATTGTCAACGGCAGGACACTTTTTTTGTGTTGGAGGCACAGTGGGAGAGCATTGTTACCAGCCTCGAGGAACTGGGTCCATCAGGTAGGAGGACTGTGAAGGAGGAGGCTGTCTTGTAGGAGCTGGAGATATGCGAGGGATGCAGGGCATGGGGGGAGGAACTTCTAACACACAATACCAGGGGAGGGATTAGAAAAAAACTCATTAATTAATATGTATGTGACAGAAATATTTATAGCTGAATAGTTTATTTCCAGCCATGACATATACTTGATATACTTCTTCCTTCTTTTAGTTCTCATTCAGGGTTTGTGTTTTGCTTAGCCAGTGCTCATTGGAGTTCTTTATGTGGTGAGTGGACCCATATCTTTAATCCTGAAAGGTCTGAGTATTTAGTGGTCCTGCTATCTTGGATTGTTATAGTTTTCCATTGATATTTACTACTTAACGTGGATGTACTAAGGGTGTCCCAGATTTTTTTCTGGGTTCCAGAAGGTCCTCTCCAAATCCATCATTTAGCAGCAACCATGTCAAAAAGTACAAAACAGTCACACAAATCTCTGAATCACTAGATGTCAGACTTAGTTTTAATCTGATGATGCCTTCCCTCTGTGCCACAATAGACGCACCTTTCTCTTTTGAACTAAGCCATTGAATAGCAGAGCCTAAGGTTGCTGGCACAGGAGGCAAACTCTTTGCAGGTTGGTTATGAGATGTAATAATTAGAGGGGCTACATCTGTTGCTGTGAACCCTTGGTTTCTGTGACTGTGTGAAAACAACACTGGTGGCGTTTCTAAACTAACACTGCAGCTGATTTTTTAATAAGCTATTCTGCTATTCCATCAGGGCATCTGTTTCTGCGGGATGGCCTATCATTAATTCTGTGGGTGTTAGCCCATAACCATATTTCTTGTACTGTAAAATGCATACTTTGGTCATAAGCATGAATTGTATTTCATGACAATGTATAAGGGAATTTCTAAGTATTTGGATTGTGGTGCACTCAGAGCAGTGAAAGCAAATATCCCATCTGAAATAGTAGTTGCCATTGTAGACCACGCCTTACTAATTTTACAGTAATCCATAGTCATTTTGTGAGAGCCATCAATTTTCTGCAAAGGCTGAACTGGTAATTAATGAGGATGCGATGGATATCTATCCTCTATATCTTTCCACTACTTTATTGTGGCACACATTTCTGTAATTCCCACAGGACTGTGATTTGCTTTTAGTTTACTCTTTTGGTAGGTTAATTTCTAGGGCTTCTGCTTGATCCTTCCTACCATAGTAGCACTTACTTCATAAAACAGTGAGCCAATGAGGAGATTTTACTAATTGACTAGTATGTCTATTCCAGGTGTACAGTCAGAAACTGAGGAAGTAACCAGGGAACAAGTCCACAAACCCACTGGGTTTACTGCGAAACAGACTGGAGCCAAAATACCATTTATCATGAGGCTATCATAACCTCCTAGTCTGACTATTGGATGGTGTTTTTATGTTTCCAGTAAAGGGAATGCACTCAAAGTTAATATCTAATTATCTCTGAAAGGTCTAAGGTAAAAGAATTGCCCTTGTAAATGGCTACTGTCCCTTCAGGGAAGACTTGGAAGGTGATTTAGAGTCATGTTTTTGTTTCCTAAGTGAACCTTGCATGATATGATGAATACATATTTGTCCAGTGAAAACAGATCAGTAACCCCTCCAAAATGAGAGGTTCAAAATAATGTCTGCCACCAGGTGGCAGGCTGGCTTCGCATGGTGAGGCGCCATAGCAAGGGTTCCACGTTGGCTTCTGCTGTTGGCAAGCTGGACATTTAAAAGCACTGAGTGGTGGCCAATAAATTTTGCTTAGGGAAAGTCCTTGTTACTGAGCCTGTGCATAGTCTTCATACTTGAAGACTTCATAGCTTATCGGGCCAGAGCAGTAGGGGGTCCTCTTTGGCAGAATTATAATCCAGTGACTGTCCATTCGTAGCAGAGATGGCATTATCATGCAAGCCCATCTAGAAACTAGGCTAGATGTTTCTTCTTTCTCTGTTACCTGGTCATTGTGAACTCACAAAGCCATAGGTATAGTAGGACATATGGCATTGAAACGAGAGTGGAAATTTGGGATTTTAAGCTGCCAGCTCATGTAATTTACTTGTACCTTTCTGAAGTGCTCAAGCACAATTTCAATTATAATTATTCCTTTTTAAGATGAACTGGGATTTTTTGCATGTCCAGAATCATGGCTTTGAGGACATACAGCATTCCTAGGTCATGAAAAATAACTCAGGTCATAAGTCCTTAGACTCTACCAGAGCTCAGGAGCATACTGGGATCTGACTCCTTTTAAAGGAGAACTGATAGGAATAGTGATCAACAGAGATGAGCATGCCTTTTCTCTAGAAGTCTAGAGGTCAGTACTGCAGTTCTGCTGGAGCTGTTTATAGTCTTTCTTACAGCATCCTTATTTTCCACAGATAATTTGAGCACCATTGGATCTGCTGGGCTATAAGACCAAAGGGGCAGGTAGGATGTCTTGTATCATACCCTGGACCTGTTGCAAAACTTTTCTTGGTCCAGACATCATTTAAACTATGTTCTTTGTTCAAGATAGAGGATACAATAAGCAGCAGCTTGCCTTTTGTTTAGAAGCATTATCTCAACATGCTCTAGTCAGAATTTTCTTGGTGTTTATTTCTTCTCTGGCACACATGTGTCTTATTAAGACATCTAGGGTACTTGCCACTTCTTGCTCACCAGACCCATTTAGGGTGATTTCATTTATATAGTGGAAAGTATAAGATGAGCAGGATTACTATAATTTGATGGTGAATAGAGAAATTTACATGGCCCTGAGGGAAAGGAGTTACGTTTACTTCTGTCTTTGCCATGTAGAGATAGGGGATTATATGGGAATATAATGGTAACTGCCACATCGACATCCTTTGGCAAATTTCTGCCAGCACTCCCCCCTGCCCTGCCTCAGTTTGCAATATTATTTTTGGTTATATTGATCAGAGAAGGGAGCAGTTTCAGAGCCATTCACTTGGCATTTCCAACTACAGCAACCTTTATTCCATAGGTCAAGAACTAATGATGGAGTTCTGACAGTTACCATGTATGTTCTTGCAAATTACTTATTTGGAGACTAAGGAAATGACAAGCAGGTGGGTTCATGGTTCCTATCTCAGGAGCCAGACCTGAGCCAATACTTTATTACCTGCTCTCCATATTCCTCAATGCTAATGGGGGGCATCATAACACTGTACATTCTTGAGTATCAATACCATGCTAGACCCTATTTCAACAATTTCAAATGTGTGGGGTATTCCTTCTTCTTCTGTGTGTGTAGCTGTCTGAGTAAATTATCATATATACTTGCTTTTGTGTTGTAGGATCCTTCTTCCTAGAGGCCTGGCCAAAAGGCTCAGTGTGTAAAAACTGGCTCGGGTCTGGAAATCAGGCAAGAGATTGTGGCTTTTTATGGGATGGCTGCCTTCAGCATCTTGATAATCAATCCTCAATTTCTTCTTGTTATACAGACTGAGCATTACCCTTGTTGGATTCCTATATTTCCCAAGCATTACCTTTGCTGGCCTGTAAGGATGTTGATTCTATTAATTATCTCCCTAGCTGTCTCTGGATCAGGCTCTCGCATAGCTACTCTGATCTTTTCCATAATTGTGCCCACCTTGCTTTTGATATTTACGTGCTCCCATCGGACCTTTCTTTTCACGGGCTCCTGTCATTCCCATTGGTTTCAGGGACCCTGGTTCTCTAATAACATCTACCATCATCCTAGAGGACAGCCACAACTGAGTTTCTCAGTGATGTTGCTGCCCCCCTCTCCAGCACAATCTTTGATGCTTTCATAGTTGCTATAGCCTCTGGACATCCTGTGGTTATCTCATGGGTTTTTCAGCCTTGAATAGTATGCCCACTGTCACATGCTCATTTATCTGAGTCTTTTGATGCTTTTTTCCACTATTTTTCATGGTAGATTTGGCATTTCTACTTTATTTAGCTAGGCCATCACTTTTTTGAAGCTTTTAGGAGCCCTCCTAGCATCTTACTAACACCAGCGTCTTTCCCAGGGGGCTAAATGCTATGTCAGAGGAGAGTAGTCCCATATTTATAAATTCTCCCTTGTCCAACTTTATGTTCTAGCTCCTTTGCCTCAACAGCCTCAGAATATAGGCCTACATGTACTCTCTTGGCACTCATAGGTACATGTTGGCTAATTCCTACAATTCCTTTGGGAGTAGTTCTTTTTCTGTCTAAACAGAGTCAGTACTTCCCTGGCTAGGTTATATTGTAAATTAAATGGATTTTGGTCAGTTGTCCAGTGATGAGGTGGGGAATATATTGTAAGAGGGGTATGAGCTGTCTTGCAAGGCAGAGGACTGAATTGCTTTTGGTCAAGGGAGGCATGCTAGCCTTTAACAGGGAGGATCAGGCCACTTTTTAGGTTTACAGAATAAAGGGAAATCTGAAGACAAGATTTTCAAGTGCTTTGTCTCAGATTTCTCTGTACCATCTCTATCTACTCTGTATATTTCCTCATGATTTTCTATCAAGCTATGTTCTTGTTGTCAAAATAAAACATTAAAAAAGAAAATATTTCATAAATACTATAGATGACTCAAATTAACTTGAGTTTTATTCTATAACTCTTTTTTGGAACTGAGAATACATTAATTTTCTCCACTAAATCCATGTAATAGAGTTGCTATTCCTAAAATGACTTTTCTAATTCCATAATATATTTTCAATTATAACTTCTTTGCTGATGACTTTCAAACCTACATATTGCCATACTTAGCTTTTATAATAATTTCCATTTTGATATAGTACCATTACCTCAAAATTAACATGACAATTCACAAATCATCATATTTCATAAATAGGCTAATTTCTTCATTTTTAAAATGCCTTTTTTTTTTTTTTTTTTTTTTTTTTTTTGCGGTACGCGGACCTCTCACTGCTGTGGCCTCACCCCTTGCAGAGCACAGGCTCCGGACGCTCAGGCTCAGCGGCCATGGCTCACGGGCCCAGCCGCTCCGCGGCATGTGGGATCTTCCCGGGCCGGGGCACGAACCCGTGTCCCCCGCACTGGCAGGCGGACTCTCAACCACTGCGCCACCAGGGAAGCCCTAAAATGCCTTTTAATAGTGTTTGCATTCTACTAATTCAGTCAGTTGAAAAATATGACATTATCATCTTTGATCCTATCCTTCCAGTGTCTCCCAAGCTCCCATTGATGCCTTTTTCACATTAATTGGTAGCTTCTGCACTTAAAAAAAATAAATTTATTTATTTTATTTATTTGTTTTTGGCTGTACTGAGTCTTTGTTGCTACGTGCGGGCTTTCTCTAGTCGCGGCGAGCGGGGCCTACTCTTCATTGTGGTGCGCGGGCTTCTCATTGCGGTGGTTTCTCTTGTTGTGGAGCACGGGCTCTAGGTGCATGGGCTTCAGTATTTGTGGCTCGTGGGCTCAGTAGTTGTGGCTCGTGGGCTTAGCTGCTCCAAAGCATGTGGGATCTTCCCAGACCAGGGATCAAACCCGTGTCCCCTGCATTGGCAGGTGGATTCTTAACCACTGCGCTACCAGGGAAGCCCAGGTTCTGCATTTTTAAATGGAGGTGGGGGTGGTGAAGGGAGATTTAGGGGTTCAAAATCTGATTGTAAAGGGTCTAACAAACTTATCTGGAAGCTTCATTCGCAGAGCAAATTTACTTAAATTAATGTTTATTTTGGTTGGATTTGGGGGATCTGGTAGAGGTTATAGGGGACTTTCAAAAACCACCTTCAAACCACCTATTGCTCTACTCCTTTTTCCTTTTAATTATGACTCCCACCCTTCTAAAGCTGGTCTCTGTGGACTACCTTAGCTGCTTCCTAGACTGTTCTCCAGTAGTCCATTCCGTGTGGTATTGAATAATTCTTCCTTAAATGTGCCTTTGTAAACTGGATTAATCCTCCTTAGACAATTGTATATATTTACTTCTCAAGCCAGTTAGCTATCTGGCTTCCTGATATTCCATGTTAATTTCTCTGTATTTTTCTATAACATATGAGATTGTACTCTAAAGTAAATTCTTATGGTTTAAACTATCTTTTTTTGAATTAAGGAAACGAATTGTGTTCATAGTGGAAAAGTGGTTTTTCTTCTTTCTTTAAGCCAATCAGTGAGTTACTAAAATAGTCAACGGGTTAGTTTTTGTGAAGATAACTATACTTTATAACGTACTTTCTTTCTATCTGTGAAATATATTTTACTCTAAAAGAAATAAGAATCATTATGCAGTTAATTGAATGTCTTTTGCAATCACATAAGTCACAGTTAAGAGAAAGAAATTACTACTTTAATGAGACTTTGAATGATTATGCAGGTGAAACTTTAAATGTATCAACATATTTATTAAAGAGAAGTGAAATAGAAGAATTCCATATAGATTTGAATAGATTTAAATAGATTTGAGTAGATTTAAAAGGTAATATTAGATGTAGAATGTATTTTTTCATTGTAGAGGGAAAAAAAGAGAATCACATGGAATCCACTGTAGTTCAAATATGTTGCTTTAATTACTTGCTGAAGAGTTAAATTTGGAGCTAGATTACAATTTTTGTATGTTAAAAATCTACCACACACTTTGTGTCCTGACCTGTGTACTCAGTGATGATTCAGGAAAAGTGATAAAACACACACACACACACACACACACACACACACACACACACACACACAAACACAAAACATACCACTGAAAGTATTTCAAGAAATCGGGGAAAATATTAGGAAAGATAAGGGACTGCTAACTGTCCCTTCCATCCTTTTGCTGCCTGATTTATTTCTTAACCTCTTTGGGGTTGGAGTATAGACATGCTCTTTTAAATGAAAAAATCCTATCTAGATTGTTATGCTTCTATCTGAACACAGATTAATATTTTAATACCCCTTATATGTTTTTGTTGGAAACCATGCTTTAAAGTATTGTAAAAATATTATCAAGAAAACATTAATAATTTTTATCCAAATGGGTAAGAACAGAGGACAAGCTGGGAAGGATATATAAACATTGCAATATGTACAACAAAATTTACACAATATTTTATATCTTAAATATTTAAAAATCAAATTTAGAAATAGATACCTGTTACATTTTGGGAAATATTCATGTTTTCTTTATATTTAAATAGAATTTAAGAATCTTATTAAAGGAGCAATTAAAAAGCCTATACTAAAATTTGTAGATTACTTACGCAGCCAAAAGCTGGTTTAGCAACAACTATTCAGAGCTTATTATAAGGAAAACTTTAGCTAAATTTTAGATATTTCCCTAAAAATAGCTTTTAATTACAGTTAATAATTTAAGTTACATTATTTTTTAATCATTTAATTTTGTTTATTAATCAATAAACATGTAATATAAGAATGGCTTTTCAAAACCTAGCTTATACTACCAATATAGTTATTAAAATAACTACTTTCTCATAAGCTATGGATGAGTTTTCATATGCTATTGATTAGTTTTTATACTTGTCCATTTATCCTAACTTCTTTTAGGTCTTAGAAATTGTGCATGTATATATGTGTATCTCTATATATCACATATATGTTTTGTTAAGGGAGAAAATTACTTTTTATCCTTAATTTAATACTTTTATAACTTATTCTTGTATGAGTTAACTATCACAATCCATTTTTTTCCTTCAGCATAGCGTCTGTGTAGCATGTACTTTGTCAGAAACTGTTTTAGAGTTTGAATTATTTGGAAGCCTAGTCTGTATGTGAAACACAGGTCTACCACTTATTACTTGTACAAACCTGGGCAAATTACTTGACTTATATGCTTCCATCTTTATAAATTGGGAAGAATAGTATGTGCATCAACAGGTGTTTGTCATGATTCAATGAAATAACATAAGTAATATATCTAGCACAGTACCTGTTACAGAGTTGATATGAATTAAAGGATAGTGTTCCTGTAGAAAAGGTTATTTACCAGGAGAAGATAAATAATACTTAATTGCTAATACTATTTTATTCTTTTGTGTTAAACATGATATGGGTAACACTGAATAGAAGTCTGTTAACACTTCTAGATTCATTACTTTTTTAACCATTTTTGTCATTTCATTATATAATGGCCTGAATAATTTAGCAATAGCTTTCTTTGATTGTATGTGCTTTCCCTGATTCAGATTTTATCCGCACTGAGATATGGACATTAGTGCATTAAGGTGGCTAATTCTGATCTTCTAATGTTTACATGTTTGCTGTTATATGTGTGAAAGTGCTACTATGCTTATAAAAATTGTACACAACTCTCAACTTCTTTAGGTGCTATTTTATATTTTGATTCACTTAATGAAAACATGGAATCTTATTTAATATCTTTGCCATGATATCTGTTGGTGTTTATATGAAATAGATTATAGTTTAAATATAATGATATGAAAATGTAAAGAGGAGAGAAAGGTCCCTTCAACTCTGGTATGTCAGCGTATGTCATCATGTTGTGTTTTGCCACACTGGCCATGGTAATGGTGCACTTCAAAAGCAATTAAACACACTTACATGCTGATACCTTGCCTTATTAGAGCGAGTTTAGTCGCATTTTGTATTGTATTCTTGAATATTGCTAAGCAGTTATTACTGCTTTTGCCTGAAGTATTGTGATTCTGGCACCAACCAAGGATCTGGTTGACATTTGGCCAATAATTATGAATATTACATTAAAATGTTAAATCATTCTATTTACCAGACATAAAGTTGAAAAAAAGGAAATTAGTTTTGTATTATTTTTAGAGTTTAGAAATATGGAATGCATTAAAAAGTCTAAAACCATGCGCAAATAGGAATTTTAATGCCTATAATTTGATATGTTTTGTTTAATGTTTTTATGTTTTGTTTAATGTTTTAATAATTTTGAATGTTTTTAACAGTTGAAATAATTCATTAAAAATCCCTAAGGAAATACATCAATCAAAATATTTATTCATAATATCGTGCCATGTTAAATGTATAAGGATTAAGTCAACTTGTTTATAATTCTGATCTGAGTAGAAAATCAAATAAATGGAAATACATTATTACACTAAATATATTCTGCTTTACATAAAAAGGAGTAGATGTTAATCAGAATGATAGTAATTAAGAAATACTAATTATTCTCAGGTTTTTAACTCTCCTATTTATTTTGAATTATGCGTAAGCATGAAGGATTTAGAAAATACAATAATGAGATTGCAATGAAAAAAATGCTTAGGTTTTTACATTTTCAAAACTTCAGTCAATATCAATATCTACAGTTTAAAATATAAATGTGTTCAAGTAATATTTCCTTAATCTAATATACTGTATTTGACTATAATATATAAATTATATGTTATATGTATTTACATATATATATATATAAATAACATAAATGCAAGTTATAGACTATGTATCTAGTCTTATACAACTTGCTTTTTCTTTTTGGTGTTTTATTTCTAAGATTCTTCCACATTCTTATATGAGGCTTGTAATTCATTTCACACTATTTACTTTTCTCTTCTGTTATTAATGGATGTTCAAGTTGTTTTCAAAATCCTGGTCCAATAAACATGCTGCCATGAATATTCTTGTACACACCTCCAGGTGCACATATGCAAAGTTTTCTGTAGGATATTAATCTAGGAGTAGAATTGTTGGAGAGATGAGGATTTAACTAGATGATGTCATATTCTTCTTGAAATTAGTTGGACATGTCTACAAACCCATACATAGAATTCCTCTTACTCTATGTCCTTTCCAACACTTGGTATTACCAGGGTTCTTTATTTTTGCCAATCTAATAAGTAAAACATGTTACCACATGGGGTCTTAATTTTCATTTTTCTGATTAATAATTAAATTTAACAGGTTCCCTTTTGTTTACAGACATTTCATATGTTAGATGCTTTGAAATGTCAGTTCATATCTTTTGCCCATTTTTTATTAGGTTCTTGATCTCTGAAGAATATTTGCAGTGTATTTTAGGTATTGATTCCTAGGTCCATTGCATGATTGTAGAAATCTTGTCACAGATGGTGACTTATATTTTCTATTTCTTTATAGTGTCTTTAATGAATAAAAGTTCTTCATTTTTTTATGTTTTACACCTTAAATATATATGATTTTTATTTTTAAAAAAGTAACCCAGCTAAAAGTTCTTCATTTTAATGTAGGTAAATTTATCAATACTTTCTTTTATGGTAACACTTATTGTCATTTGCGTAAGAGATCCTTTCCTACGCCAAAATCAGAATGCTTTGCTTGAATATTTTCTTTTAGTAATTTTGTTTATTATATTTCCTTTTACCAAATAATTTGTGGGTAATTCCTAAAAATATAGGTATTCTCTTACATACACACAATATGATATTTATTTTTTTATCTTATTTTTAAACATCTTTATTGGAGTATAATGGCATTAAATGGTGTGTTAGTTTATGCTGTATAACGAAGTGTATCAACTATACATATATCCCCATATCTCTTCCCTCTCTCCCTATCCTACCCCTCTAGGTGGACACAAAGCACCTAGCTGATCTCCCTGTGCTATGTGGCTGATTCCCACTAGCTATCTATTTTACATTTGGTAGTGTATATATGTCCATGCCACTCTCTCATTTCGTCCCAGCTTACCCTACCCTCTCCCCATGTCCTCAAGTCCATTCTCTATGTCTGCATCTTTATTCCTGTCCTGCCCCTACGTTCTTCAGAACCACTTTTTCTTTTCTTTTGGATTCCATATATATGTGTTAGCTTACGGTATTTGTTTTTCTCTTTCTGACTTACTTCCCTCTATATGACAGACTCTAGGTCCATCCACCTCATTACAAATAACTCAATTTTGTTTCTTTTATTGGCTGAGTAATATTCCATTGTATATATGTGCCACATCTTCTTTATCCATTCATCTCTTGATGGACACTTAGGTTGCTTCCATGTCCTGGCTATTGTAAATAGAGCTGCAATGAACATTGTGGTACATGAATCTTTGAATTATGGTTTTCTCAGGGTACATGCCCAGTGGTGGGATTGCTGGGTCGTATGGTAGTACTATTTTTATTTTTTTAAGGACCCTCCATACTGTTCTCCATAGTGGCTGTATTAATTTACATTCCCACCAACAGTGCAAGAGGGTTCCCTTTTCTCCATACCCTCTCCAGCATTTATGGTTTGTAGATTTTTTTGATGATGGCCATTCTGACTGGTATGAGGTGATACCTCATTGAAGTTTTGATTTACATCATTCTCTAATGATTACTGATGTTGAGCATCCTTTCACGTGTTTGTTGGCAATCTGTATAACTTCTTTGGAGAAATGTCTATTTGGGTCTTCTGCCCATTTTTCGATTGGGTTGTTTGTTTTTTGATACTGAGCTGCATGAGCTGCTTGTAAATTTTGGAGATTAATCCTTTGTCAGCTGCTTCATTTGCAAATATTTTCTCCCAGTCTGAGGGTTGTCTTTTGGTCTTGTTTATGGTTTCCTTTGCTGTGCAAAAGCTTTGAAGTTTCATTAGGTCCCATTTGTTTATTTTTGTTTTTATTTCCATTTCTCTAGGAGGTGGGTCAAAAAGGATATTGCGGTGATTTATGTCATAGAGCATTCTGCCTGTGTTGTCCTCTAAGAGTTTTATAGTGTCTGGCCTTACATTTAGATCTTTAATCCATTTTGAGTTTATTTTTGTGTATGGTGTTAGGGAGTGTTCTAACTTCATTCTTTACATGTAGCTGTCAGGTTTTCCCAGCACCACTTATTGAAGAGGCTGTCTCCTTCAGTTTGTTAATATGGTGTATCACATTGATTGATTTGCGTATATTGAAGAATCCTTGCATTCCTGGAATAAACCCCACTTGATCATGGTGTATGATCCTTTTAATGTGCTTTTGGATTCTGTTTGCTAGTATTTTGTTGAGGATATTTGAATCTGTGTTCATCAGTGAAATTGGCCTGTAGTTTTCTATTTTTGTGACATTTTTGTCTGGTTTTGGTATCAGGATGATGGTGGCCTCGTAGAATGAGTTTAGGAGTGTTCCTCCCTTGGCCATATTTTGGAAGAGTTTGAGAAGGATAGGTGATAGCTCTTCTCTAAATGTTTGATAGAATTCAGTTGTGAAGCCATCTGGTCCTGGGCTTTTGTTTGTTGGATAATTTTTACTCACAATTTCATTTTCAGTGCTTGTGATTGAACTGTTTATATTTTGTATTTCGTCCTGGTTCAGTCTTGGAAGTTGAGCTTTTCTAAGAATTTGTCCATTTCTTCCAGGCTGTTCATTTTATTGGCATAGATTTGCTTGTAGTAATGTCTCATTATCCTTTGTATTTCTGCAGTGTCAGTGGTTACTTCTCCTTTTTCATTTCAAATTCTACAGATTTGGGTCTTCTCCCTTTTTTTCTTGATGAGTCTGGCTAATAGTTTATCATTATTTTTTATCTTCTCAAAGAACCAGCTTTTAGTTTTATTGATCTTTGCTATCGTTTCCTTCATTTCTTTTTCATTTATTTCTGATGTGATCTTTATGATTTCTTTCCTTCTGCTAACTTTGGAGTTTTTTGGTTCTTCTTTCTCTAATTGCTTTAGATGTAAGTTTAGGTTGTTTATTTCAGGTGTTTCTTGTTTTTTGAGGTAGGATTGTATTGCTATAAACTTCCCTCTTAGAACTGCTTTTGCTGCATCCCATAGGTTTTGGGTTGTCATATTTTCATTGTCATTTGTTTCTAGGTATTTTTTGATTTCCTCTTTGATTTCTTCAGTGATCTCTTGGTTATTAAGTAGTGTCTTGTTTAGCCTCCATGTGTTTGTATTTTTTACAGATTTTTTCCTGTAATTGATAATCTAGTCTCATAGCGTTGTGGTCAGAAAAGATACTTGATAGAATTTCAATTTTCTTAAATTTACTAAAGCTTGATTTGTGATCCAAGATATGATCTATCCTGGAGAATGTTACATGAGCTCTTGAGAAGAAAGTATATTCTGTTGTTTTTGGATGGAATGTCCTATAAATATCAATTAAGTCCATCTTGTTTAATGTATCATTTAAAGCTTGTGTTTCTTTATTTATTTTCATTTTGGATGAGCTGTCCCTTGATGAAAGTGGGGTGTTAAAGTCCCCTACTATGATTGTGTTACTGTCGATTTCCCCTTTCATGGCTGTTAGCTTTTGCCTTGAGGTGCTCTTATGTGGGGTACATAAATATTTACAATTGTTATATCTTCTTCTTGGATTGTTCCCTTGATCATTACGTAGTGTCCTTCTTTGTCTCTTCTAATAGTCTTTATTTTAAAGTCTACTTTGTCTGATATGAGAATTGCTACTCCAGCTTTTTTTGATTTCCATTTGCATGGAATATCTTTTTCCATCCCCTCACTTTCAGTCTGTATGTGTCCCTAGGTCTGAAGTGGGTCTCTTGTAGACAGCATATATGTGGGTCTTATTTTTGTATCCGTTCAGCCAGTCCATGTCCTTTGGTTGGAGCATTTAATCCACTTGTATTTAAGGTAGCTATTGATATGTATGTTCTTATTACCATTTTCTTAATTGTTTTGGGTTTGTTATTGTAGGTCTTTTCCTTCTCTTTTGTTTGCTGCCTAGAGAAGTTCCTTTAGCATTTGTTGTAAAGCTGGTTTGGTGGTGCTGAACTCTCTTACCTTTTGCTTGTCTGTAAAGGTTTTAATTTCTCCATCAAATCTCAATGAGATCCTTGCTGGGTAATCTTGGTTGTAGGTTTTTCCCTTTCATCACTTATAATATGTCCTGCCACTCCCTCCTGGCTTGCAGAGTTTCTGCTGAAAGATCAGCTATTTACTGTATGGGGATTCCCTTGTATGTTATTTCTTGTTTTTCCCTTGCTGCTTTTAATATTTTGTCTTTAATTTTTGAAAGTTTAATTAATATGTGTCTTGGCATGTTTCTCCTTGGATTTATCCTGTATGGGACTCTCTGTGCTTCCTGGAGTTCATTGACTATTTCCTTTTCCGTATTAGGGAAGTTTTCAGCTATAATCTCCTCAAATGTTTTCTCAGTCCCTTTCATTTTCTCTTCTTCTGAGACCCCTATAGTCTGAATTTTGGTGCATTTAATATTGTCCTAGAGGTCTCTGAGACTGTCCTCAGTTCTTTTCATTCTTTTTTCTTCATTCTGCTCTGCAGTAGTTATTCCCAGTATTTTATCTTTTAGGTCACTTGTCCGTTTTTCTGCCTCATTTAGTCTGCTATTGATTCTGTCTAGAGAAGTTTTAATTGCATTTATTGTGTTGTTCATCATTGTTTGTTTGCTCTTTAGTTCTTCTAGCTTCTTGTGAAACGTTTTTTGTATTTTCTCCATTCTGTTCCCAAGAATTTGGATCACCTTTACTACCATTACTCTGAATTCTTTTTCAGGTAGACTTCTTATTTCCCTTTAATTTGTTTGGTCTGGTGGGTTTTTACATTGTTTCTTCATCTGCTGTGTGTGTTTCTGTGTCTTCTCATTTTGCTTTTCTTACTCTGTTCGGGATCTCCTTTTTGCAGGCTGCAGTTTCGTAGTTCCTGTTGTTTTTGATGTGTGCCCCCCTTGGCTAAGGTTGGTTGCTGGGTTGGGTAGGCTTCCTGGTGGAGGGGACTGGTGCCTCTGTTCTGGTGGTTGAGGTTGTATCTTGTCTTTCCGGTGTGCAGGACCACATCCGGTGGTGTATTTTGGGGTGTCTGTGACCTTATTATGATTTTAGACAGCCTCTCTGCTAATGGGTGGGGCTGTGTTCCTGTCTTGCTAGTTGTTTTGCATAGGGTATCCAGCAGTGTAGCTTTCTGGTTGCTGAGTGGAGCTGGGTCTTAGCATTGAGATAGAGATCTCTGGGAGAACTTTTGACATTTGATATTACGTGGAGCTGGGAGGTCTCTGGTGGACCAATATCCTGAACTCGGCTCTCCCACCTCAGAGGCACAGGCCTGACACCTGGCTGGGGCACCAAGACCCTGTCAACCACACGGCTCAGAAGAAAAGGGAGAAAAAAACACAAAGAAAGAGTGAAAAAATAAAATAAAGTTATTAAAATAAGAAATAAAAAAATTATTGAAAATAAAAAAAAATTTTAAAGTAATAAAAAATAAAAAAGAAAGAAAGAAGAGAGCAACCAAACCAAAAAAGAAATCCACCAATGATAACAAGCACTAAAAACTATACAAAATGAAAAAAAAAACAGACAGGCGGAACCCTAGGACAAATGGTAAAAGTGAAGCTATACAGACAAAATCACACAAAGAAGCATACACATACATGGGCACAAAAAGAGAAAAAGGAAAAAATATGTATTATAAAAAGAAAAGAAAAAAGCAACCCAATCAATAAACAAATCTACCAGTGGTAATAAGCTGTATATACTAAACAAAAAAAAAACTTAAAACCAAAACCAAATTAGACGCATAAAGCAAACCCCAAGTCTACAGTTCCTACCAGAATCCACCGCCTCAATTTTGGAATGATTTGTTGTCTATTCAGGTATTCCAGAGATGCAGGGTATATCAAGTTGATTGTGGAGATTTAATCCGCTGTTCCTGACGCTGCTGGGAGATATTTCCCTTTCTCTTTGTTCGCACAGCTCCTTGGGTTTAGCTTTGGATTTGGCCCTGCTTCTGCGTGTAGGTCACCGGAGGGCTCTGTTCCCCACCCAGACAGGACGGGGTTAAAGTAGCAGCTGATTAGAGGACTCTGGCTCACTCATGTCGGGGGGAGGGAGGAATATGAAATGCAGGACGAGCCTGAGGCGGCAGGGGCAGGCATGACATTGCACCAGCCTGAGGTGTGCCGTGGTGTTCTCCCGGGGAAGTTGTCCTTGGATCATGGGACCCTGGCAGTGGCTGGCTGCAGAGGCTCCCGGTAGGGGAGGTGTGGATAGTGACCTGTGCTCGCACACAGGATTCTTGGTGGCTGCAGCAGCAGCCTTAGCATCTCATGCCATTCTCTGGTGTCTGTGCTTGTAGCCGTGGCTCATGCCCATCTCTGGAGCTCGTTTAGGCTGTGTTCTGAATCCCCTCTCCTCGCTCACCCCGAAACAATGGTCTCTGCCTCTTAGGCAGTTCCAGAGTTTTTCCCAGACTCCCTCCCAGCTAGCTGTGGCGCGCTAGCCCCCTTCAGGCTGTGTTCACACAGCCAACCCTAGTCTTCTCCCCGGGCTCTCACCTCTGAAGCCCCAGCCTCAGCTCCCAGCCCCCAACCGCCCTGGCAGGTGCGCAGACCAGCCTCTCAGGCTGGTGAGTGCTGGTCGGCACTGATCCACTGTACAGGAATCTCTCCGCTTTGCCCTCCACACCCCTGTTGCTGTGCTCTCGTCCGTGGCTATGAAACTTCCCCCCTTCCCCCATCTCCGCCAATGAAGGGGCTTCCTCGTGTGGTGAAAGGTTTCCTCCTTCACAGCTCCCTCCCAGAGGTGCAGGTCCTGTCCCTATTCTTTTGTGTCTGTGTTTTCTTTTTTCTTTTCCCCTACCCAGGTACTTGGGAGTTTCTCACCTTTTGGGAAGTCTGAGGTCTTCTGCCAGCATTCAGTAGGTGTTCTGTAGGAGTTGTTCCACATGTAGGTGTATTTTTGATGTA
Source organism: Delphinus delphis (assembly GCF_949987515.2). Lineage (NCBI taxonomy): Eukaryota > Metazoa > Chordata > Mammalia > Artiodactyla > Delphinidae > Delphinus > Delphinus delphis. The sequence continues at coordinate 23,650,591 of NC_082689.1, read as the reverse complement.
TTTGTGGGGAGGAAGGTGATCTCCACCTCTTACTCCTTTGCCATCTTGAAGGTCCCTCTCCTGATATTTAAATCAAGCAATTAACATTGATACAGTACTATTTAATCTATAGAAATTATTTAAAGTTTTCTGTGTTCTACTAATGTCTTTAATTTTTTGAAACCAACCTTTTTATTTTGAGATAGTTGTAGATTCACATGCAGTTGTAAATAATAATTCAGCGAGATCTTGTATATTCTCTATCTACTTTCCTTCAGTTGTAACATCTTGCAAAACTAAAGTACAATATCACAATCCCCAATTGACCTTGATCCAATCAAGGTGTAGAAGAGTTCCATCACTGCAAGCATCCCTAGTGTTGCTCTTTTATAGTCATGTCCACTTTTCTCTCTCTATTCCACTCCCTCTAATCCCTAACCATAGAAACCACTAATTTCTTTTCCAGCTGTATAATATTGTCATTTCAAGATTGTTATTTAAGTGGAATCATACAGTATTTAACTTTGGAGTTGACTTTTGTACTCAGCATCATTCCCTTAAGATTCATCCAAGCTGTTGCATGGGTCAATAGTTATTTTTCTTCCTAAGTAGTTGTTAATCCTTTTTTAAATATTTGGTAGAATTCTCCAAAGACCATCTGGGCCAGAAGATTTCTTTTTTGGGGGCTTTTAAATTACAAATTTAATCTTTTTAAGGATTATAGGGCTATTCAGATTATTTCATCTTAATTGAGTTTTGGTTGTGTTTTTTGAACTTGTTAAGTTTATGAGTATACAGTTGTTCATAACATTCCATTGTTATACTTTTAATAACTGTATGATCTATGGTGAGTTCCTCTATTCCAGTGTTTTGGACATTTGTTATTTGTATCTTTTGCCTTTTTATTTTTGTCAGTCTTGCTAGGTAGAATTTTATCAATTTTACTGACTTTTTAAAAAAAATGAACTACCTTTTTGTTTTGTGATTTTCTGAATTGTTTTCTTATTTTCAATGTCATTGATTTCTGCTTTTATCTGTATTATTTCTTTTATTCTTCCTCCAGCTTTGAGTTTCTTGTGCTCCTTTTTGAGTTATAAACTTAAATTATTAATTTGAGACATTTCTTCTTTTGTAATATAAGCATATAGTGCTATAAATAGCCCTCTCAACACTGCTTTAGCTGCATACCCCGTATCTTGATATATTATACTTTCATTTTCATTCAGTTCTATGTATTTTTATTTTTATTTTCTTTGAGACTTGCTCTTTGACCTTTGGATTATTTACAAGTGTGGTGTTTAATTTCCATGTGTTTTAGAGATTTTCCTGTTTTCTTTGTGGTACTGATTTCTAGTTTGATTTGATTATGGTAAGAGAATACATTACCTTTTGTTTCCAGGTTAGGGGTCAGACATGAGTCACCTTCTGTTCAGTAGGGAATGGTAAAATGTCCTACCACTATGCTCTTCCTTTCATCCTGGTATCTTGAACTATTAGTTTACATTCCTATTTCCCCCTTTCACAGTTCTGCTTTTATTGTGCCTTGCGTTATTTCCATGGTTTCTAGTTGTTCTTAGGGAAGAGGATGGGGAGAGTTAAGTCTACTCCATCTAGTCTCAATTGGATGTCTCATCATAAAAGTTTGCTTTCCAGTTGCAATATTGAAATTACCTTGAAATTGAAATTTTTATGTGGAGTGTAGTAGGAATCCAGTTTCACTTGGTTTCGCTCAGATAATTGCCTATTTCAGCACAATTTGTTATATGGTTCTTCTTTTTCCCAATGGTCTGCAAGTACCAGCTCTGTCATTTAACTGGTTTCTGTGTATACACTGGTTTGCTTTTGGACTTTCTTTTATGTTCCATTGGTGAATTTGTTTACTTCCTTGTCAGAACCATATTTTTTAAAATAAATTTGACATGTAACATTGTATAAGTTTAAGGTAGACAAAGTGTTACTTGTGTTACTTTGATACATTTATATATTATAAGCTGATTGTCAGTATAACGATATTTATCACATTACATTATTATAGTACAATATTATTGTCTATATTCATTATACTGTACATTAGATCTCTATGGCTATTTATTATTCATTACAAGTTTGTATTCTCAACACCATTACTTTCACTCCACCCTCCATCCCCTGGTAACCACCAGTTTACTCCCTTTTTCAAAAAAGTTTTAACTTGTTTAGATCCCACCTATAAGTGATATCATACAATACACTGTACTTTTAAATTATTATAGTTTTTAATAAGTTTGGATATATCTTAGGGCGATTGCCTCAACCTTATTCTTGTTCTTCAGAAGCGTATTCCTATTCTGTAGTTCTCCATAAATTTGAGACTTTTATTAGCATAGCTTTGGTTTTATAGATTGATGTAGAGATAACTGACATAATTATGATATTGAGTGTTTCAAAGCATGAATGGACATGGTTTATCTCCCCATATATTTGGTTTTTAAAAAAGTGTCTTTCAAAACATTTTTATACTTTTTTCCATACAGATCTTATACATGTTTTTGTTAAATATAAGTACCTAATAATTTTTGCTATTGTAAATGATATTTACAAGTAGTTAAAATAAATAACTTTTTCCTTCACTGGCCTTGAGGCCTCCAACAGAAATCAAGAGGGCGCCTGTGAGCTCAGTGCAAGATCAGCCCTCTGCCCAACTCCATGCCTCCATCATCAGGAGTGGAGAGGGAACTCTCAAACTTGGAATAAGATCACACCTCTTCAGGACATCTTTGGCAGGAGACAACAGAGTGCCCAAGCACTCAGAGTAAGACCACCTGTCTACAGGACATCATACCTCTGTCAGCAGGAGCCAAAGGGGAGATTCTGAGCAACACCTGTTTCTGGCCTCTTCTCCCCCAGACCTCTTTCTTCAACACCCATACCCTTTATCCTGTACTTTTTAGTCTTCATAAGGAGCCTAGGGCTCCCAGTTCATCATATATTCCAGAGCTCTAATCCTCCCTAAGGCTCCTTATGTCACTTTTTCTGACCCAATCTCTTCTTCTCCTTTCCTGACTCTCAAATCTTTTTCTGTGTACCCTCTGGAACTTAAGATCATTGACTAGCAAAATCCTCTATATTTTTAACTTGTACTGTGAATGTTCCCTTCACCTTCTGTGCTAATGGAAATTTAGCTTTTCTCTGCTTATAGTTTCTCCTGCAGCCAGGCAGGTTCTCTTCGGGGAAAAAAAGCCTTGATTTGTAGTATCTTTCAGGTTCTGTGCTATAAATACTCATGCCATAGCCGTTCAGGCTACCATCTTTTTTCATCAAATGTGGAGTTGAGAAGTGACATCCATAACCAGCTCTCCTGAGATACCTCCGGTCTGCCTTGACCTGTAGCAGTCTCAAGGGTGATTTCTCTCTACTCCCCGCTCAACCATAGCATTGGATCTGTAGGTGAGATAAATGTCCCCTTTGCTTCTCGTTGCTGTTTTCAGTCCCTTCTTCTGCCCTCATTCATGAATACACCTTGCCTTGAATCTCATATCATCATGTTATCCTACTCAATAATAACTCTTTATTACAGGTACTTCTCAGATCATTTTTTTTGTAAAATAAAAAAAAATTAATCACTGTGACATTGTCACTTTTGTAAAAAGATTACTGCCATAATTTTATTTAGATATTCACATGGATGATCCTCTGACACTCTGGACTTTCAGTTCCTCGATAGCCTCTTCTTTAAGTGATCCTGTTCTCCATCCATTCTCAGCCACTCACTTTTGGTCATTCCTCAGGCCTTGCTATTACCAATAACTGCCATACATTTTCATTTTCTTTGCTGTTTGCTCCTTATCTCCCCAACCTCTCTGTATGTTGAGGTTTTCCAGGGATCAATTCTGGGGCCTCTTCTCTTTGGTGTCATCACTCCCTAGGTGATCTCATCCAGTCTCGTGGCTTTAAATTACCTATATGTTAGTGACTCATTAAGTTTTATCTTCAACTGAGCTCTCTTTCCTGTCTTCTAATTTTATGTATCCAACTCAGCTGCATACTTGTCCTCCACAGTTAGATATCGAGTCCGCATTAAAGCTCTATCTCCTGCAGTTTTCTCCATCTTAATTAATGGAAGCTCTGTCCTTCCACTTCCTTAGCCAAAAACCTCTGGAGTTATCCTTGAGTCATTTCTCTCTTAGACATTTCGCATCAGATATGAAAAGAAATTATTTCGGTTCTATCTTTGAAACATATCCACACTTCCATCTTTTCTTACCACCAGCAGTGTTGCTCTGTTTTTCTTCCCCATTGTCTCTAGCATGGATTACTGCAATAGCTTCCTAACTGATCTTTCTGTTTTTTGATTTCCTTTGCTTCAGTCTTCTTTGAAAACAGCAGCCAGAGTGATCCTCTTAAAACATAAATCTATCCATAACATTTCTCGGTTGAAAACTTTCTAGTGGCTTCCTATCTTTTTCAGCTATAGGAAAGTCATTATAGCCTCTGAGGCCCTACACAATCTGACCCCTTTGTAACCTCTCTGACCTCATCTACAGCTACTGGCCCATCTTTTACTCAATTGCAGCCACACTAGCCTCCTTCCTATTTGTAGAACACTCTAGTCAGGCCCTGCCTCCAGGCTTTTGCACTTGAGGTTTCTTCTGCCTGAGCTGTCTTCCTTCAGATATTTGAAAGGCTCATCCCTTCACTTCCTTTAAAGTTTTAGTTAAATGTCTCCTTTTAGAGAGACCTTCTATAGCTGCCCAATCTAAATTTTAATGCTGCCCCTCATTCCCTTTTCCTTCCTGGATCTCTTTCCTGCTTTTGTTTTGTTTTTTCTCCTTACACATCTTACATATCTTTCTCTTGCATTCTGTGTTGTACTTTTTAACTTGTTTATTGCATCTCTTCCCCACTAGAATGTAAGCTCCACAAGAGCAGGTATATTTATCTGCTTTATTCACTACTGTATTCTCAGTGCCAAAAACATGACTGGCCAATATTAAGTACTCCACAAATATTTGTGTTTAAATGAATGAATAACTGAGAAATATGTGTTCTGTTTGTTGCTGTTACATAGAAATGAAATTGATTACTCTAAGTTGATCTTAAATATAATGACCTTGCTAAACTCTCCATTGCAAGAGGTTTCTTTAAAAAAATTTCCTTGCAAATAATTATATCATCTATAAACAATGATAGTTGTGATTTTCCTTTTCTGATCCTGGAAAATTTTATGTATATTTCTTATTTTTGTGCATTGTTTAGGACCTCTAGAGAATGGTTAAATTGAAGAAATTGGAACAGGCATTCTTATCCTTTTTTTTATTTTAGAAGGAATGCTTCTTATGTTTCAGCACAAGAGATGATATTTGTTATGTCTTTGGTAGATATTCCTTATTAAGTTAAAAATGTTTACTTCTATATTTGCTAAGTTTATTTGTTTTTTATCACGAGTTAGTGTTAATTTTTTAATCATAAATGAATGATAAGTTTTTTATCATGTTTAAGTGTTTTTATTTTATCATGAGTGAATATTGAATTTTCTGCCTCTGAGATGATTTTCTCCATTAACATTTTAATGTGGTAAATGACATAATGGACTTTCTAATGTAACATTCTCTTTCATTCTTGGGATGAAACTAACTCATTCATCATGTGTTATATGATGTATATATCACTGGATCTAGTTCACTGTTTTTTCTTAGGATGCTTCTATTTTTTGAATAAAACTGGCCTTTAATTTTCCTTTTTAGTCACTGTCTTTTTATAATTTTGGTATCATTACATGAGTTGCCGAATATTCCCTCTTTTTCTCTTCTTTGAGTTTTTATATCTACCCTTAAATGTATGGGTAGAAGTCTTAGATGAAACTAATAGGAGCTACTATGTATTTATGGAAATATTTTATACTATGGATTCAGGTTTTTAATTTTTTTTTCAAGTCTTTTTTGAATTTGTTACAATATTGTTTCTGTTTTGTTTTGTTTTTTTACATCTTTATTGCAGTATAATTGCTTTACAATGTTGTGTTAGTTTCTGTTGTACAACAAAGTGAATCAGCTATATGTATACATATATCCCCATATACCCTCCCTCTTGGGCCTCCCTCCCAGCCTCTCTATCCCACCCCTCTAGGTTGTCGCAAAGCACTGAGCTGATCTCCCGGTGCAATGCTGCTGCTTCCCACTAGCTATCTATTTTACATTTGGTAGTGTATATATGTCAGTGATACTCTCACTTTGTCAGAGCTTACACTTCCCCCTCCCCCGTGTCCTCAAGTCCATTCTCTATGTCTGTATCTTTATTCCTGCCCTGCCACTAGGTTCATCAGTATCTTTTTTTTTAGATTCCTTATGTATGTGTTAGCATACGGTATTTGTTTTTCTCTTTCTGACTTACTTCACTCTGTATGACAGACTCTAGGTCCATCCACCTCACTACAAATAACTCAATTTCGTTTCTTTCTTTGACTGAGTAATATTCCATGTATATATGTGCCACATCTTCTTTATCCATTCATCTGTCTATGGACACTTAGGTTGCTTCCATGTCCTGGCTATTGTAAATAGTGCTGCAATGAATATTGTGGTACATGTCTCTTTTTGAATTATGGTTTTCTCAGGGTATATGCCCAGTAGTGGGATTGCTGGGTCATATGGTAATTCTATTTTTAGTTTTTTAAGGAACCTCCATAGTGTTCCCCATAGTGGCTGTAACAATTTACATTCCCACCAACAGCGCAAGAGGGTCCCCTTTTCCCCACATCCTCTCCAGCATTTATTGTTTCTAGATTTTTTGATGATGGCCATTCTGACTGGTGTGAGGTGATACCTCATTGTAGTTTTGATTTGCATTTCTCTAATAATTAGTGATATTGAACATCTTTTCATGTGCTTCTTGGTGATCTGTATGTCTTCTTTGGTGAAATGTCTATTTAGGTCTTATGCCCATTTTTTAATTGGGTTGTTTGTTTTTTAGATATTGAGCTCCATGGGCTGTTTGTATATTTTGGAGTTTAATCCTTTGTCTGTTGTTTCATTTGCAAATATTTTCTCTCATTCTGAGGGTTGTCTTTTTGTCTTGTTTATGGTTTCCTTTGCTGTGCAAAAGCTTTTAAGTTTCATTAGGTTTCAGTTGTTTATTTTTGTTTTTATTTTCATTACTCTAGGAGGTGGGTCAAAAAAGATCTTGCTGTGGCTTATGTCAAAGAGTGTTCTCCCTCTGTCTTCCTGTAAGAGTTTTATAGTGTCTGATCTTACATTTAGGTCATTAATTCATCTGGAGTTTATTTCTGTGTATGGTGTTAGGTAGTGTTCTAATTTTATTCTTTTACTTGTAGCTCTCCAGATTTCCCAGCACCACTTATTGAAGAGGATGTCTTTTCTCTATTGTATATTTTTGCCTCCTTTGTCATAAATTAGGTGACCATATGTTCGTGGGTTTATCTCTGGGCTTTCTATCCTGTACCATTGATCTATATTTCTGTCTTTGTGCCAGTACCATACTGTCTTGATTACTGTAGCTGTTTAGTATAGTTTGACATCGGGGAACCTGATTCCTCCAGCTCAATTTTTCTTTCTCAAGTTTGCGTTGGCTATTTGGGGTCATTTGTGTTTCCATACAAATTGTAAGATGTTTTGTTCTAATTCTGTGAAGAATGCCATTGGTAGTTTGATAGGGATTGCATTGAATATGTAGATTGCTTTGGACTTCAGTTTTATGTTTTAGTTTACTGTCCCCAAAGCATGTGGGATCTTAGCTCCCCAACAAGGGATCAAACCCTCACCCCCTGCATTGGAAGGTGAAGACTTAACCACTGGACCGCCTAGGAAACCCCTGGATTTTTTAATATAATAGAATTCTAGCAGTTATCTCTTCTTGAATCAATTTTGGTAAATTATAAATTAATATATTTACATGAATATAACCATTTTGTCTAAGTTTTGAATTTACCAGCATAAAGGTATTTGTTGCATTTTTTATTTTTTGTCTCTAATAAATCCATAGTTATATTCTCTTTTTATATTTGATATCTATTTCCTCCCTTCTTAAAATTCCCCCCTCCCAGACTCTCCCCCATCTCTCATCTGTCTTCTTGGAGATTTATGAATTTTATTGGTATTTTCAAAGATCCAACTTTTGAGTTTTATGATTCTCTATTATATGCCTATTTTTTTCATTACTTTTGCTTTCATTGTTGTGATTTCCTTATGACTACACTTTTTGGGTTGCTTCTTTTTTTTTTTTCCCATTTCTTAATTAGGATACATAGCTTATTAATTTTTGGCCTTTCCACTATTCTAAATATTTAATATTATAAATTTCCTCCTAAATACTACTATAACTGTATACTGCAGGTGTTTATATGTAGCAATTTAATTTTTGCTCAGTCTTAAGTATTCTAAGATTGCCATTATGATTTCTCCTTTGTCCCATGGTTATTTTAGAGGGCATTTTCAAATTTACATATGCATGATTTGGGGGTTATCTTTTTTTTTGGTTATTATATATTTCTAGTTAAAATAAATCATGGGGCTTCCCTAGTGGTGCAGTGGTTGAGAGTCCGCCTGCCGATGCAGGGGACATGGGTTCGTGCCCCGGTCTGGGAAGATCCCACATACCGCGGAGCGGCTAGGCCTGTAAGCCATGGCCGCTGGGCCTGCGCGTCCAGAGCCTGTGCTCTGCAACGGGAGAGGCCACAACAGTGAGAGGCCCGCATACCGCAAAAAAAAAAAAAAAAAAAAAAATCATGGTCAGAGCACATAAGCTGTATAAAACCAGTTCTTAAAATATGTTGGGAGTTGTTGTGGTAGAGACTGCTAGTTCTCCACTGAAACATATTTTCTTTATTCCATGGTTTTCATGACATAGCTAGCCATGTAGTTAGACCTTATATTTCTCAGTTTCCTTCACACCTGTGACCATAACAATAAATTTTGCCAATAGAATATGCACTTATTTGGTGTGTGCCTATGAAATTATTTTTTGGAAATACTTACACTTTGCCCTTATTTTCAAGGGAGGATGCTACTTTGATCACTAATGCAGAGCTTGATTATGTACTTATGTATGTTTTGGCCAATCATAACTTGATCCTCTGACACAGCAGAGGATTGGATGTGCTTGCACATTTTGGTTTGCTGTCCTGTACCTCTGCCATGGAATGAGAAGAGCATGTCTCAGCTAGCCTCTGGTTTAGTGAAAGACATGAGGATCAGTGCTGCCATAACTGGGCCCAGTCCATATCAGTTCATCTCCAGCTGACCCACAGTACATGAGCCAGATAAATCTTCTTGTTATGTACCACTGAGATATGATGGTTGCTTATTATATGACACTGACACAAGTGCCACTTCCATGGTCTGGTTCTTAAAGTAGCATCAGGTTCGAACTGCTTTATACTCATTTATCTTCAATTTATATGGATCAGGGAAGTGCCTGTAACCTATCTTTGACCATGCACACAGACCAAGACAGTGTCCTAAATAGATGAACAAAAAAAGAAAGGAAACCTGGACCATCATGCTCAGCTGTGCATCAGTTTGATCACTCACGTTGGGAGGATTACTTGTGAGAGGATTATTTTCTATTTCAGTCCACCCTTTTAGAGCTGTCTCGGTTTTAACAGCTTAACTTTTATCCGAATATACGAAGTCTTTATCAACTAGTATATGGTCCCTTTTTATAAGTCTGTATACTTGAGAAGAATGTGTATTTTATAATTTTGGAGTTCAGAATTTCATATATATTTAATACAGTTTGATTTTCATAGATTCAGACCTTCTGTATCTGTATTATATTTTGGTCAATATCAGTACTTGAGTAAGTTGATGGATTTTCTAGTCTTTTCCTACAATTTAATCTGTTTTTTCATTACACATTTTTAAGCTATTTTATTAGATGCTTATAAGTTTAGAATTGTTATATCAACTAGATGAATTGAAGCATCATTTGTAGTAATCTTTTCTATTTCTTTTTTCTTTAAAAATTTTATAAATTTTAAACCAACTTTAATAATCAATACTGTCCTTTAAATTTTCTTTCAATGTTTTTATACACACATATACAGTATATATTTAAGAGAATATTGGAATGACTTTATGTACATTTTTTCAAGTAAAGGTGCTATATATATTTTTACACATTTTTATCTACTTTTGTACATTTATTTTTCTTCTAACAACATATAAGCATTTCTCATGACAATATATATTCTTCAGACACTCTAGATATGATGTCCTTATAATACTTCCTTATTTGTATATTACATAATGATTTTACCTCCTTACGTGTACTCAGTTTGGTTATTTCCATTATTTTATTGTTTTAAATAATTCCACGAGGTAAATCCTTACATGTAAAAGCTGTATTCATATCTCTGATTATTTTTTTAGGATAAAACTCAAGAATTGGCATTGTTGGGTCAAAGATTACAAAAAAGTGTTTATTCTAGACTTTTTGTTTTGAAAGTGAAATATAAAGAAATTCCTTTTAAAATCTGCTGCTCTCATTCATTTTTATTTTACACACTTTCTTCTTTACCTCAGACTTCTCTGTTTCTAGTAATGCTTTGCTTTTTTTATGAAATAGCTACTTCATCTTTCTTTGATTAGTATTTGCTTGGTACATTTTTAAAAATCTCTTTATTTTTAACATTTCTCTGTATATTTTTTATTTCTTTAAACATTCCTACAGTTCTGCTTCCATATCTTATGGATGACCTACAGTTTAGTCTCCAGATTGCAGTTCTCTTTTGGCATTTGTCATCGTGGGAACCCATTTTTTCCATGTGCTTACTGCTTATAGCTCATATGTTAACTCCACAATTTTCCCTTATTTTTTCCTCCTTTAACTTCTGTTGAGTGCAACAATGTAATAAAATTATGTTTTACTTGGGTTTTGGTTGTTTTTCAGTGGAAGAATCCTTCAGAGTATGTAGTTTAATATATTGCTGAGTCTGGTATTTAATTTTAGCAATTAAGATTCTCATTTGATATGTCTTCTGGGAGAATACAAGTGAATGACAATCCATTTTTAGTCTATGGAGGAAAATTATAACAAATTTTAAATGCTTCTGTTTTCACTTAAAATATTTTATACTTAGTGCATAAACCAAACTCTTGATTAGAATTGTCCTAGAATGGATGAGAGATGGGAAATGATAAGTTTGGGAAGTACATTTACTTGGTTAGTGTAGGAGTTGGAGGAATTGAAGTAATGTCAAAAAGGAGCTTTAGATTTGGATAACAATAAGGTGCCTAAGGTGAAATAAAATTATGAGTAATCAAAAAGGAGCTTTACTTAAGTTCAGCTTTTTTTTAACTGATAGCAAAAAGATAGTGGATTAATATATATAGTATATATTATTAGTATATATAGTATATTAATATATAGTAGATTACTATATATGCCATTTTTTTACCTTTTTGAATAGTTTTCTGTTTTCTAAATTCATTTCTACTTCTTATTATGAACCAGATAGTAGAGGCTTAATAGTAGAAGAAAAGGCATATAAACTGTGACTTTATTCTTGTATCCGTTCTCATTGTGGGAGGATACAAAAGAAGAGGGAAGAATAGTGGTTTTGAGGATTTTACATTCTTGATCAAATGATTTTTATACTCAGGAAGAAAAAAATCATCTTATTTCACTTGATTCTAAACTTCTAACTTCGGAATATTAATGCATAACATTTTATTTAGCCATATATTAATGTTTATAATTTGTATTTAGGTAATTTATAGGACAATTTTATGAACCAAAATAATTCAAAGCATTGGCTTTTAATTAGTAAAAATACACAGTTATAATTCCCTTAATTTAGAATGAAGAGTGTTACCTTGATATATAGAAAAAGTTTGAGTTTAGAAATCTGATATACCTAGGCATTGTTACTCTAAGCACCTCACTTAACCTTTATGAAAATGTATTTATCATCTGTAGGCCCTTAATAAATCCTAGCATACTCCCTATGTTAACTTCTCTAAGTTACTTAGAGTGACATCTTGTACCACTCTTAACTATTTTTATTTTGGCTCTTTACTTTCCACTAGTTTATTCCCTTTCCCACCCTGCAGACTCACCCTTTTTTGGAGAAGGACTAAAGGTTTAAGTCTGAGACTGATGCTAGGTCACGATGAGATTATAGGGGAAAAATAAAAAAGGGACCACCATGGAATAAAATTTAGAAGAGTAGGAGAAGAATATCATAATAAGAGAACGTAGATTCAAGAAGGACAGGTAAACAGTAGTGTCACAAAGAAGAAATTAAAAGTGAAAATTGGTAAATCATTAATTTCCTCATTCAAAATGGGTTATAAGGTTAAAACTAAAAGTTATTATTGGTATTTTTAAAGACCTAGAGTATTAGACTTATAGTACTGGATTCATATATACTATATCTGTAATATGAGGATCTTTTCAATCTATAATATCAGAACTCTTGGGTTATCTTGAATAATGCTATTAATTAATATGTTGATACAAGACTATAAATGGTTTTACTGAAGCATAAAAGAATGGGTTAATATTGTTACCATTCTTATTGCATTTTCTTAACATATGGCTTCTAGAAAAAATGCTATGCTGTTCCACAGAAGCTCATACATATAAACTATATTGAAGTGTTCATATATTTATAGTGGTATCCATAAGATTAGGTATTATTTAAAACATTTTTGGAGTATCAGGTTGTTGAGATATTCCTCAACAGTGGATAAAGAAATCCAGTAATAATTTTTGTTCCTAGAAAAATTATTGTTTTGTATGTGTGTCTATGTGTTTATGTGTGTGTATCTACATACTAATTAAAATAGTTGAACATCCCACTATGTGCTAGGCATTGTACTAGGTTTATTTTATATACGTTTCCTAATTTAAATGGACCTATTTAAAATTTATTAACTTTCTTAAAATTGTAGAGAAAATTACATATATTATTCAAAATTATTTACCTTCTTTTAAAAGTATGTTTTAAAAGGTTAGTTTCAAAACTAGGTGCTTATAGCAGCGAATTAGTTCATAGTCAAGGTTTCTAATAATGGTTTAAAAAAGAATGCTTAAGTTGATAGTGAGCTAAAAAGATGGCAGTGTAAATGAACACAACAAGAATGTGTGGTACTTTTCCACACATCGTCTCTTGGGATGATGGATCTGGTTACATATGATTACATTCGGCTATGACATCACAAGCCCAGAATTTTACTACTTTTCCATCTGATGGTGTTTAGTACCTCTTGTAACCACATTGTCAGTTCTCTGGGATACTTCACAGTGCAAACAAAGTTGTGATACGCTGATTGAGAGCCCTGGGTCTGGAGAAATACAAGTAAGTAAGTGATCAGTTTTTATCACAGTATCATTATTTGCCAAATATCTACAATCTTGATGTTTAACTCTATGCCTAAAAAATAAAGGAATAGTTAAATGGACTTTCCCATTTCATTCATATCTCCTCGAAGAACTGTAGGAATGTTTATAATTTATTTTAGCCACTCTCCTCAAATGTAAAAATTAGGAAACATTAAATGCAAAGTATATGTTGTAGATAGTCGCCAGGGATAAATCTGCCAGTGCACCATGCCTCCCCGTATTGACACCATAGTTTAGTCCTTCGTACAATGGATCTGGGTTAACCCTGTGTGACCAGTGGAATGTAGCTGACTTGATGATACAGGGCTTCTGATACTAGGAGAAGTATCAATGAAAAGGATGAAAAGGATGGCAATTTCTTGGAAATGTCTCTTGAACACTCTGCTTGGGGGAAATGGCCACCTTGTAACAAATTTGACAATCCTGAGACCATTGTCCTGTGGGGAGGCTCACCATATGGAGAAGCCACATAGAGAAAAGAGATAAAGAGGCTTGGCTAGCTGTTCAGCCATCCCATCTGAGACACCAAACATGTGATTGAAGAAGCCATCTTGAACATCAAACCAGTCAAGGCCTCAGATGACTCCAGCCCCAAACACTGTCTGATTATAACTGTAGGAGACACACCACCTGAGAACCATCCACCTGAGCTCAGTCAACCATTAGCAATAGTAATACATGGTTGTTTTGAGCCAGTAAGTTTAGGGGGTTTCGTTAACACAGGAGATAACTATGAGTATATACAAAGTATTTTGTTAGCATTTGTGAGACAGAGAATCAGCCTCTATTTTATCACTTCAACCTAAAGCAGCATCCTTTCATTATGGTCATTTCCAAGGGCAGGGTGTTCACTATTCATGAGGCAACCCTGTTTGTTTTAGGGTAGAATGTCAGGCATCTGCTTTCTTCTATAGAGTCTGTTACTCAGCCCCCCTTAGATTTCTCTCTAAGATACATAGATTATGCCTACTACTGCTTTTTATTAAAGCTCTTTGAATATTTAAATATACATGCCATTATATGTGCATGTATATCATTTCAGCTTTATCTTTCAGCTTCTTCCTTTCTAAGTTCCTTCAATAGTTTCTCTACTCTCTGGAGTCTCATTAGGATACTCAAACAATAATACTGTTGGTTTGACAAGTACAAGCACATAATACAGGAACTCTAAGGTTCCAAATCAGTTTTTACTGGGTGCTTTGTTACGGGATTTTAGTGTACATTTTTTCTGTAATTGGCTCTAACCTAAATAATCATTAAAGCTGTGGTATGCTACAGACAGCTCTATTTCATTTAGATTCTGGAATTTCTGTACCTTAATATATTTTCTTTGAGCAAAGGCAATATTCTTTACTTAGTTGTTCTCTTAGGTATTAAACATTTTCATTGTTGTTATAATATATACAGATACTCTTAGAACTTTAAAGTTCTAAAAATATCACAGGAGAAAAAATATGCTTTCTTTTAGAATTAATTACCTGGAAATAATTTATAGTTTATTTTAAATCCAGTTTATCTAATTATATGAAAATTTCCTCATGATTTTAAGATTGGTTCTTGAATGAATTTTTTTTTTTTTACTGTAGAAAATGTAAAATCTCAGTTCTCTATAAATAAAATGTAAAATCAAGTGTTCAGGGACAATTCTTTTTCATCAAAACTATCACATAATTAGTTTGAAACGAAAGTGATTTTGTGTTACAAAAGTGATAAATTTCCGGTCTTGTGATGTACTCCTAATGCAAAAATTTAAACACTGTGCCTTCAATAGGAAATCAGGGCAGTTTGATTTATGTTTAATCTCAAATAAATAAATAATAAGTAATAACTCTTGATAAACTATTTGACCTAGATCCCTCTAAATGATAAATGAGAACTTCAAGCTCTAATTTATTTGTACCTAATGTACTGTATTTGTATATAAGTAGCTGATGCCACTGCTCCATTCTTGGTGGAGTATTCTACATGATTTTGTGTGGCAGTAAAAAAGTACACTTGACTAAGAATCTGGTGACAGCTTTTGACTTTACTAAAAAGTGTTTATAGGTTTTGACAACAATCTCTTAGGAGCCTATGTCTTTGTAAAACAAAACATTTTTGTTTTGTATCTTTTTCTTAGATTTTAAATGATTCATTTTTCCCATAGTTACAAAATCTTAAAGAATAGTAATTAATAAGTTATATCTTAATTAAATTAATTATTTATCTTAATAATTTAATCAATACATTATCTTTTAATAGTGTATTAGATAAGTAAAACACCAAATTTAATATTCAAGTAACATCTACTCATAATATAGAAAAATGTTATAAATTAGCATACTGTCTAATAAAGTTTGGTGTCTATTTGATGACTCTAAGATAGATTTTCAATACTAAATATTTTTTAAGACTTTATTTTTTAGAGAAGTTTAGGTACACAGCAAAACTGAGAGGAAGGTATACAGATTTCCCATATAACCTTTGCATAGCCTTCTCTAATATCATCATCTCCCACCAGAGTGTACATTTGTTACAACTAATGAACCTACATTGACGCATTATAATCATCGAAGTCCATAGTTTACATTTGGTTCACTCTTGGTGTTATACATTACAGAGGTTGAAGAAATGTATAATATGTATCCATCATTATAGTATCATGCAGAATATTTTCACTGCCTTAAAAATCCTCTGTGTACCACCTATTCATCTCTCCCTAACCCCACCCCCAACTCCAGGCAACCAATGATCTTTTTACTGTCTCTATAGTTTTGCCTTTTCCAGAATGTCATATAGTTGCAACCATATAGTATATAGCCTTTTGAAGGCTATAAACCAGATAGCCTTTGAAGGCTATAAACCAGATGACTGGTTTCTTTCACTTAGTAATATGCATTTGTTTCCTCCATGTCTTTTCTTGGCTTGATAGCTTATTTATTTTTAGTTCTGAGTAATATTCCATTGTCTGGATATACCATAGTTTAGTTATCCATTCACTTACTGAAGGGTATCCTGGTTGCTTCCAAGTTTTGGCAATTATGAACAAAACTACTACAAACATTCCTGTGCAGGTTTTTGTGTGGACATAAGTTTTCAACTCCTTTGGGTAAATGTCCAAGGAACATGATCTTTGGATTGCTTGGTAAGACTGTGTTTAGCTTTGTGAGAAGATGCCAAAATATCTTACAAAGTGGCTGTACTATATTGCATTCCACCAGCATATAATGAGAGTATCTGTTGCTTCACAACCTCCCAGCGTTTGTTGTTGTCAGTGTTCTGGATTTTGACCTTTCTAATTATGTGTAGAAGTACCTCATTGTTGTTTTAATTTGCATTTTCCTGATGACAGTATGTGGAGCTTCTTTTTCATATTTTTGTTTGCACTCTGTATATCTCATTTTGTGTGGGTTTGTTAAGGTCTTTGGTCAATTTTTTGATTGGGTTGTTGGATTTATTATTGTTAAGTTTTAAGAGTTCTTTGTATATTTTGGATAACAGTCTTTTATCAAATGTGTGCTTTTCAAATATTTTCTGCTAGTCTGTGGCTTGTCTTCTCATTTTCTTCACAGTGTCTTTTGCAGAGCAGAAGCTTTTACATTTAATGAAATCTAACTTATCAATTTTTTTCTTTCATGGATCATGCCTTTGTTTGTACATAAAAAGGAATCAACATACCCAAGATCATCTTATGTTTTCTCTTATGTTATTTTTTATGAGTTTTATAGTTTTGCTTTACATTTAGGTCTGTGATCCATTTTGAATTAAGTTTTCTGGAGGATGTAATGTGTGTCTAGTTTCATTTTTTGGTGGATGTTCAGTTGTTTCACCACCATTTGTTGAAAAGACTGTCTTTGCTCCATAGTATTGACTTTGCTGCTTTGTCAAAGATCAGTTAACTATATTCATGTGGGTCTATTTCTGGACTCTTTATTTTGTTCCATTGATTTATCTGTGTATATTTTTGTGAATACTATACTGTCTTGGGGAGTTTGTTAATCATAAAATCAGAAGAACCTGAGCACGCAGTGAGAAGGATTGATTAAACATGGAATGGTGTAAAGATGAGATAAATGGAGAGAGTCGGGGCACACATCTTGAATTGTCACCTGCCTGAGCAGGACATCATGCACAGTGAGTTTACTGGCCTGAAGTTACCAAAAAACATCAGTACCAGAAGCCCTTTCTTGATGGGGGTTGGGGGAGGTTGGGAGAGACTTTAAGTCCTCACAGGAATCTTAATAGAGTATATTTCCAAAGTCCTAGTCTGTGGTAGAGGAAGAGACTTCAAATATAGCCTAATTCTGTCACCCACACACAAATTGTTTGTGAGCCACAGAGTGCTGTTTACACAGACTTGCAGAATACAGTAGGGGGCAGATCTCTGAGTGAGGAGGCTCAGAGGTATAGTCCCAGTAGTTATAAACTTGCTTTTAGGAGTGAAAAGTAGGTCATAGACCAAACTGGTTATTGGAAAACGAGATGAGCTTTAACCGTAAACACTATTCCAGCGATGGTGGCCTACTCTTGGTGTTATGAATACAGCATAGCACAACACTTGATGTTTTTCCACACCACAGCACTCTGATAAAGTATTTGTATGGCCTACTGAAGTAAATAGGCAAAGCTTTTCAGTGATACAGGAAACTAGACATTGGGCTCTGGCATCCCTACACCCCTCCTGGCTGCCCTAGGGGCTAAAAAGAATCAATATTTGGGGTGTGGCCATAACCCATTTGTGGCAAACCAGTTGGGAAGCTCTGTTTTGAGGAGTACAAAAATGAGTTAGAGGTAATATTTCTTCTGTCCTCAGGTTGCTTGGTGTTTTAGGGAAGGGAACATACCTGTGTAACACAATGATAAGAGGTAATGATTTCCAGGAGAAAGATGTTAATATAGTGCTATGACTCTTAAGAGAAGGAAAAGATATCCTCAAGTATTTCTAAAGTCCTTAGATGATAATCCTGTTTTCTCTAACACGTTTGTAGAACTGTAAGTCACGTGGGGCCCATGAATATCATGTCCTCATCATTTTTTTTTTTTTGCTTTATTTATTTATTTATGGCTGTGTTGGGTCCTTGTTTTCTGTGTGAGGGCTTTCTCTAGTTGTGGCAAGCAGGGACCACTCTTCATCGTGGTGTGCGGGCCTCTCACTATCGCGGCCTCTCTTGTTGCGGAGCACAGGCTCCAGACGCACAGGCTCAGTAATTGTGGCTCACGGGCCCAGTTGCTCCGCGGCGTGTGGGGTCTTCCCAGACCAGGGCTTGAACCCGTGTCCCCTGCATTGGCAGGCAGATTCTCAACCAGTGCACCACCACGGAAACCCAGTGTCCTCATCATTTCTGATTTGGGGTAAAGACTGTTGTAAATGTCAGGGGCTTCTGACAACTGCTTAGTGATTTTTGCTTCCACATATTCATGTAATTTGCTATCACAGTATCTCATATATAGAAGATGATATTATGTATCTAAGAAAATACAGTTGTGCAATATACATTACACAGTGAAATAGACATGGTTTTCTCCTTTTTGAACTCTAGAATTCTCAGTGTGACATGGTCATATACAATATGGGTATAGCTTGCTTTATGAAAAACTATATACCTGCTGACATAGACGTAAATTAATTTTGGTGAATCATGACAGAGTATCTGTTTATAACTTAAACAGCTGTAGTTTTTATAATAGAAAATAATATACTGTATTTTCATTATAAAACATTCAGGAGTTATAGGAAATATAGAAAATCATAGTGAAGAAGCTAAAAATCATGTATAATCCTACTGTTCTGAGGTAGTCATTATTATCGTTTGAGAGAATAATTTTTAATTTTGTTGACAATAAACAGTTGTTTGTTGATAAAAATACACAGTTGACAAAAAATACACAAGTAACATATAGTTGTTTATGCATTTGCTTGTTTTGGCTTTACAAAAATGGGACCCTATTATGCATAATTTGGAAACTTGCCTTTTTCAGTTAACATATTTTCACATAAATAAACATATAGTTGATTCATCATTTAAATCAAAGATCTTTACTGCCTACTTAGTTTTTCTTTTCTAACAAAGATTGAACTTTGAAATTTCATCTTTCTTCAACTGTTGTTAGGAATTTATAAAGATAGGTGATGTAGAACAGTAAAATTTCTTATCACTTAGAGAAATATGACAGTATTATTTTAATTCTGATTTTCAGTGTTTTGTCTTTTGGAAGAATGCATTGGTAAAGCAGGCATGATAACGTTCTTCAACTTAAAATTTGATTTCTTGAATTTCTTATAGTGTTCATGTCTATTTTAAATTATTAAAATAATTGGGGGAAATGATTCACTTGAGTGGGAATTGTAGTTCTTACAGACATATGAAATGTAAGTTCAAATAACATTTTTGTGGTTATAGTGACACAGAGAGACAGTAATCTGCACAAATGACTTGAACAGTCACCTGCAAGTTGTACATTATGTTTTGTTTTGCTAAAATTAAGTTACTTTATAATGCAGGCCTATCCTGTGGACTGTTACTGAGCATAGACAAGAAAGCAGTAACTAAGATTTTAATAGTTTGCCCTATGTTCATGAACTGAATTATCTTCTTAGCTTATATTATGTAATTTTAATTTTTGTAAACAACAATTTCTATTTTAGAAATAAGTTTCTTTATAAAGAATATAAAACTTAGTTGGAAATACATGTTTACGTGAACAGTAGCTCCCACAGTATGTGATTATTTTATCTAACTATATTATATATTTCTATAAAGTGTATATGTTTAGTTGGCTTCATAGACATATAATTTTATATATAAATATGAGCTGCTAATTACATTGTTAAATATAGATTACATTATTCACACACTGTTAAACATACATACACATATATGTATACATGTAAGTTTATCTGTAGATATATATATTTACATTTATCTATCTATCTAGATATACATACAACTATGTCAAGAGCATCGTGCTTTGTTGCAGGAACTGGAGCCC
The DNA here is from genome assembly GCF_949987515.2 of Delphinus delphis. Lineage (NCBI taxonomy): Eukaryota > Metazoa > Chordata > Mammalia > Artiodactyla > Delphinidae > Delphinus > Delphinus delphis. The sequence continues at coordinate 23,630,302 of NC_082689.1, read as the reverse complement.
CTAAAGGGTGTTCCCAGCTTATTTTAGGGGATTTCCAGGGTGCAGTCTGAAGGGTTTCAGTAAGAGGTAAAGTGGATTTTTCCAACTTTCTTTGTGGCTTGTTCTTTTAAGTTTGCTGCTCTGCTTGGCATATGGGTTTTCTGCTGTTAAATATTTTTGAGCTTTCTACTTGCTTGTGGATTAAAAGCAAAGGAAAAAACAAATTGTACAAAAGGGCTTAACAACTGTCCTGCATCCCTTATAGCTACCTCGAATTTTGCTTTTGAGGGGCAGCTATCTCTAAAGATTTGTATTTGTGCTTCTTTTTGTAGTTAACTCCCATTTCTTACTAATATTTCCATTTTTATTTTTTGACTTATGACTTTAGATGTTATTTATTGACTTCCTGCTATGTTAGTTGAAAATTTAGGTCATTTACTAATTTAAATTGCTTGTTACTCTTTTGATATACTTGTATCACTATCTTTATTCTTCCTTGTAAATAGAATAAAATATTTAATAGTAATTAATATACTTAAACGTCTATGTTTAGATTCATGAACTGTAGTATCTCTTGTGTCTTTCCTTTGTAAGATCTACTACCTGAGCTTCTCTCCATCCCTTTACCTCTCATTTCCTCTTCCATTTCTTAAAATCTGTCAGCTGTGCTTTTACATTTTTCAGGATTGATTACATTTAATTAAATAACATTCTAATCTGCAACCAATTTTTAAATCTTTTGTGTTCTCTCTGTAGATTGTCTATACAAATTGAACACTAGTAAACTCCTTCATTACAGTGATAATGTAAATATTATTTCCTATACAGCCAAGTAGTGTTCTGTGAATATGTATTTTTTTTTATATCAGAGATTTGGGGCTACTCAAAAGAGACCATCCACACATAGTGTCCTGTTTTCACACTCTGCTACATACTCAAAATCGAGCTACGTATTGGTTTTCTTCATGTTTGTAACATGCTTTTCTTTTTTCTAGCACAGATTTTTCCACTCAAATCTGTAATCACTTTTCTAGTTTCCTGTAGGAAGAAAAAATGTATGCTTGTTTTCTGTACTTCTAATACTTATTATGTCTATTGCCCGTAGTATATGACATTTTTGTTTGCATGGTTGTTGTTTTATTTTTTTTTTAACTTTTTATTTTATATTGGAGTATAGTTTATTAACAATGTTGTGTTAGTTTCTGGTGTACAGCAAAGTGATTCAGTTATGCATATACACGTATCTATTCTTTTTCAAATTCTTTTCCCATTTAGGTTGTTACCAAATACTGTGCTATACAGTAGGTCCTTGTTATAATTAGAGTTGGTTGCTTTATATTGAGATGGTAACTTTCCTATGCAGATTTTTATTTTATTTCTCTTTGCCTTTGCATTTTCTCATGTTCTGTTCCTTTATTATGTCCTAAAGTTTTTTCAAACTCTCAAACATTTCATATTATCTATTTAATGAAATCTACTTCCTCCCCACCCCCACCCCCTGCTTCAGCACTTTTCCTGGAGATCTTCCTTACAAATCTGTGAGTAGTGGTTACTCTTTAGGTCTGGTGCCTGAATGTCATTCTGACATTTCCATTCACTGCTTTCCTGGGTGGATGTTTTCTTTCCCTGTTACTGGGGTTCACTTTCATTTTGCTAACATACTTTCTTGAGTAACTTCCTAAGAAAATGTGCAATTGATACTAATCTATATTTTGACCAAGGATGAAATTCCAGATTGAAAAACTTTTGCCTCAGAACTTTAAATCAATTGATCTGTTTTGTTCCAGCATCCTACATTGCTAACTAATAGCAAGTCTGAAACCAACCTAATCATGTTTTCTTTTATGATTTTTGGTTTTTAAAAATTTCACTATGTAAGTCTAGATGCTAGTTTTTTAAACTCACAGTTCAGTGGGCAATTTGATTTTGGATCATGTGCTGAGAAATATATTGTATTGTTTAATCCGTTCTCTTTTTCTGGAACTCCTAGTTGTTGGTCTTCCTGTATTAATCCTCTGTTTCATTTATACTTTCTCTTGTTTTTCACGTCTTCATTTCTACTGAAAATTTTTATTGTTAGAATGATACATTTGATTTAAAATAGTTATTTCTTGTTTTGTAATTTTTTATGGCCTCTTGTTCTTGCTTAATCTTAATGTAATATATTTTTCAAGGGTAATTACTGGATTTTTATATTGTCTTTTGATCCTGGCACTACTCATTTATCTAGAATCTTTCTTTTATTTTTAAAATATGTTTTATCTTCTGTAATGGTGCAGGATTCTCTTAAATGACTTATTATTGATTTTATGTTTGCTTTTAAGAATGATTCAATATAAAATCTGAGTGGGAACTCCTCTTGAATTATTTGGGTTTGTCCTCTGGCAAGCTTGGTGTAGAATGAGTTAACAGGCAGCTGATCATTTCTCTGAGGCTTTTAAATACAAAAATTCAGGGGGTTTTGCTCCAGGGGTCAACACTTGTACTAATTATTAGTTGACTTAGTTCGTACTTTTCCCCAGCATGTTGATCAGTTTCTTCAGAAATGAACTTTTTTTTTCCTTCAAGATCTAATTGCCTGGCTTGTGATCCTTCTGTGCTGTGGGACTAGTGTGGTAGACGTAAGGAGAGCAATGAAAACTGTGAGTGGAAGGGAGTCAGCTCTTCTGGGTGGATCAATGAATGCTCTATTTTAGCCCCTCTTCTCAGTGTTGCTCCAAAGAAAGCTTCCCAGCTTTTCCCTGGTCCCATTCTCTCTGTGGATATGCAGAGCAAGTTAGTTTGCTCTGAACTGTATGGCCTCCGTGAATATTCTAGCCTGGGGTTCCCTTTCCTTGCTTCCTTTGTCAGTATTTTCCAATCACTTTTCCCCTTTTTTCAATATTGCATTTTGTTTTCTTTATCATGGAATTATGCCTTTTAATTTTCCTTTATATTAAATATTTTAGCTATTGTCCTTCCCACTTGCTTTCTCATTCTACCACCATTTTTCCCTTTAATATGCTCATACAGGAGATTATTTTAGGAGCACTAATTAAGGTTAAATAAAAATAAGGGGTGATCCACCAGAACACAGGCACTAGACACCTCCACCAGGAAGCCTACACAACCCACTGAACCAACCTTAGCCACTGGGGACAGACACCAAAAACAACGGGAACTACAAACCTGCAGCCTGCAAAAAGGAGACCCCAAACACAGTAAGATAAGCAAAATGAGAAGACAGAAAAACACACAGCAGATGAAGGAGAAAGATAAAAACACACCAGACCTAACAAATGAAGAGGAAATAGGCACTCTACCTGAAAAAGAATTCAGAATAATGATAGTAAAGATGATCCAAAATCTTGGAAATAGACTAGACAAAATGCAAGAAACATTTAACAAGGACCTAGAAGAACTAAAGATGAAACAAACAATGATGAACAACACAATAAATGAAATGAAAGATACTCTAGATGGGATCAATAGCAGAATAACTGAGGCAGAAGAATGGATAAGTGACCTAGAAGATAAAATAGTAGAAATAACTACTGCAGAGCAGAATAAAGAAAAAAGAATGAAAAGAACGAGGACAGTCTCAGAGACCTCTGGGACAACATTAAATGCACCAACATTCGAATTATAGGGGTTCCAGAAGAAGAAGAGAAAAAGAAAGGGACTGAGAAAATATTTGAAGAGATTATAGTTGAAAACTTCCCTAATATGGGAAAGGAAATAGTTAATCAAGTCCAGGAAGCACAGAGAATCCCATACAGGATAAATCCAAGGAGAAATACGCAAAGACACGTATTAATCAAACTGTCAAAAATTAAATACAAAGAAAACATATTAAAAGCAGCAAGGGAAAAACAACAAATAACACACAACGGAATCCCCATAAGGTTAACAGCTGATCTCTCAGCAGAAACTCTGCAAGCCAGAAAGGAGTAGCAGGACATACTGAAAGTGATGAAGGAGAAAAACCTGCAACCAAGATTACTCTACCCAGCAAGGATCTCATTCAGATTTGCTGGAGAAATTAAAACCTTTACAGACAAGCAAAAGCTGAGAGAGTTCACCACCACCAAACCAGCTTTACAACAAATGCTAAAAGAACTTCTCTAGGCAAGAAGCACAAGAGAAGGAAAAGACCTACAATAACAAACCCCAAACAATTAAGAAAATGGGAATAGGAACATACATATCGATAATTACCTTAAATGTAAATGGACTAAATGCTCCCAACAAAAGACACAGATTGGCTGAATGGATACAAAAACAAGACCCATATATTTGCTGTCTACAAGAGACCCACTTCAGACCTAGAGACACATACAGACTGAAAGTAAGGGGATGGAAAAAGATATTCCATGCAAATGGAAACCAAAAGAAAGCTGGAGTAGCAATTCTCATATCAGACAAAATGGACTTTAAAATAAAGAATATTAGAAGAGACAAAGAAGGACACTACATAATGATCAAGGGATCGATCCAAGAAGAAGATATAACAATTGTAAATATTTATGCACCCAACATAGGAGCACCTCAATACATAAGGCAAATACTAACAGCCATAAAAGGGGAAATCAACAGTAACACATGCATAGTAGGGGACTTCAACACCCCACTTTCACCCAGGACAGGTCATCCAAAATGAACATAAATAAGGAAACACAAGGTTTAAATGATACATTAAACAAGATGGACTTAATTGATATTTATAGGACACTCCATCCAAAAACAACAGAATACACATTTTTCTCAAGTGCTCATGGAACATTCTCCAGGATAGATCGTATCTTGGGTCACAAATCAAGCCTTGGTAAATTTAAGAAAATTGAAATCGTATCAAGTATCTTTTCTGACCACAATGCCATGAGACTAGATATCAATTATAGGAAAAGATCTGTAAAAAATACAAACACATGGAGGCTAAACAATACACTACTTAATAACGAAGTGATCACTGAAGTAATCAAAGAGGAAATAAAAAAATACCTAGAAACAATGACAATGAAAGCACGGTGGCCCCAAACCTACGGGATGCATCAAAAGCAGTTCTAAGAGGGAAGTTTATAGCAATACAAGCCCACCTTAAGGAAGAGGAAACATCTCGAATAAACAACCTAACCTTGCACCTAAAGCAATTAGAGAAAGAAGAACAAAAAAATCCCAAAGTTAGCAGAAGGAAAGAAATCATAAAAATCAGATCAGAAATAAATGAAAAAGAAATGAAGGAAACAATAGCAAAGATCAATAAAACTAAAAGCTGGTTCTTTGAGAAGATAAACAAAATTGATAAACTATTAGCCAGACTCATCAAGAAAAAAAGGGAGAAGACTCAAATCAATAGAATTAAAAATGAAAAAGGAGAAGTAACAACTGACACTGCAGAAATACAAAAGATCATGAGAGATTACTACAAGCAACTCTATGCCAATAAAATGGACAACCTGGAAGAAATGGACAAATTCTTAGAAATGCACAACCTGCCAAGACTGAATCAGGAACAAATAGAAAATATGAACAGGCCAATCACAAGCACTGAAATTGAAACTGTGATTAAAAATCTTCCAACAAACAAAAGCCCAGGACCAGATGGCTTCACAGGCGAATTCTATCAAACATTTAGAGAAGAGCTATCACCTATCCTTCTTAAACTCTTCCAAAATATAGCAGAGGGAGGAACACTCCCAAGTTCATTCTACGAGGCCACCATCACCTTGATACCTAAACCAGACAAGGATGTCACAAAGAAAGAAAACTGCCAATATCACTGATGAACATAGATGCAAAAATCCTCAACAAAATACTAGCAAACAGAATCCAACAGCACATTAAAAGGATCATACACCATCATCAAGTGGGGTTTATTCCAGGAATGCAAGGATTCTTCAATATATGCAAATCAATCAATGTGATACACCATATTAACAAATTGAAGGAGAAAAACCATATGATCATCTCAATAGATGCAGAGAAAGCTTTTGACAAGAGTCAATACCCATTTATAATTAAAACGCTGAAGAAAGTGGCATAGAGGGAACTTTCCTCAACATAATAAAGGCCATATATGACAAACCCACAGCCAACATCATCCTCAATGGTGAAAAACTGAAAGCATTTCCACTAAGATCAGGAACAAGACAAGGTTGCCCACTCTCACCACTCTTATTCAATATAGTTTTGGAAGTTTTAGCCACAGCAATCAGAGAAGAAAAGGAAATAAAAGGAATCCAAATCGGAAAAGAAGAAGTAAAGCTGTCACTGTTTGCAGATGACATGATACTATACATAGAGAATCCTAAAGATGCTACCAGAAAACTACTAGAGCTAATCAATGAATTTGGTAAAGTTACAGGATACAAAATTAATGCACAGAAATCTCTTGCATTCCTGTACACTGATGATGAAAAATCTGAAAGTGAAATCAAGAAAACACTCCCATTTACCATTGCAACAAAAATAATTAAATATCTAGGAAAAAACCTACCTAAGGAGACAAAAGACCTGTATGTAGAAAGTTATAAGGCACTGATGAAAGAAATTACAGATGATACAAATAGATGGAGAGATATACCATGTTCTTGGATTGGAAGAATGAACATTGTGTAAATGACTCTACTACCAAAAGCAATCTATAGATTCAATGCAATCCCTATCAAACTACCACCGGCATTTTTCACAGAACTAGAACAAGAAATTTCACAATTTGTATGGAAACACAAAAGACCCCAAATAGCCAAAGCAGTCTTGAGAATGAAAAACGGAGCTGGAGGAATCAGGCTCCCTGACTTCAGACTATACTACAAAGCTACAGTAATCAAGACAGTATGGTACTGGCACAAAAACAGAAAGATAGATCAATGGAACAGGATAGAAAGCCCAGAGATAAACCCACGCACATATGGTCACCTTATCTTTGATAAAGGAGGCAGGAATGTACAGTGGAGAAAGGACAGCCTCTTCAATAAGTGGTGCTGGGAAAACTGGACAGCTACATGTAAAAGTATGAGATTAGATCAGTCCCTAACACCATACACAAAAATAAGCTCAAAATGGATTAAAGACCTAAATGTAAGGCCAGAAACTATCAAACTCTTAGAGGAAAACATAGGCAGAACACTCTATGACATAAATGACAGCAAGATCCTTTTTGACCCACCTCCTAGAGAAGTGGAAATAAAAACAAAAATAAACAAATGGGACCTAATGAAACTTCAAAGCTTTTGCACAGCAAAGGAAACCATAAACAGCACCAAAAGACAACCCTCAGAATGGGAGAAAATATTTGCAAATGAAGCAACTGACAAAGGATTCATCTCCAAAATTTACAAGCAGCTCATGCAGCTCAATAACAAAAAAACAAACAACCCAATCCAGAAATGGGCAGAAGACCTAAATAGACATTTCTCCAAAGAAGATATACAGACTGCCAACAAACACATGAAAGAATGCTCAACATCATTAATCATTAGAGAAATGCAAATCAAAACTACAATGAGATATCATCTCACACCAGTCAGAATGGCCATCATCAAAAAATCTAGAAACAATAAATACTGGAGAGGGTGTGGAGAAAAGAGAACACTCCTGCACTGCTGGTGGGAATGTGAATTGATACAGCCACTATGGAGAACAGTATGGAGGTTCCTTAAAAAACTACAAATAGAACTACCATATGACCCAGCAATCCCACTACTGGGCATAGACCCTGAGAAAACCATAATTCAAAAAGAGTCATGTGCCAAAATGTTCATTGCAGCTCTATTTACGATAGCCAGAGTTGGAGACAACCTAAGTGCCTATCAACAGATGAATGGATAAAGAAGATGTGGCACATATATACAATGGAATATTACTCAGCCATAAAAAGAAACGAAATTGAGCTATTTGTAATGAGGTGGATAGACCTAGAGTCTGTCATACAGAGTGAAGTAAGTCAGAAAGAGAAAGACAAATACCGTATGCTAACACACATATATATGGAATCTAAAAAAAAAAAAAAGTCATGAAGAACCTAGGGGTAAGACAGGAATAAAGACACAGACCTACTGGAGAATGGACTTGAGGATATGGGGAGGGGGAAGGGTGAGCTGTGACAAAGCGATAGAGAGGCGTGGACATATATACACTACCGAACTTAAGTTAGATAGCTAGTGGGAAGCAGCCGCATAGCACAGGGATATCAGCTCGGTGCTTTGTGACCGCCTGGAGGGGTGGGATAGGGAGGATGGGAGGGAGGGAGACGCAAGAGAGAAGAGATATGGGAACATATGTATATGTATAACTGATTCACTTTGTTATAAAGCAGAAACTAACACACCATTGTAAAGCAATTATACCCCAATAAAGATGTTAAAAAAAAAAATAAGGGGTGAGAAGGAAGATATTTATAAGAAAGGATCATATTCTGAACTTTGTAATATTGGTATGGCACTTATGACATGGCAGGCGTTTAAGAAATAACGAGGCACAGTAACATTTAAAAGGTGCACTTTTTTAAAAGGAGTATTGCTTTTTCCTTTACAATTGTTGTGCATTAAATGCATGCACTACTATTTTTTTCTTTGAAAAGAGCTCGTCAAATTACATATATGCTTCTTACAGTTATATGGACTACATTGTGACTGAGCAGATTAGGTTATAGGTTTTGAATCAAAAGTGTGACTTAAAAGAACATGTTGAACATCAAAATTAAGATAGTTTAATAATATAAGAGATCACTGTGAACGAGTCATGTTTTGGGCACATCTTATTTCAGCTACTGCAGTAATTGGACTCTTGGCGGGACTTTCACATGCAAAAGGATGTATTAAGGGAACTAGTTAAATATACTTTTCTTCGTGTTCCTAAAGCAGGTTAACAAATGGCAGGTTGCATTTATAGTGATTTCTATGGATAATATTGCTTTCTCAGTTAATACAAGATAAAGTTAAATTATACATTTATTTTATCGAACATTTAACAACAGTAAAAGCAATATTCATTGGTTTACAATTTTCATTTATACCATATCTCAGTGGCGCTGTTGCCTAGAGTGTGACATCCCATTGACGTTTGTAATATATGTCAAAATGGTAGTGCTGTTTATTGCTTTCTTTTGGAACTTACTCGTCACAGAAAAATAAACCTTGGGTAGATGATGAATTTGATCTGATAATGAAGGATAAGAGCAGTGATAAGTATTGTTTGGATAATCTATCACAAGACACTGTCAGATAATCCCTAGAGAGTGCACTTATACTTTATATGCTGTATTTTTCTTCAGATACAGATATTACCCATTTTTGAGATGACAAAAAGAGAACAAAAGAAAATGTGTTGCTCTATGAAGCAAAGATGAGTGTATTATCACTCACAAAGAGTGTTATTACAAACTGGAAGGTACAGAGACACATTTTTATTTTAAAAGACAGAGGCCAAGAAGGTATTTAGAATTTACACAAGAATGAAGGTTGTGAACATAGAAGTCACACGAGTTGCCTTAATACTCTTGAGAGAATTAAAAATGTTTCCTGAGTTCATTCTGTGCAGCCATATATTGAATTATTCTGTGTTACATGAAGTTCTTAAAGTTCTTTTAATAACCTAAAATAACCTATAGTATTAGATAATTGCTATAGAAGAATGGCTTCTGTGTTAATTTTAATACCTTTTTGTCAGTTTTTAAAGAATTTTTGAAAAATTAATGTTGATTTCCCATAGGCACTTTAAACACAAGAAAAAAACAACATCTTAAGCATGCATGTTCACACATACACACACGCACACAGAACCACCAGGCTGTTTATTTGGTATGTAAATAGGAAAACCAGAACTGGTACCAGGTATCACAGAGCCACTTCCCTCTACTTCTGTTCTCATACCCCCAAGTATGCCATTCTCCAATGTCTGACCCAAGATAGAAGATTCCTGTAGGCTATGAATTTTGCTCCTTGGCTGACATGAAATTAATGGTTACTGTAGGTCGAAGTTTAGCCCTCTGGGTACCATCTTTCCCATCTCAGAGCCTTTGTCTCCAGAGGTGGATAGAATATCATCAACAGCAGCCTCAGTCTATGATAACAGCTCAGACTTTCCAAATACTTTCCCTCCCTGCCCCAGCTCTTATCCATCAAACTAAGGCTATCTTCTCCCTAGTACTTCTCTTACCTCAAACACTTGAGGCTTGTCTTTTATTGACTTATTTCTTCATGGGACTCAGGCAGAGGAGTAATGGTATGGCTACTATTGGTTTAACATCTTAAAAAAAGAATTAATTATTTATTTTTGGCTGTGTTTGGTCTTTGTTGCTCGCGCGGGCTTTCTCTAGTTGAGGTGAGCGGGGGCTACTCTTTGTTGCAGTGCATGGGTTTCTTATTGCGGTGGCTTCTCTTGCTGTGGAGCACGGGCTCTAGGCGTGCGGGCTTCAGTAGTTGTGGCACACGGGCTCAGTAGTTGTGGCTGGTGGGCTCTAGAGCGCAGGCTCAGTAGTTGTGGCGCATGGGCTTAGTTGCTCCGTGGCATGTGGGATCTTTCCGGACCAGGGCTCAAACCCATGTCCCCTGCATTGGCAGACGGATTCTTAACTACTGCACCGCCAGGGAAGTCCTTGGTTTAACCTCTTTATCTCATTTGGAATGATGGATTACTCTTCTTTCTGGGTTGTGTTGATTAGGACAAAATTATCTCTTATGGTACATTTTGACCAAAAACATTCTTGCTGCTTAAAACCTGAGCATTTCTCTGGCCTTACTTTCTATTTCTTTCTCCAAGGGTGTAACTATGCAAAAGAAAATTCCCATTCACAGACCAAAACTTGGTTTACTTTGTTCAACTCCCAATATTAGACATAAACAAATAAATGTTAAAAGTATTTTAATATAGGATTAAGTTATCTTAAAATTAATGACATAGTGTAGCAGGGTAATGAATATCAAAGACTGGAGAGAAGGATGATGCTTGTACTCAGATGCTAGGTTGGTCACATACTAGCTGTGTGACCTTGGTTCAATTAAGTTGATTATCTGTGTCCTAATCTATAAAAAGGGGCTAACAACTGTACCTCCCACATATGGTGGCTGTGAAGTTAAAAGTGTTTAGAACAGTTCCTGTCTCAATTGTTAGCTATTACCACTAATATTATAATGACATTAAATATTCAGTATTTAGTGATACTATTAATACACTTTAATTTTGGTTCTTTCAATAATCCTGTTTTGTAGGTAAGGATACTAAAGCCCAGGAAGTTTTATTAATTTGCAGCAGATCATCCAATTAGAGTGGGGTAAAGCTAAACTCAAATGCAAGACTGCCTTGAAATCCTTTGCCCTTTCCTCCATTACACAGTCTTCCTTCATTTGTTGATTTGTTATAATGAGGGTCTTTAGTGAAAACTGTATACTGTAATATAGTATACTTATAATAGTATAGTAACTAGTATTATCAAAGACACCTTATTTTTACAGAGCATTTCAGTGGTGTACATATCCTATATTCATAGTCGGCCTTAAAATTTATTGAATTTTAAGGTATGATGCAGGAACTAGAAGGGTGCTTCCCATGGAAAACTTAATTTCCCTATATACCTATTCTAGAGACAGGAAAGGGGATGGAACTAGGGATTACCTTAGAGGAAATTAAGTACAGCCAGGATGCTATAGTGGATGCTTTGAGCCTTGAAGGGGTAGCATGAGAAAAGAATATTTTATTATGTTTATTGGCCATTTGCAACTCTCATTTAGTGAATTATCTGCATATGTCCTTTGTTTATTTCTTGCCTATGTGATTTATAAATGTTACCTATGTGATTTATAAAAGGGAATAAGGATACTTATTCCCTTTCTTCCATGTGCATTGCAAAGTGCATTGCAAATAATTTTGGCAGTTTCCTATTATCCTATTAAATTGGGTTATGATAATGTTCATCAAAGAAGCCTTTAACTTTTATTTTGTCAAATTCATCACTCTTCTTATTTTATTGGATGTTTTTCTTGACATTTTCATAAAAATTTTCCCTCATCCAAATATTATTATATTAATCACTAAAATTTTTTTCTAGTGCTTTTATGGCTTTATATGTTACATTTATATCCTTAATTTATCTGGAATTTATTTTGGCATATCTGGTATGAGGTTATAATCCAGCTCTATTTTTTCCTATCTCTAGTAAGTGATTTGTTTTTCTCCAATCTATACAGATTTTAAAAATCTACAATTTACACAGCCAAAAATGTTCTCAGAATTTGTATTATATATTAGCAATACTGATGAGTTTCAATAATGAAGGCAGATATTACAATCTTCTATTGTACTGCAGTCATCCCTGTAAATTTCCCCCATGAACTGTTCTTTAAAAGGTTAGAACTGGCATATATATATATATATATATATATATATATATATATATTGCTTTAAAAGGCCATACTCAATGGGATATTTTCTTTGATATTTTGCTCCTTGAATTGCCAAAGTATTTTTCTAATATAAGTGGTCTTAAGGATCAAATTATGATTCTTATTGGATTTGTGGCCCCAAAGCCATGAAAGCAAAGACAATGATGCTACTCTCCTGGGATAATTGCTGTATTAAATTCAAGGGATGTATTCCATGATATCTCAAATTTAGTTGTCAAAACGATATCTTATCTGCTTTATAATGATTGTTTAGGAAAGACTGACCTGGCAAATGGCTATCATTAAAATATTTAGTGCAAATTTAATTTCTTTTGCTGTATGTCAAATTCATCTAATAGTACATCTTATTTTCTAGACAGTGATTTTTGAGTGGAGAATAAAAGCCCTTATCTCTTATTATGTAGTTAAATCAAACAAATAATCAAAAGCTGATATAGAAAAATAATGAGATAAAATGCATTTAATGATGATTATTTCGTTTAGTTATTTGAGCTTTTTTAATCCATGTGGAGCTCAATATAATTTAGTTTAATATTTATTAAATCTAAAAAGATTGGTAGAATTGTATCACATTGCACCAATTATTCAGGACTAAAAACAAATCTGAACTCACTTGATTACATCAAATTATATTTTTAATGGTTTTCATAAAATAAGAAAGTCATATAATATGTGTTTAGCGCCAGAGTTGGCCATCTTTAAGATGTGTGTTGGGGCTCTGTTTATAGCCCTAGTACAACTCACTAGTTCTGTAATCTTAGACAAGTAACTTAACCCTGGTCTTTGGAACCAGCTCACCTTTCATGTAGTTACCTTCTCTCCCTTGTATTAAAGGCAGATATGCCTTTATTCCCTCTATGCTTTATGTCTTTTAGTTACTATCTGATAATAAACTGAGATATCTGAGAATTATTTTAAGTCATTCTCAAATTTTAGCTCTGATGTAGCTGAAAGTACACTGGACTTAGAGTCATAAGCCCTGAGTTTTAGTCCGTGAACTATTATTTATCAGCTGTTTAATATTAAGTAAATCACTTAATCACATTTTGCTGCAGCTTTTCGTCAGTAATTGGTAGGATCATGAATAGGACTAAGTTGGGCAATTGAAAACAATTTTAGGGGTTTTCAAACTTGAGGGAGTGGGAGAAATCTCTGTGGCTAGTGGAGGCGTTAGGTAGAGAGGGAGATGACACAAAAGATCGGTGTGGCTTTTTTCTGAAGGCAGTCTAATTTATTTCAGCCCCATACATCAAGAAACAAAGATATTGGGCATTTAGAAAAACGCGTGGTACTGTAGACTTCTGATACTGTATCATTAAATCTATATAATTTAACACAAATAAAATTGCTTTTAACATAATTGTATTATCTAATTAGATTAATTTACTCTTTTTTTTTTTTTCGGTACGTGGACCTCTCACTGCTGTGGCCTCTCCCGTTGCGGAGCACACGCTCCGGGCGCACAGGCTCAGCGGCCATGGCTCACGGGCCCAGCCACTCTGCGGCATGTGGGATCCTCCCGGGCTGGGGCACGAACCCGTGTCGCCTGCATCGGCAGGCGGACTCTCAACCACTGCACTACCAGGGAAGCCCGATTAATTTACTCTTTCATGCCATTAAACTTGACTTAATGTCTCATCCAGTCAAGTAGTTAATGAGTTATTTAAGGGTCAGAAATACTAACTGTATTGTATTATGTACTGTATTTCTTCATGTTACCCACAACCAGCAAATCTTTATCTGAAATGATATTCCTTTCCTAATACCATTTAACTCCTTTTCAAATACCATTAAATCCCTTTTCTTTTATGGGAATATTTGCATTAATCGTCATTAGTGGCAACTCTGGACTAAATCTTTTACATGCAGTCTTTCCATTCTCAGTATATCATGTAATGCCACGCAATAATGAAAACCCTCTTTGTCTTTAAGCATTTTGATGAAAAGTATGAGGTTGAGAGTCGCATTGCTCATGCCTTGTTTCTTTCTAACTTTGAGACTTTGGGCAAATTAATTTTATCAATTTTATCATTTATAAAATCAGGTTTGTAAAACCCCCTTTAAAAATAACTTTTATTAGAATTAAATAATAAAATGTCTGTATAGAATTTAGTCAGGTGCTCAGCACATGGCAAGCCTTCATATTGTTACTGTTAATAAGAATCTTTCTATATTTTTAGGTTGTTTCTTAAAAATACTTTTCATTTTGTAAGCTTTGTGTTCTTACTTAAACCCAATTTATTCTACCACAAATACTGTCAAAATAAGGGTAACTTTAACACCCCCATAAACACCTCACTCAGTCTTATAGAACTTTGACATGTTCTGCTTCAATGAGCTTTAATTTTCTACTCCAATCTTATCATCATGTCCCAATATTTTATTTTACATGGTCAGAGAAATTTGAGTGCTTGAGTTAGGGAAATGCTTGATAAATCTTGATTTACTTTACCTTGATATCAAAGTGGTCTTTCCGCCTGTTACATTATCTTATTCTTCATGCCGTCCCTCCGCCCATTTTGTGTCTGGGCAGAACGTGTAGGTAGCTTCCATTAGTTAATGCGGTGTAAAGCTTGGGTCCCTGTTGCTTCAGATTCTTTTGGTTGCTGTTGACAGAAATCCATCTCAAGCTAGCGTAAGTCAAAACTCATCTCA
Source organism: Delphinus delphis (assembly GCF_949987515.2). NCBI lineage: Eukaryota > Metazoa > Chordata > Mammalia > Artiodactyla > Delphinidae > Delphinus > Delphinus delphis. The sequence continues at coordinate 23,615,288 of NC_082689.1, read as the reverse complement.
AAGTAGCTTAGTTTTACCTAAAAGATGGGAAGTCATTGGTTAATGTAATTGAGAAGCCCATGTGCCAGTTCTGGATTTAGGGATGGTTGGATCGGAAGGGTTCAAGCAATGCTATTATGTTTTCTTTATTTCGCTTCCTCACTTCCACTCTTTGTCCCTCTCTCTTTGCCGTTCAATCTACCTCAAATTTTTGGCTCTTGGACTCAGGTTTTATTTTCAGATATGTGCTAGTAAGAAATTTTGGCACCTGCCATTTCAGGTGCTCTGATGTTTCACTGCCCCTCCTGTGACTGGGCCTTTGCATATGCCCTAACCCAGATTCAAATCACCTGTCTCTGAAAGTGGGGTACTGTATCAGTTAGACTAATAGAAATTATTCTCCAAATAATGATTTGTTTCTGTCATTATTAATATAACATAAAAAATAAACCACAGAAGCTTCCAGATTGGTGAACCAGAATACATCCATGTGTCAGGCCTCAAACTTCATGGACAGAATCTCCTGTGTTCGGGACCTTGACCTATGTATCTCTCCATCTGGCAGTTCATTCATATCCTTTTTTTTTTTTTTGGTGGTATGCGGGCCTCTGACTGTTGTGGCCTCTCCCGTTGGGGAGCACAGGCTCCAGACGTGCAGGCCCAGCGGCCATGGCTCATGGGCCCAGCTGCTCCGCGGCATGTGGGATCTTCCCAGACCGGGGCACGAACCCGTGTCCCCTGCATCGGCAGGAGGACTCTCAACCACTGCGCCACCAGGGAAGCCCCATTCATATCCTTTTTAATGGCATGTCAGGAATGTGTAACCACAATTCTCCAGTGAAACTGAGGTAATGGATTATTATCTGCAACTTTTTCTCTCTTTACCATGAAGATTATAATATTTTTACATAATAGAAAATACAGAAGAATTTTGCTGTATTAATTTCAATGCTTTGTTTTTTTGATATTAACAAAATGTTGGTCTATTTTAAAAAAGCATGTATACTTCATTCCAAAATTCTAACACTTAAACATACTAAATACTATTTATTTCCTTTGGTTTTTAATATACATACTTAATATATTAGTTTGTAGAATAGTATCAAGGTTATGTTTCCTCTGTTTGTCTTTCAATTTATAACTTTGATTCTTACATATTTAAAAGATAGTTAATAAGATTAAAGTTGACACTGTATTTATGTTCTATTAGATGTGGTGTCCTCAGAATATCTTTGAAAATATGACCCCAGATTAAAATCATAGATTAGACTTGCTTCTTTATCTCTATTCTTACTCAAAATTTCCCCAGAGTTAGAGCTATTTGGTTACCAGGTGGATAATTATATTGCTTAAGAATAACTTTATGAACAGCCTGAGGTTGCCTATTAACCAGAGATTCTGGCTGGGCTGCAGGATCCGTTGCTGCCAATATGTGAAGCAGTTTTTCTCATAACCCTGACATAAGGCTGAACTCCTCTTTCATAGTTTTTGTAATGCACACCCAAACCTAAAATTGGAGTGGTCAGGTTGCGTGTGCCCCTGGGTTTAAATCATATATCTTATTATCTTGTTTCTTTATTGCCTGATTAGAATGGATGAAATTTTGTAAACCAAGAACAAATTGCTTCACAAGATTGCATTCAACTAATCTAGTTATGTTTTCATTCTATTCTGAAGCGTACATATTCTTCCCATCTGTTAGACACACACTTCTTTTAGAGGCTTAAATTGTGTTTTGTCTATCTCTGATGCTTTTGCCTGACTCTGTGTTGTAAACTTCCAAAGTCATTCTAAAGACTTTGAAAACATCTAAAGTTAATTCTAATTTAGTGGAAAAACAGTCAATTTAATGGGTTAGTTTTTGAAATCTAGGTTTAAAAATCACCTAATTATCAAATGCCAGTTAATAAAATCTGTCCAAAATTTGACCTTTTACCTATTTCTTTTATCCCATTAACGAGAGAGAGCCTTGAAGTTCTCTTACCATTAATTAAATTTCTTACAGAATATGGTAAAATTATTATTGTAATATAAAGTTTTACCTGAGGAAAAAGAAAAACTCAAATGTACTTTTTTGCATAATGTACTTTAAAAAAGTTATATATTATATGTTAATAATAATATTGTTATAAAGATAAGATTTTTCATGTCTCCTATTGCTAGCAGTATGTTTAGAAGAGTTTGAATTCTATAATTAAAAACTTTCTTAATTATGCTCTTCGTGCATGTTCAAGTGCTATGAAAAGTCTTTACCTTGAACTCCATTTGTGACCTACAGCCTAGAAGAACACAAATAATTAATGGGATACACTTTAATTCTAGTCTATACTAAGGGAGCCCTATTCAGTATGTATGGCTGGGGGAAGAATATCAATGGCTAGGAAGGGAAATTAGTAGAAGGAAGAAGCGTGTATGTATATCTGAATGCATGTGATTGAGTCAGGGAAGGAATGTGGGTTCCCAAAGTTAGAAGTCAGAAATGGGTTGGAGCCAAGTAATTTTATAGAAGGTACAATATCTTCAATCATACCTCACAGAGTCTGAAAGGGCATGTGAGTTTGATACCAGAAGAGTACAAAACAAAACGTCTTACTATTAGTGAATTAAGATTGCTTCTAGAAAATTGTGGATTTAAAAAAAAAATCCTTCCCTTCAAGTTAAACCACACTGATCAAGCCTGAAATGGGCAACAGGAAGTCCTTATTCAGTCTCTTTCCTGACCTACAAAACGCATATACACACCCTGACCAAGATTCTTGTTGGAAAGGCCATGGTAGATCACCATTGCTATCAGTTTGGGTAGGCTTAAGTCTTTTAGATTCTTCAAAGTTGAAATATCTGTAATCACATATACATACTTAAAAATTTTTCTCTCACTAATGTGGTATATGTAATTCTTGGCACAGTTTCCATGTATTGCTTTGTAATCAAAGTCTCTGACTTTTTAACAAAGACCCCCATATAAAAACAAAAACAACTTCCTGCTTCAGAAACTAAGGGAGAAATTCTGTGGAAAAAGAAAAGTGGCTGTATATGCCGAGATATAAGTTTAAAGAAAATGATCAAATTGAAAAAAGCAGAAAAGAATGAGTTAAAAAGATTCCATGGATAAGAAAGGAGGAAAAGTGAATTCCCAGAAGTAGGAGACTGAGCAAATCCAAGTATTTATGACACTACTTAACCACAATTTCAGTAATCTCTATTCCTGGACTGTTTTTCCCTTTTTTATAAACCTACTTTTAAAATGAAGTATAACATCCATTTAGAGCAATAGAACACAAAGTTGTAGCTAATCCCTCCTGGCACCTCCTCATTCTGTTCCCTCCCTTCTCCCCAGCACTAGCTACTATCCTGCCATCAAGCACTGTTGTCACATTTGCCTGTGTTCACAATGTATATGAATACATAGAGTGTGTATGCCTTTGTGTCTGGCTTCTCTTACTCAGAAATATGTTTGTGAAATTCCTCTATGTTTTATGTAACTATAGTACTTGCATTTCTATTGCAGTTTAGTATTTTGTTATATGAATAAATTAGAATTTATTTTTCTATTTCACTGTTTATAGGCATTTATACATTAGCTATTCACTCTTATCCAACTTTTATTTTAGTCTTAGACTTATATATATTAAAATGTTCTCATTCAGTCCTTTTGCAGAAGCATTTTCAGTCATCGCTTTGTTGAATAAAGCTCTAATAGATTCTGAAGAAGGGCATGGGGTACAGAATTCCCTAAATTCTTATATGTTTAAAGTTGTTTTTCTATAGCCTTGATATTTCCATAGCCTTGATATTTGGCTGTATTTAAAATTTTTGTTTCATACTCACTTTTATTGAACTTTTTTTTTTTTTAACATGCTGTACCATTGATCTCTCTCTCTCTCTTCCCCCCTTTGTTTTTTGGTTTGTTTCTTAAAAGGAAAATGCCAGTATACTCTCTTTTTTTTCCCTTTGTAAGTTATTTGATCTTTTTGCCTGGGGACCTTGAAGATTTTTTTTTTTTTTTAAAGGTCTAGTAGTTTTACTAGGATATATCTTAGAGTTGATATTTTGGGTTAATATATCCCAATTGTCGTTGGACTCTTTTCAATATGTAGGTTGGAGCCTTCTTAAAATTTATCGAAAATGGTCTTGAAGTTCAGTTTTAACTATTATTTCTCTTTCATGGTTTTATTTTACTTCTCTAGATACTATGATTATGTGAATGTTATCCCTTCTTGTCCTGTGTTCCATTTCCCTCACATTCTTTGAAATTGTGTACTACTTTCTTATTTTTGTCCCCTTGGTTGTTTTCCTACCTTTCTTCATTACTCCTTAATAAATTTTAATTTGAATCCCTTTTCCCTTATTTTTCATTTCTGAGATAATTTTGTCTTTTTCTTCCATTTCCTTCTTGAGTTCAGTCAACTCTGTTTTTATTTCTTCCTTTTTTGGCCTATTTCTGTTTTTCACTATGGAATTTCCAATTGAAGATACTTCTTCTAGTGCTTCTTTGACTGCATTTAGTTGTTTTGAATTGTGTCATGCAGTTTTCTTCTGCTTCATGGTTGTTTTTGAAGGGGAATTTTCATCAGTTCAGATGTGACCAGTCTTTTTTTTTGTTTGTTTTGGTTTTTTTGGTAATAACCCTGTATGTATTAAATTTTTTCTTCCGTTCATTTTTGTTGATTTGGGGCTGTTTCTACGATTCATAATTCACTGGTGCCCTTTTCTATCTGTATATCAAAGCTGGGTTTTTTTAGCGTATTTTTTAAAATTTGTGGGCAGAGTTATGTATCCTCCAATATTTGGTTCCCTTTGTGTTGTAGGATCTTAAATTTTTCGACTTGCATTTTTTCCTTTTCATTATTCATTTGCCAAAGACCACATCTTCCTCTCTTTGGCTTTTTCTTCCCAGAAACTATGCCTTTTGAAGACAACCACTTATGTGCACATTTTTCAAATTCCTCCCCCTGGAATCCCAATCATCTACTAGGAAACAATTTTATTATTTTATAATGTAGGATGGACTTACTCTTTGTGTAGATGGTTATGCCTTGCTAGCATTCCTTTTTCCTGGCTGTCTTTCTCAGTTTGCTCTTGCCCTCTAAGTTTTGCAGCAGGGGGAGGTATCAGAGGTTGTTTGCTGGAATTTGGTGTTTTTTTCTATTTACTTATATTTTTTTAAGTTTGGAAGATTATGCTGATGGTTTGATTTTTGTGGTTTCTTGTTCTTTGTGCTCTTCTGTATTATTTTGGAGGAAATTTTGTGAGATGCTGTGATGGGCATTATTGTTCTTTAAACAATTGAAGTTTGCATTTTAAGGCACTGTGCAGAAACCTTAGAATTTTTATATCTACCCAATGAATTAAATTTATTAATATCCTAGATGTCCCTTTTCACTTGTTTTAGGCATTTGTATTAAAGTCTGCTTGTATTATTTTAGCTGGGCCAGATTTCTTTTTGGTGTTTCCATGGTATCTATTTTTTTCTTATTTCTTTTTTACCGTTTTTGTTTCCATATATTTTAGTTTTGTATCTTTAGTTTTGTATCAGAAAGTTTTACTTTCTGTCTAGCCACTCATGTATTGGGCTAAATTTTACTATCTGATAATTTTCATTTTATTTGTCCCTCTTGTTTTATATTCCTTTCTTTCTTCTTTATGGCTTTATTTTTACTAATTTATTATTATAATAATTATTCCATTTTTTTCTGTCTACTAGCTTGGTAATGTTTAGTAGACATATTAGAGATTCTCCCTGAATCATCTTCTCATCAGATTCTAGTGCAAATTAGTACTTTTACCATGATCTTAGAATATTATTTATTCCCTTTACATACTTAATATTCCACTGTTGTCACATATCTACATATGTATATATTTTAAACTCTGTAAGACTTCATTGCTATTGTTAATACAGTCAATTTTTTAGGTATACTCAATTACTTACCAATTTCATTTCTAATCATTCCTTCATATATCCTTAAGTTTCCTTCTGAAATCATTTTCTAACTCAAGATTTAAAGAAAAATTTCTTTTAATGTAAACCTACTCATAAAAAAAATTCTCCCAGTTGATTTTGTCTGAAATGCCTTTATTTATTTTTTTCTTTGCGGCACGCGGGCCTCTCAGTGCTGTGGCCTCTCCTGTTGCAGAGCACAGGCTCCGGACGCGCAGGCTCAGCGGCCATGGCTCACAGGCCTAACCGCTCCACGGCATGTGGGATCTTCCCGGACCGGGGCACGAACCCGTGTCCCCTGCATCGGCAGGCGGACTCTCAACCACTGCGCCACCAGGGAAGCCCTGAAATGCCTTTATTTTATTTCCAGTTTTGAAAGATAATTTCACTGATTACACAGTTCTAGGAGAGCAAATATTTTCTTTCAGCACTTTTTATTTAAAAAAAAATTTATTTATTTATTTATTTTTGGGTGTTTTGGGTCTTCATTTATGTGCGAGGGCTTTCTCTAATTGTGGCGAGTGGGGGCCCCTCTTCATCGTGGTGCGCGGGCCTTCTCACTGTCGTGGCCTCTCTTGTTGCGGAGCACAGGCTTCAGACGCGCAGGCTCAGTAGTTGTGGCTGATGGGCCTAGTTGCTCCGCGGCATGTGGGATCTTCCCAGACCAGGGCTCAAACCCGTGTCCCCTGCATTGGCAGGCAGATTCTCAACCACTTCGCCACCAGGGAAGCCCTTTTCAGCACTTTTGAGATACTGGTCCATCATCTCTGGCTTCCTTTGTTCTGTTGAGAAGTTGGCTGTGATTCTCACTATTCCTCCTTCAAATGCAATATATCTATATTTCCCTCTGGCTTCTTGAAAGATTTTCTCTTCATCTTTGGTTTGCTGCAGTTACATTATGATATATATAAGTATGTTTTTTTTTATTTTTACTGCATGTGGTTTGTCATGCTTTTTGAATTTATGGCTTGATGTTGTTTATCAGTTTTGAAAATTCTCAACCATTATCTTTTCAAGTATTGCTTCTTCACCATTTTCTCTCTATTTCTATCTGGGATACTAGTTTACATTTTTATAATTTTTTACCTTTTATTCCCTTTGTATCTTATGCTCTTTTCCATATTCTTAAGCTCTCCCTATATCAGCCAGGTCATTTCCTTTGGATCTATCTTCCAGTTCAGAAATTAACATCTGTGACTGATTTCTTCATCATCTCCAATTCTGGTAGGTACGTTTCTAATGTCCATCCTTTCTCCTGGGTTTTGGTCACATGGTCTTGAGTTTCTTTTGCCTGTTTTTGTTTATTTGTTTTGTTTTTGTTTTTTGAGTACCAGACAATGTTTCTTTAAAAACAGAAGTCTGATTTGAGGCCCAAGTGTGATATTATCTTTTTCCAAAGAGGTTCTGTGCTGGCATTTTGCAGGCAGCTATCTAGAAGCAATATCAATGGTATATCACCTTGTTCCAATTAGTGACTGAGATGATTCAAAGTTTAGCTTTGGTCTTTGGAAGGTCAAGTCTATTTCTAGCTCACTCTTATTCCTCAGATTCTCAATAAAAAGCCTGGAGTGTTTACAGAACCCATCCTTTGGCTGGGTTCTCAGCTTCAACTTTTGTCCTTCTTTCTCAATTTCTTAGCCTCCTCTATCAAAATTGTCTGACAAGCAGCCAAACTTCAGGAGAAAATGAACTCCAAATGCCAGGCTCACCTTCGTGTGTGTTCTTCTCTTGGATCTCGATTCCATTATTCTTCACTATATTTTTAAACACTCTGATGATTTTAGAGACATCTAAAAAATATTTTTGGATCGTATTTTCTCTTTTATTTCAACTGTTCCTTATATCATCATTCGTCATTACTGAAAATCACCTGCTTTGAGGAGAAATATATATAACCTTAAATTTTTATATTTATACATAGGATGTACCATGTATTGAATAATTTAAAAGAGTATATTTTTGTTGAATAATGTGATGTATTTTCTTGAATTGCATTTTTTGCCCAGAAATTTCAGTGCCTTCAGTGTCTGTAAAAGTCCAGTGTTTTATCTGGTCTTCCTGTTCCTTCATGGTCTTCTGCCATTCACCTTTTCAATATTTCCATCCTTACCTACTTATACCCTCTGTATGTTTTCAGTTGCATTTGGGTTTCTTATTTCCATACTCTCTCTGTGTCTAAAAATATCTGAGGTACTAGGTTTTGATTTTCCCAGAGTCCAAATTCTTTTTATATTAAAGCATGTTGTTTGTCACCATCTTATTCAAATGCCATTTTCTGTCTAGAAGACTGTGATTCCCTGGAGCTTGAAATTAATTGGTCTGTAGTCCTAGAACAAGCCTAATTATTGTATCAAGATGGATCCCTGTCAGAGACCTTGCTCCTTCCTGGTTGTCTGACTCTGCTGAAAATTATCTGGATGAATATGTTTCACTCCATAGTATGGGCCTGTTAATGTTGCAGGAACATTCACACAGGAATGAGGCCACCTTTTGGGAAAGTGATTGAGCTAATTTGGACCGGAAGACAAACATTCGAAATCACTGAAACACAGGTTATCTTGAATTATTGCTGCCTAACCTTTGATTTTGTTATGAATATATAGTAAATTTGGCCTATGTATGCATGGCTAGAAGTCAAAAGATAGAAGTTGAATCAGAATCTCTGAAAGGTATTATTAAAATATAAATGTATAATGGCTTTAAAAATCATATTTACTGAGTGCTACGGTTGGTCATTGTTTATCAGTAGGTGCATTTTCAGAGTCACTAAATCTTTAACACTCATTATCATTCCATAGTGCAGAAATGAATAATGTCTCTAGCTAACCTCAATAGGATTTACCACCTACTGATTGAATTAGGGAAATAAAATTCCTATGTATGTTCACACACAACAATATAAATTATAAAGTTATTTTTATACCATTTCTACCTCAGAGGAATATAATGAGTCTGTTCCATGAATGAGAGATGAACAACACGTCGACTTTTGGGAAGGCCATTCGTTCACTAAATAGGCATTTATGGAGTGCCTGTTATGTGTAAGATACTACACTAGGGAGACAAAAGTGAATAATATTCCATACTTGTTTTCTAATAGCTCATAGTTGAATGGAAGGACTATGCTATGACACAATTGCAATATTCTGTAATAAGTACGGCTCTACATTAATAACGGGTGGCACAAAGAAAGAGGTAATGTGACATGGCGTGTATTTAGGGAAGCAGTCAAAGATGAAATTAGAGAGACAGGCTGGGGTTATCCCCATGGCTGGGCTTGTTTCATAGGAGTTTAAACTTTAGCCTGTGCACAGCAGGGAGTCATTTGATGGTAATATACAGGGGAATGGTTTTTGACTATATATGCCGTTTAGTAACGCCATTTTATGTGGATGATTCCTTAAGCAGGGAGACACATTAAAGGCTGCAGCAACCTCTTGTGGAAAAGGATGAAGACTTATACTAAGAAAGGATCAAGTAAATGCAGAGACGTGAATTAATTTTAAAAATGTGGTTCAAGAATTATTAGAGGGCTTCCCTGGTGGCGTAGTGGTTGAGAGTCCGCCTGCCAATGCAGGCGACACAGGTTCGTGCCCCGGTCCGGGAAGATCCCACATGCCGCGGAGCGGCTGGGCCCGTGAACCATGGCCGCTGAGCCTGCGCATCCGGAGCTTGTGCTCCGCAACGGGAGAGGCCACAACGGTGAGAGGGCCACGTACTAAAAAAAAAAAAAAAATTATTAGAATGATGTCAAATTGCAGACCTGCAAATGAAAAGCAGTGCCATTAATCATGGTCATTATTTTAAAAAGTGAAACTGATTTGGGTGAAAGATAAGAAAAAATGTTTAGTATTAGAGAGTGAGGCACATATGGAACATCTAGGTAGAGTTAGATGAAGCCAGAAAAGATATTAGAGTAAACCTCAGTCATGGAGGAAAATGCTACAGGATTAGACATGAAATAAATTCTGAGAAGCTCATTGTTTAAGAGGCAGGTCTATATATGTAGCCTTCTGATGACTAAACTAAATATAGTGACAATGCCTGTCAGCAAAACTGATGGCTAACATTAGAACATCTATCATAAATGAGACTTTGGTAAATGTTGAAAAATATTAAAAACTTAGCATTCTGATTGTTACTTAAAGTGTTGATAGTGAGATCCACAGCAGATGAATAAGAGGGAAAGGGATTCTGTTGTGCATATTTTGAGACTGACTTGTTATCTTACCCCATGTTATCCAAGGCCACTTCTAAAGAATTGACAGACTTTGGGGATGGGGTATGGAATTCCTATAGTCAAAGGCAATCTTTTACATTAAACAGAATGCATAGATATACTGTGTAGATAGTATATGGAATTAATTTTCAGCTGAACAGATTGTAATCCATCATTCCTAATTGACACCCACAGCCATAAAAGAACCTCAGCACAATTCCTAGAAATTGAATGGCTTCCTGTTCTTGGCCTTAGTTAGATGTTGGATGCAAAATAAAACCCTCACTATATTTGGGGGAGATAACTTGTTAAGTGGGGTTATGTATCAGGAAACTTATAAAGATTAAAAATAAGCAAACAAGTACATTTTTGGTTTTGTGATTAGTTTAAATCAAGTCACTCTGACTCTAATTAAACAAATTGTTTGAGCAGTTTTTTTGTCTTAATTCTAGCCATATGGCAAAATAAAACACTATGTCAATGCAACATTATATGTGAGAGGACTTTGTAAACTCTGTAATGTCATAATTACAAGTACTGTTTTCATTACTAATAGAAAAATTGTTAGCAGTGTGGCTTGTTGGGACCTGTGAAAATGAAAATTATGATAGCTAGTATTTATAAAAGTATTCACTCCCTATTCTCTACTCCCAAGGATCATAATTCACTAGAGACAGTTTCTCTTTGGGTGCCTGTAAGCTCCTTGAGATCAGGAGTTATCTCCCATATCTCTGCACTCCACTCACCTAGCATACTACTTGCACATTAATGCACTTTTATGAATGAATTAATAGAATCTGTAGTTTCTGCTTAATTTCCACTGTGCGAGTGGGGTGAAAAAACGTTAAGAAGGATTCATTTAACATGATTATCCATTCACCTTCTGAATACTCTTAGGAAACTTCAATGAAATCAAAATTTTAAACAATCCCGCCTAAAAAATGTTAGCAGTTTAATAAGTCATAGATCAGGGCTAGGGATAGAAAGTTGACAGTCCACAGATGTATTTTGTTTGGCCCTCCCAACACTGACATTTCTCAGGATTGAGTAATTATTATGTAAATTTGTTATCAATATTTGTAATTGATTCTAATTCACCTAAAAATATTTTCTTCTCTTTGTTTCTTCTTCACCCACGCTGGCCTCCTTTTTTGTTGGAGCATGCCATGTTCACTCCCCTCTTCAAGTCGTTGAACTGGCTTTTCCCTCTGCCTGGAATGCTCTTCTCCTAAATAGCTTCATTGTCAACTCCATCACTGCCTCCAAGTCTTTGCTCAGATGCCACCCAGGCTTGCATCAGCCGCTATATGTAAAATTTCACAGTCATCCCCCACAGCACACTCTCCTCCTGACCAATGTGCTCCCAGTCTCCCTTACTCTGCTTTTTTCTTTCTTTCTGTAGCAGTTTTTGTATTCTGACGTTTTATGTGGTTTACTTGTTGTTTGTTTATTTTATGTCTCCCCAATATATTGTAAACTACATGTGGGCTGGGATGTTTATTTTTCTGTTTGCTTACTAGTATATTTTGGGAAGTTGGAATAGTGTCTGGTATATTGGGACTATCAATACATATTTATTGAATGACTCAATGAAAACCTTCAATAACTGACCCCTTCTGAAAAAAAAAAGGGCTATATTTTAAGATTGGGGTTACATTCATACTACATTCCTTGCATTGGTTGGTGGCAACTGGTGCTTTAAGCAAGACATGCATGCATTTCTCAGCCTCTACAGTTATTACCCCAGTTGTCTTCCCAGTACCGAGTACTTATATACCTTGGAATTAGTGTTCATATTTTTGCTTTTGTTTTTCTTACAGAAGAGAGAAAAGTTAATTATGTCTTGTGCTCATGTCTTTACCAAAAGTGGGAACATGGGATCAAGAAAGAGCAAGAAAGTTATATGTTTACTAAAAAAAGGGGGAGAGCATATTTCTACATTGAAGTAAAGAATTTATCTGTGTATTAAACATACATCTTTCAATGCCTACTAAATTAATTCATTTGAATTATCTTCCTGGCTTTTGAATGTCTGAACCTGCTTTATATAGTCAAAACTGCAACCTTATTTAAAATTCAAAGATAAGAAGGACCACTGAAGCACATGTATTAACAAAAAGAAGATAAATATTGCAGAAGATCATGTTAATAGAAAATACCTTGAGTAACTCAGAGTATAAGTTAGCTATTTTACTGTGAAGTCTCATAAGGTTGTAAGTCACCAAGCCACAAGCAGATCATCCTTGTGGGTATCCATAGACAGTGAAAACTTCAACAGCTAAGATGATTATCACTTTAGGCACAGGCTTGCATTTCTATCTGGACATGTAAAACAAACAGATGTCATCCAGTTGGGGCAGAAGTATTAGGCATTTCCCCTTAGCCACTAATGTAGATAACTTTACCTTGCTTAAAAAAAGGCATTGCCTTTGAGGGATGGAAACAGATAAAACTGGTGAGGAGAGATGTCAATAATTATCCATACTTTCTATCCACAAAGCTAATCAGAAAATCCTTGACATTTACTCAGAGTAATGCCATAACTCAAATAAATGAAACTTGATTTGTTGAATTAGGAAATCTGTTGAAAACAAGTCCACCATTTTCAAAAGTTGCCCCATTTATTGACTTTTGCATAAAGCATTTTTTAGCACTGCTTCAATGCCTGTCACTGTGACAGAAATGGTCACCTGTGTCATCATTATGGTAGAATCCTCTGTGCTTTCTGTATATGTCTCTCCATTTCATTCACCCTTCCTTTGAATAATTTTGAGTCTGCAGCACCTTTATGTGATTGTAATAGTGTTAAACAAAAGCTATAATTTATTGTACAGGATTATTTTACATATAATATAAATTGAAACTTTTTATATATTTGCATTATTCCATAACAAGCTTTACCAAAATGAAAAATTGGATGACTTAATATTTTTTTTAATTACAATTCTTAATTTAACTGCATTAAAGTCAGGATAAGAAGGCTAAGTTAAATGTTGCAATTTCAGTTTCAAAAATGCATGATTATTCTTCATTTTGGAAGCCTGCCAACTAGAGAATATATTAGGCTGTGAATGCAACTAGACATGTCATACAATTCAGCAGTCTCTAGCTAGTCAAGATATATCTTTGGGCAAATTTAACCTTTATAAGACTAATTCTTGGTCTCTGTTTCATAGAGATTTTGCAGTTGTTTATTTTTTTATTTTTTTTAAATTTATTTATTTTTTTGTGGTACACGGGCCTCTCACTGTTGTGGCCTCTCCCGTTGCGGAGCACAGGCTCCGGACGCGCAGGCTCAGTGGCCATGGCTCACGGGCCCAGCAGCTCCAAGGCATGTGGGATCTTCCCAGACCGGGACACGAACCCGTGTCCCCTGCATCGGCAGGTGGACTCTCAACCACTGCGCCACCAGGGAAGCCCTGCAGTTGTTTATTTTAAATGAAAATTATAGTGAGAGGGATATAACCTAAAAGTCACTGAAAAGTCCAGGTCTATCAATTTTAGTTTACATGCTGCTAAGTGAGGGGAATTAATAAAGACAGAAAGTCTTCATTCATTTTCAAATAAAACTGCTAGTTGAGAATTGCCTTATTGTACAAACCTAAATATATTATGTCCTTTTCATAATGTCTAATTCATTGATTTTTGTCATCTTTCATTTAATTGCTTATATTTTTGGGTCAAATAGGATTAAAAATATGTTATAACCATTTTCTTACTATAGTGAACTGATCTGATTTAAAACCATTGAGAAAATAAACAGCTATGTTTAAATAGCTACGCATAAGCAATAACTAGATACTGTATGAGTGACCCTTTGACCTCTGTGGATCCTGCTTATATTTTGATTAGTGTCTGTTTAGGCTCCTGGTGACTATGGGAGCCACTAGGATGCCTTCCAGAGAAATAGAAGCATAAGCAACCCAGCTGTGTACTCTTTGTGCCAATAAGAGGACCTGTGCCAGCTGGCTGCCCTCCAGAAATGTGCAGTGGTAAACAGAAAGTTACCAACAGAAAGGTATTTATTGCTTTCCCAGAAGGGGAATTTTAGCTAAGAGAACACAAATGAATTGGATCATTATTCCCATTTCTCAGAAAAGGTCTGTGCACGAGAGGGGTGTAGACTTCATTCTTTGCTTTAAAAACTTAAGTTTATTAAGGCTGTCATAATGTGATTTTTATAAATGAAGAGTATTACTGAAATGGTTACTTTACTCAGGGATTAAAACAGAAATAGGTTATCTTGACTTGGTAATGGGTAGAAAAATTCAGACATTCCACACTCTCAGTGTGTGTGGTCTTATATACACCAGTTTGAAATGTGGGTGTCTTTGCATACTCAAACACACACAAAAACCAACTCAAATATCTCAGTGGCTTAAAACAGAAAAACAAATATCTCATGTACACTACATGGCCATTGTGGGTCAGCAAAGGGGCTCTGCTCATCATAATCACTTTGGGAATGCAGGCCAATGAAGAAGCTCTTGTCATTGCTTTCGTAGTATCGGAGGAAGGGACCAAAGATGTGGACAAACATGTCCTGGCACTTCATGCTTGTTCCCAGAAGTACCACATGTGGCTTTTGCTCACATTTCATTGGTCAGGTAAATCACACAGCCACACCCAAGTTTAAGAGGGCAGAGATGTGTAATCCTAGCCTGTATTATTTTTACATCATACATATGTTTAATATCAAGCTTTTCCAAGTGTTAAGAGTAATCTCAGTTCCTTCTAGAAAAATTTGAAAATGCAGAAGTGAATATAAAATAAACAGCATACAGAGTTAGTTACCATTAATATTTTACACACTTTCTTTTAGTTGCACACACATATGCGTATGTAGATATATCATATATATGTCCTCTATATAATGTGGGTACTTTTGTATTCCATAAATTTTCTTTGTGGATATAATTATTAATAGCTAAATAGTGTCCCATCACCTGGATGCATGGTATTCTATAATTCAATTAACTAATCGTTTTGTTTTTTTTTTTTTGAATTTAGGTGTTTCTAGTACTTCACTATAATAAATAATGGTCCATGGATATCTTTATATATACATCCTAGCACATTAGTCTGAATATTTTCCTAGAATACATTTTTAGGAATAGGCTTACTGATAGAAGGTATTGGATCATTTCTTAATAAGTTTGATACATATTATTAAATTTCCTTCTAGAAATTAGTTTATATAAGTTTATATTATTACTTGCAGTATGTGACAGTACCTCACCAATTTCTCATTTAAAAATATAGTTTTCCAATATGTAAATGAATAGCATCTCATTTGTTATTATGTATTTATTAAATTGTTAGTGAGACTGACCATTTTTACATGTTTACTGACTACTTTATGGGTGATTTTTGTATTCATAGACTGTACTATTTTCTTCAAGAGAGTCAAATTTTTTATGGTTGATTTAAAAATATTTTTATATGTAATTATATTATTACTTGTACATACCAACATTTTCCTTGCAGTTTTTCCTTTGATTTTTTTTTTTTTAATTTTAGAAGTTTAAAAAATTGCATAGGGCTTCCCTGGTGGCGCAGTGGTTGAGAGTCTGCCTGCCGATGCAGGGGACACGGGTTCGTGCCCCGGTCCGGGAAGGTCCCACATGCCGTGGAGCGGCTGGATCCGTGAGCCATGGCCGCTGAGCCTGTGCGTTCGGAGCCTGTGCTCTGCAACGGGAGAGGCCACAGCAGTGAGAGTCCCGCGTAGCGCAAAAAAAAAAAAAAAAAAAAAAAAAATTGCATAATCATTATAACTGTTTTTACTTCACGATTTCTTCCTTAATGTTATGCTTAGATAGGGCTTTGTATTCCAAAATCATATAAATATTTACTTACATGTTATTTCCGGTTCTTTCATGATTTCTTTTTTTTTTTTTAACATTGACCTCTAATCCATCTGGAATTAATTTGGGAGCAGGATAAGATGCAATATTTTACCTTTTCTTCCCAAATAGTTAAATCAGTTTTCACAGCAACTTTTATTGATTAATCTATATTGAGTCTTCTGGAGACTCAGTCATCAAAAATGTAGACTTACACGTCAACAAAACCAACAGGGAGATCTCACCAGAGACAAAGATCTGCATTAAAAATCATTGTGCTACTATGTAGAAGGTCTTAATACAGAACCTTATTGTCATAGTTAAGAAGCTATTCTTAATTGATCTGGTTGTAGTATTTTGTGGCTTATAGCAGATTAGAAACCACACAAAAAGGGGATGAAGAAAAGGGTAGAAATTGCTGTAATCAATTAGAAGGAGACAGAAAAACTAGAAGGTAAACAAAGTTGTATTATTCAACAGTAGTTTTCATAATGATTACCAAGCCATTAAGGTAAAAAGGTTTCATTATCTTTACTCTTTCTGTTTAGGAAGCCCATTAAAAAAACAAAAAGGTTTAAATCAACAGGGCTTGATGAAAGAACTGGGAAAATATATGGTAAAATGAAAAGGATTTTGGAGTCAGACAAACTTGGATTTCAATCTGAGGTTCTTAACCTAACAAATCCATGACATTGGGAAAGGGGTTAGATTATTTTAGACTGATTTTACCCATCAGTAAAATGAGGATGATAAACGATCCTTGTGTGGCCATGTTGTAATCAAAGTGATATACAGTCTCATCATGTTCATCCCTCATCTACCTCCTTGTAACTCCCAAGCCTGCTTCAAGATGAATTCTGAAAATTCCAAGTAGATATGGCATTCTCTTCAGCAACTTCAGGAGCTGTTTGTAGTTTATAGTTAAGCCAAATGATTCTTTTAAGCTAGAAGAAAAGTTAGGTCTTAAGTATTTTATCAATGTATCTTAGTTAATAGGGTCCAGCTGGAGACACAAGAATACTTACATAGATACTGGAGCTATAGGGCAAAGAAGAAATAACTGAGGCTTTGGGGCCAGGAAGATAGAATTTGATTCCTGGTCCTACCACTGATCAGTTAGCTGATCACTCCACTAATCAGCTCCTACCTGAGCTCTATTTTTGTCCATTGTAAAAGAGAGATGATATCCAACATGCAGAACTGTTGTGGGGATTTGGCACGAATACGTAGTTTAGTCTAGAAATATACTTTAAAAATATGACAAACTAGAGGAGTTCTCAAGTGATTGTTTATTGTTTGTACCTTTTGTTTTTGCTAGTCTTTTTACTTTAGTCTAATTTGATATGGGTCAAAGAATGATTCAGTGATAGCCTTAAAAATGTATCAAAACTATTTGCTTGATATAATCATATACAGCAGAAACTTTAAAGAATTATTAGATACTTTTAGGAGTATTAGATCAAAAATGCCTAAATGCATATGAAAACAGCATTTTGCGAGTATAATCCTCCCTACAATCTAAAGCCACAACAATGCAAACAAACCTAAAGGTCAAGCAATTGAACAAATACATAAGTGAAGAAGGAAGACTTATCCTGACTCATTCTCATTTTAATACTCAGACTGTGAATGTCAATTAGCTCAATCAAGTCTTAACAGGTAATGTCAGCTGTCAGTCGTTCCTAGGTAGCGATGTGTGAAGTTTGTCAGCAGGCAGTGGACTACTTGCATGATGAATGAAATAATGAGGGCACAGAAGCCTGAACAAAACTTCTCTTTTTCTGGTAAATTCCTCTCAACATGGGAATTTAGGACAAGGAGAGAAAAATCACTTTAAAATCTGTTTTAAGGCAGTGTTCATTTAATGCATTGTCTATTTTAAAACATTCCTCTTTTAACCTTGTATTTTTAAAAATTAATGTCAATGGCAAATGATTAAGCATCATCATTTTTAACTGTATAGGTCAGTGTAAACAACATTAGCTGCTACAAGAGATAAGCCTCCAAATTCAAAGTGCTTTTACAACTGAGGTTCGTACTCACTGTGGATGGTGTGACTCCTCTGAGTTCATTCAGTGACTCAGGTGTATTGGCAGCCATAGTCCTCCAAATAGTCCATAGTCCTCCAAATAGTCCTCCAAAGTAGTCCATAGTCCTCCAAATAGTCCATAGTCCTCCAAATAGTCCTCCAAAGTAGTCCATAGTCCTCCAAATAGCCATAGTCCTCCAAATAGTCCTCCAAAGTCATTGTGGCAGGTGAAGGGAAATGGTTAACTATGTTGGGAGGTTTAAGGGCTAGGACTTGAAGAGGCTTCCATCATTTCTACTCACATCCTGTTTTACAGAACCCAATAACTTTAACTCAGTTTAACTGTGAGAGAGGCAGGGAAATGTAGAAGAGCTCTTTAAAGTCTCTGTTATACCCTCCAAACTTGTTTTATTTGAACAGTCATTTAAATCTAAGTTTTTAACTGTATCATATCCCGTTAAACCATGGTTTGAAAATACTAGTTACAGGTTAGAAGGCATTTAATATGTGTAGACTAGATCTTTTATATACATTACTTTATTTGAAAACTTAAGAAAATGATACATTCATATGATAAAATATTCAAGCAGTAAAGAAAGGTATAATATTAAAAGTAATTAATTCGGTTCCCTTTGCTCTGATCTCTATTTACTGCATGCATTGGTGACAACTATTTTGTTTTTTCTTTAGTTTTGTTTTTTGGCTTAAAACAACACTTATTTATTAACTCACAGTTCTGAAAGGCAGAAATCTGAAAACAAGGCGTCAAGGCTGTGTTTCTTCTGGAGGCCCTAGGGGAGAATCCTTTCCTGGACTTTTCCAGCTGCTAGAGGCTGCTTGGATTCCTTGGATCATGGCCCCTTCCTCCATCTTCAGGGGACATCACTGCAAACTCTGTTTCTATAATCATATCCCACTCTCTGATCCTGAACCTCCTACCTCCTTTTTATTTTATTTTTTTAAGTTTTTCATGTTTTGTTGTTTTTTAATATAATATTTTTCCCTTTTAAAATTGAAGTATAGTTGATTTACAGTGTTTCAGGTGTACAGCAAACTGACTCAGATCGATCTATCTATCTATCTATCTATCTATCGATATCTATATATATATGTATATTCCTTTTCAGATTCTTTTCCATAGGTTATTACAAGGTATTGAGGATAGTTCGCTGTGCTATACAGTAGGTCCTTGTTGTTTATCTATTTTGTACATAGTAGTATGAATCTGTTAATCCCAAATTCCCAATTTATTCCTCTTCCCTCTTTCCCCTTTGGTAACCATAAGTTTGTTTTCTATGTCTGAATCTATTTCTGTTTTATAAATAAGTTCATTTGTATCATTTTTTAATTCCACATATAAGTGATATCATCCGATATTTGTCTTTCTCTGTCTGACTTATTTCACTTAGTATGATAATCTCTAGGTCCATCCAATAATGCTACAAATGGCATTATTTCATTCTTTTTTGTAGCTGAAAATTATTCCATTGTGTGTGTATGTGTATATATATATACCACATCTTCTTTATCCATCTGTCTGTCGATGGACATTTAAGTTGCTTCCATGTCTTAGCTTCCATGTCTTGTAAATAGTGCTGCTATGAACATTCATAGCTACTGCCTCTGTTTAATTTTTTATATTTTTTATTGAAGTATAGTTCATTTGCAATATTATGTTAGTTTCAGGTATACACAGTAATTAAATATTTTTATCTATTATACTCCATTTAAAGTTATTATAGAGTTTTGGCTATATTCCCTATACAATACAACATATCCTTATAGCTTGTTTATTTTATACTGTAGTTTATGCCTCTTAATCTTCAGCCCTTGTCTTTCCCCTCTACCCTTTCCTCTCCCCACTGGTAACCACTAGTTTCTTCTCTATATGTGAGTCTGTTTTGCCATATTCATTTGTTTTATTTTTTAGATTCCACATATAAGTGATAACAGAGTATTCATCTTTACCTGTGTGACTTATTTCACTAAGCATAATATTGATAACATCTGGATCCATCTGTGTTGTTGCAAATATTTCATTATTTTTTATGGAAATATTTCATTCTTTTTTATGGCCGAGTAATATTCTAGTGTGTGTGTGTGTGTGTGTGTGTGTGTGTGTGTCTCCATTCATCTATTGCTAGACAATTATCTATTCATCTATTGCTGGACAATTAAGTTGCTTACATATCTCGGCTATTGTAAATAATGCTGTTATAAACATGGGGGTGCATGTATCTTTTTATTAGTGTTTTTTTTCTTTGGGTGTATACCCCATAGTAGAAATGCTGGATCATATGGTAGTTCTATTTTCAGTTTTTTGAGGAACCTCCCTGTAATGTTTTCCATAGTGGCTACACCAATTTAGATTCCCACCAAGTGTACTAGGGTTCCCTTTTCTATACATCCTTGCCATTATTTATTATTTATAGACTTTTTGATGATAGCAATTCTGACAGATGTGAGGTGGTAGCTCTTTGAGGCTTTGATTTTCATTTATCTGATTATTAGCAATGTTGAGCATCTTTACATGTGCCTGTTGGCCATCTGTATATCTTAGAAAAATGACTGTTCAGGTCTTCTTCCCATTATTTAATTGTGTTGTTTGGTTTTTAGACATTGAGTTGTATGAGCTATTTATATATTTTGCATGTTAGCCCCTTATCAGTCATATCATTTGCAAATATTTTCTCTCATTCAGTAGGTTGTCTTTTTGTTTTGTTGATGTTTCCTTTGCTGTGCAAAAGGTCTAAAATTTAAATAGGTCCCATTTGTTTATTTTTGCTCATTTCTTTTGCCTTAGGAGACTAATCCAAAAAAACATTGCTACGATTTATGTCAGAGTATTTTGCCTATGTTCTCTTCTAGGAATTTTATGGTTTCAAGTCTTACATCTAGGTCTTTAATTCACTTTGAGTTTATTTTTCTATATGGTATGAGAATTTCATTCTTTTACATGTAGCTGTCCAGTTTTCCCAGCACCATTTATTGAATAGACTGTCTTTTTTCCATTATATATTCTTACCTCCTTTGTTGTAAATTAATTGTTCATAAGTGTGTGAATTTATTTATGGTTTCTCTATCCTATTCCATTGATCTATGTGTCTGTTTTTGTGTCAGTACCATACTATCTTGATTAGTGTACCTTTATGTTATAGTCTGAAGACAGGGAATGTGATATTTTCAGCTTTGTTCTTTTACTCAAGATTGCTTTGGCTATTTGGGGTCTTTTGTGGTTCCATGTAAATTTTAACATTATTTGTTCTAGTTCTGTGAAAAATGTCAGGGATTTTTTGATAGGGATTGCATAAAATCTGTAGATTGCTCTGGGTAGTATGGACATTTTAACAATATTAATTCTTCCAATCCATGAACAGAGGATACCTTATAATTTCTTTGTATCATCTTCAGTTTTCTTCATGAATGTCTTAAAATTTTCAGAGTATAAGTTTTCACCTCCTTGGCTAAGTTTATTCCAAGGTATTTATTCTTTTGGATGAGATTTTAAATGAGATTGTTTTCTTGCTTTCTCTTTCTGATATTTCATTATTAGTGTATAGAAAAGCAACAGATTTCTGTATATTAATCTGGTTTCCTGCAACTTTACTGTATTCGTTTATTAATTCTAATAGTTTTGTAGTGGAGACTTTCAGGTTTTTCTATATGTAGTGTCATGTCATTTGCAAATAGTGAGTTTTATTTCTTCCCTTCCAATTTGGATGGCTTTTATTTCTTTTTGTTGTCTGATTACTGTGGCTAGAACTTCCACTACTACATTAAACAGAAGTGGCGAGAATGGTCATCCTTATCTTGTTCCTGATTTTAGATGAAAAGCTTTCAGGTTTTCAATGCTGAATATGATGTTTGCTGTGGGTCTGTTATAAATGGCCTTTATAATGTTGAGATATGTTTCCTCTGTACAAACGTTGATGAGCGTTTTTATCATGAATGGATGTTGAATTTTGCCAAATGCTTTTTCTGCATCTATTGAGATGATCAGGTGATTTTTTATCCTTTTGTTAATGTGATGTATTACATTGCTAGATTCTCAGATATATTCCATTCTTGCATCCCTGGAGTAAATCCCACTCGATTGTGGTGTATGATCCTTTTTATGTATCATTGAATTTGGTTTGCTAATACTTTGTTGAGGATTTTTGCATCTATATTCATCAGAGATATTGGCCTGTAGTTTCTTTTTATATTGTCTTTGTCTAGTTTTGGTGTCAGGGTAATGGTGGCTTTATAGAATGAACTTGGGTATGATTCCTTCTCTTCAATTTTTGGAACAGTTTGAGAAGATAGATATTAGCCCTTCTTAATATGTTTGGTAGAAGTCCCCTGTGAAGCCATTTGGTCCTAGACTTTTGTTTGCTGGGAGGTTTTGTTTTGTTTTTTTTAATTACAAACTCAATTTCTCTTCTAGCTATTGGTCTGTACAGATTTTCTATTTCTTCCTGATTCAGTATTGGAAGATTGTTTCTAGAAATGTATTCATTTCTTCTAAGTTTTTCAGTTAGTTAGCGTATAACTGTTTGTAGTATTCTATTGATTTTTTTGTATTTCATGGTATCAGTTTTCATTTCTGCTCTTTCATTTCTTATTTTATTTATGTGGGTCCTCTTCTTGTTTTGAGGAGCATGCTAAAGGCTTATCAATTTTGTTTATATTTTAAAAAAACTAGCTCTTTGCTTCTTTGATCTTTTTTCTGATATGAGTATTGTTACCCCAACTTTCTTGTTATTTCCATCTGCATAAAATTTCTTTTTCCATCCCCTCACTTTCAGTCTGTGTGTCCTTAGCTTTTAAATGCATCTCTTATAAGCAGCTTATAAATGGGTCTTGTTTTTCTTTTTTTTTATCTAATCAGCCACCACATGGCATGTTTTTGATTAGAGCATTTAGTCTATTGACATTTAAAGTGAATATTGATGGATAAGTACTTATTCCAATTTTGTTACTTGTTTTCTGGTTGTTTCTGTGGTTCTTCTCTGTTCTTTTTTAATTTCTTCCCTTATGATTTTATGATCTTCCTTATTTGTATGTTTGTGTTCCTTTCTCTCTAGCTTTGTATATCCGTTGTAGGTTTTTGATTTGTGGTTACTATGGGGTTCATGTATGTTGACCTACATCTACTTGTTTTAAACTGGTAGTCATTTACTTCAAGTACATTCTAAAAGATCTACATTTTTTTACTCCCCTCCCCAACATTTTCTGTTTTTGATGTCCTATTTTACATCTTCATGTTTTCCCCTTCACTGTTAAGACCCTTTAACATTTCTTTTAAGGTCAGTTTGGTATTCATTAACTCATTTAGTTTTTGTCTGTCTGAGAAGTTTTTTCCTCTACTTCCATTTTAAATGATAATCTTGCCTGGTGGAGTATCATAGTTTGTAGGTTTTTCTCTTTCAGCACGTAAATATATCATGCCCTTCTCTTTTGGCCTGCAAACTTTCTCCAGAAAAATCAACTGATAGCCATGTGGGGGTTCCCTTATACCTGACTCTTTGTTTTTCTCATAATGCCTTTAGGATTGTCTCTTTATGTTTAACTTTTGCCATTTCAATTATAATATGTCTTGCTGTGCTTCCTTTTGGAATCATCTTTTTTGGGGACTCTCTGTGCTTCTTGTACCTTGATACTGTTTCCTTCATCAGATTTGGGAAATTTTCATCCATAATTTCATCAAATACATTTTTGACCCTTTTCTCTCTCTCTTCTCCAGGGACCCCTATAATGTGAATGTTGGTCTGCTTGATATTGTCATAAAAGTTCCTTAAACTGTTCTCATTTTTAAAATTTATTTTTCTTTTTGCTGTTTTCATTGGGTGATTTTCATCATCCTATCTTCCAGATCACTTACGTGTTCTTCTCTATCACCTAGTCTACTTTTAATTCTTTCTAGTGTGTTTTTCATTTCAGTTATTGTATTTCTCAATTCTGACTAGTTTCTTATTAAAATCCTCACCATGTTCATCTATTCTTTTCTCTAGTTCATTTAGCATTCTTATTACTAATCCTTGGAACTTTTTACTCTGGTAAATTGTTTATGTCTGTTTCATTAATTGTTTTTTCAGGTTTTTGTTGTTCTTTCTTTTGAAAAAAAATTTCTCTGTTTTCTCATTTTGCTTAATTTCTCCATCTTTATGAAATTAGTTCAAACAGTTAGTTACATATTCCTGTCCTTCTGTGGGAATGTCCCTATATTGTCTGCGTGTGTCCAATGGCTTTGGTGGCAGAGCTGAATCTGAAGTGAGCAGAAGTCATGTCATCAGTCAGTGTGTGCTAGCAGCCATCACATCGGTAGTAGGTAGGACTGGAGATGGAAGAGCTAGGACCAGAGCCAGATGTTAGCTGGGGCTTCTTTTCTGCTCCATAGCCAACACCACCATATCGGGGGTGGGTTGAATCCCATGTTGCTGGAGCAGAAGCCCTGGTGTTCATGTCTGATCTGGTTCTGTTCCCTCGAAGTGTGTGCTTTCTGCCCCAAGCATTGACATGTTCAGTCCAGAGAGGAGCATTGCTGAAACAAGAGGGGCTAGAGCAGGAGCTTGGCATGGGCCGACGTGCAGGCTGGGGTGGTCCCAGCACCAGTCAGAGCTCCAGAACACTCCTGATCTGCTGTCCCTCACGAATGCCAGTAATGGCTTCTTTTGCCCCTTTCAGATGCTGTGTCAGGTCTGAGTCAACTCCTTCCCTCACAACTCCATACCTTCCTTAGAAGTAGCAGCCTCTGCCCTAGTGGGGAGCTGCGTTATAGAGCAAGAGGGGCCAGAGCAGGTGCTTAGCATGGGCTGGGGCATGTGGTAGGGTGGTCCTGGAACCAGTCAGAGCTCCAGACCACTCCTCATCTCCTGCCCTTATGAACAGCAGTAATGTTTGCCCTCGCTCCATTTGGATGCTCTGTCAGGTCTGAGCTGGCTCCGTCCCCCACATCTGTGCACTCTCCTTGCCTGTGGCAGCCTTCAACCTAGTGTGCAGCTGCACCATGGAGCAAGAGGGATGGGAGCCAGTTCTCAGCTCAAGCTGAGGAGCCTGCTGGGGCGGTTGTGGGAAACTGGCCCAAGTCCTGGGCAGTTTCAGTCTGCTTCCTCTGCCTTGTTTTGGGAGTAAGCAAGCATGTGTGCACTTTTCACAAGCAGAGTCTCAGTTTCTTACAGTTCCACTGTCAGTCTCACTGGTTTTCAAACCAGCTAAGGGGACTTATCCTCTTGGCGTCATACCCCAGGGCTGGGACACCCAATACGGGGTTTCAACTGCCCACCCCCCAGGAAGGGTTGCCAAGCCTGTGTAATCTCGCTCCTCTTCTGTGTCCCCTCTTAGGGGCTCAGGTACCGATCTGATCACTTCCCTTACCTTCCTACCTGACTACATCTGGATCTTTCTTACAGTGTTGTTTGTGTAAGAGTCTTTCTGCCAGTCTCCAGTTTGTTTTCAATGAGAATTGCTCCACATGTTGATGAATTTTTGATGTGTTCATGGTGGTTGGTGAGCTCCACATCCTCCTGCTCTGCCATCTTGATCTCCTCCCGGTGACCACTGTTAAGATTCTTGCTCTCTCTGTCTCTCTCTAAAAATGTTTCAAAGATACATTAGCACTTACCTATGTAGAACCTTTTTTTATTTTATAAAAATGGAATGATTTTCCTTATATGCTATTCTATAAATGTTTTAAGTTAATAATATAGAGTTAATTTTGTATAAGTATATATAAATTTAGAGTGATAGTCAAAATATTTGACAACCATTAGAGCATAAGCACTGACCGATCAGAATGGATGCTGGATGTAGGGTGGGAGAATGGTCCTGGAGCCCCAGGTGTGCCAGAAATGACCTTAATTAGGCAATAAAATGAATAAGTCAGGGGCAGGGGTTGTACCCATAGAAGGAGCTAGAATGTGGGGGTGAGAGGAATATGGAGTATGTGCTCAGGGTATCAGCTGTTTTCCAAGTAGTATGAATATCTTTCAGTATTTTAACAACTGACAGGGCCATACTGGTGTGCTAGGGTTATATCAGCACTTCATGTACCTCATTCTATTTAAAGGTAGTACACCAGAGTAGTACTATAATTTTTAAAGTAAATCAAGGTATTGATGCACAGTTAGATTGCTTTTAATATCTTATATTGTAAGAAATGCTGTGTATTAGAAAACAAAAGCAAATCACAAAAACAAATAAATAAAAAACATAAACAGAAAAGAAAACTTGTGTATGTAATCTGGTGAAACTTTGTGAGAATATCCACAAGGTAAATTCCTAGCTGTGGAATTACCAAGTCAATTTTTATTTCGATAGAAATTTCTTTGAAAAGTCAAATCAGTTTACACTCACCCCAAGTGAGAGAATATTTTTTTTCCGTATCTTGTCCAACAGTTTGCATTATTATATTATCAAAAATTATGTCTTTATTCAATTTGATAACTGAATGATTAAGGAAATATTCCATTCTTGTTTAGTAATCATTTTGTAATAGTTGAAAAATTGTTTGATTTGGAGTTATTTATACTTAAACTTTTTGTTTGTATTTGGATTAATTACTATGAGTTTGTTTTCTCAGCTGTAAAATGGAGATATTATAAATGTCAATGCAATTTTGCCTGGTTTGTTATTCCAGATTAATTTTAGAATAATTTTCTAAGACTCCTCAAAATTCACACTGAAGTTTTTATTTGAATTGAATTAAATATTTAAAGCAAACTTCTGAAGTTCATTAATAGACTTTCTATCTTAGTCCATGGACTATCTATATTCAATCAGCCCTTGCTTTATATCTCTGAATAAAGTGTGTTTTTCTTTCTGTAGGTTTAGTAAATTTCTTATTAGTGTTCTGTGAGGTATTGTATATTTTATTGTTGCTAGATTTGATGAAATATTTTTCTTTTATATCTTCTGTTCATTCATTGCATGTATGAAGGTTGCTACTTTTATAATTTGTAGTACATTTGTAGTAATGTGGCCTCTTTATAATTCCTTTTTCCACTTGTCTTCATACACATTATCTATCTTTCTCTGTCATCTATCAATGTAATCACAATATATGCAACTTATGATAATTTCATCTACTTCGTTCCAATAGTTTCATTGCTTATTTCTTCACCTAAATATCCTCTGCATATTTCTACTCTAGCTTTTCTTTTCATTTATATTGTTTCTTCTTGAGACTGAGTCCTTGCAATGGAAGGAGTGTATTCTACTTATATTTGTGGTCTGGTAAACTACACTAATGCCCGACACAAAGGAAACACTCAAATGTTAAGTGAATGCCTGAGTGAATAATTTTGAGCTTCAGATTCAAGGTTGTTCTGGGCAATTCCCATGAATGTTAGCTCAATGGAAAACAATAAACAAGATAGAGAAGCAGACACAAGTCAAATGGCATAGATATGGAGCCTGGGTACCCAAGAGACTAATGTGGAAGGAGGCCAAAATAAATAATTGGCTTCCCAATCAGGATAGGTACAGGGGATGCCTAACTGATATATCACTGAAATGGAGAGAAAGTTACCCATCTGGTGTTTCATCCTATGAATATAAGCAGCAAGGCTGTATTTAACCTCAACTGGCTGGCCAATGAAGTAAGGACTCCTTTTATTATTGATCCTGGGACGAAGAGAGATAGCCAGCAGTTAACAGATATGAGACTGTATTCTGACAGGTTGGGTCATAGTAGAGTCTGCTGTAATCAGCATACCAGGAGAAATTAATCCTGGAATTTGATTAAGATAGAGTATTTTATAATAAGTAAAGTATGAAATAACTCAATGAATTTACTCACCTTTTACTCACCAGTTGAAATTAACATGTGCCACTAGTTGCAGCAATAATAAACACAGAAATAGCTAATGTTTATTAAGGATTTATTAGATGCCAAGCATATGATTAGTGCTCTACAGAGATTATCTCACTTAATCCTCATAGCAGTCTATGAATTCAGTATGATTTTGATTGTATTTTACAGGTGGGAGAATACAGCTTAGAAAGTTTGTTAAGTAGCTTGACTAAATTCACATACTAGTATGTAGTAAAGCTGAATTGTGAGGAAAAGCCAAGATTTTCAATCCTGACATTTATTTCACATGACGAGCTTTAAAATAAAATAAATACCAGTGTCAGAGCCTCTCTTTCAGAAATTATTACTTAATTGGTCTGGGGTGGGGCTTGGTGGTATTGGTATGGTTTAAAAAGCTACATGGTAATTTCAACATGTCCTTAGAGTTGAGACCATTGACCTGTCAAAGCACCTTACTGAGAGTTTAGCTTTGCCCTCAAATTGTACCTTGTCAGTACAAAGGAATGATAATGGTTATGTAGCTTGAAGAATAGTTTTAAGATTTATTTTCCTTCCTCTATGCACTGTCCTTATTTAGGTATCCTGTATTTACCTTTCTGATCGTGCCTGCCAATTTATTGGCTATTGTCTCCTGGAATGTTTCAGTATACAGGCTGGGTTATAAAGGGTCTTAACGTTTTGCCTCTGCAAGTGCATCTATATTTAGATAGGATTGCTGTTACTAGACCTTTACTGCTCTTGTAAATCTTCTTTTAAAATAGTTGTTCAGTTATTATTATATTTCCCTATATATCAAACAGGTTGTAGTTGATCAGGTTTATTAAATGCCTTGTATTAGTTTTATATAATGATCGGTTTAACAGTGGTTATACAAGTTGCTGTAGATAATAAGTTCATGGTTCTAGATATTTCCATGTAGTCAAAAAATTATACTCAGAATGGATCCTGCTCCACCTTGCTATGTTTTCCAACATAATAATTTATCCTACCTCCATTTCCAGCCCAAGCAATATTATTAAAATGAGGTACCATCACAACGATAGGAAAAGGGGCAAAAGGCATAAATATACAGTTGAGAGAAAATGAAGTACAAAAAGAAATACAAAAATAGTTAATCTAATCAATTCATTGGCAAAACACCAATGAAATAGCTTTATATATGAATTAGCAACAGTTTTTTCAGACTTTTTATCATGTAATTACATATTTATTATTTTATTGTTTATGGCGTCCTGATGCTAGAATGCAAGTTCCACAAGGTCTACTTTGGTCAGTGATATATTGTAAGAGCTGAAACCAGTGCCTGCCCTGAAATAGACACTCAATAATAAATATTCGTAAGAGAAAGAACTATGTGCATGTGTGAATGTGCCCATAGCAAAGATGTGGTACATTGTATATATCACTATATAACTGGCAGGGGTGTGAATTCATGTAACAATTCTAAAGAGCAATCCATGAAGAGGTATCATGTTTTTTGTTAAATGTTAATTTTATTTGGATTATTATTTATTTATACTTCTAAATTGTGAGTGCAGATTTATAGACAGAAAACCTTGTTCACAGCATCGATAATCATGAGGCAAACAAATATAGCTGATGTTAAGTAAAATATGACATTTATCATTCTTTCAAAATAGACTAAATACTGTGAAAATGCAGTAATATAATGTTAAATGAAAACTGGAGGGTGGATAATAGAGCGTGGTTCCAGTTTTGTAAAAATTGAGAAAGAGAGGCAGACAAATTCTTAAACCAGAGTGATAATAGTAATTATACCACGGTGGTAAGAATAATTTTAATTTTTTTCTTTGTAATATTATAAAATGCATAAAATTTCTCTAAGGATGTATATTACTTTCTTGATCAGAAAAATACTTCAGTTATGAAAATTGGCTTTATCATTTTCCAACTCTGAGGATATAATAAAGAATCTGTTGCAATGTAACCTCCACAAGGGCAAATCTTTTTTTTTGCGATACGTGGGCCTCTCACTGTTGTGGCCGCTCCCATTGCGGAGCACAGGCTCTGGACGCGCAGGCTCAGTGGCCATGGCTCACGGGCCCAGCCGCTCCGCGGCATGTGGGATCTTCCCGGACCGGGGCACGAACCTGCGTCCCCTGCATCGGCAGGCAGACTCTCAACCACTGCACCACCAGGGAAGCCCAGGGCAAATCTTTTTATCTGCTTTGCTCATTGGTGGATTCCCTATGCCTAGAATAATGTTTGGGATAAAGTAGCACTCATAAATATTTTTTGAATAAATGAATGAGTGTGCAAATGAATAGTATGTCTCCCTCTTTTAAAGGCAGTTTTAAAGTGTTAAGGGTAAGCGGATTGATTACTTCCTTTTTGTGTAGAATTGAACCATTAATCCATCCATCATTAAGTGTTAATTAAGTGCTATTCATAGCATGTCTTCTTTCCACTGAGGAGAGACCACTTTGTCATGGGCTGAAAATGATCTTTTATCTCTCGTTAGAGTTTGCTGGGTGGGGAGGGAAATGAGCAACACATGGAAGATGTCGATTCTAATGTATGTGAGATTTAAAATGATTATGACAGAAATTTTTTATCTTTAGTAAGTACCTTTAATTTAGCCCTATGTCCTCAGATTTAAAGAAAACCGTAATTATCAATTAATAAATGTTATTTTGTTATCCAATTAAAATGTGTTTAGTTCCCCACTTATAGAGAACAAAAGGAGTATAAAAATAATCACAGATTTTGTTGATGTTATTGTTGGGGATGGAAACATTGCAAAAGGACAATAGACCAATAATATAAGACAATGCTATATTGTGCTTCATTGTAATTCAATAAGGGGATTTTTTTCAAGTAATTTTTACCGTGTAGTATGCAGTTTAGATTTATGCAAGTAGATATATGCCTTATTTAAAATTTTATGTTTTTTACATATTTTCTCAAAACTAAAATCAGGAATAAGGAATTTAAGGTAAATCCTGCTGGATTATAATAGTAGCATTTATATTCTAATATAATATTAAATAAAACTGTATCAGTGTTTGCAATGAGTTGTCTATTTTACACAGAACTCTTGCTATATTTTTTTCTCTAGGATTCAGTGTTTCCCTCTGATATGCAACCAAATCCAAACCTGTGTTTATGCAAAGAAAATATTTGTCCAGCAAAATTTGACTACAAGCTGAATGACATATTTAGACTTCACGAACTTCCAGTGAGCTGGTAAGATTCTTGATGTTTTATTAATACCTTTGAGATTTTATTGTCATGTCTAAATTTTGATACTCTTATAGCTGTTTATGGTCAAAGTGTTTTGCTCTTAGCCTGTTTCTGAAATTGCTACTTATAGCACTGAAAGAATCCTCTTAAAGCTGTTGCAAGAGTCTCAAAACTAACTGGTTTAGGCACTTGGTGGCAGTACAGCCTAAGTGCACTACTGTGCATTTTTAATGTAGAGGTTGCAGTTCTGGCTTAAAATAAAGCACAGATTGTTTTTAGAGAGGTTTGTAGGATTTGTTTTAAAAATAGGATCTCAGCAGCTATGCATTTCGTTTGATTATTTTACTTAAAATTTTATCAGTGTATGTTTTTTTCCACATTAATGCATTATTTTGTTTTGTTTTGAGGACCATAGTTTTGTGAACCATAATCACATCAGTTTAAAAGCAAAACTTATTACTTGCTAATAAGTTTTATGAATCTGCATATTTACATTCATAGGAAACATTTTAAATCTTATAAAATTTATACTACTCCTATTCAGAGTGTTTGAGAAAAATATTTCTGTGGAGAATCAGTAAATATACATTCTACAGTAGATTTCTATGGTACTTTAAAATTTTACTAAGTGGTCAGCTTTTGTAAATAATCATGGATACATCATTTTAATTATGGTTTAGGTAAGTAATATTGTTTTCTTGTATTTGTTCATATAATCCCAAGTTTATATTATTGATTTTTAAGAAATTTGTACAAAGATGTATAGCAAACATTATGTAATTGCTCCTTTTATACTTAATGAGGAAAAATGTCTCAGAAGAGGATGTTAACCAACTCTAATAACCTAAACTTAACTGTGGTGAGGTTTTTCTTGTTTTGTTTTGTTTTATTTTGCAAAGTTTACCTTGCTCTTGATGACTGTATGTATATTCACTTTCTAAGACCTATTTGTTTGATTATTTTCATGTAGCAAGACTCTGCCATGACCAAAACCAGTAGGTTAATGAATTGAAAAGATCTGTTAGTAAAAGGAACCATAATAATGATACATTCATACCTTAAGTATTCTATTTCAACTTAAAACAGTTCATTTGCATTCACATGACAGTCTTTTGATGTAAGGCCATGGCTTTTTCTTTCCTTAAGTGACTGTTGATTGGAATTCTACATCATATTTCTTGCATAAGCTATACCAATAATGTATCACTAACAATTTTATGATTTTCTTAATCTGAAACAAGAACTTCAGACGCTCAGAAGATGATCTCCTCACATTTCCATGGCATTAATTTAATTTTCATTGATAGCAATTCTTCTTATCACACTTATATTTCGTCACCTTGATTAGTTTTTAATTACATTATAGTAGCAAATGCAACTGGCTTATGAGGTTTAGTAACAAACTCCTCTGACTCTTTGTGATAGTGGACCTTAGCTGGTAGGAGTGGCTTGTACTGGTCTGCTGGGGCATGGTCTGGAAGCTCTGAGCAGTCAGGGCACTGCTAGCACAGCCAGAGTGTTTTACAGAGAGAATGGGAAATGTTGACCAACGATTAAGTGGAGGTTAAGGGAAAAGCATTTACTAAATGAAAATGTGGAGAAGAGAAAGAGGGAAACATTTGACTCTTAGTCAGAAACAAAGTCTGGATTCCAGATTAATTTATTTGCAGACTTTGGAAAGACAGTTGCCCTGATAACTACTACTGCAACCCAGGGAATAATTTCTCTGTCATAATCTTCACTAGTTAGCCCATGAGGAGAGAAGATTCTAGCATTATGAGTTAGGCAGTAAAAAAAAAGCAAAAAAAAGAATTGTGAGTAGAAAACTAATCACTAATCTTCTAGTGTAACATACCTCAAAGGAAAATTAAGCTGTGACTTTGGGCCAACTCATTTACCTGGGCCTTTTTTTGGCCTGTTTCTTCTTTTCCAATTTGTCTCAGTTTCGCTTCGTTATACCGCCATTTCTTCTTGGTCACAGGTTTGTTTTTCTCTCTCCCACCTATTTTATTCTACTACTTTCTCTGTACTCTCATTCTATACCACCAATCCTTAACTAGCCATAATATAAAATTCAACTGTAAATTTCTAGTGTTTCTCAGATAATTTCATATTCTCTGTTCTTAATTTAAAACTGAATCACCCCGCTCCCACCACCCCATATACACACACAGAGGTTTGGTACTTTATAGGTCTTTAATAGTATAATGTTTATTGACTCAATTATGTTTCTTTAAAGAATAAAAAATGTTTTTTGTTTTATAAGTAACTGTGAATTTATTTATTTTGTTTTTCAATTATCATCAGTGGAAATAAAGTTCTTCCTCTATGGTATATAGGTTCCTTAACTTCATCAAAATAACAATGATAGTAATGACAATGATCATGAAAGAATATCAATAATAACAATAAACTGTTTTACAAAGCATCTTTCAATGCCAAGATTCAGCTATTTTTCCCCCAGCTCTCTCTCTCCATATATATATATATTTTTTTCTTTTTTTCTCTCTCTCTTACACACACACACACACGCACACAGATGAGGCTCAGAGACCTTGAGAAACACAGAGAAAAATTTTGTATCAGGTCTGGTTAACTCAAAAGCAGACCATAAAACAGTGAATGAACCACAAGGTATTTTATAGAAAAAGCCCAAGGAAATAGTTTCTATTTTTACAATCAAGCATACAGGTATGTCAGTAACATACCACTATATAACCTATGAGTTTGGCCAAGATACTTTTTTCCCCTGACAAGCTTGACGTAGGATAATTGCTTTAAACTTAAGTATTAAAATAATTAATTAGATTGTGTTTAAGTGGAGAATTTAATTGTGCGTTCTTTCCCTGGAAAACACAGATTTACTAAAATGTATTTTAGTATATTTTTCCAACAAGGTCATAATAAAATAAATGCATATTAAATTCCAGATAATTAAAAGAATTTTAATGTCTTACTAATTTGCATTTTTAATAGAGTGCAGTTTCATAGGTTGAAGAACCAGAAGGATTTTAAATCAGATTAGTTAACAGAGTTTTTAAGTTCTGAGATAGATGTCTTTCTCCTACTTTCACAGGATGGTTCCCATCAGCCTAGAAAATATACTCCAGTAACTCCTATTAGTTTAAAAAAAAGACTTTTCCTTGAACCTACAACCCCCCCACCAAACCTATGCTGTTTTCCTAGAAGCTGCTCTGCTCACTTTCAGTAAAAAAGTTGACAGTACTGCTGACTGAGCTAACAGCTTCCACTTGCGCTTCCATTCTCCCCTCCAGTGGAGCTCCCTTCCTTTCCTCTGCTCTGGAAGTAACTCTTGTCAGTCATTCCCTGCTTCGGTGTCCACCGCCAGTGGCCACTTCTCCATTCTCATTTTCCTCTCCTCTCAGCTGCAGTCAATACAACCACCACCTCTGCGTTTACTCTCCTGACTCCCATTATTTGCATGGTCCTGGTCTTCCTGCTGAGTCCCAGGCTGTCCTACTCAGTGCCTTCTCAGCAGGCTGCTTCGCTTCTGCTAGACTTCCAGTTGATAAATTGCCCCAGGCTCAGCCTCAGAGCTTCATTTTTTCACTGTCTGCACCTTCTCAGGTGGCCTCTTCCAAGCTCAGACTTTAAACACTCTCCATATAGTGATAGATAATCACCTTGGGAATATCTCTACCATTGCCATCTCTCTTGAGTTTGAATATCGAATAGGCTTCTCCGAATTATCATGCTCAGGAAGAACTCTTATTTTCCCTCAGAAAAATGGGTCTCCTGATCTTCCCCATTTTTGCAAAAGCAAAATGTAAACTTGTATTAATTTACTAAAGCTAAAAGCCTAGGAGTAGTTTTAACTACTCATTCTCTCACCCTGCAATTCCCACCATTAAATCTAAGAGTAAGTCTGATAGGCTTTTCCTCCAGAACATATTTACATTTTCCCACTTCTCTCTATCTATATTACCATGACCATCTCTCTTGCTATTGCAAAAGCCTACTAATTCACCCCACGTTACCCAGTAATTCACTTACTTCACAATAGCCAAACTGATCTTTTAAAAATGTAAATCAGATAAGATTCGCTGCTTTTGGTACAATAATGTCTTCCCCTTGTTTTAAAGTAAGATCCAAACTTCTTACTGGGGCCTACAAGGCTCTGCAAGTTGGGACTCCTGCCCTCCTCCCATTGTGTTGACCACATGCTCTCCCCTGCTTCCTTGCCCAGGACTCTCAGCTACCCCGTCTTCTCACTATTCTGCAAACATGCCTCACTTCTCTCTGCCCCCAGGTCTTTACACTAGCTCTTCCCTCTACTTGTGTTGTTACTTCTCCAGTTTGTGCACACCTGGCTCATTCTTATCTCTAAAATCTCAGTTCAAATAACACCTCCTTGGAGAGGCAGTTCCTGAAATATGTGACTAATGTTTTACTCCTCATTCCTCCAGTCACTGTCAGTCCTATCATTCTACTTAATTTCCACCATGGTTTTTAGTAGGCATGCAGCATAAATTTTAAAGTACTTTATAAAAATGAAAAAGTACATGAAATCTTAGTATTTTTCTAGTTTATGGGTGGCTAGAGACTAGCTAGATTCTCACCAATTCAGTTTCCTCCTCCCTGGGCCCACTGGAAGATCTTATCTCCCATTCTTCTGAAGTGTGTTAACCCTTAAGACCCCCATTGGGATTCTCTGCTGTCTCTGACTTCATCCTCATAGCTGGAATCAGAGGACTTTGGAAGTGACAAACTGTGTGCTAGAAGGCATGTGGATCTCTGAGTCATGTGTGCTTGGAGAGTTCTCCAACCTTCATCATGCTTTGTGTGAGGTACTGCTTTAATTGCCCTGACTAATGCACTATATTTTTGTGAAAATGGATGAGTTAGGCTCTATAAGATGAGTGGAATTTTAAAAAAAACAGACTGAAGGTACTTTCACATTCATTCTACAAAAATTTATTGAGCATTTATCAGACACTATTCTGGACAATTAATTAAATACATAGAAATCTGTTCCCAGGAAGCTTACATGTGTTACAGGGAACAAGTAATAAACAGTAGTGAACACGTATATGCTATAGTATGTTTGATGACCATAGTGCTATAGAGAAACACAAAGCAGACAGAGGGAAATGGAATAGAGGTTCCTGTTGGCTTGAGGTTAAACACAGAGGCCAGGGCTGTTCTGAGAAGGTGATGCATAGTGAAAACCTGAAGTGGGTGAGGAAGTGATACATGCAGAGAATAAGGAAGACGGTTAGAGGTGAGAGAACAACGAATGCAAAGCCCTTGAGGTGGGAACATGTCCAAAATGTTCCAACAAGGAGTCCAGTGTAAACAGAGTAAGTGAGCTTGCAGAAGAGGAGGAGAAAACTAAGTTAGGTATTTGGGGACCAGAGAGAGTGTGACTTAGGGCCTTATAGATCATAGTAAGGAGGATTGTGAATTTTATTCTGAGAATGTTGGAAAGTTTTTAGAGGATTTTGAGAAGAATTATGCAATTTGGCTTATATAACAACAAGATGCTCTGACTACTGTATGGAAATTAGACTGTCAATGGGGGTTAAGGGTAGAAGCTGGCAGACTAGTTAGGAGCTATTTCAATAATTCAAGAGAACTGTAAAGATTTCCTGGCCTAGGATGATAGTGTTATAGAGACTAAGTGGTAGGAATTTTTTTGATGAGAGAGTGAGCAGGATTTTTGGGTTGGCAGGATGTCGGGTGAGAGAGAGGGCAATTAGGGTTGACTTCAAGGTTTATGGTCAGAGCCAGTGAAGACAGAGTGGCCGTTAATTTCAAGGCTAAGGGAGAGCCAGGTTTGGAATGTGGGGTTTGGCATGTTAAGTTTGGGAGGCCTATTAAACTTCCAAGTGGACTTAGATGTGGATGGGACCCTTAGATTCTCCTGTGAACACAGTTCATAGCTATGTGTGCTCCCTGGCAAGTGGTTAGGTTCATGTCAGTACTATTCCATGCACTTCCATGGAAGCAGTCACCAGAAATGGAAAAAGTGACTAAGTACCTTTTAATGCAAAAAAAATGGGTGTTATAGAAATGTAATTTTTTAGCATGGGTCAATATTTCTCATCTTGTTCTGGGTATAAATTATATATGTTTATAAAAACCACGATTATATTCTAAAATGTGAGCTTCCAAATTAAATATTAAATTCTTTTTATAACTATACATTTAACTGGCATTTTACAATGTATATTTATAATAAGCTTAAGTCGTAGTGTAATTTTTATGCTGTTTTTATCCCCAGACAAGCAATATATTAGAGCAAAGTGTATATTTAAACTTTGAATTATCAAAGGAAAATAACTTATAGTTTCTTGAAGCATCAAAAAATTCTCCTTAGAAGGGTAATAATTATATTCAAATAAAAATATTTGTAATCATTTCTTACAAGTAGTGTACAGAATACTTTAAAACATTTTCTATAATATGAAGATATATTGTGCTGGTTTTGTAATTTACTGTCAAAGTACTAAGGTATTCAGTTAGCTTCCATTAAATAATGATAATATTTATGGCCTAAACTTTTAAGAAGGAAAAGGTACATGAATTTACAGTAAATGTAAACATATATTTTTATGACCCATTTATCTTTTTAGGTGTGTTCCATAAATAAATACATCATTTAATTAGGAGCTTAGATTTTCAATTTATTTCGGATCGTCTTTAGTGCCTTTGCACATATCTGTCTTCAGCTTTAAACTAAGTTTGTTTAGGCACTTTGGATTTGTTGAGCAGCTGTCATCTTCCAGAAGGTGCCCTGGTTTGTTTTGTGGATCAACTTACAGCTAAAATTATGGAAAGGTCTTTTCATTGGTCACAGATGATGCACAAAGCATTTTCAGTTCCAGTGCTGCATAGACTCACAGAGATACTGACAGTTACCCTTCTGGGGCTATAACAGTTTTTCATTCTGTTTTAATTATCCATATCCATAATAATAACCACAGTGACCTACAAGAAGGTATTGTTGGGCATATTATAATTATATATAGCAATTATATGTAGCACCAACAATGCATAAAAATCCCACTTATTAACTAAGGCTGGTAAAAATGAAATTATGCTAGTCTCCCTTAGGACATAGCTTCACTTTTTGCAAAAAAAACAAACAAACAACTAGTCCTTCAATTTTTACATAAAACTTTTTCTGGAGTATATTATTATGATGAGGAAAGTCAAATTTCATGGAATGATAATGCAATAATAATTTTGCAATAAATATGGAAACTATCTCTCACTCTACTTTCTTGCTTAGCTGCTTACTAGTATTTCCTATTATCTACTGTGTAATAGAAAAAGAAATGGAAGTTAAAAGCAAAGGTTAATCTTTGTAATACAGAATGTCAGGCAAGATGGTTTAGGACAAGTATCAATATATTTTTTTCTTTTTAACAATTTATTTAGTGTTTCAAACTATATCATATTCACACATATACTAATAATTCAGTTTAAAAGTTAGAGATGACAAGATTTGATGAAGTACAAGTAATCAGTGGTTTCAGCAATTTTTGTCATTACTTGGGGTGTCTCACCTAAACTTGCCAAGACCTTGTCTTTAATCCGTACTAAATTGATGCACATGAAATGATATCCCATAATTTATTTTTTTCTTGCTGTTCATAGTTATATGGTGAATGAGCTGTAAATATCAGTGCTTGTGCCAGTAGGTTTAAATCTTAAACTAATTTTGGCAATTTTTTATGTGGCCACTATCAATAGTGTTTTATAATCTAAGGGACATAATAAAACTTTTAATAATAAAACTTTTTATTAGATGTATACATCCAACATATGTAATATTTTTATGTAATATAATATAATATAATATATTATTACATATAATATATGTAATAATATTTGTACTTTGAATCCAACCTTAATTTAAAATTACTGACATCATCCCAAGGCAATCGCTAGTAACTCAGAGTACCTTATAAAATAGGACACTTCAACTTCCGTGTCTTGTGAGCACATCAAACTTAGTAGTTCTCAAAGCCAATTCCCTCTTCTACCATCCCCTCCCCTCCACCTTCACCTTCTTCTTTCTCCCATTTTGGTTTGTGTCATTCATTATCATCCATATAGTTACCTAAGATGATCTGTGAATCTTAGGTCCTCCTGACCACTTACTATCACATTCAATCAGTCACTTAAGTCTGTGTATTCTGTATCCAAAATGAGTTGTGCACTATTCATTTCTCACAGTCCATCAACTGTCACTTAGGCTCCCCCAACAGCCTCCTACTCATCTCTCTACCTCCAGTTGTTCCTTCAACTTTAATTTATCCTCTTTACTGTCATTATAGTAATCTTTCTAAAGTGATCTGATATCTTATTTCTGCTTTAAAATTTTTAATTATATTTTAAGCCCTCAAGACACACTTGGCTCTTCCCAATCTAGCTCCAGCCTATTTTTCTATCTCTTACTGTACTGCTAGCCTCTATACCACTATGCTCTAGACTCAGTGAAGTCTTTTCAGATGTTCATGTCTTAGCCATGTTCCTTTGACTGGAATGCATTTCCCGCCTTTTTCTATTTGTAAATATCAAGAAACCTAAAGAAACCTCCACCTATAAATCAAACCTCCTTTCTACCCTCTTGGTACTAGATGCATAATATAATAAAGGGGCATATAGAACAGGTCCTATTAAATCCCAAAGATGATATATTTATATGTTTATGTCTCCCAAACCCTCAGCAAGGACTCTTGAGAAAACAGACCGTGTCTGATCATGAACAGCCCCTGACATACAGGAGGTGCCTGGTGTGTGTTGAAGGAATGAATGCATGGATTGAGTGAATATTTTGTGTGCAGTCATATTTCTAGAGCCAACTTTCATATTTTTATTATTTTTATTATTTTTTTAACGTCTTTACTGGA
The DNA here is from genome assembly GCF_949987515.2 of Delphinus delphis. NCBI lineage: Eukaryota > Metazoa > Chordata > Mammalia > Artiodactyla > Delphinidae > Delphinus > Delphinus delphis. The sequence goes on along the minus strand of NC_082689.1, from coordinate 23,575,398 downwards.
GTATAATTGCTTTACAATGGTGTGTTAGTTTCTGCTTTATAACAAAGTGAATCAGCTATACATATACATATATCCCCATATCTTCTCCCTCTTGCATTTCCCTCCCACCCTCCCTATCCCACCCCTCTAGGTGGACACAAAGTGCTGAGCTGATCTCCCTGTGCTATGCATATAGCCAACTTTTAAAATTATATTATCCACTTATAACGTAGGTATCACTTGATGTCACCCTGTCAGTTTCTGCACTGGGACTCATTAAATAACTCTCCTGATGGCCATTTTGGAGACTACTTATCAGCTGAGCCATGCTGAGATCCCATCTGCCACCAGTATAAGTTGGGAAACTTTATGTTGAAAGTGACTGAAAAATACAACATAAATTGGTTAAAAGATGAAAGGGAGTTATTGGATCAATAAACTGAGACGATCAGAAGTAGGAGTGGCTTCAGGTCAAGCTCAATTCAGTGTTTAAAAATATCACTAAGTACCTGATTTCACTGTTTTTTGTTTATTCTGCCTTTTGTATTAGCATAATCCTCAGACTCCAGGTTCTCCTTTCAGTGGAGCAAAATGGCTGAAGTGGTTCTAGACTTCATATTCTTTCACAACGCCATCTAGGGAAGGATCTCCTTCCATAGCTCTTAAAGAAAGAGAATGGAAGTTCTCTTTCCTGCAAGTCTAGGCAAGTACTACCCTGTGTCTCATTGACTGGTTGGATTAAGTGCCGTCCCATAGTTGAATATTGTGACGAGGAAAATGGTCACTATCCTGATATAAAAAAATCAGTACTTAAGATGGGGATGGTATCAATCCACATAGCTGATAATAAAGGGTGGGCGGCTCCAAAAAAAATAAAAAGCCTGGTTGTTGTTAAAAGGAATGGATGCTGAACAAGTCTCAACTACATGATGCAGTTTCCCATCTCTGCTAGGTTTCATGGTAATCAGTGCTAACCAGTCCCGTGTTCCCTAATTTGTAGTATATTCCCATGGGTTCCAACTAGTGTCTCTGGGTGTTTTCTCTGTTACTAGTTTTGAAGGTCCTCTTGTAATATTTAGCATTGTGTAGTAAAAAGAAAATTGCCACAGGTAATCATGCAAGCAGCCATTTATTTGGCAACACTTGTCAAATGTACTCAGGACATTGGTCTATGACCTGGACAGATCAAGAAAAAGAAAACACTTCCCAGGCTGTGAGGATTCAATGAAATGGTCTACATAATAGTACATGGCATTATTCCTGGAACATGATACATACTCAGTAGATGTTCTGCCCATCTGCTGTCTCTATCCTCTTCCTCTGACCGGGTCTCCTCTCACCAATGTAGTGACCTGAGACAGGGCCCCTTTTACATACAAAAATAGAGTTAAGCCATTCTTCAATTACTAACCTGGACCTGTAAGTATTGTACACCTATTGAGCTTCACCTTTGAATTCTGATGCTGTTTGACTGAAAACTGGTAATTTGTGGTCAACATGACTTGCTGTGCCACCTGAATCTCTGTTGCCATCTGCTTAAGCTCTAACCTGTGATTCTAGAACTAAGTCTTTTTTCAGATCTGATCATTCTTTACTCCTTCATTTTTTTTAAAAAAGTTACAGTAACGCATTGTAAGTAATGACAGTTTTAGATAGAGAAGTAGATTACTCATTTGACTGGAGCAAGATCTTCAGGAAAAATAAACGATTTACACTTTAAGCTTACTAAATAGAAACAGTATCCATCACATTGTGTGCTTTTCTCCAGTAATTTAAATGATAAATGAAAGTAAATTCCCACAGCCTTTGACTGACTGTTGATATTTTCTATAAATATTTCTAGGTGGAGGAGACCAAAATATTTACCACATCATAAACATGGTTCATAAATATCTCTGAGGAATTCACTATGACTTATTAAACCTTTGCCTGAAATCTTTGGTGCAATTATAAGAATTAAGGTCAAAAACAGAGAAGAAAAAGAGATGAGCAGTTTTAGTATATATAGCCCTTTAATGGTTTATAGTTTTCTATTTGGTTATAACTTAAAAGATATTCAGTGGAATTTGAGTGTATAATGGATATTTTAGATGTTGATGATATAACTATACCCTTATTCTTAGAAATGGTACATGCTCTTTGTTATACTGTCCTCTGTAAAACCTCAGAATGGGTTGTTGGTGGTGCATTTCACAGAGGACAAAGTTTGGGTGGAGGTGGTCAATGTGATACCTGTGAGCCTGTGAGTTGTATGTGCCTGTGAGACATCAAACTAATATGGATCTGGAGTTCAGAGGTGATAATAGACTGAAGATTAAAGATGTGATTCATCTTCATATATATATGACAGTAAGTGATCAGGATGGAGGAAATGTTTGAGGGTAAGAGGGAAAAGAGTAGAAGACCTTAAAATGGAGCTTGAATTACTCATTTAATGAGTAAGTCAAAAGGATGTGAAAGAAGAAAGTAAAAGGATAGGCAGATAGGACCACTGAAATCAGAAAGCAATATGTCATGGAAAACTAAATGGGAGACATGGTCAACAATCCTGAATGCCACTGCGAGGTCAAGTTGATTTGGTCTAAAAATATACCTGCAATATTACAAGTCACCTTAAATATTACAGAGTCACTTTTTCATGGGGATAGTGGTAAAACGAAATTGGCCTTAGTTAATTAGTGAATTGGAAATGAAAAATTGAATACAATGAGTTCAGTTAATCCATACATAATTCTCAGGTATGTTTCATACAGAAAGAACTTCTCTGATCCACTAGGGAATAATCCACATTATTCCCTTCATAGCACTGTGTTTCTTTTCTTCATAGTTTAAACCTCAAAGCTCAACTTATTTTTAATAATTTGTCTCTTTCATGCAAAGCTATCTTATTTGGTATTCAGATATTTACACATTGACTTATATTCAGACTGACTGGAGAGAACAATTTCATATGATGTTATTAGCTTTTTATGTCAACTAAACCAGGATGGACAGCTCAGGTAGGGACCTGGATTTTCGAGCAGGAATGAATTTCAAATGCCACTACTTTTGAAATATCAATCAAAAGCTAAAATGATTTGAAGGCCAATTTCAGAGAAAATACCATTGTTTCCAGATTCAGAAAATAAATATATTTAAATAAATCACTTAGTGTCTTCTTAAACTATAATCCTGCATTTTTGGTTGTAGTGTTTTGAAGTAAACTAGTTCTAAAAGCAAAATTTGATTTAAGGAAACAAATGTAAGGTTCTTCTACTGTATAATTATTATTTCTTTTATTTAAAAATTTTTCTTTAAACCCAAAGCACATCGAAATGGATTGTTGCTGCTAGGAAGGGCCTTTATATCATGATTCATTTTTCCCTGGGATTTCTTATCCTTGACATAGTAATACTTTCCTAGTACTGTATTTTAAATTAAAATTTTTCTACCGTCAAGCTTAAATTATTCTGGAGATACTTCTTACCTTTCAAAAGTACAATGCTGTGTTTCCTTTAGGGTCTCATGTTCATTCTAGTCTCATCTTTGATAGACATAAAGTAATAGATTAGGGCTATATAAAATAGAGGAACTGATCTATAAATATAAAAATATAGTGTATTTTTTCCAAACTTTTATTTTTTATTAAAATATTTGTACTCACAATACTTTGATTCTAAGTTTTGTTTTATTTGTGAAGCCCAATAAAACATTATAGATGTGTAATTTTCCTTTCACGTTTAGGAGAAAAATGAAATAAAATACTATTATATTTTTGTTACAGAGAAGTACAGATTATATTTTAGCTTGATTAGCTAAAATGGCTTTTAATATATAAAAATCAGAGTTAAACTCTGTTATTGCGGGAATTCCCTGATGGTCCAGTGGTTAGGACCCTGAGCTTTCACTGCTGTGGGCCTGGGTTCAATCCCTGGTTGGGGAACTAAGGTCCCACAAGCTGCATGGTGTGGCAAAAAAAGAAAAAAATCTGTTATTGCAATGATGAAACAAATTTTCAATGGCATCGAAAAGTCAATAATAGGCAGAAATGCATATAAAGGGGGTAGAGCGTAATTTAAACAAAAAACAAACTAAACTTTTGGATAAGCTGGTATATAAATGTACTGATTCTACTCCAAACATGTAGTATGGTAAATGTGGCTGAGTCATTCTCTACTCTGGATGTAGTACTTTGAGAAAGGGACCTCCAAGCTAGCTCTCCAGATATCTCTTTTATAACTCTGCCTCCAATCCATTCTTATACATGTCCTTAGGCAATTTTGAGCTTCATGGACTTATACAATAAAATTTTTTTTCTCACTAAAACCTGGACAATGGAGATTTTCCTATTTGGATAGCTTTTCTGGGCATCTTTTTTCCAAATGTTGACTCAGGAAATCTCAGCGAGTTAGGATTTACTTTTGTAACTCAGACATCTTTAACACATGACCTTTGAGGTTCTGAGAAGAGTTAAAAAAGAGTGAAATATCCCTGTGAGGGTTTCATGGCCAGCCCTGGGAGTATTACACATCTCCAGAACTTAGTCATATGGTATTGAATTAGCTGCAGTGGAGACTGGGCAACCTATGCTGAGGTTAGTAAGCACATAGAATCTCTGTCACATCATCTTTCTGTTTTATAATTAGGCTGATCCCCTTAATGTATATGAAATGATTGCAGCAGCAAATGTATACACAATAGGAAAGAGAAAGAAATCCTCTCTTCCAACCATGGACTGTTGAGTTTTCCTTTATAGCTTTGGTCACAAAGCATATTGCTATATGGAGGAGAGTTCAATACCTGGACCAAAATCAGGATTCTATAAAGGAAGGTAGAAGTAGTGAATGAAGCCAAGCAGCTTGACTGTGAGTATGATAGAGAGCCAGGGCAGAATGGTATTGCAAAACCCAAGATAGAAGAGAGATTTGAAAAGATGGAGTGGCCGCTCTTTTGCAAAGAGTTCAATAATATGAGGATTTTAAAGAGGCTGATAGGAAAATTAGATGGTCCATAGTAAATTCAGTATAAGCAGTCCAAAAGAAACCAAGAGATTATTTCTCACATTGTGGTTTATTGAGGAGTGCATGGCTGCTGAGGAAATGCGCCCACGGTATTCACTTGTAATGCTGCCCTCCATGCAGTTGACTTTCCTAAATGAATATTTTATTCTCAATGAAGGTTTAGGCTAAATAATATAAAAATATTATAATTATGGTTTACTTCATTAAAAAAGTTCTATCGAAATTTAGCATAATGTCATTATTTTTAATTTTTAACTTTCTCAGTTCTCATAGATCTAAAGTGAAATATAATTTATAAAATTGAAATTATTTATGATAATACAGATACAAGTCTATGCTAATTGTGCTAATAACCCAGATAATTAATTATTATCCATTCCTAAAATGGAATCCCATTAAATTATTTTACTATGATGGATGTAATCTTTTTGATAATATAAGTAATCTACACATTTTTCTAGGTTAATCACAGATGCTGTTCTAAAGCTGTGTTAATGTGATAAATTATAATAGTTCCCTTATTATCAGCATCAAGGGTCTTTAAAGGCTCTTAATAATCATATTCAAATTTTATCACTTAGAAGTAAATTGATTTTTTATTCGAAGTAAATATCTAAGATGACTTATTTTCTGCAAAACATAACTTGTATATAATCATGAAATGAACTAAATAAATATCTAACCAATAAATAAGTAGTTTATATTTGTAGATATCCATGTTATTTGAATCATTGTAAAAGTTACTTAAATTAGGTCTTCCTGATTTCTTACCTGGACTCAGTAGCCTCCTACTGATTTCTCCTACTTCCAATTCATCCTCCAAAATCACTAAATTCTTTCAAAACAGGAAAACCTACCATGTAGCATTTATATTTTACTATCATATTGACAACTTCCTGTTATGGAAAGATAAAAACTAAATTCCTCTGTACTTTGACCCCTACTTCCAACCCCTGCTTCCCTCAGTAGCTTCCTGTCCCCTTGCTCTCATACGGAGTGCTTCCTGAGCCATCCATGCTTGTGCATCTGCTCTGCCTAACACAAGCATAAGATGTGAATCAAAGAAATTATTGAAATATTAACTGATTTTTTTTACCATGGCAGTCCCTTTTTCCTGTTGCCATTATCACAGTTGGAATAGTTTGGTGCTGTACTTCTGCACAGTGGGGGAAAATATGACAGAGAATTAGAGAAAGAGGAAAAAGAGAATCTTTCTTACTTAGGAGAACTTTGGCCCTTAGGTGAGCAGAAAAGGTTCCTGGAATAGTTAAATCACAGTGGAGAAACATAATGTGTTAAGAGCAGGGCCTACTCCCTTTCCCTTACCTCCAACTAATTTTGCGTGGTCCAAGAACACAAGAAATCTGTGCCCCATTTCCTAAGTATAGCCCTAGGGATGTGACAAGATTCCAGAAAAGAAACTGCTGCATGGTGTGTCTAGACAGACAACATCACAGCTTCAGCCCTTCAGCATGGAGTAGGAATTGCCCAATGATTCCTGTGTTCCCGATAATGGAACAGAAGTAGCAGAAAGAGAGCTACTGAACCAAAATAGGCCACAGAACAGGAACCAAAAGTTTTTATTGAGACTTCTGTGAACTATTAATGAATTATTTTAGTGATGCCAGAAGATATTTAGGTTCTTATGGTCTTATCTCCAGTGCTGTTATAAAATGGGACAACCTAAGAAATTTTGCTCAAAGAAACTCAGTTAAGACAGAGAAAGATAAAGAAGATACATTTCTTACTCACATGAAATTATACTCTGAAATTCACATCAGCTGTGAAAAGTTATACCTAGTTTTTTGTGTATTTAAGTAATGGTATAATAAAAATAATCAATTCATCACTAAGGCCCAATCATTTTTTTCTTTAATAGGTGCCCATACATTTTACTAAGGATTGATAACAAAATGAAGCCCAAGATCTTTTGTAACATTTCATTGTTTTCCTTGAAATATGAACTGACATTAAAGCTTTTTTACTTTTAAAGAAAATGATCTACATTTTTTACTTTCTGAGGAATGCCCCTGGGTTAAAAGTTGATTTATCATTACTCATAGGTCTTTCAATCATGGATTTATACACTCATTTATTAATTGATTCTAGAATATCTACTTAACTATTAATATGTGTCAGGCATTATTAAAGATGGTGGAATTACAGAAATAAGGAAGTCCCTGTCCTCAAAGAACTCAAAGTCTAGTTGGGTGACATACTTAAAAATACAATATAATAATCACATTAGGGGGGCCACTTAAAGCAAACTGTGAGGTAGTGTGGGATGTGAGAAAATCTCCCTTCGAGTTGACCTTTGAGTATAAGCATTGAGCAATGTTTATATTAGGTGGGGGAAATTTTTTTCAAGAAAATAAAATGGTTGCTTTTTCATTAAATGGGAAAAATAGAAAAAGTTTCAACATAATTGATTTTCATGTTTCTGAATTTATTTAGTGCATTCTAATCTACTATCACTTTTTACATTAGAAACATTCCTGAAATGTTGAATATAAAGCTTGTAATTTTATGCCAACTCATCCTCTTACAGTTTCTTATTGACTTAATATTTTGTCCTTGAGCTATAATTAAAACTATGTCTCAGAATTTTAACATTTACTTCTAGAAACAATCTCTCTTCACCTCTGTAGAATGTCTTTGTATTCAACTCTCCTGTAAAATCTATATAAGAAAATGAAATTAGAGCAAACATGTTTTTATAGAATAATGTTTGTTTCAGGTTGAATTGTGTCCCCCCAAAAGATATGTTAAAGTCCTAATTTCTGGTACCTGTGAATGTGGTCATATTTGGAAATAAAATCTTTGCAATTGTAATCAAATTGAAGTCATTCTGGATTAGGATGGGCCAAATCCAATGTGACTAGTGTCCTTATAAGAAGAGAAGAGATACACACACACACACACACACACACACACACACACACACACACACACAGTCATACAGGGAGAACACAATGTGACAATGAGAACAGAGATTGGAGTTATGCTGCCTCAAGCCAAGTTATGAGAAGGACTGCAAACAACCACCAGAAGTTAGGAGAGAGTCAAAAGAGACGGTCACAGGACAGTTTCTCCTTCACAGCCTCCAGAAGGAACTGGCCTTGCCCACACCTTGATTTTAGACTTCCAGCCTCCAGCACTGTGAGAGAATAAGTTTCTTCTCTTTTAAGCCACCCACTTAGTGGTACTTTGTTAGAGCAGCCCTAGGAGACTGATACTGCCTTAATTCCCTTGGAAACAAAATTTTTCAAAACTACAACAACAAAGCAATCCACACAAATTTTGCTTTTATTAATAATTTAAACAACTTTTGATTATTCTACATAACTTCCCAGATAAATTATTCTCAAAGCAGTGTTGTCTGGAAGCAGTTACTCAAAAGGAGTTTTGGTATCTTTATTAAGGATCAGCAGCCAGTTTTACCCTTATCCTCAGACAAATTGGCCTCCTGCTCTTACCCTGAGCCTCAGAGGGTTCTACCATTTGGAGTGACTTTCTTGAGATTTTTAAGTCCTCCTTTGATATCTGAGAATGTCTGGGGCTGACAGTGCCATCTGCTGGACAACATGCTTGGCATCCCCATTTCTCCTTTTTGGGGGTCTTCTCTGATCCTCTCTCCTGAGTGTAGATTCAACCAGATGCCCTGAGGAGCTCCTGAATTTGTGCCTATGTGGTTTTTCAGGACCCCAATATCAGGATCCTGGTTCCAGGAAGGTGGCCTGGTCAGCAAATTGCTCTTGCTTACTGATATGGTAATTCTTCCATAGACAGCCCACAGGATTGGGCTGTCATAATGGTCCTGACATGCTGATTTGGGGTGACATCTCAATCTGGACATTGGACAATTTAGGGATCTGGGTGTAGGCTCTTGTCCATCTATGAATGTGTTCTCTCCTGTCCATCTTCCGATTTGCTGCGCTAATCCTAGTTTGTAACACCCAAGGATGGTCACCCATCTCCTCCTCAGGCTTGGAAGCATACTTTCAGGCAGTCTTCCAGGATGGTGGGGCCTGTCTCTTTTGAGGGCTTTTGAGACTGTGCTGCACAGAGCCGATGGGCTCTTCCAGTTGATGGCCTTTCTTTTGTCTAATCCATGTGGTTATATTATAGGCTTCTGAGTCAGCCTTAAGCCATGCCTGATAAAGGACAAACATTCCTTGCATGAGTAGCATGGTCATAGGCTCCCTGCCTGTCTTCTCTGCTAGTGGTGGTGTGTAGAAGTGATTATGACCTAATGAGTTCAACAGTAGTCATGTTTGAAAATGTATTGTTTTACATTTATGCTAATTCTATGGTGTAATGTGTTGCTTTACATTTATGTGTCACTATTCCAAGTGGTAAAGTTAGCATGACCACAAAATAAATTATTGTTCATGCTTTTCTGCATGCTTTGTGTAAGACTTTCATTTGTGGTCAATGTCAATGAAGCATCCCAGTATCGCTTGAGACTATCATTGGAAGCCAGTATTCACGATGGATGATGTATTGTCATGAGCAATAATGTGGGCATCAAATAATAAACAGATTAGAGAACTGCAGAGCCAAGAATATCTATATTGTTCAATATAAACAAGTTCTGAAGAGGGATGGCATTGTGAAGTCATAATAGTATAGCTATATTTTTTCCTATGACTGGATAAAAGAAATTAGCCATGAGTGGCACATTTGAAAGTAAAGAACAAGAAGATAGTTCCAGAATCTGAACATGAAGAGATGAAGCCAGTATCCAACTGAGACATGAGACAATGTATTTTAAATAAAATCTTTCGTTTAAACAATATATGGTATATTGTTAACATGTAAACATATATGTTTATAGGTTACATATATGCAACATATAAACAGGAGCCTCACAAAAAAATATTTGCTCTTGGCCGCATATCCCTAGAGGTGGTCCTGTCAATAGCTGTGAAAGAGAGAGATAAGGACTGGGCTCAGGGAAAAACTGACAAAGCCTCAGCCAACCCAGTGGGGTTATGCCCCTCACTGGACTAAAATGGTCTTGCCTTAAACCTCTGTCTCTCTCAGTTGCCGGCCCTTAGAAGGGTATGACCTTGGGCAAGGTGGCCCTCTGCAGCTGAGGCTGACACTGAAGAAGCTGATAGCTGGTAACACTCCCCCAGTGCTGGACATGGCTTGAAATGGGGATCTGGATGGCACATCTTTCTGTCTACCACAGTTATAATTCCAGATTCAAATTTTAGAGAGGTTTGTAAATAGAGCTTGAATATATTCTAAAACGCTTATAACAAACAGACAACAAAAATACATATAATTTTATATGCTTTCAAAATTATGGAGAAACAGAGAGTCAAATAATTATAATTAATTTAGTGCCTATTAATAGACCATTAACATTAAAAAAAACTGCCTAAAGGTAGATTTGCGAATTATCAATTCATCTTATTATGTTCTAATTTCCAAATGTCTGATTTTCTACGTCACTTTTTTCCCACCTTTGGGCTTTAAAGTGTTTTCTTAAATATATCGATACAGATATTCTTAATTTTTTTACTTGTTACAAATGTTATAATTAACCAGGTCATCCACATATATATTTTAAAATGAAGAATACTCCAGTTATAAAAATAATAAAATTGCATTTTTGTGTTCTAATCCTCCCCACCTCAAATATTCTCTGAAATCAAGCAGCTTTGCCTATTCCGTTATTTACCTCCACATTTTTAAATAACCTCCATTTAAAATTGATTTTTCTACTTTAAATTGTTTATTCATTTGTTAATATAGAAGAGCTACCTTGCTTAAATTGCCACTCTCTTCCTCCACCCACTCATTTTCTTTCCCTTCAGCCTACCAATTTATAATTATATCATAATTTTTCACTAATTCAATATTCAGTATTTACCTCCTATGATGAAATTCTGTTTTTAGCTGAAGCAAGTTGTGATAATATTTCCTTCTTTGTACAGTCTTCTTTCCTCTTGGAGACAGACATCATCCCTGCAGCCCTGGGTTCTCCTGTTCTAGTCTGGACCACTTGCTCTCTGGGTTGGCTGCACAGCTGCTGTCTCGAGCCTCCTTTTGGCAATTTCCTAGAAGATTTCTTGGCCCCTCTTTATTGAATCCCATTTCCTGGACACCATATTTTATTCTCTCTTGATTTATCCCGTCATTTTGGTGCTGCACGTTGTGGAGAGAAAAGACTTTTTCCTTTAACGCTCTAGGTTCAATAGCTAGGTCTATGAAATAAGCTGAAAACAGGCACATTAACATGAGAAAAGTTATACAAATTTATTCATTTTTTGATATTGCGTGCACAAGACATTACTGGGAAAAAAAGTGAATACCCTAAGATGCAGTAAGATTCGAGAGCTTATATATTGTCGTAATAGGGGAAAGGTAGGGGGAGTAGGCCACTTAGTAGAGAGAATAAATGATTTTTAGGAGCGATGAATGGGCCCTTAGAAGAATAGACGGGAGATATGGTAGTTTGTGAGAAAGTTTGTCTGGGTGTGGTTTTGATGTCTAGTCTATCCTGTGACAAGTCAATCTTCCCTTGTTGAGGAAATTCCTGGGGAGGGGATTTATGTCGGTTGAGTTCCTTTTGTAACATTCTTCTTTAGGCAGATACGGGGAATTCAGAGAAAGCCTCTCCCTGCATTTGCTGTTTTTAAGTGCCTTCAACTCAAAATAATCCTTATGCCAAAGAGGCATATAATATTTTAGGGTGGCATATTCTGCCATCCTCCAACATTGACTTTATGAGAAAGAAGGCAAACTGGAAGAAGGTTTTGAGAATTTGAAAATCTAAAAATGTCTTTATTCTTCATAATTGATTATTTGAGAAAATTCCTAGGTCAAAAATGACTTTTCCTCAGAATGTTAAAGTTTTACTACAGTGCCTTATAGCTAGAGAATATATAGGGGCTTGTCCAGAAGACCTCATCATGGGGGAAACTCAAAAGGTTAGTATCTACAGATGTTTTCTTTATAGGCTGATTTGTGCCTTCTGGAGAAGCGTCCAGTGACCTGCTTTGGCTGAAGGGGGAAGGTGACTGAAGATTCTCACCCTTCCTCTCATCTGTGCCTGGAATCCTTGAGGCCGTGTCCATGATGGTTCAATGTCTTCAGAGTGTAAACATTTACCTTCTGCCAAGGAGGTTGCATATGCTGGGGAGGGACATCAGGGAGTCGAGAGAGTCTTAACTGTTGCTGATGGAAAGTTTCAGTGACTCTACCAATTTTCAGCTTTACTCAATGCTTCATAGTCACCATATTTCCAGGATCTGGGAGAAAGAACTGACTTGCTTCTTGTGCATGTTACTGCTGCAAGCTGTTTGGTTTCAGCCTTCTCTGGACTGTTAGATCAGATAGCATTCATATGCTTTGCACTTCCCAAAATTTCATCTTCTCTCCACTGCTATTGCTCTTGTCTATGACTTGGAGGGATTGTTGTCTGTTTATTTCTTACTATCATTCTGGTTGAAGTTTGAGGAGTTAAGCATGTACATTTAATGTGTCAGTGAAATTGCAACTTCTGATCAAGAACTTCAGTGACATTTCTGTCCTTTTTTGTCTCTCTGCTAAAATATTTCTCTTCCTGAAATTGCAAATATTGATATATATAAAAATTCTGCTCAAATATGGAAGACTGAATGTTTTATTTCATTTTCTATACTAAAAGCAGTCCTAAAAACTAAAATGACACACACAAAACCATACAGACATAAAATAAGCCACCAGTTTTAATTAAATGAGAAATCAGCCACAACTCCCCCCAAAATACTATTAAGAATAGCTTAGGAAATATGGGAAATAGTACAGGAAAAAATGCAACAAATTGTGGAAGTGAGGGTGCACATACATTTTTAAATTTCTTGCAGTATACAGAATTTTCACAAGTAAATTCCCTCATAAGTTAAAGTCAAACTAGAAGCAGCAAAGTACATCATAAGCTCTGTTGAAATAAGTTCAGGGATATGGGTGAGAGGCTTAGACAAATAAAAGAAGTGAAGCATCATGATATTAGTATCAAGCAAGGTGATATATACTGATAGACTCTAGACTTGCAGAATATAACAGTATATGCAACCGATATGGGATTCTAATTCTTAACAGACCCAGATTTTCAAAGGGCTGACCATCATCTTAATCTCCTCCATGACCAAAGAATATTCTACATAGTAATTTCAGCAGAAGTTGAAACCCCAATGTTATGCTGGAAATTTAGAGAAAAATAGGATATCCTAAGATTTTAATACCTGGAAAAACTCATCTCTTTGAAGAAAAGGTAAAAATTGAGTCAAATTTGATGTTTCAAATACAATTATAGAGTATTTTAAGGTATCATTTGATTTTTAGAGTTGGAAACCTGTTTTGGTTTTACAACAGTAGCATTAACTTTTTAATATATAGGTGTATATATGATATTATATTTTCAGTTGCATACATTCTACACTTGCGTGCATAATCTTTTCATTTAATTGGTTTCTCAATACAGAAAAATACCACTAAAAATCATATACATAAATTCAAAAGTCACTTGCTGCTTCCCTGCAACAGCAAACCTGGCCTCATTCCTATATTTTTGCAGCCTGGGCAAGCTGGTTATCAGTCACATAGCCTTTCTTGCAACTAAATGAAATATTATTTTGAAATGATAGATATTTGGAAAATTCCCTTTCTTAGTAGACAAGAACTTTATGTAACATGTTACATTGTATGAAATTCTAATAATGAAGATACGTTTTAGAGTAGATTTAAATTGATCTTTAGATGTTCAGGCTGATAACATTTCTCTGTGGGATTTAATTTTTTTTTATTGACACATTAATAAAACTATTCTCTACTTTACAGTAGTAGGAATGAAATAAATTTGCTATTCTAAACCTTAGGATGCTTAATAGGTTTTTTAACATGATAAATGCAGCCACCATGGATATTGTTCTTCATTATAAGACCACTTCAGAATAATTAGTGGTCTGCTGGTAAACCAGTCCTCCCCACCAGTATAAAGCCCCGATTGGCAACATTTGCTGATTTCTATGATGGAAGTTCTCCCATCATGGCTGACTTTGAGGTATCCATCTGATGTCACTGAAGGCAGAGTTGGGGAGGGAAGTTCACAATTGGCTCTCCTTGGCTGGGTGAGCCAGCTTCAGTGTGCCACTGGATTAATATACTCATTTTAAAATTTATTTTAATTTTCCTCTCAAAGTTAATACACTTAAAAAAAAATAGAACAGAAGGGTTTATAATTAAAAATGATTCAAACCTCATTCTACCAACCTAATACTGCTTCCCAGAAGTTACTCCTTTGAACTGTTTCTGTTTGTAGTGCTGTTGGTTATTATTTTTCTTTAAGTCTAAAAAATTTACTAATATGGCTTTTTCTTGATTTGGCAACAATACAAACACTTGCAACTCTTTCAGCTAGGAAATTTTTCCATTATCTAGTAACTTTGTTCTCTCCATTTTCTCTGTTCTCCACAATTCCTATTAATTGGACATAATCATCTTGAATGATAGTGTCTTTTCTTTCATATTTTTCTCTTTTTTATTGAAGTATAGTTGATTTACAATGTTGTATTAGTTTCTGGTGTACAGCAAAGTGATTCAGCTATATATATATATATATATTATTTTTCATATTCTTTCCATTATGGTTTATTACAGGATATTGAATATAGTTCCCTGCATCTTTCATATTTTTAGTCATTTTTTTACTGTTTCATCTTTCTTTTGATTTTTTTAGTAATCATATAATTATACACTTATGTTTTTTCTATTTTTTCTTAGCATTATCCTGTTTAATGGATAAAGTATTATTACAATCTTATGATTCTAATTAAAGCTATTTATAATCTTTTCTAGTTTCTGAATCGTCAGTTTTTCTTTCAGTATTTTTTTTTTTTTTGTCTTGAGCTTTATCATTTGTACTGTTAGTTTCCACATAGCTGTTGACCTTTGGTTGTCTATTTGTATTCAGTAATGTGGGACTGGGTTGATTTATCTAATGGGTGATTTGAGTGTTCTCTCCAGTTCTGTATGAAGTGTTCACACTATGACTTTCAGCAGGCCTGTCAGCACCTTTCGTAAGTTGGCAGGTCTTCACACTTCAATTTGGGATCATCCTGGGGTACTCCCAAATGTCAGAATGGACAAGGCTTGAACCCTAGCACATAATCTTAATCTTCCAGTCCTACTTCTGCTCATGCAACTGTTTCAATTTATTTAGAGAAGTGGTTTGTGTGGAGGGGGCGGGGGTGTTGTCGGAGGTGTATGGGTGTGATTCTCCTTGGCAGTATATGCCAGGTTGCCTGTACTCTGAAGGTGAGGAGTACAGGAGAGAGAAATATGGATGAGAAAGGGACATGTGGGAGAGCAGACTGGTGCAGTTGTTTCATAGACAGAAACCGCCACCAGTCCCTTCCTCCTGCTCTCACTGCCAGTCTTCCGGGCTTTTCGTGGTACCTTCAGATTCCAAACCCAGTACCTTTGTAGAGTTCTGCTAGGGCTATATGCATTTTTCTCTGGTGCATACTGTATCCATACATTCTGGGTTATGGCTTCACTTTTTTGTTTCATCCAGTGAAGGTTTCAGTCTGCCTTAATATCCCCAGAAATGTTTGAAGTATCTTATCTTCCCTGTTAATAATTTGAATGTGAATTGGAACTTGAAATGAAAACTTCATCACACTGGGCCATTAAACAGTGAACCCATTTGGGATCCTGCCATCAGTGAACCATTTCAATACCCCCTTTGGGTGCTCTCCACATTATATCTGTTATATGTATATAGTAATATTTTTTGGATTTTGATATGAGCACTAGCTAAGTACTGAGCAATAGCATCAGGTTTTTTTGTTTGTTTTTAAGAAAATATCAATATCAGGAAATTATTTTCCTCTAAAAGTGTACCCATTTATAAAAATTCTTATTCCAATTCTGGTTTTTAAAATTATAAGCATTATATATGAAGTTTGGAGTATATTTAGGAAGATCTCTTCATTTGGAAGAATAAAACAAAATCTTATAAATTATTATAATGTTGTGTTGCTGGATCTGGTTATATTTTTATCACAATCAAAATATAAATTTGCATTCGTTAAAGCTTCCTCTGTCAAATAATCTTAGAAAATGTTTTAGTCATATTATTTTAGCCCAAACTATAAGGATTATTTCTTAATACTCTATTATATATTCATATTCCAAAAAATAATTTGATTTTGAGAGGGGCTTGGGAACCCAAAGCAATTGACATTCTGAAGATAAATTCAATTTATGAACTAAGAGTTTCACTTTCTATTGACTCAATGGAATTTAGAAAAATTGAATATTATTTTATAATAAGATATCTTTTTTTCTAAGTATTTTAAAACAGAAAATATAACTCTTACTATGCTATCTTCTAACCATTCATAATTATTTAATAAACTAGTTATTTAAAGATTAACCCTGAATTTTAAAAATATTAAATAATTTAGGGAATTCCTTGGTGGTCCAGTGGTTAGGACTCCGTGCTTCTATTACAGGGGGCACGGGTTCGATCCCTGGTTGGGGAATTAAGATCCTGCATGCTGTGCAGTGTGGCCAAAAATAATAAAATAAAATAATAAAATAAAATAAAATTTAAAACCCCAATATATTCTAAAAAATAATAATTTATGCAAAAATACGTGTACATATATTCTAGTAAATTTTAGAACTAATACAACTGGACAATAATATAAGTATAATTGACCTCATTTATTTCCATGTATACTGCTATGAATTGAACTAATTATTCTTAGAATTTAGTTTTTCTACATCATAGAATAAATATCTACATAAGTATATATAGCTTTAATATATGTGTATGTAATACTAAATGTGAAAATTAACATATATGTGCATGCACAGAAATGACTGTGGTCACCTATGTTTCAGATATGCACAAAACATAAATATGGGTATAGGTAATGTATATACATCCTCTTTTTGTGTATGTGTGTGTGTATATATGTGTGTGTGTGTGTGTGTGTGTGTGTGTTTTAAAGGCCAAAATAAGCAGAATACTTAAAGTCTCCCCCACTTCTCCCATGCCTTATTATTCTGCACCACGCATTCACTCTTACTGAGTGGTTAGGGTTAGGCTGACACTTTTCAGGCTGAAAGGCAGAAACATTTATTTTTACTGACAAACAATTTGGGAGTACTTTCCTAGGGTCGCAAGACATTTGCTCTAACACAATTCTCATTCTATTCTATTATGAAGCCCTGGCAACATTTGGCATCTTCCTACTGAATTTGCATGTAATGAGCCAAATGACACCAGAGGTTGACTGTAATATATGTTATAAAGTTCATGGAAAATTTTCTGTCTTTGAAATTTAAAAAGTAATATAGGAATTCTTTTGCATACATATTTTGAGGAGGAAACATTATTATTTTTTCTCTGAATATAAATGTAATATGCGTTTCTATTAGAAACTATTAAAATATTAGAAAATACCAGGAAGAAATAATAATATCTACAATCCTATTAGTCAAATATAATTGTTATTGATATTTTATGTATGGCCTTAATCATATTTATGTATAATCATGCATTATATATATATATTTGTTAGGTGTATTTGGAATCATGCAGTTTATATTTACAGACTTTTTAACTTAATTTTCAAAGATATATGTCATTAAAATATGTTAAACAGCTTGATAGTTTGGTTTTTAATGGATGCATGATATTCATTCTATGAACATTATAACATGTAATCATCCTATATTGTTGGATATTTGTTATTTTCAATTTTTGCTCTTATAAATTATACGATGATAAAATACCTTTATAAATTATCATGCACATCTACGATGGCTTTGGTTATTTATTTATTTTGTGTAATCTGATCATGCTGTTAACATTTTTGATATCTAAATATGTGTGTTTTTAACTGATTTTGAAGAACCTTTTTTTTTTATAATGGTATTAATCTTTGGCCTATCCTATATGCTGCAAATTATTTTTTTTTTACTTTTTTGATAGCTTTATTATGCATTTTAGTTAAAAATGTCTACTTTAGTACAGTCTTTGTGGGGAAGACATTGGCATTTTCTTAAAAAGCTAAACACATAGTACTTTATTATCCAGCAACTTTTCTTCTAGGGATTTACCCCAAATAATTAAAAACATATGTCCACAAAACACTTGTAAAAGTGTTCGTTATAAAACTCTTCATAATAACAAACTGTTGGAAACAACTTAAACTTACACCAAAAAAGAATAGATTAAAAAAATTGTGATGTATTCATAAAATGCTAAGAATTAAAGAAATAAACTCTAGATTCACACAAAAACATAGAAGAATCCTAAAAGCATGCTCATTGAAAGAATCAAGACACAAAATAATATGTATTTTGTAATTCTATTTCTAAGATGTTCAATAACAGGTATAAATGATCTGTAGTGTTAGAAATCAGGAGAATGGTTACCTTCATGAATGGGGAAGGGAAAAAGAATGGAAAGGGACACACTGGAATTTTCAGAAGTTTTGGTAATGTCTATTTCTCATTTGTTACATTAGTTACATGGGTTTATATTAGTCACAACTCTAAGAAACTCTACTGTTATAGACTGAATTGTGTTCCCTCAAAATTTATATGTTGAAGTCCTAACCCCCACTACTTAGAATGTGACCGTATTTGGAGATAGAGCCTTTAAAGAGGTAATTAAAGAATACAGGTCATATAGGTGGACCCTAATGCTCTATGACTGGTGTCCTTATAAGAGGAGAAGATTAGGACACAGGCATACACAGTTGAAAGACCACGTGAAGACACAGAAAGAAGGCAGCCATCTACAAGCTGAGGAGACAGACCTCAGAAGAAACCAACCCTTCCAACACCTTGGTGTCAGACTTCTGGCCTCCAGAATTGTGAGAAAATTAACTTCTATTATTTAAGCCACCCAGTCTGTGGCATTTATTATGGTAGCCATAGAAAACTAATACATCTATTTTCTAGATTTGTGCAGATTACTGCAGGTTATTATACTCAATAAAAATGCAAAATTTTGATTATTAGACAATTCTGGCCAAGCCAAAGTAACAGGGAAAGAATTGCTCTCCTGACTGAAATAATGAGTAAAGAACAGACAAAGCATATGAGTAGATGGTTTTCAATAAATTCAGAATTAGCCAATGGAGATGGTTATCACTGAGGAACAAGAAATAAATGAGGTGAGCTCTTGAGTAATTTTCTGATTCCTGCCTGAAGAAAATTCCAGATTATTTCACAGTTTGGGGGAATTCAGGTGGATTCCAGTGGTCTTCCAGAGTTGAGGAGATGGAGCTCAGAATTCAGAGAGTCCAAGGCAAGCTAGAGTTTTTCAAGACAGAGTATTAGAGAGTAGAGAGCTGTGTAGATAGAAAACTTCAAATAGCTACATAAGGTCTCTGAATTATCTAGCTGAGTACTTATCAATGCATGTGTATACAGGAACTACTTGAGGCTGGTGAAAGAACCACACGAAGTGATCAGAGTAAAAAGTCCCTAGAGTTTCACATAGGGCTGAGAAGATTCCTCTTGTCACCAGCCAGAATGGAAAATCTTATCTTTCACAGGACATGTAATCAGAAAGGTTTTGTTTTAGTAGTTGGGCCAAATTATCCATATACTACTTACTGTCCATCTAACAAAGCTTCAAAATAAGTTCTAAAAGGTAAAACTGTCCCAAAGTGATGTAACCATATCCCAGAACTAAGATCAAGAATATTTATTTAATATTAATTAATATTTAAAAATATCCAGAACCGAATAAGATAAAATTACAGTGTTGGGCATCCAAACAAAAATTGCCATCCATGAAAAGAAGCAGAAAAGCATGATGCCAAATGAGTAGAGAAACATCAATCAATGGAAAGTGATCTAGAAATGACTCAGATAAAATAATTATTAGACAAGGACATTAAAACATTTATTATAACTGCATTCTGTATGTTCAAGTACCTAAAAAGCTTAAGCATATTAAGTAGAGACATGGAATATAACAAAAAATATACAAATGCAACTTCCAGCAATGCTGATTACACTGTCTGAGATGAAAAATATCAATTATGTCTATGCTTTCCTTTGCATTTTTGCTGTGCCTATGTCCCACTTTGAGATAAAATATTTACCCAAACTTTCTTTTAATTTCTTTGCAGTTTCAATTACATAGTAAAGTAAGTCTAATTTATTTTTCTATATTATTAGACAATGCTCAGAACATTAATTTTCTATTATTGTATCATTGGTTTAAAATGCTAGTTTTTAAAATTTATGAGTGCTAGTACGTATTACTGTCAGTCACGGTATTTTGGTTTTCTGATGTCTCTATTTGGCAAAGCTATTTTTCTGTATCTGTAGATAGGTTAACACCTTTCCTTCTCAAACCATTCTAAAAAACTGCAAAGGAAAGCATACTTCCAAACTCATTCTACCCAAATCAAACAATGTAACACACCACATTAACAAATTGAAGAATAAAAATCATAAAACCATTTCAACAGATGCAGAAAAAACTTTTGACAAAAATCCAGCATCCATTTATTATAAGAACTCCCTCACAAAGTTGGTATGTGAGACCATAACTCAACATAATAAAGGCCATATATGATAGACCCACAGCTCACATCATACTCAACAGTGAAAAGCTGAAAGCATTTTCTCTAAGATCAGGAAAAAGACAAGGATGTCCACTCTTGCCACTTTTATTCAACAAAATACTGGAAGTCTTGGCCACAACAATTGGACAAGAAAAAGAAATAAAATGAATCCAAATTGGAAAAGAAGTAGTAGAATGGCCGCTATTTGCAGGTGACATGCTACTATACCTAGAAGATCCTAAAGACACCACCCAAAAACTATTAGAGGTCATCAATGAATTTTGTAAAGTCACAGGATACAAAATTAATGTACAGAAATCTGTTACATTTCTATACACTAAAAATGAACTATGAGAAAGAGAAGTTAAGAAAACAATCGCATTTACAATTGCATCAAAAAGAATAAAATACCTAGGAATAAATCTAACTAAGGAAGTACAAGACCTGTACTTTGAAAACTATCAGACACTTACGAAAGAAATTGAAGATGACACAAACAGGTGGAAATATATATTGTGTTCATAGATTAGAAGAATTAATATTGTTAAAATGACCATACTAAAATGACCAAGGCAAGCTACAGATTCAGTGCAATCTCTATGAAAATACCAATGGCATTCTTCACAGAACTAGAATAAATAATCTGAAAATTTATATGCACCCCAAAAGACCCTGAATAGCCAAAACAATCTTAAGAAAGAATAACAAAACAGTAGTATCACACTCTCTAATTTCAATATAAACTACAAAGCTACAGTATTCAAAACAGTATGGAACTGGCACATAGATCAATGGAACAAAGTAGAGGGTCCAGAAACAAACCCACACTTTTATGAGAAATTAATCTATGACAAAGGAGGCAAGAATATACAATGAGGAAAAGACAGCCTTTTCAATAAATGGTGTTGGGAAAATTGGACAGCTACATCCAAAAGAATCAAACTGGACTAGTCTCTTACACCATACACAAAAATAAATTCAAAATGGATTAAAGGCTTAAATGTAAGGCCTGAAACTGTAAAATATCTACAAGAAAACATAGACAGTACACCCTTTGACATTGGTCTTAGTAATATTCTTTTGGATAAGACTCCTCAGACAAAGGAAACAACAGCAAAAATAAACAAATAGGACTACATTGAACTAAAAAGCTTATGCACAGCAAGGGAAACTATCAACAAAACAAAAAGGATATCTACTGAATGAGAGAAGTATTTGCAAATGATATATCTGATAAGGGATTAATATACAAAATATATAAACAGCTCATATAACTCAGCATCAAAAAACAAACAACATAATTAAAAAATGGGCAGAGAATTTGAATAGACATTTCTCCAAAGAAGACATAGATGGCCAACAGGCCCATGAAAATATGCTCAACATCACTAATCATCAGGGAAATACAAAGCAAAAGCACAATGAGATACCATCTCACACCTGTCAGAATGGCTGTTATACAAAAGACAGCAAATAACGTGTGTTAGTAAAGATGTAGAGAAAAGGGAACATTCATACACTGTTGTTTGGAATGTAAATTGGTGCAGCAACTATGGAAAGCGGTATGGAGATTCCTCAGAAAATTACAAATAGAACTCCATACAATCTAGCCATTCTACTCCTGGGTATTTAAATAAAGAAAATGAAACCACTAATTAGAAAAGGTATATGCACCCCTATGTTCACTGCAGCATTATTTACGATAGCCAAGATATGGAAGCAACCTAAATGTTCACCAATAGATGAATGGGTAAAGGATTTTTGAGATATGTGTGTGTGTGTATATATATATACACACATATATATATATATATATATATATATATATATATATATATATATATATATACACTCAGCCATAAAAAAGAATGAAATCTTGCCATTTGTGACAACATGGATAGACCTAGAGGGTATTATGCTAAGTGAAATAAATCAAAGAAATATAAATACAGTATGATTTCATTTATATGTGGAATCTAAAAAACAAATGAACAAACGTAACTAAACAGAAACAGAGTTATATATAGAACAAACAGGTGGTTGCCAGAGGAGAGGGAGGTTTGGGGAGTAAAGAAATAGGTGAGGGAGATTAAGAGGTACAAACTTCCAGTTGCAAAATAAATGAGTCACAGATATGAAATGTACAGTGTGGGGAATATCATCAGTAACTATGTAATATCTTTTTATGGTGACAGATCATAACTAGAATATTAATGGTGATCATTTTGAAATGTATAGAAATATTGAATCACTCTGTTATGTAACAGGAACTAATATAGTGTTGTAGGAAAATTATACTTCAAAAACAAACTCATAGAAAAAGACATCAGATTTGTGGTTACTATGGGTGGGGGAATTGGTTAAAGGCAGTCAAAAAGCACAAATTCCAGTTGTAAGATAAATGAGTACTAGGTTTGTAATGTACAACGTGATAAATATAATTAACACTACTGTA
This sequence comes from Delphinus delphis, assembly GCF_949987515.2. Classification (NCBI taxonomy): domain Eukaryota; kingdom Metazoa; phylum Chordata; class Mammalia; order Artiodactyla; family Delphinidae; genus Delphinus; species Delphinus delphis. The sequence continues at coordinate 23,552,362 of NC_082689.1, read as the reverse complement.
TGTTCTATATGAAAATGGTGAAGATAAGTAAATCCTGAGTTCTCATCACAAGAAAAAATATTTTTTCTATTTTTAAAATTTTGTTATCTATATGAGATGATGGATGTTCACTAGAGTTATTGTGATAATCATTTCATGATGCATGTAAGTCAAATCATTATGCTGCACACTTTAAACATACACAGGGGCTTCCCTGGTGGCGCAGTGGTTAAGAGTCTGCCTGCTGATGCAGGGGACACGGGTTCATGCCCCGGTCCGGGAAGATCCCACATGCCGCGGAGTGGCTAGGCCCGTGAGCCATGGCCGCTGAGCCTGCGCGTCCGGAGCCTGTGCTCCGCAACGGGAGAGGCCACAACAGTGAGAGGCCCGCTTACCGCAAAAAAAACCCCCAAAAAACAAAAACAAAACTTATACAGTGCTATATGTCAATTATATCTCAATAAAACTAGAAGGAAAAGAAAGATGGAAAAGGCATTAAATTTGTACAATAAGATATTTTGAGAAAGAGAGAGACCACATTCACATAACTTTTATTACAATATATTGTTATAATTGTTCTACTTTATTATTAGTTATTGTCATTACTCTCTTATTGTATCTAATTTATAAGTTAAACTTTATCATAAGTATGTATGTATAAGAAAAAAACATAGCATGTATCTGTTTTGGTATTATCTGTGGTTTCAGCAATCCACTGGGGTCTCGGATTTATGGCTACCTCATTACTCCTGAAAATCACCCAGGTGCTATTGCCCGCAAGTGTGACAAATTCAGGCTTAGGTTAATCCAGAAAAAAAAGTTGATTTTCATAGTTAAGTCCTCAATATTAAACCTGAGCTATACTTGATCTTTTAATCTACTTTGATGAGAATTTTCATTTTGATTTAAAAATAAAAATAAATAATATATATTTTATTTTGGCAACTGTCTCAGTAAAAAATAAGGAATTTTTAAATCTTTGCTATTATGTAATTTAAACTAAGTTAATGCATACTAAATTCCTTTGAAGATAATGGTAGTTATGATCATCTATTCCCTTCATTCTTGTTTTTTGTTACATGAAACCAGGCAAATATAATTATTTTAATAAAGCTTTACTTTATGGTTTTATTATTCATTAGGAAGAAAGCATTATTTTTACAACATTACAGTTTATGAGATAAAAACCTGCCCAGTCCAAGTTTAAAATAAAGAAAAAAATAAGGAACAAAATATTGAGTTGCTGTTGCTACTTAGTTTTTGTTTACGTATTTTGTTGTCGTAAAATCCCACCAATAAGATATTGCATTAGTACAACTTCCTCAATTACTTTTCCTCACTGATGTCACTAATTGTGACTCATTAATCATGAGATTGTTAGTAGAGGACCAGAAAAATAAAAACAACCTATACTAAGTATAAATATTTTTAATTATAAGATGAGGTGTATTTCCATTGCCACTATGCAAAGGCAAAGGGGAAAAAACGAGGTGATTCAGTTATGTTTTTCTCTGATAATGGACTTAATATTACTGAATATAATTCTTTTTTTTGTTAACATAATATATTTTTATAAAAAAGTATAATTCCAAATCTAATTCTTAACTTTAATTTTTCCATTTCCTCAGTGCTATGCTTTTTCTTGAAACATGGAAATATTTGTGTCAGAGAAGAAGTTAAACCTAAGTAAGCAGAAGGGAGGAAATAAAATGAATCAATGAAATAGAAAATAGAGAAAGAATAGAGACATCAATGAAATGAAAAGCTGATTCTTGAGGAAGATCAGTAGAATTGATAAATGTCTAGCCAGACTGATCAGAATAAAAGGAGAAAAGATTCAATTAACAAATATTAGGAATGAGAGGGGATCCATCAGTACAGATTCTACAAACATTTAAAGAAAAGTCAGGGAATATTAAGAACAATTTTATAGCTGATAATCAAATTAGATGAAATAAACAAATTCCTTGAAAGACATAAACTACTAAATCTCACTCAAGAAGAAATAGATGACCTGAATAACTTTTTATCTAGTAAAGAAACTGGTGAGGTGGAGCATCTCATTTTAAGTTTATTGCTTTTTTATGAATGCCCTTTACATATCTTTTGCAGATTTTCTGTTCAAATCTCAAAATTTTCTTTTTAACTGTTGAATTTTATATGTTATTTTATACATTGATCCCTTGTTAGTTTTAGACATTGCAAGTAACTTCTCCCTATTTTCTATTGGTTAATTTCATCTATGGTGTCTGTTATTGAATTAAAAAAACTTAATTTTCATGCATTTAAATTCATTAAATTCACCCCTTATGAATTTCAATATTGGGGTTTTATTTAATTCTTCCTACCCCTAGATGGAAAATATACTCATACATTTTCATTTACTGACATTATACCTTTCCATTCAGATTTATGTCTTTAATTCCTGTGAATTCCACTTTGAGATTTAATATAACAATCCATCTTCATATTGGTAATTTTCTGAGCTCTCTATCCTGTTCTGTTGGTCAGTTTGTTCTTGACCAAACAGCTTTATTATTATGGCTGTTTAATATATTTTAATAGTTTAATGAACCTCCCTACTTCCTTTACTTTTTTCTTCAAACTTGGTGCAAGCTTTACATAGACTATTATTTTCCTATATACACTTTTGATTAAACATGCTAACTTCCTCAAAAAAACCCACATGGAATTCTTATTGAAATCGTGTTGAATTTACAGGTTAATTTGTAGATAATTGAAAGTTGCAGTGCTAAATGGTTTTATCCATACACATGGTATACATTTTTAAACATCTTTCAGATCTTTTAATGCAAGGTTTTCATATTTCTCAGTGAAAGTCTTGTGCATTTTAATTTCTTTAATAAGTTCCTCACAATTTTCTTGCCTTCTCTTTCAAGAATGCATATTAGTCAAATATTGAACATATTGAATTGGCTTTCTGTTTTTATGTTTTTCTATCCTGTTCAGTCAACCTTTTTTTTTTTTTCAAACTGTTCCACTCAATAATTTCTTTGACATTGTTTTTCAAGCACTTAATTAGCATTTTAGTTTTCATTAATATATATTTAATTTGAAAGATCTTTTTTTTGGAGTGTTCTTTATAGTATTCCTGTTTATAGTACGTGAATATTTTATGTCTCAGAGAAAATTATGGAACTTCTGAAGTATTTTTCTGCTTGTAGCAACTCCATCTATTCTGAGTTGTTTGTTATTCGTTCATTTGATTTGGGCCCTGTTTTTCATGTAGGAGGGTATCCTTTGATATCTGGTGATAACTGGCTGACCATCAGTGATTAAGAATGAAGAAGCACTTCATGCGTGGGAGGCGTTTGTGTGATCTGTTAGTCAGCCATCATTTTAATTGGGGCTTCCCAAATGTTGATGTCTCTAGGTCTTTACTCTCTGCAGAGAATGAGCTATGATATATGAACTTCCAGGGATATAAGCCTGGTTTCTGTGTTCCAGAGCATATTTGAAGAAAAGGGCTTGTGAGGGCTGGGGGGAGGGGGTCTCTACCATTCAATTTGTAGAATGTTACTTAATCCCTTTGTTTGTAGTATGGCACCTCACCTTTGCCCTAATCGATAATGGGGTCCCTGAGTTAGAGCCTCTACTGTTGAATTTCTTTAGACAATATATCTTACAATTTTTCTATTCATGAGAAGAAAGTGGGACCAAGAACCCTCAGACCTAACTGCTCCTTAAACAAACTGAGTAGATTCCTTGTATAAAGTTTCCTGCCTTTGCTTGACTCTTACTTGACTCTCTCGCCTCTCTGTTATGCCTCTCTGTAAACACTTAGGTTTGCACTTTTCTCCTCTGCTAAGTCACTACTATTTTTCCATCTGTTTCCTGTTTCTTATATTGCAGGTTGGAATTACAGAGGCCTCCTGCTTTCATTAAGCATAACGTATGTTATTGTTCTGATTGTTTTTTGATATGTCTTTACCTTGCTGTGTTAAATTAAAAGTCATAAACATATATTTTGTGTTATGCATTTGTTCAGAGGGGTCATATTAGCTTCTGTGCATAGGAAGAATTCCGTAAATGTTTTAGATCAAATGTGTATCTGTTGTAACGTATACAAACATGTAGTGATAATGATTTAATTTAACAAATATTTTACTAAGTTTCAATCACTTTGCTAGGTAACTGGGAGCTACATTCTTGTGAGTAAGAAATAATAAATAAGAACTGTATGACAGTTAAGGTTAGAGGTAAATGCTACAGAAAAATATACAGCAGATAAGGTGATAGCAACAGATTTGAAGAATGTTTTAAACATGTAGTTCAAGGAAGCCTCTTCTCCTTTTCCTTATTGCTTAACATTAAAAAATATATATTTATATATATTTAATATATTAAATATATATTTTAGTGTATTTATATATATTAAAAATATATATTTTATTTACACAAGGATCAAATGAATCACTAAAAAATTCACTTAGAAATAAAAATGATACTTGTAATGGTTGGTAGCAGTTATAATTACTTTGCAAGAAGTATTTCTCTCTTCCTTGTTTTCCCTGCCTTGGGAGAATTGGAAAAATAAAGCTATTTAATGAACTGTGGTTTAAATATCCTTTGAAAATCTAAGTTGCTTTTGAAAAAGATGTATAATGCAGTTATATTCCTTTGTTTATGGAGGAGGGAAGGAAAGAAACCTGAGGCTAATAGAAATAGATTACATCTCACTTATGGAACATAGATTAAAATAATATATTTTATTGTGGACCTCCCTTCAGAATTCAAACTAAATATCATTTACTTTTTCTATTTAAGTAATAGCCTCAGGGCTTTTTTAAAAATATCATTATAAGAAGATGACCTAATATATTACTGATATAGTTTCTTCCAATCACAGTATCATTGACAAAATGTCATGTTAGCAATATCACATTTTATAGTCTTGAAATGATAAAATAGAAAAGGGCTCCCCCAATACATTTTTTCCAGTAAAAGTAGTCCTGGTATATTCTCTATTGTCTTGCTTTTTTTTTTTTTTATTAAAAGAGAAGCAATATAAAATACTTCCCTGTTCATTGCTTTGAAAGTGAACATTTATTTGGTCTGTTTAAATTCATAATTTATTTTCTTTTGAATATCTTGCAGATATTTATTATACAGTAGTGATTTAATTTAAAAGTTCTGTAGTATCAGTACTTTTCTACTAAAATTATTAAATATAAACATTTAAATTATTTTAACCTCATTTATTTTTTTTTCCACTTATTTTCAAATAACAGTGTATTTGGTATATAGAATGAGTGTTTTTTTTAAAGTGTGGAGTACTTTTAAGTTTGGGATTAAATCAGACATATGGTTCCAAAATTGAATATGTAAAAGTAGGTACATAGTGAAGTTCCCCCTCCCACCATGGTCCTGCCTCCACCCAGTCTCCATACCCTCTGTGGAAGTAAATGTTTACTGTGTATATTTCCAAAGTTCTTATTCATATATAAACAGGCTTGAATATATATTCTTGCTTGCCCTTATTTATCTAAAATTTAGCATATTTAAAAATTGTTCTGTACATTCTTTTTATCACTTGTGTCATGGAGGTATTTCTATATTGGTATTATAAAGAGCATTCTCATACAGTTGACCATTGAAAAACATGGGTTTAAACTGCATGGATCCACTTATATGTGGGTTTTTTTCAATGAATGTATACTACACGATCCTCTGTTGGTTGAATCTTTGGCACTGAGGATATAGAGGGAAAGCTGTAAGGTTATGTGTGGATTTTCCAATGCAGGGAAGGTCGGTGCCCCTAATCCCTGCATTGTTCAAAGGGCAACTGTACTTATGTTGTTTTGCACATGTAAATCTGTAGAGAATGGCCCAGAAGTGGAATTACTAAATACAAAGATCTAAACTTTTGTAATTTTGATGAATAGTAATGTTAATAAATTTCCCCCATTGTATTAGTTTATATTTTCCACATCAAAAATTTAGAGAGGTGTTTCCCGTACAATATCTTTTCAAGCTTTTTGGTTTGTACCAATATGATAGGTGAAGAATAATACCTCAGGGCAGTTTTAATTTTTATTTTTCATATTATAAGTGAGGATGAGAATCATTTTAACAACCACTATTGTATTTCTTTTTCTGCAAGACTATATATTTTCACCATTTTTCTTTAGGGTTAGTTTTATCAATTTCTAGGGGTTCTTTATGAGAGAATTTATTTATCTTTACTGTGTTATAAATTTCAAATATTTTCCCAGTTCTTTGTGTTTTGCTTATGGTCTTAATTTTTAAATTTTGTATCAAAAATCTAAAAGCCTTTCCCATTCAAAGTTTGAAGGGTTATTCTCATGACTTCTGATATTTTTATGATTGTATATTTTACCTTGTAATATTTTATACATTTAGAATTTATCCTGGTTTTTCAGATAAAGTATGTATGCCACTTAATTTTTTTCCAGATGCCACTGAGTTCTTCTGATACTATTTATATAATCATTCTTTAATTGATATATTTAAGATGTCACCCTAATTATATGCTATATTCTTGAATGTTTTGTGTTTCTACCTAGGGTCAATGGAACTCAAAGTAAAATTCAATTTTTTTTTTGCTTTTAAAAATTACTTTGAGGAAAGATCCATAATATAATATTCAAATAGGAATTTTTACATGATAGGTTTTATTTTTCCTATTATTTATTTTTAAATTTTTATTATACCTTTTACTCTAAATATTAAGGTACAAATTTTATTTGATGCATTATTAACAAAATCTCAAATTGATGGGTTATTTTAAGATGTTTAAATAGTTAATTTGACAGATACTCAAGTCAACTTCTCTAAAACTGAATTTATTATTCTCTCTTAATCCTACCAGTGTCGAGACTCATATCTGGGTGTCATCCTTGTCTCCTGCTTCTCACTCCCTGGTCTTATTAATTCTTACTCTTACCAGTCTCTTCTCTCCAACTTCTTTCCCAAACCAATCTTACTGTCTCCTTCTTGAAGAAAATTGCCATTATCATTCACCTATGTTAGGTCAACAAGTCCTGCTTAAAGCTATCTGAGTAAGTTCATTCTATATAGAAGCTAGATTTTTAAAAAAAAATTTATTTGACAAAAAGATGCTTTTAGGTTTTTTATTTGTTCAAATCCATTATCTTCTGGGGGACCTCCCTGGTGGTCCAGTGGTTAAGAATCCGCCTTTCCGATGCAGGGGAAGTGGCTTCGATCCTTGGTTGGGGAACTGAAATCCCACATGCTGCAGGGCAACTAAGCCCGCATGCTGCAACTACTGAGCCCACATGCCGCAACTATTGAGCCCACGTGCTGTAGAGCCTGCGTGCTGCAAAGAAAGATCCTGCGTGCCACAATGAAGGTCCTGCATGCTGCAACTAAGATCCAACAGAGCCAAAAAACAAAAAAATCTTTATTAGATGTTTGAGTGTGTGTGTGTGCACATGTGTGTTTCAGCTTTGTTGAGATATTATTGACATATTACATTGTGTAAGTTTGTGGTTCAACATGTTGATTTGATACACATATATTTCAAAGTAATTACTACCATAGCCTTAGGTAAATCTACATTGTCACATAATTACCATTTCTTTTTTGTGGTGAGAACATTTAAGATCTACTCTCTAAGCAACTTTCAAGTATAAAATACCATATATTAACTATTATAACTATGCTGTACATTAGAACCCCAGCACTTATTTATCTTATAACTGGACTTTTTGACAAACATTTCCCCTTTCCCCTGACTGCTGAGGCCCTGGTAACCACCATTCTAATCTCTGTTTCTGTGAGTTTGGCTTTTTTAGATTCCACGAATAAGTGAGATCATACACCATTTGTCTTTCATTGTCTGAATCATTTCACTTAGCATAATGCCCTCAAGGTCCATACATGTTGTTGCAAGTAGCAGTATGTCCTACTTTCACATGGCTGAATGATATTCCATTATGTATAAAATATCTTTATCCATTCATCCATCAATAGACACGTAGGTTATTTCTATATCTTAGTTATTGTGAATAATGCTGGAGTGAACATGGGAGTGCAGATATCTCTTTAATACCCTGTTTTCCTTTCCACTGGATATATACCAGAGTGGGATGGCTGCATCATATGGTAGTTCTATTTTAATTTATTTTGTGAAACCTGCATACTGTTTTCCATAGTGGCTGCATCAATTTACATTCCCACCAACAGTGTATAAGGGTTCCCTTGTCTCCTCATCCTTGCAAAAACTTACTCTTGTCTTCAATAATAGCCATTCTGAAAGGTATGAGTTAATATCTCACTGTGTTTTTGGTTTGCATTTTCCGAATGATTAGTAACGTTGAGCACCTTTTCATGTACCTGCTGGCTGTTTGTATGTCTTTGGAAAAAAAATGTCTATTCTGTTCCTCTGCTCATTTTTTAATCAGATTTTTAGTTTTTTTTTTTAACAATTGAGGTATATGAATTATTGATATAATTTGGATATTAACCCCTTATCAGATACATGATTTATCAATATTTTCTCTTATTCCCCCAAAGGTTGCCTTTTCATTTGTTGATAGTTTTCTTTGCTGTTTAGAAGCTTTTTAGTTTGATATACCTGAAATCCCACTTTTTTATTTTAACTTTTGTTGCCTTTGCTTTGTCAGATTAAAAAATCATCACCAAGAACAATGTCAAGGAACTCACTCCCTATGTTTTCTTCCAGTTTTAGTTTCAAGTCTTAGGTTCAAGTCCTTAATCCATTTTGAGTTGAATTTTGTGTGTAATGTAAGGTAGGGGTCTAGTTTGATTCTTTTGCATGTCGCTGTCCAGCTTTCCCAACACCATATTTTGAAGAGATTATCCTTTACCCATTGTATATTCTTGGTTCCTTTGTCAGAAATTAATTGACCATATATGCATGGGTTTAGTTCTATGTTCACTCTTTTGTTCCATTGATCTATGTGTTTGTTTTTATGCTAGTATCATAGTGTTTTAATTACTATGGCTTTGTAATATAGTTTGAAATCAAAAAGTGTGATGCCTCCAGCTTTGTTCTTTCTCAACATTACTTTGGCTATTTGGGGTCTTTTGTGGTTCCACTCAAATTTTAGGAATCTATTTCTGTGGGAAATGCCATTGTAATTTTCAGAGGGAATGCATTCAACTGTAGATCAATTTGGGTCATGTGAATTATCTGTAATTATCCAAGCTACCCTCTTTGTTACTGGTACCTCCCAGTAGTTAAGAGTGTGCCAAGTCCTGGCTGTGTCCTACAGGGGATGATCACAGTCAGCACATAGATGTAGTTTGATTGGAAGCCAGAACCTCAGACAGCAGCTGGGAAAATACATAGTTCCTGTCCAGAGAGGAACTGGGAAATGGGCATTTTTCCTGTTCCTTTTGCATTTGGCCTAGCTTTATAGCTGCCAAGAGTGGTGGGGATATGGAGGCTGTGTGTCTTGCACCTGTCAAGAACTACTGCTTCGTTTGCTGCAGTCTGTGAGATTCATGAAAGCAAACACCATTGGCTACCTGAGCCAGGTGATCCAGAAGCCCATCTCTTGGGCAGCAGCTCCAGAATCTTGTATACCAGAGATGTGTACAAATTCCTTCCAGGGAGATTCTGGAGACTTGGAGTGGCCTAGAGGGAGAGGGCAAGGCAGGTGTGCATAGTTTTCCCTGGTCTTAGGGGAAGATGTCAGTCAGTCCCTAAGATTTGTATGTATTAGAATCTTGACCCCAGGCAACAGCTCTTAAGGTATGCAAATATAACTGTTTCTGGGAAGGACTGGAAGATGGGTGTTTCTGCTTGTTCCCTCTGTTCTGAGCCCTGGGAGGATAGCTGGTTAAGAATTATTTATTTATTTGCTACATGCAAGACAGTTGTCTATGAGAGCCAGGAAATCCAGGGAGCTATCCCTCAGGTGGAAGCTAGTACAGCTGGGGCACAAGTTTCTTCCATGGAGACACTGGCAATTTGGGGCAGGCTAGTGAGAGAAGGTAGAGGAGGTATCTGCTGACTTCCCTGGTCTCCAGGATGGATGACAGTCAGCCCCTACATGCGTGCTAAATTAGAAGCCTACCCTTAGGCAGCAGCTTTTAAAAAGTATGCAAATAGGCCCTTCAAGGGAAAGACAGATCTGGGTGTTTTCTGCCTGTGCCCTCAGATCTGAGACAAGGGGGTAGGTAGTCAAGGGCACAAGCCCCATTGGCTTTCAGAGCTAGGCAGAACTAGGTGTTTTGGTGTCCTTTTCCTCAGATGGGGGTCTTAAAAGTTAGAGCTATAGATGTGGGGTCTAAACCCTTGCTCTTCAGACAGAAGCTGGGAGTTGGGTGTTTTCTCTGGATGGCATGGATTGTATGGAACTGTGCCTGTGGGTGTGGCGTGGATGGGGGTGTATGGGTGGTGTTGTTTTATGGTGAGAATGTGTCTCAGCCTCTTCTACCATTTCAGTGAGGGTATTTTTTCTTGTTTGACCAATGTGTAGGAGTCACTCAGCTAGTTTCTGGATTTTTTTTTTTAATTGGAGTATAATTGCTTTACAATGGTGTGTTAATTTCTGCTTCACAACAAAATGAATCAGTTATACATATACATATGTTCCCATATCCCCTCCCTCTTGCGTCTCCCTCCCTCCCACCCTCCCCATCCCACCCCTCCAGGCGGTCACAAAGCACCGAGCTGATCTCCCTGTGCTATGCGGCTGCTTACCACTAGCTATCTACCTTACGTTTGGTAGTGTATACATGTCCATGCCTCTCTCTCGCTTTGTCACAGCTTACCCTTCCCCTTACCCATATCCTCAAGTCCATTCTCTAGTAAGTCTGTGTCTTTATTCCTGTTTTACCCCTAGGATCTTCATGACATTTTTTTTTTCTTAAATTCCATATATATGTGTTAACATACAGTATTTGTCTCTCTCTTTCTGACTTACTTCACTCTGTATGACAGACTCTAGGTCTATCCACCTCATTACAAATAGCTCAATTTCGTTTCTTTTTATGGCTGAGTAATATTCCATTGTATATATGTGCCACATCTTCTTTATCCATTCATCCGATGATGGACGCTTAGGTTGTTACCATCTCCAGGCTATTGTAAATAGAGCTGCAATGAACATTTTGGTACATGACTCTTTTTGAATTATGGTTTTCTCAGGGTTTATGCCCAGTAGTGAGATTGCTGGGTCATATGGTAGTTCTATTTTTAGTTTTTTAAGGAAACTCCATACTGTTCTCCACAGTGGCTGTATCAATTTACATTCCCACCAGCAGTACAAGAGGGTTCCCTTTTCTCCACACCCTCTCCAGCATTTGTTGTTTCTAGATTTTTTGATGATGGCCATTCTGACTGGTGTGAGATGATATCTCATTGTAGTTTTGATTTGCATTTCTCTAATGATTAGTGATGTTGAGCATTCTTTCATGTGTTTGTTGGCAGTCTGTATATCTTCTTTGGAGAAATGTCTATTTAGGTCTTCTGCCCATTTCTGGATTGGGTTGTTTGTTTTTTTGTTATTGAGCTGCATGAGCTGCTTATAAATTTTGGAGATGAATCCTTTGTCAGTTGCTTCATTTGCAAATATTTTCTCCCATTCTGAGGGTTGTCTTTTGGTCTTGTTTATGGTTTCCTTTGCTGTGCAAAAGCTTTGAAGTTTCATTAGGTCCCATTTGTTTATTTTTGTTTTTATTTCCATTTCTCTAGGAGGTGGGTCAAAAAGGACCTTGCTGTGATTTATGTCATAGAGTGTCCTGCCTATGTTTTCCTCTAAGAGTTTGATAATTTCTGGCCTTACATTTAGGTCTTTAATCCATTTTTGTTTTTTTTAATCCATTTTGAGCTTATTTTTGTGTATGGTGTTAGGAAGTGATCTAATCTCATACTTTTACATGTAGCTGTCCAGTTTTCCCAGCACCACTTATTGAAGAGGCTGTCCTCTCTCCACTGTACATTCAGAGGAAATTTTTATTTTCAGAGGAAATTGTTACATGTTTAGCTGTAGATTTGGTTTGTCCCTGGGAGCTTACTATGTGGTTATCTTGGACTGGAACATGGGCCTGTGTGTGTATGCTCAGGGGTAAATATTCACCTGTTCTTATACCATGTTTATATTGTGCCCTTCCTACTCTTAAATTTTCTTCTGGAATTCGTTTCTATATAAGATTTCAATTAGGAATATAACATAGTTGTTTTTCTAAATAGCCAGTTGAACAGTCTCATTTATTGAATAATGGTACTTTTCCACTAATATATAAATGCTGGAATTACCATGTTCTAAATTTTAGTCTTCTTTTTGTTATATTATGACATTATTTTTCACTATTCAAATTATGTCATAACTTTTAATATATATTTACATATTTATTTCTCTTTTATCTTAGAATTTTCATCTTCCAGATAAACTTTAGCAGTTCATTTCCTTAACAAAACATGCTGCTGAGATTTTGATTTAAAGTACATTTTATTTTAAAAATACACTTTTTTAAAAGATAATTTATAGTTTTCAATATTGAGTAATCCCATTGAAGAATATGTTATATCACTCCACTCCATTTATTCAAGTATTCTTTTATATTGCTCAAGAAACTCTTGCCATTTTTATCATATGATGTCTCCAAAATTCCTGTTAAATTTATTTTTACTTATATTCACTGTTGTGTATAGTATGTTTCAACATTTATACCTCTGATTTCACTTACCCATCTAATTGTATTTGCTATAACTTCCATAAAAATATCTTTATGAAAATAATGGAGTTAACAGTGAGCCCCTTTGTATTATTGCTGACTTTGATGGGAATGCCCTTCGAGTTTTAATAGTAAGTGTTATACTGTGTGCTTAGAATAGATATTTAAAATATACTTTGGTTGATATTTGGAAGGAAATAAATTTAAATGTGTATGCTAGACATACCATTTTAAAACCAAAAATTTCCAATTGATATTTTTAATTCTTAAAGTTTTTTGATTTTATATGTTTATTTCAAAATTATGCCAGGAATATTGAAGGTAATCTATAATTTTGTGGATGTCTTGACATAAAAATTTAATGTAATTCTTAAACACTTGCATTGAAATCTTTTACTCTATCCCAGTCTTGCTATTTAAATAAATTTTTTATCATCTAAATCTCTAATTTCCTTTTTCCCCCGATATGTCTTCATATAACTTATGTTAGTACATGTCATTAAACAAAGAATGTGACTCTTTGAGGGTTCTGATTATTTATATTTATATCCGATGGGACATCAGATGTCTTTTTCTATCATTCCTCAACCAGATGCCCCATCCAACTCTAAATTAGTGAAAGCCTTGCCTATATTTATTTCTTCATTGACTATGGCCTTAAGATTCTTTTCTTGCTATTGCCTAGAGTAAAACCTCACTTCAGTGAGATCATGTTTTCATTTGACATGGATGTTTATTTAATTGTTTCATACCCTAAGGGGAACAGACACAAACCTATTTACAACATAGATTTCTGCTTGTGCTTGTTTTCTTTCTTCCTTTATTTCTCAATTTATTCATCTGCCTGATGCAAAATAATATCATTTGTTAATGTTACATCAGGAAGTCAAAAAAATATTCCACTGAAATAAAATATTTGACTAAGCATCATGATTGAAATATACTAAAATTAGTATAGCTTGATCTGAAAAGTCATACTTATGTTATTTGTGGTTTTCCCTCAGTAAATAGATTTCATTTGCTCAGGTGACTGAATAATGAACAGTATTAGAATGGTACCCCTTTTAGAGCTCTTGAAATCTGCCAGCTAAGATAGTATCTTCATAATAACGATCTAACCACTTCCCTTTTTAACTTTTTAGTTGCCCTTTGCTTTTCTCAGTCTGTTTTTGTTGTTTCTTTCTAAAGGCATGTGTGTACACACACATATTCAACCTCCATTCCCTTTAATTTTATATATTTTGGGACAATTTTGAATAGTTGGAAAATTTTAAACCTTTCAACTATTTTGTCCTATTTCCTACATTTTTATGAAGTAAATGATATTTCCATGAGACAATATTAATCATTAAGAATGAAATATTTTGAAAATTTAAAAATTGCTAGTTCTTCCCAGGATATGGTATATGGAGAAATCAGGATGATAAAAAAGGACAAAGAAAGTTATAAATGGAAAACTTATAATAAAAAGCAGATAGATTATACATCTTTAAGGAGTTTGCATTTTTTTTTTTGAGTTTGCATTTTTTAAAAAAACTTTTTCAAATTCAAAAAATCTTTGTACTGACTGGTCTAAAATTAATTTTCTTCTCAAGCAGAAATACATTTGAAATGCATTCTTTTGATTTGTATTCACAAGCATAATCCTATTATCTCTTTGCAAAGATATTTTATTTTAATGAGGAAGAAGTCAGGAGAATAGAATAAAGTGTTCTTTAGAAGTGTTTTGTGAGATTTCACTTCTAAAAGATACATGTTACCTACTTGAAATGTAAGAAATTTTCTTTTAAAAACATTCCAGAGTAAGAGATTTAATAGTGATCCAATAACTTAATAATTCTTTATCAATCATGTCTTTGTAAAATGTATTAGTTTTTTATAAATATATTAGTACTTAAATGAATATAGATATATTGATGACTGATAAAGTTACCATGTGAAAATCAGTTCCACAGTTAAATTTCCTTTCACCTCCCATAAATCATTATAAAAAGTTCTAGAAATTAAAAACATGAAACAGATGAACTCATAATGACATATTTAAGTATGGGATGTCTTTTAAATATCACCAAAAATTTGGTAAAAAAACACATGATTTTATGATGAAAAGAACAAGTTAGAAAGTTTTTATGACACCAATATTATTAAATGTTAATAAAATGTTTTATTTATAAATGTTGATTTAGCTTTATTCATTCTACTAGCATTTTATTAAACACTTTCTGCATGTTAGTTATATACTAGGGATGTGGAGATAAAAACAATGTAAAAGATAGTCTTTATCCTTTATAATATATATTTAAGAATATTCACAATATTTTCTGTCATAGAAGTGTAAATCATAGACAGGTATAATAGTTTTGATTCTTTGAGCTCTTTTGCTATGTTCAGAATATCTTTTTAGTTAATTTTATGTTTTAATTATAGAAAATTTCAAACACCCATAAAAACAGAATGGTACAAGGAACCTCCATATACCATTACTCAACTTCAAAAGCCATCAGTTTTATATCCTTTAAAGTTTCTGTTTTTCTGTTTTTTCTTTTCTGAAATATTTTAAAGCAAATCCTGATATCATATCATTTCACTCATAAATACTTCAGTATGTTTCTCTAATAGATAAAAACTTAAAAAACCTTAATATCATTATTACATTAACAATATTGACAATAATTCCTTATATTATCTGTCGACCTAGTCCTCATTCAATTTCCTTCAGTTGCATAGAATTCATTTTAACCATACAAGCTGTGACTGAAATATAGAAGAAATAAGACTATTAATTTTATCCTTTCATCAAAATAAGATTAAAATCATGAGTATTAGTTTTCTATGCCTTTATCTTCTAAAGCAAAATAACAATTGTCATCCTAGAGATCTGCTCTGAATTATCTGTACAATTTACAAAAGGAATGGCTGTGTTTATTATCATTTCAACTTAGAAGGTCAGCAAGAGAAGGTCAGCAAGTGCATAAACTTCTTGCTTTGTGATGACATGTGATGTCAGGCAGGTTTTCAGAGAAAGAATGCAATTAGTGTCAGGTGCATCAAATCACTGCAGGTAATTGCAATCATTTTTAAGGAGAAAGAAGAGGAAAGAGAAATCTCACAGACTGAAAAAAAAAGTTAACAGCTATATGGCAGCTTTTGTGAGCCCTTGTTATTCAACAACCGAATTACAGTGGAAAGATCATGACATAAATTCAAATTACATTACATATCTAAAAGTCATATTATAATTTAAAAAGAAATGTTTGCTTGTCTGAATACTTGCATATTTAATCTAAACCATAAGTTATGTTTTAGTCATTGAATGTTGGTTATATTTTAAAAGATTTCCTCAGTATATTTGTAAAATTATAGTACACATATTTTAATTTTAATTACTCTCACAATGAGAGATGTGGAAATGCCACAAAATATCCAAAACTTTGTAAAATTTTATTCACTATCTTTTTCTAAAGATTTAATTTCCCAGTGGGTTATTAGATTAAGGATTTATAGAGATGATCTTTCTCTAATTATAAAATATGTAAATACATGTACACTTACTTTGAAGAGCAAAAACTGGCTAATGATTAACAGGGGACCACTTTGAATTGTTCCTACATTGCTTTATGAGTGATAATCAGTATTTTAAATACAGTATTCTTCTAGAATGTGTATAAAATACACATAGGTATTTTCTTGCATTTTTTTCCCTTTTATTAGGTCTATGCACATAAAAATCAACTATAAAAGTCAAGTGAGATTCAAAGGTAAAGATGCAAACTGTTCTCTACCTCACCCAGCCTGGATATGGACACATATTGCTCATATACTGCTTATATATTATAAATGTTGAATTGTGTATACAGTGTTCACTCAGGAAACAAACGTGTGAAATTATGTCACGTTTACTCTAAGTACCCTCTTATTTGTAATTTTCCTTTTATTATTAAACTTCCATAAGAGAAAAGGGACCTATTCAATTTTGTGAATCCCAGAAAAAGAATCTAGAACATAATGAAGTGTTAGGATATGGAGGGTCATAAGCAAGTGTGGACTGTTTACTTTTTGGAGACAAATAAACCTAGAAACCATGATTTGAAAGTTTCTCTCTAACTACTTGAACTAATAAAACCAATAATGTGTCATTTGTCTTTAACAGGAAAAATAAATCCACATATATTTCAAGCAATTCTAGGAGGACAAATAGAATCTACTTAGGTTTATAAGTAATGTTAGTGGACTGTTTCAGCACACCTCAAAAATACAATTTTATAATTTTAATACTCCATGACAAGGAAATAAAAATTCAAAAAGTATTGAAGAAGAAAAATAAATAGTAAAAGACTCCCTCTTAATCCATATTCTCAGTTCTTTTTTTTAATGTAGCTCCTTTTACCATCTCTGTAATTAGTTCTCCTGGTATAAGTTATATGCTTGTGTATTTCTTGATATATCACCTCTAAGCAAAATCTACTGTTTCTGTAAAATGGAAGGTGAGAACTAGTTCTTTTCACTCTTTGTAATTCCTATACCTTAAGCGTTCTTTTTGTTTTATCAATTGGATATGTTTATACATTGAATTAATAGAAGTTAACCTTTATTTCTGTATCCATCTATTTTGAACAGTTATCTTTGACTTCACACAATGAACGATGAATGAATTTAGCATCTATTAATTTTCCTCCAGTATCCCTCCACATCTCAAATTCTGTCTCATATGCTAGTATTTTAATAATTTCCGGCATTAATATATATTTTAGGCATAAAGATCTTTAATTTTTTACTATAGATTCATTCTTAAAATAGATTTCAATAAATAGTATTTATAATATTATGATTATGTAGCTACTATTGACTAGGTAATGTGGTTGGATTTGTGCGTAAAAGAGTGTAAATTTTTTACCTCTAACAAAACTTTTCTGCCTGAAGGAGTATAGTCATGTGTGCAGAACAATAGGATCCTCTTTTCTTAAATTTAATTTCTTGCTTAGAATCACACCATATTTTCATTTGCTGTATTTGAACAAGGACTTTGAAAAACAATATTCTGTTTATCCAAGAATTTTCAACTGCATTTGTTTTTATTCTTTCTGACAGGCAAAAAGAAGTTTGCCTTTTGTTGTATTACTAATATGCTCTAGCTCACTGAACACATTATATCTTGAAAGTGCTACTCAGTAATAATTTCTTACTAGATCCCTTGGTCAGCTGTCATTCTGAAATCTCTTCTTACTGTAGTTCTCTCATACATACAGAGTGTCTTGAATTTCAATTTATGCCTGTCAATTTCTCTTTCTTAACCTCCTCGTTCATTTTGTTTGAGTAAAAATGTCTTCCAGTAATTAAAAAGCAAAACATGGAGATATTTTCTGAATTTTTATGTGTCTGAAATGTCTTTTTTTTGCTTTCATATTTTATTGATAATTTTGTTGCCAGAGAATTCAATATTGAAAATCATTTCCTACAGGATGTTGAAGACATTTCCCCATTGTCTCTCAGAATTCAGAGTTGATAACAAGGAATCGAACACTAACTGACATTTTCTTGGCAGGGTGGGGAGAGGAAGGTTCTGTATGTTTTGGGGATCTTCTAGTGATCCTTGTTGTGAGATTTAATGAGATATGTCTAAGTATGTGCAGTTTTCTTTTGCCCAGTGACATCTTGCATTCTGGAGATACCTATCTTTAGCTATGAAACAGTTCCTGCTGTTAGTTATTCCTTTCTACTCTCTTATCCTTTTCCCTTTTTCTAGAAAGTATGTTTATTGATGTTGACCTTCTTGAATTGATCTTCTATGTCTTTCTTTCTCTTCATATGTTCCATCATTTTAATGTTTTCCTTTACATGGAGGAATTAAAAATTTTTTTCTTTTAGTACTTAATATTGATTTTGCTTTTATTTTCACATTTATAGCTTTAATTTCTATGAACACTTTCTAACTCCCTGATGGCTTCTTTTAAATGATAGATTTTTTTCCATCTATGCAGGATGTATTTTTGAATCTCTCTGAGAGTGCCAATTATAATTGGTTTCTAAACTTTGAATTATTTCTGTTTTCTCTGTTACCAATATGTTGTCTTTCTTTTTTCTCTTGCTTTTGTTCTATTCATCGTCCTTGGTGTTTATTATTTGCACATATTTATCAATGAAGGACTAAATGGATTAATATAGGTGACTTGTTTTGGTTTTCTCTGCTATTACATTACTCTCCTCTGAGTGATTGTGCTGACTACAGCGCCATATATGTGGAAGGACATGTTCATTGGCAAATCCACTCTGTCTTTTGCTCTCCTTACCTGCCAGTTAGGAAGAGAGAGGAGGAATGGGAGCTATGTCATTATAACGGAAGCAGCATCCACCTTTGTGAAGGCTTCTTAGGTGCTGACCTAAGCTATGACTCCCACTGTTTGAGTTAACCTGCTTGTGCAATCCCATTCACCTCCTCTGCATTTCTGTAGATGTCTTTTGTCCTTGCTATTATTTCAATGATTGACTGAAAAATAGAAGGAGGTGGCAGAGGACAATACATGTGCCCTATCATCTTGAGCCACACATTTAAGAGGAATTTGAGAGTATTATTAACTTTCTAAATTATAAAGTTCTGCAAAGTAACTTAATTTGTGGGTAAAATATTTAAATATTTTAAGTGAAGATACTTGAGAATTACTATGGTGACAACTTGTAATACATGCCTTGCAGCACATAAAACAATTACAGAAATAGTTTGTGATAAAACTACCACTTCCTAACATTTACTGAACATGGCTCATGTCAAGCACTGTTTTGAGTATCTTATATTTATTAACTTCATTCATACACACAAGAATCCTGTGAGTTTTATACCACTATTAACTACATTTTACACATTAGGAAACTGAACCTAGAATGATTAAGAGACTTGTCCACGGTGAAACAGCTACTAAACAACCAAACCAAGATTCAGTCCTACAGTCCCTAAGCCTACAAGTTAAATTATGTCACTACTGTGATGAAAATGTTAAAAATCACAAAAATAAGATTATATGTGAAAATTCAAAAATGTATTCGTTGTATTATGGTCCCTAATATCAAAATATTTATTTTTAACAAATATAGTAATATATTTTTTTAGAAGAGTTGTTCAAAGTAATGTGTCAGTGTTACTTTCAGTGGCAAGAATACCAGGCCTCCAATTCTAGATGTACTGCACATCCTAGTTCTGCAACTAGTATTGATTTATTTACCTTCTCTGCTCTTCAGTTTTCTTTTCTGTTACATGCTCATTTCATTTCTCATGAAATATGTATTAAATGCTACATTCCAGGCTCTATTCTAGAAGTGTGAGACACAGCAATGAATAGAAGAAGATTCTTCAGGAAATTTATATTCTTGTGGGAAAAACAATCCGCGAGTAACTACAAACTCAAAATGGACTTCTTCTTCCAGCAATGAAACTAGCTTGTTTCTGAGTTCTTCTATTCAAAACTAGAAACCTGAGCAAAGTATAAAATATCATCTGTTAAAAGGCATGGGAGGGCTACGTGCTAGCAGGAGGATTTGCGGGAGCCCAAATCCTGGAAAGAAGACAAACCTAAATAGGTGAACCTGACAGTTGAAGCTGCTTTTCCCATCGCTGGTGTCAATTCCAAAACATTGTTGAGAAGCTGAGTAGCTGAGTAGGAAGTGAAGCTAAGAGGCTGAGAAATAGGGCTTCCCTGGTAGAGCAGTGGTTGGGAGTCCGCCTAACGATGCAGGGGACACGAGTTCGTGCCCCGGTCCGGGAAGATCCTACGTGCCGCGGAGCGGCTGGGCCCGTGAGCTACGGCCGCTGGGCCTGCGCGTCCGGAGCCTGTGCTCCACGACGGGAGAGGCCATGACAGTGAGAGGCCTGCGTACCACAAAAAAAAAAAAAAAAAAAAGAGGCTGAGAAATAGGCTGGGTTTTGAACAACACAAGTTGGAAATAATCAGGGTCTACATAGTAACAAGCTCCCTTGAAAAATCCCTGACTGTTAGTTGAGACCCTGAAAGCCTACAGCCTAGGACTAAGAATCAATCAGTAATGTCCCAGACCTCATTAGGACTGAAGACCAGTTTTGAAACAGCTCAGGGCCTTGAAGATTATCTTTTTAGCTAATTGACTACCTGAGCAACAGGGAACATATTGATGGTTCTAAGCAATGATGGAGGTGTTTTGGTAAAATAGAGAGTAGGGAGGGAAATGCTGGTCCTGCTGAGGGCATGTTGAATTAAATGATTATGGGGTCTGTATTGAATTGGGGAGGGAGGAAAAGAAAGAGAGGATTTACAGGCTGGGAGAAAGGAATGGCTTTAAAGCTGGAGGTCATGGTGATTGGACACAGGAAGTTGTGAACAAAAGCTAGTTTTTCCCGTTGAACACTTCACAGACTGAGTGATGACAAACTTCAGAGATGGTAAAGTGGTTGCTGGAGTGAAAGAGAAGGTAATTGATAAGAAGAAACCAGGAAACTGCACAGCTAGGTAGTTGGAGGAATTATCTGAATTGGATGGTGCATTTGCATGGAATACTGGCAGGAATTAAATTGAGAGGAAGTCAAGACCTCTCAGAATAAGAAGTACTAGAAAAGTTATGTAACTAATATTTTCTCTAAGGAGATTTCAACTTTAACAGGAGAAATATTCAGAAGGAAAAAAAACCCACAAACCTTTATTCTTTGGCTAAGCATCATTTTTCTCTCTTCCTCTTCAATGTTTTATTCTTCAATCCATAATTTAAGAAAAAATATGTAATTTGAGGAAGGATTTTTTTTAATTTATTTGAAAATTCAGTTAAGTATTGAGAGGAAAAAACCTTAAATTTCATAGCTATTATTTTATTATACTCATATAATTTACTCATAAGTAAATTGCTATTCTTCACAGTAATTTTTGACAACAGATTAATGACCTAAGCTTACTGTGTAACATCTGGTATACCTTCTGTGGACTAAAAATCAATTAGAATTTTTAATTATTTTTGTGCAACATCTGCAAGACAGTCTAATTCAAAGGCAAATTAAATGGTCTCTCTGGTGATGGTGTAGTAAGATACATTCATGGCTTAAGAAACTGCCCTTTCCTAGAGTGTACAATTTGAAAATATTTGGCTTGTCTTTTCTCATTTGGTTATTAGATTTAATTTATGTGGTTAGTAGCATACACTATTGTATATTAATAGGTTTTGAGACCAATATCAGAAAGCATTGTTTAATTTTCTGAGTACTTCTAACTCTAGCACTTGATTTCTTATCAAACTTTTTTTTCAGAGTTGGAAAACAGTTTCAAATAATCCCCATATAATTAATTGATGATGATAGGCTTTTCATCCTCTGGCTTATCTTGAGCCATTGCCAGTGCTGTTTAAATCTTCTGATTAGGAAAGTCAGATGCAAACAGAAATACAATAAAGTGACCAAAAGCTCTGGAGACAAAGTTGAATGCTCTTTTCCAATCAACACAGATTCTAATCAATTCAGATGTCAGTTTTTAATCCTTGATTAATTATAATCATCTATAAAAATCATATTTGTTATTCTGTGATAATTTTTGACATCTTTGTTCTTCAATAGGGTGCTATTATGCAAAGAGAAAAGTAAATAAAACTCTTTCAACAAAGTTGACATTAAACTGCAGATGATTGGTGCATTCTATTGACCTCTATCTCTAGTATTCGAAATATAATTGATCTTCGTTAATAGTAGCCATTTCTCAATGCTAAAAGCTCAGCCATTAATTTTATACTTGTATAAAATTCTCTTGAAATATTTTACTTTGTTTCTTTCTTAAAAATTTTATTATTATTATTTTTTACACCTTTATTGGAGTATAATTGCTTTACAATGTTGTATTAGTTTCTGCTGTATAACAAAGTGAATCAGGCGTATGTATACATATATCCCCATATCCTCTCCCTCTTGAGCCTGCCTCCCACCCTCCCTATCCCACCCCTCTAGGTGGTCACAAAGCACTGAGCTGATCTCCCTGTGCTATGCAGCTGTTTCCTACTATCTATTTTACATTTGGTCGTGTATATATGTCAATGCTACTGTCTCACTTTTTCCCAGCTTCCCCTTCCCCCGGCCCCCATGTCCTCAAATCTATTCTCTACGAATGTGTCTTTATTCCTGTCCTGCCACTATGTTCATCAGAATTTTTTTTTCTTTTTAGATTTCATATATATGTGTTAGCATACGGTATTTGTTTTTGTCTTTCTGACTTACTTCACTCTGTATGACAGACTCTAGGTCCATCCACCTTACTACAAATGACTCAGTTTCGTTTCCTTTTATGGCTGAGTAATATTCCATTGTATATATGTGCCTCATCTTCTATATCCATTCATCTGTTGATGGACATTTAGGTTGATTCCATGCCCTGGCTATTGTAAATAGTGCTGCAGTGAACATTGTGGTGCATGACTCTTTTTGAATTATGGTTTTCTCAGGGTCTATGCCCAGTAGTGGGATTGCTGGGTCATATGGTAGTTCTAGTTTTAGTTTTGTAAAGAACCTCCATACTGTTCTCCATAGTAGCTGTATCAATCTGGATTCCCACCAACAGTGCAAGAGGGTTCCCTTTTCTCCACACCCTCTCCAGCATTTATTGTTTCTAGATTTTTTGATGATGGCCATTCTGACCGGTATGAGATGATACCTCATTGTCGTTTTGATTTGCATTTCTGTAACAATTAGTGATGTTGAGCATCCTTTCCTGTGTTTGTTGGCAATCTGTATAACTTCTTTGGAGAAATGTCTATTTACGTCTTCTGCCCATTTTTGGATTGGATTGTTTGTTTATTTGACATTGAGCTGCATGCGCTGCTTGTATGTTTTGGAGATGAATCCTTTGTCAGTTGCTTCATTTGCAAATATTTTCTCCCATCCTGAGGGTTGTCTTTTCATCTTGTTTATGGTTTCCTTTGCTGTGCAAAAGCTTTGAAGTTTCATTAGGTCCCATTTGTTTATTTTTGTTTTTATTTCCATTTCTCTAGGAGGTGAGTCAAAAAGGATCTTGCTGTGATTTATGTCATAGAGTGTTCTGCCTATGTTTTCCTCTAAGAGTTTAATAGTGTCTGGCCTTACATTTAGGTCTTTACTCCATTTTGAGTTTATTTTTGTGTATGGTGTTAGACAGTGTTCTAATTCCATTCTTTTACATGTAGCTGTCCAATTTTCCCGGCACCACTTATTGAAGAGGCTGTCTTTTCTCCATTGTATATTCTTGCCTCCTTTATCAAAGATAAGGTGACCATATGTGCATGGGTTTATCTCTGGGCTTTCTATCCTGTTCCATTGATATATATTTCTGTTTTTGTGCCAGTAGCATACTGTCTTGATTACTGTAGCTTTGTAGTATAGTCTAAAGTCCAGGAGCCAGATTCCTCCAGCTCTGTTTTTCTTTCTCAAGATTGCTTTGGCTATTTGGGGTCTTTTGTGTTTCCATACAAATTGTAAAATTCTTTGTTCTAGTTCTGTGAAAAATGCCACTGGTAGTTTGATCAGGATTGCATTGAATCTGTAGATTGCTTTGGGTATTATAGTCATTTTCACAATGTTGATTCTTCCAATCCAAGAACATGGTATATCTCTCCATCCGTTTGTATCGTCTTTGATTTCTTTCATCAGTGTCTATAGTTTTCTGCATACAGGTCTTTTGTCTCCTTAGGTAGGTTTATTCCTAGGTATTTTATTCTTTTAGTTGCAGTGGTAAATGGGAGTGTTTCCTTGATTTCTCTTTCAGATATTTTGTTGATATTGTATAGGAATGCAAGAGATTTCTGTGCATTAATTTTGTATCCTGCTACTTTATCAAATTCATTGATTAGCTCTAGTAGTTTTCTGGTAGCATCTTTAGTATTCTCTATGTATAGTGTCATGTCATCTGCAAACAGTGACAGTTTTACTTCTTCTTTCCTGTTTTGGATTCCTTTTATTTCTTTTTCTTTTCTGATTGCCATGGCTAAAACTTCCAAAAGGGTGTTGAATAATAGTGGTGAGAGTGGGCAACCTTGTCTTGTTCCTGATCTTAGAGGGAATGCTTTCAGGTTTTCACCAATGAGAATGATGTTGGCTGTGGGTTTGTCATATATGGCCTTTATTATGTTGAGATAGGTTCCCTCTGTGCCCACTTTCTGGAGAGTTTTTATCATAAATCGGTGTTGAATTTTTTCAAAAGCTTTTTCTGCATCTATTGAGATGATCATATGGTTTTTCTCCTTCAGTTTGTTAATATGGTTTATCACATTGATTGATTTGCATATATTGAAGAATCCTTACATTCCTGGGATAAACCCCACTTGATCATGGTGTATGATCCTTTTAATGTGCTGTTGGATTCTGTTTGCTAGTATTTTGTTGAGGATTTTTGCATCTATGTTCATCAGTGAAATTGGCCTGTAGTTTTCTTTCTTTGTGACATCTTTGTCTGGTTTTGGTATCAGGGTGATGGTGGCCTAATAGAATGTGTTTGGGAGTGTTCCTCCCTGTGCTATATTTTGGAAGCGTTTGAAAAGGATAGGTGTTAGCTCTTCTCTAAGTGTTTGATAGAATTCACCTGTGAAGCCATCTGGTCCTGGGCTTTTGTTTGTTGGAAGATTTTCAATCACAGTTTCAATTTCAGTGCTTGTGATTGGTCTGTTTATATTTTCTATTTCTTCCTGGTACAATCTTGGAAGGTTGTACTTTTCTAAGAATTTGTCCGTTTCTTCCACTTTGTCAATTTTATTGACATATAGTTGCTTGTAGTACTTTCTGTTTCTTGTTGCAATAATTGCTTTGGGAATTTTTTTTTCATGTATATATATATATATATATTTGTGTGTGTGTGTGGTACGCGGGCCTCTCACCTCTGTGGCCTCTCCCATTGCAGAGCACAGGCTCTGGACGCGCAGTCTCAGCGGCCATGGCTCACGGGCCCAGCTGCTCCGCGGCATGTGGGATCTTCCTGGACCGGGGCACGAACCCGTGTCCCTTGCATCGGCAGGCAGATTCTCAACCACTGCGCCACCAGGGAAGCCCTCCATGTATAATTTTACATAACATTTCTATGGTCTGTGATTTCTTCTCTTCTTTTCAGAATTTTAATTCTTTTAATTTTGTCATAAATATCTATGCATATTTGTTTTGCTGGTACAAAAAAGTTTTGATGATTTTCTAAACATTTCTAGAGACTTTGATTAGCTAACTTTGATAATAATGTGAACATATTTTTGGACTATATTAAACTCTGAACTTTAGGCTAATCTAAACCAGTGTGTCTCAAAATTTAATGTGCATACTTGTCGCCTGGGGATCTTTTCAAAAGGTCAGGTTCAGATTTACCAGGAATGAAGTCCGCATTTCTAATAAGCTCTCGGGTGATGCCTATGCTGCCAGTCCTCGGACCATAATGTGAGAAACAAAGATATAAATAACTATATGTTTTAATATGTTTGAACATTTTTCATCAAGTAAAACTTTGAAGTTTATTGAGGATATTAATTGTCTTTAGTTGTAGATGATATACTATTCTTCTATCCTTTCACTATAAAACTCCTTAGAAAAGCAGTCTAATGTTGTTTATCCAGTTTTTCATCAACCTGCTGGGACCAGTTACAATCAAATTTATGCCCACATCAGTTTCCATGACTGTTCTTTTAATGTTCTGTATCAACCTACTCATCTCCAAACCAAGTTTATTTATGCTCATTGCTTATAACAAATTAGTGTGTGGAGAGCAAAACCAAACTTTCAAGGAAACAAGGAACAGCCTATATCACAGTAATTGTGACAAGGGAATCTGAGGGCTAGAGGTATTGGTACTTAAGGAGCTGAGTATGGTGTTTGGGAGGAGAGGAAATCCTGTATGCCAGGATGAATATCTTGGAACCAGCACCACCAGTTACACATCAGTATGTTCTTAGGCTGCTAGGTAATGTTAACCACACTAGTTGTGTTCTTGTTAATACCTCACCTTACTTGTGAGGATTACCATATACACATCAGATATGTATATATTATACATGCACATATGTCTCAATAATTTATAAGCTGTGTCAGGTCATCCTTATTGCCCTCTTGGTCTGTCGTGAACCAGAGGACAAATTATGATGTTTGGCATAGATTAGCATCTAGTCAATATCTTTTTACACACACAAATACAAATAATATTTGTATTTATATAATACACATGTACACACAAACCCTTAATAATGGCTGACAGTGTCTGCAGTTCGCTTTCACATTTGATCCTGGAAGTCAATATATGAGCAAGTTTTGGGCCATTTCCTTTATTTTCCCTATGCCCTCTCCATCTTATTAGTCCTGAGATCCTTTTCCATCAAAAAAGGACCTAACCAGTGTAACCTCTTTTCTGCTTCTCCCATAAGCAAAACCCCATGAACCATCAACCATCAGCATAATGCTACACTAGTCTCTAAAATCCTTGAGTTACAACTGCTTATTTATAAAATTAGTGAGGAGAAGAGACTGGCAAGTAATTCCCCTATGCCAGATTGAATGAATTAGTTTATATTTAAAGATATTACCTTCGAATTTTTATTCTCTCAAATAGCCTACAGTGTTACTTATACTTTTATAGGATTTTGTGGGGGACATAAGTATGCTGATACCTTGAATATAACCTTAAAAACATTAAAATAGGGGCTTCCCTGGTGGCACAGTGGTTGAGAGTCTGCCTGCGGATGCAGGGAACATGGGTTTCTGCCCCGGTCCGGGAAGATCCCACATGCCGCGGAGCGGCTAGGTCCGTGATGCATGGCCGCTGAACCTGTGCATCTGGAGCCTGTGCTCTGCAACGGGAGAAGCCACAACAGTGAGAGGCCCGCGTACCACAAAAAAAAAAAAAAAGCATTAAAATAATAGGATAGTATTTTTATAAACTAATGGGTATTTATTATTTTCTTTTGTATTTTTCTTAACCTTTCTTTATCTATTAGAGAGCTTTCTTATTTTCATTTCAATTGATTATTATGTTTTAATAAATCATATTGGAAGTGAACTATTATAGCTTCAAAAGAAATTTATCAGTTTTTTGTTTTATGTATGTCTTTTTTCCCATAATTTTCACTGGAAGTCCAGGCTATTTAATAAAACATTGACACATTAGTAGTCTATGAATTGCCATGCCCGTTTCTAATTGCTAGATTTCAAAATAATTCCATATTATATTTTTATTAATTCAATTGTTCATTGAATGAGTTGTTCAGAAATTCAAACCAACATTACATTTGATTTCCGTTAGTCGATACACTCTGAATGGTTGTAACTCACTTGCCTTGCAATCTTCATCTTATGAGGTTTAAAGTCATTGTGCACCATGCTCATTTTTTACAAATATAGTTGCAAATGGTCGTTAATCATTTATCAATCTCTGTTTTTTTTTCCCAAATAGTTCTTGTATTATAAAATGGAGTTTCTGATAGTGAGCATAAACCAGAAGCCCATAAAACTACTCAATTGATTCCTATGTTTTTCATACTCCATTTTAATTTTCTTTTACTTTTTATTTGGAAATCCATTTTTTCAAAGTTAAAAAAAATATGCAATCCAATTTTTCTCCTTCTCCTCTTTAGTTAAATATAATCATAAACGTGTAGTTAATAGATGCTGTAAAGGGTACATTTCAATACAGAGATCAGCATTATATGCTCCTCATGGAAAGGAAAGGGAATTTTTAAATTACAAAAGAAAATCTTCCCTGGCAACACGATCCCAGATGGCTAGAAGTACACCCTTATTCTAAACACCCTACCTGACTTGAGCGTTATTATCTGCTTCCTGTACCATCATTCCCTTGAGTTCTACAGTCCAAATTAGACCTTGTGTGGCAGGCAGATGGTTTTCTTCCTCACACCAGAATTTATACTCCCCTTCCAGACCTGTGCTTTGTACTTGACATACCTGCTCTTGCTTAAGCAAAGACTGTGACCATGTGTGTTTTCCCAGTCTCCGTTTCTGTTTTCCAGTGGGCTTGTCTTTCTGTCTGTCTTGTCTCTTTCCTCATGACCCCATCTCACAACTATCTGTTTCTGCTCAGATGGTACATACCTGTTTGCAGGTCTGCTCTAGAACTTCCAACAGATACTGTTCAATTTACGAAAGGATGCAGTCCTGAAACTTAGGAAAATTCTGGTAGTGGTAATAACTGTATTTTCCCTTATAGTATTTTGAATTTAGTCATGAAAATATTCACCAAGCATGTTTTAATCATCTTCACTTTATTCAAAGCTCTTTGGTTCCAAGAAACAGAAACCCACCCAAAGCAGCTTAAATGTTTAAGGATACAAAAATGTTGTGGAAATGCATGAAATACAATTGGGCATTCTGGAGACAGACACTGAGATGTTGGAAGCCACTGAGGACAGAGATAATGACTCTTTGCCTTCCACTCTTCCTCTGGAACCACCGGCTCTCTGCTTCATCATTTCTTCTGTATATTTGCTTCAGTCTTCTCTGAGAAGAAGTATTTTTACTGTATATCTTGAGTGGGCTATTTTTCATACACTCTATAAAAAATATTCTCTTCATATAGGTATCTATATCAAGAAGGAATAATTTTTGTGTTTTCCTTTATAAAGGTTTTCTCTTTACTATTCTTTTTTTATAATCAATTTTCATGAACATTTAATCAATTTAACTCTATTTAGATTGAGTGCATTTGTATTTATCTACAAATGTAGATCTAAAATCTACAATTTTATGCACAACTTTTTATTAACATATACATTTTGTTAGTCCAAGTGATAAGTTTAGAAATAAAGTAGCTGCTTCTCATTCTCCCTGGCTCTCCTCATCAACAACGTTTTATCTGTGATCTAATGTTAATTGACATGACATCATCATCATGTATGACATCAAAATAAAAAGCACAGTTGTGCTACTGATCGTGATTTTACATAAATATCAGAAGATTGATGTTATTTATCTGAATACCCTTAAATATCCCATTACGTAGTTCCATGGAACAGTGTATCTAAGATTTAATAGTAATTGATGTTTCTAGATAATTTCCCCAAAGATTGTAATGATTCACAGCCCCAGCAACAGTGGATAGGGTGCCACTATTTTTTTTTTTTTTTTTTTTTTTTTTTTTGCGGTACGCGGACCTCTCACTGTTGTGGCCTCTCCCATTGTGGAGCACAGGCTCCGAACGTGCAGGCTCAGCGGCCATGGCTCACGGGCCCAGCTGCTCCGCAGCATGTGGGATCTTCTCGGACCGGGGCACGAACCCGTGTCTCCTGCATCGGTAGGCAGACTCTCAACCACTGCGCCACCAGGGAAGCCCGAATGCCATTTTAAAAAAATCCTTGTCAGCATGCATGTTGTTGTTCATCAATTTTTTCCACTCAGAATGGAAAGTAATACATTGTTGTTTTAACTTCCTGGGTTGCTTTTCCCTTACTAATACTGAGATAGATCATGGTTTGACAACTATATTGATGATGTATCTCGTAGCCTATCACTGTTCTGGTTTTTGCCATTTAACAATAAACTATGTAATTAAGCAAACCTGTCTGTTATTTTATGGATTTCTTCCTGTTTTGCTTCATAAGACTCCTCCTTCTAATTCAAATTAACTTTTTTTTGGCATTTTACCTTTAAATATAAGAATGTTGCTCAGTTTTACAAATGAAGAAACAGAGACTTAGAAAGTTCAATAACATTGTTAATTAACTCTATATCTCTTTTTAATTACTAATCATTTTTTGCTATATTTATCATAACTATTATAATAATATATGGTATCTGCTCTATTGAACATCTTTTATCAGATGCCTGGTAACCCTTTTCCCTCTTGCTTTTTAAAGGCCTTAATTGTTCTTTAGCAAGCAACACTTTTTAGCCATGTATTGTTGATCTCACTCCCAAGTCCAAATTGATATTGATTGGATTAAGCTAGTCATCACATCTTACTTCTTGCCCATTTGGAGTCAGTGGAATTCTAGGAAATGTTGCAGTGGGAGTGGGGAAGTAGCAAAAAAGAAGGCTTTCCGTGTTCCTCTTTTGTGGTGCTAAGATGTAAAGCATCTTCTGCCACCTTGTTATGACAATGGAAGCCAACTTTTGGATCTGATATTCAAAAGAATTATAGCTCAGACATAGAGGCTGTGATATGTGAAGTGTGAATCAAGCCCTACCCAAAGCTAGCCCTGTCAATGGACCTTTCAGTTAAGGAACTAAACAATTCCTTTAAACATTAAGCCATTTTCAAATAAGTCCTCTTCTCTCCTCTGTACATCATAAAAAGTCATCAAAGACATTCCCTAATTTTGGAAAATGTGAACTATGGAATGGAGACTCTCTTGCTTAAATGTTCTAACACAATCTGTCTTTTGAGTTTTCTTAATCTAAATTATATTATTATGTTTATTTACAATATAAAAATCTTACCTTTTACTCTTCAAATAGTTTCAAAGAGAGAATAGGTGCTATGTACAGTCTATATATGGTACCTTTGATACTATCCAGAGAGTTGTCTAAGTCTTTCAACTTTATAGCTTAGATAATATGACTTTTCCTTCTCTACTGTATCCTCTTAACTTATTATTTTAACATCATCGTAAATCAAATGAATATGTCTTACCTTAATGCATAGGCTTATTTTTTAAATGGCCAAGTGTGCTGGGAAGAAAAAATTAGTTATTTTTAACAATTGTCCTCAAATTCTTCTTTATACAAAAGCATTCTCTAATTAGAAGGTTCCTGAGTATAGTCATCTCTCAATATCCACAGGGGATCCAGGACCTTCTGAGGAAACCAAAATCGGCAGATGCTGAAGTTCCTTATATAAATGGTGTAGTATTTGCATATAACCTATGTGCGTTCTCGCATATACTTTATATCATCTCGACTACTTATAATAACTAATACAATATAAATGCTATGTAAATAACTGTAAATACAACGTAAATGTTATGCAAATAGTCTCCAGTGAGTGGCAAATTCAACTTTTGGCTTTTGGAACTTCCTGGAATTTTTTTCCCTAATATTTTCCATCAGAGTTTGGTTGACTCTGTGGATGTGGAACTTGAGGAGACGGAGGGCTGACTGCACAACTTTAGCCATGGCACATGAGGCCTGGAGGTCATGAACTGAAAGGGACAGGAGAACAAAGAGAGAGGTGAAACTGTGCTGTATCATAAGTTATAGTGATTGGAGATTGGGTTCAGGACCAAGAGAGAAGTGGAAAACAGGGAACCTTAAACAGGAGTTTTTGATAATCAGTTTCAAGTTGTTTTCTGTGCTAGATGAATGTATTTTGGAAAGGGCACTGGGTCCATAGAATGGCATGTTCAATGTATTGAAGTAAACTCAGTTGCAGGAGGTCATACGTGATTCCTGATAATATTGAAAATTATTTTTTCAGTGGAAGAGTAGGAACTTAGGTTACTTTCTGCTTACATTTTGGTAGGAGGGAACAGTGTTCTGCAATGAGTAAAATGTTCATTTTTATTTAGAAGTTCTTTCTTTAGGTACCAGGGACTAACTACATACATAGGCAGAACTTCAATTTCTGGAAGCAATACTGTAAACATTATAACACTTAAATTTTAAAAAAATAGTATGAAACTATAAATGGAAAAGGTACATTAACATTTATTAAACGTTATTTAGTTTATTATTTATGTTGAATGAATAGCTATGGTCATTTTAGCAAATTAAGCCATTGTTTCTATATTTTATTTCTGTTATTTTAAGTATGAGTATTGTATATGCAACATAAAGTAGAGTGTGTTTTAAAATAAAAACCCAATATAGTGTATAGATATATAAATTAAATTGACTGTGCTATTTATTTACCAATAGTACATCTTCTCTGGAAAAACAGGCTTCTTTCCAGATGAGAAGAATCACATATCAACTTGTCAGTGAATGAAAAGTCTATATCTAGTTTTGAAAATAATTAGTTACACTGAATCTAAAACAAAAGTATATGACATACTGCTTAATATTTTCTCAAGTGTTTAACACTGTTGTCAATTTTCCTTCAAATGTTCATTGCAACTGCTCTTAGAAATATCAGTTGTGCTACAGTATTTTTCCAAATTCCTATTAAACCTTTTGGCCTTCTTTAGAAATAACAGATGGTAGAAAACCATGTTGCATTTTGTCCCTCAACTGCTTGTGTAGTGCTTTATATCTTGCTAAACCTTTATGCAAGACTGAAAATAAAAGGATTATGTCAGAGAAAACTAAGGAGTAAATGTTAATATTTTTTCAAATAGCTGAGGAGGAAAACACCATCTTGCCTGAAGTTTTGGTAACTAAATGTTAAAATACCTTCCCTACTGCCTTTTGCAAAGAAATAAATGGGTTTCTCTGTAAAGTTTTTTCCCTCAAAATTGATACTCCTTATGATCACTTGATTTCTTTTTTAAAGAATTCAAGTCAACAGTGAAAGAAGAAATTCTGTTGGAAAATCTGGATTTCTCTGCTTTTTTTTTTAAATGACGTGAAATATTTTGTAGAAACTATCAGATGTTAGCAATAATTTTAGGTTTAAAATGTGGCAGTAGATTATAAACAAGATGAGTACAGACAGTTCCACACACCATTTGGCTAATTAAAGAAAAAAAAACAACACCTGGCACTCTGACATTTTATGAAATATCATGGACTAATCTAATTGTAGAAATGTACATTTTAGTAAGATTATAATATTCTTGAAGCTAGGGATTATGTAATAGCCAAGTTCTGCTACCCCCGGTCACCCAGCCGAGTGCCCAGTCATCTAACATAGTTATTGACTAAATCTATTTGAATTGTTCTTATCCTGCTAGTAACTTACTCTTCATTGGAGTTTTTATATGATCAACATTTGAAGCCAACTTCTGGGAGATGAGGTTGGGTTACTGACCTGGGATCCTTCCAGCTGCAGTGGGAACAAACTTTGACTTGAATAGAAAATGGGAAAACAGCGATGAGGTTCAGAAGGAAATTGAGGTTGGGCTCAGAGCTGCCCAGGAAATCATATTTTAACAAATGATAAAGAAGAGAGAGCCCAAAGAGTCTTAGAGCAGAGAAAACTGCAGAATTCTTTGCTTATTATAGAAAGAAAGAAAAACCAACTAGACATGGGTGCAGAGCAGGCCTTTGAAGGGAGGATTGGGAAAAGGATATGATAAATCTAGGTGATATATTCATAGAGGAAGAAACCTGGCCATTTCAATAACTCATACATCAGGATTATTCACTGATGTCTTCACTTTAAGAATTTATTGGCAGCTAAGAAATATATTTTAATTGTAATGAGTCCAAATAGCATGTGTTTGGGTATGTTGGAGGAGGCATGGCTAAAAGAAGTTCTTCTTGTTTTTTAATTTCTTAACTGATTAACAATAGCCTTTAAAGGACTTTTAAAATCCCCTGACTTTTATTTGTGAATGATGAAATAATTTTCAGAAGTTTTCATAAAGGCTTTGAAGACAACCAAATATGACCATATATTTCTTGCTAAACATATTAGTTTTATGCATTTAACTTATAGCATGTTTGGGGTTTTTTCCCCATTTTTAAGTGCATAATCTCTAAAATATAGCAAAGTTTATATTCTTGAAGAGGTAAAATACAATATCTGTCAAATCAATAATTTGCATAAGTTTAACCTTAACAAACAATTTTTGGAAGTGACAAAATTGTCAGAACTTAAACTTTGAGTTATGACTCTTGTCCATGATAAGGAAATAGTACCAAGCAAGATTGAAAAGGGCTTTTGAAACATTTATTACCTGCCCACTATGTGTTCCATTGCTAGCTTCTAGGTATTCAAATATCAAAGGCTTGGTCCTTGACCTCCAGGAATTCATAGTAAGGGAAGATACTAACAACACAATTAAATGTTAAAGGCTATAAATGCAAATACAGGGGAGGAATTCCTACATCAGCCCCGGGGTGGAGTTAATCAGAGATAGTGTTTTGACAGGGTTGATTATTGAACTGATTATTTATAATTTAGTCCAGGATTTGTGGGTGGGTAGGGTGGTGGGAAGAAAGTGGATGATGATGAAATGATGAAAATAAAAAGGGCTCTGTTTTAGAAAAACCTAAAAATGTAGAAAATCATATGTTATAGGAGAATTGCAAGAAACTGAATATGTTGAAACAAATCTTAGTTGTGGAAAAGATCCGAAAGAAATTAAATATTGTTAGAACAAAGTGTAAATGTTATAGATGAGGTTAAAGTGGTGGGCAGAGGCCAAATCACAATTGATGCTGTATGCTGTCCATAAAAAGGAGTTTGAACTTTGTAAATTTAACTTGGAGTTACTGATGGATTTTAAGAAAGGAACTGATGTGATGGCATACACTTTAGAAATGGGGATGGGTTAGAAATTGTTAATATTGGAGGCAAAGAGACAAGATGTAACAGAAATTCTAGTGAAAAGAAAGGAGATCCTTCACTAGGGTAACTGCTTTGGGGATGGAAGGGCCTAGACCAATTACAAAGGATTTGGTGGAGTAGAATCTAGATTCCATACGTAGAGTGAAGAAGAGGGAGAAGTCTTGGCATCCAGCTTGTTTCATTGAGTGGATGGTAGTTTCATTCCTTAAAATTAGGAGCATAATGAGGAAGACTGGACGGTGGGAGTGGGAGGACATATAATGAATTTAATGCCTGAAAAGTGACGATTACTAATAGAAAATTGGATGTACATCTGAAGGTGAGGAAGAATCAGCTTTGAAGATGTAAATTTGGGAGTCATGAAGTGTTCTTATGTTTATTCCTGTGTATTTCTGTTATTAGATTGGGAAAATTATTCTCCTGTGGGATTTTAAAATCGTCCCCTGAGTAGTATGTGAAAGGGATTTTTTTGTTATTTGAGCAATATATTAAACATCAAAGGCACATGAATAATTTAAAATGGTTTCAGATAGTCCATTTTCTCCTTTTTATCTTTTTTAATAGAATATGTATATGTTGCCCATTACTTATCAGTCAAAAAGACACATCTTCATATGCTTATATTAACAGGAAATTGAATATGAACCAGTACAATGAAGGCCTATAGTAATTTAATATGACAATGACTTAAACTGTTGGAAAACTTTAAAATTATTTTTAAGCAAAACACCAGCCACCTCATATATTTGTGATTTTTTTTTGCAAGAAAATTCAAAAATACAACAGAAGGACATTGTGCTATCCATTCTGAGAAACTACAATTGAATAGGAAAGTATCAGAAAGTACAATCAGGTTTATATCGAAGTTCTTACATGGTATAAAAATGATGGTTTAGAAAAATAAGTTCAAATTTAAATGATAAGCTAATCAAATATTTCTTGAAATGGAAAGCCTTATTGCTGATAATGATTTTTCTCAAATATTATTTATTAGGTTTTATAGAAAAATAAACAAAAAGTATAGTAAATTGTTTACCAGATTCAACCATACCCTTGTGAACCAAAAGGAAAGAATAACATAGAATACTTACTTGATTATGTTCATGTGTAAAGTTTCCTCAGTTGTGCTGGGCTAATGTAGATTGACCAAACTTCTCCAAAATAGCAGAAAATTAGATCACAGTGTGGATGAGCAAACAAATATCTCTGCATTATGACTTTATATAACCAATAGCATAAATGTACCCTCATAGTTGAAATAATTTGTCTACAATTCACTTGGCTAAATATTTGTAGGTATTGGTAAACAAATGGAAGATACTAATTTTTCAATTCAGTTAAAAGATTTATAAATTTTAATTAACTATCAAAGTTCACTCCTATTTCCTTCCAATATTGCACCTTGTAAATTGCTCCAGATTTCGTACACAAATTGGAGCAGATGGGACCATGACTGTAGCTCTGACTGTGGCAAATCAAGTTTCTTTAGCCATTTCCTGTGCCAGGATAGGCCCCACTTTCCATCTTTCCTTCCCCAAAGAGCTCTACCACAGCTTCATCATTCCCTGAGAATGATGAGAATAATTTCCCTTGAACATGGGGAGTGCTGGGTGCTCTTTTGAGTTTACAAATTCTGTCATCTGTACTTTAGGAGTGATAGTATTTCCTCCCATTTTTCAGATCTGCACAGTTATGAATCATCTGAAAGTATCAATGTTCCTATGCTAATCTTCAACCCAAATTGATAGTCAAAAAATATATATATATATATATATATAAAACATGTAAAAAGGTCAAGGAATTTGCTATGAAAACATGCTGGAAAATGGCTCGTTTCTTTACAAGCTAAAACACCTAAATTCTAACAATTTTTCAATATAACTGTACTTTTTTTTTCTGCATCTGGTCATCTTTATCTTCCAGGCTTAGGAAACTATAAGATCTGTCACGTCAGCTGTATTACATTCTAGAGCACATGCTTTAAAATCAAATCACTGGTGCTTCCCTGGTGGCACAGTGGTTAAGAATCCACCTGCCAATGCAGGGGACTCAGGTTCGAGCCCTGGTCAGGGAAAATCCCACATGCCGCAGAGCAACTAAGCCCATGCGCCACAACTACTGAGCCTGCGCTCTAGAGCCTGCAAGCCACTACTACTGAAGCCCGCGGGCCTAGAGCCCATGCTGCGCAACAAGAGAAGCCACCGCAGTGAGAAGACCCTGCTGGATGCGATTAGAGAAAGCCTGCACGCAGCAACAAAGACACAATACAGCCAAAAATAAATAAATAAAATAAATAAATTTATTTAAAAAATAAAATCAATTCACTATCTGCTTATTTTAAGGAAAGATCATTTAATTCTCTCGAATGACCCTGTTTTAAAAATTTAGAGTCGCTGATACTTTTAGGTATACTTCCTTTTTTTTAAAATAGATTTTTATTGGAGTATAATTGCTTCACAATACTCTGTTACTTTCTGTTGTACACCAAAGTGAATCAGCCATATGCATACATATGTCCCCATATCCCCTTCCTCTTGAGCCTCCCTCCCATCCTCCCTATCCCACCCCTCTAGGTCATTGCAAAGCACTGAGCTGATCTCCCTGTGCTATGCCACAGCTTCCCACTAGCTAACTATTTTACGTTCGGCAGTATATATATGTCGATGCTACTCTCACTTCACTCCAGCTTCCCCCTCCCACCCCGTGTACTCAAGACCATTCTCTATGTCTACATCTTTATTCCTGCCCTGCAATTAGGTTCATCAGTACCATTTTTTTTTTTTTAGATTCCATACATATGTGCTAGCATACGGTATTTTTTTTTCTTTTTCTGACTTACTTCACTCTGTATGACAGACTCTAGGTCCATCCACCTCACTACAAATAATTCAATTTCATTTCTTTTTATGGCTGAGTAATATTCCATTGTATATATATATGCTACATCTTCTTTGTCCATTCATCTGTCGATGGATGTTTAGGTTGGTTCCATGTCCTGGCTATTCTAAACAGTGCTGCAATGAACATTGTGGTACATGTCTCTTTTTGAATTATGTTCTCAGGGTATATGCCCAGTAGTGAGATTGCTGGGTCATATGGTAATTCTATTTTTAGTTTTTAAGGAACCTTCATACTGTTTTCCATAGTGGTTGTATCAATTTACATTCCCACCAACAGTGCAGGGGGGGTTCCCTTCTCACCACACCCTTTCCAGCATTTATTTTTTCTAGATTTTTTGATAATGGCCATTCTGACCAGCATGAGGTGATACCTCATTGTGGTTTTGATTTGAATTTCACTAATAATTAGTGATGTTGAGCATCTTTTCACGTGCCTCTTGGACATCTTTATGTCTTCCTTGGTGAAATGTCTATTTAGGTCTTCCTCCCATTTTTTAACTGGATTGTTTGTTTTTTTGATATTGAGCTCCATGGGCTGTTTGTATATTTTGGAGATTAATCCTTTGTCTGTTGTTTCATTTGCACATATTTTCTCCCATTCTGAGGGTTGTCTTTTTTATGGTTTCCTTTGCTGTGCAAAAACTTTTAAGTCTCATTTGTTTACTTTTATTTTTATTTCCATTACTCTAGGAGGTGGGTCTAAAAAGATCTTGCTGTGGTTTATGTCAGAGTGTTTTTTCCTCTAAGAGTTTTATAGTGTCTTGTCTTATATTTAAGTCATTAATCCATTTTGAATTTATTTTTGTATATGGTGTTAGGAAGTGTTCTAATTTCATTCTTTTACATGTAGCTGTTCAGTTTTCCCAGCACCACTTATTGAAGAGGCTGTCTCTTGTCCATTGTATGTTCTTGCCTCTTTTGTCATAAATTAGGTGTCCACATGTGTGTGGGTTTATCTCTGGGCATTCTATCCTGTACCATTGATGTATATTTCTGTTTTTGTGCCAGTACCATACTGTCTTGATTTCTGTAGTTTCGTGGTATAGTTTGAAGTCGGGGAGCCTGATTCCTTCAGCTCCGTTTTTCTTTCTCAAGATTGTTTTGGCTATTCAGGGTCTTTTGTGTTTCCATTCGAATTACAAAATTTTTTGTTCTAATTTTGTGAAGAATGCCATTCATAGTTTGATGAGGATTGTATTGAATCTATAGATTGCTTTGGGTAGCATAGTCATTTTCACAATATTGATTCTTCCAAGAACATTGTATATTTCTCCATCTGTTTATGTCATCTTTGTTTTCTTTCATCAGTGTTTTAGAATTTTCTGAGTACAAGTCTTTGACCCTCTTAGACAGGTTTGTTCCTAGGTATTTTATTCTTTTCGTTGCAGTGGTAAATGGCAGTGTTGCCTTAATTTCTCTTTCTGATATTTTGTTGATAGTGTATAGGAATGCCAGAGATTTCTGTGCATTAACTTTGTATCCTGCAACATTACCAAATACATTGATTAGCTCTAGTAGTTTTCTGGTAGCATCTTTAGGATTCTCCATGTATAGTATCATGTCATCTGCAAACTGTGACAGTTTTTCTTCTTTTTTTTTCCAATTTGTATTCCTTTTATTTCTTTTTCTTGTCTGATTGCCATGGCTAAAACTTCCAAAACTATGTTGAATAAGAGTGGCAAGAGTGGACATCCTTGTCTTCTTCCTGATCTTAGTGGAAATGCTTTCAGTTTTTCACCATTGAGTATGATGCTTGATGTGTGTTTGTCATATATGGCCTTTATTGTGTTGAGGTAAGTTTCCTCTATTTTCCCCCATTTTCTGGAGAGTTTTTATCATAAATGGGTGTTGAATTTTGTCAAAAACTTTTTCTGCATCTATGGAAATGATCATATGGTTTTTATTCCTTAATTTGTTAATGTGGTGTGTCACATTGATTGATTTTCATATATTGAAGAATCCTTGCATCCCTGGGATAAATCCCACTGATCATGGTGTGTGATCCTCTTAATGTGTTGCTGGATTCTGTTTGCTAGTATTTTGTTGAGGATTTTTGCATCTATGTTCATCAGTGATATTGGTCTATAATTTTCTTTTTTTTTGTGATATCTTTTTCTAGTTTTGGTTATCAGGGTGATGGTGGCTTCGTAGATGATTTTGGGAGTATTTCTCCCTCTGCAATATTTTGGAAGAATTTGAGAAGGATCGGTGTTGGCTCTTCTCTAAATGTTTGATAGAATTTGCCTGTGAAGCCATCTGGTCCTGGACTTTTGTTTGTTGGAAGATTTTTAATTACTGTTCCAATTTCATTACTTGTGGTTGGTCTGTTTATATTTTGTAATTCTTCCTGGTTTAGTCTTGGAAAATTGTACCATTCCAAGAATTTGTTCATTTCTTTGTTGTTGTCCAATTTATTGGCATATAGTTGTTTGTAGTAGTCTCTTATAATCCTTTGTATTTTTGCAGTGTCAGTTGTGATTTCTCCTTTTTCATTTCCAATTTTATTGATTTCTGTCCTCTCCCTTTTTTTTCTTGATGATTCTGGCTAAGGGTTTATCAATTTTGTTTATCTTGTCAAAGAACCAGCTTTTAGATATATTGATCTTTGCTATTGTTTTCTTCATTTCTATTTCATTTATTTCTGCTCTGATCTTTATGATTTCTTTCCTTCTACTGACTTTGGGTTTTCTTTGTTCTTCTTTCTCTAGTTGTTTTAAGTGTAGGGTTAGATTGTTTATTTGAGATTTTTCTTATTTCTCGAGGTAAGATTGAATTGCTATAAACTTCCCTCTTAGAACTGCTTTTGCTGTGTCCCGTAGGCTTTGGGTCATTGTGTTTTCATTGTCATTTGTTTATATGTATTTTTTTTGTTTCTTCTTTGATTACTTCAGTGATCTCTTAGTTATTTAGTAGCACACTGTTTAGACTCCATGTACTTGTGTTTTTTACAGTTTTTTTTTTTCCTGTAATTGATTCCAATCTTATAGTATTGTGGTCAGAAAAGATGCTTGATACAATTTCAGTTTTCTTAAATTTTCCGAGGCTTGACTTGTGACCCAAGATGTGATCTATCCTGGAGAATGTTCCATGTGCACTTGAGAAGAAAGTGTATTCTGCCACTTTTGGGTAGAATGTTATATAAATATCAATTAAATATATCTGATATATTGTGTCATTTAAAGCTTGTGTTTCTTTATTTATTTTCTGTTTGGATGATCTGTCCATTGGTGTAAGTGGGGTGTTAAAGTTCCTTACTATTACTGTGTTACAGTCAATTTCTCCTTTCATGGTTGTTAGCATTTGCCATATGTGTGGAGGTGCTCACATGCTGGGTGCATAAACATTTATAATTGTTATATCTTCTTCTTGGATTGATCCTTTGTTCATTATGTAGTGTCCCTCCTTATCTCTTGTAACAGTCTTTATTTTAAAGTCTATTTTATCTGATACAAGTATTGCTACCCCAGCTTTCTTTTGATTTCCATTTACATGGAATATCTCTTTCCGTCCCTTCACTTGCAGTCTGTATGTGTCCCTAGGTCTGAAATGGGTCTCTTGTTGACAACATATATATGGGTCTTCTTTTTGTATCCATTCAGCCAGTCTGTGTCTTTTGGTTGGGGCATTTAACCCATTTACATTCAAGGTTATTACTGATATGTATGTTCCTATTACCATATTATTAATCATTTTGGGTTTGGTTTCATAGGTCCTTTTCTTCTCTTATATTTCCCACTTAGAGAAATTTCTTTAGCATTTGTTGTAAAGCTGGTTTCGTGGTGCTGAATTCTCTAAGCTTTTGCTTGTCTGAAAATCTTTTGACTTCTCCATCGAATCTGAATGAGATCCTTGCTGGGTAGAGTAATCTTGATTGTAGGCTTTTTCTCTTTCATCACTTTAAGTATATCGTGCTGCTCCCTTTTGGCCTGCAGAGTTTCCACTGAAAAATCAGCTGATAACTTTCTGGGGATTCCTTTGTATGTTTTTTTTTTTCCCCTTGCTGTTTTTAATATTTTTTCTTTGAATTTAATTTTTGTTAGTTTGATTAATGTGTGTCTTGGTGTGTTTTTCCTAGGGTTTATCCTGTATGGGACTCTCTGTGCTTCCTGGACTTGGGTGATTATTTCCTTTCCCATGTTAGGGAAGTTTTTGACTATAATCTCTTCAAATATTTTCTCAGACCCTTTCTTTTTCTCTTCTTCTGGGACCCCTATAATTTGAATGTTGGTGAATTTAGTGCTGTCCCACTAAGAATCCCACTGAGATT
Source organism: Delphinus delphis (assembly GCF_949987515.2). NCBI lineage: Eukaryota > Metazoa > Chordata > Mammalia > Artiodactyla > Delphinidae > Delphinus > Delphinus delphis. The sequence goes on along the minus strand of NC_082689.1, from coordinate 23,510,231 downwards.
GTCTTGAATTCTTTTCATTCTTTTTCCTTTTATCTGCTCCTTGGCAGTTATTTCCACCATTTTGTCTTCCAGCTCACTTATTCATTCTTCTGCCTCAGTTTTTCTGTTATTGATTCTTTCTAGTGTATTTTTCATTTCAGTTATTGTGTTGTTCATCTCTGTTTGTTTGTTCTTTAGTTCTTCTAGACCTTTGTTAAACATTTCTTGTATTTTCTCAGTCCGTGCCTCCATTCTATTTCTGAGATTCTGATCATCTTTACTGTCATTACTCTGAATTCTTTTTCAGGTAGATTGCCTATTTCCTCTTCATTTATTTAGCCTTGTAAGTTTTTACCTTGTTCCTTCATCTGTGACATATTTTTTTGCTGTCTCTTTTTTTTTAAGTGAGTGGGATTGTGTTCCTGTGTTACTGGTTGTTTGGCCTAAGGCTTCCAGCACTGGAGTTTGTAGGCTGTTGGGAAGAGCTGGGTCTTGGTCCTGAGACGAGGAGCTCTGTGAGACCTCACTCTGATGAATATTCCTTGGGGTCTGAGGTTCTTTATTAGTCCAGAGGTTTGGACTCAGAGCTCCCACCTCAAGAACTTCGGTCCAACCCCTGGCTTGTGAACCAAGATCCCGCAAGCCGCATGGGGTGGCAAAAAAATAAAAAGAGAACAATAACAAAGTAAAAAATAAAATTAGACTAGGAAACTGACAGATATGTTAGAAAGAATATCAAAATAAAAATATAGATGAATCAACAACCAGAAGGTACATCAGTACCACAATAGTAAAAAAAAAGGAGGAGGGAAAAGGAAAAAAAAACAACAGTGGGGAGGAAAAGGCCTTGGCTGTGGAGAGCTGGGCCTAAGCAAGGGTGAGGTTTGGGTGGTGGTCAGGACCTGTGCTTAGGACCTACATTGCTGTAAAAGGCCCTGGGGGCTGTGGTGGGTCAGGTGTAGGCTCAAGGAACAGAGGGGGCCCAGTCGTGACCCCACCCCTGGTCTCAGAGGGCAGGGGACCTCACCTGGGAGCCCAGCAGGCTTCCTGGGTTCCAGTGGGTGGGACAATCGCCCTCTGCTCTCCTGCTCCTCCCAGAGGGCCCCTCCTGCCTGCCTCTCTCGATCTTCCCATCCTCCCTCTTATGCCCCCAAGGACTCACTCAGCCTGGGGGGACTTTGGTGGGGGTGGGTACCTCCCGGGAGCTCAGCAGGCTCCCCGTGCCCTTGCCTGAGTGGGAGGGGCAAACGCCTTCCACTCCTCTTCCTCTTCTCCTGGAGGGCCCCTCGCACCTGCCTCTCCTGGTCTCCCCAGCCTCCCTCCTATGCCCCCAAGGACCCACGCAGCGGGGGAGGAGGGTTCTTGGAAGGCAGGGGACCAGCCTGAGAGCTCATCAAGCTCCCCGGCCAGAGTGGGTGGGGCAATCGTCCACTCCTCTCCAGCTCCTGCCGGAGGACCCCTTTAACCTGCCTCTTCTGATCTCCCTGGCCTCCCTTCTATGCCCCCAGGATGCACATGGGCTGGAGAGGGCTTTGGAGGGGCAGTATCGGCCTGGGAGCTCAGCAGGCTCCCCAGCCCGAGTGGGCCTGGTGATCGCCTCTGCTCCTCTCTCGCTCTTCACAGAGGGTCCCTCCCATCCGTCTCTCCTGATCTCCCTGGTCTCAGGGGCGCAGATCCTGTCTGGCCTCCACTTCTCCTCCCCTCTCAGTACGTCCTACCGGTTCACTTGGGGGTTCCTCTCATCTCCTTGGGTATCAGGGTCCCCCATCAGTGGCCGACAGGTGCCCTAGTTGTGGGGAGTTGCTGACTCTGCGTCTCCCACACCGCAGGAGACTCCACCCTCTTAGGAATATTTCTGCCCAAATTCTTGTTTCTGTGTTCCTTGCCAGTATCAATAAGTAATAAGAATTATATAATTTTTTTTTTTTTTTGCCGTACACGGGCCTCTCACTGTTGTGGCCTCTCCCGTTGCAGAGCACAGGCTCCGGATGCGCAGGCTCAGCGGCCATGGCTCACGGGCCTAGCCGCTCCTCAGCATGTGGGATCTTCCCAGACCAGAGCATGAACCCATGTCCCCTGCATCGGCAGGCGGACTCTCAACCACTGTGCCACCAGGGAAGCCCCAGAATTATATAATTTTTAGTGATATGTTCCAAGGAAGAAAATGCCACTAACATAATAAACCATGAGGGTCAAAATTAGGGATGGAATTCCAATATATATTATAAAATTTAACAGTTAATCAATTTCTATTGTTTTTACATTTAATATGCAATTTCAAAAGATTAGCACATTTAAAATTGCTTGCTCCATATCTCTCATTTATGTGTGAAATTTTATTTATATTAAAGAAATTAATGCAAAGAAAAAGGTTCCATCTTTACAATATTGGGACCTAAAAATAAAAAAAAGAAAGGATCTCTAGTTCCAGAAGTATGAAATGGATCTATGCTTTCCTCTGGATACTGAAGTGTCACTATATAAAATCTATAAACAATCACATGCACACATATACATAAATACATAATCATTAAAATGGGTCTACCTGCTTTACTCATGTGTAAAATGAATACCCTTACAAAGGACCTCTGATTGAATCTAGTCTAGTATTTTAACTTTCTATTAGGAAAAGTTAAGACATTTATAATTCCATATACTAATATTTGTTCTGAAGTATTTGCTTTAAAATAAAACATTTTATAATAAAGCTACATACTCAATAAGTCACTATTGGTTGAAAAATGCAAATACATTTAACAAATTAAATAATTAAATATATATGTCTTTGCCCTGTCCCCTGATGTTCAATATTCTGGAAAGCATCTGGCAATCTTAACAATGAGGATAAATAGACTAGATGACTCCTTAGTCCCTTTTAGCTTTAACGTTTTTATGGAGGCCTGTGTGAAGTCCCTCTTCAAAGAAGGATCTTCAGTGCAGATTAGAAATGATGTCCGTGTCTGATCTACAAGAAGGGAGGAAGTTCAGAGTTTGAATGGGGCCAATGAAGCTCCTTGCTGGGCAACACAGAGCAAGCAATTTGAGGTTGTTGATGTGAGTGAATCTCTAAAATGGAGTAACCACTTTGTCACTCTGAGTGTACTGTTCTTATAACAGAGACCCTTTCTCCCTTTTCTTCTTCCTGATAGAAGGCAGTTCTTCTAACAGACAAGTATAATATATTGTAATTTATGTTAATGATTTCAAAAACTATATTAATCTTCACTTTAATAATTACCACTCCCATCACCACCTCCATGTTTTTCTGAATTTTCTGTATCCCTGCTTTGATCTGACTAGAGGAAAGCAGTTTCAGTCCAATTTTCTTCTACTTCTAGAAAGCACCTAATTTACCCATTTTTCCTTCAAAGATTAGCTAGCCAGTGCCTTTTCTTGGAAGCCTCCTCAGAAATAAGAAAACCTGTTGTAATGCATTTGGAGCCCTATTTCATGGCATACGTGCTTCTGGTTATTTTAGTGTGCGACTCCTAATACCCTTCTCAGATATAACACTGTGTTTTCCTCTGGGTCCATGTCCTTTCCTCACCCCTAACCAGATCCCGCATACTAAGATGCAGTGTCGACCTCAGTCAAATTCATGGAATCACAATCACAACTTTGATAATTTTGGAAACTGCCTTTTTCCTTCTTCCTTTATTTTCCTTCGTATCATCTATATCTCACTTCTGCTCATGAACTCTTAACATGACTTGGCTTTTAAGTTAACAATATACTTTAAAATATTGCAGCATTTTAAGTATTTGTGACATTTTTACTTTCAAAATTCAAATAATGTGAATTTTGTTTATAGTTGTATATTTCTTGAAGATTTGCCTCAATGTTTAAGTCCTCTTATTTGCCAGGGAAAAAAGTTTTCTCTGGAATTCTTCAGAATGATTTCCTTCTCTTTTCTAGATCAGCTTATTTTTCTGCATGCCCAATTAGCTAATGGTTGTGCGCTAACCAGAGAATCAAAGTAGACTTCACTTACTTCAGCACTTCCTCTACATCTTATCAAATACCAATTCCCGTGCCTTTGATTCATACACATTTTTTAACGCATCACCTTCTTTCTGTCTCTACTGGCACTGCTGCAGGTCAGACCCTCATGTCATATCTATCTCACACAGATTATTTCAGAGAGTCTTTTATCTCTTCACCTTCAACCTTTCTCCTTCTTCTTCAGTCTAATCTCTGCTTTCCATGTAGTGGTATCTATCTCATGGATCTTTCTTCTAAGTAAAATCTCTTGGAGTACTCCGTGATCTACAGGTTTAAGTCCAGATTCCCCGGAATCACGTACAAAGCCTTCTGTGACCTGGAGATGAGCTAATACAAGATGGCTCCTCCCTATACTTTGTGCTTTATTACAAGCCTCATGTTTCATTACAAGAAAAGTCCTTCGCAATGATCATGTTGTTTCATGCTTTTGTGTATTTTCTCTATTCATCTTGTAAATCTCAAATATCATTGCTTCCTGAAAATTTTCCCATGTCCCTTTGGGTTCACTAAGTGATCCCTCTTCTGGGCCCCCAATAAATATTACTGTAATTAATTATTTTACATTTCTGTATGCTTCAGTCCTTGAAGCAGGGACTTGCAGGTATGTATCTGGGACCTGATAGGACCAGACACATAGGAGATAATCAACAGAATGTTTGTTAAAATGAACCAAATTGAACTTTTCCATTCAATACTTAAAACCTTCATTTTGAATATATATGTTGTTTTAAAGTATGTTCTCCAGTGTTTTAATGTACATCTTTGTGTCTGAATAGAATAACATAAAGATTGTAATGATTTTGGAATTCACTTAATAGTGTAATAACCATAGCCATGTCTGTCTGTCTGTTTATCTGTGTATGTATGTATGTATCTATCTGTGTAATTAGTTCAAGGCTTTAGAGGACTCTGGACTTCTGACAGTCAATGTTTGACAAATTATAAATGTAAATCTACTGTTGAATAAAGATAATACATGAGTTTCCTGAGGGGGAAAATACATTTTAGATGATAATTTAGAAACATATATAATTTACCTTTTGAAGTGTGCAAATAATAAGCTGCTATTCCATCAAAAATAAGAATAACAAACTCAAAAGAATTCACATTCTCGCCTATGAACTTCTCTTATTCATTCAACACCATTCAATTAATTAAAACTCACTGGGATATTGTGGTGAAAAATTTAACATTATGTGGTTACTTCCATTAATAATATCATTGTTTTTTGTCAAGTTTAATAACAATTGAGTTTATCCAGCTGGAAAAATTTAGACAAAGACAAATAGACAGGTAACTCCTTATTGTCAATTAGCTTAAGAAGAAATGCAGTTTTTCTTTCATCGTATATCAAACTTGACATATTTTTACTTTTAATTTTACTTTAAAATGTTTTATGTGATAGCTGTGAGAAGTTTAGATAATTTAAATTTAAGGTAGTTATAGAGCTAATAGCTTTAGAATTTTCCTGTTACACCACATAAAGTTTTTGTACTATCTATAAAGTCATACAACACTTGAGTAGAAACAAGTATTTCTAGGCATTGAATAAATTATATTGCTGTTTCAAGTAACATAGTGGACTTAAAATTCCAACTAGGCCAACAAATATTAGAATTTAAACATTCTGAGGTTTGTTTTACTACATTCCCTGGAAATATTAATCAAGTAATCCTTATATGTAAATGGCAGAAATGTGTCATGCAAATTAGATGGCAATTTTTATTAAAATTAACAGTATTTATTCTGCAAGTTATTGCATTCATTATTCAATAATATATTAAAATATACTCTGATCACCATTGTGTACTTCATCAATGTGCTTTTGTGCTTCATTAATTAGCAGCTGACTGAAAGTTAATGTTCATCAGTCTCCTCAAGAAAAATCATTTGTTATTCAATGCCAAATCACAAAATATTATAAATTACCAGCAACATTTCTTTATTTTACTTCTTCTTATAGCACATTCAAAGATCAAACTGGTAGTACATCAGATAAATAGAATAATACATTTTAATTTAATAAGCAAAAGGCCAGGCACATTTCTCTATGGGGAATAATATCTCCTTGATTGAGAGCAGAAGGAGGTTGTAAGCTTTTGGGTAATGGTACAGAGTTTTTTAGGCTGATTTGAACCCTGAATAATTGTGTATTCTTGTCTCTCTTGGGAAATCTAACTTATTTTAAAATTTTGGTTTCTTTAGGGCACTTAAGGATGAAATTTTATTAAATAGCATTTTACGTTTCCATTTATGCAGACGAGTCGGTTGTAATGTTTACTTCAGATCACACTACTGCTACTTCAGAACATACTCACTTTTGAGTAAAATCCTGAAAATATGAGATTGAAATCCTTTAACTCTGAGACCTCTCTCTGACCTAAATTTCAGATCATGTTTTTAGGACTGACAATTAAGAATATGATTAAACAAATTTTCAAATGAAAACAACTGAAGTGCAAAATTTTAGTAATATTTGGATGCTCACTTACATATTTTTAAATTTTTTAATAAAATTTTTATTGGAGTATAGTTAATTTAAATAAAATGTTATATTAATTTCTGCTGTACAGCAAAGTGAATCAGTTATACATATACATATATCCACTCTTTTTTAGATTCTTTTCCCATATAGGCCATTACAGAGTACTGAGAAGAGTTCCCTGTGCTATATGGTAGGTCCTTATTAGTTTTCTATTTTATACATAGTAGTGCATATATGTCAGTCCCATTAAGGATTCTAAGAGGTACCAGTAATCCTAATGGGTTGTTTAGTATTGGAAGCTAAGGAAAAGGAGATTTATGAAAGTCAGAGGTACAGAGTGAGCTTTGAGATAGGTGTACACCAATTGTGGAAGCAGTGCAGCTTGATATACTAGTTAATGTTATCAGACCTTTGAAATTAAATACATTTCCATCAATCTGATTCCATCATCACTAAGCAAACTTCTGATTATTTGACACCCCTCTTAATTTCTTTCCTTGCAGAGAGAATGTGTGGTCAGCTAAACAATGGCTAGCCAGTCTTCCCTGTTATGAAAGGGCTGGAGGTTGCAAAAGCATTTTGCTGAGACTTGTGAAAATAAAATGGCCAGAATGGAAATACGAGATATTCCTTTTCAGCACTCAAATAGTTGACTTTTTAAAGAGGCAAAAACTGATATGAGAATCTGCCTCAGCAGTAAGCAATGTTGCCCTAGGTTTTCCAAACTGAAGATGGCAATTCAGTAGAACCTTACTCACTGAAGAAATTTTGGTACCCAAATTCTGATTTGTATTGAAGAGATTCATTCATTCATCCATATGTTTATTCATTTGTTAATTTAACACATAATTACTGCATACATTTTTGATCAAGGCACTTTGCTGGTCACTGGGGATACTGTGTTAGCTATACATTCCAGATCTCTGTCCTTATGGAGCTTATAGTCTACTTATAACATATGTAGATATAGTTGCCATATATTTTTATGACTTTCTCTATATCCTTAATTTACCTGAGTCCTTGTTCTTGCTAGCTACAGTTCTACAAACATGAGAATATTTTTAAGAACTTATTTCACACAGTTATAAAAGGTACACTGAATCGCATTGCTAAAATCACGTGTTACACAGTTTCTAAATTCTAGAAATTTGCTACATGTTGACATTTTAATTAAAAATTTTATTTTGATCTATTAGAATTTCTCTTTTCTTTTTCTAAAGTTAATTTACTTCAGTATTACTTTTGGCCAATTATATGTAGTAACTAAAGTCCATGAGCTTTGTTTCTCTGAAATTTTGACAAATATTACTATTTTATTTAATAAACAGAAAGGTATTATTACATGTTATGTAAATTATTTTCATCAAATAGTTTTCAAATACTAGTACTAATAACAATATTTTATGTACACTGAGTGGCTCTAAATGCCTTTTGAGATAATCAAATTAATCTTTGTCAATAATGCATCAAGCAATATGGTATTGGTTACAGGAACAAGGCTGCCTGATGCCAGGTTCACTGGAGTATAAAATTCAGAATACTCAGCATCACTGGGAAGAATTCCAAATGATTGGAAACTGTGAACCCAATTGACTTCTGAGACTTAAATGAAAGGTTATAAGAATGAGCTGAACTATTCTAATGAATTACTTCTTTTATGTTCTATACTAAAATTTTTGTTCAAAGGAAAATTTTCAGACTAAAGTCAATCAAGATCTCAAATGAACTAAGAAAGGCAGAGTTTCACATACTTTCTGTTGTTTTTGTTTTGTGTAGGGGTGTGCTGACATGTTTTGGTAATGTGTCCTAAATTGAAACATAACATGTCATCATGTTACATAAACTTTGATGGGAAAACAAACTCTGTAGACAACCTGCTTACTTATTGCCTTTGAATATGAAATATTTGAGTCAAAAAGTTGACCTTTAGAAAGTATTATCTTTATGTTATCTAAATTGAGCAAATGTGTATTAGGAAAGGTTATGTCTCTTCAGTGTCATTCTTTTATATTCTCAAATACTTATGATCTACTTATTTGTTCTTTAAGAAGATATGGCCCCAAGTAAAATATTAATTTCAGAATTTAAAGACTCAGTTAACAAATATAATTTTAAAGCTCAGTTTACTTGTAATAAGGTGAAAACGTAAATAGCCTGATGATTACAGAATGAAGGAAAGGTGGAACAGTTATTAAGAAAATATTTCTGAAGGGCTGTATAAGAATTGTATACTTCTTCTTGTCTTCTCTCTTAAATATCTACTGTAGATTACTTATAATTCCAAACTGTTCGTAGGCTCATTGAAGTAGATTATTGGCGAACAGTTTATGCTTAAATTTTCTTTCTCTTTTATATTTTTCCTTTAATTTTCGATATGATCTTACATAAAACATTACAATAACTGGATAATCTTCATAGTTTCTTAGCCAGTTCCCCTTTCCCCAACTCTCCATCCCAAGAGTCATGTGTTATAGTTATGGTTCTCTGGAGAATCAGAACCCATTGAAGATACCTGTATATAGTTTATTTATAAGGAATCAAGATCCACATTCAGCAAGCTGGAGAGCCAATGCTATAATTCCAGTCTGAGTCTAAAGGTCTGAGAAACAGGTGAACCTATAGTAGAAGTTCTAATATGGGTCTAAGACTGAAGGCAGTATAAGATCCATGACTGATCTCAAAGATAGTTAGGCAGAGAGAGCTAAAAGCCTTTTGTTCTAGTCAGGCATTCAATAGACTGGATGAGGCCCAACCATGTTGAAGTGGGCAATCTGTTTTATTCAATCTAGAAATTTAAATGTTAACCTCATGCAGAAACCAGATATAATGGCTAACCAAACAGACATTTAACCCAGTCAAATGATGCATAGGATTAACTATTACAAGTCCTACGTATACACATGGACACACAGACACACACACACACACACACACACACACACACAGACACACACACAGACACACACACACGCTGCAGTTTGAATTTGCAATATTCTATTCTAGTTTCTTCTTCTTCCCCAAGGAAGGCTATAGAATCTTGAGGATTTTCCAAATTTTCAGTTATGAATCCCTGCACCTTCTTTTATCACTTCCTTTTTCCTAAGTGATGCAAAACCATCAAGATTAGAATTAATACTATTCTGACTTCAATGAACATGTGTTAGTTTCGCCTTTATGAACGTTAAATGAATGTAATTGAATAGTGTCCTTGTGGTATATGGTTTCCTTCACTTAACACAGTGTTTCTGAGATTTATCCATGTTGTTATATGGACATTGATAATTATTTTTAGTGTTCAGTAGCTTTCCATTATATAAATATACCACAATTCTATCAAAAGGCATTTATGTTCTTTTTAGTTTTTATAATGCATAAAGCTGCTGTAAACATTCATGTATGTGTGTTTTTGGTGAAAATATGCTAGATAATAGGGGAGATATATGTTCAGGTTTAGTAGATATTACTAAACTGTTTTCCAAAACGGTTGAACAAATTTATAATCCCAGAAACAATGTAACAGAACTCTATTTACTTCACATTTTTTGCCAGAAGTTGATATTGTTATTCCTCTTGATTATAGATTTTTTGTTAATGTATATTGATATTTTAATTGAGATTTTCTGATAATGATTTGAGCACTCTTTTATACGTTTCTTGGATATCATTTCCATTTTTACTAATTGTAATTAATGTGACCATGAACATTCTTATATAGGTCTCCTTACTTGGTCTAGTTACTGAATGTCCATCTGACTGTGTCTATTAATTTGCAGCTGGACCCACTAAAGATATTGAACCCTAGTCTCATCTTCAAACCCGGATTTCATTATCTGCCTCTAATCCTAAGCCTCTCTTGTTTAGCTTACTGATTTCAGCTGATTTCTCTGTCACTCCATCCATGTTTAGCAATGACTACTTCCCTAATTCTGCTGTCACTCATGCATTCAGTGAGAGATAAATCTTCATTTGCCCTTCAGTCATACTGTCTTACCTTCATCGGAACAGAGACAGTGATGAATGAATTAATCCACAGAATATTATAGGAATCATCAGATGAAAACAAAGGTGAGAGAAGGTGTTGATAGAGAAGGGCAGAATATTCTCAGGGAAGAAAATAGCAGAAGCATGTAAGACAGTAAAAATCAGTCGATGTTTATAGTGCGTGTGTCTGACTCATCAGGAAGGTGTATTTTGGTTAGGTGAAGGAAGAGATGGTAAAATACCTTGAAGTATGGTCAAATAGTTTCAATTTGATTTAATAGGAAATAGGGAGCAACCAGCCATAACAGTTCTCAAATTATTTTTCTTCCATGGGTATATTTTACATTACAGATTTTTAAAAGGACATATTTGATTATTTAAAAATTAATATAGCTATAAACACATATTCTAGTTAAATATTTCTTTACTTCTTTTTTTATTGAACTTTTCTATAAAAAAAGACGGGGTATATATTCCTCAGTGCTTAAGTAATAAATTAGGTATAGGAGTTAACTTTCTAGATTAATATTGATTGATGTTTTGCACCTGCACCTGTGAAATTTAGAATGATCAAGTCTGTTTACTCACAGCATCTATGTTAGTGAGAACATATCAAAATTTTCTCATGTACAGTCTAATTTAATAATTTACTTTTTAATGAGAGAGTTCTAGAAGACAATATTAGTGTCATTTTATACCTAACAAATTACTAAAATTGACTTAGCCAGTAAGGGCAGAGATTTGACAGACACCTGAGTCTAATGATTTGAAGCCCATTCCTCTGTCTATCTTGAGTTGTCTGTTCTATTTACTATGTGAACTACACGTATATACATTTAAAAATCTATCTAAGATACAGTTGATATTTTGACCAGGAGGTATTCATTTTCCTTTGCCCACAGATTACAGGGAATATTTACATTTTCCTCTGGAGAAAGTTGGTAATTTGCAGGTGCAGCTGCATCTGATTTCAGGAAGTTATTTAATTTCCCTTCCACTGAGGCTAATAAGCACCTTCCATAGTTGTTTAATTTTTTATTTTCCGGATCTCAATTCACTTGTAATATTTTTTAAGGTACTAAATTTAACTATGGTTCTTTATAGTGTGAAGGATAATACATTTTTTTTCAACAAGAAGTTATCTCTGATTCTTGAGACCACAGATGCAAATCCATGCCCATCAACCCTTGCTAATTTTGTTTTATCTAAGTGTGTGTGTGTGTGTGTGTGTGTGTGTGTGCGTGCGTGTTGTGTGTGTTTGTGTGTGTGTGAGAGAGAGAGAGAGTGAGCTAGAGAGAGATAGGAAAGGAGCAAGGAGGTGGGGTTCATAAACATGATAGATATTGCACTTTCAAATAGAAAACAAAATCTACCAATAAATAAAAGCAGGCAAATTTTTAAAAGAACAGTCGTTTTAAAATATTATATATTGTGTCATTTTACAAAGGTGATAATGCAACTGGTTATTCATTGATCTCAGAGGCTTGACTTTACAGCAAAAATCAAGAGCCTGAATTTGTCCAGTGATTTTGTCCATTTTAAAAATAAAAGCCAGAAAACCCCCAGATTTTTAGAAGCCTCCCAGGAACGTTTTTGCATCTATTAGCTTGATTCTCTACATTTGTTCTAAATTACTGGAACAATGGTTTATATTGACCATTCTAACCCCTTTCTTACTGTTCACTAAATTCACTTTAAAGAAATAGTAACCTCTTTTATTCTACATTTATACATTTTGTTTACACCAATTCTTTTCTGCCACTGTTGCCATCTTAATTTTCCAGGCTTTTGTTTTCTTCTCTGGATATTTTTAATACATCCCTCTCTGTTTTTCTATGTGTGGCCTTTTAAATTTATTCTGAATGCTGCATCTTCCATTTGCTAAGTTAGTTTTCTTACACCCCATAGTGACTAACTAGTTCCCCTTAGGACTCATCAATGACAGTCTATCGACTTCCATATCTCAGTAAGCCTCTTTCCAAGTCCTACGCTAATCAAATTCAGGTTATACTACCTCTCTTCTTATTTGAGGCCCATTTTTTTCTGCCCATTTCCCCATCATTTCATTTTCGGTCCAAACTGTCATTTTACATGATTCTCATCATTAAAAATGCAGATTAGGGCTTCCCTGGTGGCGCAGTGGTTGAGAGTCCGCCTGCCGATGCAGGGGACACGGGTTCGTGCCCCAGTCCGGGAAGATCCCACATGCCTCGGAGCGGCTGGGCCCATGAGCCATGGCCGCTGAGCCTGCGCGTCCGGAGCCTGTGCTCCGCAGCGGGAGAGGCCCCAACAGTGAGAGGCCCGCGTACCGCAAAAAAAAAAAAAAAAAAAAAAATGCAGATTAATTCTTATTTTCTCTCAGACTTTTCAGACTAAGAAAATTGAGTGTTGATCTTTAATTCAGCTTTTAATGATAGTAGTGATGGTTGTGTTCTGGTGGTGTCTGTGTGTATTTTTTATTCATAGTATTTTTATTTTCTAATCCTCTAAACAAAATTTACTCTACCTATTCAAAGTCCAGCCAATGTAACCACCGCAGGCACAGAGAAAGCAATTCACAAGTAAGACTTAGGCCCAGTCATGGTTGGCTGAGGCTCCTGGCTAGAACTCCTGCTAGTCCCTCTGTTATTGCCTCAGTGTTGTAATTATGGACACTTTTATTTCAATATTCTTGACAGTTTTATTTCAAAGTTTGTTGACTGTTTTGTCCTCATTTTTTCCTATTTTAATGATAGCATTCTTGAATTTTTTACTATCAGGTATATTATTGGTTAAAACAAAATAGTCAAGGACATTGATTAAAATGAAGATCAATAATTATATATTAATAGCATATCTTTATATGCAGGAATCTGTACAAATGCTATAACTTCTTGAAAAATAAATCTAACTGTTACCATGCTGAATGAAAAACATTTAAATATCTTGATAAGCTATATTAGATACAGTATAAAGGATTTCAATCCATTTTTATGGCTTTATTTGGCTTAAATGGAATGTTTAGTTAATAATACATAATGAATTATGTCGTCTATTTTATTTACTTCACAGATAGCTACACTGTTAGCTACCCCAGTTTTTAGGAGATATGCTATGTAAACTAGTAATAGAATTCCCACAAGAAATAGAATTTTTCACTAAGAAACACATTTTTGTAATTCATACATATCCTATTATTGCATTAGGTAATGGTATCTGATAACATATGCAAGTCTATAAATGATGAAGCACTAGGCTTCATTTTGGAGATGTAGAGAGACCTTTTGTTTCATATTTGTAACATTTTACCTTTTACAATTGAAACCATGGATTTCTTTTTTTTAATTTTTCTTCTTTTTTTTTAAATTTAAAAGCAAGCTTCCCTACTTTGGTTTCACAGAAAGCTACCCATTTTTAATACTGCTTTTAGAATGTTCTCCACAATTAATATATTGTATGCATGGAAATCTAAAAGCAAAGAAGCGATAGTTTGATGATATAATAATGACAGTAATAATAAAAGTTGCAGTGCTTTATATAAATACAGTGACATTTATGTATCTCAAAACTATGTTTGTGTGTATGTTATAATTTTGGCCAATTTGTATACATTAAACACCTGCAGCAAAAGTAGAGTGAGAGTTTGAAGCAATGGGTGTATACTTCCATCTGAAATGTTAATGTCTCTCATCTTTAGTTTAGATATAGATAATTTGCCCTTATTTTTCTTAATTAACAAACATACATTGAGTAACTAAGTATAGGTATTCAAATAATATTCAGAGAGAAAATATAAAGATTAATATATTTTTTACATAAATAAACATCTAAAATTTTAAGTGCCCCAGGATCAATAATTGCAATTTTTCTTGTTCTCTTAGAATTATGTCTAGTGGTAACTTGTTAATTTCCAAATGTTTATCTTCAGCCATGACAACTCCTCTGAATTCCAGCTGCTTATTGCATCATCACTTGGATATCTAAAAGGCATTTCCCACTTAACATGGCAGATATAACCCTCTGAACCTACTGCTTTCTGATTTCAGTTACTTCCCTTACTGCATTCTCATAGTTACTAGGTTAAAAAAGCTTAAAATCATTCTTGAATCCTCTCTTTCTTCCATACCATATATTCTATTATGAAAATCTATTGATTTTCCTTTAGATTATACCCAGTATCTGACCACCCCATAACCATCTTTATTTTTAACCCCTTATAATCCAAGCCACCATTACATATCACCTAGATTATTACTGTAACCTCCAAACTGGTGTCTCTGTGTATACCTTTGTTCCCCTTCACTCCTAGCCAAGTCTGTTCTCAACAAAGTAGCCAGAGTGAACCCATTAAAATATAATCAGATCATGTTACCCTTCTGCTCACAAAACCCATTGTCTAATTAACTTGAAACAGAAGTCAAAATCCTTCTCAAAAGTCAAAGACCTTACATGATTTGTAGCCCTGTTACTCCCTGACCTCACCTCCTGATACTCTACTCCTTGCTTACTCTACCCAGCCATACTAGTCTCCTTGACTTGCTTTGAATAGACCAGGTAATTCCTTACTTAGGGCCTTTGAAAATTGCCATTCCTGCTGCCTGAAATAATCTTTCCTCAAGTATCTACTTATGTTTTTCCTTCACCTACCTTAGGTCTTATCCATATGACAGTTCAATGAGACTTTTCCTAGCTAAATAATATGAACATTCTCTGACACTTTCTATCTACCTTTTCCACTTTTGTTTTCTCCTTAACTCATATGTCTATTTAGATTTTTATTTTCTGCCTCTCTTCTAAAATACATTTTCTAGGAAGGCAGAGATTTTTTTCCTTTTTATTTTCAATACTGTATCACGAATATTTGACATGTGGTAGATGCTCAACAATATCTGATGGTTGCATGAATAGTTTACTCTAATTCTCTTCCTATAGGGAGCAAAGTTTGGAAGTGGGTGAGAAAGGATTGCTTTGTATAAACTGAGAGTAGAAGTACTCAGCTCAAAGGTTTTAAATAGAAACTCTGATGTTATGATGAATCCCACCTCTCAATCTCTTTTTCATACAGTGTGCTCAGGTAGAAAGAACTCCTCTAGCTTTGGGAACAGGATAGCAACCCATTTTAAAATCCCATCCTCATGTCTTGCTGGGAGAATATTCTGAATAGAGGGTATGGTAAATAGTGTTTCCAAAACAACTTACTCATTGAAATCTTGTTGATTTGGGTGTATCCATGAGTGGGGGAATGGGAGTCCTGGAATTACACAAAGCTAGGTTTGTTTTGTGAATGTAAACTGAAAGTTTTCATCATTCACTAGAATTGTTAACACCCTGCAAGGGGTTGATTAAATTAAGCTCTCATAATATCTGGATTTTTATAACAAATTTTATTTAGACGGATGCAAAGGTCATAAGATACCTGGCATATCTCTTCCTTTTCCCATCTTACCCTGCACCTCTTAGTGCTAGCACCAGAAGATAATCATTGATGGAATCAGCAGGTTTCAGTCAATCTAAAGCAGAAAGAGTAGAGGCAATTAACTTAAAATTTTTCTCACTTCAACCTTTGATGCCTGGCCTATTGCAGAAGCCTGTCCCTTCTGTCTTCAGTGGTCTGGAGGCATCAATGAATACCCATCACAACAACCCTGTTATTTTCCTTGGAACCTGTATGCCCATTTCTTGAAATTAGGGTATGCCATCTATTCATCTGCTTGGTCACAAAAGTTGGCAACAGTCCCAGGTAGGTCATTACTTAAATTTGACATTTACGTTTTGGAAAGCTTTACTCTTCTTTTAGCTCATCTGTGAAACTTCCTTATTATGCTTTCATAAGGCATTATGGGGCATTAATATATGGAGATTGGTTAATATTGTACTGTCAATGTGCAACTTATGCTTAAAACAAAGATAACTTCTGATTGAAATTATGTTTGAAAAGACCAATACAGGAATGATTGGCTGTGAGTTCTATAACTTTTACCCACTCATGGAATAAAGCAGCAGTCCCCAACCTTTCTGGCACCAGGGACCGGTTTCGTGGAAGACAATTTTTCCACGGACGTGGGTTGGGGGTGATGGTTCAGGCAGTAATGGGAGCGATGGGGAGCGATGGGGTGTGGAAGTAAAGGGTAGAGAAGGGAATCGATGTTTCCTTTGATCTTCTCATTGCTGAGGAATATGCTAAGTACTTATATACACTTACATTAAGTTTGAAATAATCCTTCAACTTTTATATTATTAGAAACATTTTGCTGATATGTAACCTGAGAGTGTGAGAATATTTGAGTTCCCCAAGATCAAGTTGATACTCAGACGATTAATCCACAGATATGTATTGAATACCTACTAAAGGCACAGTTATTCTAGAGAGGTGATGCAGATTACATTTGTAATTGTCATGATTTACTAGGTGAGAAAAACCCACCAATGAGAATACCAGAATTGTTATTAAGAGTGAATAGTGTGTTTGGATCCTTGGCTCACTAGAGCTATCTTTTAAAATGACTTCATTTTGCAAGTATAGACATGAAGTTAATATTGCATTTTGCAAGCATCCTCCATAAGGAGTAGCCTGGAAGGGGCTTCCACTTATAGAAACAATGAGACCAAATACCTGTTATGAACTCTAATGTCATCAGTGACAAAGTGCTAGAGGTTTAAAAGTCCTCAGTCCAGCCTACCTCAGCCCTTTGGTGGTGCTTCATGTCCTAAAAGCTTTGCCTTGTGCATACCTAATTATTACCTTATCCTCACTATAAGAGGGTCTGGCAAGCTTTAGTCTGTAGCTCCTTAGTTTTGATTAATTCAATAATGTTTTATTGTGAAAAAATAGTAGAGATAAATCACTTTTTTCTATGGAGTATTTCCCACTTCAGTTAGTTGCTGGGTAAAGTTTAACTTTCATATAACTATAGTATTCATGCCATTAAGTTTCCATTGTCTGTCCTCTGCCTTAACAGTCCCTCTACTTAGAACATTCCTCCAGATCATCATATTTGGACTCCTTATCAGCATCCATACTCAATGAATGGACTCAAATGAAATTTTCTCAAAGAGTCCTTTGCAACCATCAAATCTCCATAAACTTCCCCACCACTGACCCTGCCTTTCACTCTGCCTTCACTGCCTGATCACTCCCTAATCCATTACAATGTGTTTCCTTCATGCACTCATCATTATCTGAAATCATTTATTTGTACATTGGTTTACTTGTTTGATACATGTTAGAATATTAACCCACTGTTCCTGCCACACACACACACACACACACACACACACACAGAGGAAGGTGTTTGCTTCCTTCGCCGTGGCACACTTAAGAATGTCACTTATTTTGAATGAGACATAACACATTTATATTTCTTACTTGAATACATAGTTCTCATAATGCCATTCTCCTTAGCAGGGGCATAGAAAACCTTTCTTTTCCTTCCTATCTTCAACCAAGTCTCATCATTCACCCCATGGCTTAAACATACTACTATACTTTAGAGTTTGCTGAATATGCTACACTCTTCCATTCTCCATCAGGATTTCTATTTTCTTTGCCTCCACAAAGAATACCAAAAAATAGAGAGAAAAGTCACAGAGTGGATTGGATTGCTAGACCTTGTGACACCCCCTGATTACTTTGCTTCTTTTATCTTCTTTTTATTGCTAAATTTTCTCTCCAGATTTCCTTGCCCATTTTTTTAGTAAGAGTTCAACTGTGCCTTGTACAAATCAGTAATTTAAATATAAATATATTCTTAGTAACTAGTTCTAATAAAAAGGTGAGATACTTGGCTCACATTAACAAACTTAAGCATTTTCTTTTTAAATTTAGCATGGCTGCTTCCTTAATTTCTCTTTCTGATAGTTTATTCTTAGTGTATAGAAAGCAATATGCAGATTTCTGTGTATTAATTTTGTATTCTGCAACTTTACCAAATTCACTTATGAGCTCTAGTAGTTTTGTGGTGGCACCTTTAGTGTTTTCTATGTAAAGTATCATGTCATCTGCAAATAGTGACAGTTTTACTTTTGCTTTCCAATTTTCATGGCTTTTATTTCTTTTTCTTGTCTAACTGGACTTCTAATATTATGTTGAATAACAGTGGTGAGACTGGGCATCCTTGTCTTGTTCCTGATCTTAGAAGAAATGCTTTCAGCTCTTCACTGTTAAGTATGATGTTAGCTGTGGGCTTATCATATATGGTCTTTATTATGTTGAGACATATTTCCACTATTCCAACTTTCTGGAGAGGTTTTTTTTTATAAATAGATGTTGAATTTTGTCAAAACCTTTTTCTGCGTCTATTGAGATGATCATATGATTTTTATCTTTAATTTGTTAATGTGGTGTATCACACTAATTGATTTGTAGATATTGAACCATCCTTGCATTCCTGAGATAGAGCCCACTTGATTATGGTGTATGATCCTTTTAATGTATTGTTGGATTGGTTTGCTAATATTTTGTTCAGGATTTTTGTATCTATGTTCATCAGTGATTTTGGCCTGTAATTTTCTTTTTCTGTGATATCTTTGCCTTCTTTTACTATCATGGTGATGCTGCCCACACAGAGTTCAAAAGAGTTCCTTCCTCTGCAATTTTTAGAATAGTTTGAAATGGATAGGTTTTAACTCTTCTCTAAATGTTTGGTAGAATTCACCTTTGAAGCCATCTGGTCCTGCACTTTGTTCATTGAACATTTTTTTTTTTACCTACTATTTCAACTTCATTACTGGTAATTGGTCTGTCCATATTTTCTATTTCTTCCTGGTTCAGTCTTGAGAAGTTGTACATTTCTAGGAATTTGTCCATTTCTTCTAGGTTATCCATTTTATTGGCGTATAGTTTTTCATAGTAAGCTTTTATGACACTTTGTATTTCTGTGTTGTTGTTTGTAGTTTCTCCTTATTCATTTCTGATTTAATTGATTTAGGCCTTCTCTCTTTTTATCTTGATGAGTCTGGCTAAAGGTTTATTTATTTAAAGATAAATTTTATTTATCTTTTGAAGAACCAGCTCATAGTTTCATTGATCGTCTCTATTTTTTTTTTTGTCAGTCTCTATTTCACTTATTTATGCTCTGATTTTTATGTTTTCTTTTCTTTTACTAACTTTGAGTTTTGTTTGTTCTTCTTTTCCTAGTTCTTTTAGTTGTAAGGTTAGGTTGTTTATTTGAGACTTTTTTGTTTTTTTTCTGAGGCAAGCTTTATGGTAACTAATTAAACTTGAAAGCTTTTGTACAGCAAAGGAAACCATTGAAGAAATGAAAAGACAACTTACTAAATAAGGAAAATATTTCTAAATGATATGATCCATAAGGGGTTAGTATCCAAAATATATAAACAGCTCATACAACTCAGTATCAAAAAACAAACAACCTGATTAAAAAATGAGTACAAGACCTGAACAGACATTTGCCAAAGAAGGCATACAGATGGCCAACAGGCACATGAAAAGATGGTCAACATTGTTAATCATCAGAGAAATGCAAATCAAAACCACGACATATCACGTCACATCTGTAAGAATGGCTATCATTAAAAAGACCACAAATAACAAATGTTGGTGAGAATGTGGAGAAAAGGGACCCTAGTAGATTTCCAGTAGGAATTTAAATTGGTGCAGCTACTTTTTAAAACAGTATGGAGGTTCCTCAGAAACCTAAAAATAGAATTACCACATGATCCAGCAATTCCACTGCTAGATATCTATCTGCAAAAAAAGAAAACACAAATTCAAAAAGATACATGCACTCAAGTGGTCATAGCAGCATTATTTACAATATATAACCAATATATGGATGCAACGTAAGTGTCCATCAATAGATGAACGGATAAATAATATGTGGTGTATATATACAATGGAATACTACTCAGCCGTAAAAAGGAATGAAATTTTGCAATTTGTAACAACCTGGATGGACTTGGAGGGTACTATGCGTATTGAAATGAATCAGACAAAGACAAATACTGTATGATATCTCCTATATGTGGAATGTAAAAAATAAAGCAAACTAGTGAATATAACAAAAAAGACTCACAGATATAGAGAAAAAACTAGTGGTTTCCAGTGGGGAGATGAAAGGTGGGAGGAGAAAGATGGTTTAAGGGATTATACATACTAACTACTATGTATAAAATAAATAAGCTACAACAATTTATTGTACATCACAGGGAATATAGCCAGTATTTTATAATAACTGTAAATGGAGTTTAATCTTTAAAAATTGTGAATCACTATTTTGTACACTTGAAACTTATATAATATTGTAAATCAACTATAACTCAATAAATAAATAAATGAATAAAATGAGCATTATTTTCTGAATGTAGTCATTTAGAAATAGCTTGTGTACCTTTAAACCATAAATGGAAAACTTATTACAGCTGTAAAGCACAATATAAGTTAGTTTCAACACAAGTATGAGTGTTTAAATTTAGGCAATGATTAGGAAAGATGAGAGGTGTTAGACCTGAAACATTAATAAACTGTGTTGATTACAGTAGCATTTACAATTTTGCTCTCAAATATAATTATATGTTTTATATGATTATATATAATATATATATTATATATAATATACATATGTTAGATATAACAGATAATCAATTTTATTCAATTAAATATATATTTAATTTGATATATATTTAATTTAATTTTACTTTATTTTATTTTTGCTTAGTATAGGACCTTTAGAACCTGCAGTTAGATTCTAATGCCTATGAAATTCAGATACAACAGGGTTTTTACTTTCAGATGCATGGGTCGTCCTTCAAGGGACTCTGTAAACTCATTCTTAACTATGTGCACTCTTCAATAAGTCACTCTCTATTGATTTATACCAAGTTTGATTTGTCTTTTTTAAATTAAATTCTAGTGTTATGATTTACCTATAATTTCACAAAGAAAGCTAGTAAGCTTGTTTAGATAACTTTATTGAAGTATAATTTGTTATGAAGTCAGGATTTGATAGAAAAAATGAAAGATCTTAGATTTTATTATTTTTTTTAAAATTAAATTAATGGTAAATATTTAAAATAACCTTTATTTGTGAGTCAATGAATGTTCATGATTTTCCAGTGGAGATATTATAATGATATTATTGCTTTCTTAAAAAAAAGTTATATAAATCTTTTATGATGCTATGCATTTATAGAATTTGAGAGAGAGATGAATGAGCATATTTAAGTAGGCTGAATTATTTTTATATTTCTAGTTAATGACATAATCAATATTTAAATTTTAATTATCAATTTGAAAAGATAACTGTATCAAATTTTATTACATTTTCAATATAATTACTACTTTTCTCAGAGAATAATATGAAGTATATTATCATTTATCTTTCACACACATATGAAGTATATTGTCATTTATCTTTCACACACATTTATCTTAATGTTCTTGGAAGTGAAACAATTAATATAGAAAATGCAGACTTCAGTTCATGGGATAGGAGCACTGTAGTGAAAATAGAGTACTATGACATTTCCTATTATTATAAAGAAATATACATATTAAAATTAAAGTAATTATCACAGTCAGGAACAACAAAGCTGAGGACATTTTTGGCTAATTATGGGTCAGTGCATAATCAAATGTGTTAATTTTATCCATTTAAAATACAAATTTTCATGTGTAATGTGTGTGTATTAGTGTATTTGATTTATAATGTATAAATATATTTTTATTAATTAGCAATCTAATATTTGAAGAGCTTTATTTTTATATTTAAGGCATTCAAATTACACAAAAATGCTTTGGAATCATAAGCCCTTAGATACTATATATTTGGGCAACTGCAACACCTTCTGAAAAGATAAATAACAATGCAAACAATATACTTCATAAGTAAGGCAAAATATTATATATAAAGGTCAATCTACTTTTAGAAAGGAGGTGCTGTGCTATTAGAAGAGGTTACTGTTAGTTTGGCTAGTGTGAAAAACTTCATGATAGAGGATTTTTAATGGGTATAGAAAATTGATATCAGGAGGCAGAATATTGATGGATGAGTCTTTCAAGAAAGAGTTGATGGAGATAGAAAAGGAAATAGAAATGGTTCATGGGACAGAGGGGATGTGAAATGACCAGAGAGGATTAATTGTGTATAGAATAGGGAGCTATATTTGAAAAACTAGTTTAGGAAAGATTGTAGGGAATTCTGAAGAGTTAAGTATTGGAATTGTATACTTTACCAATGGTGGATTAACAGGTTTTTAATCTTTGGAAGATTTCTTAGAGAGGAAGATTAGATATATGTCATTTTCAAAGTGTGTCTACAGATGGACCACCTGATAGAATTATCTGGGGTGTTTCTAAAAATGCATATTCAAGGTAGCTAAACCTCAGCCTTCTGATACAGTAAGTCTCAGTGGGATCCAAAACTGCATTTTTAGCAAGGTCTCCTATATCTTATTTCACAATGAAGTCCCAGAACCACTGGAAGAGAGACCATAGCCAGTGAAACTCTACTTTGAGGTTGCTAAAGCCTCAGTATCTAATGCCCCTCTCCAGGGCTTGTCTTCAAATGAAGAACATCTCAAACATTCTTTCAACAATACACCTACATAGTTGAAGATGAATGCTTTTTATGCTAAATCTGAAATTATCAGAAATTGTGATTCTCTCCCAATCTGTGTTCAGAGCCAAGGCCCTCAGAGAACATTACTTGTTACCTTTATTAAATTGCCATCATATTAATCAGGACTCTCTTGGTTGAATGAAATAGAATCCATAGAATATGCAAACTCAGCAATTCCATTTCTGTAACTATGATAGGGGAAAATTTACTTTTTTGTGAATGAGTTAAATTCACTTAGGATTTTGTTTTTAGGGTTTTTAAAATTTGCATTTTATGAAAAATTCAAGTCTAAAACAGCATTTAAGAAAAGAAATACAATTCCATACCTTTGTATAATGATGTTTGTTAATCTGTCAGACACATGAAATGTGTGTGAAGAGTAATGAAGGATTCAATTCTTTGTTCAAGTACCTGTAAATGTTTTTCCTTTACTCCTTCCCCTTTGAAAAATCAAATCAGCACTCCTTGGTGTTTCTTTAAAAGAGTTGAATACTTATGTCCACACAAAAACCTACACATAGATGTTTATAGTAACTTTATTTATAATTGCCCAAACTTGGAAGCAACCAAGATGTCCTTCAGTAGACGAATGGATTAATAAATTTTGGTGCATCCAGACAATGGAATATTATTCAACCCTAAAAAGATTAAAGAGCTATCAAGCCATGAAAAGATGTTGAGAAGCTTTTAATACACATCATTAAGTGAAAGGAGCTAATCTGAAAAGCCTACATACTGTACAATTCCAACAATACATTGTAGAAAAGGTAAATCTATGGAGACAGTAAAAAGATCAGTGGTTGCCAAGGGTTGGGGGGGTGATGTTGTTTGGGAAGGGATGAATAGGTGGAGCATAGAGGATTATTAGGACAGTGAAAATACATTATATGATAGTATAATGATGGATAAATGTCATTATAGATTTGTCCAAACCCATAGAATGTACAACACCAAGAGTGAACCACAATGTAAGTTACGGACTTTGGTGATTGTGATGTGTCAATGCAGATTTATCAGTGGTTACAAATGTACCACTGTGGTGGGGAATGCTGATAATACGGAAGGCTATGCATGTGAGGGGCAGGGGATATATGGGGAATTTTTGTACTTCCTCTTAATTTTAATGCAAACCTAAACTGCTCTAAAAACTAAAGTCTTAAACAGTTAAACCAACCATTCCCAGGTCTTCCATTTGCTAGGTGTTGGTATTCAATAGTCACAGTTTCTGTACCCTGTGACTGAAGAGTGTAAGGCTGTCGTGAGAGATGCCATGTGAAGTTAAGTGCTGAATTTTTCCTGTATAAATTGATTGCTAGGTAAAATCAGTTTTTATTGCTGCTGATATTTAAGACATAAACCCATCTGAACTGCTTTTATTCACAACACTCCTGACACCAAACACGTGCTTTCGTTTATACACCAACAACCAGTTTTCCAGCTCTCTGGATACCACTGGTTGTCCTGCCATTCAGTTCCATTCACTAACTACCCAGAGTTCGCATGGACCTCACAGATTAAGGGCTCATTTTACAAGACTGTCCCCACTTCAGATGTCAGTCACAAGCCTCATGTTGCCACCTGTAGTTCTGACTAACTGGCCATAAACTCAGAGGGTTCCTGCAGTCCCCTCCCCAGGTTTGATAATCTGCTAGAACAACTCATAGAACTTAGGAAAGTGCTGTACATACTGTTATGACTTACTCTTATGGTTTATTGTAAAGGATAAAACTCAGGAACAGCTAAATGGAAGAGATGCAGATGGCACGGTATGGGGGAAGTGGCATGGAGCTTCCATACCCTCTTCAGGTGTGCCACCCTTCTCCTGCCTGATGTGTTCATCAACCAGGAGCTCTCTGAACATCATCATTTAGAAGTTTTCATGGAGGTTTCATTATGTAGGCATAATTGATTAAATCATTAGTCATTGGTGATTGACTCAATTTCCAGCCTCCCCACTCCAGAGATTAGGAGCAGGGCTAAAAGTTCCAGTCCTCTAATCATGGTGACCAGAACCCATCCAGAAACTATCTGGGGCCTCCAGGTACCAGTCATCTCATTAGCATATAAAATATGATAATATAAAACTCAGCACTCTGGAGATTCCAGGAGTTTTAGGAGCAGTGTGCCAGGAACTGGGGACAAAGACCAAATATATATTTCTTATTGTATCACAATCCACTACTTACTTTTCTTTAAAAAGTGAAACAGTTACTGGTTTATCATGTGTTTAAAACTTTTTTGCTATGCTGTCACTAAATTGAAGGTAAAATTTTATGGTTTTTGCCTGGACTGTATATTTTCTGTCTCCCTTGCAATAGATGAAGATAGACAAGTAACATATTAGAAGACTTGAAAATATTCATGAAGCATCCACCTTTAGGCTTATCTGAAGTAGTCAGGGTTTTCTTAGTAGTATTCTACTTTTATATTATGTGCCCATTTTATGCCATGTTCTTTTGTTCTCTCTAAAGAAATGGAAGCATTCTACCTAGCAACTAAACTAGTCTCCCCTTTTTTTTAAATGAAGAATAATGTGCACTTATTTGATCTGCTTTGAAAAATAATAATTTAAATGGAGAGGCTAGTAATAAATATTTAACTAGGAATGGGTTAGGCACTTTTAAAAGCATATAATGCATGTAAGCCATATTGGTTAACATTAAAAAACTGACATTAAAAAATCATAAAGATATATATATATATGTATATATATATATATATATATATTTTTTTTTTTTTTTTTCGGTACACGGGCCTCTCACTGTTGTGACCTCTCCCGTTGCAGAGCACAGGCTCCGGACGCGCAGGCACAGTGGCCATGGCTCACAGGCCCAGCCGCTCCGCGGCATGTGGGATCTTCCCGGACCGGGACACGAACCCGTGTCCCCTGCATTGGCAGACGGACTATCAACCACTGCACCACTAGGGAAGCCCGCATAAAGACATATATTAATCATAATCCAAACATACCAGAATAAACATCAATGGATCTACCCCTCTATCAACTTTAACTCTTTCCTCAATATCCAAATTCTGTACAATGAATGTACTCTCAAGGGTCAAACAGACATTTATCCCATTTATATACGGGAAGATTATATGGCATTATTCTTTATGGTACCTGTTTAATAGAGGAATAAATTAAATAAATTAAGAAAATTAAAAGGCACTTTATTAGATCAATTCCATAAGGTTTAATTAGTAATTAGATAAACTATGGTATAAAGAATTTACACCAATTTAAGGAAAATACCTTTTTCTGTATCTTTGATTTATTTTTAATATCTCAAAATCTTGTAGAATATAAGCTAGAGGGAAAATATATCTGCATTCTGGGTTTTGATTATCAGTATTTTAAATTACAAATGCTTATACTAGAGCAAATTATATTATGGTAATTTTTTCCTTTAAAGGGGGAATATCAGTACTTGAAGAATAATTCAAGCTATTTATCATCATCTTTGAAAAAGTAAAATAACAATAAAGCCCATTTAGAAGATACATTAATCTCTGTTGTGACTCCAGAAACATGCTTTAAAAAGCATGTTCAGAAATTATTTGGAACATATCATTTCTATTCTCTAAGAATATATCTCTAATATTCTTTTTAAAAGTTAAGACATATAGGCTAATGCAATGCTAGAGGCTGATGCTTCAGGAAGTGACAAAGGCAAGTTTTGAAGACATGTCCTTCCTGGGGCCTTGAAAGAAAAGACTGAAAAATATCAGTAGAGGAGTAGTTAATTACAATGACAAAAACGATGTCTTCTTTTTGCACGCTGTTATGTTACGTCAGTGACAGAGCTGGGATTTGAACCCAGGTTTGTCTGAATCAACTCTCCACGTCTTTGACCGCAATACCTTGACATAGTGCTTAAGAAGGTTATCTGTTGAGCCAGATAACCTGGGTTCAAACCACTGCTCTATGTTAACAGCTGTATCATCTTGGGCATGTTAAGCCCCGTGTTTCAGTTTTTCAGCTCTAAATGGATATAATAATAATAACAGTGCTTACTTCATAAGGTGGTTATGAGGATTAAATGGATTTGAACATTTAAAACACTCATAATGGTCAATGGAACATAATCAGTGCTCAAGCAGTTTAGCAAGTGGAATAATGTACCTAGGGGTATGTTTGCTATCAATTTTAGAGTGTTTTCTGGGAATTTATATTGTTCACAGTTACATATTCCATTTTTTTAATAAATTAATTGCTACTTGAGTGCAAGTGCAAGTGGGTTTTTTCCAGTACTTCTGTACTTTTTGCCGTTTGAGAAACTAGAAAGTACAAGTTTCTGATTCAGAAACGAGTTTGTCTTTCTAGTTCTCAGAACAGGCCAAATTTGTTCTGCTCTGGGCCTTGGCACTTACTGTGGCTTTGTCAATAGTGTTCTCACTGGATTTTCATAAAATCAGCTCCATGTCATCCTTCAGGCCTCAGCTTCATAGCACCTCTTTAGCCTTCCCTGACAGTCCAATCTAATATTCTATCACCACCACAGCAACCCTGTCTCATCACTCTTTATCTCATTGCTATATTATTTTCTTCTATTATTTACCCCAAATCGCATTCTTTTTCATTCATTTGTTTCTTTGCTACTTGGTTATTATCTAATTTCCCTGCTTGAATGTAAGCTCCTTGGGAGCAGAGGTCGTGTCCTGGGGGTACCCTATTGGTTGCTGATTTTACTCCAGTGCTACTGACTTGTGAGGAGTATGGCAGTGCTCTTAATGGTCTTCTAGGTACTAGTTAGAAACACATACTCTCTGCTCTTTACTACTTACCTAAAACTTGGTTGAGAGGAAAAATATATTTTTGGAGGTCTCTGAATTGTTTGTAACTTTATCCATTCTTCTAGATATTCTTTGTTTTATTCAGAATTTTTAACCAGGTATCATCAAGCTGGGTATCTGGCATCATTTTGCTCCTGGTACAACTGCAGAATTACTTTTATTGAACTGTGTATACATTATGCCGTAGCCCACACTGAGGAATGTTGTAAGACATAGAGTTGTAAAACTTACCATTATTATTTTGGAAGTGGTATAATTGAGGATTTGACTTATGCCTTCAGTATCAGTTGACAAAAACAGAAACAACTTTAAGTAGTTAAAATAGAGGAGAGGGAATTTAAAGCAGGAGAGTGGTTATGTGGGTGATGGAAGCACTGAGCAACCAAATGAGAGAAGAGGAAAATGAGAAAATAGTGACAGACTAGCTACCATTGCTAAGCTGGAGGGACAAAGCGAGTAGGTGACATTCCTGAATTCAGGGGGTCAGGATTCCTGGAAGGAGGAAGCGCCACCTGAGCAGTGAGAGCCAGAGACACAGCACCTTCCAGAGGTTCATGTTAGAGAGGTTAGGGAAGAAATACCCTGGCTGCTCCCTTTCTGTCCCCCTCCAATCTCCAGTTAATAATTTCCATTGGCTGAAGCCAGATGGAAGTCAGCTGGTAGGGGACCCTGGGGGGAAGTGGCTTTCATATCAGCCCCTGCAGCATCAAGCAAAGGAGTAGAGAAGTGAGGAATAGAACTGAAGGCAAACTGGCCCAGGGCTGGTATACTACTCCATGAGGAAGTATAAGTGCAAATTGTACTAAGTCCACAGGATAGGAAATAGGCATGGCCCTTCATGGCAATTGAGTTGTTCATTTATAATGGGCACTAAAATATGACACCAATCATGATTCTCTCCTTGTGTTGGTTTCTAAAGAATGTAAAGTCAATTTTATGGCTCTCTTTTGGCAATGTGCACAGGGATCTTCTGGAATATAGTTTGAGTTGTACTTTACTCCCAGATTTATTTTTTAAATGTTATTAGTCACTTGACTAGGTGCTACGGCTACAGCTGTGGGTTAGTAACACATGTAGTCCTTGGTGGCAACGACTCTGAGAAAGTGGCTACTGTGATTCTTGGTGCCATTCATCCTGACCAATTTGTCCATTGCTCTTATAGTTAAGGCTGTTGAAGGGACAACGTCAGCCATTGTGACCTACTAACTGAGTTTGTCTTAAAATTCTGGATTTCTGACTCTAAAACTTATGCTCCTTCAACTATGCTGACATCTTAATACTCCTTTCAAAATTGTTTTTTCAATCCTTAGTTTATGTGTTACTTCATCTGAGAAAGTTATTGCCTTACCTCTATCATAGCATTTAGAACACTGTAATAGGGTATTCAGCTTGCTCCTTCTCTTTCTCTTAGATACTTTGAGGATAGGTGCACTGTTATTTATATCTTTATTTTCACCACCTTCCATAGTGTTTGACACATACAACATGATCAGTAGACACTTTGAATGAATGAATGAATAAGGGAATGAATGAGTAAATAAAAGGAGTACCTTGGTTAGGTCAATCCATTTTCCTTATTGATGAGGTAAATAGAATATTTAATACTTTTACAGTTGGCATTTAGGTAAAGATAGATATTACCAAAATTCAAAGTGACCCAAACCATTTGAAGAAGTGTAATGTCACGCAAAAAACTGAATTCAATTAAGACTAGTTATGGGCTGTAAACTTTGCAAAGCAACCAAGTCAGGAAACAGAAGATGGAAATTGCAAGTAAAACACAAGTGTGTCTATCTGTAAGTCGTAATGATATGCAAAATAAATGAGTCCATGGTACAATGTCCTATGATCAGGCATTAGGAACTTATATTTCCTTAACCAATTTTCTAAATCTGGCACATACCTCTTCTTTGGTGAAATTGTACACTGCTTTGAATAATGACCATCTAGATGAGTAATAAGACTCTTCATGAGAGTTAAATATACAGATAATAAATAGACTAAATCCACTCAGTGCATAAAAATTCCAAAGGACCGGGTCCCAGCAGCTCGGGCGGCGGGAGGAGCGGCAGCGGCCAGGCAGCCCAGGTTCGCGAAGGCTCTCGGCGCGCCGCGGCCCGCAGGCACCCGGCACGCGCCCGCCCTGCCGCGACGATGCCCAAGAGGAAGGTCAGCTCCGCCGAGGGGGCGGCGAAGGAGGAGCCCAAGAGGAGATCGGCGAGGTTGTCAGCTAAACCGGTTCCTGCAAAAGTGGAAACGAAGCCAAAAAAGGCGACAGGAAAGGATAAATCTTCCGACAAAAAAGTGCAAACAAAAGGGAAAAGGGGAGCAAAGGGAAAGCAGGCTGAAGTGGCTAACC
Organism: Delphinus delphis; assembly: GCF_949987515.2. Lineage (NCBI taxonomy): Eukaryota > Metazoa > Chordata > Mammalia > Artiodactyla > Delphinidae > Delphinus > Delphinus delphis. The sequence goes on along the minus strand of NC_082689.1, from coordinate 23,480,074 downwards.
AAGAGACTAAAGAAGACTTACCTGCAGAAAATGGAGAAACTAAAAATGAGGAGAGCCCAGCTTCTGACGAAGCAGGAGAGAAAGAAGCCAAGTCTGATTAATATCACACACCTGGTCCTATCAGTGGTCCCTGTTTCCCTTCTTGTACAATCCAGAGGAATATTTTTATCAACTATTTTGTAAATGCAAGTTTTTTAGTAGCTCTAGAAACATTTTTAAAAAGGAAGGAATCCCACCTCATCCCATTTTTTAAGTGTAAATGCTTTTTTTTAAGAGGTGAAATCATTTGCTGGTTGTTTATTTTTTGGTACAACCAGAAAATAGTGGGATATTGAATATGGGAGGCTTTGATTGTCTTGGGTGTCAGCTTAACATTCCACAGATGGAGGGTAGCTTTTATATCCTATAATACAAAGCATACTACATGGCAGTTTGGAGTCAGTTGCGCATTTAATGTCTTAAACACTTTAAATTACTTCTCTTCCCACGTTGTTTTTGGTAGAATTGTTTCCTAAAGCAAACCACTCACCCCTTGATCTTGGCTCTCCTGGGCAGAGTTTTGTGCACTCTGTAACATCTTTGGTCGTGGTAGTCCAGTTCTTCTAGTAACTGTTAATGTGCTGTGAACGATTGACAATTTGAGTATGTAGTGTATGTGATATTAAATTGTGAATTAGTGGGACTTACGATGTAACAGCATATCAATATTTGAAGGTATTGGTACTTGATATCCTGTGAAGGAAAATTTGCCCCCAAATTTTAAGCTGGAAAGTCACTGGAATAACTGTTCAGAAAAGAATCACAACTACATGATTTTTTAGGTTTTTGGTACGTATGTTGAGAATTGTGTACAAATTGAAATGTCTGTGTACTGATCCTCAAAACAACAAATAAAATCTCAATTATGAAAGAAAAAAAAAAATTCCAAAGGACCAGCTGTATTTTTAGGTGCACAGAAGTGTCATAATAGGTAGAATTTACTGTGTGCTTTACTAGACTCCTGGGAGAAATCAGGAGCCTGATTCAGCTCCTGGGGCTACTTGTAAAACTGGAAACATTTGCATCTTACGAAACACTCAGGATTTTCCTGACCTCACAAAAAATAGGCTGGAAACTTAGTTGCTGAGAAAACTTGATCTCATGATTGAACCATAACTAGATATTTACAAATTTGTGAAAAGTTGACTGTAGTAACACTGGGAAGTGAAATTTCAATCTAGTGTTAAAAGAGCACAGCCTTGTTCACTGGCTTTTTAAGCAATGCAGGACATATGAACATAGGTGAGGCAGTGCTAAGGTCTATATTATTCTCTCTGAATAGAATTGTGTAGACAAAGTATTACACTCTTAAAAATGCTGTAAGTTTTCCATGGTGACATTTCTGGATTGAGGGGGCAGAGAAATACTACTTTGGACTTTGGTGATTTAAAGACTGGCGGAGACTAGTGACAGTGATGTTGCTCTGTGAAATGCTAGCTGGGCCAGAGAGCTTGACTTCAAGGTAAAGATGGGCTATGCCTGGTAAAGAGCTTTAAGGTATTTATACTATGGGTACATTTACTTTGTGGAATGTTCCATTGGTATACTGTTTTTGTTTGTATGTCTGAGATCTCAGGACTGTTTTATCATTTAGCTCATTTGTCAATTTATTCATTCCTTCTCATTCTTCCAATAGTCAATTATTAAGTTCTTTTAATTTTTCAGTACTGAAAATAAAATGACAGGGTGCTGTAAGTGTTCATGGTGTGGTAAAGGAGGAAGACACCTAAAATAATACGTTGAAATTGCTAAAACAGTGCATAAAACTGCTTTGAGAGGAAAAAGGAGGAAATGATTAGTAGGGAATTTTAGAAGTAAAGGGAGACTTTGTTAGAAATGATTCTATTTGAGTACAGTCTTACATGATGAGTAGAATTCCTCCAGTTATTTAAAGAAAGCCTTGTAGGCGAGAAGAAATTATTACCGTGTGGTTTAGAAAAATAGTATTTCAGAGTTCAGATCCTCGGTAATTGGCGTTGAGAGCACTGAGTCACGTAGGCTGATTTTCATGTAAAGCACCTCTAACCCCATTGCAACCATCTCCCCAACCATGTGAAGAAGATCCTCTACGAAGCATGATCTTATATCACTTGCAATTCCTTCAATGGTATGGAAGCCTCTTATACTCTATCTTGTGTGACAATTAGGTCTGTACTGGTATTACACTAAATTTTAAGTCTCTGCATTACCTTTTCCCCAACTGTGTCTTGCACAGATGGTGCCTGATACATGGTGGTTTCCTGAGTACGACAGTCTGGCTGTAACTTCATAGGAAGTGCAGAGGATCGGAGTTGGGATACAAAGATCAATGGAATGTTTTTGTGTCCCTGTCAATGGTTACTTTGGTCTAAAAGGAGAAAAATTATCCCAATACATACTACTACTACTACTACTACTACTACTTAGTGTGTTATGCAGTCTTATACTTGTCAAAGCACATGGATTAATATAGCAATCATTCTATAGCAAGATTTTCTAAACTTAAATTTGTAAACATTTGTTGATTTCAACTGTTGAACTAACTGGGCAAATTATACTTTCTTAGAAATGCAGAGCTTATATTGGCATCCAAAGATCTATGCAGTTTTAATACCTCTTTACTTACATTTTTATTTAAAAGAGACAAAATTAGTTCCAATGATATCAGTTGTTGCATTGAATTATTTAGTAAGTAAGTAGATTTAACCCATTTGAGTTTTACAGCATTGTATTGGAAAAGGAGGAAAACATAGATGTATATATTTTAGTTTCTAGATTCTTTTTTCTAGAAGAGAGAATAGTCTTTTTTTTTTTTTTGGTACCTGTGTCTTATGTAGGAGAATTTCATAAATTATTTTATTAATTCTAGTGGTTTATGGGAACATCTTAGATTATCTAGGTTTAAAATCATGTTAGCAAAGAAAGTTTTGTATTATTTAATTTTCTTTTCTTATTGCTCAAAACTCCAATGTTAAATAATAATGTTGATATCACTATAAGCTTCCTGATTTTAATTAAAATAATTTTAAAGTTTTGTTTTTAAAGTGATATTTTCTGTTGATTATGGTAAATAATATTTATCATATTTAAGTTATTTTTGCTTATTCATATTTTACAAAGTTCATGTGATGACTGCATCTGTTAACATGAGTATTAATATCAATATTTTCCTGGGTGGTTAATTTTTTTTTGTTTAACTTTTCCTCCTCTTTTATCTGTTATGCTGGAAATTTATAAGGTTCTTTGTTTTGTGTTTTTTTGGTAACATTTGGAGTTCAGTAATTTAGCAAGAATATACCTAATGTTATGATTTTTCTCATTATTTATGCCTCCATTGCTGATCATTTTAATCTAGAGACTTCATTATTTTTGAGCAAGTGAGATTTTCTTTGTTTAGTTATTGCCTCCTACATGCATGCTTCCATTGATTTGCAAATCATATGCTTCCATAGCAGGAGGGTAGCTGAATATAGTGGAATAGACTGTTACAAAGCAGTACAATAAATAAACTACAATGGTTTGGTGATTAATTTTATGTGTCAGTTTGTCTGGGCGAAAGGATGCCCAGATAGCTGGTAAAACATTATTTCTGAATTTTCTGAGGGTGTTTCTGGAAGAGATTATTATTTGAATTGGTAGACTAAGGAAAGAAGATTGCCTTTATCCATGTAGGTGGGCATCATCCAACCCAGTGAGGGCCTGAATAGAACAAAAACATTGGAAGAAGGATGAATTTGATCTCTCTGCTTGACAGGGATATCAATCCTTTCTTGCCTTCAGACATCAATGCTTCTGGTTCTTGGACCTTCAGAATTGGACAGGGACTTACACCATCAGTTCCCCTGGGTCTCAGACTTACCTTCTGTACTTGAATTCCACCACTGGCTTTCCTCATTCTCCAGCTTGTAGATGACAGATGGTCAGACTCCATGAGCCAATTACATGAGTCAATTCCTATAATAAATCTTCTCTTAAATATATCTTTCTATATTTTATTGGATCTGTCCTCTGGAGAACCCTGACTTAATACAAATGGTATACAATGGTATGAATGAATTCTAACAATATAAACCTGAGCAAATTAAACATAATACAGTTGAAATGAAAGTAAGTTTTTATTAATGATAAAGATGAGGTGAAACTATATGAAAATAAAAGAAAGGGAATGGCAAACACAAGCCTCAGAAGGAGCTTGGGAGAGGGGAGAGAGGGAATAGAATGAGGGAAGACCCATAAATAGATATAAATGATTGGTGAATCCTACTTTCTGCATTGTGTATGGTGGACTCTTAGTTGCTTATTATACTACTCAAAAAGGATGAATTCACAAATACAGAGGGCCATGTATGGACCAGTTATGAAAATGTTACATGCCACGGTCTATGAGTGATCACATTCTGTACACCATGGTGTGGAACAAAGAGTGCTATTTGTTTTTCTAGACTGTTATTTTTCTAGGGACCAGTTCTTTCTTCTCTGTTTTGAGCCCTTCTTAGGAGTAAGCTATTACTTTTCTCCTTTGTTCAGGACTCAAGGCTAGCTGCTGGCATAACATATATTGGGGTGATCCCTAGAGTGGTGAATGGTGCATTTGCTCTGCTCCTTTGGGTCTTTGATTTAGCAACAGGAAGATTTAGAGTTCCTGTTGAGGTCCCAGAAGGAAAACATCTCTGCTCACCAGTCTCCTTGTAGAGCCCTAGACTTAGTTGTGTAGAGAACCTTGTAGCTCTTCTTCCAAGCTCTGAAGGCCAGCCAGACTAGAAACATCAATGAAACATATGGCACTGTTCCCCAACTCTGAGGATCTGTTTCAGCCTAATCTAAACCATCAGTCTTTTCATCCCCAGGCCCCAGGCTCTATCTGCCTGACCAGATATAAGTCATGTCCCAAGGATCTTCATCAGGACCAAAGGAGACTTGAAGGCTCAGCTGCCTCCTGTAATTAATTCCTCCCTTTTGGCCACAGCAGCCTCTTGGCTTATAGAAGGTAGACGTGTTGGACTTGAGAATGAAGGGGAGCCAGGAGATTTAAAAATTGCTATTTACCCAGAAATGTCTAACCTCTGAAATAATTTCTTTAGCTTGGCTACTGTTTTTATTTTCATAGGATTACCAGCTCAGAATTTCAGAAATTTTCTACTTTACCTCTCTATCTATCCATTCACTCATTCATTAATCATTTGTATTCTCCTTCATTTGATAGACTTGAATATTTTTCAATTTAGACTTTGCAAAATAAAGGAAAGAAAAATCTCCAAGAATAGCAAGTAAAGTTTTAACATTTATAGCTGGCAGAGCAAGTTTCAGAATAATCTAACTTTGTGAATGATTACAAAGGGTGTTAATTAAGTAGCAGATATTTTATCACCTATGTCTGTTTGAAAAAAAGTGTAGCACAGATGTAGAAAGCTTAAGTACATCTATAGTTTGTATAACAAAACTCTATATTCATTGGATTCCATCTGCCACACTAACCTCAAACCACACTTAGTGGCAGCCAATTAACACCTTGATTGAGCTATAGACCACCTGCAGCTTCAGCAATGTAATGAATTCACTCACTCTCACATAAAAACTCATTGTAATGTCTAGATTAAAGCAGCATAGTGAAAAGGGGAAAAATTTCACACTTCAGTTTTGGCATGTAACAGGTGCACGCACACACACACAGAGGCATGCACGGTAGTTGTCTCATCTCTGCTTCTCTCTTCATTTCTTCATTCTCTCAGTCATAGGATATTTGGTCAAAGGCCTTGCAGGCTCATAAACACACAAACTGCAATCAGAAAAGAAATTATATCCTATTCCCTCAACTCAAATTTAAAAAATCTCAGGCGAGTACTCAGATTTGCCTAGCTCAGGTCAGATGCTGTTCTGAACAGGACTGGGTACCCCAGTTGATCCAGTTGAGGTTAGTTGCCTAATCCTGTGGCCACAAGAACAAGAGTCCATCATAACCACATGAGAGGAACAGATGAATAAAGTATTTTGGGGGTTGGAAAGAAAATAACCTAAATGAAAATGTAGGACAATTGACGCATGTATGTGTTGTTAGATATACAATATAAATTCCTTATTGTCACGTTTTAAAATAAAATCTGCATTGCTCACTTATAAATTGTAAAGTAAATTTTCCTTTCATACTAGGAACAAAATCACAGACAACTAAGGTACCAGTTAAATTATTTTTAAGCAGAAAAATGATGTTTTGAACAGTGAGTTTCATGACACCTTACCTAATAGCAACTTGCAGAATTGATCAGAGAAGAGTGAGCTAGAAAAATAAGACACTATCACTATTGTGGTTATCCGGATGCAATGTTATAAAGGGAGTAGAGTTAGAGGATGAGGATAGTTTTGTGTTTCTACAGGAAGTTTCACAATGAGGGGGTAGAGACTAGTCTATTCATTCTGCCTCATTGGTTGCAATAGTTATGAATGGATTTTTTTTTCTCAACTCATCATGAAAAATCATGCAGAATTCTGGAAGATGAGAAAAATAAAAGCAGCAAAATAAACTAGGGTAAAATAGATTTGATTTTGCACAGCTCATTTTATTAAGAAGATCATTGCAGAGTTTGTTATTCATCCAATTATTCAGGACTCAACATCAGAGAACATTCTTAATAAAAGGGCCCAAACACTGTCATGACGTTAAGTATGATCATTCCATACCGATCCATCTGTAAAAAGGAAGAAAAGGAAGTTCCTGACTTTTATTATATTCTATTCTCAAGGAGAAGAAAGGCAGTTTTTAATTTATTTCAAGTCTAATAAAAATTAGCTTAAAAATCTTTTACTTACCATGAAATTGTGTTTGGATAAATGTAAAAGACCAATAAATATTCCCTGAAAGGTAATGGAATAAAGAATTTGTAACAGAGGTTTGACTGTGTGCAATTTGTGGAGCTGATTAATCTCTATTAGTTGGGAAGGGAAGATGGATGTAAACTGAGGGAGAGCAAAGACAAGATGGAACCCATGGGCAGGTGTTGGAACCCATAAGAATGGACTGAACATGTGTTCGTTCTCATTGCCCCCAGCCTTGATGTTATAGATGTCCTGCAAGAGAAGCTGGCACCGTTTGTCTCAGAGCTAAACACACACCTGGCTCAGAAATTGGAGGAGAATCCTAGGGAAGGTGGATCAATTTTGTGCTTGGGGGCTATTCATGCCAAAGAGATGAGCAGACAGATCGATGATAATGTGTATGAGCTACAAAAGCACCTGGGGCCCTGCCCTGACATACTGAGGGTAACAATTCATATGTCTACTGCTTTACTTCTGTCCTCAAAATCTTATGGGAAAAAATACCTCTTGCAGTCTGTCTTAACTGGAAATACACAGAGAAGGGAATTCTGGGAAACATAGTTCAACCTGGCCCAGTTGACACATTATAAAGTCACTACAGTTTACTGTTTTCAACCTGAACGCTTAGGTTGAAAACAGTAAACTGTTTTTAGCCATATTTAATCTATAGGTAAACAAAGTCATGCTTTTGTTTAATACGAAAATATAACAATTATCTTGCCTTATAAACAAATATACACTCATTTTTTTCTCACAAGCAGCATGCAAAGTTCCATTTTTAAAAAGTGTCTTTTCTTCTTTTTGCTGATTCACACTCCCCCCCTTTGATATCCTATAACTTAAATAGTGAGACATATTTTGTTAACTATTAACACATTGTATGTTACATGATAGGTGAGTGGGAAGCGGATAAAACAGTATTTGTCATATTTGCTTTAAATACATATATATGTATTTAAGCATGCATGCACATACATGACATTCATTTGTATCAAAATAAGGAAGGAAAACTCAACAATTATAGCCTTAATTTCTGCAGTTTGTCATGTGATTGCTCTTGAGAGAATTTAGGAGTTCGGTGTCCCAATTTTATCTAAGTTTGCCAATATGTTCTCATCCTAATTTTCAGGGTCCCATTCCTTTCCAAGTGCCCTAATTTTATCAAAAATGATCATGTGAGTTTGGGAAATCAATTTTCATTGTAATTCAGCCATTGTGATTAGGTTTTGGGTTTGGTTTCAGATCTATCAGACCTGAGGTTACAGGTGATAAGGACTTCTTTTAGGGTAGGCTTGAAAGTTATTAGGCCCCTTATGTGGACTTCAGCTAGGAATGTAAAGCCCTGAAATCATTTCCTTTGATATTTACCAAGTACTGTATCAATTAGATCAGAATCGCTCAAAAGTTGCATGTGCCTGCACATTTGTTACAATTTGTTACAAGGATTTGACCATATGCATTATGGAAGCTGGTTACAACAGCCTGTGTAAGCCTATTGATTTTGCATCTGATGCTGGAGCTTGAAGTGTGTAGGGCAGGCAGTTAGGAAAGAAAAAGAAGAAGGGTATAAAATGAGAGAGACCAAAGGCAAGCTGAAACCCACACGTGTGAGCTGGAGCCCATGAGGACAGTCTGGAGCATGTGTCAGTTCTCACTCTCCCCAACCCACAGGAGAAACTGGTACTTCCTTCTTGAAGGTAAGCAGAAACGTGTCCCAAGGATTTGAGATGCTGAAGGAAGATCCAGGGGATGGTGGAGAAGTCATAGGCCCAGCTGCTGCCCCATGCCAATCAGTGGAGTCAGCAGATGAATGACAACAGGTATGAGCTACAGAAGCACCTCCTGAGTCTGCCTCAGCCTCCTCCTGAGCATAAGAAATATGGCTGCTGCTTCACCTGTTTGCTCCGAATCACAAGTCAAAATTGTCTCTTGTGGCCCACCCTAATCTGAAACAGAGAGGGAAGGAAATTCCAGAAAATGTAATGTAATTTAAGCAAGTCCACACATTACTAAGCCACCACAAGGTATCTTTAGGCTGTCTCTATATTGTTTGTGTACTGTGTATATAAAATTAATTAATATTTCTACGTTTGGTTTAGAAAATTAATTTTTATCAAGATTAATTTCTTATCAGGTCAAACATGTAGAAATACAAGTAAGTTTTGGGACAAATGCTTGTCATTGGCTGTTTGAAATATTAAACCTATGACTTTAATCACATTTCATCATTGCTCTAAGCTCTTCAATTGGCATTTGAGTTTCCTTCCTCTTCCCTATTTTATCACACCCTCCCTCTATACACAGATAGTAATTACTTTTGAAGATATAATTCAATTTAGATAATTTGTGGTAATATTTAAATTTTTCATTCTACTTTACACAGACCAATCCTTTTTTATGATTTTAAGCCTTAAGCATAGCCTTGGTGTTTTATGAATTGCTGTTTATTGAGCAAAACATACCTTTAAGAAGAAAATGTACATAGTGGCAAATTCTAAGATTTATCCATCTGTCAAAGTTACACAAAAAAAAAAAGTACAGTAACTTTGTACTCCAAAATAGACCCAATTTCTCAAATTGGCAACCAGTGAATTGTTTTTCTTTCTTTGGAGAAAATAAAAGATAACCCCTTCTAATTTCTGTCATATAAAGTGTATTCTCTATGTTTTCCATTAATTTCCTTGATATATTCTATAAATAAAATATACAGTTCTAATGTAGTTACCACTTCTTTTCCATGCAATAATTAAATGTGTACTTGATATTAAAATATACTAAAGTCTTACTTAAATGAATCTTACATTTTTATAATATTCATTTTAATAGACCTCCTTGATAATTTGAAACGGGATGTGAGAAAAATGAAATTTCTCATTTTGTAAATATAGAAATTAGTATACTTCACAGTAGATAATGGAAGTTTTTTTTCATTTTTTAATTTAAGTACAGTTGATGTACATTATTACCTAAGTTACAGGTGTACAACATGTTGATTCACAATTTTTAAAGGTTATATTTCATTTATTGTTACTATAAAGTACTGGCTATATTCCCTGTGTTGTATGATATATTCTTGTAGCTTATTTATTTTGTATGTAATAGTTCTTACTTTTTTAATCCCCTACCGCCATCTTGCCCCTCCCCCTTCCCTCTCCCCACTTACCACTAGTTTGTTCTCTATCTGTGAGTCTGTTTCTTTTTTTGTTATAGATACTAGTTTGTTTACGTTTTTAGATTCCACATATAAGTGATAATGTACATTATTTGTCTGTTGCTGTCTGACTTATTTTGCTTAGCACAAGTCCATCCACGTTATTGCAAATGGCAAATTTTCATTCTTTTTTTATGGCTGAGTAGTATTTCATGTATATAGATAGATATCTATATCTATATCATCTATCTATCTATATCTATATATTTAGATATATATCTTCTATATCCGTTTTTCTGTTAATGTACACTTAGGTTGTTTCCATGTCTTGGCAATTGTAAATAATGCTGCTGTGAACACTAGGATGCATGTATCTTTTTGAATTAGTGTTTTTGTTTTTTTTGGATATATACTTAAGAACGGAATTGCTGGGTCATATGGTAGTTCTATTTTTAGTTTTTTGAGAAACCTCTATACTGTTTTACACAGGGGCTGCACCAATTTACATTCCCACCAAAAGTGTACAAGGAGGGTTTCCTTTTCTCCACGTCCTTGCCAACATTTGTTATTTGTGTTCCTTTTGGTGATAACTGATAATGGCAGATTTGTAGTTAAATTAGAAAGTCTGCTTCATATTCTATGCATATCTGTGATAATCAATATTAAGTCAACAACTTGAGTAATATAAACCTCCAAAATTGATTTAATCCATATATTCACTTATTCAGATATCACTAGCCTGAATCTTAAATTATGCAGAACCTAACAAAAACTCAGTATGTCAATATAAAGGACTCTGAATGTCTAAATAACATATTTCAAAACCCACTGAATAATAAAACCCATTGAATCATTCTCAAGAGAATCACTCAGATAACCTGCAAATCTAATGGACACTTACATGTCTGTTTTTCTAATGTGAGCAAATTAGAAGTTACAATGTAAAGACAGAGGAGGCTTTAAAAACAAATCTTCTTATAAGTGGCACCACTATATTTATTATATTATATTTGATGAAGGGCAAAAAAAAAAGAGTAACAAAATCATTGAAAATAAGAACTTTAACAGTTATGGGTAATTTAGTTTAAACAGAAAATAAACAAGGACGCAGGGAATGAAAGTGAGGAGCATAGTAGACTAAAATATTTAATGGTCATAGTGTCATTACAAAACATAGAGTCATTACAAAACACACAATGAACATGAAATTCTGATTTAAAAAACCTTGAATGACAGATGAATGGATAAATAAGACAGATAATACATATACAATGAAATATTACTCAGCCATTGAAAAGAATGAAATAATGCCATTTACAGCAACATGGATGGACCTGGAGATTATCATCCTACGTGAAGTAAGTCAGACAGAGAAAGGCAAATATCATATGATATTGCTTATATATGGAATGTAAAAAAAAAATGATACAAATGAACTTACTTACAAAGCAGAAATAGACCCACAGACATGGAAAGCAAACTTATGGTTACCAGGAGGGAAGGGGGAGGGGGAGGGATAGATTAGGAGTTTGGGATTGACATGTACAAACTGTTTTATAATAATTTTAATATGCTAAATAGGTGAAAAGCTACATAAATTTACCATAGAACTAGAGCTTTAAAACATCAAATGGAAATACTATAACTAAAAATAATAATAACTGAAATTAAAAATTCAATAGATTAGTTTAAGAGAAAATTGGATGAAGCAAAAGGAAAGCTAAATGAACTGGGACAGAGGTCAACAGAAAAAATTCAGACTAAAGCACAATGATTAAAAATGATAGATAGTACCCCTTTCTAAATAAGAGAATATAAGACATCTAGGGCATATGTGGAAGGTCTAACATATGTGCAATTGGAGCTCCCAAGAAGAGAAGAAATAAAAAATGAGGCAGAAACAGGACTTGAAGATTCCAACACCAGAGAGTCCAAAACTGGCAAAATACATTTAACATAACAATATATAATAAAGACAGTAATGTTATATAACATCATACAATAAAGGTTATATGTAGCATACAGTATGAATGTAATATATAATGTACATTACATGTTATATGTGTGTATATATGTATATATATGTACACACATATCTATATCTATTGCTGTCACACACAAATATATATATATATGTACGTATATGTATGTATTCCTGTCAGCATAATGCAGACACATGTTCCTGATGTCATCTATAACTATATAAAATGTATTGTTGTTGAAAGGATGAGATAAGATCTGAGTTCATAATCCAGATCCATGATTTCCCAGATGTATTATTTTACTTCATTTATTTATATTCTCTAGTCCTAAACATTTTAGTATTTTAAGGAATACCTTGTCTAATGTAATACAATGTAATGTAATATAATATATAATGATCCCAAAGTTTGGTTGATACACAGAAAATAATAAATATAATAATGAGCACAGAAATAATTACTATTGCTTGAAACTGTTCAGGTTGGATATCAGAGGCAAGAAGAAAAATAAAATGGTTTATCTTGAAACCTTGGTCTCTAGCTCTAGAATATATATACCTAAAACCAAAACAAACATTAGCTGCTCAGACTGCAATATCTGCATTCAAAGTACTCCACAATTGTACCTAGTAATGCTGGGTGCAAACTAGCTTCATGTGTGTGTAACTCAGTGCTATGCGGGCGTGGTATGGGATGCTGTTGGGATTTAGGACAGCGGCTACACTTTCAGGGTCAGTAACTTAAAGTGGGGCTTTGGGATGATGGTAACATTCTGTTTCCTTGATCCAGACCTGGGGCTGGCACATCAGTCTTTTCAATTTTGGAATGAGTCTTACCTCAAAATCAATTTCTTATTGACTCCCCTTTGTTGACTAAATCCCATCAGCCGCTTCAGGAAAGTATACATTAAATTAACATTTAAGTGCACCTAATATTTACAAATGTGAAATAAGTGGAAAGAACTTTGATCTGAGCCAAGTTCCAATTTCACAAATGAAAAAGAAATTGATTTAGTTAATGTTAGTTTTATGTTAATAAATACAAAAACCACTAGTTTGAGGCTCTTCTGGAATCTCCTGGGCATCTCTGTAAACTATTTCTGGTAGTTTTTGAAATGAAATGTGGTTATGAGGCAGTATTTTGGTCTGTGTAATCCTTTATTTCTATTTGCTAGTCATCTTCATTCCAGATAAAATATGTTGGATGATTGTAAACTTTCTTTTCCATCCTAATATGCTACCATAGACTAAAGTGAATATATTTAGGAAAATACCCTTCTTTTAAAAGCATGTCCTGCTATTATTTTATGAAAATATTAATCGTTTTGGTCTATGCCATTTTTATTATGACTAGAATCACTTATTGGACAGATTTGCACAGTACTGTACCCCTATGATTGTGGGTCAGGCTTTGCAGTGTGTTTGTGTTCACCCGTGTTCATATATGACATTTTGATTTTGTTTGCCCAGAGGGCAAAGAAAGATCTGTGGCTTTACTCACTAACAGGAGAGCCTATGTGAATTACCCACAGGAGCTGGGGTTACAGTTCATTTACAACTAAGTAATACATTCTTTTTTTAACAATATAAATGTTCTATGATTTGAAGAATCTCAATACCTTATATGATTCAAAATTGACAGTTTAATTTCAGGAATTTGTATTTTTTTTTTTTTTATTTTTTTTTTATTTTTTTTAACATCTTTATTGGGGTATAATTGCTTTACAATGGTGTGTTAGTTTCTGCTTTATAACAAAGTGAATCAGTCATACATAAACATATGTTCCCATATGTCTTCCCTGTTGCGTCTCCCTCCCTCCCACCCTCCCTATCCCACCCCTCCAGGCTGTCACAAAGCACCGAGCCAATATCCCTGTGCCATGTGGCTGCTTCCCACTAGCTATCTACCTTACTGCGTTTGTTAGTGTGTATATGCCCATGACTCTTAGGAATTTGTATTTTAAATGTTATGTGTTAGACTCTATGACATAAATCACAGCAAGATCCTTTTTGACCCACCTCCTAGAGAAATGGAAATAAAACCAAAAATAAACAAATGGGACCTAATGAAACTTCAAAGCTTTTACACAGCAAAGGAAACCATAAACAAGACCAAAAGACAACCCTCAGAATGGGAGAAAATATTTGCAAATGAAGCAACTGACAAAGGATTAATCTCCAAAATTTACAAGCAGCTCATGCAGCTCAATATTAAAAATATAAACAACCCAATCCAAAAATGGGCAGAAGACCTAAATAGACATTTCTCCAAAGAAGATATACAGATTGCCAACAAACACGTGAAAGAATGCTCAACATCATTAATCATTAGAGAAATGCAAATCAAAACTACAATGAGATATCATCTCACACCAGTCAGAATGGCAATCATCAAAAAATCTACAAACAATACAATGCAATAAATGCTGAAGAGGGTGTGGAGAAAAGGGAACCCTCTTGCACTGTTGGTGGGAATGTAAATTGATACAGCCACTATGGAGAACAGTATGGAGGTTCTTTAAAAAACTAAAAATAGAACTACCATATGAACCAGCAATCCCACTACTGGGCATATACCCTGAGAAAATCATAATTCAAAAAGAGTCATGTACCAAAATGTTCTTTGCAGCTCTATTTACTATAGCCAGAACATGGAAGCAACCTAAGTGTCCATCAACAGATGAATGGATAAAGAAGATGTGGCACATATATACAATGGAATATTACTCCGCCATAAAAAGAAACGAAATTGAGTTATTTGTAGTGAGGTGGATGGACCTAGAGACTGTCATACAGAGTGAAGTAAGTCAGAGAGAGAAAAACAAATACCGTACGCTAACACATATATATGGAATCTAAAAAACAACCAAAAAAAAAATAGTCATGAAGAACCTAGGAGCAAGACGGGAATAAAGACGCAGACTTACTAGAGAATGGACTTGAGGATACGGGGAGGGAGAAGGGTAAGCTGGGACAAAGTGAGAGAGTGGCATGGACATATATACACTACCAAATGTAAAACAGATAGCTAGTGGGAAGCAGCCGAATAGCACAGGGAGATCAGCTCAGTGCTTTGTGAACACCTAGAGGGGTGGGATAGGGAGGGTGGGAGGGAGCGAGATGCAAGAGGGAAGAGATATGGGGATATATGTATATGTATAACTGATTCACTTTGTTATAAAGCAGAAACTAACACACATTGTAAAGCAATTATACTCCAATAAAGATGTTAAAAAAAATGTTATGCGTTAGAAAGAAGTTTGAATAGTCCATGGAAAATCTCTGAATTCTCAAAAAGTGTCTGTTCCATATAAAACAGAATAAGTAGCAGATGCTGTTTTAAATTAAATTTAAATAAGACCTTTCCCATACCTGTCTGGACTGTTTCCCACAGATCTTGACATCACTGGAGTGAAAATATTCTCCAACTCCTTCTTCATCATTTCATTGAAATTCCCTAGTACTTGACAGGATAAAATTCTTTCTTTTTGTTTCTTTAAATATTTTGATGACCTACGAAGTTTCTTTTATTTTTACCAAGGCTGAAACAGAGTTTTTTAGGTTTTCCATTTTTATATCATGTTTTCTCCATAGTAATACATTGACTCTATAAAGTGATAAGTACAGATACACTACTGAGTATATTATGTAACTAGTTGTATTTGTAAATATACACAAATATGTATTTTTAAAACAACATTTTAAAATCCTAACAATATTGAGGGTTTTTTTTAAAATTGTGAACTCTAGAATCATAGGTCAAAGATTCAAATATCAATTTAGCCTCTTATGAGTGGTAGACTTGATCAAGTTACTTAATTTCCCTCTTACTTAGTTCCCTTGTCTATAAGGCGGAGGATACAGTAATATTCACTTTATAGGGGGTTAAATGAGGTAACATATTTAAAATTTTAACACAGTGTCTGACACATAATAAGTGCTCATTGAAGATTAACTATATTGTTAATTTGCAGTGTTTTACAGTGATACTGCATATTTGACTATGTTATGTGACAGCTTTCAAAAATATATTTTCAGTAAACAGATATCACAATAGTCATGATAAGTTGAAGTAAAATAATAAATGTTGATCTCTTTATTTTTATAATTTTATGCAAGCTTGGTTGCTTTTACCAACTTTCAAAATCCTTTCAGCAGCATGTGCCTATAGAGTTATTACTTTCAGCATCTTGAAATCTCTTCCTCGGAAAAATCTTTACAGAAAGAAAGGCAATGATCATAGAAAATTTGCAATCCCAAATCTCTTAAAACCAAAGTTCCCCTTGCTAATGGTTTCCTATCATGATCTAATCTCTGTAAAGAGAGAAAAGATACAGACTTGTATTCATACTAGCTTCTCTATAAATATTTTAGAAGGAGAAAGAAGCAGAGGAAGGGTTGGTAGAGGTTTCAGTATTCAGTATTCTATTTCAGAGGTAGAGTTTCAAGAATGAGTCCTTTCACCCAATTTCTCCTATAATTTTTTTAGAAAAGAAAAAATGATAATACCTCGTGAATTAGCTACTCAAAATGCATTCACAATTTTTCCTCCTTTGTCTTTCATTACTTTACGGTGTGAAAAGCTTAAACTATTGATTTCCCAGGGTTTCTTATATCCCAGGGTTACTCCTGCAACACAATTTTGGGCATGAGGAGGGATTTTCTTCCTGTTTAAAAAGGCTTCAATTCATCAGGAGAAACTCTTTTGCCCTTCATCCCTCTCTTGGTGTAAAATCTTACGAGCCTGCTTCCCCAGTCTCAACTTGAGCCCTCTTGTCTCTCCGGACCACAGGGTACTGCTTTCACTTGCTTAAGACACACCCTGTGGGCAGAACATCCTCCTTAGTAATCCCCTCCTTTTAGTATCAGTTTGTTACTTTCTTCCTTATGAAACAGCACCCCGCCTTTTTCCCCAACTCCTCCAGTATAGATCAGGCTCCTTTTTTCATATATTTCTATGTAGTCTTCATCGTACTTTTATGTATGTAATGGAATACCTGGCTACAAGCCAGAAGGAGCAGGACCATCAGTCTTGTTTATCCCTGTGCCGTAAAGAGCCAACATCTAATGAGCCAAGCACTATGGGGTAAGCACTGTTCTAACCACTGTACATGTACTAACTTATGCTATGCTCATTGCAACATCCTGTTTTACAGGTAGGCAACTGAGGTAGAGAAAGGTTAGATAGTGGGTGGGTGGCAGAGTCTGAGTCAGATGCAAGTAGTTTTCTCCCGAGCCTCTGTGCTTGACCACTGTGATCCACTCCCTTTCTAGAAATGTGCTGAAGAGTGGAGCTAGGATATTTTATGTGAAAAAGAACACTAACAGCTACTCTGTTGTGTAATTAGAGCAAGTTTTAACTGATGTTTAAAACTTTTTCTGCACTATATTCATGCACTTTTCAATATAACTCGTCTGAATACATACTGATTTTATAATTTTCTTTTGCTACATCTCTTTGTTATGTTTGAAAGCAGTTGTTCTCAAGTATTAAGGTACTTGATGATGAGAAAGGCTACAAAAACCTTTAAAAAGTATATATTCTCCAGGCTGTCTCCCAGGTATTCTGATTCAGCAGTATTCAGGTGAGGGTCCAGTAAGCTTAAAGAAAATTCAACGGACTAACTGATAAAGTGGGTTCACTGATAAACATTTATATAAGAAGTACTGCATTAATGAATATGCTAAATGTAAACATATTTGTATTAATAATAATAATAATAATTCTATAATTATAAAGTTAGGATATTCACATTATAAAATTTTTAAAATATAGAACCCTTTCTTAAAACATCCCAATGGCCAGAGTTATTATCTTTATTTTTAGATTTCTTCTGGATGATACAACTATAAATGGTACCATAAGTACTAAAAACCAAAGTGAACTAATTAAGCCTCCTAGGAATTGATTTTTGATTCACAAAGCAACCTGCTGGGCTTTTTAAATACAGTTCAGCGCAATAAACAATGCCATTTCAAAATGAGACAGATGGATTTTTTTCCTATTCCAATAACAGCATATTACAGTTGGCTTTTTATCCATTACACTTATTTTATTGATGTGCTCTTGATTATATTTAACTATATGAATAAGCAAAATTAAACAAAACTAATTGTTTCTTGCTATTTATTTATGTGTTTGTGTTTTGCATTCATGCATGTACATAGGCATGTATGCATGCATGTAGGTCTGCATATATGTACTTATATATGTGTGTATGTAATTAGGTGGTCTTAGGTTCATAATGGTGTTTGGTCTCTGGTTGGTGTTTCACCGTGTGTCTATATAATATTAAACACCTATAAACACCTATATGATGGGCATATAGGTTACCTAGTTATGAAAATAAAAATTGGAAAATCTTTGTGGAATGCCTTGATAGACCTTAAATCAAAGTGTTTATAGATGTTAATAAATATTTCTCTTGGTTCTCAGTGAAATCATAGATTGTTTTCTCACTGAATAGAATTTTTTTCAGATTGGATAAAAACAAAATAAATATATATATTCTAATAATTATTGTGATATATCTTAATTAAGATTTACATTAAATTGGATAATCAAATTGACTCTAAATATTCGTCTGTCTCTAGCATGAATATAATTCTAGAAATAAATTAATTGGATTTCCCTATGATACCTCAATTTATTCTGTTTTAAATAGATTGATTAATATTTAATGTGCCCTAATATGTGAAAATAGGATATTCTAATTTCTTTTGAGTTAAAAACAATGGATTCTGAAAACCTAATGCCTAGTGTAGGTTTAAGGTTCTACTGCCACTTTAATCCAAAAATATTCTTCATAACTCAATTTTGTCTTATGTTTAAAAGGTCATTTTAGAAAGCAATGACATTTTAATGACAGTGTAATTATTTTTCTCTGAAGGCTAATGCTAATTAATTAAAATCTTCAAAATATTGTAGTTTGTGGGAAAATTTGTATTATTTATGTTCAGTCATCAATGAATAAAATATAGATAATAATTCCTGAATTAATCCACATTGTAATTACCCAAGAGAATTTGGTTTCCGTATGAAGATGTGTACCATCCTTCCTCCTCCTCCTCAAAGATGGTGCTATTGCTAGGAGAAACATTACTCTAGGTGCTTAGGTTCAATGGTGCTCAAATCAAATTACCTTTTCACTCGTCCACTTTACAGAATTGTGGGGTGGGCAGGAAGATAGACACCAATCATTACAAGATTAAATATAGACCTGAGATGTGAAGTATGAATAGCAGTTAACAAGTTGTAGGAATTATGAGGGGGAGATTAAGATCTCCCCAGACAAAAGAATTAGCCTACAAAAGACCTGAAAATCATGCAGAGAATGAGCCTTGAGCATTCTAGGAATTGAAAAAAAGACAGTATGGACTTTTTCAAGAAGCCAAATACCAAGTGGGAAAGGGATGAGAGATGAAATTGGAGTGGTTGACAGAGGCCACGCTATGCAGTTTCAAATACTATGTTAAGGATTTTGGTTACTATCTCAAGAGCGGAAAAAAAAAAAAAAAAGCTAGTTAGCAGTACAATTAAAATCTATGTACTATCTAATAGGAATATGATGATGGCAGATATGCTTACCCATATAACAAGTTCTAAATAAGGAGGCATCATTTGAAGTTTGAAGACAACACTTAGGGCTACCTAATTAATAATTTATATGTTCTTTTCATGGCACTCAGTCATATTCCTTTTCTTAAGGATCTTTTAGTTTCATTGGATAAGCAATATACAAATAAATGTTATTTAACAATAGTGAACAAATAAGAAATATTAAAAATTAGCATCAAATAAGTGTAACAGATTATGAGTTGTTGAATGCTCTAAAGAGGATTTGGAAATGAAATAATAGAATTGAGTATTCCAAGAAGTTGTACAACCTATACTACAGATGGCTTCAAGATGACAGGATGATTCTGAGAAGGTGGTAGAGTAGAAAGTACCTGGAATCTGTGTCCCTATCTAGACAACAATTACACTGATAGAAACTGTATGATGTAACTATACGTCTATTGAAGGCTTGCAACTTCCAGGGCAAGGCTTAGAAGATAACTTGCAGTTAATTTTAGCCAATTTTAGATCTTAACATAGTAGCAGCTACCTATCCTCCACTCCCCAGCCCCATGGCAGACAGTTGTGCATAAATTATTTCTATATGGAAAAAAATAAAGAACTTTTATAGTGTGTTTTTAGTCCCTCCTGTACACTATGACTATGTTCCTGTAATTTTTTTCAAGTATGGTTGTGAGTTTTTATGCAGTCTCAGTTTAGATGTGTAAGAATGTACAAAAATTTTGTTAATATGATAGCATTCAACAATCCATGCTTTTCAAGTAATTTAAATAGTAAGTGAAATTTAAAGATATAACCAAATAATGTAAATTAAACTGATGCATTTTATATATAAAATTAGCCAATATGTTTAAAAAATGAGATCAAGGCTTTTTTTCATTTTAAACCTCATGCTTAGGTATATTGTGATTGCTAAAAATTTTATGGAAAGCAATTCGATAATGTATCTACCAAGGATCCTAAAAACATCTATCCTATTTGTCCTAATAATTACATTCTGACAGTCTTCCACAAGAAACATTAAAACATTCTGACAAGAATTTATTAGTGAATATACATTGTGAATTATTTGTATTTCTTAAATAATATTTAACAAACCAAATGTCTAAAAACAGAGTTGGTTAAGAAAATTAGGGTTCATATATTCAATAATATTATTTGATCCCTAAAAGTAGTATGTACAAAGACTTAAATGGTATAAGAAAAGGTTCACGATGTTATGTTAGTGGAAGAAAGTAGGAAATTAAAAACTCTATGGTATGCATAGTGTATCAGTTTTCTATTATCACTGTAACAAGTTTCCTCAAACTTAATAGCTTAAAACAACACACGTTTATTATCTTACATTTATGAAAGTCAGATGCCTAAAATCAATCTCAGTGGGTTGATGAAATCAAGGTGTTGGTAGGGCTGGTTCCCTCTGCAGGCTCTAGAGAAGAATCTGTTTCCTTGCCTTTACAGTTTTTAGAGGCTGTCCTCATTCCTTGACTCATAGCCGTTCAGCACAATGCATTTTATCCCTCTGCTTCTGTTGTCAAATCCTCCATCACTGACCCTTCAGCCTCCTTTTTATAGGACCCTTGTGATTACACTGTGGTGGATTATTATCCAGATAATCCAGGATTATTACATCTCAAGATTCTTAATCACATCTGCAAGTTGCTTGTGCCTTGTAAGGTAACGTGTTTACAGGTTCTGGGACTTAGGATGTGGACGTCTTTGGGAGGACATAATTCTGCCCACCACACATAGAGTGACCATATTTATCATTTAAAACAGGATACTGTTGAGTGTAAAAGACGACACTATTAATAATTATTTCAGGATAGCAGAGGTAAACAGGAGCTGTTCTTGAAAAACCTAGATGAGTGGTCATCTAGTATACCACCAGATTGATGAGAAATGACAAACTGTTTGAGTTCATTCAGATTTACATTTTTGAAAGGGGTCTGTTTTTGTTATCTTAGGAAAGTTTGATTTTTTTTCTCCTCTTCTTTATAGTTCTGGGATATTACTGTTATGTATCTAGATGTGGAACTTTTTATTCATTATATTCAAGGATTCTTGGTCTTTAATCTCAAGATAAATTCTTTTCTTAGATACAGGAAACTTTCCTTTTATTATTACTCTGATTTTTTCCCCTCTAATATTTTTTTCTCTTCCATCTTTGTGAAACTCTCTCTCTATGTATTGAACCTTCGGAGTAGGTTCTCCATGTCTTTTACATTCTCTCATGTTTTCTATCTCTATCTTTTGGAAATTTTGAGGTTTATTCCATTTTATCTTCCTATTTACTTTGGCTAACGTGGCTGCCATCTGGATCTGTGTGATTTTGAAACATCTCACATGTTTTGCACAGTATTTCCTCTGCTCTGACTTCTCTTTCAGTATTTCATTCCACATTTCAACTTCCTAAAATTTATAAAAATTTCTGATTCCCTGATGGTACTCTTTTCTATTCTCATTGCTAATAAGTATTAATTAATTTTTAACTTTTCTACTGTAATTTAAAGGGAATTTGAGGAGCTTATTTGACATTTCTATTAACTTTCTAACTTGAAGGTAATCTATGGCTGCATTTTATTTCACTGTATGAAGAAGTTATGATTCAATTTACCATTACACTTATTATAAATTGTTTGTACTTTCTTAGCTGTTATGATGCAAATATATATATATATATATATATTTGCCCATCATGGAATACTTCATTACATACACAGACACACACACACACACACACACACACACACACAAATGCTGAGGCATATCTGTGATTATGCACTTATATTAAATGTCAAGAATACATCAACTTTAAGCCTTTCTTTTCCACAGGAAAGGTTGTACATTTTAAATTTCTATTAGCTTGCTATGAAAATGCCTATACAGTTGATTCTCATTAGCCACGGCAGTTAAGTTCTATAAACTTAGGGGAAGTACAGAGTTATGTTCCTGAGGGCCTTCGGTCACAATATTTTCATGAACCAATCAACACATACCTTGTTTTATGTGTTTCTGCTTAAAGATATCTTAATTAATATGTATGGTTGATTCAGTAACATTGAACTCACCATTGACAGCACTGTAACTCATGCCTGAACAAAGATCATCTAACATATTTTTTTGTAAGGTACATCACAGCCTTTTTGCACTTAGGAACACTAATCAGCACTTTACTACTATGCCTGGGGGCTGAAATCAAACCATTTAAAACAGAGAAATCAACAACAAAAAACAAAACAATGTACAAGTATAGCCCTAAAAAGACCATGAAAAGAACATGTGTTTACAGTATTAGAACTGAAATAAGGGAGAGCATTACCCTGGACTTCAGCTGGGACCATGTAGGTTTGGCAACTCAAAACTTTAGCTGCTTTGAAAATGTCCATGAATAACCATGAAAGCACTGAGAATATTAATTTGGAGGTGACAAAAAACTTTTAGTGAGTAGGCAAATTCACAAATACAGAATCCCTAATAATATAGACTGTGCTTTCTTTCTACATATTCCATGAGACAAATTAATTTGACAAAACAAAAATGAATCCCCAAATACCTAGTTGTTTTTCAGGAAATAGACTACTTTCTGGGAGATCTCAAATTTCCTGTGGCTCTATTCACCAATCATTGAATTTCCCTTTCTTGGTCAATCATATAAAATCTGGAGTTAATACAATACTATTTTGGGATCTCCCATTTGTAATAAAAGTACTGTGTAATAATTTCTTCCCAATAAGTATAGTTATATACAAAACAACAATTTCTGCCTCTTGTATCAGTAATAATAATTGTTACTATTTGATGAGTGCTTTCTAAATTTTCTCATATGTATATAAGAGGAGAAAATTGATTCCATTTTACAAATGTAGAAACTAAGGAATAGATACAGTAAATAACATATCCAAGTTCACCCCTTGGTAAATAATGAAGCAGAACTCTAATCCAAGTAGTTTGATTCCACAATGCACCTTTCTTAAATTATCACTTTCTTAAAGTATCACTGCTATCTCTCCACTATAGAGCCAATTGAACTATTACTTTTTTTTTTTTTTTTTTTCGGTACGTGGACCTCTCACTGTTGTGGCCTCTCCCGTTAGGGAGCACAGGCTCCAGACACGCGGGCTCAGCGGCCATGGCTCACGGGCCCAGCCACTCGGCGGCATGTGGGATCTTCCCAGACCGGGGCACGAACTCATGTCCCCTGCATCGGCAGGCGGACTCTCAACCACTGCGCCACCAGGGAAGCCCGAACTATTACTTTTTAAAATGTCTGTTTTCTGCCTTTATTTTCAGAGGAAAACATTCTTTTTTAAGTTTTCAGGTTTCTTCGTTTTCTTGCTGAACATCTTAAAACATATATGAAAGAACTAAACATCTGTCTCATCTTTCCATTAGGACATCTATTTGGTTTTTCTGTTTACTACTTGTTTTTCTAGTAAAGGTAATCTGGGTTAGGGAAGAAAAGGGAATGAAAGCAATATCTATTAAAATTTTATTTTGCAATAGATAACTGGGGTAAGGGCTTTATGAAATTATTTAATCCTCATGATAAATTTGTGACATTGATATTATGATTTAATTTATGAAATAGGAAACTGAGATTTTGGGGACTGTTATAAAATACCTCACTTCACTCAGATAATAAGTGAGTGGAGGCGGCTAGAGGCAGGACTGCACATGAGCCAAGGCTCCAAGCCTTTTGAACATACTTTTGTCCAACCTGATTTCACTTACAAAATAATTCAAAAACAACATTATTAAGAATTTCAAGATGGCAACCATAGATCGTTAACCCCAAGTACAGGACTCTTCTGAGTATGGGACCCTGTGTGAGTTTGCTATTTGGATGCTCATGAAGCTAGCCCTGAGTAATAAGTCTACTCTTTTGACTTCTCCTATCTGTGGAAAGTCTTTTGTCTTTAGGGAAGGATACACTACTGAAGGTGCAATGTATCTTTCTACTTCCATTTTTAAAATCATCTACCACAGGACTGGCACAGTATCCTGCTTTCTAGTTTCCATCAATCATCTGATGGGACAGGGTGTTATTTCTGAGTGGAAATAGTGAGGAGCTCAGCAGTGTGGCCTTTATGGCCTCTGATCGAGGACATCCCTAAGACCTTTAAAGTTGCTTCTCTAAGATTGGGTCCTGTAAATATTCTATAACAAGACTTATCTGTCAATAAACAAGGTGTATGTAGATAACAAGATGCATGTAGATAACAAGATGTATGTAGATGCAGACCTAAATGTATTAGCATTTATTTATTTATTCCTTCATCCTTCAAATATTCTTAAGTACTATATTAGGTGCTAGACATGGAATTGTTTAAAAAAGACAATTCTATATCATATTAATACTGAAAAATATGATTGAAACAAGTATACAAGTACATGTATACTGTAATTACACATTGCTATGAAAGAAAAATAAAACAGTGTTTCATGTAATGAAAAAGTGGAATGATGACTTGCATTTGGTTAGTGTTGGGGCTTGCTGAGAAAATACTATTTTAGTTTAAAAGGATGAGAAGGCTCTAGTTGCAGAAAGAGTTAGGAAAAGAAGTATTCCAGGTACAAAAAACAGAATGTTTAAGTTCTAGGTAAAAAGGAACTCAAGTTTGTATAAGAAATTAAAAGAAAGAAAACCAAGGTTAGATGGAACATCATGAACAATGGGGAAAATGGTGAGAAACCATTTTGGAAAGTAGAGAAGGGTCAGAACAGCTGGTCCATGTTATGGAAATTGGATTCATTCGAAGTTCAATAGAAAGGCACCAAAGGGTTTTAAGCGTGAGTGTTGCATTGTTTGATTTTTATTTTATGATTCTTCTGGCTGCTTTGTGAAGAGTAGATAAGAAGGAGCAAAAGGGGAAGCAGGACGCTGTCCTAGCTTGACTAAGTAAGGGTAGTGAGAGGCGGATGGCAGGATTTGTTGTAGAAAATGGAACTGATAGGATTTAGTGATGTACAGCTTTGGTGTCTGAGGGTGGGGCTTTCTAAGATGAACTTGATAGGTGCCATTTACTGAAATCATGATGACTCTGTAAAGGACAGCTTCGGGGAAGGATGCAGAGGTGGTCAGGGCTCGAGCTGGGGCAAGTGCAGTGTGAAATTTCTGTTGCCTGCTAGTTAACTAGTGTTAGCTCTACTCTTCTACTTTTTGAAATCCTTCGCATCCTGCAAGGCTCAGTGGAAGTGTTAGAATCTCCAAGGTGCTTCCCTGACTACTGCCCCCACCCCAATCCTACCCCCAGCTCCCCCAGTGCAGACTGTACTTTTCCTTCTCCTGAGCACTCATGTGCATTCTTTTACCCCAACTGAGTCACTATTTTATTGTGCCTTATAGCATAGAGAGTTGCTTACATGACTTGGTTTAACCACTGCACAGAGAACTTTGAAAGTAGGGAGTCATCTTTATATCTCCAGTGACTTGCACTGGCTTTGTAGATGGCAATTTTGTGTGGCTTTTTAAATTGATTATTACCTCATGGAACTTAGCATACCTGTCCCATCAAGTCCATGTGTTTTTTCTTCTTGCTTGCTTTTATTCTGTTCTTGCTTATCTCATCTGTCTGGCCTTACAAACATATCACATTTAATAACAAGTGTCTTTACATTCAAATTCCTTAAGTACTAGGCTTTTGAACTTCTTAATATCTTAGGATCAGATCTAAAAAGTCACACTTGCCTATTTAGTATCTCACAACAGCTAAATTTATCTCAAAACTATATTTTTTGTAATCGTTGCTTTTGTTATGATGGAACTGCTCTCCATTTCTACTCACTTTTTTTTTTCATCTTTACTGGAGTATAATCGCTTTACAATGTTGTGTTAGTTTATGCTACACAACAAAGTGAATTAGCTATATGTGTACATATATCTCCATATCCCCTCCCTCTTTAGGCTCCCTCCTACTCTCCCTATCCCACCCCTCTAGTTTGTCACAGAGCATCGAGCTGATCTCCCTGTGCTATGCAGCTGCTTCCCACTTTATTTAAGCAGTTGCACCAGTTATCACTCTAGAGGCATCTATATGTTAACATCATGGAGGGCTGTAGCTATTTGAATAAAGTATAGCCTGTTACTGTAAATTTATGTCTGGACCTGGTCCCTTTTATCTGTATTTAATCATTTGGTTTTCTCTCTATTGTTAACTCATACAGCATGCTTACTGAGTCTTGTATTTCTTAAATCAGAGCAAAACTCTTATACTGCACACACACACACACACACACACACAACACACAAATTTCAGCGGTATCAGCAGCTATGCCATCTCTATGCTTAATCTTATAAAATCTGGAAATGCATGGATCATCAATTTTACATTTACTTGACCCTAACTAATATCCATTTGATAGGTTTATAGAGCTTTGTTTTCACATACTTTGAACTATACACCAGTTCAGTTCAAAGGGGAGAAACCAAGGTCCATTGATATTCATTCACGAAAGTTTTATTGATTTATAAATGCAACAGAGGGTTTGATGTGATTAATGGAAGAGGAAGAAGAGACTGTAGGAGTCACACTGAGGCTTGGCTACATGGTTCTCTAGCTGGGGAAAGAAGACGAGCTGAAAGTGTGAGTGTCTAGACGTGAAGAGACACATCCATAGCCTAGGAGAGTGGCAATCATGATGAAGTGGAAAGCTTGATACAATGGAGCACCATAATCTGGTTGCCTAATGCATTTCTGGATAAAGTGCAGAAATGCATTAATATACACCAAGATCCCTTGCCTGTTGGAATGCAGAAGGTGTTTGACGAAGATAATGGAGAAAAGGTTAAATGGGCTCTTCTAGTTCTTCTCCTTCATGAGCATCTAGTTTTAGGTTTCTCATAGAAAAACTGTTTTAAAAGAATAAAACAGAGACATGAATCGGATAGAGAGTGATATTTCATGTCAGCCAGAAAGTTGAACCGTGAGAACCCATGACATGAGCCAGATGTTGGGGGTAAACTAAAATATTAATATAAAGTAGTAGAAAATAGAGCACTGAGGGAATCCAGGAGGAGGAGTGTTGAAACAGAGCTGTAAAAAGTGAGCGGCCCTGGGAGTGAGGTGGCCTCAGAAACCCCAAATCCCAGCCAGGTTCTTGCACCTGCTCTGGGGTATCAGGCAAGTCAGGTTCTTGGTGCTTTGGGTTCCTCACCTGTAAACTGACTTGGGTAAACTAAGTGATCCCTAAGAGAACCCCCAAGGTGGCTCTCTATTCTAGGTACCTGTCTTAGTTGCTGTAAAGAATAAAGTGATAGGACTACAAGGTCAAGGAGATTGGCATTGGAGATTGGCAATTTAGTAGTCCTACTAAGTTATGGAAAATAGAAGTTGAAATGGGAAAGAAATAAAAATCTTTATATGCTGAATATAGCAATAAATAAATCTTTATATGCTAAATGTAGCAATAAATATGGCAAGTCATGTCTCACATATGTAGAGATGTGAAAAAATGTAGTCCGTGGCTATGGTTACTTTCTATTTTACAAAATTCTTTAACTTTTTTTCTTAGGGTGGTGAGGTGCATAGATAGAGTACATATTACTTTTATATAATTAGAATGGAGCATATGTAGTTAAAAATCTTATTTTTTAAAGTACATCTTACCCATATGTAGATAATTTCCTAGGTTTTAGTAGTGATATGGGTGCTTTCTTCTTTTTTTTTTTTTTAAATCTGTACACTATTGGCCTTAGGGACACAAGTTCACCCACTAAATTCTATTAAAATAATTCAGAGACTCATCCATGCATACAATAATTATGATTATGAGCATCCAAGGAAAATTAGTGTGTAGTGTCTTAATTAAAGCTGGGCAACATAATTTTATTTACAGATTGAATTCTATTAAATCTTTAGAGTGGTATATTTTTATTTTACTTTCATGTAATTAATATTTAACATAGCTCATAGTGTAGCACATTGCATTCTGAATGCACATTTTGTGAGAAATGTAATAGTATGTAAAAAAAAAAACCTTTTCTTTGGAAGATAGCCCATAAATTTTATTATATTTAAATGCAAATTTTGCCTCTTGCTTGACTGTTTAAAATACTTCTGAGCTGCATATTTGCTTGTTTAGAAGTATTAGCTGAGAAAAGTTGTAAAAAATCAGTTTGATTTCATTTGGATGTTTTCACGTTTTTCAACCAGTGTTGGGAATCTTTCCCAGTGGCATTCTTAACTCATATTTATGATGTGAATATTTTGTTTGCCTTAATCCTGATCTTGTTTTCTTTAGGAAAACTGTGAATCGTATTAGTAGCGTATCACCAAAGCTACATGGCAATTAAAGTTTGAGCCTTGGGATAGAAGAGTAAAAATTTCAAATTCTTATTACTCCTCTTGTCACAAGACGTTGTTGTTTTGCCTGTAATATTCCCTCTAAGGCAGCTTCTAAGAAAACATCATTTATCTTAGTTTAGCTATGAGAAATCTGTAGAAACCCTTCCTTCATTTTATACAATGAGTTTTCAGAAATATCCACAAATGAAAACTAATAGTTAAGCACAAAACGCTGTAATGTTCGAAAACACCAAATAGATGTTCAGCTGAACCGTTTTATTAACAGAAATAAATGGAGAAGAAGAAAATAAAAACTCCCAAAACTTTATGTTCCTTAATACTAAAATAGGACAGTATGAATCCTCCATTAATCCTGGTGGTTCTCAGATTGGGAGTAAAAAAGCCCCTGAGTTTCATGAGAGGTATTCTGATGAAGAGAAACGATTTTTGAACTCTAGGCAGTAGCTTTTTAATAAGTATTGTCCCCTCGCGAACATCAGTACTCCCATCTCTCACTTGCTTCCAATCCTTTATTCTAACCTCCTGCATTAGGAATGGTGCCTTTAGGTGATGCTGTGTTCCTGGTGCAACTGGAAAACAACCAGCCTTTCCTTAGCAACATCTGATTTTGTACTGCTTCCTCCCAAGTGATTAGATTTAGAAATCTATGAAAATGGGGCTTTTCTACTTTTTGTTTGTCAAACATGCTCTAATTCTTAAAATTCATCTGAAAATGATGTTGAACAATGAACAGATTCAACAGTCTCTTGAATGATGTGTTGAACAGGTAGTCCATGTGTTACAGAGTAATTTCATTATTGTTAAGTACTTTAATTAAGTAAAATTAATACTAATAATTAGCTTCATAGCTAAAAGTAATGTTTCTCATAAACTGTTAAATCACTCTTACAATCTAGAATTTGAGGACAGGGTTATTTTATTTTGTTTTAATTCACTCATCTGTGACTTGTTTTCTACGAGGGTAATTTCCCAGTGACTTATAGCCATTTCAAAATCAAAGTTTTTCTCCTTGAGTTAAAAGATTTAGTATACTTCATATGTCCTAGGAAATATTAGAGAGACTTTTTCACATACTGGTAATACTTACATTAATATTCCAAAGCTAACTCTCTAACTACTGCAGATTGATCATCAGAGCACTAATTTGTTCACCCTGTGCATGCAAAGGGTTCACCCTCTTGTCTGTTTTACTTCTAGTTTTTAAATGTGTTTGCAATATTTTAAAATGTTGGAGACTGTCTCAAATAAGCAAGCAAAATAAAGTCCATTAGAAAATTAAAGCAGAATTGGAATTTCAAGACAAAAAATTTGGTAATTTTCACATGATAAACTAAAGGAGGTCAGAGTTGTTTCTCCAATTAGTTACTGAAGTCTGTACTACAAATCAGAAACTCCCACAGGGTTACTACAGAGTGTATTTAATTGTGAAAACAGCTATGAAAATATTTCACTGTTATCATCCATGATCAATTCCTAGATTATTTTCAAATTAAAAGAGGCCCAGAATTACATAAAGTAATTTTAAGGAGGTATATGGAATAGCTTTCTTTTTGATAATTGTGTCTTTATTTTAATATACTAAAAATGACTGCTATATTAAAACAAAGCTTTGGCTGATATTGTTTAAGACAAAGCATTAAATATGCTTATAAATTAAAGAAAGAAGTCACTTTAAGGAAAACATTAAGGAAAATATAGGACAGTTGGAACTTGGCTGTGGCAGCCATAGTGAAGGTGGTGCATGACTTAGATGTTCAGGAAATGGTGGTCAAAAGCAGCCCTTTGGGTAGTAGTTGACTGTAAAGAGCCAAGATTTCTCAAAGGATTCTTGAAGCAAGAGGACTTGTTCTGGAGAAGAAACACATTACTGGGGTGGAGATTTTAACACTAGCCCAGACAGTAACCAAGGACCGCTTTCTCCTCTGGTGCTTCTGCTGCTTCCGATTCCCTGTCATCTCCTCCACAAGACTTCCTTTTTTATCCATCCTTCCATACGTATGAGGAATTGGCTCATGTGATTATGGAGGCTGAGAAGTCCTACCATCTTCTGTCTGCAAACTGGAGACCCAGGAATCCTGGTGGTGTGTAGTTTAGTCCAAATTTGAAGGCTTGAGAACCAGGGGAGTTCTTGGTGTAAGTCTCAATCTGAAGGCAGGAGAACACCAATGCCCCAGCTCACACACTCAGGCAGGAAGGGAAGGGACAAAATCTCCCTTTTGTTCTATTCAGTCACTCAATGGATTAGATGATGCCCACCTGCATTGGGGAGGGCAACTTGTTTTATTGAGTCTACCAGTTCAAATGCTAATCTTGTCTGGAAATACCCAGAAATAATGATTAGCCAAATACCTGGACATCCATGATTCAGTCAGGTTGATACATAAAATTAACCATTACCTTCTCTAAATTTGGATGTCTTTGAGTTATGTACTCCAGTTTTGATATACTCAGTTATGGTCAGGGTGTTTTAGGGATGCCAGATCTATATAGAACTGTGAACAGGGCATACTTATTTAAACAGGCTGTGAGCTGATGATGACAGTCTGATGTCATCTCTAGGACATCATTAATGTCACTGATGAGGAAATTGAGGCCTAAGAAAAATCATACAGCAAATGAACACAGATCCAAGACTAGAGCCCAATTTTGATTATGCTCATTGCTAAGTGCTTATCACCACTTATCCAAAACTGTTTTTTATGGATCAGAAGCACATGAGATATTATTAAGTGACTAAGAATGATTTCAGCATACAAAGCTTTTTCCTTTTAGGAAACTAATATATGAAAGAGATCCCAGTATGTGGAGGGACAATTAAAGGACCATAGGAAGGAACTCTGATTCTCTGTGCAGGAATCTCTCTGCTTTGCCCTCTCACCCCTGTTGCTATGCTCTCCTCCGTGGCTCTGAAGCTTCCCCCACGCCACCCCCTGTCCCCTCCAGTGAAGGCCTTCCTAGTGTGTGGAAACTTTTCCTCCATCACAGCTCCCTCCCCTAGGTGCAGGTCCCATCCCTATTCTTTTGTTTCCGTTTTTTCTTTCACCCTGCCCAGGTACATGGGGAGTTTCTTGCCTTTTGGGAAGTCTGAGGTCTTCTGCCAGCGTTCAGTAGGTGCTCTGTAGGAGTTGTTCCACATGTAGATGTATTTCTGATGTATTTGTGGGGAGGAAGGTGATCTCCACATCTTACTCCTCCACCATCTTGAAGGTCTCTTAGAAGAAATATTCTTTACTAACAATTTTGTTTAGTTTTTTTTTTGCTTTCAGAATTTTAATCGGTATTTCCAAGAACCAGATAATAATAGAAAATTTCTATTCTTTTTCAGTCTTGCTACTTCCTGCAAATCTGGTACTCCAGAAAATAGAACCACTAGCCAAATAAGTAGTACAATTTGATTTAAAATTGTACTGCTGGTCCTGACACTATTGATAATTTTAATTTCCCCTTAACTTCCTTTTTCCACACTTACAGATAGCATTCAAACTGTAAATACATTTAAAAAGCATCTGAGGAGAATCTTTTTTTCACTTTCTAAATCTCTTATTCTAACTATATTTCACAATTCACTGTTGTTCCAGTGATTTATGTGTTTGCCATTTTATGTATGATGAAAATGTTAGGTTCGCTTGGGTCTGAAGGTTGTATTCATTAATTTTATGGTTGTATGATATTTAGGACTAAAATTTTAAAATAACTTTGATAAGGATATTATTTTAAAGAAATAGAGACTATTTTTTTAAAATTTTGTTTGTTTTTCAACAAGTATGTGAGATCCTAAGGAAAAGGAACTTGAAATGGGAATCTAAACGGGAGGACCCTCACAGGAAGAGCCCATGGGATTCAGATACATACATAAAAGGATTTAATCTCCTCCAATGCACCCCACTGGTAAGAAAGGGATTATCACTAGGACAATGGGGATGGCCAAATACACAAGACCCACCTGAAACTAAAAATGCGAGATCCACAGTAGATTAGCATATAAACCCATAACCCACTGGGGAGGGCACCGCACACCACTCACTCTGGGCCACAAAGGGGTTGCCTTCAGGAGCATAGTGAACAAGTAGGAGCTGAGGAAGATAGATTTTAAAGCATCAAGAGGGTAGGGTGACCCTGGTTCCTTAAAAAGGATGTGGTTGGCTTCTTTGAATAATTCCACCACCAGCAGGGAATTGAAACCAAGCCTCAGGATTAAGGAGAAATTGTACTTAGCCCCTTTGATGAGAAGACTGATTGGCTAGGGGACTTTATTCACAGAAGCAGAGTTGAGAGGGGAGCTTGCAGTTAGGCCATTGGAGGCCTTGCAAGTTTCACTAGATGTCATGGCAGCACATAGTATCAGGCCATAGTATCAGGTTTTATTTTCAGGCCTTACAACACAAAACCACTCTTATGTTGTCTTTTGTTTGTGAGGAACAAATACTTTCTCTGGTAGTATAAAAATGATGTTTTATTATAAATGCAAAACAGAGACTCTTATGGAAATCCAAGACCCAGAATTATGGCAAGACATCAGGAACCAAACTTGTGTTCTGTGTTCTTAAAGGATGGTTTCTCCCCCTTCCATAGATGATCTGCTTGGCTGTGTGCTTCTGATCCTTACTCTCTCTCTTGACTCTTCCTCTTCCTAATAATCTTGGATGCTTCTCATGAGAGCCACACTCCTCAACCTTAGAAATACTTGACTTTTGAGCTCTAATGACTGCTAACATCTGGCAACCTCTTTCTATGCTTCCAGGTTCAAATTCTTAAGACAGCATTTGATTGTCTTAGACTTTTGCATTCTCAAAGAGGCATCAACACCAAGCTAAGTCATATGCTCATGGCAAGCTTAGGAATGAGCTATTTCTGAGATAGATATCTGTTCTTTTTGTGTATAATTAGCCTCAGCTGATATAGATATGGGGCTATATGAGAAAACATAGCTAAATAATTGAGCAGTTACTGAGGGCAAAGATTTTCTCAGCCAGGAAAGACGTGGGGAGCAGGACCTTCTGAATGTGCTTAGCAAAATATCTCAGAGCATCAAATCAGTTCCCCTCTGCAGTTTTCTCTTTCAGGAAATAAAAATATAATTTCTCATCCACCAAGTCAAATGAGTGAATCAGCCTGTCTTTTTGTTCTTTCTCCTGCCCACTCCCTTTTCTTCTCTAATTTTGTTGCACTAAATATGTCATTTTCTTTCTTAGCATTTGGCTCTTTATTTGAAATATACAGCCATTAACCTGGTGCAGGCAGTCTCCTTTCCTTTCAGCTTGGGTCTGTTAAAACTGTCCTCTGGCACTTCCAGACTCTCTTCCTGCCAGCCCCTCCTATACCCAGCCCAACTGATCCTAAAGAAACACCATTTTCAATAAATTGCCTTATCTCTCTATCCCAACAGAATTTTCTTCAAAGCAATACTTTGCAATTATTTCTGTGTTTTGTTGTATCTGCCCTACTTCTTGATAAAAGGGGAACTGGCTCTCTAGAGAATTTTACATCTATATAAAAGATTGGAATTACAGGATAGAAAAGTCAAGATTTAAAAAAAAATAACAGTAAGCCTCAGGATTATTATATTTTGTTGTCTTTGTCTGTTCCCCAAACCAGATTATAACCTCCTGGAGAATAAGAATTAAGTCTCATGGTTCTTTTTAACCCAGCCAGAATTCAATCATATATACTTTTGATGATGGTGATACTGTTGATTTCTTTATGCTTAGTGAGTTATTTGTATTGGTGATTTGATTCAGTTGCTTACAATCAGCCACACTAACTAAGTCTTTTGGAGCATTTGGTCTATTGACATTTGAAGTGATCATTTATACTTATATATTTATTGGTGTTTCATTACTTTTTTTCTGGTTATTTTGTACTTCTCTATTCTTTTCTTCTTTTTGCTTTCTTCCCTTATGGTTTGATGTTTATCTTAGTGGTATTCTTGTGTCCCTTTTTTTCTAGTTTTTGTGTATCTATTGTAGATTTTTATTTTGTGGTTATCATGGGGTTTTTATATGTTGACCTATAACTGTATCTACTTGTTTTAAACTGATAGTCATTGAAGTTCAAACACATTATAAAAGATCTATATTTTTCATCCTGTCCCTCAAATTTTATGTTTTTGTTGTAATATTTTACATCTTCATGTTTATCCCTTAACTATTTATTGAGGTTATAGTTTATTTTACATTTTTTCTTTTTTACTAGCTTATTTAAGTTGTTGATCCACAGCCTTTACTATATATTTTCCTTTACTAGTGGATTTTTTTCTTTTCCTATAAATTCTTCCCTCTTACTGTAGACTTTACTTTTCCACTTAAAAACGACCCTTTCACATTTTTTGAGTCAGTTTAATATTGATGAACTCTTTTAACTTTTACTTGTTTCAGAAGTTATTTGTCTCTCCTTCAATTGTGAATGGTAACCTGCTGGGTAGAGTATCCTAGGTTGTAAGTTTTTTCCATTTTAGCACTTGAAATATATCATGCCGCTGCCTTCTGGCCTGCAAAATTTCTTTAGAAAAATTTAGCTGATAGCCTTATGGGGGTTCCCTTGTATGTTACTCTTTGTTTTTCTCTTGCTGCTTTTAGAATTCTCTCTTTATCTGTAACCATTTTAATAATGTCTTGGTGTGGGTCTCTTTCAGATCATCTTGTATGGGTCTCTCTGTGCTTCCTGTACTTGTATATGGGTTTCCTTCTTCAGGTTTGGGAAGTTATCAGCCATAATTTTATTATGGCTTTTAATTTTTAAAATTTTATCTGGGATCCCCATAATGTGAATGTTAGTAGGTTTGATGTTATTCTAGAATTCCCTTAAACTGCTCTCATTTTTTTTTGTTGTTGTTGTTATGATTGGGTGATTTCCATTACTATGTCTTCCAGGTCACTTATGCATTCTTCTGCATCACCTAGTCTGCTCTTAATTCCTTCTAGTGCATTTTTCATTTCAGTTATTATATTCCTCAGCTCTGACTGGTTCTTTAGTTTCTTGTTAAAATTCTCACTGTGTCCATCTATTCTTTTCCCTAGTTCATTTAGCAATCTTATTACAAATGTTTTGAACTCTTTATCTGGTAAATTATTTACCTCTGTTTCATTAGTTTTTTTTGGGGGAAATTTTACATGTTATTTCACTTGAAACAAATCCCTCTGTCTTTTCATTTTGCTTAACTTTTTCTGTTTCTGAAATTAGGTGAAACAGTTATCTGTTCTGGACTGAAAGGGTATCCTTTTGGGGAGCATCCCTATATAGTCTATGTGTATCCAGTGGCTTAGTAGGAGAACTGGATCTGAAGTGAGCATGGGTCATGTCTTCTCCCAGGGTGATAGCTAGCAGCTATCACCTTGATGGGAGGTGGGACTGGAGATGGTGGGACTAGGGCTAAAG
This sequence comes from Delphinus delphis, assembly GCF_949987515.2. Classification (NCBI taxonomy): domain Eukaryota; kingdom Metazoa; phylum Chordata; class Mammalia; order Artiodactyla; family Delphinidae; genus Delphinus; species Delphinus delphis. The sequence continues at coordinate 23,443,853 of NC_082689.1, read as the reverse complement.
CCAGGTGTGAGCTGGGGCTTCCCCTATGCTCAGTGGCCATCATTGTCCTACTGGGGGTGGGGTCGGGTCCCAAGGTGATATAGCAGAAGGGTTCTCCAAGCTGGTTTTGTTCCTTCTAAGTGTGCACTCTCCCCACTCCTAGAAGCAGCATCTTTGCCCCAGAGGGTAGAAGTGCTGGAACAACAGGGGCCAGAGTGGTTGCCCAGTGTGGGCCAGGGCATGCTCTGGGACAGTTCTGGCACACCGGTGAGAACTTCAGATTGCTTCTGATCTGCTATTTCCATGAGTACCACTAATGGCCACCCTTGTCCCATTCAGATGAAGTGCCGTGGTCAGCCAGCTCCATCCCCCTCAAACTGTGCACTCTCTTTGCCAATAGCAGTCTTTGCCCTAGTGTGGAATTGTGCCTGAGCTAAAGGTGCAGAGGCAAGCACATGGTGTGGGCTGGGGCACACTCTGGGGTGTTCATGGCAAACTGGTCTGAGTCCTGGGCAGTTTCAGTATGCTTCGGCTGCCTTGTTTTGGAAGTAAGCAAGTAACTACTTGTTCTTCATGAGTGGAGTCTAGATTTCTTATAACCCTCCTATTAGTCCCACTGTTTTTTGAAGCAGTTAAGAGGACTTGTCTTCCTGGTGTCAGATCCAGGGCTGGGTACCCAGTATGGGGTTCAAACTGCTCGCTTTCTAGGGAGGATTTCTGAGCCCATGTAATCCTCCTCCTCTTCTGTATCTCCTCCTAGGGGCACAGTTCCTGAACTGATCTCTTCTCTTCCTACCTGACTCTGTGTGGATCTTTCATTACAGCCTTTAGTGTAGAGGAGCCTTTCAGCCAGCCTCCAGTTTGTTTTCAGTGAGAATTTTTCACATATGGATGTATTTTTGATGTGTTTGTGGGGGGAGGTGAGCTCATCCTCCTCCAACTCCACCATCTTTATCTCCCCTCAACAGAAGATTAGTAACTACTTTATTTCTATAAAGTATAAAAGGATTAACATTAGCTTATAGAAATTTCACAATATTCTGATTTCAAATCAGGAAAGAATTATGTGTTTTTATAGCCATAACTTCTTTTTTCAATTGTGTGGATTTGTAAATGCACAAAAATAATTCATCCTGACTCCAGACTGACAAGATTGGATTGACAGCTGATAAAAGTTGTCAACATTGCCTGTCATATTGAAACTTAGTAGACTATAAAATGCTTATAAAAGCTTCAGGTTATCTTGTCAATACTGGGATTTCTTCATTAAGAATTAATTAAAACAAATTTGCTTGTTAATAAAGCTCAAAATATCAATCAGTTCTATCACTAAAACGTGTGACTAACTTGTTTGTTATGTATGTGTACACATACTAACTTGATGTATGTGTACATCCATGGTTAAGAAATGAGATCTCATAGGCCTTTTTTTAGTTTATACTGAAAGCAACAGGGTGCAAAGGGATGTGAAACTTTTTAATTAAAATTAGATCAGAGCATACACACAGCCAAGGTTAATTTCAATATTTTTCACAACGAGCAAAATAGGGAACAATATCTCTTTACTTTGATATGTCATTCCAGAATGGATTTTGTACTTAACATTCATATTGATTCACGTATTAGAACAAAATTAATTTCATTGAGAAAGTGAAAATAGAGTACTTCCTATGTCCAACTTACTACAATATAACAGAGTAACACTTGTTACAGTTGTACTTAAATTATATATTAAATTAATTTAATGTATTTGTTTTATTCATTCCTTAATTAAATTACCAGGCCCTCATGACACTTTTACTTTCTTATAGAAATGATAAAAATATCTTTCTAAGCTTCTGCGTTACTTTAAGTCACTAACAAGCAACTTATTTAATTAAAAATAATCTTATTTATTATGCAATAATTATTGATAATGTACTATGTTCTCTGTATTCTACAAAGTGGTGGCGATAAAATGGTAAGCAAAACAGACACATTACCTGTATTCATGGAGTTAACAGTTTATTGAGAGAAAATATACATATTTAAATAGTCCTACCATGAAAAATTATATCTCAAACAAGTGTTATAAAGGAGAGGTTTCCAGGACTATGAGAGTCTGGGTAGGGGAATTTGAAATAATGAAGCAGGTCAAGAAAGTCTTGAAGGGGTTAAACTTTAGTTTAGATCTGAAGGGTTGGTACCAGTTTTGGTAAAAAGAGTCAGAGAAGGATCTACTGAGGCAGAAGAGCTGCATAAATGTCCATTGGCAAAATGCAGTTCAATGAATACAGGGAGTGTTGTAGGTTAAGTTGTGCTCTCCCTGAAAGATACACTGAAGTCCAAACCTCTAGTACCTAAGAATGTGATCTTATTTGAAAATAGAGTCTTGGCAGATTTAACAAAGTTAAAATGATGTTGTTATGGTAGACCCCCAGTCTAATATGACTGGTGTCCTTATAAAAAGGGGAAATTTGGACACAGATATGCACAGGGGGAAGACTATGTGAAGAGACACAGGGAGAAAATAACCATCTTTAAGCCAGGGAATGCCTGAAGCTACTAGAAACTTGGAGGGAGGCCTGGGACAGATCCTTCTCTGGCACCTTTGGGAGAGCATGGCCCTGTCCACATTTTGATTTTGGATTTCTGGTCTGCAGAAAACTGTGAGACAAATTTCTGTTGTTTTAAGCCACGCTGTTTGTGTTACTTTGTGAGAGCAACCTTAGGAAACTAGTATAGGGATTGAAAGCAGTTTAATGCAGATGAAAAGGGAGAATAAGAGTAAGTTGATCTGAAGCGAAGGTGGAGCAATAGGTAGGAACCAGATCATGGAGAGAGTCCTAAAGGCCATTGTAGGAGTTTTGTTTTTATTCTCAGAGCAAAGTAGTTAAGCAATCCAAACAGAGATGATAGTAGCTTGGACAAGAGTGGTAATGGTTATGAAGAGAAGTCAATGGGAACAAGAGAGTGGATTGAAAATTATAAATAACTTACAGAAAAGCAAGTTTACTCAATAATATCACTCCAGAAATTCTCTGCTCTTTTCTTTTACCATTAATTTTTCAGTCTACAGTGGATCATTCTCCTCACCATCAAAGGGTACCCCTTTTTTCTATCTGCTTCTTATTTGGTTGTTGATAACAGATTCATTGAGATATAGTTGACATATTATGTACATATTAAAAGTGTGAAGTTTAATAAAAGTTGACTTATTGACATAGCCATGAAACTATGACCACAATCAAGATAATGAACATATCCAACACCGGAAGTTTTCTAGTATTCTTCTGCAGTGACTTTCTTTATCCCTAGTGATATTGCTATCTTTGAAATCAATTTTGTCTGATATTAATATAGGCACTCCAGTTTTTTTTTTTGCTTATTATTAGCATGGCATATCGTTTGTCATCATTTTACTTTTCACCTATTTGTACCTTTGTATTAAAGTAGGTCCCTCACAGACAGCAAATAATGGAGTCTTGCTTTCTTACCTAATCAGATAATCTTTTGCTTTTAATTGGGAGTGTTTCATTTATTCACACTTAGTGTTACTCTTAGCATGGTTAAGTGTTAACCATTTGCCACTTGCTTTCTATTTGTCTCATTTGTTCTTTATGTTTTTGCCTTTTTCTATGCCTTCTTTTGGATTGAATATTTTAATTTTTTCATTTTATGTATATTATTGTCTTATAGCTATTATTTTTGGCTATTTTAGTGGTCGATTCTACCTTTAATATTAAGTGGTATACCACGTCACAGATAGAGCAATTTATAAGAATATAAGTCACGCTTATACTTCTCCTGATCTTCCTGTTATTATTATGCTTATTATTTTACATATGTTAAAAATCTCATGAGTCAAATATCACTGGAATATATTCAAATATTAAGTTCTGGATTGGTTTTGATTGATATGTTTTTATTGCCATCATGGTTCAGATTTTACTTCTTTGCATATCTGGTAATTTTTCATTTTATGCCAGACGCTTTGATTTGTTACCTTTTGGGTGCTGGATATATTTTATATATCCTATAAATATTCTTTAGCTTTATTCTGAGAAATAGTTAAGTTACTTAGGAGAAGTTTGATTCTTTTGGGTCCTGCTTTAAACTTAGGTAGAAACAGAACAGTATTTAGTTCTGGATCTTTTTTTTTTTTTTTGTCCCACTGCCTTGGCAGGGTCTTTCTAAGTACTCTTCCCAATACCCTCATGAATTATGAGGTTTCCTAGTCTGAAAAACATTCACTATTTCCAGCCTTGTGTGAACTCTGAAAATCATTTCCTCTAATCCTTTCAGCTGGTTATTTTCACAGCCTTTGGTAGTTTCCTCACAAACATGCACTGATCACTGATCGGTACCCAGATGAATAATCAAGGGGACATGTGTGCAAATCTCTGGAGTTTTCTCTCTGCTGCTGTCTTCTCTTCAGAATGCTCCCCTCTTTAGACTCCTAGCCCTGTCTACTCTTGGAAAGATTGTTTATCTTTAAAAGATTGTTTATACTTTCTTTACTCATAACTCATTTCCTCCTTTTTTAAGCCTCTTTCCCTCTTGTTTTCCCCTCTCTCTAAAATCCTTAGCAAGTCACCAATGACCATTATTTTGATAAACCTACGGGCTGATTTTTGGTCTAAGTGATATGGCCTCCATAATGTTTGACCTCATCTTTGCTGATTTTCCCCCTCACTCACTCCACTACATTTCTTTTTAATTCCTCAAATGTAGTCTGTATGATTTTTTTCTTGATTATTTATACTGGCTGTTCCCTCTGCTTGGAATGACCTTTCTTCAGATAACTACCTGCCTAACTCACTGCCCTTTTCCAAGCCTGATCACCCTACTTAAAATTGCAACAACTTCCTGTGATAGCTAGTCTCTAAAGATGACCCTCACTGAACGTTGTGTAGCCCCCTCCCCTTGAATCTGGGCTGCCCTGGGACTTGTTTGTAACCAATAAAATGTATCAAATGTGACAATCTAAAACTTCTGAGGCTAAGTCAGAGGAAGTTTTGCAGAGTCTATCTTGGTTTCTTGAAATACTAACTCTCAGGATGGTCGCTGACAGTACACTCTCTCTCAGAACACAGCCTCCATACTGTGAAGCCAAAGTCACATGGAGAGGCCACCTATAGGCACTATGGCTAATAACCTCAACTGATCTTCAACTGCTGGCCATGTGAGTGATTCATCTTGGACCTCCATCCAGCACAGACAAAAGCCCTAGTTAATATCTTTCTGAAAACACATGAGAAACCCAAGTGAGAACCAACTGGCTGAGCCCAGTTAAAGCACAATACTATAGAAAATAATAATACCTTATTTTAAGCCACTTAGTTTTGAAGTAGTTTATAGTTAAGGATGACTAGAAATCCCCTTTCCCTGCTTAATTTCAAATCCCCTATACTACATTTTATTTTTTTCCCTCTGAGTATTTATTATTATTTAATATACTTTATGACTTGCTACTTTATTATGCTTAGTATTTATTTTTTGTCTGGTTGTCTCCACCAGATTAAAAACTCTAAGAAGGTGCTGATCATTGTCTATTTTCTTCCATAATATATCTTAATTTTCTTGAACAGTATACCTGGTATACAGTAGGGATTCAATAAATATTTGTAGAAAGAATAAGTGAACAAAGCAGTAGTCTATCATAAAAGTTAAACAAGAATCATTCTAGAGATGATCATAAATTCACCTTAAATGTGCCACATTTCCAAAACCAAAATGCTAAATTAAGGTATGAACAAATATCATAGAGTGTCTTTCAATTTAGGGACTTATAAATAGCAAACTGAAAGGTAACTATTAGGAGAAATAGAAGCTACTTGAAATTACTTTAAAATATTAGACCATTATATGACTCTTGGTAGTGATTTTACATTACTATAAAATTTTATGGAGTCATAATGAACAGAAGACCAAAGAATTTTTGTTCAAAAGTAACAAAACAAAATTTAAGATGAGGAGCATATAACTATAATTTTCCAGGAGAAGGATTTCTGGCAGTACCTTTTTTAAACTTTTTTGCGGTACGCAGGCCTCTCACTGTTGTGGCTTCTCCCGTTGCGGAGCACAGGCTCCAGACACGCGGGCTCAGCGGCCATGGCTCACGGGCCCAGCCGCTCCGCGGCATGTGGGATCTTCCCGGACCAGGGCACGAACCCGTGTGCCCTGCATCGGCAGGCGGACTCTCAACCACTGCACCACCAGGGAAGCCCTGGCGGTACCTTTTTTGAGTGACTAAAGAGTTAACATAATTTGAGTTATGCAAGTTTATTAACATCAGTTTGGCACTATTTAAGGGACTGTCTGCTGGAGATTGACTTGTATTTGTGCTCAAAATATATTTTTCAAAAAAAGGAGGGGAAGAGAAATATTTATTGTGTTCGTGTCCAAATGCAGCTCAAATTGCTTTTTGTGAAAGAGTGATGTCACGCTATTTCCTTAAAGGTCTTTTATCTTGAAAACTATATTTCAGTTCTTAGATAGTTATAAATAAGTGATATGAAGAACGGCTATGAGTTTTTAAGGAAAAATACTTTTTAAGAATGTTCACTGAGAATCCTTTTAAAACTATAGGCTCTGAATTTTTAAAACATTCAGATAGATTCGTTTTTTGAATCTACAACTAGAATCTTGATATTGTTGTAAAAGAATTATCAAAGTTTGACGTCTAATGCCAACATGCATTTTTATGCAAACTAAAACAGAAAAATGCCAAGCACCTTCCTCTAAGCTTGCAATGTACGTGAATTTTATATTAATTCTTTTGGACTCCTTCTGAACTTGAATATCTCACAGGTCTGACTGGGACATTTATCAATTCTTATGCTCAATGAATTCAGTCATTGGGTATATGTAATTTAAAACAATGAGGCATAACTGTCGGGGGTGCTTAAAAACATCAGTATGGATAGATAGCACAGACTCAGCATACAGATTGAGATTTCATGTGAGCCAAGGGCAAAGGCTAAAATTTAGTCTGAATTTGGAGCAAAACCAAAATTAAGACCAAACCTTACTGCAACACACTGAAACTCAAGTTTTTCATGTTTTCTTTATAGACAGGACTATTTCTCATTTACTTAACTTCTGCTATACAACCTTCACATTGAAAAGCAAAACAAACAAAATAAAATGTCATTAAACGATAATACATGATGTAGTTTGCTAAACAATTTACAGGTTTTTTTTTTAAGTGCTGCTAACAGATTCTAACCTAACATTACCATTATCCTATATTCCTTTGCTTATAGAACGGACTATCATGATAACTAGGCAGTAAGTTAAGTCAATAAAAGTTGCCAATTTGCCCCTTTTGAAATGCTTTTACATAAAGAATGACTTGAGATTATTTAGTCCTTGGTGGTAGAAATCTTTAACATGAAACCAAGTAGCTGCTTTTTTTGGCTTTGATTCGGGGGAAGTCAAAACCAAATGCACAAGGCCTGAAACATGGTGAAAAGGAGTAAAGTGGGCATAGTGGAGACTGAAGCTTGTAAACCCTATCTGAGTGGGGCAACTACCCCTCACCTCTACCAGATGGTTGCCATACTGAAATGTGGGCCCAAGAATGCCAGGTGTTTTGTTCCTGCGAGAAAAGCCAGGAATATGAGTTTATCATGTCATATCTCCAAACTAATAAACATTGAATTTACTTCATTCTTTTGTACTCTATGTAAGGCAAAAAGAATGAAACAAATAAATAAACAAACATATATGCATATATTAAATTTGGTCTACAGTTTACTAGTTTTAGGTCAACTCCTATTATAACTTTTTCTAAATAATGACCATCAGGATAACCTCTTAAATTTCCTCACACTCCTCAACTACCAACTTGTTGACACTAACAAGGTAGCATAGTAAAACAAGAAAAATGCTGTGTTTCTATCTTAGGCTAATTTTTTCAACTGTCAGTGTACCGCTGCTAAAACCTCTTCATTTTTCATTCATTTATTTTATATCTATATATCTTCTACTTTGTGCCAGGTAATGTTTTAGGCTCTTGGGCCACGGCAATGAGTAATATATATTAGGATCTGATTCTCAGAGAGCTTATACTCCATTGGAGGAAAAAATCAGTTGCTAGGAAAATATGATTAGTTTCATCTAGTAGTAAATGCTTTGAAGAGTAATAAGACAGGTCATGAATTAGACAGTGGATCTCTGGGTGTGTACGTTTATATCATTTGGGCAGGAAGGCTTCACTGAGGAAGTGATATTTGATCACAGATTTGAATGACATGAAGGAGCCAATCATGAGAAGATATGGAGAAGAAGCCTATGATTTCATTGGGAAGAACAAGACATAAGTCCTAACTTGGGAAATGACTTGGTGTGTTACAAGTATAGATATAAGGTCAGTGTGGATATATATGAATGATCATGGGAAAGTACAGTGGGGGGTTAATTCAGAGAGTGATTCAGGAGCCAAATATATGTTATGTAGGAAGCATTTGGTGGTTTTTAAGCATGAGAGTGAATGACATGATCTGATATAGATGAAAACACACAAACAAAAACAAATCACTCTGTTGGTGGATGAAAGTTAAGAGTGGAAGAAGAGGTGGGACCTTCAAGATGGCAGAGGAGTAAGACATGGAGATCACCTTCCTCTCCACAAATACATCAAAAGTACATCTACATGTGGAACAACTCCTACAGAACACCTACTGAACTCTGGCAGAAGACCTCAGACTTCCCAAAAGGCAAGAAACTCCCCCACATTCCTGGGTAGAGCAAAAGAAAAAAAAAAAACAGAGACAAAAGAATAGGGACAGGACATGCACCTCTGGGAGGGAGCTGTGAAGGAGGAAAAGTTTCCACACACTAAGAAGCCCCTTCACTGGCGGAGACGGGGGTTGGGTGGAGGGGAAGCTTCGGAGCCACAGAGGAGAGTTCAGCAACAGGGGTGCAGAGGGCAAAGCGGAGAGATTCCCGCACAGAAGATTGGTGCTGACCAGCACTCACCAGCCTGAGAGGCTTGTTGGCTCACCCGCTGGGGCGGGCGGGGGCTGCGAGCTGAGGCTTGGGCTTTGGAGGTTAGATCCCAGTGAGAGGACTGGGGTTGGCTGCGTGAACACAGCCTGAAGTGGGCTGGTGCGCCACAGCTAGCCGGAAGGGAGTCCGGGAAAAGCCTGGAATTGCCTAAGAGTCAAGAGACCTGGAACTGCCTAAGAGTCAAGAGACTATTGTTTTGGGGTGCACGAGGAGAGAAGATTCAGAACACCACCTAAACAAACTCCAGAGATGGGCTAGAGCTGTGACTATCAGTGTGGACACCAGAGACAGGCATCACATTCTAACATGGCTGCTGCAGCCATCAAGAAGCCTGTGTGCAAGCACAGGTCACTATCCACACCTCCCCTACCAGGAGCCTGTGCAACCCACCACTGCCAGGGTCCCCTAATCCAGGGACAACTTCCCCAGGAGAACACACAGCATGCCTCAGGCTGTTGCAACGTCACACCGGCCTCTGCCGCCACAGGCTCACCCCACATTCTGTCCCCTTACCTCACCCCAGCCTGAGTGAGCCAGAGCCCCCTAATCAGCTGCTATTTTAACCCCCTTGTGTCTGGGCAAAGAACAGACACCAGAGGGTGACCTACATGCAGAGGCGGGACCAAATCCAAAGCTGAACCCCAGGAGCTGTGCGAACGATGAAGAGAAAGGGAAATTTCTCCCAGCAGTCTCAGGAGCAGTGGATTAAATCTCCACAATCAACTTGATGTACCCTGCATCTGTGGAATACCTGAGAAGACAATGAATCATCCCAAAATTGAGGTGGTGGACATTGGGAGCAACTGTAGACTTGAGGTTTGCTGCATGCGACTGACTAGTTTCTGATTTTTATGTTTATCTTAGTTTCGTTTTTAGTGCTTGTTATCATTGGTGGATTTGTTTATTGGTTTGGTTGCTCTCTTCTTTTTCCTTTATTTTTAAATTACTTTTTTTATTCTTTTATTTTAATAATTAAATTTTTTTATTTTAATAACTTTATTTATTTTATTATATTTTGTTTTCTTTCTTTTTTTCTCCCTTTTCTTCTGAACCTTGTGGCTGACAGAGTCTTGGTGCTCTGGCTCATTGTAAGGCCTCAGCCTTTGAGGTGGCAGAGCTGAGTTCAGGACATTAGACCACCAGAGACCTCTGGCCCCATGTAATGTCAAACAGCGAGAACTCTCCCAGAGATCTCCATCTCAATGCTAAGACCCAAGTCCACTCAATGTCCAGCAAGCTCCAGTGCTGGACTCCCCATGCCAAAAAACTAGCAAGACAGAGAAGCTGGCTAAAATCATAATAACAGCAAAACACACCACTGAACAGGGTCCTGCCCACAAGAAAGACAAGATCCAGCCTCATCCACTAGAAAACAGGCACCAGCCCCTCCACCAGGAAGCCTATGTGACCCACTGAACCAACCTTACCCACTAGGGGCAGACACCAAAAACAACGGGATCTATGAACCTGCAGCATGTGAAAAGGAGACCCCAAACACAGTAAGTTAAGCAAAATGAGAAGACAGAGAAATACGCAGCAGATGAAGGAGCAAAGTAAAAACCCGCCAGATCAAACAAGTGAAGAAGAAATAGGCAGTCTACCTGAAAAAGAGTTCAGAGTAATGATAGTAAAGATGATCCAAAATCTTGGAGATAGAAAGGAGAGGATAAAAGAAACGTTTGACAAGGACCTAGAAGAACTAAAGAGCAAACAAACAATGATGAACACCACAATAAATGAAATTAAAAATTCTCTAGAAGGAATCAATAACAGAATAACTGAGGCAGAAGAATGGATAAGTCACCTGGAAGTTAAAATAGTGGAAATAACTACTACAGAGCAGAATAAAGAAAAAAGAATGAAAAGAATTGAGGACGGTCTTAGAGACTTCTGGAACAACATTAAACCCACCAACATTTCAATTATAGGGGTCTCAGAAGAAGAAGAGAAAAAGAAAGGGACTGAGAAAATATTTGACGAGATTATAGTTGAAAACTTCCCTAATATGAGAAAGGAAATAGTTAATCAAGTCCAGGAAGCACAGAGAGTCCCATACAGGATAAATCCAAGGAGAAATATGCCAAGACACATATTAATGAAACTATCAACAATTAAATACATAGAAAGAATATTAAAAGCAGCAAGGGAAAAACAACACACAAACAAGGGAATCCCCATAAGGTTAACAGCTGATCTTTCAGCAGAAACTCTGCAAGCCAGAAGGGTGTGGCAGGACATATTTTGTGATGAAAGGAAAAAACCTACAACCAAGATTACGCTACCCAGCAAGGATCTCATTCAGATTCGACAGAGAAATTAAAACCTTTACAGACAAGTAAAAGCTAAAAGAATTCAACACCACCAAGCCAGTCTTTCAGCAAATGCTAAAGGAACTTCTCTAGGCAGGAAACACAAGAGAAGGAAAAGACCTACAGTAACGAACCCAAAACAATTCAGAAAATGGTAATAGGATTACCATTACCATTACCATTAATAGGCAATACATATCGATAATTACCTTAAATGTAAATGGATTAAATGCTCCAAACAAAAGACATCGATTGGCTGAATGCACAGGAAAACAAGACCCGTATATATGCTGTGTACAGGAGACCCACTTCAGCCCTAGGGACACATACAGACTGAAATTGAGGGGATGGAAAAAGATATTTCATGCAAATGGAAAGCAAAAGAAAGCTGGAATAGCAATTCTCATATCAGAGAAAATAGACTTTAAAATAAAGACTATTACAAGAGACAAAGAAGGACACTACATAACGATCAAGGGATTAATCCAAGAAGATATAACAATTGTAAATATTGATGCACGCAAAATAGGAGCACCTCAATACATAAGGCAAATGCTAACAGCCATAAAAGGGGAAATTGACAGTAACACAATCATAGTAAGGGACTTTAACACCCAACTTTCACCAATGCATAGATCAACCAAAATGAAAATAAATAAAGAAACACAAGCTTTAAATGACACATTAAACAAGATGGACGTCACTGATATTTATAGGACATTATCCAAAAACAACAGAATACACTTTCTTCTCAAGTACTCATGGAACATTCTCCAGGATAGATCATATCTTCGGTCACAAATCAAGCCTTGGTAAATTTAAGAAAATTGAAATTGTATCAAGTATCTTTTCCAACCACAATGCTATGAGACTAGATATCAATTACAGGAAAAGATCTGTAAGAAATACAAACACATGGAGGCTAAACAATACACTACTTAATAACGAAGTGATCACTGAAGATATCAAAGAGGAAATTAAAAAATACCTAGAAACAAATGACAATGGAGACACGACAACCCAAAACCTATGGGATGCAGCAAAAGCAGTTCTAAGAGGGAAGTTATAGCAATACAGTCCTACCTCAAAAAACAAGAAACATCTCAAATAAACAACCTAACCTTTTACCTAAAGCAATTATGGAAAGAAGAACAACAACAACAAAAAACTCAAGTTAGCAGAAGAAAAGAAATCATAAATATCAGATGAGAAATAAATGAAAAATAAATGAAGAAAACAATAGAAAGATCAATAAACTAAAAGCTGGTTCTACGAGAAGATAAACAAAATTGATAAACCGTTAGCCAGACTCATCAAGAAAAAAAGGGAGAAGACTCATCAACAGAATTAGAAATGAAAAAGGAGAAGTAATAACTGACACTGCAGAAATAACAAGGATCATGAGAGATTACTACAGGCAACTCTATGCCAATAAAATAGACAACCTGGAAGAAATGGACACATTCTTAGAAAAGCACAACCTTCTGAGACTGAACCAGGAAGAAACAGAAAATATAAACAGACCAATCACAAATGCTGAAATTGAGACTGTGATTAAAAATCTTCCAACAAACAAAACCCCAGGACCAGAGGGCTTCACAGGCGAATTCTATCAAACATTTAGAGAAGAGCTAACATCTATCCTTCGCAAATTCTTCCAGAATATAACAGAGGGAGGAACACTCCGAAACTCATTCTACAAGGCCACCATCACCCTGATACGAAAACCAAAGATGTCACAAAAAAATAAAACTACAGGCTAATATCACTGATGAACATAGATGCAAAAACCTCAACAAACTACTGTCAAACAGAATCCAGCAGCACATTAAAAGGATCATACACCATGTTCAAGTGGGGTTTAACCCAGGGATGCAAAGATTCTACAATATACAGAAATCAATCAATGTGATACACCATATTAACAAATTGAAGGATGAAAACCATATGATCATCTCAATAGATGCAGAAAAATCTATCGACAAAATTCAACACCCATTTATGATAAAAACCCTTCTGAAAGTAGGCATAGAGGGAACTTACCTCAACATAATAAAGGCTATATATGACAAACCCACAGCCAGCATCTTTCTCAATGGTGAAAAACTGAAACCATTTCCTCTAAGGTCAGGAACAAGATAAGGCTGCCCGCTCTCACCACTATTATTCAACATAGTTTTGGGAGTTTTAGCCATAGCAATCAGAGAAGAAAAAGAAATAATAGGAATCCAAACTGGAAAAGAAGTAAAACTGTCACTGTTTGCAGGTAACATGATACTATACGTAGAGCATAGTAAAGATGCTACCAGAAAACTACTAGAGCTAATCAATGAATTTGGTAAAGAGCAGGATACAAAATTAATGCACAGAAATCTCTTGCATTGTTTTACACTAATGATGAAAAATCTCAAAGCGAAATTAAGGAAACACTCCCATTTAGCACTGCAACAAAAAGAATAAAATACCTGGGAATAAGCCTACCTAAGGAGACAAAAGACCTGTATGCAGAAAACTATAAGACACTGATGGAAGAAATTAAAGATGATACCAACAGATGGAGAGATATACCGTGTTCTTGGATTGGAAGAATCAACATTGTGAAAATGACTAGTACCCAAAGCAATCTACAGATTCAATGCAATCCCTGTCAAACTATGAATGGCATTTTTCACAGAACTAGAACAAAAAATTTCACAATTTGAATGGAAACACAAAAGACCCCAAAAGGCCAAAACAATCTTGGGAAAGAAAAACGGAGTTGGAGGAATCAGGCTCCCTGAATTCAGACTGTACTACAAAGCTACACTAATCAAGACAGTATGGTACTTGCACAAAAACAGAAATATAGATCAATGGAACAGGATAGAAAGCCCAGAGATAAACCTATGCACATATGGTCACCTTATTTTTGATAAAGGAGGCAATAATATACAGTGGAAAGAAGACAGCCTCTTCCATAAGTGGTGCTGGGAAAACTGCACAGCCACATGTAAAAGAATGAAATTAGAACACTCTCCAGCACCATACACAAAAATGAACTCCAAATGGATTAAAAACCTAAATGTAAGGCCAGACACTATAAAACTCTTACAGGAAAACATAGACGGAACACTCTGACATAAATGACAGCAAGATCCTTTTTGACCCACCTCCTAGAGAAATGGAAATAATAACAAAAGTAAACAAATGGGACCCAATGAAACTTAAAAGCTTTTGCACAGCAAAGGAAACCATATACAAGATGAAAAGACAACCCTCAGAATGGGAGAAAATATTTGCAAATGAAGCAACTGACAAAGGATTAATCTCCAAAATATACAAGTAGCTCATGCAGCTCAATATCAAAAAGCAAACAACCCAATCCAGAAATGGGCAGAAGACCTAAACAGACATTTCTCCAAAGAAGATATATAGATTGCCAACAAACAAATGAAAGAATGCTCAACATCATTAATCATTAGAGAAATGCAAATCAAAACTACAATGAGATATCATCTCACACCAGTCAGAATGGCCATCATCAAAAAATCTAGAAACAATAAATGCTGGAGAGGGTGTGGAGAAAAGGGAACCCTCTTGCACTGTTGGTGGGAATGTAAATTGATACAGCCACTATGGGGAACAGTATAGAGGTTCTTTAAAAAACTAAAAATAGAACTACCATAAGACCCAGCAAACCTACTACTGGGCACATACCCTGAGAAAACCATAATTCAAAAAGATTCATGTAACACAGTGTTCATTGTAACTCTATTTACAGTATCCAGGACACGGAAGCAGCCTAAGTGTCCATCGACAGAAGAATGGATAAAGAAGATGTGGCACATATATACAATGGAATATTGCTCAGCCATAAAAAGAAACGATATTGAGTTATTGTAGTGAGGTGGATGGACCTAGAGTCTGTCATACAGAGTGAAGTAAGTCAGAAAGAGAAAAACAAATACTGTATGCTAACACATATATATGGAATAAAAAGAAAAAAAGGTTCTGAAGAACCTAGTGGCAAGACAGGAATAAAGACAGACGTAGAGAATGGATTTGAGGACATGCGGAGGGGGAAGGATAAGCTGGGATGAAGTGAGAGAGTGGCATTGACATATACACACTGCCAAATGTAAAATAGATATCTAGTGGGAAGCAGCTGCATAGAACAGGGAGATCACCTGGTGCTTTGTGACCACCTACAAGGGTGGGATAGGGAGGGTGGGAGGGAAACACAAGAGGGTGGGGATATGGGGATATATGTATACGTATAGCTGATTCACTTTGGTATACAACAGAAAGTAACACAACAATGTAAAGCAATTATACTCCAATAAAAATGTTTAAAAAAAAAGTGGAAGCAACGATATCATTTAGTAGGTAATTCAAAGCAATGTTGATGGGAGAAAATGGTGGCTTGAGCTTATGTGATTAGAAAAGTAGAGAATGATTACAGATTAAGAATATATTTGGAGGGTTGATCCAAAAAGACTTTTTGATATATTTGATGTAGAAGGTGAGTGAAAGATAGGAACAACGATATCTGCAATTTTTTTTCTACTTTAGTAATTTTGTGGTATCATTCACTGAATTGAGGAGCATGGAAGCGGAATACTTTTAAGGTAAAGATAAAGTTGCACTCCAGAGTTAGGTATTGGGCTTGCTAAATTTGAGATGTTTCTTAAACATGCAATTAGGAATGTCTAATTGGTAGTTGGATATTTGCATTTGGAATTCAGAAGAGAGGTCAGCACTGGCTATTAATATTTGAGACCCAATGGCATATGGGTTGTAAAGTCATGGGACCAGGTGAAATAATCTGAAGAGAAATTATAGAGAAAGAAGAGAAAGAAAATCTAGGACATAGCTCTGGGACATGCCACTATTGAATAAGAGAGGAATACATATAATAGAGGAATCAACAAAGGAGACTGAGAAATAGCTAGTGAGGTAACAGAAAAGCCAAGGGGGAATGTAGCCACAGAAGCCAAGGAAAGAAAGTATTGTAGTTCGAGAAGAAGCAAGTGGCCAACTGTTTAGCTGAGAGATCTAGTAATATTAAAACAGTGAAATAGCTGTTAAAGTTAGCACGGGGGAAGTCATATGTTACAAGAGCTATTTCAGTTGAATGATGATCTTTTGAGGAGAGAATGGAGGACAAAGAAGAGGGAGACAATAAACACTCTTCTAATCAGCTTATTGTGAAAGGGAACCAAAAAGAAAAATGATAGCTGCAAGGCAATGTGGACCAAAAGAGGGTTTTATAAAGTAGGAGGATTCTAGAATATGTACGTTGGTAGGATTGACTTGGTAGAAAGAAACTGACTATGCAGGAGACGGGATAATTGCCAGAGCCAGGTTCATTAGAAGGTGAGCATTGTGAGAGCTAGAGCACAAAAGGAGAAGTTTAATATGAACAGGGACATTTCATTTATTGTAAGAAAAAATAGAGGGACAGAGATAGAAGTTCAATTTCATGTAGGTCTGTAAATTTTGTGATGAAAGTGAAGAAACTTTAGACTATTTTATCAATGTCAGCATTTGAGAGGGAAGAGTGAGTGGATAGGAAATGGGACTAGAGGTGAGGGCACCATAGGACTAAGGAGAAGGTATGAGATTCTCATTTTGGATAATGTCAGAGTAAACATGCAGTGTAGTGGGGTTGCAGGGTATTAGAGAATACCATTTGTCACCCTGTGACCATACATTTAGAGTGAGACAAGAGAGCATTATTGTGCATCATGAAGTTTGCTCTGTGTGGTAGGCTGAATAATGGTCCCCCAAAATATCCAGGTTCTCATCTCTGAACCTGTGAATATTACCATATATGACAAGAGGGACTTGGCAGATGTGATTAAATTAAGGATCATGAGATAATATTTATTTGGGTTAGCTGGATCTGTCCCAAATGTAATCACAAGTGTCCTTTTAAGAGTGAGGCAGAAGGAGGACTTCCCTGGTGGCACAGTGGTTGAGAGTCCGCCTGCCGATGCAGGGGACACGGGTTCGTGCCCCGGTCCGCGAAGATCCCACATGCCTCGGAGCGGCTGGGCCCGTGAGCCATGGCCGCTGAGCCTGTGCGTCCGGAGCCTGTGCTCCACAATGGGAGAGGCCACAACAGTGAGAGGCCCGCATACCGCAAAAACAAAAAAAGAGTGAGGCAGAAGGAGATTTGATTAGAAAAGAGAAAAAGGTAATATGATGAGAATAAATTTCTCATGTTTGAAGCCAGTAGGTTTGTGGTAATTTGTTATAGCAGTGATAGGAAACTGATATACTCCATTAATTAATTAACTGATTAATTCCTCTTCCTTTGTATGTATAACTTCTCCCTTATTTTAGGATACTTCCTATTAACATTAAACATGCTTAAGAGTCTCCTTTAAAAAGCAACAACATTAATAAAAAAAACAAGATAAAATTTCTTAACTTCACCTGCTCAGCCCTAGCTAATATTCCCTTTAAAATAGTCCTTTTTAAAACTAAAGGTTTTAATTTTTATCTTCTCCACCTCACCTTTCATCCATTCCTTAATCCATTACCAACTGTCTTCAACTTTTTACTCTAGTAAACCACTCTAAATATTTAGCAATGTGCTTTTATTCTTAATTCCAGTGTAATCTGTTCATTTCTACTTTTCTTAGCCTCTTGGTTAAGCAATTGATTTCCCTGTTCTGGTGATATTCTCTCTTTTTCTATTCTATGACACCACTTTTTTTTCTAGTTACTTTTTCCCCATCTCTGTCCATTCTTTTGTCTCCTTCATGAGCTGCCCTTTTTTCAGTTTTTACCTGAGTGTTCTTAACAGAACTCTATTTTCTTCTCATTCTGTACACTTCCCTTGAGTAATCTTATCTATTTCCAGGACTTCGATTACTATCTGTATACTGATCACTAAATTTTCTATCTGGCACTCAGAGTTCTCACCTGCTCAAATACACCCTGTTCTACTACACCTTCCTGTCACACTGAGATGTCCTGAGTTGGAAGGACAGTCTCTGTCATCCTGTTCCACAGCACACTCATACTAGACTACAGTGACTAAGAATATTGGATCTGGGGTCACTGAATTGAATTTGAGTCTGGCTTTGCTCCCTTCTTTCCTGCAATAGCAGAGGCAAGCGATTTCTCATCTTAATCTGTAAAATAGTAAACCCCCTCTAAACTCTGATGATTAAATGACACAAGATACAAGTCAAGGCATAGTATGTGGCACACAGCAGGTGATTAATAAATGCTGGCCATTATTATTACTGCTAGTTTTCTTCTTTTCCTAAGTACTGTATCCACTGGTAATTACTACCATGGCACTTGTATTTTCTAGTGCCGTTTCTGTAATAGCTTCTAAACTCTTCTACAGCTTTCGGTATTCACAGCCCACCATTGCTATCCCCACTCCTCTTTGCAGTTGTCTCCATCAGTTTTCCTGTCCCTCCTGCATTTGCTTTTCTGTTTTGTTTCACTTTCCTTGTCACTCCCACACTCATTTTTCTGTTCTCTTTGTCACTCCCTTTCTCCTCCTGAGTCTCAGTAGTCCAGATCACTCTTTAAGACAGTAGTCCGCAACCTATTTGGCACCAGGGACTGGTTTTGTGGAAGACAAGTTTTCTACAGACTGGTGGTGGGAGGGGGGGCGGGCAGGGGCGGTGGTCCAGGCGGTAATGCGAGCCATGGGGAGCGGCAGATGAAGCTTTGCTTGCCCCCTGCTTACCTCCTGCTGTGAGGCCCAGTTCCTAACAGGACCGGTACCGGTCCGTGGCTCGGGGGTTGGGGACCCCTGTTTTAAGACACCTTCCATTATGCCAAGTTCTGCTTCTTAGTTTTTATAGTTGTAAGATATTTTATCATTATTATTTATAGTAAAAATGGGAAGCGATGATTAGTAGAGACTTGTAAGTCTCCTTAACCTGAGGACAGCCCTGGAAAAGAAATTTCCTTGAAATAAGTTAGTGACAGATCACCTGGCAAACACTAATGGTATGCACTCGTGGGAGAGTCATTATCTATGGACTGCTATAGCAGGATGTCTAGGGTGCTTACGGAAAACAAACATAGAATCTATGGGTCTATGTGGCATGGTCCCCTAGAAATGTAATGTATACTCTGTGACACTCCTAGTGTAAAATGGAGATTTTAAAAAATGTCCAAACAGCTCCTTTTAGGTAAAAACTAGCACTGTACATATCTGTCAGGGGCTTCATTTGTTAACGTGGTCCTGATTGACAAGAAAGGCCTGGGAAGTTGTGTTTGTCTTTCTGTATGTGTCCCTGCTTTGTCTGTGTCATTTGATTATGTGTATCCTTGAAATCATTAGTAAAGCTTGATAATGAGTGAGGTTTATGATTTGTGTGAGTCTGATTTGACAATTCAAACCTTTGGGTTTTCTCAGTAGATATGGTGGCATTCAGATGACTGAAGTTGCTGGAAAACTTCTCTCTAGATATTTGAGTCAATGCTAGGCTATGATTCCAAAATAACTATCTGTAATGGTTACAGTTCCCTTTGAGGCAATGCATTATCATAGTAATTCAGTGAAGAAGCGTGTATACATGTGTATAATGCAATACATCATCAATGTCTATATCTCTCAGTCTGTATAATGCCACAGAGCAAACATCAGTCTGATCAGTGATTTGCCATTACAGAGCCTCTAGAATATTTGACTATTAAAATAAATCAATCATTCATTCATTCATTTAGCCTCCAACTATTTAAGAAATAATTTCTATAAAAATATATGCATTTTTCACTGAATTACATATGAACCAATTTACAAATAAGGTTAGCTTATTTTCAAAATATCCCATCTTCTTTTGAAAATTGTAGCCTAAACTATTTAGATATCATTTATGAGAAGTAGAAATATAACACACCATATTTGTGTCTTTTTCTTTTTCTTGCTGTTACAATGAATATTACATATTTTTCAAGTGTGCTATTTTCCAAATGTGTATTTCATCATATTGTAATTAGGACCACAACATTTCCTAGAACGTTGCTTACATCTTAATGAAAGGATAATTATGCTGTGAAGCTTTAAATTTTGGACATTACATTTATTTCTCAGTGATTCTCTCACTTTGTAGAAAAATTTTTTTCATTCTTGTGTTTTTAATGCGTCATGTACCTGATGGAAAATAAAGATATTCTTCAATGAGGCTATGTTGTCAGTTGATAAGAATTCAAATATCTACATGAAGCCCCTTTTTTCTCCTCCTTTAACAGATTTCCAAAATTCTCTATTTCTTTTTAGTAAGGGTTCCTTGGATACTTTTTAACATTGCTTTTCTTTCTGCATCTTTTGAAAGATGATCTATATGTAGAAAGGATTACAGTCTGAAGGGACTTGGGAATCTAAAAAGTCATCTGGGTTCAAGAGAAAGGGGAGGGACTTCCCTGGCAGTCCAGTGGTTAAGACTTTGCCTTCCAGTGCAGGCTGTGAGGGTTTGATCCCTGGTCAGGGAGCTAAGATTCCACATATCTCGTGGCCAAAAAGCCAAAACATAAAACGGAAGCAATATCGTGACAAATTCAATACAGACTTTAAAAATGGTCCACATCAAAAAAGCTTTAAAAAAAAGAGAAAGGGGAGTCAATACTAATTATAATGTAAGAACAATAATAGTTCACCTTTGTATCATCCTTCACCTTTGTATCGAACTTTTCAAAATCATTTCAAGGTATTTCTAATATATAAATATCATAATCTACAGCACACAGAAGCTGAGTTCTCCACATATTCCAGTTGATTGAATTACAAGGGAGAGCAATTTTATAAAATTAAAATCTCAAAATGGATTTTCTTTTGACTGTTGTTTGGAAAGGCCTGTTTCCTTAGTTGATAAAAATCAAGAAGATTTAAGGTTGGCCGTAAATAAAACAATCTCCTCATGGGCGGTGAAGCCTGACAGTAGTGCTGGCACCCAGCCCCACTGAGGTGGGCTTCTCCCCGGTTCTGCCTTGGACTGTGTTACTGTTCCCTGTATGCCCTGCCCTTCTCCTTGGGAGGAGTGCGCCCGTCCACAAAGTTGAACTTAGGTGTACCCATGTGATGATGTGACGTGTTTTGGTCAATGAAGTGTGAACAAAGGGAAGGATGTCACTTGCTGGCACAGGCTTTAAGAGTTGGCACAGGCTTTGCCATTCTCTCTCATTTTCCTTCTCCTGTGACAGTCATATTGTGTCCTAAGAGAAGATGGCATGACAAAGCTGCAGGCAACCAACAATGGACATGTATGGTGAGTGAGGAATAACATTGTGCTGTAAGTCACGGATGTTTTAGAGTCGTTTGCACTGAAGCACAACCTAGGCTGACTTCCCTGGTCAGGTTCGTTAAGACTATTCACTATCCTGTTCTCTAGTGTTGCTACTTACTCCCTTTGTAATATTCTGACCTAAATGTGGTCAAAGGCATTCCTCTTGATCCTCCATTGCTAAGTACCTTCACTAAAACCAGGTGTCAGAAAACTGTGAAAAAACCTGGAATCTAGCATAATCCCCCCTATATTTACTGATTCTCTAGTTCCATATGGAACCCCAGGGTAAAAACATCTTGATAGACGTCCAGTCTTTAGTTCCTGTTCTTGGCTAGCAATTGAATGGCTCTTACCACCTGTGGCAGACACTGCACAGTTGCGCAGATCAGCGCCTCCTTCAGAAAAACACTCATTGCCCAGTTGTGAGGACCAACTGTTAACTCCTTTGGGTCCACCTCAGACTGAGCTGAGGCCATCTGCTCCTCAGAATAGCCTTAGACAGTGACTAAGCCAGAATGTAGTTCCAGCACCTAGACATTTCCTGTCAATAGGGGACTTGTCTAATGGGTAACCTTTGAGGCTCCCCAGTGGGCTGGCTGAGACTTTGTCAGATCTGCATTGTGCCTGGCATTTCCTCCTGCCCAATCCTGCTTTCTCTTATTTCTTCACCGATATTACTTTCCAAGAGAATTTGTACTCCTAACTTTGGCTTAACATCTGCTTCCTGGAGGAACAAACTCACACAATATTCACCAACTTTTTGAGAGTGCCCTCCTAGGTATAAAGACAGGACCGAAAAAATAAAAAGCAAAAAAATTTTTTTTAAATTAAAAAGAATAAAAGAAAGAAATGGTGGAATTTATCTACACTGTAGGTAGAAGTAATGGATGCCTGAACTGGTATTTAACTGGTATTTAATGACAAGAAGTGGGAAAAAAAAGATTTGAAAAAAATTTAGGAAGCTCAAATTATAGGCTTATCTTTGCCACTAAATTGTGTCACATTAGTCTGGATGTTTAATTCATCTGGACTTCGGTTTACTCACTTGTGAAAAAGAGTCATTTGAATGAGGTAACTGCTAAAGTTTTTTCAATACTATTCGGAGAGAAAAAGTGGGGGAAGATGGACAAAGGGGAAGGGGAGGGAGGGAACAGGGTAGGTGGAATTATAGGGATGAATATAGCAGGAAAGATTTGAAAGAGCTTTGGTTGGGAAGATTTGCACATTTATGACATTAGTGAGAAGTCTTTTTTCTCAGGCAAAAATCTAAAGTGCATTTAACATACTGATTTATGTTCCTCTAGCCTCCTAACTTTCTTTTAAAATCTCTTAATACCATAAAAATATTTTTATCTAGTCTTTTGAAAGAGAATTTATAACATCTTAGAACTGTCACTTAAATACGAAGAGGGAGTCAATCGTTATCGGGGTATTTGGTAAGTTTGTGAAAAGCATTAAGCAAAGTCCCAATAAAACCAAATTTCCTTTTCAAAAAATTCTAGGATTTATGTAAATCTCATAAACTTTGGCAGGCGGGGAAAATAGATATTTGCCATAAAGAGTAGTGACTTGAGTCTACAGCTTAAGCAATACAGGCAATTGTAGGAAAAGTAAAGAAAGAAGTTTTACTCTCCTGTGCTTTGGCAAATTGTGTTGCATCTGCTACAGACCTGGCAAAGTACAGTGTATCATTTTGGAAATTGCTGCTGAGTGTGGTTATTGCACACTACCGCAACAGAGGTTTCCAAAGTCATTGCAGAGCTGGGGTGACAGGGTCACTAGGTATGAGCACTTTCTGGGCTCTTTGTCAGTCTGCTGAATAGCTGACATCAGTTTCAGGAGGCAGAAAAGTGCCAGAGTCTGTTTTCACTTGGCAAGCCTTTGACAGATCATAGTTGAGTGAATAAAAGTTCTACTAACTTACTTGTACTTCTAGAACTCCACGATGTTTCTTGAGTGTTGAAATAAATGAACAGGCAAAACAATAGTTGATTTTAAGTTTTGTTATCATTCTAAAAAAATTCTGAAAGAATTCATATTTTATTTTAAAAATATCAGTAAGTGTAAATGTAGCAATGAAGATAAATACAATACTAAATATTTATTCTAGCGTGGGCACCATCACCTCTTGCCTGAAATACCGAAGTAACCTTTTTATCTCCTATTTTGCCTTTCTTCAGTCTTTCTGCACAATGTAGCCAAAGAGACTTTTCTGAAGAAAAAAAAAAATCTGATCATGGCATTCCCTGTTAAGATATCTTGTGATCTCACCTATTTAAAAAACTTTAGTAGGTTAATCCATTAAGTAATGCTATGTAGGAAATCACACAAAAACTTAGCTGTTTAAAACAACCAAAATCATTTTCTTTTCCTCACCATTTCTATGGGTACATAATTCAGGAGTGGTTTGGCTTAATGGTTCTGGCCTGAAGTCTCTCTAAGGCTGTGATGGCTTGTTGGCTGCAGCTGCAGTTATACGAAGGCTTGACTGAGGCTGGGGATCTGTTCCTAAGAAAGCTCACCTCACTTACGTGGCTGTTATGTTGCTGATCACAAGTTGATTTCTCTCCAGAGGGCTGCTTGAATCTCCTCACAACATGGTGGCTAGTTTACCCCAGAGTGACTCAAGCAATCAAAGCAGAACTCCACTGATTTTTGTGAACTAATCTCAGAACTTTATCACTTCTGTCATGTTCTATTTGTTAAATAGGCCAGCATTGATTCATTATGGGAGGGGAGCACACAGAGGTGTAAATCATAGGAGGCAAAGATCATTGGGTACCATCTTGGAGGCTGGCTATCATAGTTGGTTTTTATTTGTTTATTTTGGGAAAGAGTTCAAACTCTAAGACATTGTTTACAAAACCTTCGTCAAAATGATTTGACCATTTCTTACATCTTACATCTCAAGCCATAAAAAAAAATCTTTATTTAGTTCTTCTAATGCATACCATACTGTTATCACTCTCATCTCAGATCTCATATTCCCATTATTTTATTGATCCACTGCTACTCATTCCTAAGGTTAACTTGTTAGATATTACTCTTTTTTGAAAGTTTCACCTTGACTTCCCAATCGTGGATTGGTGACTCCGTTCTGTTCCCACATAGTATCTTGTCTTTCTTAAATTATAATATCCATTACACTTCTCTTTTATAATTACATTTTTTTCCTATTGTGTATGCACTAGCAATCTTTGAGATCTATGAAGGAAGGAGCTTTGCATATTTTGTTCATCATTCTGCCTCATTGCCCACCCCAAGTATAAAATGAAATATTTGTTGAATGAATGAATGATTATAAAAATGAATGTAAGAATATCTTCACTCTCAGTAAGTGACATTTACTTCTAATTTTCTAAGAAAACAGATACAATCTAATAGCTAAATTCACCTATAATCATTTTTATCTAACTTATCTCTCTTTATAAACATTAAAAACAGAAAAGAAAAATCCAGTGTAATATATCAAGACTAGGGTTTGGTACTCTTTAGGATCACACTAGTAATTTGTAGATTCTAGAAATACATACCCCATATTTTTCTTCCAGTGATCACTGATAAACTAATGAAAATGATTTTATATTTCTAAGTTATAGATAAATACTCTGACATCTGAGAATCAGTGAAAGTCAATTAAGATTTTCTACTAAATTAAAATATTTTTCCTTCCAAATCTGTGAAATTGCAATGTTGTGGTTAAAATAGACTGAGTCAAAATTTTCATGTCTTCAAATTTAATATTACCTATATATTATTTTCGTATTCCAGTTTTAAAGATGAACAAAACATCATTTAGCAAAATATAGTATTATTAATTAATTTTACAAAACAAAGATCACTTAAAGACATTTCTATGAATTTGAAATGTTTTTATTAAATATGTCACTTTACCTCCCACTAAACGTCACTGAATATAATCAAATCCCTATTCACAGTAAGAGACCCTACTGTGCATATGCTTAGAGAGATAGTAGTGCTTAAGAAAAGTACTTCATTGGTAAAGTTTCAGTCAATATTTCCATTATTTTAAAAGTGTTGGAATATCTACTTCTCCAGATATGTTAAATGGCAAATAAATGGAGGGAAGCAGGGAAGGGGATAGTTCATGTTCCATCTTATTGACTGGAGACTCTGAGAAAGCACTTCATGTAGGTTGATGTGGCATCTGTAAATACCATCTGACTGAACAGAACCTGGCTGGTTACTTGTCTCAATTATACTGATGTTTCTGGTCTTAATGCCTTTGGGGCTCACATTTATCCTTTGTCTGCCCCATGAATGAACTCATTTGGAAGACATTTTTGTAAAAGTTCTCCAAATTGGAACAATTACTTTGAATTTTGTCAGTGAAGTATTTACATACAGCAAAAATTAGTACATTATTTGATAATAAGTTCATGGTAATCTGTGGTCCTCTGCTATATTGGCATCATTTACACATCACACAGCCTGCATTTTGTAAAACTTTCTTTGATTATTTGTGGTTTGAGACATGAATGTAAGAGATACAATGGAAAAGGAAAGTGTGAGTTTCCTTTCTGTTTATGATACTTATATAAGGTCTATTTAGGACAGATTTGGGGGTACTTGGACATATTCTTGTGAATTCACAACCTACCTTATGAACTTTGAAAAGAGGAAACAAAACCAGTATTTTGAGCTATGGCTCAGCTCATCAAAGTTTTAGACTACGTATCATGTAGCCATGACAAAAGCTTCAGTTTGCTAATCAGGGGGTTATTTTACTCTCACCAACAGAAAAATATTCAAAAGAAATGAAAATGCTAGTAGGAGAAAATAAATACTATCAAAAGCTTATATTGTGGACTTACCTCTCAAGCTTTCCAAGTGAAAAGGTAGACTTTTTTTAACTAATAAAGAAAAGTTGTAAAAAATATGGAGAATTTAGTTCTTTTGTCTACCTGAATCCTTATCCTCTAAAGAGTCAGAGAGCAGAGAGTAGTGACATACATTTCCTTTAACGGGTGACAAAGTATATTTGATTTTATAAATTTTAAGGGCATTTCTTGGTATATACTAGTAAGTTTAATCATAGCCTAAATGCACATTCTTAACTCAAAGAATGCATTTTATTTTGAAAATAAAATTTTCTACAAGTTATATATATTATTTTGTTATTGAAACTACCAGTGTGCGAGTACATGTTACTGTACAAAAATTTAAGTTATAGGAGATAATATAAATCTTAAGGAAAATTACAGAATTCTATTTAATTCATAAACAATTATTGTATAATTTTTTAGCTTAGTTTATTGTATCAACCTAAGAGCTCTTAGGTCTCTAGCACCAGAATGTAAATATGTATCTATGTAATAAGTACTAATGTAACATTCATCATATATGTTATAGTTCAATATTCACAAATGTATTTTGGATGTGAATCACATTGTATGGATGTGTTGGGTTGATGTTATTGTGAGGACCCTGACAAACTGCTATTGCAACTGGGTAAAAAAGATAAAATTCTCTCAGTAGACTTTAGTGAAAAATGTGTGTTCTCTTGAGGTCCAAGATACAATAGTTTCTTGGATACAACAGTTGAAGATACAATTGCTTTTGTAGCAAAACTTCTGTGATCAGTAAGCTTAAAACTCAAAAACGTATACCATTAATGTTAGGAGTTCATATTAAGGGCTCAGACTGGTATCACAGTGACTCAGGATGTTGACAATGTGGTCAGTTTTCTTTTCTCCCATCTCTATGGGATGTGATTCGAAATTAGCCATTTAGTAAGCTTTAAAATCATTAACTGATAACCATATTGTTTCCTCATCCCATTCTAGCAGGCAAATAAATAGCTTATTTTCACAAACAGCAGGCAAATAAATAGCTTATTTTCAGCAATAATCCCTTCTGATGATTTTATTAAAGTAATGATAAAAGAGTTTAAAAAAATGAAACTGTGGAAGTGACCAAGAATGTTTCTGTGTGTTTGTAATATGCTAACTATTCTAGATAGTCCTTGTAAAAGACTGCTTAAATAAGTCTTCAGCTACAATTGCAGTCAACAGTTTTAGCTGTTGGTGTTTCCTTGGTGGTACAGGATCATAAATAATTAATATTTCTAAATTAGCATGGTCCAGTCTCCCAATTTATTGCCTCAGTCACCTTTTCAAGTTGACAGATTTTTCTCTCAGGTGCTAAAAATTGATTTTTGGATAAATTGTTTTGGCTAAAATTATCCCTAAATAATGGGTGGTAAATATGTGTTGATCTGACTTGAAGACCTAAAATATCAATATCTTAAATTATTTAGAATGTGTTTATTTTTCATTATGAAATTCATACATTATGAATTTTTATTATGAAATTAATTTTTCTTTATATATATAAAGAAAAATTTTAAAGTAAACAGAAAAGTAAAAACCCATTTCCACTTAACCTAACAAAACAATTGCTAGCATTTAAATATAATTTATTCTAATCATTTTCTATATTTGTATACATTTTTGCATATACTTGTAATCATATCTGTTTGTCTTACAATTTTCTATTTCATTTTATTTATCCCTATAGACATCTAGCACCATCTGTATCATCTAACACTATTCATTCACTATAGTAGATATTTAATAAATGTGATCAATTGAATATATGAAATATATCCAGATACCAGAAGAATGCATATTTATACATTCATGTAGTAGGTCCTAGGGTTTTCACACTTCCAAGATGCACTATTCTCACTATCATCTGTGTAAATAACACTCCCAAAGGTGTAACTCTATTTATACAGACCATTATGTGCATGGTGTTCCTTTTAGAGATGTGCAACACTGAGGCCATGTATGTGTATTCATGTGTAATACATATACATACTTACATAATGCATAAATACACATGAATACATACACAACTATAATAGCCATAGGTATATATCAATCTATCTATAAAACTGTAGATAGATACTACTACTGCTACTACTTCTTAGATTTATATCTATCAATCTATCTATAAAACTAATATTTATCCCTACTAATAACCTCAAAATTAAATGCACTTCAACTCATTGGTTTAATAAATATTTATGTGTGCTGATATTGAGCTAAGGACTAGGGAAGCAATGTATCAGCAAGACAGACATTATTCCTACCCTCCTGAAAATACTACAGATGATAGTGTAAGAGTATGTTAAAAGGAGACTTTTACTGATATCACAGCTCTAAAATCTCTAGCAGCTCTATGACTGCAGACAGTAGCTAGGAGGTATCTTTATATTCCAAACTGGGATGATGAACCCTCTATGCCAGAATTGTAAAAGGCAACGAGAGAAATCATTCTGCTAGTATCACCAACCCTCCACACTTAATAAGAAAAGGCTGGGAATTCAGTTGAATTTGAGATTTGGAAGGGAGAATTTCTTTGAGGGAAGTCAGAGTCCTGTGACATTTGTCCTTCCTTCCTCTAGGTATGGAGAAAGGCTCTTCTGTCTTCCTCCTACACCAAGTGAGAATTTGCTTGAGTTCTCTGAAATTGGAGGAATATCAAAGATGGCTCATGATTTACTAAATAAATTAAAAATAATATAAAAGTGTCTTGAGGCAAGAGAATAGTTAGCTGCCTTGCAGGCCTGGTGGAAAGGGTAGGAGAAACTCCCCTAGGGATGAAGGGTACTTCATGCCATACTTCTTGTAGATTGGATCAGATGTGGGTGCCACAAAAGAGAGATAACTGTGAGAAGTCTTGGAAAGAACTTTGTTCAAGATGACCTTCTGAAGGTATATAGTGACCAAGCAAAAAACCGCTGGAAGCAGAGAATGAAGGGGCATGGTAAGCTGCCTACACAGGAAGAAATCACAGTCTTAGGAATATTAGGAAAAAGAAATGGAGGTCACCAGTTGGGGGGCTCTCTGAAGAAGCTACAGGTATCTCAAAGAAGGAAACAGACAGATCTTGGGCCAGCTGCCATAGAGTGTGTCAATGATGTATGGCAACTGTGCCAGTCATTTAAGCTTTCTTCTGCTTTTCATCTCTTCTCCATCCTACCTGAGGAGTCAGAGGCAGCCTGGAGTAAAAGATCAAGGTAGGGAAAGAAACCCAAACTCCCTTCCTTGCCCATTTCAAGCCAAATTGAAAAAGAAAAGATTTAAAGTGAATGTCATTTAATATTACACTAGACTAGCCTAGACATGGCATTTTTGATATGTTGATACCATGAAGTAACTTGACAAGCAATGAAATTTGATTGAAACTTCATCCATCACAAGGAGGAAATTGTTTAAAGGCGAAATTGTGAAAAAGTATAAATTCATGTTATTCTTTCACTTTATCCAGCCTAGTTCATTCTAGTAACTGGTCACAAAAAGCAATAACAACAAAGAATCACAAGTTCTATAATATAGGCTATGACGCATGTTATGTGAGGACAGAGAGAGCTTTGCTTCCAGCTATTTTGAGCTACTCTGCTTACAACTACTCCATGATAGTAGAGGTGAAGAGAACGTAATCTTGGATCCATGGTAAATCCTGCCTAAGACACTGACTGTAGAGATGAGGTGTCTCCGAGAGGTGGTTGGCAAGACAGAAAACAAGGAGCTGAGGAGGGTCAAAAAACTAGACGAAAATCCATCTCTTGTGCCTCAGAGAGTGTAGCAGAATATTCTCAAAGTACTGCACTTTCTCTCCTGGTGTCTCCAGGCATGCACAAAAGCATCCCATAAGGGGAAGGAAAACTTTTAAAACCTGTCAGGTTGAGAGATTGCTAAGCCATCGTATAATAAGTCCAGTCAAGTAGGAACTTTCATGTTCTTCTCACCTTTCTTTTCTTCCTCCTCTTTGATCCTGGAGAAAGATAGAAACATCAGCTAATAAGCAATAGAGAAGGGCCGTAAAAGAGATCTGACAATGGAGCAAAATTGGAAGCCCAGATTAATCATAAGAGATTTTGATTATAGGATATAAGATGGAGCATTTATAATTACTAAATTAAACTGTGTTTTGACATTAAAGTTACCCAAAATTTCCTATTTCCTTAGTAATAAGAACTAACACATAGAGCCCCTAGTATGTTCCAAGCGTGGTTCTAATAGCTATTATCTCTATTAACTCTTTTAATCCTCAAAACAACCCCAGGATGTAGGAAAATATTATGCATTTTGTAGAGGAGGAAACTGAGGCACAATGACTTGCCAAGGTTAACAATTTGTAAGTAGCACAGTTTGGGGCTTATATCCGGGAAGTCTGGTTCCAGAGTACATGATCCTTACCACTACTTTCTAGGCTAAAAGTAAAGATAAATGTCAGGGACTGCTCTACTTTTCATCAAGTGTCAAACATAGGGAATCTCCCTCCTCCCTAAGCAGGTTTGAATATAGCAAAGGAAACAATTACAACGTTGCTTCTACAACTATAATTCCTTGTTCAGTGTATGTGTATATCCTGGAGAAAGAAATGTAAACACTCTGTACTTCTATGCCCTATCTATGAAGCATAGATACCTTCTACCAATACCTTCTACCTTCTACCAATACCTTCCTCATGGTGTATAGTGGGGATTACATGAAAGGATTCCTGTTAGATCAGCATGGCTCCTGGCACACAACAGCCCTCAATTAATTCTACCCATCTTTTACTAGACCATTATCTTTTCATTTACCTGACATTAGTGATAAAGCTCTTTGGGGTAATTTCTACACATCACTAAAGACACACGGCTGCTCTCAGAGGAAGCTGAGATTTCGTGAAGTTCACTGCTCTTGTGTAAATAGCAAAGATCTATTAGATGTCATTATCTACTGACAAAATAACTCTGTCTTGGCCTGAAACATGTGCAGAGGGTACTGGGATGTCACCCATTCCGCATACATAACAGATGAGGCAATTAAGTAAGTGGGAAAATAATTGCAAACTAACTACAAAGTGCAATATTGTGTCAAGTAGGAAGTGATGAAACCCTACCAAGGGTTAAAATTTTCCTCATCTGTATGTTGAAGACCTCTGACAAAGCTGTCGCATTCTGGGACATTTTTGACATTTTATTTTCTGTATTCTACACGTGTTCTCTACATTGGTTCTCTTCCCTTCATATTTAAACATATGGTAAATCTGACGAAGTCAAATCAGCTCTTTCAGTTCTACTTCATTTTTTCCTCAAATGCATTACATTTTTGAGACATCTTTCTTTTTAACAAAACTTCGATTTTTCTAATTACATAAAGAGTTAAGATGCAATAAAATATTCAATTTGTTGCAAAAACACTGTTCCACATATCAAAATGGTGACAGATAAAGGGATTTACAGATTGATTTGCTACACAGCTCCATTGCATCATGGCTTGAAATGTTAATTAGCTGATGTTTAAGGTAATTTGGGGGTGTCAGTGAATAATATACAGAAGTGTGCAGGTTGTAAACAAATCGCACAATTCAGAGTTGAATGGTGCTTAAATCTAGAAGCAAACCCAAAATTTGTGTTGAAGGAAATATCATGAGGGAGAAAGAGAGTAACAAAGATTTTTTTTAAACCAAGAATGAGAATAAGAACCTTCCCCCAAAAGAAAGTTGATGTCTTAAATTGCTATTGTTTTGGCATCATTTATAATCATTTACTAACTGGCTTTTGAGGGTAAATCAGCTTATCTTCTGTTTGTAATTCTTGTGAGGGCAATGTAACTTCTTTTCTTTAATCTATCATTTCTAATTACCTTCAAGGTTAACTCTATACAACTTAAATCACATTTTGCTACACTTTATAGATCCTGGGATTGTCTTACCGCTATTTTGTCATCAGTATAATTCTAAAAATTCTATTTGCAATCTGTAGGACCTGGAGTGGTAAACACAGCCAGAATTAAAATGTATTGACGAATGAAAATAAGTTCTTTGATCTCAGTGGGAAAAAGAGAAATGCAGTCATACACGCCTGAATTCCACTGCCTTTAATTCTAAGCCTTTGAAGTTTTTCTTTCCATACTTTGGTTCATAGTTTGTGTTTTATTTTTTTCCTGGTAGAGTTGGTTGATATGCTTAGAGTTGAAAAGACAGGGATTTTTTTTAATAAAGATGGATTAATACAGATAATAAGTGTTTGTTTCTATAAGGCTGAATACAATGGGCATTTGTATCTACTCTCCACATACTCCTACTGTATAGAGCAATGCTTTTCGAACTTCCGTGTATATAGAAACCACCTGACAATCTCCTTAAAATGCAGACTCTGACTCAGTAGGTCTGGAGACCCTAAATTCTGCTTTTCTAACAAGTTTCCAGGTGGTGCTCTGGGGACCACACTTTGAGCTGTAAGGATAAATATTGAATGAAGGGAAGGCTAGGAGTATCCTAAATATTTTACTTTAATACTTTCACTGTATTAGGCATCTTAACATCTATTGTCTGCTATTAACCTTCATAATAGCTCTAGAAAGTGATGTTATCCCTAAGATGTGGGAACATAAATAGACATAGATATAGCAATTCAGAATAACAAACTCGTCTCTCTGCTCAATAAGCAAGGTGTGCATTGTGAAATTACCTAACCTCTGAAGGTCTTAGTTTCCATTTTGTAAAAAGAGGATAAAATAGGTACCTCACAGGGAATGTTAGAAGGGGTTGAGATGTACGTACAGCATCTAGTTCAGTGCTTGACCCAAGTAAGCCCTTAAAAAGTTATCTGTTGTTATTGTTACAGCTCTAATTGTAGCAGTATATTTTGCCAGTCAACTAAGAAAAATACTTAAGTGCCTATATTTCATATTTAGTGTTAGCCATTAAGAGATGGTATAATTTGAATTATAGGTGTAATTGACAAACTTGTACTTCTATTGACCTGATTGGTTAAGATATTAATCATATAATATTACTTTCCCTCTTTACATAATAACCTTGGTAATAAACATTCATTGCAAATTATGAATGTACTGACTTCTTTGTAGTTTTCATTAGTCAACACTGAGGCACACTGAGTATGTATTTTTTTCTCAGCATGGGCAAGTACAAGTCAAGTAGTGTACCCTAGTACGCCAATCATGTAGTAATTTCAAGATTGTTAATTAGCATCACATTGAAGTGGTAAGATTATCATGGTATAATGCCTTAATTTATGTTAATAAGTCTTTATTTTACCTTATACAAGAATCACAAATTTCCACTAGATGTAAAAAGAATGAAAGCACCAACTGAAAGCTTTTAATAAAGTGTTAATACATTTAAATTTGTAATTAACATTAATTATTTTACAATCCTTTATTTTAAAGGAAATGATATAATAAAACAAAAAACATATTATATCTAAGAGGTAAATTTTTCTTTCTAAACATAACTGAAATTTCAGTAACTGAAGTGAGAATCACCATAGAAGTATAAGAAATGCCCTTTGCCCTCAAGAAAAAAAAAATCACACACAAATAATTAGAAATTAATTATTGTCTAAATTTTGTGAAAATACAAAGTAAGAATTCAAAAGTGGGAGAAGACAGGAGTAATTATAGGGATGATAAATGAGACAAGCTCAGATTTGAAGGATCCTCGAGGTTCAAGCGGATGTAGTATGAAAACAAAAAACAACCACTCAGAAGATAGCATCTCTTTTTCTTTTTTAGAAGAGCATGGGAGTAAGGATCAGAAAACCTGAAGTTGAAGTCGGTGCTAGTTTGAGCAACTGACTATATGTTTCTTGAACCATATTTTCTCATTTGTCAAATGAGAGATTTATAAGGAGCCAATGACTGAGGTACTGTTCCAATATTAATCTACTAAAAGCAACAAAACTAACCTTAACTTTGAACTAAATTCTTCTGAATAGGGTGCCTTCTGTAAACTTTTTCTCAAGTTTTGAACTGGGAGGGGGGACCTTTCAAATTAACTAGCACAGCTGACCCTCTTGGGAAGGGGCCTTCCATTTGGAAGGATTTTGAAAAGAGTAACATTCCTGGTCTTTTCCTCTACCCCTCATTTTCTCTTCTTCTTTGGATGAAGAGTGACTTATTTGATTGGTAATTTGAGATTTTTCTTTGCTTTTAATTTTATAATCAGATAACCCTTCTGGACTATTCTCTCTCAATCAGTAAAGAGCCTGCCCTTGCAGGGATGGCCTATGGCTGTCCAGTTTAGTCATTCAGTAGGATTTAGATACTAACTCCAGGGTAAGGTATTAGGAAGCCCTTATGTGTGCATAAGTCATGTTCTATAATCCAAGCTACTCTTTCTTTCACACTCTTCTGTCTATATTTCATTTCCTACTGAAATTTAAG
The DNA here is from genome assembly GCF_949987515.2 of Delphinus delphis. Lineage (NCBI taxonomy): Eukaryota > Metazoa > Chordata > Mammalia > Artiodactyla > Delphinidae > Delphinus > Delphinus delphis. The sequence goes on along the minus strand of NC_082689.1, from coordinate 23,409,119 downwards.
GGAAAGGTGGTTGTTCTCATTATGCCCTGAACTAGCACAGAGGATCAGATTGTCAAATCAGAAGCATAAAATAAGTTTACCTAGTGTTATATTTTGCCAATACTTCCAAGGAAACAAGCAATCAAGAAACATGGACGGAAAAAAGAGGGGGGGGGGCGGTGAGATCTAGGACATTCTAAGTGGCTCCTCAGGTCTTTCTTTTTTGCATCAGGCATGCCTTCCAACCTGGAGTAAGAGATGAAATTATCAGAAAGTTTTGCAAATCACCTCATCTAGCAGAGATTTTTAGGTTATGAAACATCTGTGTTTTATAGCCAGATTGTTATAGGCCTCATGTGGCATTTTCCAGGGAACTGTGTTTCGAAAACCCACAGATTCTAGATTTGTCTACCATAAGCTAACCAAACCATGGACATCCTACTGAGAGCACTCTATAGATAAGAACTCTCTTCCTAGTAAATGTTATTATTTATTTACCAGGAAGTGCCTTATGAGCATTTTTACAAGAAAGATAATGCAGGAGGTCACTTTCTTTCCCTGAGTGTGTCTCTTGGTAATCAGAGAGAAATAAATCACAATCCACTGTTCTAACACCCTCTTCCCCAGACCCACTCAATTCCTACAGACTAGGGTAGAAAAGTACATACAGGAGTGGGAATAGACATAGTATAGCTTCTGACATTAATCCAAATAATTATTATTGTTTGTTATGAGCAGAAATAATATAAGAAAACTTTTATCTTGGAGAAGAAGAGCCTAGCCAGACATTATAGAAAAGTTTAGGGGTGAGTAAATGGGGATAGATTGACCAGTCAGAAGGCATGAGATGGTGAGTCGAGCCTTACAGTAGTAACAATGACAATGGGGAGGAAGGAGTGAAACCCAAAGGTATTTTAAAGAAAGAAATGTCAGAAACTGGCAACTTTAAGAATAGAATAAAGGTAAGACAAGCGTTTCCTCTACAACTTCTAGTGAAGGAGATGAAACTGAAAGTGGTAAAATTAAATAAATAGCATTATTTGCAGAGTGGATCAAAGTCATAAAAAAAAAGAGATAATCTGAATTTAATTGATAAGTGAGAACGTACGGCAGTCATCCAAAAGGCAGTAAGCCAGATAGTTTTATTGGAAAAAAGCAAGTTTGGGGAATATGAGAAAATTTGGAAATGAGAAAAATCTAATAGTTCATTCATTCCGTTAACAAATGTGCATTGAACATAATACTTTGTGTTATTTCTAGCCTTGGGGATATAGATGTGCATAAAACAACTGCAAACAAACAAAAACAAACAAAAATCCCTGCCCTTCATTATTCAATTCCCCTGTGCTTTTCTTATCTGATCTCTTACTACCCCCAGACGCTGTCCTCAGTGAAAAAAATCATATTCTTAATTTCATCTTCCTAGAATGTGCTTCCACCCGCATCCTTCACCAAGAGATCGTGTCAGGAGATCTCTCTTCTTAAACACTTTTACCTTCTGAAGCATATGCAGTCAGTGCTCTGCTCATATACGCCCACACTTACCCCTCCAGTGCATGTCAGTCTGATTCCCAACTGCCAACATGATGGCATTTTAAATGTTTTTATATCCTAAATAATCCTTGAAAGTTTCCTTTCACTGTTGAAGTCCACTTTGGCCACCCCTATGGCAGTTAAGAAGTGATGTGGCATTAAAACCTGTGAAAAACAACCCACAGTCAGTGACTGGTAGTAGTCAGTGTATACGTACTGCACTTCCCTCACCCCTAAGGTGGGATGTCTTTGAGAGACGTGGCCTGTACTGCAGAAGTTCTCCAGCAAGGTCACGGTCCAGTCCCCCGCAGTGGTAGCTGGCTTACTAAGCCTTCATTAGCCACCTTTCCTTTCTTGTCTTAGTTAGAATTGCTATAGGCAAGGATAACTGAACACAACCTTTCCTATACAAAATATCATTTACTGACTGTGTTTTTAGCTGTGGGAATACAGTTGGAGATTATTAGTTGCCAATCTTTCCTTTGGAAAAAGCAAAACAAAACAAAGCAAAAAACCTAAGACTTTTAGTTGCTGAAATCCTTTGCAATCAATGACTGGGCAATATTAGCATCTTGGCAGTTTCCATCAGAAATGTGCTCCTTACAGGCGTCACGCTACACTGGTCACTAATTGGCATTTAACATTCACTGTGAAAGTTTCAGAAACTAAACAGTAGAAGCAGCAATATCAAGGATGTCAAGATACCATGACATGACACAACTCATATCAAGTTGAGTAGGGAAACTACTGGTTTTACTGGTGTGATCACACTCATAAGGGTCGCTTTAAAATGTGCTGCTGGTGGAGCTGATGACTCTAACAGAGGTGGAGCTCTTTATGGGGAAATGAGGAGTCTGAATGTCAGAGGCAAATGCCTGACTGTTTTGTTCTAACTCACTACTTTCAGTTTAAGGATTCTCAAAAGATAGTTGATGATATATACATGCACTAGACATCCTGCTCTGTAAGTTTAATTTTGAACATATAGTCAAGGTAGAATTTTATCTTCAGAAAAGATTATGGACATTTTCATGCATTCCATCTTGATATCAATCATAGTCTCTATGGTTGTTTTGATATGAATCTAACATTATAAAGTCACTATCCAAAACTTCTCAGGATATAATGAACATACACTAAAATTTAAAATAAATTTCCTTGACACACATCCCAAGAGGAAATAAGTCATTAGATTTCATGAAGTAGACATGTCAGTTTTCTAGCAAATTTCATTCACTGATTCATTCAGTCATTTATGCCAGGCAATAGAAATTGAACAGTGACTTAAATATACAGTAAAAAAAAAAAAAAAAAAAAAAAACCAAAAAACAAACAAAAAAAACACACCTGCCTTCATGGAGATTAATTCTAGAGAAGAAAATGGCAGTTAAAAAGAAAGTTTAAAAAAATAATATAGATGTTAACAAGTGCTATGGAGAAAAAATATATACATCAAGGGAATGTGACAGGACATGGTGAGGTGGGTTTGGGGGAATAGCTATTTTAAATGAGGTAGTCAGGGAAAAACTCATCAAGGTGATTCAGTCAAAGCAGAAAGGGGGTGACAGAGTGAGCCATGCCAGTATCTACTGTAAGAGCCTATCAAGCAGAGAGAACAGTGGATGCAAAGACCCTAACATAGAAATGTTTCTGCACAGTAATTAGGTCAGCACCACGTGGAGAGGAATACATGTGAAAAGGAGTAGTGGAGATGTGGTAAGAGAGGTAGCAATGGTCTGTTCATATAAGGCCCTGTGAGCCATTCTAAGGTGTTTGGTTCTTAATATTGTATGAGCCGTGTGGGAAACCACTGGAAGATTCAGAGAAAAGGAAGGACGTTAATTGGCTTATATTTTAGTACCATCAATCTGGCTAACATGTTAGAAATGGAGTATATTAGTCAGATTAGGCAAATGGCTGTTAAAAAAATAAATCATCTTCAAGTCACAATGGCTTAACATAATAGCAGTTTATTTATTTATTTATTTTGTTCATAGAACTAAGTGCATATGAGTGTTTGGCAGAAAAGAGCTCTGATCCAAGTAGCCAGTGAGGGATTCAGGGTTGTGTATCTTGTGGCTCCCTCAGAGCCCCAGCCCAAGGGTGTCTGCTACCTCCTTCTACTCCTCAGCCAGTCGGAGGAGAGAAGGAGAGCCTCTGAGAAGCAGTGCATATTATTTCCAACAATAATTTACTGGCCAGAACTCCATCACATACATGGCTGTATCTAACAGCAAATTAGGCTAGGAAATGCTGTCTAAATCCATGTTCAGGAGGAGAAGGAAGTGGGTTTCGGAGAACAATTGCTATAAGGAAGAGAGGCAGAAACAGGGAACTAGTTGGGAAGTTGATTTTGTCCAAGAGAGAGAAGATGGCAGCCTGCTCCACAGTAGTGGCAGTGGATATAATGCGAGATGATGCAAAGAATTTCCCAAGCTCTTGTTTTTCTTTTTTTGGTGGAGGAGAAGCAATATTAAGAGATGCTATATGAAAAAAATTGTTCAGATCAAATATGATTAGAAAATGCTGGATGTCTTTACAGAAGATTTCTTGGAACTTTTATTAAGCATAGGATTTTTTGTTTGTTTTTTGTTTCTTATTGCCTAAAAATAAATGTAATAGGCATTTGTCTAAAATAATTCTCCAGAAATTTTTTAATAGACAGTATCACATAAATAGTATTCCATAGAATATTCTTTGGGAAGAGAAATAAATTATTGTTTAGAAGACAAGACTTTGGTCTTTGACCCATACTGCCTGTGTGACTTTGGGTGAGTTTTTAACTCCCTTCGAAATACTATCCTTGATTCTGAAATGAACCTGTTATTACTTAGACTGCTATCCTTACAGGGTTATACAAGTCAAATAAAATATTGTACATGTGAGTACTGTAAGTATAAAAGAGTGTTATTATAACTGTTTCTGTAACTAAGAAAGAGCAGAGCACATGGAGATGCAGAGTTTTTACCATGAAGAGACTGCATGTCTGACCATCCAGGAGTCCTACAGGGTAGTATCATCTTGACAATGGCCACTGGGCTGGGCCTCAGGCTTTTACACCCTGGAATTGGTGAAAATAGATCTGCAAAGCCAAACTCTGTCAACTCATAACATAGAATTGTATGTAAACAGGACTCCTAATGTATTAATTTAAAATAGTCTGGGACCACTATGTTTGTGACCCCCATTCACGATACCTTCTTTCCAATATAGGAATATTTGAGAATGCCAAGTAAAGAGTTTAATGTTTGTTTAATGAACACATTGAATCAGAGAGAAAAACAATACTATGTTGTGGAGGGTATTCTCTTTCGGCCTTTATGAGAACTGATGCACATAAGCCCTCAGCTCTTCAGTGAGCCTGTCGGCTGTGTTGAGTGTCTAGGTCAGCTCTCCATTATGGGGCTGAGAGGATGCCTCTTTCTAAGCTACACAAATTGAGCAAATTTTTCACTTCAAACTGTCTTGTTACAAATTAGACAGAGAACCAATGATTTGATTTTAATTTAGTCACAGTCTCTTTCTTTTTGTGGTTTCCTATGATTACATCGGGTTACCTGGGAATGCCCAGTGACCTGAATGACTCATTCACAGTTGATTAAGCTTATCCATTATGTCAGGTGTTATCAGTTAACCGTGAGCAGTCTCATTACTGATATGAAAGACCTGGGGCTTAACATCAATGAGGGAAAGACCCAGCTAAGGAGAAAATGGTAGTGGCTATGGTTGATGCTAAAGTTTATAAAACATATAAGATTTTAGATTGGGTAAAGTAGAAGTTAGGAATCAAAATGCAAATATAGAGCAATGAGCAACATGCTCCCACTGCGAGAGCATCTGCCGGCCCTCTGTTGGGTATAATGCCAGGTGGTTGGAATGGCTTAGCTGTTTTCATTCTATCACTTTCACTTTATTTTTCCCCTTCACTTTTGACGGATAATTTTGCTGAATATAAAAACAGATTGGTGGCTTTTTCTCTCAGCACTTACAATATTTCACTCTACTTTCTTCTTGCTTGTGTGGTTTATTACAAGAAATCTATTGTAATTCTTATCATTGTTCCTCTACAAGTAAGGCAGTTTTCCCCTCTGGCTTCTTTCAAGATTTTGTCTTTGATTTTCTGCAGTTTAAATAGGATGTATTTATCCTGTTTGGTATTCACTGAGCTTCCTAGATTTTGGTTAGATGTCTGTCATGAAATTTTGGGAAGTTCTAAGTCATTAATTCGAATATTTTCCTGCTCTGTTCTCCCTCTCTTCTCCTTCTGGAATTCCAACGAGTTACACCTTTTGACTGTCTCATAATTATTCAGTGTTTTATTATGTCTATTTATCTTTTCTCTCTTTGCATTTCAGGCTGGGAAGTTTCTACTGACATATGTTCAAGATCACTGATTCTTTTCGTTGCTATGCTGTCTACTGATGGGCCCATCAAAGACATTCTTCATTTCTGTTACAAAATTTTGATTTCTATTGTTTCTTTTTTATTGTTTCTTAGTATTTTCATCTCTCTGCTTACATTCTCCATCTGTCCTTGCTTATTGTCTAACTTTTCCACTAGAACCCTTAAATATTAAACATAGTTAAGTTCCCTGTCCAATAATTCCAACATGTGTGTCATATCTGTCTTGTTCCGATGATTGCTTTATCTCTTTCTACCGTGTTTATTTCTTGCCTTTTAGAATGCCTTATGATTTTGTTGTTGTTATTGTTGAAAGCCATATATAAGAACTAAGGTAAATAGGTCTTTAGTGGGTATATTTATATTATTCTGTCTGGATGTTGAACTGTGTTTAATGCTTGATGTGGCCACGGGTTCCAGAGGCTTCAAATTCCTCATGTCTATTTTTTTGGTCTTTTTTGACTTTGGACTTTTCTAAATATGTCTCTTCAGAGTGAGTCTGTGTTTTGTAGCTCTTTCAGCTATAATTCTCTATTACTGTACTGGGTACAGTGCAGCTGGGGCTACTCTTCGTTGTGGTGCACAGGCTTCTCATTGCGGTGGCTTCTCTTGTTGCGAAGCCCGGGCTCTAGGCGCGCAGGCTTAGTTGCTCCGTGGCATGTGGGATCTTCCCGGACCAGGGCTCGAACCTGTGTCCCCTGCATTGGCAGGCGGATTCTTTTTTTTTCCTTTTAATATCTTTATTGGCGTATAATTGCTTTACAGTGGTGTGTTAGTTTCTGCTGTATAACAAAGTGGATCAGCTATACATATACATATATCCCCATATTTCCTCCCTCTTGTGTCTCCTTCCCACCCTCCCTATCCCACACCACTAGGTGGACACAAAGCACGGAGCTGATCTCCCTGTGCTATGCGGCTGCTTCCATTAGCTATCTATTTTACATTTGGTAGTGTATATATGTCCATGCCACTCTCTCACTTCATCCCAGCTTACCCTTCCCCCTCCCCGTGTCCTCAAATCCATTCTCTGTGTCTCCGTCTTTATTTCTGTCCTGGCAGGCAAATTCTTAACCATTGCACCACCAGGGAAGCCCTATGATAGAGTTTTTTAAATTAGAAGGCATGGGCTATATATCAGAGCTTTAATAATCTCAACATAGAGATCCCATACAACGTTGATCTTAAAACTTTAAAAATTTTCCTCATTTTATTTTTGGTATTAGTTTACTACTTATTATTATTTTGACACGTTTTAAAATGTACTCCATGAAAAATATGGCACTTATAATACTATTCACCAGTTATTTCCAACTGTCCATTTCTAGGCACTTGGTTGGATTATAGTTTTTAGCATGTGCCGCTTCTGGTCAGAATTCATTGACCATGGGTAATTCTCTGGAGTTCATTTTCCCTCTGACACCACAATTAACCTTTTTACAGAGAATGGCTTTTCTGTCCACATTGGTCTTGATGCATTTACAGAATGAACAAGAAGTAAACTTTTGTTGATTTAAACCACTGTGATTTGGGGATTGTTTGTTACTGCAATGTAACCTATCATATTCTGCTCATTACAGAAAAGTCAGTTCTTATTTGTATTTGAATATATACCATTTGCTTATCTAATTAGTCCTAGTAGCAATTTATGCCAAATAATAAGAGTTCTGATTTCAACTTATTGATATCTTGTTTTTTTTCTGTAATCTCAGTAGTAAAAGATGGTTTGGTTAATTTTACCCCCTGTGATTTATTCTCCAGCAAGTTAATTTTATAGCTACTTATTTTATAGTAAGTTTCATTGCTTTCATACACTTCAGAATTAAAAATGTGTCCTTTGTACAGCAACATTTCATTTGCAGAATAAATATTGGTTAAATAAATTAATGAATGCAGATTTATTACTTTATTTTTTCAAATTTTTCTTCTCTAAGTACCATTTATTTTTTAATTTAATTTTACATATAACCACAGTTTATCAGGAATTCATTATAAACACATTTTTATTGATTTATCTGTGGGAATATTCCAGACATTTATTATTTAAGGGAGCATTTTCTGACATATTTTTCATGGAAAAATTTGTTCTGACACCATGTTACAGTGTGTACTCATTTGATATATCTGCATATTCCTTAAAATGTTAAATATAGTGGGAATTTATATTAATATATTTGAATTTTAAATGCATTTGGAGGATCTCGCTGCTTTTTAGGGCAACATTACTATAAATTCTTTTGGAAAATCAATATTTATTTTATCTTTATTAATGATTAAGATTTTATAAAATGACTTTACTTACAGTGAAAAATCGGCATCATGTTTACTCCCAAATTAAATTTAATATCAGCCTTAAATTTCATATCTTGTTAAATCAGAGTTGTAGCTGTAAGATAATTTATAATTGTAAATTATTTCCAATAATTTCTCTTGAATAAGAGATGAGTGGTAAAATAATCAATATAATCAATATTTTGAAGTTTAAACATTTGATTCCAGGAATATAAAAATCTAGGGTAGAGGTTCAGCCAGATGAGTGAAGGTTCTGTAACAAAGAAGCTGTAACAAAGATTGATATCTTGTGAAATTTGAAGGCTTTGTTAGGAGTAAAAACCTGAAAGGAACAGCAAGGCACTACCAAAAAGCCGTGAGTCCCATCCAAATGTATGTACAGGGCCAAATTGCTTTTCAAGAAGTCAATGTTAAGTCCTTTGGAAAAGATGGTGATATGAGCACCAGCCTTCAATATTTGTCTCCCTCTCATCATACTGACTAAAATGATAAAATGAAAATAAATAAGCATGGGGAAGAAAACTCATGTCAGCATGGAGTAATGCCATCTCAATAGATGCAGAAAAAGCGTTTGACAAAATTCAATACCAATTTATGATAAAAACTCTCCAGAAAGTGGGATAGAGGGAGCATAATATAATAAAGGCCATATATGACAAACCTACAGCTAGCATCATAGTCAATGGGGAAAAGCCTAAATCATTTCCTTTAAGATCAGGAACAAGACAAGGATGTCCACTCTTTCCACTTTTATTCAGCATAGCTCTGGAAGTGCTAGCCATGGCAATCAGAGATGAAAAAGAAATAAAATGAATCAAAATTGGGAAAGAAGTGAAACTGTCACTGTTTGCAGATGACATGATACTATACATAGAAGATCCTAAAGATGCTACCAGAAAACTACTAGAGCTTATTAATGAATTTGGTAAAGGTGCAGGATACAAAATTAACACACAGAGATCTGTTGCATTTCTATACACTAACAACAAAAGATCAGAAAGAGAAATTAAAGAAGCAATTCCATTTACCATCACATCAAAAAGAATAAAATACCTATGAATAAACCTACCTAAGGAGGCAAAGACCTGTACTATGAAAACTATAAGATGTTAATGAAAGAAATCGAAGATGACACAAACAGATGTAAAAGATATACCATGTTCTTGGATTGGAAGAATCAGTATTGTCAAAATGACTATACTACCCAAGGCAATCTACAGATTCAATCCAATCCCTATCAAATTATCCTTGGCATTTTTCACAGAACTAGAACAAAAAAATTTTTAATTTATAGGGAGACACAAAAGACCCCGAATAGCCAAAGAAATCTTGATAAAGAAAAATGGAGCTGAAGGAGTCACGCTCCCTGACTTCAGATTATGCTACAAATCTACAGTCATCAAAACAGTATGGTTCTGGCACAAGAAACAGAAATATAGATGAATGGAACAGGATAGGAAGCCCAGAAATAAACGCACTCACCTATGGTCAATCTACAACAAAGAAGGCAAGACTATACAATGGAGAAAAGATAGTCTCTCCAATAAAAATGCTGAGGAAACTGGACAGCTACATGTAACAAAAGAAATTAGAACAATTCTTTAATACCATACACAAAAATAAACTCAAAGTGGATTAAAGACCTAAATATCAGGCCAGATACTATAAAACTCTTAGAGGAAAATATAGGAGGAAACTCTTTGTCATAAACTGCAGCAATATCTTTCTTGCCTGTCTCCTGGAGTAATGGAAATAAAAACAAAAATAAACAAATGGATGGAGATATATGTATATGTATAGCTGATTCACTTTGTTATACAGCAGAAAGTAACACACCATTGTAAAGCAACTATACTCCAATAAACATTAAAAAAAAAAATCTTACTATCTTCTCACCTGTGAGGTCTGTTCTGATCATTTCAGGCATGCAATGGTAGTTTAGTAGTTCTGCCTTCTCCCTTATCTTGTAATTTTCGTTATCTTCCCAAGCAGTGATCACTCCTCTCACCTCTTCTTGCTCTGAGGAGGCTAATTTAGAAATATCTCTTGATGTCTTTTTTCTTTTCCACAAGCATTCTCTCATTCTGGGCTTAATCCTCTTAGCCACTATTCTTTGTCTGTTATGCATATTCAATAAATATTTGTAAATTAAAAAATAACATAAAATAAACAAATGGGGCCTAATTAAACTCAAAAGCCTTTCCACAGCAAAGGAAACTATAAACAAAACAAAAGGACAATCCACAGAATGGGAGAAAATATTTGCAAATGATGTGACCTACAAGAGATCAATCTCCAAAATTTACAAACAGCTCATGTGGTTCAATATCAAAAAAACAACCCAATCAAAAAATGGGCATAAGACCTGAATAGACATTTCTCCAAAGACATACAGATGACCAAGAGGCACATAAGAGATGCTCAACGTCGCTATTAGAGAAATGCAAATCAAAACTACAATGAGATATCACCCCACACCGTTCAGAATGGACATCATCAAAATGTCTACAAACAATAAATGCTGGAGAGGGTGTGGAGAAAAAGGAACCCTTCTACACTGTTGGTGGGAATGTAACAACCACTATGGAGAAAAGTGTGGAGGTTCCTTACATAACCAGAAATAGAGCTACTGTATGATCCATTAATCCCACTCCTGGGCATGTATCTGGAGAAAACCATGGTTTGAAAGGATACATGCACACCAGTGTTCATTGCAGCACTGTTTACAATAGCCAAGACATGGAATCAACCTAAATGTCCATCAATAGACAAATGGATAAAGAAGATGTGGTACATATATACAATGGAATGTTACTCATCCATTAAAAATAATGAAATAATGTCATTTGCAGCAACATGGAAAGACCTAGAGATTATCATACTAAGTGAAGTAAGTCATACAGGGAAAGACAAGTATATAATATCACTTATGTGTGGAATCTAAAGAAATGATACAAATGAACTTATTTACAAAATGGAAACAGACTCACAGACTTAGCGAATGAACTTATGGTTACCAGGGAGGAAGAGTGGTGGGGAGGGATATACTGGGAGTTTAGGACTGACATATACACACTGCTATATTTAAAATAGATAACCAACAACGACCTACTGTATAGCACAGGGAACTCTGCTCAATATTCTGTAATAACCTAAATGGGGAAAGAACTTGAAAAAGAATGGAAACATATGTATAACTGAATCACTTTGCTGTACACCTGAAACTAACACAATATTGTTAATCAACTCTACTCCAATATAAAATAAAAAAATTTTAAAGTACAAAAAATAAATTTCATGAAATAAGTATGTAATAACTTAAAAAAAAAAGCTAGGGAATGAGAGAAAGAGAATCAAACTGTTATTTAAAATGTCGTTGCGATCACAAAGTTGCATCAGATTTAGTCTCTCTTCTTGGAACACATGGGCAACTAGCAGTATCCAGATCATCTTCCCATTTCTCCTTCATGAATGTACTGCAATTCAACAAATATGTTATGGATCACGTACTGTTCTCAGTAAACAGAACGATAAAAAAAAAAAATCTTGACACAGATTTCACACCCTTCACAAATATTAACTCAATATTGATCCTAGACCTAAATGTAGAATGTACAACAGTAAAACTCCTAAAGATAACATATGATGAAGTCTAGGTGACCTTCAGCATGGTGATGCCTTTTTAGATGCAACACCAAAGACATCATCCATGAAAGAAATTACTGATGAGCTGGATGTCATTAAAATTGCTCCACATTTTATGTCTTCAGGGAACTTCAAATTCAAATGACAATGAGATACCACTACACACCTATTATAATGGCCAAAATTCAGATCACTAACAACACCAAATACTGGTGAGGATGTGGAGGTACAGGATCTCTCATATGTTGGTGGTGGGAATAAAAAATGGTACAGCCACTTTGGAAAACATTTTGGTGGTTTCTTAAAAAAACAAAACATACTCTTACCAAATTATTCAACAGTCACACTCTTTGGTGTGATTGCTCCCAGAGGAGTTGAAAACTTATATCCACACAAAAAATCCTACACATGGATGTTTATAGCAGCTTTATTCATAGTTGCTAAAACTTGGAAACAAGCAAGATGCCCTTTAGTAGGTGAACAGGTAGACTGTGGTACATCAAAACAATGGAATATTATTCAGCACTAAAAAGATGTGAGCTATCAAGCCATGAAAAGACATGGAGGAACTTTACATGCATAATTCTAAGTGAAAGAAGCCAATCTGAACGACTACATACTGTATGTCTCTAACTATATGACATTCTGGAAAAGGCAAAACTATGGAGGCAAAAGAGATCAGTGGTTGTCAGGAATAGGGATGAGGAGAGATAAATAGGAAGAGCTCAGAGGATTTTTAGGGCAGTGAAAATACTCTGAAGATATTATAATGGTGGATGTATATCATTATACTTTTGTCCAAACCCACAGAATGTATGATACCAAGTGTGAACCCCAAGTAAACCTTGGATTTTAGGTGATTATGATGGGTAAATGTAGGTTCATCCTTGGTAAAAAAATGTACCATTCTGGTGAGTGACATTGATAATCGGAGACTCTATGCATGTATCGAAGGTACAAATGGCTGTACCTTCTTTTCAATTTATTGTAAACCTAAAACTGCTCTAAAAGTTTATTTTTTATTTTTTTTATTTTTTTTTTTTTTGCGGTGCGCGGGCCTCTCACTGTTGTGGCCTCTCCCGCTGCGGAGCACAGGCTCCGGACGCGCAGGCTCAGCGGCCATGACTCACGGGCCCAGCCGCTCTGCAGCATGCGGGATCTTCCCGGACCGGGACCCGAACCCGCGTCCCCTGCATCGGCAGGCGGACTGTCAACCACTGCGCCACCAGGGAAGCCCTAAAAGTTTATTTTTAAAAAATAAAAGAATGTATGTACAGAGAGATTGAGTGATTTGCCCACTACTTTATGTTTGAATTTGGATTGAATCTAATGTTTTGCTTTGTTTTTTCCTTCAGGAGTTTGAGTACACTCTATTGCCTTTAAAAATAGAAGTAAGGTCAACTATATCTGATAGGACCATAATCCTAAATGAGTTATCCTTACCTATTGAAAGATTCAGAAAAAAAAATGAATAAAAATTTAACTATTGACTAAAATAAAATGATGCAAAGAGATAATAAAATAAAGGTTAGGCAAAGATATATTAATCAAATGCAAGGAAGAAAGCAGAGGTTATATATTGATTTCAGATTAAAAATGAAGTAAAAGCAAAATAAACTTGAACATTTCCAATATGGTCATTTTTATTGAAACATAAAATCCCTAAGTATGCAATTACAATCATTGTAAGAATCTGCCTAATTGTTCAATAGGTATTTTTAAAATCTGCTTTATATATTTAGAAGTTATGTTAGTAATTTCATTCATATTTGGAATTGTATGTACCTGATGAATTAACTTTCATTGTTATTCTCTTTAAGGTTTTTGTCTTTAAAATCTCTTTTGTCTGATATTAGTAAAGTTATACTAGCTCTCTTTGGCTTTGTATTTATTTGGTATATCGTTTTTTGTTCTTTTTATAAACTTTATGTATAATTATATTTTAGAAGTCTTTTGTAAGTGTCTTAGAGCTTTGGTTTTTAAATCTAGTCCTCAATATTTTTTTTAAATGGAGCGTTACATAAATAGATTTAGACATCATATAATACTAATGTATTTGGGTTTAAATCTTCCATCTTCTTCTATCACATATAATACTAATGTGTTTGGGTTCAATGTTTCTTTAACTCACCTTTCTTGGCATCTTTTTATTATAAAAAGTATTTTCAATTTTTTCCTATGATCTTTGGGACTTATAAAAATTGATTACTACTTTGGGGGGATTACTCTAGAGATTATGTGTTACGTTAAGTTCTTAAAGTCTAATATTAATAATTTTATCCTCCCTCACAAAAATACAAGGATGTTAAAATACTTTAGCTTCATTTGCACCCCTTCTGACTTATATGTTATCATTTTTGTATATCCTAATTTTATTCTAGTGTTATAATAACCAAAAAGAAATTATTGCTTTATTCAATTAATAGTGTTTAGATTTACTCATCATGTTTACCACATTCACCTCAGATAAACCTGCAAATACTTCCATATGTACACTCTTGCTCCTCTTACTTTGATCTAGTTCTTAATTCTATAACAGTTACCAATTTCTAACATTCCACATGATTGTCTTTTTAGAAAATTATTTTGTTAATTCTATACCTTCTCCTAACTAAAATTTAAGTTCTGAATGCAGTGCTTTTGTCACTTGTGTTCATGGATTTACTTCAATCACCTGGAACAGTTCCTGGAATAGTAAGCACAAATTATATATTTATTGAGTAAATTTATTCTAACACCTCTTATGAGCCATCGAAACATCAATATGCTTCTGTCCAAAGTACACCTTTTAGAAGTTCCCTTTGTAGAGGTTTGTTGGTGTGCTCTCTGATTTTTTTAAAAAAAACTTTTCATAAAGGATATTTAGTATACAATTCAATGTCTTTGTTATTTTATATTAAAACTTTTAAGATATCAATTATCTGGCATCTGGCTTCCATTTTTGCTGCTGAGCAGTCAGATCTCAGCCCAACTGTACCCCCTTTGTGGTAATCTGTATATTTTCTCTGGCTACTATTAAGAACTTCTTTTCACATTTGATCCTCTGCATTTTCACATTGTCGTGTTTGGTATGGATTTCTTTATCTCTTTCTTCTGGGGGTTCATTAGATTTCTTGAATCTATGGGCTGTCTTTCATCAGTTCTGAAAAATTCTCTGCCAGCCTCTTCAAATACTGTTTCCAGCCCATTTTCCCTCTATGCTTCATTTAAACTTTGGACATGTGTTAAACCTCACTCCTTTATGCATTTTCTCTGCTTCTGCTGACTCTTATTCTTACTGGTTCTCCTTGACAGTGCCTTGCTTCTTATGTGCTGAGTTAAGTTTTACTGTGAGCTGTTCTTTTTCCTTGGAAAATTATTTGTAGGAGGTTTAAGGCTAAGAATGAACATGTATTATTTCAGAGGGGATATGTTTTTGCTACCTAAAGGGCCCTACCTCTCCAAGAACTGTTTATGTTAAATTTGTGGCTGGAGGTCTTTTTTGGTCTGCTCAGTTGATGTGAAATTGGATTGCATATGTATGCTAGTTCAGGGACCTCTTACCTATTTGCTCTACTCTGTGCCAAGGCATATTTTTTCAGCCCCCTTGGGATTGCAGTGAAGTGGGGTACACTTATTTCTGGGTCACCTGTTTCCTCTGAGGATACAGCTTTATTTTAAGAATTTGATCTTTGACTTTGGTTGGAAACTGAGTTTTACTTTCTCTCTTCCTACCCAAGCTCATTCTCTGTACCCATCCATGCTCAGGTAGCCTGTGATAACATTAAGCTTGAGTGCCCCAAGTTTGGTAAAAATGTGGACAAAAGAAGCTTTAGTGCTTTGCTAACTTCTCTGGATTTCTGTCTTTACTTTTTTGTTAGTTCTTTGATGAGATACTTATACATGTAAGCATAAAACAATAGATTATTATCACCATGTTGAATAGTTTTCATTTTCAGCTAGAGATTCCATCCCTTAACGTAATCAGTCATAGTATCTCTGTTTCACTGCTCTTAGAAATTGTTTCAAATCAATGGGGATTATTAGGGACTGTTTAATGAATAAAACATCTGAGAGAATTGGTTAACAATAATTAGAAGTGTGAAGGAACATTTTGGAAGAGGAGAGGGACTGACACCTATGTGATTTGAATCTAGTTAATTTTCACACTATGACTAGATACAATTTTTACTACACTTATTAATATTTTTGGTGACAAAGAATATCTAGGATAAAATTCTGGCATTCATAGGCTTTCAGGCACAAGTTTGTGCTTACTTGTAAGGCCATTTTTGCCCATTTAAAAAATTTATAATCTTTTCTGGGTTTTATGTATTGCATGATATAAGTAGACCTTTCCCCACTCAAAGGTCAAACATAAATTTACCTGAACTTTCTGTTTTTTAACTATTATTGGTTTCACTTTCTTAACCTCTATTTTTTAGAGGTTCAATCAGGAGTTTATTTTTTATGGATTAATATTGTCTTTTTTCCAAAAAGTTACCCAGTCTTTTTTTATTAACCAGTTGCAATTTTTTAAATATAAATATTATGTCATTATGTCACTATTTTAGGATTTACCTATATCATAAATTAATTTGGCCTATTCATGGACCATATCTTTCTGTTATATAATTATTTCCTACCTATTATTAAATAGTCTTCTAATTTTACACATTTAAATTACAGATATATTAATATTTGAAGATAAAACTTATCTTTATTGTCCCATAATTATTATATTTACAACTAGTTTTGAATTTTTGACTTAATTATGAACATTTCTTTAGTTCATGGTAGCTTATTCAAATGCCATATCTATAAGAATATCTTATAATAATCAACTTTAAAAGGAGACATTCTTTTGGTCAAGGGGAAAAATTTCTTGCCCTAAATATCAGAATGGGATAATAAAAGAAGTTATCTGAAATGGTAAACTGAGCACATCTATGTACCTTAAATTTGAAAGTGAAGTTCATCACACATTTTCTCTGGTTTATGATTTCTTTATGTCTTTATGTCTTGATTTCTCATACAGTTGATCCATGCTCTGATTCTAACATAGGGATTATAGATGTTGCCTGGTTGAAGTTTAATTGACTCAGTTGCTCATAATGTATGCTTTTTTGACCTGTGACAGTTGGGCCTGGAGAAGCAAATCTACTGAAATTCTGAGCCCTGGTAATTTTCCTTGAAAATTGTACACACAAAGCATTACTTGAAACAAAATGTGTATTTCTCATTACACTTTATTCATTAAGGCCCTAAAGTCTTCTGGCATATTACATAATTTTTGTAAATGCCATACATGTCAGCTCATCTGAAATTGAGAGGTATTGAGTATTCTCAATACGACTATCTGAAAACTATCTCATTAATTTGGTATAAAAGATCCTTTATCTATAGCATTTGAGTCAGCTTTTCTGATATTCTAAATTCTTACCATAATAAAACACTTTATCTTTCAGAAATATGCTGTCCTTAAGATGGCTGAACTTTGAACTACACTGCCTATATAAAACTCAACCTTATATAGCAATTAACTTATTTAGATTGTCAGATTATTGTTAGCAATTATCCATTTTAATTGTTATTTTAATTATTTTAGATTACTTTAAATTTTGTCAAATCCATTCTTAATTTTTCTTCTTCCAGTACCCATCATAAAGTTACAGTATGGACCATATATATCAGAGGGTCTAGATGTTGTACTCAAGAATATTTTATAAAAAATACTTATATTTAAAAAAAGAGAAAGTGAACATATCCCTAAATGAAAAAATACTTTCTGGTGCATGTTTCAGAAGCACTTTATTCAAGTCTGCTTAATGAATAGAACTTGAGTGAACATCTGTTTAGACTCTTTCAAATAAAACACAAATGTGTTTTACTTTCCTTGGGAACATAAACATGTCCTAAAATAAATCTAAATAAAATTGCATTGTTATTGAGTTTATATTTCTTTTCTTCCTAAACTATATTTGCTTTTTTAAATTAAATTTGAAAAAATATGAAGCAATCATTAATACGGTTAACTGGCTACTTTATTAGTTCTTTTTAAAAATACAGCCACAATATGTAAAAATAGCTCATGCCACTAAAAGATATTAATTGTATATATTTACTGTGTTTATTTTTACCTGTATCATCTATTAACACATAACACAAATTAGGAATATAATCTGAAAATAATTATAAATTTTGTTATATACAATCGTGTGTCTTTTTCCATATCCAGATATCCATACATATGCTAAAGTTACTGATACATAATCTATTTTAATTCCTTTTTAGACATAGGATATAAATAGCAAATTTATTATTCAGGACTTAAAAACAAGAGTATTCTGGTATCTTTTTTGTGTGTAAAAATATATTCATTTGACTTATCCTGTGCCTGTTAAAAAAAAAATTCAGAAAACTTTAATTGTTGCCATTTACTTTCCACTGTCTCTTTTTTTCCCCTCCTTTCTACTGTATCAATGGCTATTTGATATATTTCCTACATTTCCCAGTTAGTAGACTCTGGCAGCATAAACGGAGTTTGATGGTCTCATCGTCTGTTATCTGAACAAGTTTTGCTATCCGTGCTGTATATGAGTCCGTGCTTGGTATGGGAAAGCTTCAGGAACTGGGTTAGGGCTGAGGACGGCAAAGTAAATGACAGCAGCTGGGTGAAAGCAGCATTTAAAAGAGAGATTCTGCTCCCATATTCCTGACCTAGTGTCTAGATCAGTTTATGATTCTTCTTTCCTTAAAAAGAACGAGAAGATGATTGTGTTTTATATTATCAATTTAAATATTATAATGATGTATTAGATATAACTGCTTGAGCTGAACATACTGGCTATTAGCTACCACTCTTTGTGAAAATATCTTAGTTTATTGAATCTCAAAATTGGTATTATTTTTATAAGTACTATTTTATTTTGTTCCTCTGTTTTCCTCTTTGTAATTTCTTTACTTGGACTGTAAGAATTATTTTCAAACTTGAGTTTTCTCTTGGCCAATTCTCCTTCTGAGTAATTTCACTTGTTTCAGTACACATTGAGATACAGGAACGTGTCAATAAGTTCTATTCTGTAGCAGAAATGACATCAGTGAAACCTTAGTTAAGATAACTGTTAGCCTTATTCTTCCATTCATCAACCCTTCTGGCCCCCTTGGGTTGCGTTCTGAGAACTGGCATTATTCTGTATTTTGTGTGTTTACAATGAGCTGAGAGGAACACTCTATTGAACCCTAGACACAATAACTATATTGAATAATAGGACCAAAATAATAATTTTTGCTGTGTTTTGTACTGGCAGAGAAGTATTCCAACAAACACGAGTTGTTAACATAGTAAAGATAGAAAATGCTATACAAAGACTTTGTAAATGTTAACACTGGTACAGTTATGCAAGCACATATTTTCCCTAACAGGATTAGTATTGCCAGCTGTCTGCATTCAAAGAGACAATTTTAATATTATATGAAACACTGAATAAAGAGACCATAATAGTTAAATTAAATTGAAATATATATCATAATTACAAATGAAGAAATTAAAACATACCTTCATGTTACCTGCTGTGATTGTTAATAAATGAACAAAATGGAATATTTGAATCTCAATTATGGAGAAGTATTTGCAAAAAATAATATTTTATTATAATGTACAATTTTTACAAAGATTTTTACACTTATTTTAATCCTCTTTTATGGTATGTTCTCTTGATTGTAAATCCCAGGAGACTAAAAATTCATGTTCCTTTATCTAATTGGAGGGTATAGCGGATTGACACTTGCTTACTTCACTCCCTACAACCTTCTGATTTCTAGACGCTGGGAAGTTAAAAAGCTACGTTTCCCAGAAACACTTGAAGCTCAAGTTTTCTATGTAATTTGGGTTCTGCCAATTAGATGTACTTACGTGAAACCTAGAAGGTGGAAAGGAGTCTAGGGTATGTGTCTGAGGTTTTTCTGCTGAAAGACATCTGCTGGAATTGTCGAATATCTCTAGGGTGCCTTTTCAGGATCATGGTTTCCTTGATCAGAGCTGTATCCTCATAATAACTTCCTAATCATGACCAGCTTCTAGGTCACAGAAGATGTATTAACTCCCTGGGTGGTTCAGTTCTGTGGCAAAGCTCTCAGGACTGTTCTGTTAAAAGTAGTAACTGGCATCTGTCCTTTCAGCCTTCACTATGAATGTGAAGGCCATTTACTGCATCTTTTTTTCTGCTGTTAGTAGCAAACAGTGTCCTCTGCATTTGAACCAGCTGATAGCATTAAAAATAACTTATTTACTGTTTTATTTACTTATTTCAATTTTTTTTAACCATAGAAACATATATAGTAAAATAAACCAAAAAAATAGAGATGATCCTATAATAATAAGTAGGCATTCCCTGGCCCTACCTCCAATCCCTTATCTACAGATAATAACTTTTCAATATTTCAGGGTTTTATTCTTTTAGTACTTCATATTCTTTGGTACTTCATACTTCATATTTCTGAATAATGAAAATTGCAGCAATGTTGATTTGCTCATGTCAGACATGTTCTGCTGATTTTCTACTAGGTGATACCTATGCTCTTTCCCATCTCTTTTCTCAACAACCCCCCAATACAGTTATATCACAATTTTTTATTTCTTTATTATGTTTGTAACTTCAATAATATATCTATACTTTTATCCTCTTTCCATCAACTCTAGAAATAATATTTTGACTCCACTCTTGTAAGATAAGGATATATCACCCCTACCCTTCCCTGACCTCTGTCTCCTCTCCCTCACTCCTACTTCCATTGTTTTTGTTTCTGTAGTTATAAATAGAATATTTATAGTAAATAGCACATTTTCTTTCTCTTAAAAATTTCTATTAAACTTCAAAAGGGTTTAAGCTTTCTTTAGACATATTAGGATTTGATAATGAAAGTCTTATTTCTGTTATCAGATTGTTCATAATTTTATTACCTTTTCTCATGGTCATTTAATTCCTGATCTTTCAAATCAGAAGTTCCACTTTAGTCTTTTCTCATACTGAAATCCCTCTATTGCCTTGGTGTTTTATTTGCTGTTCTCTTCATATTTTTCTCTGCTTTGTATTCTATGAAGCACCAGAAACTACACACTACACTAAAACGTAACCAGTTCTACTTGACAAAAAAGAGTAGGCTTTGCTTTATTATGAGTTTCCAAAACATAGAAGGTCATCACTTTGTTAACTTTATTTAATTTGCAGCAGAATAACTTCAGGGAACAATTTAAACAATACAATACACAGAGACTCCCTGTTTCCTTTTCTGGACAATAATTGAAAGTTTACCAGCCATCATGTTCATGGATTACTTTTCCGTAATACTTTACTAGGTACTTGTTTATATTGAAACCTATTAGCTTATTGTGTGGTAACTCACAAAGTTATATATTTTTTTCTGCCTTAACGTCATTTAGCTTAGTAATCTCTTCCTTATAAGTACTTAAGGCAATTTGACACTGCTGAGATTCCACTGGACTTTTTCATGATTCCTCTAGATTATTTATGATTATATAAGATATCTCTCTATCCCTTTGTGAGTTAATTTTAATATCTATATATATGAATTATTATATGTATAAATATTAGAATATATATTCAGATAAAGGATATATATATTCAGATAAAGGATATTAGTTTCTTGTGGTATTAACTTCCAAGCATGCTGAAGTCCCAGTAGTCACAGGTAGAGAAGAGATAGGAAGAGACAGGAAACAGGTGGATCCAGAGTCAGGTCCCTTGGAGAGCTCTAGGACTAGTCTTGTAGGGAGTGACAGTAAAACAGATGACAGTATACAATGTGGCAGCAGGTTCCTCCAGGGCAAGTCACGATGCTTGTAGATAGATCAGTGTCATCATTGTAATTGTAGACGGTGTGAGTGATTTGGATTTGAATAGAGACATGAAGACATGTGTGGTCTTCGGGAGAAGGGGATGGCAAAATATGTCCAGATTATCAGGAATTAGGTCAATGTTCTACCTTTATAATGGAGATAGACTATAATCAAGAAAAAAAGACATAATTCCAGCTGCATATTTTGGAAGCCATGGCCTAGGTCAGAAGAGAAGATTACAGTTCCCTGGGCACAGAGGTGTCTTCGCAGTTCATTCTAACCTAGTGTTTATTAAAATGTCATCTATTATGATTCCCTGGAGTTCTGACTAAAAATTCAGATACTTAGTCCTGTTCCACTTGTTAGGGCTGAGAGAGGATCTAGAAATCTGTATTAAACTCCCTGGGAGATGCTTATGAAACTTAAAATTTGGGAACACATCTCTAAGCATACCAGATACTGGGCTTAGGACAGGAAGACAAATACTAGGCATTTTATTTCACTTGCTTGCTCCGCTTTACCCAGGTATTGGGGCCAGTCTTTCCAATCTACTGTCGGCCTTGTCAGTGAGGACAAAGGAATGGAAAGACGATGCCTATAGGTTCAAAGCATTTATACCTGCTGTGAGGGAACTAGAAAAGGATGGGACTGAGAAGGGATTGCTTGTCTTTACTGTGTCCTCTGTACTAGCTGAATATGGCAATAAAACATGAAAACTCATTTTAGCTTCATCACATTCCACTGTTTTCTGTAACAGTTACTAAAAGATTATATCTAATAGGTGTAGCTTCATAATCAATATAAAACAATATATGAACATATTAAACATAATATAGTTTATGAGATCTAATTTCCCTTTGTAACTTTCATTGATATGAAAAAATCTGTTTTTTTCTTTAATAAAAATGAGAGCTATATTAGTCCTAAATAGTTAAAAATAAGTCTTAAATATAATGTTGAAATAAAATAAAAATAAAGTTTCACAGCCCAATGACTAGTTTCTTTTCATTCACCTGGTGAATATAAAGAAGGCTGTTAGTTGGAATAAAATCATCTGGAGTATGCTGAGCTGCATTAAACTGTAGAGGCTTTCAATGTTAAGGAATGTGATTTTGATTTCACCTGCTGACCTTTTTGAAGGCAACTTATAAGAAACAGTTGATAGTGATATCATGCTGTTGGCACTTGAGCTTTCTGCTGGAGGTTGTAATCTAGTCATTGTAAACCTGTAATTACTATTTCCTAAGTAATTCTAGATTTTCATTATTGAGTCTGGATACGTCTAAAATGTATTGAGAAGTAATACGCAAACAGGCATAGTGATCGAATGATAAAAATAATTGTGTTAACAATATTAAACTTTGATCTTTCTGGTGATATAATGACACTACTGGCAAGAACATTTAGTGCCACTGGCAGGCTAAGTTTTATTTTTTGATGTTATTATTATTATTGTTTTTATAGTTACAAAATCTTTTAGTATTTCAAAAGGAAAGATGTTTTATTACAGTGTTATGAATCTCTACATCATAGCTTTGAGAAAGAAGTGAAAGATAGATTAAATTAAAATTTAAATGTCTGTCTGATTATTCAAGGTAAATATTTTAAAATAGTTTTCTATCAATAGCACTTTGTATAGAAGATGTGGAAGCCATGAGAATCTCTGTAATGGAATGTGAAAAAAATTTTGCTTGTTTGTTTTGAAAAAAAATCCTGGTAGAGTCATCATTGCTCCTATGAAATATATATAATAGATAATATAATATAATAGATAATATAATTCCACCAAACAGGTAAATATCCCAAATCAAAGTTTAATTCTGCATGTGAAAATATGTCATATATAATACCTTCTTTTTGTGAAAGAGAATGAAACCTTTCTCTTTTTCTTTTTCTTAAAATCATTTTACTTTAATATGTTTTAGGCATTGTCCTAGGCACAGGCAATAGAATTGTGAAGAAGAGCAATGGTTTACCCTTGGAGACCACATATTCTGTTGGGGGATATAGAAAGTAAGCAGCCTTTACAAATCTATAGCCACTCCTCTACAGTAATTTTGATGCCACATGTTTTCAAAAGTATCAGTAGATTCTAGGATCTAGGAGTGGGAACCCCAAATTGTCCACATACATCAGATTGATTAAAATTTGATAGCTTAGGCTATGTGTGTGTGCATGTGTATTCATAAAAAATACATTGGAACATTTTTCTAAAGGGCTAAAGTAAATAAAGTCTTGACATCAAAGTTAAATGCTGTAATGATTGTTATTTTAAAACAACATGTCAACGTCGTCATCAAATAAGTTGGTAGTGGCCAGCCTCTCTTAAGAAGTGTTTTTGAAGACTTAAACATAAGGAAATGGCATGGGGTTACCTTTATGGAGGAAAGAGAAGACAAAGAAATGAACTGGGGGTTTGGAATAGAATTTCATCTGTGATGAAGTCTGTATTGTGGAAAGAGCACTGTACTAAGTATGCAAAGATACAAATTTAAGACTTGCTTTGTTCCTTTTGAGTTATTTTACATAGGGCAAGTTACTTAAGCTCACTGACTCATTCAGGACTATTGTGAGAATCAAATGAGATAAACTTTAAAACAGGGGTTCTTAACCTGAGGAGCGCTAATGGCGGCAGCTGGTCTGTGAACCAACTAAAATTGAATCTAAATGTTAAGGGTGTGGTTTCTTTTCTTTCTTCACAGCCTCAAATGGATCTCAGTGATACTCTAAAAACCTCACTATTGCTCTTAAGTGTCACACACTTTCCCGTTGTACCTAATTTCTTCACTACTTTGCCCATTAGGGGTGGTGTTTGTTTTATGATTTTTGAGACAGAGCACAAGAGATTGCTTGCAATTGTTTCTTTTTTTTTTTTTTTTACTTTCTTTTGTTTCCCCCACAGTACTTTGCAGTGCTTCTATCAGTAGGTGTGTCATTGACACATGCACGGAAAGAAAAAAAAACCCAGTAAATTCAAGACGTCAGTTACTGAACATGAGAATAACCTGCAAAAGGCAGTAAATTGACAGTGAGCTAGAATGTAGCCTTAGATTTACATTTTGCAACTTCGTAGATGACATACTGTATTCCAAATATTGTTTTCAAACTCTGAAAAACTAAAGCACCTAGGGCTGAAACAACTTCTCGGAACTTCTTTTATTTAACTAGCTAAATTGTTTCATTTTAGGGTTGTCCTTTCTTTGAATTCAGTTCTGGTGTTATTACTTGAATAAAAGCAAAATATGTGAAAATGCTGAGGGGAAATTGCATTATTCTCCCACAAGTAGCATCTACCAAAAGAATATAGAGAAGATTATAAAACTATGAAATATGGAATTATAAATGTTAATATATGTAGTAATATTATATAATTAATATTTTAATAAATTTATTGGCAGCAAAAACATTTATTTATAACTTTCCCATTTTAATATTTTATTTCTCAAACAATACTCATTCTGAGAAAAATAAAGATTTCAAGAACAAAAGTCTGGGAGAACATCATGACAATTGTAAATGCTCAACGTGGGCAAAGGTCACTGTTCCCCCATACGTTGATGTGGCCATTTCAGACCTCTTATGATCATTGACTCAGGTGAAAAGCAAACAACAAAGAAGCCAACAAAATTATAAAAATAAAAAAGCAAAGCAGAAAGGTCAGTGATTCTTTGATCAGGTTTAGAAAAAGTAAGCAGATCCCCAGTTAGAGAATCCCTTTATGTTCTCTTGAGATTTTACACATGTATTATTCTTTACTTGGCTCTACTATCAAATATCTCCAATACACACTCACCCCACCTTCCTAATATCTTCTTTTAAAAATATAAGCCCCTTTGTAATTAAGATCGTAACAGAGAGTCATAGTAACTTCCAGTTAATTAGGAAGAATTGCTCTTTCCTGACATTGAAGCACTAGGGGAATTCTGTTTTTGGTGATGATGGAGGCCTGATCATGCTGGAGGTTAATATTTTTGTAGTTGGAGCTGCTATGAGATAGAACAAACTTGAATAAGGAGCTATATAGACATGTTTAGGACAGTGGGGTCAGGGAAAAAGAGGGGCTAAGAAATGGGAACGTGTTGCTCAGTGAATGGGAACAAGCCAAAGCCAAAGGAGAGCAGCAGTTGTAACATTTGCCTGCAACGGACGTTGGAGTGAAGAGGATAAGGTATTTCTGCTTCCTGCTCTAGGTACTCAGAACTCAGTCTAGGGGCCTTAACACTGTATTTTAGCTGCCTTCCGGATTGTGTGTGTGGAGTGCTATATTCAGGGCTCTGAAAAACAGACTTCCACAGTAGTTTAGTGGGTGGTAGTGGTGGGAGGAGGGCAGAGCATGGGAGAATGGGGAGTGACTGCCAACACTATGGGTTTCATTTTGGAGCGATGAAAATGTTCTAGAATTAGATACAGGTGATATTCACAACCTTGTGAATATGCTAAAATCCACCGCATTGTAAATTTTTCAAGAGTGAATTTATGTAAATTGTATCTCAATGAAAAGAAATCTGCAGGGATTTCTGTCAGGAGCTCAGCTGAACGGGAGAGCCAGCCTTGAGCTGTCAGGTTCAGGTTATTAAACTGATAAGCCAAACCAAAAGAGTCAACCTTCAATCACTTACTGCGCTGGTGTAAGCAAGAGGCTAAAACTAGAGAAAATGCCGACTTCCCCTGTTCTGTTTGCTCCAGATGGAGGGTCTGGTGGATCAGGGGGTCATCTCACTGTTGAGGGAGCCACGAACAAAAGGCTTCAACAATTTTATAGACCTCGGGATGTGGCTGGAGAAGGGCTAGGAATGGAAAAGGAAAGTACAGGACATTGAGGCAGAGTGGGGAAACCTGTTTTCAATCTTAAAGCTCCGCGCCGCCCACGCCGCAGGCTCCCACGCCGCCCAGTAAGGAGGTCTCAGCAGAGGTGCGTCCGCAAGACTTCAGCCCAAGAACTCAGCTAAAGAGACCGAAGGTTGAAGGTACCTGGCTAGAAATGCAAATGTGCAAAGAGCATAACGCCAGAGTTCCTGACTGCGACACCCTTCAGAGACTGCAATGCGCCGTGCACCAAGGCTGGAGTCGGGAGGGCAGCTTCGCTTTGTGAAGCCCGCCAGGTAAAGCTTTAGTACTTGCCTATGGTCAGCCCTGAATCATCACGCCATGTTTTTAACCACGAGCCAGACTGCTTAATCTCTAAATCACCAGTTGTTTTGTGAGGCATATATATATTTTTTTGGTCATCCCTTTAATTCTTTGCATTAGATTGCCAAGTAAGTTATCATCTCAGTCTTCAGAGGAAAAAAAAAAACTTTTCAGTATCTTCTAGGTGGTAAATTAATTCATACATTATTGGGCTTCCCTTTACCATCAATGACTTGTTTGAACATACATTTTATGTTCTGTTATCAAAGTATAAATATCAGCTGATATTTAATACATGCCCATTCAATGCACTAGGGCATCATGTAACAAATGGTCTCTTTAGTGTGAGGAATGAAAATTGATAATGTAGACAGGTATATTAAGAAAATTAAGAAACACTGCACCAAAATTTAGATACAAGATAAAGATTTATGAATCTTTCAGATAACTAAAGGCGGAACTTTGAAGTTAGGACGTCATAGATATTTGCCTACTTTCTCCATTGGAATAACTAAAATTAATGTGAATCATATTAATGCAACATTTATTGAGCAGTTTATTATGCACATGATAGTAAGATGGCTGTTACGTGATAAAATTATAAAGAAGTAAACAGTCTTCACCTTCTTCAACCTTATAGAGTAGCAGAGGAGTATATACAAATAGCCAATTATAGTGTAATAAATGCTCTAAGGAGGGAAATGTAGTTTGTTAAAGGGCTGCGCTGGAATAACCCTTAATTCAGTTTTGCAAGTGATTTGGGCTGGTTTTTAAGAAATGTCTACCTGGATAAAGTAAGATCTTATTCCCAACTTAAATAATGAAAATAGAAAGGAAGCAATAAAAAGAAAAGGGTATCTAGTGAAAAGGAAAGAACATATGACAACACCCACAAAACTAAGTTGTGTGGGATCTGAATGGAGTGTAATATGGCTTGAGCATGGAGTATTACTTAAGAGATCGGTGAGAGAAGGAGCTAGAAAAAGAGGTGATGACTGAATAAGGAGGACGTTCTAAGATAGGTTAGAGGGAAACGATTGTATGTCATACAGGGTGATGACATAATCATATTTACATTTCACCAAGAGTCTTCCTGATGTCAATGCCAAGAATGAATTGGTACTGAGTAAGAGCAAAGACAGAAAAGTTATATTAAAACCTTTGGCTTTAGTTCAGGTAATATAATGGTGTTCTAATTTAGGATATTGACCATCACAATAGAGAATGGTATATGGATACAAAAAAATCTTTATGATTTAAAATGCATGGGAGGCTAGTGGTTGAATATGGAAGGTATGGGAAAGGATCTAAATTTTTAGTTTGGACAATGGGATGGACAGTGGTGCAATTTACTCAAAAAAGGGAACGAAGAAAGAAGAATAGATCTGGGAAGATGACAAATTTTAAATATGTTGAATTTGTAATATATGAAAAATCCAGATGGAAGTATTCAATGATGTGTGTGTGTGTGAGACGCAGGAAAGAGATCTGAGTTGTGGCTGTAGATTTGGAAATCATTAGTCTATTAGTGGTAAGGAATGTATGACAATATATATGGTTATTCAGGGCAAATACGCAGCAGAAAGGAATGTCTATAATATCCACCAGATGAACAGAAACTTTAACAAAAGGCAAGCGAAGAAGAGGCAATAAAATAAAGAATGAGTAAGTAAGGGTCAGAGGTAAGGGAGAAACCAGAAAAGTGGTGTTATGAAATCCAAGGAAAGATATGGTTATAAGAAGGAAGAGTCAGTGGTATTAGAAACAGGTGAGAGGTCAGGTAGTCAAAGGATTGGAAAGGAACCAGTTCCCTTAGAATCAAGGTCATTGTTAGCTTTGGCAAGAGTACTTTCAGTACCATACTGGGGTTGAAAACAAACATCAGTGAACTGAAGGAGGAAGTAGAGTGAGTAAAGTCAACTCTTAATAAGTTAAACAGTGAAGGGTTCAGGGACACATTTATGAATTTGGTATGGCCAATTTTATATTGAGGAATTCCTTCTTCTTTGACATCTCAGTAAGCTGCACAGTTCTCCTCCCCCTATGGTGAAAACCTCTATAGAAGCTGAAAGTACCATATCCTAAGTTCATTTGAAATAGGATGTGGACATGAGACAGGCTCAGTCAGATAGACTTTGAACTGAGGACTGTTGATAAAAACAAGCAGGACCAAGAGAGCCTCTTTTCTGTCCATGGCATTTGTGAAAACATATCAGATTGGAGATATACCAAACTGAGCAGTGGAAGCTGTGGAACCCACTTCCCAATACCATTAGCAGAGACAATGACAATCGGGTCTTCATCTGTGAGTTATCTGGCATGATTTTGAATACAATTCTGAATTCATAACCTCTCTGGTTTCCTGCTGGTTTCCCCAGCCTGGCTTTCTAGGCTTCCTGGAAATTGCTAGCTACCCAATATATTTTAAATATGTTTCTATCTGCTTAATTAAAAGTCAGTTTCTGTTGCTTCCACCCAAGAATCCTACTGATGTACCACTTTTGAGATATAATTTACCTAAAGTGAAATGCACAGATCTTAAGTGTACAGTTTAATCAGCTTTGACAACCATGTAACCCCTATGAAGACACAGAACATTTGTCTTCACGTGTACAAAGTACACCCTGTTGACCTCCCCATCCTTCCCAGAGCAGTAGTATCTGATATTTATTACCACAGATTAGTTTTGCCTGTTCTAAACCTTCATATAAATAGAAAGAAATATATACTCTTTTGTGTCTGGCTTCTTTGACTCAGCACAGAGTTTTGAAGATTCATCAGTTACTGCTTTTATCCATGCTCTGTTTCTTTTCATTGCTGAGTTTTGTTTCATTATATAAACATAGCACAGTGTGTTAATCCTATAGCTACTGATGAACACTTGAGCTGTTTCCAGTTTGGGTCTACTATGAGTAAAACTGCTATGAGCATCCTTTTATACGTTTTTTTGTTTTGTTATGTTTTAGTTTTTATAGACAAATTGTCATTTCCAGTAGATATTTATGGTATAGAAGTGGAATTGCTGAGCATCAGGGTAGGGGCATGTTTAACTTTGTAAGAAACTGAGAAGCAATTTTTCAAAGTTGTAAGATTTTTCACTTCCATCAGTAATAGATGAAAGGTCCACTTGTTCCACATCCTTGACATTTGCAGTCGTTGGTTTTGTTAATTTTAGTTTTTGTTGTGGATGTAAAGTGGAATCTCATCTTAATTCCAATTTGCATTTAAGTGATAGTTAATAATAATACTTGTTCATATGCTTACTTGGTATTTGTTGATCTAGTTTTTAAATGAAAGATTTGTTCATGTCTTTTGCTTTGAAAAAAATCTGGATTCTTCTTATGTTTGAGTTCTAAGTTTTTTGTTTAATCTGGTTAAAAGTTCTTTGTCAGAAATATGTATTTAAATATTTTATTTCAGTTTTTGGCATGACCTTTTCACCAGAAATATGAGATTTTCAGTTGCTCAGTATCTTTATCAGCACTGATATTATCAGTCTTTTAAAAAAACTTAGCCATTCTAGAGAGTGTGTGTGGTTTTTTATTTGCATTTCCTCAATGACTAACAACATTGAACATTTTTAAATTTATTTTTTGCATATTTTGGGGTGTTTAGGTGTCTGTTCTAGAGTTGTTTTCAACTCTGTTCTAGAGTTGTTTTCTAGCGTTCTCACTTAACTCCTTTCTATATTCTCCATCATAATGCCAAAATTTCACATCACACATGTTGTTCATCTCTTTCATTTAATCCTTTAACATATTAACTATAGTTATTTTAATCTCTGATAGTTTCAATATATGCATCATATCTTGATATCATTCTGTTTATCTTGTGACAAAGAGTTTTTTCATCTTTTTGTGTGTCTCAAGATTTTGTGTTGAATGCTGGGCTTTATGTCTTTATTTTTGTCAGTTCCTAAATATTTATGTTTTGTTGATGATGCTTTCTTAGCACTTGTGTCTCTTCCACTTAAGGCATTCGCACTCTTCCTTGAATCTGTGAGAAAACTTGTATGGGAGAGAGTTTCTGTTCCCCTCCAGAGGCAAATGAATTTTGCTCCTATTCGTCCCTTAGTGGTAGTCTTCCTTTGTCTTGGACCTTTGTTTCTTTTTGTTTTAATTTGGATAATTTCTAGTGACTCTGTCGAAGTTTAATGACTCTTTACTCTTGTAGTTCTAGGCCACAAATAAGCCAACTAAAATATTTTTCAGCTTCATTATTATATTTTGTTTGTAATATTTCCTCTTAGCTTGTTTTTATAGCTTCCATTGCTCTATTGAAATTTTCTACCAATTTGCTCACATTGTTTACTTTTTCTGACATATACTGTAAATAGCATACTTTCTTTTGTATTTTTAAAAAATTTACTTACTTTACAAAAATAAATACAATGTAAAAGGGCTAATTCACACAGAGATTAAAATCAGTACAATCAAATGCATAATATTTTCGAAGGTAGAAAGTAACACAGGCTTAAATATTGAAAATTTATCAGAATTTTCTGCTAATTATCCATGACAACAGAATTTGCAGCAGAATTTTAAGTCTATTTCCAGATGACAGTTTTATTCCTAAACCAGGATATATATGAAATAAATACTGAAATACCTAGAACAGTCTGTTGCCAAAGATAGGTACTCAATAAGTAAATGTTGAATGAGTAATAATCATGTTCCTTTGTAACAGCCATGATTAGATTACTTTATCCAGAATGAGATACATTTCTATTAGATATAATTATTAGAGGTCTATTGGTCTGCTGCTTCTTAATAGAAAAATAAATGTCATTATCTACAATTTCATTCTTACCCCATAGCATATTTAATATTCCTAATTCATAATTTAAAGAAATTTAATATGTTTAAAAGACTAAAGATTGCAATATTTATTGATAATATGAATACGCTGGAATCAGATATGTATGGAACACAGCCACACCTGGAATTATCAGTCAATTATTAGATTTGGAAGGAATTTATGGTACTAAAAAAATTGCATGGTTGCACAGTACATACTAAGATTTTGTTCACGTTAAGCATTGTTACTTAACAATAAATAGTTATAACAATGTTGAATGAAATAAGTGAAAAATTTAGAAAACCTAGTCAGATGGACATGAAGAACAAAATTGAGACCCTAATTTAACTATTCCAGTTGCATCTTTGCAATTAAGCACAGGTCCATGGGTTGACAGAAATTATTTTACTCTTAGTAGGGTTCAATCTTAGTAAAAATTGCAGGTATGTCCTATATGTTTAGTCTGAGTCAAAAAATGCTCACTATTGTTAAGCACATAGATAGTTAATCAAATTTTTCAGTGCATCAGTAGTTACTGCATATGAGAAAAACTATTGAAAATGTGGCTGACTTGGGACATGGAGGTCAGCAGCCACTAGAAGCTGGAAAAGGCAAGGAAAAGGATTCTCCCCTACGGACTCCAGAACGAAATGAAGCTCTTTTGGCCCCTTGATTTTAGTCTGTGAGACGCAAACTGGACTTCTAACCTACAGAAGTGTAAGATGATTAATATTTTTTGCTTATTTATTTTTGAAAATCGTGGAAGCAAAATAACATTTTTATAAACATTAGTTTAAAAGACTAGAGTAGAGAAATATATATATTTTAAAATCTGAAGATTCCCCAAGGAAAGGAGATCTCATAACACATTTTCTTTTCAACATTCAGTAGCCCTCAGGTTCAGAGCATCGTTCTTCACATATGACTTAAAAATGTTGCATACATCATCACTAATATTATCTTAATAAAATGTAAGTAATTTTATTTATTTATTTTATTTTTTTTTGCGGTATGCGGGCCTCTCACTGTTGTGGCCTGTCCCGTTGCGGAGCACAGGCTCCGGACGCGCAGGCTCAGTGGCCATGGCTCACGGGCCCAGCCGCTCCGCGGCATGTGGGATCTTCCCAGACTGGGGCACGAACCCGTGTCCCCTGCATCAGCAGGCGGACTCTCAACCACCGCGCCACCAGGGAAGCCCAAATATAAGTATTTTAGAATAAGTATTTTTAATGGAACTGTAATAGTAGAAAACAGGTAAATTTGGGGTTGTGTAATATTCAGTAAAGGAGCAAAAACAGAAGCAACTGATTTAATTTTAGAGCAATATCAAACTTAATAAAACTTCATAGATTTGTTTGTTGGTCATAATTGAGAACATTATAGTATGCTTTCCTTTTTTGTCTATACCATTTGAAAAATATTTTCTAAAGACAGTGCTATTTTTCCTACTAAAATCCAACCTTTCTAACACTGCTAAACCCAGATATTCCCATGATTCTCTAGCAAGCGGCCAGTTTTTAAGTATAATTTAATTGCACTCCAATTGTGCCTAATTCAACTGCACTCTAAATTTTCTACAACCAATCCAATTGCACTCTAAAATGTCATCTTCCTAAAGAGTGAAGCAAAACGATCCTTGAAAATCTGGCTTTTTAGTTTTGCTCTTGAGATTATAATAAGGTGCTGGCTAAAGACCAAAACTTTCTGTATATAATCTCTACAGTCTAATTATAGATGGGTTGTGAGAGAATGTATAAATACATAGGATAATTGTTACACTGTTTGATATTAAAATTGTGTGCTCTAAAATATCCTGATACTGGATGAGAATTGTATAAATACTTATATTATCAACTCACATAATCACTGTCATTTCCAGAGGGTGCTTAAAGTCTTCAATCAGAGTCTGATTTTTTAACTTAAAGCATACAGTCAGCTACAGATAAGAAAATCATTGCTAGGCTTTTTTTTTTTTTTGATGTTGACTGTTTTAATAAGTGATAACTAAAATCTTGACAGTGAGGATAGAATAACAGGGAGAAACTTAAAAAATAGAATCAAATAAACTTTAATGCTAGAGACAAAAATCTTTATACTCTTTTATTCCCCAAGGGCAGTATGCAGTATTCTTTGTTACTGTCTTAATCCTATTGCTTACATCTGTACTATATCTTCATCCATCTGTTCCAATAACTGTACCCTAGAGTTTGTCATAACTCTTAATACTCAATGCTCTGAACATAAGCCAAGGGCTTGCTGACTCTTATTAGTACATATTTTTTTCCTCAATATTTTTATCTTTTCATATCTCCTCTTCTGTCCCTACCTGAGTCCATGGCTCATCACTTCAACCAACCTCTGCCAAAATCCTCTCAGTCTCTGGCCCCAGTGATCCAGCTGCACCAGTCTAGCTGTCCACCAAGTAATTCTTACGCAACTGGAAAGGTGAGAATTAATATTAATTAGTGTTTGCCAGTGTCATATCCGCAGTGTTTCTCAGCAAGCCTTCTTCGTCCTCTTAGTCATCTCTCCTCTGTCCAGTAATTTTCAATATGTCTGCTCTCTCTAGCTAATTACAGTCACCATATGTCATTTCACTCTCATCCCATCCACTTACCTACTTCTTTCCAAATAACATAAAAATTCTCTTGAGTGAATGTAATCAACTTACCACTAGACCTGCACAGGTGTCTCCATCTACTTCAACCCATTCCAACTTGCCTTATTTTTTTCCACAATAGAAGAGGGTTCATCTTTCCTTCTTAATGTTTCTCCAGGGCCTACTCCATCACTTTCCTCTTTTTTAAAGCTATTTAAATCTCTAACTTCTCTTTGTCTGTGAGGTCTTTTATTGATGTCTCAAATACGTTGGCATTTCTTTTATATTAGAAGGCAATAGCAATAGTAATAAACTCAAATCAAATCTTCCCTCACTTCCACACTCCATATTCATGTCTTTATCATTTGATATGGTTTTGGCTACAAGTTATAGTAAATCTGACTTAAAATAGACTAAACAAGGAGTTTTTAGCTTACGTAAGATGTCCAGTCAATCAGGATTCTAGTTCTATTCCTCTGTGATTTTTTTCAGTTTTGCCTCTTAAATGTTGTCTTTGTTCTTCATGATTGAAAGACAGCAACCATCTACAACTGAAGCAACATCTCACTTATTAATTGCAGAAGGAGAGAGACACACAGTCTCCTCCAACTACGAAATAAAAATTACTCCCTGAAATAGAACTTCTGTCAAATCGTGGGTTTGCCACGATTGGCTTAGTCTACTCAGGCCCCTTGTGTGGAGCTCAGGGTAGGTTTAACATCTCCTGAGTCCTAAGGACTATGTAACAGAAGTGTATATACTTTAAAAAAGTGGGGGGTTGCTATTTTTCCCAGTGAGGAGGAAAGGAGGATGCTGGATAAGCCACCAATGGTGTCTATTACACAAAGAAGCAAA
The DNA here is from genome assembly GCF_949987515.2 of Delphinus delphis. Taxonomy (NCBI): domain Eukaryota; kingdom Metazoa; phylum Chordata; class Mammalia; order Artiodactyla; family Delphinidae; genus Delphinus; species Delphinus delphis. The sequence goes on along the minus strand of NC_082689.1, from coordinate 23,374,050 downwards.
GAGACTAGAGTGAACCCAAATTCATAATAATGATTGCACAGAGAGGTACAGATCCAGGATTCTATGAATATTTAAATAAAATTCCAGATTTATTGCTAGAAACAGCATTCTAGGTGTGCTGGCTCCTGTTCCTTTACTCACTCTGTCTGAGGGACTTTGGCTGGGGTGGCTTTAGGTTACTGATCCTGGGAGCTAGCTATGAACCTTAGGCCCTTTGAGAGCAATGTCTAGATTTGGCTTTACTTTGGCTCCTCTTCAGCCAACTCTGGGGCCTTTCCCCTCCCCACCTCCCACCTCCCCCAAATTTTTGATGAGAAGTTCTTTCACATTTGTCATATAATGTTTCTACCAAATTCAAATTAGCTACCTTTAAGGATATCCTTTCACTGTGTTTAGTTTTTCTGATTCCAGGCTTCTGCCCATTTTTCTGTGTTTGATTTGCATGAAGTATATATACATCCTTGATATTTAATGTGTCTTCTCCTCTTAAGCAGTAATACCATTCTCTTCTATTATTCTTAACTATTTTTTTAACCTGATTATTTATTCAGCCACGTGGAATCTGATGGTGGGTTCAAATAGAGCCTTGCTAAATCTGCAGCTTTGCCAAGGCAGATCTGAACAATTTCCTCGTTGTTTGGAACATCTCAAATATCTTAGAAATCCAAAGCCAATCGTATTGACTTTGGATTTCAGAACTGGGAGAAAGCATTTATCTCTGTGCATTTGCAAAGGGGAATACTTTATGTACTATTACTTTGCTTCTTTTCTAACTCATGTTCTCAAATCTGAGAACTCTATATAGTTTCCCTAAAGATGACCATATTCTTTTCTCTCACAGAAGTAGTCTTAAAACTACCTAATCATTTATAGTTTGGGAATCATGGAATCTAAAACATAAGATAATGATTACACATATAATAGTAAAGAATGGTTTGTTCACAGTCAGTGCCTCATAGTACGTGTTACTAGTTACATACATCACATACAGTATGATACCCCTGGTAATCACATAAAACTAGGCCTTTTTGCTTCTACCTGATAGTCCACCTCTGGACATTGTCATTCTAAAAAGCCCTGAAAAATAATGTAGGCTTCTACATTATTGCCTCTTGAGGAGATAGCAACAGGAGCGACATTGTAGACATTGCATAACACTCAGCAAAATTTAAAGATCCTCTTTGGATACGTCTTCCCCTTGATTCTTCCATCTCTCAAGTCCTCAATCCTCAGAGTTCACATTACCCTTCTCTAGTGACTGCCTTTTTCTTATACAAAGCAATCTGTTAGCCTTTGTCTAAGACTCCTCCCTTATGAGGAGGGCGGACATTGAGGACTTATAAATAATATTTTGTCCTTGTCACTCATTGAGAAATAATTTGCTTCTGAGAAATGAGCATTAATGGACCTAAGACATTGCCTTAATTTATTAAAAATTAAAAATTAGAAGCAAAAACTTGGTGCCTTCTTGTTCTGACTCTCTTCTTTCCATCTCTATTATTTGGGGTTTTTATTTTCCTAACTTCTAACCTGTCCCTACCTTCCCATGGAAGGAACAAATACCTTCCTTTTTACCTTATAAATGACTGAAACATCTTAACATGGCTCCTGTTCACAGCAGTATTCACATCTAAGCAGAAGGCAATATTTTACATTTAGGGGAAGAATCTTTAATTTTGGACCTGCAGGTATCAAAACTGTAACTCGGGAGGGATTCTCTAAGCTGGGTAAAATTTCCAAACTTCTGAAATCATGTCATGTGTTCAACTTCCTTTTTGCAGTTTAGTCTTGAGTAAAACTATTCTTGAGTTTGTTTTTTGAAAAGCTTTTAACTCCTGTGATTGTCTTTTGTAGTGTGATGGTCAGAATTTAGTAAACATTTAGACTACAGTTTAAAATCTCCAAGACATTTTGGTGAATAATTCCATAGTGCATTTTATGACTAGAGAAAAAAAGCTAACAGAGGCATGTTTTCTATAACAATAACTATCTCCTTTGTGTTTTCACCTCTTGAGAGGCTAATAAGACTGTCAAATTGATGGAAAGCTTCCTGCTTACTAAATTATAGCACCTCAATTTACATTAGCATAATATGTGCCAAAAATGAAATATTATCTCATTTTGAAGTTTATGTATCTATTTTATTACTTATAGTTGATTTTCCTAGTACTCTTAGCTATAATAGTCCTCTTTAGGTTGTTGCTGTTGTGTTTAACAAATGAACAAAAGAAGGAAGGGAGGAGAAGAAAGAAGGAAGTAAGGGGGGGAAGGGAGGGAGAGGGGTGGGAGAGGGAAGGAGGGAGAGAGGAAGAAATCAAAGAAAGACGGAAAGTAATTGTGAGCATTAGTGTTCTTCCTCCCAACATGTTACATGACTAATACAATAGGATTTTTTAACCTTCCATTAATTTGGTTTGAATTAGCCTGTTTCTTTTACTTTCTCTTTGCGATTTCATAGCAAGTTATCTTGACAAAAACATTAACACTGAACAGTAATATGAGAGATCATATAGAGGCTCTTCCTTATGTCACCTCCAATATCACCTCACTGATGTGAGAGGATCTGTTTTGTACTGAGATTTGATTTTGGTAGTGTAAAACAAATCTGAGTAATAAATTTGACTGGAGTGTCAAAGTAGAGACGTGGAGAGACCTTATTCAAAAGAGAGTCTACCATCTAGGGAAATCTTCTCAGAAGGCACTGGAACATTGAATACAGTGAAGTATGGCACTTTATCAGAAAGAATCTAAGAGGAATTACAGTTCCAGATGTAACAACTCAAAAAGGATTACATCACTGTCTTTAAAAGAAGTCTTTGTCTTATGCTGATCTGTAATCCTTGTCAAAAAGAATATGCAAAAGCATTCATCAATAAAATGGTATATGGAGGTAGGTGGAATTAAAGGTTGAAATTATGAAGATCTATATTGGTTATAATATAGAACTTTTGAAAGCCTCGCAAAAACCCTAAGAAATAGGTAGAGTAGATGCTAGCCTATTTTATAGATGAGGAAACTGAGGCTCAGGAGAGATTCAGTGATAAGAGTAAGTATGAGAGAGCTGACAGTGGGATATTGATGTTAATATTCTAAGTTTAGTAAAATTCTCACTACACAGTACTATTTATTTTTTGACAGTGGATGCTCTTGAAATGAGAATTAAAGTTTTTTATGATTGTGGTTTTTTTCCCTAAAGGAGACTTATTTTCTCATTTAATGTTGAGGTGCCTTTGCTGTGAAAGACAGAGTGCTAAGAACTACAGAAACTCCATAGTAGAATCATGTGGTCCTTGCTCTCAAAGAGATTCCAGTCTAATGGAAAGGAAAGAGAAGCAAATATCCTCAAGTTTTTACATGCCTTTATATAGAAGCTTGGGCCTGAAAGTTTTGAACAATTCTTTAATCTTTCAGAGCTAATTTTCCTATTTCATTGATCTCCTAGAATTCTGTGTATACATAACAAATGTATGATTTTCACATGTATTATGAGTACATGTAATTGTATTTCATAATTATTTCTAATCTTATCTTGAGCTTGTTGAATGTGAAGATTAGCTCCTACTCATCCTACTTTTACAACGCTAAGCCCAGTGCTTGGCACACAGTAAGTGCTCAATAGATGCATGGGTTTATTATATGTTTATTATTAGAAAGGTACACACACCTTGTGGGAAATTTAAGCAATCTAAAAGTGTATAATGTAAAAAGTGAAACTTTTCCATCTCCTTCACCCACTTCTATTGCCCTCTGGTAACCACTTTTAGCATTTTGATTCAGAAACTCCTAGACATTTTTTACATGTACAAATACAATGTGATTTTTGAATTAATAAGTTAAATCCATAAAATGCTTTGAGAATACAAAAAAACCTTTAAAGTATAGAAATTCTATGTGATTAAAAACTCTAGTACTAATTTATAATATTAAACTACTTCAATGCCTTTCTATAAAAGAAAACAATTTGATGTGATGATGACCTTGAGAATTAAAGGAAATAAAAAATAGTGCATTATGGAGAATAAATGAGTTATGGTTGAACTAAATAGATTTTAGCTAGCCACAGGGAAAACTAGATGGTTAAGAAAGCAGAATTTTCTGTTCCCTAAGACAAGTTATAGGTAATTAGTGGTTATCATTTTTATTTTGGAATATAAATAAGTAAGTAAACTATAACAGATCATCATGTACTTAAATTGAACTTGGTATGGCATAAACATTATGTGCCTCAGATAGAGGAAGAATTATAACCATGCAAACTGTATATCAAAAATATGGCAGAAAAGCTCTAAGAATCATAGCAGACTAAGAGCTTAATATATGTCCAATAAAGGTTTGACATAGATTAATGGGAAATAAATAGACAACAACAGAATAAATTGCATCCTTAACGTTGACTTGATTTAGGTCTTAATTATCTCACTGTGCATTAATTTAATGGTGTATAAAAATTGGGGTTAATGTAAATTCATATTTTATTGAGGGATTTGAGACAAAATCGTCAAGAGAGTTAAAATAATTCTGCTTAATTTCATGTGGAAAGGGCTAAAACTATATAAATTGGTATTGAAACAGATGAAGATTATTTAGAAGTAAAATTAATTACTATCTTTTTTGGGTGAAAGGTCTAAGGAAATTTATATAACCAATATTAAGTGCGATGTTTGTTATATGCAAGTTGGGTACTACTAGATAAATTAGAGAGTTAGAAATATATGTATATTAGGAGATTCTATACTCTTTCCAGGATGAAAAACTGATGATGATGTTGAGGACAATAATATTGATGCTTCCTATATGCTCTTGGGAAGATGAAATAAAAATAAATCAAGAACTACTATTTACTGAATTTTCACCCCATCCTAGGTTTTTTCACTATATTTCCTGTAGGCCCTGAGTTGAGGGTGTGAGAAAATGAATGAAATATAGCCGTAACATGGGATTCATGATGAAGTAATCTTGGAAATATGAAGGCTGTAGATTTTGGACAGCCATGTAAGTCATGTGCCCTTTATTCCATGGCCAGTAGGAAAGCAGTAAAATTATATTATAGAATAAAAATATGATTACACATGATTTTCCATCATGTGCTAAAATTTGGATTTATTTCATTATTAGATTGGAAAATTCCTTAAAGTTTTAGCATAATCTCAAGTTAGTGAAATGTAAAGAAACAGACATTTACACACTGTTTTAGGAGTATAAGTTGATAAATTATCACTTTTGGATGATGGTGTTGTATTATGAAATGAAATTTAAATGTCAAGTACCCTTTGACTTAGAAACACAACTACTAGAATTTACACTCTAGATTGTCCACACATAAATTCATTCTGAAATGGGTATTTGAGAGGGTATCCATATATCCTAGACGATCATGTCATTACTTGAGAAAGACTGACCTATCATATGTACAAATAATGAGAAAGAATCATAACAGCTAGTGTTGTTGGTAGTTAGAAAATTTTTCACTCTTATGCCCTGATGGATTAAATCATCATTATATTCCTGCAGGGTAATTTGACCTTTAAGAAAGACTTAAGACAGACTCAGAAATTTAACTTTTAGTTACCTATTCTTAAGAATGTATTGGATTGATATTCAAAGATTTAAGTACAAATGTGCCATTATAATGTCATTTAAAATTTTTTTTTTGGCTGTGCCGTGCAGCTTGTGGGATTTTAGCTCCCTGACCAGGGATTAAACCCGGACCCTCAGCAGTGAGAGCACAGAGTGCTAACCACTGGACCACCAGGGAATTCACATAATGTCATTTATAATAGCTAGGAACTAGAAACCAAAATAAGACAGTTAAATAGATTATGCTACATTACACAGTTGAAGTTATGCAGTCATTAATAAAAATATTTATAGAATTAAAGGGCCGTCATAATAAATGTAAAAAGGGGAAAAAGTTACAGAATCATGTCCACACAAATCCCATATAAAACATATGTTACATTTGTGTAGAAATATGAAGATTATGAAAACCTATACCAAGCTCTTGATAGTAGTAGATCCATGATGACAGAATTTTAGGTAGCGTTTTGTTTTAAGGTGGCATTATAATGACTTCCTAATTTTTCTACAATGATTGTTATTTAGTTAATTAGAAACATTAAAACCTTGTTTTATGTGAATTCTAGATCTCATCACCAACATCTGTAAAGTCTTTGTCCTTTCAGAGGGCTCATATATTCTTCCCCTAAAGGATTTACCTGGCATGTTAAATTCCACAGGGAAGACTTACAAGAGACTGGATCACTGGGGTGCTTGATATCATTATTTGCATAAGGCTGGCTTAATCCCTTTGTTCAAAACTTTCTTCATGGATTAAAATATATTGCATTATCTATAAATGACGAAAATAATAGAAAAACTTCTAAACCAACCTCATCTTTTATTAGTTTTGTGTGCTTGCTTTGTAGCTGTGAGAGACTGACCGTATACTTGTGTGGCTTCTTCATGGTGGGATGTTACATTTGAATCTAGCATGTAGCATGACTGTAGTATGTTGTAAGTGTCAGACCTTACTTTGCATTAATATTTTTTAAAAACTTGTATGAGACTTCAATTTGTCAAAACTTAAAAAAATTTAGTGTGAAACGTTCACATATTTCAGCCTCATAAGGCCATCAAACCCTTTTGCTACTTAATTGATTTTGTTTGTCCTGGGTTTTCATGTATGTAACTAGTCTTTGTCAGCTTCCTAAAGGACGTATATAAAAGTTGTCTTAATTTCACAAGTTACATCAAATTCTTGATCACCATGCCAGGTATCAATACTATTGATTTTGTAGATGAATCCACGGTTATTAATACTAAGATGATAGCTCTCAAATCATTGCTCAGTTTCCATAGGTAGGGTCTTTCCTTTTATATTAATTCTAAGTAATATCATTCCTTTTCTCTCCGCTTTTAGTATCATGTTTGCTTTATAAAAATAGATGAAAAACAGAAGTCTGAATAGTTTCACTGAAAGAAAAATATTGGTGTACTTAAAGATAAGCAATTGAATGCTAATACTTTGGAAGGACCATTTTAATCACTATGATTGTAGTGGAGCACTTAAAAATGCGTGTAATAGAATCTAAAAATAGATTAAAAATTTCTTCAATAAATGCACTCACTCATTTGATTACTCGGTAGTTGGAAATAAAAACATCCTTTCTGTAGGCTATGGTATTTCATTTTGGGTTAATCGCTAAAGAAGATGAATTCGGCTCTTGACATTTAGCATGAGTCTTGATGTTTTATCAGGTATGTTAATACATTTGACTTCAGTGATGCAGTCACTGAAGCGCTGAGAATTAGCATTGCCCCTGTGTTAAAGTGTGTCTGGGATAGTGTCTGGAATCTCTCCTGATAAATGCACACAAGAGACTGTTGGTTTCTATTTTGTTGGAGATGCTGTTTGCAGAACTTAAATTTGCTTGTCATTCTATCTTTTGTTTAACTAGCAGCTTGAAAACAACACACCATTTCAGTAAATTGCATTCAACATTTGAAAGTTCTGCTCAGTGATTGCCTTATTTACTCACATGATGCAATGATTCCTGTTGTTTCAAAGGACTTTCCCTGATCTTCTCATGTTCTCACCATACTTTCCCCATAGGATCTATGATGCTTGACATTCCAGATAGGTTCATTTTCCAACTAAAATCAAACTTATTATATCTACCTATCCATATCAACCCCAAAATATAATCATCTGTTTTGCCTCAAAGTCAAAAATAATATGTGAGTCCTTTATGTGCCCAATTTTTGATAATGACATCTTAATAATCCAGTCCATTTTGAATCAGAACCTTTATCATTTTTGTTCTTTACTTTTCTAAATCCTTCTTACCCATTTATCTTAAAATCTACCCTCCAAAGTGACCGTTAACCTTACCTCTCATTTGTTCTGTCCTCTCGATCCACTTGTTACTGACTCTCAATATCATTTAACTTGGTTTTTGCTGTTGCAGTTAACTTTTAATCCCATGATATCATCTACTCCCTTGTCCTTCCCCAATATAGTACTTCCTGATTTATGATGGGGTTACCTCCCCTTAAACCCTTCCTAAGTTGAAAATATCTTAAGTCAAAAATGCATTTGATACACCTAACCTACGGAACATTATAAAATTTGTAGAATTATAAATTCTACAGCCTACCTTAAACATGCTCAGAATACTTATTGATACATTAGCCTACGGTTGGACAAAATCATCTAACACAAAGCCTATTCTACAATAAAGTGTTGAATATCTCATGTGATGTAGTGAATACTGTACTGAAACTGAGAAACAGAATGGTTTTCTGGGTGCAGAATGGTTGGAAGTGTATTGGTTGTTTACCTTCTTGATCGTGTGACTGACAGAGCTATGGCTTGCTGCTACTGCCCAGCATCACAAGAGAACATCCTACTGCACATGATTATCCCAGGAAAAGATTAAAATTTGAAGTACAGTTCCTACTGAATGCATATCACTTTCACATCATCCTAAAGTTGGAAAATGGTTAAGTCATGCCAGTGTAAGTTGGGGACTGTCTGTACTTTCTTCTTATGGCCAAAGTGGCTCTTACCAAACATGGATTTCATTAATTTAATTCCTAAACACCATTGATGACTCATCACTGCTTATAAAATAAGGTGTATTTTTTTTCTTATAGTATGCAAGACTTTCAGCAGTAATTCTACAAATTATCTTTTGAGCTCTATAATTCACTTCTATATTTTTTCAACTCCCATCTCCCAACTCTTAGCTCTCAATATTCTTACCTTGAGTTCAATCCCAGTGGATCACTTACCATTCTTTGAATATTTTCTTCCTAAAGCACTATTCTCACCAGCTTAAATGTTCTTCACAACCCAGATCATGATAGTCAAAAATATATACATATATAATATGGTTTAATTTTAATACTGTCTTTTCCATGAAGATTTCATGGGTTATGTTTGAAATTTTTATCAATTTCTACCATTTCTGTACTTGTATTGTTATTAATTTATTCAAAATATTAATGTTAGGTATTATTTTACATTATATTTGTATAATTCTGTTTTATATTATGGATGAAAAAACACCTGATTGTATGCAATATATACATATCTAAGAGCGTGTATATATGGGCTCATGCATGCATAAGCATGTGTGTGTGTGTGTTTGTGTGTGTGTGTGTGTGTACACACAGAAGTAGAAGAAGAAAATAGCCTAAGTTGGAGGAAGTAACCTTTGCCTGTTTCACAATTTTGTCACCGTCCAACTCTGACCACTCCACATCAGTTGAAGTTGCACATCAAGATGTCTTAAAAAACTTTCTTCTGCCTGTTCTGACCTTTGTTGTCTCACTTTAACTCATCATCCAGCAGCTGCCTGTGTATCTTGCTTTAATCTATTCTCTACTCAGCTAATTTAGAAATACTATTTTAGATGAAAATAACACATAAGTATCCACTGAGAAATCCCTGGTGGTTTAATAATCACTGATTTTTCTTTTTAGAAGCAATTTGAAATGGTCTACAATTGTGGTTAATTTAGCAGTAAGTTTTCTGTGGTATGGAAATGGCAGTGTGTTAAAATATTAAACAAGCCTTCATGGGTTTAGGGTAGTTTTAATTGCCAGGTTTCTTTTAGAGCAAAACTAATATAGGAGTCCTATAGGCAAGGATTCTTTACAAATCCAAATCTTTATCGTGTGTTTGTTCATTTTTAAGCTTATGGTGGAAAAATGAAAGTCTTCTTGGAGAAAACCAAAGTCTTAAAACACCCTAATCCTTTCTATATACGCTTCATTTTTGAATCATAAGACATGTTCAGTAAAAGTGGCAAGCAAATACTATCACCGATCTTTAATTCATCTCCTGTTTGTTTATACAAAGAAAGCAGATTTGAGGAGTAAAATGGTACATTGGGTTCAGCTACTGAGTATATAATCATGGTTTTTAGGGGAGACTATTTGACAGCAGCTTAAAGGATACACAAAATGAGAGTATTAAACCATGTAAAGGGATTAAACTAGTGTTCTCTAGGAATGGGGTGAATTGCATAAATCTCGAACTTGACTGGGAGAAGAAATGTATGCAGCCTAATCCCAAATGTGAAAATCATGTTCATTTTTAAATATACATTCAATATTATAAATACTAAACATGTTCTTAGAATAGCCACATGGATTTTCTAAACTCTTTTCAAAATGTAAGTCAAGCATGGTAAGACAAGTCCTTATCATATAATGGAAGGGATTAGGTGTGAGTGTAAAAATATTTTAAGTCACATTTCCCAAAGTTTATTTTGTGGGAAATAAGATCTACAAGATGTTTAACTTTTAAAAAAATGTATTCATGAATAAATGCTTTTTAAATATAGCATATGTTATGTCATTCTATAGGAAAGTCACTCATTAACATATTAAAGACTCTTGAGTATTTTGTGACACACTGGAAACCAACTTTCCTCAAGGTTATTTCAGTACAAGATACCTTCCCAAACCAAATACATTTTTTTTTCCTCAAACCACCAAACCAGTATTCATCAAGAGAGATGCTCTGGAATACTATTTTAAAATATCACCAATTGAAAAAATAAAATCTTTACAGTTAGAGAAAAGAATTGAAGTAAGAAGTTCTTTGCAATGGCCCACAGTCTTTAGCCCATGGAATGAAACTGCAGAGGAATCCGTGGCTGGTGTTAGGGGGAAGTGAATTTTCTGTCGGTGCACTGACTATAGTATATTCCATTTGACCTCACCAAACTTTTGTTTTCTCACCTATAAAGAAGCAACAGTGCTACCTCCCTGAATGTGTGGTTGTGAGGATTCTATCCAGAAATTTATTTCACCAGTCCTAAAGTGCTACAAAAATTCCCATGCTTTCCAACTTCATTTTGCCTCACACTGTCTAGCAACCTCAAGTTTTCAAGTCAGTTTGGTTTTACCAGTCTGAAATGTCTGTTATGAACATGTGCTACTCCCCTCCCATCTTTGAAGACATGCCTCTAGCTCTGTTGCTCATCAAGTGACAGTGCTTCCTACTTCTTGGTGAAAATGTAAATCTTATGGGAGTCCTCCGTGTTCTGCTGCCATGTCTCTAAAACTCACCTACAACTTGCCAGTGCTTTCCTTCCTATTAAAATGGTTGTGTACTTTCTTCAGTCACAGGAGGGCTGAATCCCACCCTCTTCAACATCCTCAGAGCTCTTAGCAAATTTTTAATCTGTCTTGTATTTTCACTGAGTTTGTCTCCTTTCGATTCTTTCCATCAATGTCTAAAAACAGTTTGTTGTTCCTATCAAGCCAAGACAAACAGCACCAAAAACATACAAAACAAAACAACAACAACAAAACATGCAACCTTTTATTGTACATGTACCCTTCAGTTACCATCATTTCTCCTTCCTTCCATTTGGAATCAAATTTCTTTGAAAGAATTGTTTGCACTTGCTACCTCTTTTCCTCACCATCTAGTCACTCTGAATAAATAAATCATCACCTCAGCTCTTGCACATATAATTTACTCTCAAATTTACTTCCAAATAGTTAGCTGCTAGTCGTTTGTTTGTATGTAACAACTTTAATATCTTTTGAAAAATACTTTGAGAAGTGATTTCAAATTTCTAAGTTTCTGTGATTTACATAAGACTTATAAGTTTACATATACAAATGATCACTGTAAGCACTGATAACAATTCAAAAAGGAATCCTCTAAAAGACGTTAAATAGATAATGCAAGATTTTATTTCCAAGATCAAAAATAAAGAGACAAGATATATTCATGTTGCCTTTCTAAAATGCTAGTTTCTTTCCCCTGTGGTTCCATTTGAATATCTCAGAAGTCATAAAGTATCACATCTTAACATCTCCGGGTATCTCCTCTGTACCTACATAATTTATTGATGGGCCATGCATAAATTAAACATTTCTCAGTGGATTATGAATATGCAATGCTTCTCAAATGTCTTAGGTTGATTTCTTTTTTAAAATACCTAATACCTTTGAATTTAACAAGGTCTTCTATTCACAAACATCATTCATTAAATTCTTAACCCTTACATCAAATCCAGATTTAAGAAACTCTTCAACCTTTTATAAAGTATAATAAAGACTTCTCATTACATCAGTGAGGTGTTTAAAAGACCACGGTGTTTTGAATTAAAGTTCAGATTTTGTCCTTAACTATTCATTTTATTCCTATTCAGACTGTGCTTAATATCAGGGAATTACTTTGATAATTTTCCTATTCTAAAAAACTCGCTGAATTTGAAATGAAAATTATTTTAATTACAGTGACAGAAAAATCAATATAATATTTCTTTCAGGTAGTTTGTTTCATGAGTTCATTTAAGAAGTGAAATTATATCGGATATAACTTATATGAACATTATACAGTTTTAGTATGTAAATGGTAGCTCAAGTCATAATGGTAACCCAATTTTATAAGCAGTGATTTAAAACAAAGTATCTAGGCTCTCTGCTAAGAGAAAGGGGTACTAAAATTAGATTCTTGGTTTTCTGCATGTTCTCTTTCCTAGTCTTCTTGCTCTTTTGCCTTGTCTTTTTCCATTCCCTTCTGTTGATTATATCATTTTATTTTAAACTTTTCTTTCTAAAATTCTTATCTGCAAAGACAGTTGTTGAGATGCAGGAAATAAAATTGTTGGACTGATAGCATGAAGAACAAACTACATTCTAGAGAATATGCTTCATATTTTACAAGTTACATGGGTAGATTTAATACTTTTTAAAGCATTATCTCATTTAATTCTTGCAGCATTCCTTTGAAACAGAAAATAAAATTATGCCCTGTATCTTACAAATGAAGAAACTGATTTAGATTCGTAAGCTAAATAACACATGAGATTACAGTTGATAAGGGACTTTGAATTGGAGCACAATTCTACTTCTATCTTAAATCAATTCTGTCTTAAATTTCATGCTTTGGTTTCTCTGAAATCTAAATGACATGAATCTAAACTTTATCCAAAATTCATTTAAATTTGGCTTTAGAATGTTAATTTTCTGTTTATTTGGCCACTATTAAAATTAATATGTAGATTCTGAATGTGCAGCAAATGAAGGTGAAAGATTTTTGTGATAATGTGAACCTATGAGAATAAAAACCAGTGCATTTTTTAAATGCTAAGTGAGCCCCACTTAAGTATATTGTTGGAGATAATTGAGCCTTAATTCTAAAAGTCTAAGAAGGTTCTGTCCAATGTGATAGTTGTGAGATAAACTCTAAGTATTGCAAGTAATGAGATTTTATGATTAGCAATTATTAAGGATTCATATTAGCAAATTCTGGAAGAGAAATTATTTTCATATGATTGGACCCTTAGATTAATGTTAAACGTAAGCTATTTACATAATAGTATGTATAAGTCTGTTGTAATTAATCAACATAAAATTGATACTAATACTAGTAGTCGTTTCTACACATTTTTTTTTTTTTTTTTTTTTTTGCGATACACGGGCCCCTCACTGTTGTCGCCTCTCCCGTTGCGGAGCACAGGCTCCGGACGCGCAGGCTCAGCGGCCATGACTCACTGGTCCAGCCGCTCTGCTTCATGTGGGATCTTCCCGGACCGGGACACGAACCTGCGTCCCCTGCATCGGCAGGCGGACTCTCAACCACTGCGCCACCAGGGAAGCCCCTACACATTTTTTTTTAATGTATTTGTTTTATTTATTTATTTTTGGCTGCATTGGGTCTTTGTTGATGCGCACAGGCTTTCTCTAGTCTAGTTGTGGGGAGCGGGGGCTACTCTTCGTTGCAGTGCACGGGCTTCTCATTGCAGTGGCTTCTCTTGTTGCGGAGTACGGGTTCTAGGCATGTGGGCTTCAGGAGTTGTGGCACGTGGGCTCTAGAGCGCAGACTCAGTAGTTGTGGTGCACGGGCTTAGTTGCTCTACGACATGTGGGATGTGGGATCTTCCTAGACCAGGGCTTAAACCCGGGTCCCGTGCATCGGCAGGCGGATTCTTAACCACTGCGCCACCAGGGAAGTCCCCACATTTATGTTCTAACATTGGAAGAGAACCTTAAATTCTTATGCTTTCAAGCTTTTTCCATTTGTGATTAATATATCCCTTATCTAAAAGGATCAAATTTCTGCCTTCAGAAAACACACCACTCCTTTTATTAGAAATTATATACAAATTTATATTTGCTTGTTCTTGTTCACATTAATAAAATTAATGGCATAGATAAATAGGTGACATTTATAATTCTTTATTCTTTGGATCTGTTATTGTCAAAGCTGTCATAAAAGAATATTGAACTATGAAATAAAGGAGTGAGGAAGAATCTATCCTTGTTTTTTGTGGAGAAAAGACTTTCTATAGTTCCTAATTTATGATTCTAGAAATCATCTGTCTTCGAAATGGTAATGCATTCTTTGGCAAAACAAATCTGAAGGCTGTCACTAATTCTGTCATTTATTCCCATTGTTTTCATCATGCACTAAAAGATTAAAAGTGCAAAACTGTATTTCAGAAGATTGACAGATTGTCCAGGCATCTGCCATATTAGCTCCACAGTCACATATGTTTTGCAGAACACGAGGTACACAATCTTTTTCAGGGCAACAAAATGAGGCACACATCTTTCCATACTGTCCAAACAACCTTCTTACAAGCCAAGAAGATGGAAGAACTAAAGGTAAATTCTAAAGAGAGTAAGGTAAACAAAATGAGGCCAGGTATGAGATACTAGGAGAAAAGGAAGTAGAAAGATATAGAGCAAGATGGCAGAAACAGAGAATCTGAGATGGAACCTTGAGAATGCTGAATTGCCAATCCCAAACTCATTTTCTTATGGTCCCTGAATTTAGGAGCAAATTTGGAAGGGGATGAAAGTATTCTAAGCTTGGGAATAATTGAGCTCCTGAACGTGACTGTGGGAACCGCATATTCAATGTGAATAATAATTTGCTTATTTGACAAGATTTGAGTTTGCTCTATTCATTTATAAAATCAGAATGAAACACTTTATAAATGCCAAGTCACGTTGTTATAAATTCCACGTAAAACATAGGCATTTACGTTTGGCCCTCCATATCCAGGGATATTCACAGATACAATCAACCACAGATTGAAAATATTTGGGAAAAAATTTCTAGAACGTTCCAAAAAGACAAGCTGAATTTGCCACATGCCAGCAACTGCTTACCCAGCATTTACATTATGTTAGGGTTTTTTTTTTTTAATTTTATTTTTTATTGAAGTATAGTTGATTTAGTGTTGTGTTAGTTTCAGGTGTACAGCAAAGTGATTCAGTTATATATTTGAATATACGTATGTATTCTTTTTCAGATTCTTTTCCATTGTAAGTTATTGAATATAGTTCCTGTGCTATACAGTAGGTCCTTGTTGTTTATCTTTTTAATATATACTAGTGTGTATCTGTTACTCCCAAACTCCTAATTTATCCCTCCCCCACTTTCCCCTTTGGTAACCATAAGTTTGTTTTCTATGTCTGTGAGTCTATTTTGGTTTTGTAAATAAATTCATTTGTTATAAATAATCTAGAGGTGATTTAAAATATTCGGGGGGATGTGCATAGGTTATATGTATATACTGTACCATTTTATATAAGGGTCTTGAACATCCATGGATTTTGGTATCCATGGGGGGTCGTGGAACAATCCTCTGGGGAAAAGAAGGGCCACTATACGTAAACATAGGTCATTTGTGCAAATTATCACTAACTTTCTGAGGTCATCAAAAAGCAACTGAAAAGAACATGAGAAAAGGCCACATATTTTGTTTTGCATTTTTTAAAATAGGAGACGGAGGATTCTGCTCTTTTTTAAAAAAATTAATAACTTTTTGGCTGCATTGGGTCTTCGTTGCTGCATGTGGGCTTTCTCTAGTTGCAGCCAGCAGGGGGTGCTACTCTTCATTGCGGTGTGCAGGCTTCTCATTGCGTTGGCTTCTCTTGTGGAGCGCAGGCTCTAGGTGCGTGGGCTTCAACAGTTGTGGCATGCGAGCTCTAGAGGCTCAGTAGTTGTGGCACAGGGGCTTGGTTGCTCCGTGGCATGTGGGATCTTCCCAGACCAGGGCTCGAACCCATGTCCCCTGCATTGGCAGGCGAATTCTTAACCACTGCGCCACCAGGGAAGTCCCCTCAGACTACTTTTTAAAAAAATACGTCATCATATAACAATGGTTGTTAAAAGGTGGGTTCTAGGCAATGTGGTAAATTAGACATACCAAGTTATATAACAAAAGATCAATTCCTTGAAAAGCTTTCTTGAGATATATTGATCATTAATGAAAAAAATTTAGACATGCTAGAAATTGCTGTATATGTAAAATAAATGGAGAATTATTATCAGGTTTTATGTCTAACTTGATTGTTGGTTTAAAATTGATGGTTCCTTTGTTAGGCATTATTAATGTGCTCAGCACACAACTAGCAATGTTCCAAAAAACTACAGAGAGCATTGTCCTATTAAAAAACAAAAACAAAACTATAAATGTTGAAGTTTTACAAGTGAAGAATGATACCTGCAATCTGGGATGTTAATTTATCATTGCTCAATGAGGCCTGTTTTACAGGCTTGGTACCAACAATGAATATACCTTTTGCTTCTGCCACCAGATGGCAAAAGTAGGCATTACTTAAGTAGGAGTTTACAGTTAAAGTGCTTTAATATTTTTTAGGTAATGAGATTAAATCAAAACAATTTGAATATTTTAATAGCTCTTGTAATAAATTTGGTAACGGTAAAGATGGAAAATATTAGCTAAAATGAGATTTTGGAATTAAATTCATTACAATTTGTTTTTAAAGCATTCCCTTAGAATAGCAGTTTTC
This sequence comes from Delphinus delphis, assembly GCF_949987515.2. Lineage (NCBI taxonomy): Eukaryota > Metazoa > Chordata > Mammalia > Artiodactyla > Delphinidae > Delphinus > Delphinus delphis. The sequence goes on along the minus strand of NC_082689.1, from coordinate 23,357,250 downwards.
TTTATTAAAAAAAAAAGGAGTCTCACAAGGAATTCCCACTGATGTGTTTTAATGCATGAGGTAAATATTTTAATTATTCCTTTATATATTAATAACTGCTGTGTAATTCTAAAGGTGCTCAGTGGATTTATAAATAGGGGTACATTTTAAAGCATTATGCGTGTGTAAAGGACAGACCAAGCAGAAATGTATAATATAGTTACTGAGTTAAGACATAGATGATTTCAAAGAGAATTACAAAACCCACACACATATGGTCACCTTATCTTTGATAAAGGAGGCAAGTATATACAATGGAGAAAAGACAGTCTCTTCAATAAGTGGTGCTGGGAAAACTGGACAGCTACATGTAAAAGAATGAAATTAGAACACTCCCTAACACAATACACAAAAATAAACTCAAAATGGATTAAAGACCTAAGTGTAAGGTCAGACACTATAAAACTCTTAGAGGAAAACATAGGCAGAACACTCTATGACATAAATCACAGCAAGATCCTTTTTGACCCATCTCCTAGAGAAATGGAAATAAAAACAAAAATACACAAATGAGACCTAATGAAACTTCAAAGCTTTTGCACAGCAAAGGAAACCATAAACAAGATGAAAAGACAACCCTCAGAATGGGAGAAAATATTTGCAAATGAAGCAATTGACAAAGGGTTAATCTCCAAAATATACAAGCAGCTCATGTAGTTCAACATCAAAAAAACAACCCAGAAGGTTATTAGGCAGAAGACCTGAATAGACATTTCTCCAAAGAAGATATACAGATTGCCAACAAACACATGAAAGAATGCTCAACGTCACTAATCATTAGAGAAATGCAAATCAAAACTACAATGACGTATCACCTCACACCAGTCAGAATGGGCTTCATCAGAAAATCTACAAACAACAAATGCTGGAGAGGGTGTGGAGAAAAGGGAACCCTCTTGCACTGTTGGTGGGAATGTAAATTGATACAGCCACTATGGAGAACAGTATGGAGTTTCCTTAAAAAACTAAAAATAGAACTACCCTTTGACCCAGCAATCCCACTACTGGGCATATACCCTGAGAAAACCATAATTCAAAAAGAGACATGTACCACAGTGTTCATTGAAGCTCTATTTACAATAGCCAGGACATGGGAGCAACTTAAGTGTCCACTGACAGATTAATGCATAAAGAAGATGTGGCACATATATACAATGGAATATTACTCAGCTATAAAAAGAAGCAAAATTGAGTTATTTGTCATGAAGTGGATGGACCTAGAGTCTGTCATACAGAGTGAAGTAAGTCAGAAAGAGAAAAACAAATACCATGTGCTAACACATATGGAATCTAAAAAAAAAATGGGTTCTGAAGAACCTAGTGGCAGGACAGGAATAAAGGTGCAGACATAGAGAATGGACTTGAGGATACGGGGAGGGGGAAGGGTAAGCTGTGACAAAGTGAGAGAGTGGCATGCACATATATACACTACCAAATGTAAAATAGATAGCTAGTGGGAAGCAGCTGCATCACACAGGGAGATCAGCTCAGTGCTTTGTGACCACCTAGAGGGGTAGGATAGGGAGGGTGGGAGAGAGAAGCAAGAGGGAGGGTATATGGGGATATATGTATACGTATAGCTGATTCACTTTGTTATTCAGCAGAAACTAACACAACATTGTAAAACAATTATACTCCAATAAAGATGTTTAAAAAAATATAATTAAAAAAAGAGAATCACAAGTGCTACAAACAAGATTCAAACAAATGCACGTCTATTCATATAAAATTACGTGACTGGCCTTAATAAGTTAAAAAGATTTAAATTCCTTCATTTAGACCCTAGGCATTTTTAAAAAGCTATTCCAAAGGGATACACATTTTCTTTGCTAAATGGTAAATGCTATGGCTTATCAAGAAATGTTTTTAAAGATCAAGGACACATTAACTTGTTTTCCATATCAATTAACATTTTTGTTCTGATGCTTTTGTTCTGTTCTTTAAAAATTCTACTTCCTGTGTTCCATTAACTCTTCAACCCTCTACATCTGACTTATCATCCTACCCATGACAAAGGGAATATTCGTATCTAGTAAGTTTGTCTGGTTAGAGTCATTTGTAAGGGCAGCTTCTTCTTTGCCAACCCAACAGATTGTTTTGATTTTAAACTCACTGTAGCAAGTGAGAATGATGTCTGTGCTTTCCTTCTTAAAGCATGATATTTCCTTGACTTGTATGATACCACACTCCTCTATGTTCCCTTTTGCATTCCGTTTAAATCTATTTGGTGGGAGGAGCTTCTGGTCCTCTACCCCACCTGCAGATGTCAGAGATCATAGAACAGTTTGTTTTCTCCCTCAATAATGCTTCTTTATATGGTGTCATTCATTCTTTCACCTCCAAATGTTCTCTATATCAAGGGTGCCCAAACCCCGGGCCGCGGACTGCTAACGGCCCACGGCCTGTTAGGAACTGGGCAGCACAGCAGGAGGTGAGTGGTGGGCAAGTGAGCTAATCTTCATCTTTGGCTTCCCGTCACTCACATTAATGAACACAGCCCCTCCACCCCCACCTCTGTCCATGGAAAAATTGTCTTCCACAAAACTGGTCCCTGGTGCCAAAAAGACTGGGGACCGTTGATCTATATGATGAAGTCTCCCAGATACCCACCCTAGCCCACTTACCTCCATTGACTTCTGGACTCATATATCCAGCTCCCTCCTTGAACTAATTCTCTTTTATTCTAGTACATTTCCTTTTTTGATGTCATTGACTTTATGAAGGGGCTAGACTAGTTTTCCTGCATAATGTTCCACTTCCTGGTAAAAATGTAAAATATGTGCTATAGTAAGAACCACAACCTACATTCTTATCACAAGCTAAAAAAAAAAAAAGTGACTGTACAATAGAGGGGCCAAACTATCATAACTCTCCTTCAGAAGTAGGCTGTTTAAAAAGGGTTTTGAAAATTTATTTCTGCATTGGGCAGTAATAGCTATATAATTGAGGTATGCTTTAATTGACAGACTAGGCAACTCAGGGCTCGAATGTAAACTTGGGCCAGTGAGTTTTCATAACTGTGTTAATTCATAAATTTTTTAAAGTGAGGATTCTTGGTTTGTACTGATTGTTTTATATTGAAAGATCTGTCAACTTGAATATGTCTGTAACATATATTTTACAGTTATTGTTTCATCTGGTTTGGAGTGGGAAACTGCTAAGAGTCATCCTCCCACAAGGCTAGTTAGCGGCCTATGACATGCCTTGGTATGAAGTATTTTGCCCAGCTGAAAACAGGAGTGCAGTACAGACTCACTTTGTATCTTGAATTTGAATCAAGAAGCATGGAAAGAATGAGACATAAAACAGTGGTATCTGCAGTTGCAGACTCATGGATTAATTTGCTGAAGGAACCATAAGTGAAGCCAGTTATGAGTGAAGCTGTCCTTATGAGGAAAAACAGTGCTAAAATGGGGACAGTGACTAATGGCGTAAGATCCCTAGCTTAGGTGTCAAAAGTTAAATTCAGAGAGTTGACTTTTATCATGCCAGATGGATTCCATTGGAGCTGTCTCAAGTTATACAAGACACTGGGACAAATTTCATAGCATCTAGCATGAATGGTAGAACTTTTATTGGAGAAAGGAAAACGTTGCATGGCTAGAATTAGCCAGCTAGAGATGTAAAAGTGTCTCTTTATCATCCCACGGAGAAGCATACTAGGAACGGGGCATCTGCTGCACATGGCAGGTTTTCATTTTAGTGGAAGAACCTTTACTTCCATGTGTCTCCTATTAAGAGAGCAAGCATGATAAGTGGCCTTGTCAGTAAGGGGAATACACTGGTTTTGGGCATCAGGCAGTCTGGATTTGATGTGCCAGCCTATTATTGGGAATTTTCTGGGAAAGCCAAATGCTCTATATCTGGAGAAACAGGGATCCTAGGGGTCTGAGGAATTCTTCAGTCCACCCTGGCTGGAGGAGGAAGCCATACGTTCTATGCGAAGCTGGACTTGGGTGTGTATTTTGAGCTGGGAGAAAAATGAATTCACCTAGGTCCTAGCAAACTCACTGTCCATGCAACCCAGCAGAAGCTCCTAAGGTCATGTTTGAGTATTTCTGCCGATAGTATGACAGATTTAAACCAGAGAAGACATACTCCATCTAAGACTAGAGAAAAGAAGTGATTATGTAAAGTATCTGAAATGGGAAGGGATAGGCCAACAAAATTTTAGTAATTTTCCCAATTTTCTCAGTGAAATAGGCTGGGGGTCTTTTGCTGAGAATAGGAGGAATTGTGTTAGGGAGCTTGAAGAGCATAGTGAAAGTTTAAAATCATCAATATGAAAATGAGAGAAGATGAGAGAAAGTAAAAAAATTGATAAACAATGCTAAGGTCCCAGCTGATGGGTCTTCGTGGTGGTGGGGGTGTTTATGAATTTCAGTGCTACCGACATGCATGTGTTTATGTGTGCTTGTGTGTACATTCTTTTAACAACATTTAACCTCTGTTCATGGAAATATGGTAAGCAGCTATAGAACTGATAGATGCTTGGGATTTTTCTAGGTATATTTGACAGAAGAAAGAGATCCATGGTAACTGAAGAAACTGCCCAGTGAGAGATTAGTTTATATGTTAAAACATACACCATAGCATCCATATTTAGTGAGAAAAGGTTAGAAGACATCGAGGAACCTACAGGTCAAGAGAAAAGTATTCATCAAGAGACCAATATTCTCCCTATTTCAGAAGTCCCATGGGTTGTGAGTAAGAACCTGAGAGCCTAGGGTAGTTGGAGGCCTTTATCAAACTGTGGAGTGCTGGCGTTTACATAGCTTTAGGTAGAGCCATTTAAGGTGAGAGCTAGACTGTAACACTAGGATTTTGTTGACAAAGTGGATTGAGAACAGCACTGGAATTAAGAAGCTCCTGGATTTTTTTAGTTTCATATTGGATAGGTCATATTCATAAATTCTGAAGTCTTCTAATATTATAATGGAAATTCTGATGAAAAGAATGTGAGATCTCCCAATTTTGGCAAATTAAAAGAATTTACTGAGAATTTAGTTGATGGAAGTAACAAGGAAAAAGTAGTGTCCATATATTATGGCATGAGCCTTCAGAAAAGGCATTATAAAAGATCAAAGTTTTCCAGAGAATGTTTTCGCCTCCCAACTGTATTCAAATGGCACAGATGTGGGGACATGTGTCACCTCTTCAAAGAAGAAAAATTTCAGTTCAGCCATTTGAGAGACTTTGAAGATATAGAGAGCACATCAGAAGAGCTTGAGAAAAGGAAGTCAACATAGCAGGAAGAACAAGGGGCAAAGCATATTGAAGAATGAGGGTTTAGAAAAATGCTTGCTTTTAGTTTGGTGGTGCAGGGTTGCTGGGAGTGGCATAACTAATAGTATTTAGCTTTGAATCTGAATCTGGCCTCTGTACCCAGACACCAAATTGAATCTCAGAGACAGAGTTTTGGGTGGAGTATAATAGAAAAGAATAGCTTTATTGCTTTGCCAGGCAAAGGGGGGCCACAGCAGGCTAATGACCTCAAAACTGTGTTTGCCAGCCTGGAGCGGGGTAGTGAGGAGTTTTATAGTAATGGTTCAAGGAGGGCATGATCAGCTCATGGATATTCTTCTGATTGGTTAGTGGTGAGGTAAGTGGGAGTCAGCACCATCAACCTTCTGGTTCCAGCCAGCCTGGGGTTTACATGCTTGTGGGGAATATACCATTAACTTCTCCCATTTGGGAGGGATTTCAGTATCTGCAGAACAGCTCAAAGATATTGTTATGTATATCCTTTGAGAGGGGGAACCAGGATCTTGGCCCAAGGTGGCACTATTGTTTCTTTTGACTGTTCCTCCCTTGTCCCCACCCACTCCCTTCCCTTATTAGCAACTGTTAGAATCTGCTCCTTGGAACTCAGGGAAGACAGGGAGGCTGAATGAATCCTATTTCCTGTAATCAAAGAAATGATAGACACAGAAAAGCTTTTGTGCCCATGAGTCCCACAGGGTCCTGTTCAGTTTCAGCTTCAAGTATTCTGATGTTGGCTTCAGATGTTTTGGTTGTAGAACTGGCTGAGGGTCCCAGGTAATATCTGGCCCACTGTTAGTAGAAATGTGAAGGTGATGATATGTCAAAGTTGCACTCAGTGTCTCATTGTTCAGCAGGACAGTTCTGTTCTGGAGCAGTGGCCGGGCCCGTGGTGAGGCAAGGACTACTGTGAGGATTGTGGAGTAGCCATGTGGTCCTCCTTCTGGGCCTGGCTTATGTATAATGTGGAGAGCAAGAGAGAAGCAGTGATGAAGCTAGACCATTTTGGAAGTCTTGTTTTAATACTGACTTTTATTAGCTCTGAAAAGGAAGCAATAGTTAATGCACATACTTTTAAGAATAATTAGGGGTGGCGGTGGTGGGATGAATTGGGAGATTGGGATTGACATATATACACTAATATGTAAAAAATAGATAACTAATAAGAACCTGCTGTATAAAAAAATAAGCAAAATTCAAAAAAAGAATAATTAAACATATTAATATTCAGTTTTTACACTTCTGCTTTTTTTTAAGCAAAGACTTCTCTCCTGGATTAATAGTGTAAACGTTAAGGCTTGTCACTCAATATACCTCCTGGAAATGCAAAATCTCTTTCATTTACTAATAACAGTAATTAAGGTACATGTTTTCTGAAAGGCCAGCAATTAGGCTCCGTAATAAACATACCATAGTGTTAGCTGGGACAGATAAACCAGGGCAAGATGAGGGTTTTCTTCCCTTTCTCTTTCCCTTCAGTTTACACGCTCTCTTATAAAACTCTTAAATACCGTATGTCAGTACATGTGTGTGCATGTGTGCTTTTTACATGTAATATGGTCATTACAGCATGAGAGTGGTGGGCTCTCAGGGTACTGAGGAGGACCAGTGGTCTCATTTGATGAAAAGCTGGGAGTATTCCTCTTTGGTTTGTCTGCTCCATTCCCTCCCATCTTTCTTCTATACCCCAGCACACTTCACTCCTGACAGGAAAGGGGATGAGATGGAAAGTGCTAAAGAGCAGCCAGAAAAAGAACAAAGGGTAGATGTCCCAAATGTCTGCTAAGAAGGAAATGCAGTCTCCCAAAGTATGGTATTGAGTCAGGCAGGTGATTGAGAACTGAAATGATTTTATACTGATAATTTATATAGATAAAATGTTTCTTTACAATCCTAACATAAAATCAGCTGTAACTATCCATAAGATTGCTGATTGATGGCATTAGCATGGAAACTGGAATCCTGGAAACTGCACGGGAGGTGGTAGACAACATGCGTTGACTCAGCTGCAGGCTCCTGGAAGAAGTTCAGGCAAGCAGAAAGAGTATGGAAAGAGATAATACATAATCATACTTGCAGGGGTAGGGGCAACTCAACAAGAACTAAGAAGTGGGCATAATAACAGGAATCAGCAGCACAGTAAAGCTGAGATAGGAACAGAGATGGGGAAGATTCAGGGTCACAGAATGAGAGGAACTAGGGTCCTTGGCACTCTATCAATGCTGCTTAACCTAATAGAGAACATTTGATTGATTGATTGATTCATTACTTCATTCATACAACAGACATTTATTGTTTTGCCCTTTATGTAACAAGGGAAAACTTATCTTACCTTTAGGAAACTGGATTGAGCATTTAAAAACAAAAACACATTATTTCTTATGTTATTAACTTTTTAAAATAATACGAAAGGAGGTTATGAGATTTATATGTTTAAAAAACAAGATAGGATTTTTAAAAGATTGAGAAACTATCCTTAATCTATAGTTTCACATTTGGTAAGCAAAAAATTAAAATTAAAAACATCAGAGGTTATACAATTGACTCTTTTTCATGACTTAAAAGTTTTTTGAGAAGTTCTGCTTCACCTTAAAAATAGAAAACCTGTGATAAAGTCACTTCAACCCTAACAGTAAGAACAAACCAGATAAACTGCAAAATCATAACATTTCTTGAGCCCATAAGAGAACAAATGTTACAGGAAACCAGGTGAATAAATTCCAAAGAGTGACAGAACCTTCAAAGAGTCAGGGCACATGAATGATATCACCTTTAGCAGAGCAAGGGAGGAAAATGTGGAAACTGTAAAAGTGGGTAAGAAGAAAAGAACTAAAACTTTAATGAGTTCTTAAAGGTCAAGTGTGGGCTAGTATAGCTGAATAGAATCCCTAGGAGCCCGGGACCCAAGGTGAATCAGTACCTCCTCACCAAATCTTTTCCATAGACTTCTACCTTATGCTCACTAGGAAGATTTGGAGCTGGCGGGACATCTGAGAGAGCTCCCCTCAGTGGTGCACAGACAAAAAATTCCATCTGCTTTCCACACTTAAATCTCTTTGCAGCAAAAGCCATCTGCGCTGGAGGAAGGGTAGGAAACCCACCTGTCCCCTTTTCATAAGCAAAGGTCAGTTGCAACTGGGGGACAGATGGAAGTGAAAGTTATTCACCTTGAGAGAAGAGTAAGAAATAAGTTCAGTTCCAGATTCTTGTGCTGATAAAAGGCAGAGGTCTGCTGCTGCTGGAGAAGTGCAGGAAGATTGCTTACATGACAACCTCTCCCCTTCAAAGATACATAACATAATTTAGCTGCCATTATGAGGAAGGGCAGAAGTTCTGAGAAAGCCAAACCCTGAAGCCAAAACGCACAGGCATGGCTGAGGCTGGACCAGGGAAGTTGTCCGCTTTGGACCAAGTAACATGCAACATACAATAGTCTACTGCCAGGGGTGGAGAAAAACTATGGAGGGAAACTCTCTCTTTGGTGCAGACATTTAGGTGCTGAGAGTGAAGCAAAAACACTGTGAAACACTCTTGGATATACCAAGCCTCACAATAAATGAAGAAAACAGCAGTACACCACTGGAGGAATTCAAGTCTCTGTGATGAAGTGAAGGTAACTACAGCAACAACAAAACCCAAACTCAGCTTAACTACACACTAGATTGATATTAAGGACCTGACTGAAGAACTATGTTCATCTCTGTGTGTAAATACTATTTATCTCTGTCTCTATGTGCAATAACCAGCCTTGAATCAAAAATTACAAAACACCAAACAGTGCAAGAAAAAAAAAAAGACTCATTATCAAAAGATAAAGCAGTAATAGAGTCATATGCAAAGATGGCCTGGATGATAGAGCTTTCAGCAGACAGGAACTTTAAAATTGCATTGATTATTATGTTAAAGGACATAAGTGGAAAGTGTGGAAGCTATGCATGAACAGATGGGGAATTTTAGTAGAGAGATAGAAACCTTAAAAAAAAAAAGTCGGTTGGAAATGCTAGATATAAAACGCATGATATCTGAGGCAAAGAGCCCTTTCTATGGGCTTATCAGCAGACTGAATACAGAAAGCATTGCTGATCTTGAATATAGGTCAGTAGGAATTATCCAAACTGAATACAAAGAGAAAAAAAAAGGATGGAAAAACAAAAAAGAGTATACAAAAGCCAGGAGGCAATATTAAGTACCCTAACATATAAGTTATTGGAGTACTAGGAGGAGAAAATAGAGCAAGGAAGAATATGGAATTCAGCCAGAGAGAAGAAACACATTACATAGAATGATAGTGGACATCACAAATGGACTACACCAAAATACAATGAGAAACATCTTTAAAATATTGAAAGAAAGGAAAACAAAAGCAAAAAAAAAAAACCCTGCCAATCCAGAATTCTTTACTTAGCAAAATATAAAATTTAAAAAATGAAGATGAAAGAGACTTTTTCAAAAAACTAAACAAAGAATTTGATTTCACCAGACCTACACTACAAGAAATGTTAAACAAGTTTCTTTAGGAAGAAATAAAATGGTACTATATGGAGATCTGTATCTAAACACAAGGCAATGAAGGGAACCAGATATGGTAAATATGTGGGTAAATATAAACAGCATTTTTCTCATTTTTACTATATTTAAAAGATTATTTCTGCTTAAGGCAAAAAATAGTAACACTTTATTTGAAGTTTATAATAAGTATAAAAATAAAATGTTACCAAAATTAGTACAAAGGATGTGAACAAAGGACATGGATGTATAGTTGTTGGGTTTTTACTGTAAACATAAAGTTATATCACAACATATACTGTGATAGTTAAAGATTTATACTCTAATCACTGTAGGAATAACTAACAGATAAAATGAAGTGGTATAGCTTAGTCAATAATGAAGATGAAATGGAATAATAAAAAATCAATCTAATAACTTGATAAAGGTGTTAGTTAACACTATAGGGTAAATGTATTGCAATTTATAAATGTATCAAATCATATACATTGTACACCTTAAAAGTACAGAGTGTTATATGACAGTTACATCTCAATAAAAATTTAAAAAATCAATCTAGAAGAAGGATGGAAAAGAAAAAGCAACAAAGAATGGACAGGACAAATAAAAAATAAATAGCAAGATGGTAGATTTAAACTCAGTTGTATCAATTAATGCATTCAATATAACTTATCTAAAAACCTCAATTGTCAGGTGATTTTTTTTTAAAAAAGACCCAGCCATTCATTTTATTTGTGTAAGACATCACTTTAAGATATAAAGATGCAGATAGGTTAGAAGCTAAAAGATCAAAAAGCATATGCCATAAACACTAGTCATAAGAAAACTAAAGTGGCTTCTCCAGAGTCAGTTTTCCTCAAAACACAGGTTTTTCTCAAATGGAATTTATTTTTCTAAGTATGACATTTATATTAAATTAAGCTGTGTTAAATTATTAAGAATTGATAAATTATGACAAATGATTAATGCTACTATCTGCTTGGCATCCTAGGAGACACCTATTCCAATATGCAGAACACATTATCTTATATCTTTTTGTGATGGAAAGATAGTCCTTACACACATCTCTTAGGTTCATAATTAGTAAGACACATTAGTAAGACCTCTAGTGGCACTTTACTTTGACAATGCATGATAACAGTGCTATGTTCACAGATTAAAAATCTGCATAGTTTTATATTTCATCACTCTAGAAAATGTTATCACTGACCTTATAGTGAATGCAATTGCCAGTGTTTCACTTGCAAAGTCCAATATTACTGTAATAAATACTCTAGAAATGTATTTCTAGAGTAGGCTTATTTGAGTGCCAAGAAAAATCAAGACGAGAGGCTTATTTGAGTGCCAAGAAAAATCAAGACGAAAAATGACCTGCAATGACAGGCTTCCCCTAGGGAAATTTGCCTGGATCTTGGGTGAAGGATCTCCTCACAAAACCTGCTATTCAAAAGAGGCAAACTTCAAAACAAAAAAAGAAGTAGAGTTTGTATATTTAATAGGTGTAAATATACCATACTTACATAATTCTTCAAAAATAACTTATGAAATAATTTTAATAGTTTTTAATCTATTACTCAACAATTCAACTTAATACCTTATATATTCTCTCTCTCTCTCCATATATATATACATATATATGCACACACAGATATATTATAATAATATATATATATAATAAATTGACTTCTATAAAGTTTCTTTTTATAAAAAACAGGAAAAAATTAAGGAACAGAATACACAATAAAGATAACGTTAGTCATATGCATACAATGATATTGACATACATGCAACCATAAAGGCTCAAGCGGTCATATGGAGGCATGTATAAATGAACATATATGAATGAATGAATGTGTACAGTTATCCTTCTGTGTAATTATCCTTTAAAAGAATTACTGGTTATGTTTTAGTGATTTTTTCTAAATGAATGTGGTGAATTTCTTTATAAAATTGAGCTTTAAAATGTGTAGAGGCATTGAATAACGTTGCCTTTTTACTTCCACGGTCCTTTATTAAAGCAGGCCCTACAGTAGTATAGTATCTGAACATCCAATTCTAATCAGGTAGTTTTACATTTCTTTCTATTTTCTAGAAAAGGCTATTCAGTATGTAATGTGGAGAATGTTTGGAAATTTGTAAGACCTTACTGATAAAATTGTGTTGACTTTAAGCCCTAATGTGGAACTAATCACTAGCCAACATTTTATTATAGATTTGTTAATCTGTTTTTTTAATCTCTGTTTTCTTCTCAGAAGGTGTATGGGGACTATTTCTTGTTCTTATATTCTCAGTTCCTAACTAGTACAGATGTTCAATTAATATTTCTAAAAGAATGAAAAAGCCTTTTTATGAGACTAATTTTGAAGATAGAAACTTATCTATTTATGTTCCTACTTCTTTGTTGATTTTTGATAACATACTTTTTGCAGGAAACTTTTTTATTCCATCAAAGTTTACAAATTCCTTTGATGACAGGCCCAGAGATCTGAATTAGCACCTGGGTGATTTGTTGGCAGCTTTCATAAGAATAAATGCTTGAAAAGTCCTAATTTCAGTTTCCATAAGCACTTGAAAAAAAGTATAATTTTGGTTTACTGACCATAAAACATGAGAAACTTTTTGAGAACATGGTATTATTATATTTGGATTATTATATGTCTATTTGTTTGTCTATTTAATCTGTTAATTGTTGAGAGAGTTATAATAAAGACTCCTAGTTTCAGATTTGCTATATATATTTTGATGATATCCTATCAGATGTATATAGGTTTATGACATTAATCATTGTGGACTGTATCTTTTATCAGTGTTAAATGAACTATGTTACCAATTCTGTCCTCTTAAGGTAATTGCTAATTGTGTAAAATTAGCACTTTCAATCTTATTTTGTTCACTTTTCATATGTGTAATGCATTTGTTTATATTTCACATGTAAATAATTATTAAATGTGTCCTAAGTTTGTCTGCTATGCAAGGATCTGGTCGTAAAGAAGTAAACAAATACAAGGAATTCCTCTATGAATTCTAATAAATATTTACCCATCCTTTTTTTTTTCTTAACATTTCTGTATTGTGTTCCTTATAAACAGAATACCGGTAAATTTTGTTGTGTGTCTGCTTTCTTTAACTCAGTCTGTAAAATCTTGTTTTTTAATAGGCTGCTTAAATCCCTTAAGTTCATTCTTCTGTCATACAGTTTTCTGTTGTATGCATTCATGCAAAGCATTGACTTTATGTTCTAACTTCTGCCTTATGAAGCATTTTCTTGCTGTTCTTACTCTCCAGTAAATTGGGAAGCTTATAGCTTTTCTAAGTCTACTTACCTCAACATTTGCAAAACATTCTTTGACCTATATTTTTTCATCAAATAAAAATGATATAAATTAAAAATTTTATCTTTTCATTATAAAAAAGTATTTGACTTTAATTGCTTTTAGTAAGTTGCTCTTTTATTAGTAAATTATTGCTTATTGTAAAATGTGCAGGCTTATTTTCAAAGATTATGATTTAATTTTTATGTTACATTTTGGATCCACATTTATAACAATTATTTGACTTTATCCTATATTTCATTTTATTCAATACTTGCTATAATCTGTTTTCTTTCCTTAAAGGCTCACTGCCTTCAAATTCCCCAAACCTGAGTTCTTAGTTTTGATTCATATTTTGTTGACTGCCAAATATTTTTAAGTGCTTCTTTTCTAAGACATTAATTGTAAGTGCTGCAGTTTTTGAGATGTTGACTCGCTTAGATTGGCTTTTTCTGAGATTTTCTTGTGAATGATGATTTAGCAGCATAAGGGTCTGATTTACAATTCTTTCCTCTCAAAATTCTTCAGTTGTTTCTTCATTTTCTTCTAACTTACTGTTGAAAAGTGAAGCATGACTTCTTGTCTTTGATTGCAACTGATATTTTCCCCTGCCAAAACGTTTTTAGCTTTTTGGTTTAGTTTAGCTTTGTTTTGTTTAAAAAGTATTTTCAGTGTATCCCTTTGTTACACTTGTGTAGAATAGATAAATCCTGTTAGCCAACATTCACAATTCTTTGTTGTTGTCTTTGTTGTGGTGGTTAGTAGTTTTTGTTTTATATTTGTTTGTTTGCTCGCTTGTTTGTTTTTAGCTCAGGAAATTTTTCTTCATTTGTGTCTTTGATTTTCATTTCACTTCAATTATATAACTTGCTTTTAAGGAACTTGTAACACTTTAGTATGATAATTCCCCCCTCCTCACCCCATGCCAGCTCCTTGAACTTTCTCTGCATTCTAGGAGAGTGTATGCATGCCACATGCCACACTACTGATTTGGTATTATTAATAATACCTAATATTTATTGTTTTAAAACTTTGCAAGTATTAATTCATTTAATCCTCCTAATAATTCTGTATTAAAGATGCTATTATTATGTCCCCATTTTGTACATGAAGAAAGAGACATAAATAGTTTTTGTCATTTACCCAATAATCGCACTACTGGTAAGAAGTAGAACAATCTTGCTTCAAACTAGTACCCTTGACCACTGGTCTGTATTGCTTCTGAAGTGCAAATTTTTCTTTTAACTGTCTATAATACAGATTTTAATTCTGCTATGAATGTTGTATGCTTGTTTTATATAATCCTTTTTTATCTAAGTCCTCTCTGAACTTCGGTCTTAAATTATTGTGCTGTTCCCCCCGCCTTTTTTCTCATCTTTATGTGTTCTCTCTTCATGGCATGGAACCAAAATTTATTTCTGTGCCCGTACAATGTTCCTGTTTACCTGGAGGGTCACCATAATAGATAATAGTTTAGTGTTGTGCTAAGAAGCTAAGCTGGAGAAAATTTAATCTATTTGCTATATAGGCCTTAGGTCAAGTATAAAAAAAATTATTTTTGTTATCTTAATACATGTTAAAATAAATATCATTTATAGCCTGACAACTTTTGTACTCTTCCTAATTGAAAATCGTAAATGAATCCCAATTATGCCAAATTGTATTTGTTCTATGCAAAGGTCATTTTAGTTATTTCTACCTCTCAGAATGTTTTATGGATTTTTAAAATGTACTTTTCCTTACAATGCCAGTATAATGTTGCTATTTTGTAGCTAAGGACATTGGGTTATTTTCATGGCAATGTTTAAATCACTAGCATTCCCATCTTTATATTTTGCTGAAAATAAAAATGAATATTGTGGTAGGCAGAATAATGTCCTCTCAAAGATGACTGTGTCCTAATCCCCAGAACCTGAGAATGTTACCTTATATGGCAAAAGGCATTTTGCAGATGTGATTAAATTTAGGATCTTGTGATCAGGAGATTATTCTGGATTATCCAGATGGGCCTGATGTAAGCACAAGCGTCCATATAAGAGAAAGAGGGAAGCAGGAGTCAGGGGAGATGTGCTAATGGAAACAAGTTTCAGAGCCTGGGAGAAATTTGAAGGTGCTCCGCTTCTGGCTTTGAAGATGGAGGAACCATAAACCAAAGAATGCAGGTGGCCTCTAAAAGCTGGAAAAGGCAAGGAAATGGAATCTCCCCTAGAGCCTTCAGAAAGAATCAGCCTGGCAACACATTTATTTTAACCCAGTAAAGTCCATTGCAAACTTCTGACCTTCAGAACTGCAACATAATAAGTTTGTGTTGCTTTAAGCCACTGTTTGTGGCAATTTGTTACACCAGCAATAGAAAATACAAATATCCACAGTCCTTGAACAGTGTCTGTATCCTTAGGCCCCATTAGTGATCAGCAGTTTGTGCTTCTCTGAAAAGAGCTCTAAGGGCCCTGAAGAAGCAGCAGCTCCTTGAAGAGGGAAGACCATCCGTGGCCAAAGACTAAGTCCACTTATCAATAATAGTTTGAGAATATATGGCAACCCAGGGAATAACATCCTCCATCCTTCTTACTTGATGGTGTTGCTTCATTGTCTTTATGGAAGTGGTAGCAATGTGTATATTGGGTATCCAACCATTCTAAGCTTGAGAGTTAGTAATTTTAAAAAACTATAACAAGGACACAAGTATATATTCATTGATATGTCCTGTTGATAAGTATGCTGTCTGCATATAGTATATGTGGACTTGAACACATTTTTTACCATCATCTTACCAGAGTTATTAACCTTCTAGCCTAAAATTCTTAGGTCCTTAACATGTGTCTTCTCCACTAGAGCAGTTCCATATTTTAGGTTCTGACACTACAGCAATGCACTTTCAGGTGCCAAATGGAATATCAGTTAGAATGTGTCCAGCTGACAAGAGGCAACATGAGGCTAATGGTCATTGAAACATAGAGGAATTCATTTATCTCATGCAGGCCAGCTCAATAAAACCGTAATGGAATTTGACTCCTTCTCTCCTTCAGGACTGTCATCCTTAGTGTGTTGCTATTGTCCTCATGGTTACAAAAGGTGTTGGTGCACTTTCAGGCATCATGTTCATGACTGGCAGGAAAAATAAAATAAAATGAATAGAGAGAAGGGCAGAAATCAAAAGGCAAAGAAAGAGCTTTGTCCTTGTCCCTGCTTTTACTCGCAGGAAAGAATCTCTTTGCCAAAAACTTCAGTCCATATCTCATTGAGCAAAACTGTCACATGGTTACTGTTACTATAAGAAAATCCAGGAAGGTGTTTTACCTTTCCAAGCTCTGTAGTGAAGAAAAGAAAGAGAAATGACATTGTGAATGATTGGGGGAGCCAATCTTCAGAAACTGTGAGATACAAATTTAAATGAGTAATTTTTGTCAGATGGATTGGCTAACTCTACTATAGATAGCACAGTTCTTCAGCTGCCATCCTATTTAAAATACTGAGCTGCGTAGCACTTCTACAGAAAGACAGGGAGAATGGTCACCAGATTTATTATTAGTTGAGCCTTTTACTCTTCTTGCTGTTCTTTGATTCAAAAAGAAAATACTTGCAATGTAGAATTTTAATGAAATTATTAAAAATGTATTCTTTTCCTCTACATATAAGGAAACATTTTTCATACTCTTAATCAAAAAAAAAAAAAAAACCAGTATTGGAGTTACAACTAATCCCTAAGAAAATATCGAATATCTCAACAAACTTTCTCTATCAAGATCTTAGACCTAACAGTGATTTAAAATAAATGATCCTTCCACTTATGCAGGCTAATCAGGTAGCAAAATTCTAAAACATTTTGCAAGCTCTCCCACAGATAGCCAATTGTTGGTACCTAGCCAAAACCAACAATTCTGAAATGAGGTCTTTTTATTATGTATTGCAAGTTTCCTTAAAAGAGAACATATTTCACAACCTGGAATGTGAGATTATTGTTGCACAGCAGTAAAGTTGATGTGTACAGTGTGTGGCACGCATCCAACCATGTCATCCATCAACGAAGTTTCAAGGGTTGATTATACTACAGTACGATCCTATAGTGGAAAATTACCCACTTTCTCATGAGCTACCATTTAAAGCATCTTTTCTGAAATGAAATTTGTGACTTCCTGCTAACAGCTACAGAAGGCAGATGAAGAGGGGAAATGGAGGGGAAGGCTCTTCCTATAAAGGAAAGGAAGAGAGAAACAGAAAAGGTAGGAAAAGAACACTTCGGGCAACATTTCTTAAGAGAGAGCCGTATGCTCAGCAAGCTTTTCATATTCCAGTGTTATAATTACTCTTTAGGTTCCTGAGGGTTTCTAAACCAGGCCATTTCTGAAAGAAGCCATATTTTTTGTTGTTTCAAATTGGGATAATCTTTTCACACTTGAAAATTAGGGATGTGCATTAAAATGTTGATAGGAAATTAAGTAGATAGAGAAGGAATTTAAATTTGCAATCACTTAACATTAATAATAACCATATTTAGGCCAGGTCTCTATTACCCAGTGAAGGAAAAAATTGAGACAATTACCTTGGCAATTGAGACAAAACCATACAGAGGATATGATGCTGTTTAGTTAGCTCCATGCTAGGCAAGAGGCCTGAAACTGATGGTGCTTGTTCAGGAGGTCCTGAACTACCCAAAATGGAAGAGAACATTCTTTTTTTCCAGTCTGTGACAAACTCTTGGCTTGATTTCACTTTTGATAAGAGGTAATTTAAAAGGTGAATGAGAAATAAAATACTGATTGTTTGACTTTGGAAAATCACCTAGAATTTAGGAAATTTGGTTAATATTTACTAATTTGGGAAGGTGAAAAAATTCATTTGAGGCAGGGAAAGGTTCTGTAAATGTCTATAAAACACCCCGAAGTTTCAAATGTGGAAGAAGGCAACCAGTTAGAGGAAACAAGAAAGGCTTCTTGAGGAAGAGGTAATCTTTGAAATAGGATTTCTAAGTCTCAAATAGGGCTAGGATTGGTAAGTGGGAAGAAGGGTATGGTAGTACATGTTTTATGGAGGAACAAGTGGATTTAATAGTGCGTATTAGGCAGGGGAAGAAAAACAGTAAGGTTGAAAAGAACATTGTATGTATTATCGAGCTTGCTTGTGGGTCAGAGAATGGTATAGTTTGGCAGAAGAAAACATTGTGCTTTTTTTGCTTTTGTTTTATGATCGATTTCCCTTAGAAAGATGAGAGAGAGATGACAGACAGACATGTTGTCAAACCCAGCCCACCCCTGAAAAAGTAGCCATGAGCATGACAGTTGTGGATTAAAGGGCAAGAACAATGGAGAGGTAAATACAGGCTTGGGTTGGCAAGATGGTTTCTTCTCTTGGTGGGAAGCTGATTGGGCACAAGAGCATTTTAGATTTTTGGTCTACTTAATTGCTTGACAGTTTGTGTGATGGATATTAGTGCCATTAATTTTTTTCTGAAGAAATCCCTTCCTTAATAAAATGAGTGAAATAATCACTTTAGTGGAAATAGAGTTAAAATTTGAAAATCACTTAACTGTAACAATAATTTACATGGGCTTAACATTACTATTTTCATGCTTGCAGTTTTGATTTAATTGTTGATGTATTTTTAAGGTTCATTACTTTCAGGTTTAAAGTGGAGTTATATTGCTAAATTAGTGAAAATAATGCAGCCTTTTTGGTAATTGAGGACTTATTTTTTATGTACATGGAATACTCTTGTAGACCGTAATTATAGCTGCGCTCGTTGTGTCAAATTATACATGCATTATTAGACCTTCAAACCCCTAATAAATTCTGTACTTTACTATTTTGGGGCTTTGCATAGTGTCACAAATATTCATATAACTGAAATCTAGGTTGTATTAATAAGAAAAAAACGTATCTGAATCTCTATATTCTTCAGGATCCACTTTCTCTTAATGATAGGAAAGAGAATATTTTAATGGCCAAAAACTGGGATGAGATATAGTTACTAAATGATTTTTAAATTCATGGTTAAGCATTTATATTCATTTCTGTAGTCTTATAGAATCAGTCTGTATCATATAACCTTTTTAAACCTTTTAATGAAATATGAAAACATCATAACATTCCATGTAATACATGAGTTAAGAATTGTGCGTTTTGAATAATTTTCTTCTTCAGGTTATAATTTTATTTCTTTCCTGAATTAAGAAAGTTTACAATCTTATGAAATGGAATTCTTGCATGTGGAGAACCATCTACTGGTAATACAAGCAAAGGACTAAAGACGTAGTCTGAATAACATTTATTATTACCGTGGTACATCCAGTGTACACTCTATTGAAAGTAGACTTATTTTCTCGACAGTCTCCTCGGAACTCTTTGGTGTTTATTTGTCTTTTGTATTTTTGTTTTCATGATTCATTTAATAGTAAGAAATGAGATGTCTGTATTTTTTACCAAAAAATTACATATACAATTTGTAAATAAGCTTTCAATTCCTTTGCATATTTTGCCACTTAGATAAATTTAATAAGAAGTGAATTGTTTAAAAAAAGGAGTTGAATATATTAGGTTTAATGCCTTGCTTGCCAAAGGATCATTTTGTTAATGTCCAAAACTAAATATTATGGAACATCTGCTCATTGAAAAATTTGTTAGTGTGGTGGGTTCATCTCCTTCTGCATGTGGGTTGCCATTGAATGGGGAGGTAAACATTGCCCAGATGATAACATGTAAGATTTCTGTATTTCCAGAGAAAGCTGAGGTAGAAAACTAACTTACCTGAAAAAATATTCTTAGGTAACTTTAAAATTATGTTTATATAAAATATCATTCTTGGCCATTGGCCTCTGTTAAAACCAGTAATTCTCATAATTAGATATGGCAAAGGTAGGGAAAACATATGTCACTGCTGTCAGATTGGGGACTAGAAAACCAACCATTCTGTGTTACATGCAGGCAGCAAAGTACTCATCAACAGTTTTGGATCTTTTACAGCCTTTGCCCATAACCTAACCTAGCAAAAAATCTAGAGACAGTTCTTTGCCTGGGTTGGTGTGAAGCAAGAATCTATCTCTAGTTTCTTTTCATTAGAGTCTACATTTCCAGTGAGCCTTAAAAGACTGGAAAACACCAACAGGTAACCATCTGACTTTTTTTCATTAATATTCCAAACAGTTATATAAACACTTTTAACGTTGCATAAGTTTGAGGAATTTAGATATGAAATAAAATAAATATTTAAAACCCAATTATTATGTGACTTAAAATTAGAAAAAAATAAATTTTCTGAGAAATTTGAAAGTGATTTGTAAGTGTGGAAATAATGAAAAAATAATAGTAACCAACATTTAATTGAGCACCTAATATGTGATAGGTGCTTTCCTAAATGCTTTCTATGTAATTTAATTTAAGTTCTATTTAATTCCCCAACATTCATGTTCTATAAATGAGAAAATAAATGTACAGACAGGTAACCCAGATGATTTGTTCAAAGTATGGAGAACATTATTTTAGAAGTCTTAAGAAAATTATAGAAAGGAAAAACGTTGATTCTTGTATATCTCAAGAAAACTTATTTTTTGTAAGTAACTTCTAGAGAAAAATCTGATTTTTAGAGTTTAATGTTTCCTGTTGTTTGAGAAGTTTTTCCATAAACCTAGTCACAGACAGCCATACAATTCATTGTTCCTAGTCTGTGGATTTGGCCCATATGAGTCACAACCATCCTCTATAAGTCTAAAAAAGCAACCACAAACCTAAAAGCACAAGGCCCATTAGGAGCTACCTAAAACTGTTAGGATCAAATCCAGCATGCCCCAAGATTATGAAAACCATGTTATTCTAGTCTTCCAAATGCTAGTGCTTGTTTTTTCCTGAAGATTTGGAATTTAGAGAGCCAGGAAATAAAAACCCTCTTTCCTTGATCAAGTCAAGAACCCATTGGGAGTTAAACATAGGACTCTGAAAGATGGAGGTAAAATATTAGCTTTTACTGATAAAAGCTAGATTAAAGAGATATTGCAATGTGTTGCCACAATGGGCTTTCTACTACTCCACTCTTGTGAAGAGGCTAACCTACTGGGGCACAGATAATGCTGAGTGACAGCTGACCTATACAGGGGCCTATCCTTGCAAAGCACAACACAGAAGAGCTGGAAATGTGTGTTTACTGCGGGCAGGCTGATCCAGAGAAGAGACAGAAGTTAGAAGAAGCTGTCTGTTGTAAATCTAACCCTTACTCCAGAGTTGCCGTACAACCCTGCAGATAAGTTTTTCCCACATCCTCAGAAGGAGTGAATGATGGGGTGGAGAGAGACCAAGAGTGTAAGTTTTACCGGAAACTCCTCTTTAAAACACACAAGACCTGCTGAGAGGCTTCCCTCTAGCCATCTTTTATAATTATAATATGAAAATTATAATAAGTTAAATTTTTTAGACCCATTTGTAACACCTGTAGATTGTTCATAGTTCAGAGCAGCAGGTTTGGGTGGCAGTAGTATTAGGAATAAGAAAGCTAAAACCTAAAGGTCAAGGAACTAGTTGCCTCCTAATTGCTGTCCTTTTATCTTCAGACTGTCAGAAAACAGGGGGTTATAACAAGGAATACTCATTTTGCATAAAGATTTTCTACTTCTCTCCTTTGACATTTCCAGCAACTTAGTAGTAGCATGGCTGAATGACACCGGAAATAACGGATGGAAAAAGTTAGATGGAAGGAGTATTCAGTGTAATAGTTTTGTCTTAGCCTAATTAACATTCAAAGCTCAGATAGAAATCATAAAGTCAAAAAGAAGAACAAAAACTACAGGGAACCTATGGTACTTGGTAAAGAAGGACTATAACTGATAGAAATTGAAGCAGTGATTTTGGTCATCTCTCATTTCTAACGAGACTGCAGGTACTTACAGCAAAATATTTCAGAATTTCTAACAGGTACCAGATTTTTAGATCAAAGAAAATGAAATTTGAAAAATATATCATTTAATATCACCATATTCATCAGTTTTCACACAAAAGGTATTTTATATTCTCCTTGTTTTATTGATTAGTGAAATCTTGAAATCATAATAAATAGTAATGCTAATTGATTATGGATAAGGTGTCGGCTCTAAGAAGCATAGATTATTTTTTAAGTTGATTTTAAATATTTAAAGCTATATCCAAGTTTTTACTATTTTTAGAAGTGGAAGGAAGCAGTGTCATAAATACTAAATATTTTTTGAAAATGATTTTTTGTCACTCATCTATATGTGATATCTCTGGCTCCAATGTTCAATGAGTATGACTCTAAATGCTATGATTTATACAATAGTTTAAACATTTATCTTGTGCAAACTCATAAAAAATGCATAAGATATTAAATGGAAAAAATTTTTTGTTAACATTTTATTTTTATATACCTAGTTAGATTCTTAATCATAATGAACATAAGGTTTAATAATAAATTTGAATTAATATATACAAGGAATGTTTATTTCAATAGCAGCAAGTAGGGAAAGTGTGAAAAGAACATTTTTTTCTGATTTTGAAATATGAATATCTGAAAAGAGACAAAAATCTGTATCAGTTAGCTTTTCTTACCTTAAGTCTATGTTCCCCCCCCCCCCAAAAAAAAACACTAAGAAAGCTGTGTGCTCTCAGTGATATACAACAATAAGTATTTAATGCTCAAGCATCTGAGGCATTTGTCCAGGCAATTCTGCTCTTTGTATTGGGCTGGGATGGTGGTCCTTCTGGTCCTGCCTGAACTCACTCAGATGTGTGTGGGTCAGCTGACCCAGTGTGAGGTGAACATCAGGATATCTTGGCTTTGTTCTATGTGTCTCTCATGCTCTGTCAGGCTAGGGAAGGTACATCCTTCTCAAGATGATGATTCAGGGCCAAAGGGAGAGGAAGCCTAATCACGCAAATACTCTTTAAGCCTCTTGAGTGTGCCATAGTTCCTGACATCTCATTGGCAGTAGAAATCACATGGCCCACATTCAGAGTTGGGAGAGATACTGCAAAGTTACACTGCAAAAGAGTTGGATACGGGAATAGGTGGTAGAGAGAATATCAGTGCTCAAGCTGATATTTATCTATATTATATAGGATTAAGTAAATTTCAGAAGAGACATAAATGTAAAATTTGACTAAAACTATTACTAAGTTGCAAGTGTATGAAAAGATCCAGTTTCTTCTTATAGATGTTTTACTTTTATCAATGTTGCTAAACAAAAGTAAAAGAAAAATAATTTTAATAATTATTTCTAATTATATATATTTTATATTGGAGCCATGGAGTTGCATCATAATAAGATTAATCAGAGGTTATTTGGTAAAGAAAAAGCTACATAACATAATCAGTCAGATGATTTAAGTGAGGTAAATTCATGTGTCTTAATTATTTTTTACAAGTTAAAATATATTAACAACTATCATAAATATAAAAAAACTGTGACTGTATAAAAGGTTAAAAGTTATTGTTTTAAAAATTAGTTTCACATCTATTTTTTAGGAAAAGAAAACTAATCTAGTAATACCAGTTGAAGGCTGTTTGGAAAGATTTAGAACATAAAAATATATAAACTATCATGGTACTGTATGAAATAATGTATATTATGTACATATATGCAATATATGTAATATAACATTACATAATGATATAATATTATATACATGTATATGTATATGTGTATTCCCTGCTAAAATCACCTGCCTAAAGTGCCTAAAGAAACTCGTCTTAGAACAAGATGCCCTTTAACATTTCATTGGGGAGAAAATTAAAGTAGCTTATTTTATATATGTTTCTTTGCCTACAGTTACTCTGACTTAATTACAGAGGTCCCTAAATTAAATGATTTGACTTATGATTTTTCAGCTTAACAATGGTGCAAAAACAATGCACACAAGTAGAGATGAAACTTCACATTTTGAAGTTTGATCTTTTGAATTTTGATCTTTTCCTGGACTAGCAATATGTGATATGATACTCTTTTCTTATTGAAGTGTAGTTGAATTACAATATTATATTAGTTTCAGGTGTACAATGTAGTGATTCAATATTTTTATAGATTATACTCCACTTGAATTTATTATAAAATGTTGGCTATATTCCCTGTGCAGTACAGTGTATCCTTGTAGTTTATTTATTTTATGCATAGTAGTGTGTGCCTCTTAATCCCCTACCCCTATTTTGGCCTCTCCTCTCCCCTTTCCCCACTGGTAACCACTAGTTTGATCTCTAAATCTGTGAGTCTCTTTCTGTTTTGTTATATTTATTCATTTGTTTTATTTTTTAGATTCCACATATAAATGATAACATACAGCATTTGTCTTTCTCTGACTTATTTCACTAAGCATAATACCCTCTAGGTTCATCCATGTTGTTGTAAATGGCTGAATTCCATTCTTTTTTAATGGCTGAGTAATATTCCATTGTGTGTATATGGCACATCTTTACCCATTCATCTACTGATGAACACTTATGTTGCTTCCATATCTTGGCTATTGTAAATAATGCTGCTATGAACATTGGGGTGCATGCATACTTTTGAATTAGTGTTTTTGTTATCTTCAGATATATACTCAGGAGTTGAATTGCTGGATCATATGGTAGTTCAATTTTTAGTTTTTGGGGGAACCTCTGTATTGTTTTCCATAGTGCCTGCACCAATTTACATTCCCACCAACAGTTCCAAAAAATTGAAAAGGAAGAAGCACTCTCAAATTCATTCTACAAGGCCACCATTACCCTGATACCAGGAGACTGAGGTTTAGGTATTTTTCCAAGTGCCAGGTCCAGGTTACACAGACCAGCGTACACAGAACCTTTAGGGTAACTATTATATAGAACTCCATTGCCTGTACTATTGCTGTGATTGTTTTTAGCCAAAAAAAAAAAAAAAAGTTTGATCATGACATCTGAAATTCTTTGTATTTTTGTTAAACTAACAACAAAATAATTTTCATTTGGCAAAAGTATTCTCGAATAAGAATGATGTTTAATACATTTGCAACTTCGTGTTAGGAATTGTCAGTGCCTAAGTTTACCCAAAACGAACTAAAGAAGTATTTTCCGTGATTATCTGCCCACATCGTTCATTTTATCTCGTACAGTGTGAACATTGCTTTAAGGCACCAGAAATATTGATAAAGGTGCGGGGCAGGGGCCAGGGGGACAGCTGATCTGCCGTATAAGAGGATGGAAAGATATCAAGTAGATTTAAGATAAGTGAAGTTATTAAATCAGATGAAATTTTACAGGTCACTGGAACCTTATATTGAGAAGAGATAAAGCAGAATGTGCAAGTACACAGAACCAAAGACTCTTGTGCATTCTTTTACCTCTGTGAGTGAGGTAGAGAGGACTTCAGACTTGGGAATTTAAACAAGCAGAGTTAAGGGGTTAACACTACAGCAAACACTTAACCACCTCTCCTGATTGCCCTTGCAGTGAGATTCCCTCTCCTCGCTAAGGACAACAAAATGTTAAAACATAAACAAACTACACACAAATACACAGACACAAATATAAGCACATAATACAAAAATAACTGGAAGCAGAGCTTTATGGTATAGGAGAAGCACTGGGTAATTTCCAGAGGGGTCTGTGCTACAGACATTGAGTGCTGCAATAAGAAAAGTAATTTGAGCTATTTATTAAAGGAGGGTTGATTAAGCTGTGTGCTTCAGAGAACTGGGAATGGTGCATAACCTTTTATTTCTCCCACTGAATTTGGTAGAACTCAGGGTAGACAATAAATCATGGTATTGAATACCTGTGCAGTTGCTCCTGTTCTAACTGATTGTAAGCAAGAACAGAAGGTCCAAGGCTTACCTGAAATCATAGCAGGTTGCTGCTTGGATTGCTCTCTCTGTCCCCTTTTCTTACCCAAAATAGGTAGTTGGAAATAGAATAGGGAATCAGTACATACCTCTTTATTTTTGTTTCTTTCACATGGAGTAGAAGGAAGAGGTCAGTAGCATCTACGATGCAGAGACAAATGCATGGTAATAAAAGACAGATGAAGCAGCATCTTACTACATGGACAATTATCAGGACCCATTTCATATCTGTTTCTTGCTTTTTTCTTTCTTTTTTTTTTTTTGTGGTACGCGGACCTCTCACTGTTGTGGCCTCTCCCGTTGCGGAGCGCAGGCTCCGGACGCGCAGGCTCAGCGGCCATGGCTCACGGGCCCAGCCGCTCTGCGGCATGTGGGATCTTCCCGCCCGGGGCACGAACCTGCGTCCCCTGCATCGGCAGGCGGACTCTCAACCACTGCGCCACCAGGGAAGCCCTGTTTCTTGCTTTTTTTAATCTGCCATTGTGTGGATCCATTTTTGTCT
The DNA here is from genome assembly GCF_949987515.2 of Delphinus delphis. Taxonomy (NCBI): domain Eukaryota; kingdom Metazoa; phylum Chordata; class Mammalia; order Artiodactyla; family Delphinidae; genus Delphinus; species Delphinus delphis. The sequence continues at coordinate 23,330,838 of NC_082689.1, read as the reverse complement.
ACCTTGTTCCCTTTAGGATTTATGTCCCACCATAGCAAATCTTAGCAAATCTCACTTTGGCCTGATTGGCCATCTAATTCCTCCCGTTAAACTTACACTTTTTATTTTATTCATCAATTCTGGCTGTGTGCATCTGGCCACCAACCCTGAATTCCACTTGTCTGTGTTTTTAAATAGCTTTAGTAAGGTGTTTTTGTCATCTCAGTTCTTACTACTGTCCCCTTCATCTGACTCCCTGTTCCTTCTCCTCAGTCCCCTGGAAACTGATGGGGCTCACTCACTGGTGCTCTTCAGCTTCCTCTAATATCACCAGCTACATACAGGGAGTGCCAATTAGTTTCCTTCTCTTGTCCCCATCAGTTCTGCCACATGGCCTCTGACACAAATGAGACATGATGATGTAAATTCATTCAGTCTTAGCACATTTTTCAATATAGAAATTGAGACTCAGGACGATTTATGTAACTTATGATAATTTCAATATATGTCTCAAATTGCAAAACTTATTTTGTAAAAAAGTATTGAATTTTAGTCAGTACTCCTTACTAATAAAGCAGCCATACATAATTCATTTTGGCTTTCTAATTTGTTTATCAGACAGGTACCAAAAGAAGTTGTCAAGAGTTAACCATCATCACAATCATCACACTGGCTTGGTGGTTTCTAATAAATTAGGCCAAGTTCAGAACAGACTTTTGTACTATACTTCAATGTATAAGTGTACCTCAATTCCATGTCTTACGTGGTAACACTTCCAATTATTCCTAGATTATATGTAGCTTATATTTCTAAATATCCTCCTTGAAAAGAGATTTTCATGATAGAGCTCTTACCATGAAGATGTTTGACTTAAGCTTAGAAAAGCGTCTACTCTGTGTCACTAATATACTAAGGAAATGGAAGATTCTTATATTTATAACTACACAGAATTCTTGTAGATTGCTGAAACATGAAATAACCAAATAAACTTTATTATTGAAATGGGTTTCTTAAGAATATAAATGTGTAATGTAACTTTTCAAACTTGTTAAACCATAAAGAACTACACAGCAATTTCATAACATGAAACACAGTGTGTATAAAACTATGTAGCATAAAATGTTCAGCTGCTAAGGTAGCAGGAACGTTCCAGGAACTATTTTCATAAATCTGGAAGTGGTTGACCTGTTACATTGATCTTCTTTATTCCATTTACTAAAATAGTGGGGCCTGTATTCCTCTGTCTTTGGAGTTTATAAATTTCATCTAGTTGACTCTGTGTATCTTGAAATGGTCTTTCTTTCACATATTAGAACAACTTCTGGAACAAGAACTTCTGGAGGAGATGGAAATTATATATTGTTTAGCTTAAGAATATCCTTTCTTAAGGTTTGTTTTATTTAATAAAACAGGAATGAAGTGAAGGAGACAGTATAAATGATATTACATTTTTTAATGTAAGAAAACAGAAACATAATAAATTTAAATAGCTTTTCTTAAGGTCCCTGATCTTAAGAATTTTAATTTGGGAGATAATTGGGAAACGGCCTGGCTTGTGTACTCACCAAAGTGGGAGCTCCCTCCACGCTATGAAACAAAGGTGCCCAGCTGTGTAGATGAGGTGGTAGTAAATTTTGCAAGATTATGAGGCTGCATATTTGCATATATGTTGACTTTTCACAAATGATCTTTGAGTGTTGGTGGAAAATCTTTACATTTGTATATGTATTGGGGGAATTTTTCTTATAAAAATACAAATCTACAAATTTCAATGGAGCATTTATATAAGTATATAGAAGAGGTAACAAAAATAGAATTGCCCTAGAGATGAGCCAGGACACACATACAATCTTGCCTGCCTCTTCCCTTGCCCATGACTGGGATTAGAACTACCAGCCACGCAGCAAGGCAAGGGGAAGACTATTTGGTACTCTACCCGACTCCAAATTTACTGTAAGTATGAGGTTGGAAGAACACTGGACAAGAAAAATAAAAAGGAAGTGTTAGCCTTTATGACTAACTACCCTCTGGGGTATTATTAATAATGCCACAAACTGTGAAAATGCCTCATCTATTTAATAAAAATGAAAGGTAGGTACTACTTTCCAGATCCTGACAATATAAATCCTATATAGTCTTGAATAAAATCTATAATATTACATTTTTAAATTTAAAGTGCCCAGGAAGTATTAATATTTCATATTTTCACATTTTCTTAGCTGACTTCTGAAAAAGAATGGGACCTGATATCTTATTTTGACAGATTTTTTCATTGTTTTGTGCACACATTTGTTTTATGGCTTTTAATCCATTTTACTTTGGCACTTTTTTAAAGTACACTTAATAATTTAATATTCTTTATTAGTGAGAAGAACTATGAGTTGACTGTTCCTGAAGATAATGGCAAAAAATATTAATATACTAAAGTGACACCTTTCATAATAATGAGGAGCTGTGTGTGAAATGGATCTAAAGCCATTATACCTAAGTTACTAATGTATACTCCTAGCTACTGTTTTGTTTTTTATCTCTTGCTCCCCACTTTCTCATTTTCCACACAGGAGCTGGAGAGATCTTTTAAATAATTATCATTCATATATCAGTCTCCTACTTAAAACTATTCAGTGATGTTAGGATAAATGCCAGTCTCTTTTTCTCAGCCTGTGAGGCCGCATATGATCTGGTCCTTGCTTTCCACCTGCTTATCATCCATCCTCAGCAGAGTCCTCGCCTCTCTCTGTAGTCACCCTGGCCTTCCTTCTGTCCCTTGAATACACCAACTCCCTTGAGCCTTAGCACTTTTTTTTTTTTTTTTTTTTTTGCGGTACGCGGGCCTCTCGCTGTTGTGGCCTCTCCCGCTGCGGAGCACAGGCTCCAGATGCGCAGCTTCAGCGGCCATGGCTCACGGGCCCAGACGCTCCGCGGCATGTGGGATCCTCCCAGACCGGGGCACGAACCCGCGTCCCCTGAATCGGCAGGCGGACTCCCAACTACTGCACCACCAGGGAAGCCCGAGCCTTAGCACTTTTGTAGGTGCGGTCACCTGTGCCTGAAACCACCTGCCCCTAAATTGTCCTAAAAATACTTCTTCCTTCTTGCCATTCTGATCTTGGCTAGAATGTCATGTCTTCAGTGAGGACTCTGGTAACCACCTCATCAAAAATAACATTCTCAGGGCTTCCCTGGTGGTGCAGTGGTTACGAATCCGCCTGCCAACGCAGGGGACACGGGTTCGAGCCCTGGGCCAGGAAGACCCCACATGTCTCGGAGCAATGAAGCCCATGCGCCACAACTACTGAGCCTGCGCTCTAGAGCTCGCGAACCACAACTACTGAAGCCCGCGTGCTTAGAGCCCGTGCTCTGCAACAACAACAACAAAAATAACATTCTCCTACAAATCATTGTCATATCACTTTGCTGGTTTTTCTCATAGCTAGGCTATTCTGTTCAGTCATTTGATTGTTGCTGTTTGTTTCCCCACATTCACATGTAAGCTCCCTGAGAGTGCTGCTCCTGTCTGTTTTGCATACTGCATCGTAGGCTCTTAATCCATATTGGTTGAAATAAAGAGTAAAAGTTGCATGTTAGAGTGCTTTGTAAATCCTGATGCATACCCAAATATAAGATGCGGTTATTAGCGGAGCAACAGTCAGACAGATGTTTTATATATTTTTGTCCTGGTCAGCTGGATAAAAGCATGTGCAGTGTGTGACTGTGTGCTATCGTTAAGGACGAGTAGATAGTGGTCACCCACTGTTCACAGGGCACACATTTTGATATTGATTCATTTTCAACCCTCTGAGCATCTTCTGTGTTGGAAATAATTAGAGCCTGTGAACTGAAGTGAAGGAAACATTTACAATGCTGAATAACCTAAAGTGAAGACAGGGATATCTAATTAGTCTTTCTTGTGACAATCTTTTTTTAGATTAATATTCTTCTCTCTGAAAAGTCTAACAGTGGTGCTTATGTCAGTGACTCTGTTGATAATTAATAGTGTTCGCCATACACCCCCACACATTCCCTCTAAAATATCCTTGTGTAACGCCACTACTGGAAAGAACAATTTCAATTAGAGAGAAGAGATTCTGAAGTGTATATCACATGGTCTATTGTAAGGGATGTGTCCTATTATAAAAGAGAGAACATCTCTGATAGAACATAATATTTTATGTAACATGCCTGGTATATTGTTTAACAAAACATTTTATGGATACTTCATCAGGACTGACTTGATTAAGAGGCAGGATTAGCATTCACCCACAATTTCCTTTTTTGAATCCTTAAGATGTTTTCCTGTACTATTTTCACCCTAGTCACAGGCTTATTAACTTAGGAAGGAGGTGACAGGGCCTTTGTCTTTGAATCTTGCAATTATAATTAATAGTAAGTTAAAGGGAAGCAGAAAGGTTATATTCAAAATTTAAAGTAAAATGACTTTGTGGCACTTAGGGCAGGCGCCAGGAAGATATTAAGTAAGAACTCATTATTCTTATTAATTAGAACTTCGGGAAGACATCTTTGAGAATGAAAATCATTTTATGATTAGTTAGAAGAGGGATACCTATTTGTGGACAGAACTTGAGGAGAGGAACTGTGTTGTCTTCATCTCAGTATGCCCAGAGCCTCGCAGAGCCCATCCCCAGTGACCAGAAACTACTTGATGCTACCTGTGTACATGAAGGCAGGGAGAGGGGTCAATGTGTACGTATTGTCCACTGTTTCCCGCAATACATTCCTAAAAACCACATTATGAAAGAGACCACCACAAAGCTTCCTTATGTTCATGTGTGAAAGTATTACGTGTGGGTCCTACATTTTTGTCAGATGATTTAACATCAAATAAAGTACAGCAATGTCTGGTGTCTATCAAAACCACATGGAAACATCATTTTTCTCTAAATATTTACAATTTTAAGGACTAAATTTACTACCTGTGATCCTTAAAAGAGGCATGTGTAGATTATAGAAGTTTACATGAAGGGCCAGGTTACAATGAAGTGCAATGATGTTCAATAATAATAATAGCTAATATTTATGGAAAGCTGACCATGCTTAGATGTTGTTCCAACCGCTTTACATATACCAACTTATCCTCACAGCACAATACCCTTATGGGTCAGTTTTAGTATTCCCTCCTTATTTGTGAAAAGGAGAGTTACATAGTTATGGCAGAGACCATATGGTCTATAAGCCGAAAATATTTACTCTCTGGCCCTTTAAGAAAATGTTGGCCAACCTCAGCTTTAGATCATAAGTACTTGTTTTTCCAATCAACTTTGATCTATTTCTCCACCACTCTGAACCTAACCAGTGCCCAACTTCCAGAAAATAAGTGACAATAGTTAAAACCTTTTCACACATCATTAGAAAAATGACAAAAAAAAATTATCAGTGGTTTTGAATTTTAAGATCATCTCAATAAATTCCCTAGATAAAAATAATACAATCTTCAGTGTGGCTTCTTCTCCAATGTTATCATCTAAAAAAAGGAAAGGGATGAGGTTCTGAGCTCACTTTCCAGAGAGAGATGGACTCTGGAGACAGTCTGCTCAAATTCATGTCCTCCCTCTGCCACTTCCTGGGTTTGTGACCTTGAGTAGATCATTTAACCTCTCTGTGCCCCAGTTTCCCTATCTGCAAAATAGGAATAATAATAGACCTAAGTCATGGGGGCATTATGACCGTTAAATGAGTTAATGTATGCCATTTGGAGATCAGGAACTGACTCCTATAAATTGTTAGTTATTTCTCCCATTTTTCAACTTCTTTAAAAGTTGAAATTCAGAGGGCTTCCCTGGTGGCTCAGTGGTTGAGAGTCCGCCTGCCGATGCAGGGGACACGGGTTCTTGTCCTGGTCCGGGAGGATCCCACAGGCCGCTGAGCGGCTGGGCCCGTGAGCCACGGCCGCTGGGCCTGCGCGTCCGGAGCCTGTGCTCCGCAGCGGGAGAGGCCACAACAGTGAGAGGCCCGTGTACCGCAAAAAAAAAAAAAAAAGACTGATTTAGAGATAAATAGAATGATGAAAGTTGAGGCCTGAATATACTGGGAAAATTCTCAATGAATTAAATGCCCATGGAATCAATGCTTATTAAATATCCTTCTACATTTATGCTTTATCTATTCTTTACAGAGAATATTTATTTATTCTTTGAAGAGTTCTCTATGAAAATAGGTGAATAAAACATTAATGCCCTCTGATAACTTAAAGAATAATACAAGGCTCATAATATTAGCACAAGAGATCAAATTAATGAGTTTATTAAGTGCAACATGTAGTATATTAGGACAAAAGCCTTTGTAGATCAGAATGTACAAGGGGTGCTACTCACCTGGTTTCTCTTATAGGACCAGAGCATTTTATTGTAAAGAGTAGGGTCCTCTTTTTAAGACTGTTATGTCAGGTGGTACCCAGCTCTGATATATACACTGAAAATTCCTAGATATATTAACTCAGGACTTAATAATGACTAAATGACTTTAAACATTTACTGGGAATGATATCTCCCATCTCTGTTACAAGAATTATTGATACTTACAGTACACACATATAAATAATAAACTATGAAAGACTGACACTAAGTAAAAATGTCTAAATTCATGATCCTCAAATTCAGACCATCCTGGATTCAAAGTCAGCCTCCATCTATTATCAAACTTGAGCAATTTACATAATATCTCAACCTCTGTTTACTTAGTTATAATATAATAAAACTAACTGTACCGAAGTCAGTCCCCCCGTCAGACGTATGACAAGTATGTACTGAATAGCTAATATATCCCAGCCACTGTTGGGGGTGAGTATACAGCAAGTACACAACAAACAAACAGACATAAACCCTTGACCTCGTGAGCTTTCTTTCTACTTGTTGTGAGAATTAAGGATTTAGTGCAAATTCTGGTGCACATTTAGTTTTCAAACAATGTTGGATATTATTGTTGTTAATTGATGATGGAGAGAAGGAGGAGGATTTCAGACACCAGTGCCTCATTATGGAGTTGATAATGACACTCAGCTTCACTAAACTTCTGTATCTGGGGGAATATTTCTGGTTCGTGGCCCCTGACCTGTGTTCTCCCACAAGGAATGATTGGAATCAGAATCTGCAACTCCTTTTTTTTTTTTTTTTTTTTCGGTAAGCAGGCCTCTCACTGTTGTGGCCTCTCCCATTGCGGAGCACAGGCTCTGGACGCGCAGGCTCAGCGGCCATGGCTCACAGGCCCAGCCGCTCTGCGGCGTGTGGAATCTTCCCGGACCGGGGCACGAACCCGTGTCCCCTGCATTGGCAGGCGGACTCTCAACCACTGCGCCACCAGGGAAGCCCAGAATCTGCAACTCTTGATTGGGGATCTTTATCACTATGACCCAATCTTTGCTGGTGCACTTATTCTGTGACTAACTCAATAACAAGTACTTGTTAATTGATTCTTACGAGAGCATTAAATTCCCTTCTATACACGCTGGAAATAGTTCTAATCACTTAAAGACCATTTCATAGATGATGTAAATTATACTTTTTAAAGAATAAAATATCAGTGTTTGACTGAAACTGGTCCAGAATAATTAGGAAAAATAAGTCATATGTAATGTTAGAAAAGAAATATATGCATAGAGAAACCTGAGAGTGTGATTAGTGGGATGAGTTCTCGGGAAGTTCAGGTGTTATGGAGGGGCCCTCAAAGTAGAAGTGTTCAGAAGAGTCTGGAAAAACACTTCCAAAACTGATTAACCACCAATAGGTTTGTGTTTATCTTTTTTTTTCCTTAACTTCTACAAATAGTTTCCCCCACAAAGTCATTTTGGAAACTTATCTTTCAAAGTCCGTAAAGACATCAATGACTTTAGTTATCTTCACGTAAAGAGGGTAATTTATCATCTAGTCAAGTGTGCATGTGTCTGCCCGGAAAGCTGTGAGCTAACATACATCATACTCAGTAGCTTCAAGGATTTGGTTTGCCTTCTTATGTGTGTTTGAATATAGAATTCATTTCAATCTGACATGTTTTACCTCTCATCATATTTTTCTTCTAATTAAGTTCTATAAATGTATCCTCTCCCCAGTTTGAGCTGTAATAAATTCCTTTCCTGAACTGGCCTTCTGGAAGTCACAAACCAATTATGATGAATTACAAAATGAATAATTCCCCTTCTACTATGTTTATTTTGAGCAGCAAAGTGCTAGAGAAAAGGGAAACTGTTTCACCAGAAAGAAGGCCCTGCTCATAGTAGTCACATGCCTGTGAGTTGAATAGTTCCAATACTGACCCCAGAAAATTTCCAAAACTGGATAGGTCTAATGGAAAGACATGATTTTTCAGCTCACAATTCTGGGATTTAGTGGTATTATTGGAAGGGATCCATAAGGAGAAAAGTTTTGCTCTCATGTAAGCCCTGGAGTTACTCATGTAGGTATGGACCCAGACCATGATTTCTTTGGGAAATTGATTTCCTAAAGTCTTTTTTGCAGAAGAAGGGAACAATGCCATTCATAGAATGGACTGTGGGAGAAATGAATGTGTAATTCTTATTTTTAAGTCATTATTTGTTTAAGTCATTATTTAAGTCATTATTTGTTTCACTTCACTGTATAGGCAAGTAAATGCATTATGTCTTTGATTTGAGATGGCTATGTTGAAACTGAACAATTTGTTGCTAATATTTAGGCTGGTATTTTAATAGGTGCTTAACATTCGGCACATTCGTTCCCATTACATTGTAAGGCATAGACGAAACGCTATATAAATAAGATTAAAGCATTTCCATAGATAAAATATCAGGCATTAACCTTTTAGACTCTTGATTTTAGAATGGATTAGCTTCAGTAAATAAATAAACAGCCACAATGATCATAGTCTGGCTCAAATAATACTGCTTAATGTGTTAATCATTAATTTTACATACGTCTTTCTCAATTCCCTCTATGCCTTTATAGAGTGGGAATTGTCTTTTGCATCCTGAATTCATTACTGTAATTTGTGTACTGTGCATTGACTGAAGCAAATTTAGGTGGCATATTAATGAAGAATTTGAGCTCCTTTGTGTAGATAGTGGAGCATGGAGTTAATGTTTCATTTATAGAATTTATTACAGAACTATGATAATGTGGTTATGATTCATGATCTTTTCCTGGATAATGCCTGATTTAAGATATACTATAGTCTGAAAAGAAGTTTGCTTTTATATAATAAGCATGGCTACTGGTCCAAATATCCTAACACCAAATTTTCATTGGCATAACTTTTCCTCCCTGAAAGAAAAAAAACAGAATTATTGTTTCAAACCAGAATTAGACATGAGCATTCACCTAAATCAACCATCCCATTTTTCACATGAGGAATCTGGGATCCAGTGAAGTTAATTAGATTGATGGCATTCAAGAAGCCATAAGCTAGAGCTATAGCCAGGACGTCGAACCTGGCTCTTCTGGCTTCTGAGCCAGCATTCTGAGTAAGCCGTCCTGCCTGGCTGAAATGGATCATCCCTGCCATTTCATTTGTTCCCAGTATGAAACCATTCACTGTTATCTCCCCATAACTACCTTTTCTTCTCTTTCCCTGTGTAGCATCATCATGCACCCCCGCAAAGACATCCTCATCTCCTGTGGGGAGGACCGCGTCTGGAAGGTGGTGGGGCTCCCCAAAGGCAATGTGCTTCTCACAGGATTGGGCCACACCGACTGGCTTTCGGATTGCTGCTTCCATCCCAGGTCAGTACACACAACTCCCAGAGCCAGCCTGATCTCTCCAGGAATGCATTTGTTTACTCTGTGTCTTCACTCTGCTGGCTTTTTTTTTTTTTTCTTAAACCACTTTATTGAAGTATGAATAGGTGTGCATATTTAATATATACGACCTGATAAGTTTGGAGTTAAGTATACATCCTTGAAATCATCACTACAATCTATACCATAAACATATCTATCATCTCCAAAAGTTTCTTCCCATCCACTTTATTTTATCATCATCATCATCATTATAAAAATACTTAACGTAAGATCTACCTTCTTAGCAATTTTTTAAGTATTCAATAAGTATCATTTGCTGTAGGCTCTGTACTATACAGTAGATCTCTAGGACTCACTCATCTTGTATAAATGAAACTTGAAACTTTGTACTGCCACTTTTCTCTCTGCAACCCCACCTCTTCCACTGAATTTTGAAATGTGTAGATAATGTTCCTTTGGCTTTCCTTATATTGACTTTAGATTGATTGCTTTTGATATTTAGTACATGTAAAACTTAGTCCACATGCTGATGCATTTAAAAAGAGTAATAAGCTTCCCAGGACAAGCATTAGAAATGCTCCTTGTACTCATAAGCTATGAAAAGGCACATGAATTTCAATAATGCATATCAATGTTTACTTTGCCTCTGTTAATCTTGCATGTTTTCCTTTTAGAATTAAGTTTTCTACCAAAAAGGATCAGGAGGCAGTGATCAATTTCTTGAAAAATTTCAATGATACTCAAGACATTAAAGAAAACAAAACAGAACTGAAGGCATTGAGCCCTGTAATTTTCAGGATTCACTGAATTTTTGTACCAAAAGAACAGGGACACAGAAGGAAAGACATTGTTAAACATGTAGTACATTATTCTGGTGGCAGGAAGCTCTGCCCACAGTTGCTTGTAGTCAACTGCTATCCCTAATCCCAACTGTCTTCTCTTATTCAACATTATGCTTAACATTTGTTAAGCATCTGGCTCTATCTGTCTCTTTCTAACAGTCTCTGGTCTAACTACTCTTGGAGATGCATAGTCCGTAGTGCAACTTCTCAACCATTCCACTGGGAAATTTTGGTCTTAGGAGGACCTTATTGATTTATTTATTTTTTGTTTTCACAAGACTTTTTTTTTTTAAACCATCTTTGTCTTATCCTTAGTATGAATGTCAATGAAATTAGATTGAAATAAAAGTAACTAAATTGTTCAGAAATTTGTGTGTTAATGAGAAGAGTAAGCTAATTTTTTAATTTTAATTTTTGAAAATGTTTTTAAAATATAATTTTAAAATTATACCAAATAAAATATAATTTTAAAATTATACCAAATATAATTTTAAAATTATACCAAATTATTTTACCAAATAATCTTTCGTATTAGATGTTTGAATTTAATTTTTGAACATGTAATGCGTTCTGTAGCTGGTATGTGGATAAACAAATCTGCCCTGCCTCTCATGTCTCAGAAACATAAAGCCCATCTTGCAAGCAGAGACAACACAATTAGAAGTGTAGCCTATCACTTCTGTAGCTGCTGGGCATACTAATCAGATTTCTATAATACCCTGTCACCATGACAACCCGTGACTCTGAAATTTTCTCATTAGTGTTTGACCAGCACATGGTCCTTTTAATAGATCTTCCTGTTTTTCCAGTCAATTACTGAAATTAAAATGAGGTGAAATACATCATTATTCACTCATAGTATGAATTTACGTTCAGTACTTTCTTTGGCAGAATTTTAGTAAAATGTAGCCACACTCCTTTTTTCTAGTGCATGTGGGATAAAAATAACGGGAGAAAATACATTTAGCTATATGTGTTTTAAGTAAGAGATAATGAATAGCAAGTGTTCCATTTGTAGAATTGGTGAAAATAATAAATGATTATTAGAAACAACAGCAAAAAAGCTCTTTTTTATTTGGGGTAGAGATCGGTTCTGAAGGAGTTTATATTTCAGGCCTCAGACATTTTATAATGCTTACTGCATGTAAATCAACACCGAAGACCATACATTATGGACTATAATATATATAATATATGCATATATATACATACATAATATTTATACCTTAAAAGTTGTTTCTGAAATTTAAGTTTGTGATATTTAATTTTTAGTTTTGCTTAGATAATTTGGTTGGTAAAAAAAGAATTTATTGTTAAAGATAATATCTTTCCTATTTATATACTCATCTATAATCAAAGAATCAAACATAAAATAAATTTGATTCAAATATGACACTTTAATCTGTAGTTGGATCTTTGATTAATAAATGCAGTCATAGTCTTCCTCAGAGCCCATCTTTGTGATTAGCTTGGTTCTGCTCCTTTGGATGAGGTCCAAAGTAGACACATTATAATGTGACACCTGCCTAATTCCTCTTCTCTTCACATAGAAAAATAAACTCCTACATTTTCTTTACTTTATTTTTAATTGCAATTGTTTCTAGTTGAGTGTTTTCTGTAACTTCTAGTTGTATGTATTCCTGATTACTATGACATTCAAGCCACTGTGTCTCCTGCCACAGTGACATAATTCAGATTTCTTTTGGGGGTCAAACCCACTTGATATGACAGTGGTATATACACCGAGTGACCCAAATCAGTCTTAGTCATCTTATTTCCCTTGTCATAACGGACATCTTCAATACATAAATGACAAACACAACAGGCATAATAATATTAATATCAGGAAAAAGAGGACTAACAGAAAAAAGTTAAACTGGGAGGGTAACTAAATATCACTTGAGGATCAGATAATATGATGTTGAAATATATAAAACAAAGCTCGTAAATAAAAGAAGATTCTGCCAAAAGTATAGTCATCAGAGTCAAAGACTTCAAAGTATATCAGTTTTTAATACGTGAAGTAAACAAAGTTACAGTAGAATTAGAGAAATTAATAAAATAGCAAGTGTATTTAGTATTATATATTGAACTTTATACTTTATGAAGAGAGATTGTAGATTCTTTGAAATCATTCATTGTTAGGTTTTTAAAACTATATAACTCTTAAACCACAAATTTAACATAAATGAATTCTTCAGAATAACAAATATACAAACTAAAGTTTGTGAGCAAGATTCAGTAGTAAAAGAAAATAAATCAATAACTAAAATATAATAAAATCTGAATTATTAAAAAGTAAATAAATGAATATTGGGTCAGAGAACTATAAACGGTTATTACCTAGTTGATAAACAGTCCCAAACACAATACTTATCAAACTTACGAGATGTAACCAGAAGTGTGCTCAGAGTAGAATTTATCACTTTGACAGTTTTATTTTTTAAATGAAAAAAAAGAAAATAAGTGAATTATGAATTTAAATTAAAAAGTACAACTGGTCAACAAATATAGAAAAGCAAAGAATGGATAAGTGAAAAGTAAAAATGAATGAATTAGAATAAAAAGAGTACATTTATATTAATCCAAAAGGTTTTTTTCAAGAAAAAATAATAAAATAAGGAACTATAATATTGAAGTAAGTAGATAACTCAAAAAAAAGAAAAAATACATGTAGGAAACAGAAATATTAACCTTAGCAATTTGGAAAGAGTTAAAACCATAAATACAGAGATGAAAAAATATATGTTTGGAATTCTTGATAAAATAATAGATTTCTATGAAAATAAACATCACCAATATTGAATCAAGTTGGAGCAGAGACCCAGAATAGATTAATAACAGTGGAAGAAACTGAGTTCTAGAAGTTCTGCTTTTCATTCCCATCTTCTGAAGTTTTATGACTGAGTTTTAAAAACTTTATTTAAAAAAAACAAGATAAATTAGTTAATTTTTAGGTTCACTGAATTTTCTGAGGACAAGAAAAAAATGAAATTTTATTACTGGTTTCACAAACATAGCATAAACATAATTTTAAATTGGGCAAGTGTAGTACCCCTGCCATAACTCTAGGCCCTTTTCATAATTATAGATGCAGAACTTTTAAAGAGAATGCAGAAAATGGAATTCAGTTGTATGTTTAAAAAGAGTGGCATACAATGACCAAGTAAGATTTGTACTTGAAAAGCGTGGAATATATAAGTGATCCAACTATGAGGACATCATATTATAAATTATACTAATAGTTAACATTCAAAGTTACTTTAAAGTTGTTGGGTAAAAATCTAGCATCTATACTTAAGACACAGATGTTTGCAAATATTATTAAGCCCCATGTGTTGGAATTGACAAGGAGAATGGATTTTGGAACAGCTGGGAACTAAGAAGGTCTGGCAGGTGAGTGTAGAATCTGGATGCCATGGAGTCGGATGGGTCAAACGAGGAATGGGTATTCACGGGTAATAGAGCAAAGTGGGGAACATAAAACCAAACAGGCAAAAATACCTAAAATCCAAATAGAAGCAAAGCCTCTTTGTCTAAGCCTTCGTTAGCTATGCAAGGCATTGTTACTTGTCCAGTTGGTATTTATTCTCAATAAAGGTTAGCCACATTTTTTTCTTTTTCTTAATGATAATGGTTATATTTTATTAAAATATTTTCAACACTGAAATTTTCTAACATATTTATAAGTTAAAAAATAAAATGTATGTGGAAAACTTTTAACTATAAACACTATACAAATATTATACAGACTCTACAAATTGAAGGCAATTTAAAACTCTTACTGCAAAGGCTGTATTCTTTTAAAATAACACTATACACATAATTAAATCATTGTCATCTATTGTTTACAGTACAATTGGTTTTGATTGCATCTAAGTTTTTAAGTTCCTTAGTAGAATTTGTGAATCAAGACACTTTTTTAGGAATGACATGGGTAACTAATCACTGTAGAACCATCTATTATTACATGTTTACCACTAGATGGCGATCATACAGTGGTAAGGTAAAGCACCCTTTGCATTTACTGGGTAGACTGATGAACTGGCTGTTGAAAGTGATTCATTGGTTGCTGAAAATGGCGAAGGGGTGGAGCTATGCAGAGAATGTGCATTGGTGCTGCCTTTGCACTGTTGAAAGAATGAAATGTACAGTGCCAAAAAGCAGGAACCTTAAGCATAATCCTGTGCAAGGTAGACGTCATGCTCTAAACTGCTAAAACATGGAATCAGTTTCAGGTTGCCCAAATTAGAATCCTACCTTCACCTTTGCTAGTCCTGTCAGTTTTCTTGTCTGCAAAATGGATGCAATAATGATATCTACTTTGTGGGTTAATTATGAAGGCTAAATTCTATCATATATGAAAAACACAAGTTCTGTTGCCTGGCAACTGTATGCTCAAGAAATGTTACCTATTATTATTTTTTATTCATTGATAGGTATGTTGAGAACTTAGGTCAGAAGTTTTTATAAAATTGGTAGCTTTAAACACAGTGGGTTAGGAAGGAAAGACTATATTGTGATGTCTGGGTTACACCAAGCTAGAATTAGAAGAATGCTCTCAAACCATGAAACATTTGAGGATCATGTCTGAAGGTCTTACCAAGTTAAAAATAAAATCATTTATAAACTGAAAACAAATATAATTAATGCAAAAATATGTATGTTACTCATCTGTCCTTAGCCCTTAAAAATGTGTCTCTTTAAAAATTGTACCAAGTAGCTCATCGTATTTTGCTTTTACAGAAGAGAGAAAGAATTCTGCATATTTCCTTTTTTTTAGGTTCTAGAAGGAAAATAATTGGCTAGAAACACCAAAAAAATTACTTTTTGAAATTAAAAGTATTTAAATTGAAAGCATTTAAAAATAAAATATTTTTGTTGTTTTTGAGGAAAGTAAAGCACGTAATGTTTGACCTGCTCTGTCCACAGGCAGGTATTATTATTGTTGGGCCATTTAGACTAGCTTTGGGCAAATGAAACAGAGTTGTATATCAATCTCCGGGTTAATATCAATAGATCAATAAAACGTACACTACACTACCTTAATAATACATCATTTGGTCTTTACCTAATAAAGGAGGACTGCTCAATGACAGTAACATGGTTTTGAATGTAAATACAATGTCCAGTTCTCTGGTACTTGAGGTTGCATTTTCTTTGATATGACCACAGCTTATTACTTGAAACAGCACGTATCTTCCCAGATATCTCTATAAAATGAAAGTAGTTGGGATTAGTGGTTTAAACAATTTCACAGTGCTGCATTTTTTTTCCTGATCTCACTGCCTGAGACAGAAACAGAGCTGACAGCATCCTGTTAAACATAACTTCTACCCTTATAAGCTGATTTATGAATTTGTGAGTAAATGGGTCTCTACAGAATCCCTCATATTCTCTCTTTGTGGTACAAGCTACCTGTTCATGTATTTATACAGTGCCTAAAACCATAGTATGAAAGCTCTCTGACAGGTATATCGTTTAGTTATTAAAAAATGGAAACATGGTTAACCGTTTTATTTTCTATAAACATAAAGCCAAGAGTTCAAATTTCAAAAGGCAATGAAGGGATTGACATACCATTTCCCTAAGATGTTCTGAGCTTCAGAGGTAGATACTTTCATAATCCGGAAACCTCAGTAGATTTTTACCAAGATAATTTTGAGATATACCTATTAAATAATAAAATTCCACTTTATATTCTTTGAAGAGGTGTATGTTATGCTTCTTAATATAGTTTGTCACCTGTATGTGAAGAGGCTAAGCATAACAGCATACTTCTTTAAATGTTTTTCTGGTCTAAAAGGAATACATGATCACCATAGAGAAAAGTGTTAAGAAAATAAAAATGTCCCATAGTCTCACAGCTCAGTGCAAACTTGGAGAGACTGCCCAAGGGCTGTCCTCGGGCGAGGGGCGGAATCTGGTTCTACATGTAAGAAGCACCTTCTAAAGTCAGGCTTGTTTTCATGTGTCAGTGTGACAAAGAACCAGGTAGGTCATTTTATTTAATCTCTGAGAGCCTCAGTTGCTCATTTGAAAATGGGGATTACCTACTGTTCATGAAGAATGCATGAGAAAATCTATCTGAAACATTTAGCAGCCCTGGGCTCAGAGTAAGCATTTGGTAAAAGTAGCACTGTTGGTGTTGTTGGGCAGATTCTAGCCGAGATCTGGCTTCCTCCGAAACCAATATTGTCTCCAGGTCTATTGGCCTGTCTCTCTCTTTCTAGCAAGAAAAAAAAGAAAAAAAAAAAAAATCTGAGGAATACTATAAGCTTATTTAGGGCAGGGTCTGTATCTTATTCATCTCTATATCCTTGGGACATAGCTTATCAATTGAAACATTATAGGGAATCAATAACTATTTAATTAAAATGAACAGAGTAGAAGATAATAGACCAGGATATGACCACTTTTTCTCATACTCTTGGTAGTATCATGTGATTATACGGATATACTCACAAACATACACACGCATACACACACGCACCACTTGTTACCACTGAGATTGCTTTATCATAGGAACTTAAAACCTAATATTAGTCCTTCATTTGACATAAAAACCCTAAAATATAAAATCTTCTCTGAATAATATTGTACTGAGGATAAATTTCAGTCAAAAGTCCAATCATTAGGGGAAGAACTTCAAAAATCTCTCCTTCATAAAAGCAGAGAGAACACTGGCAAAAATTGTCACAATGAACTTTTCAGAACTCTAGAAATTAACCAAGCATGGACCAATTAAAGGAGCATTTATTAAAAAAAAATTACTGCACCCGAGTAAGAATGTGACCTTTTTCATGTTTAAACTTGCCCCATCCGCTTCCCTTTCTTTCCCCAACTCTGCAGTAGTCTTGAAAACCAACTGCTTCACAACCATGGTAGCAAGTAGCAGAGCAGAACAAGTTTGGAAAGCTCCACAAAGCCCCATTCTCAGAGAAATGTCACTATCTGAACTTTCAAGAAGCCCCCTGGAAACCCCTATTTGCAGGGCCTGTTTTTATTTGACCTGAGTCAGGGCTTACTTTGTATGAATGGACAATTTTCCAGGGCATTTGTAGCAAACAATCAGCAGTACATGTTTAATATTGCAGCTGCCTGAGGTAACAATAACAGTTAGGCAAACAAGAAGTTAAGCAAAATTCTTAAACAGAAAACCTAGATAATTAAATGTCCATAGGGAGCATTGAAACACTATCATGTTCCTAGGAATATCAACGGACACATGCATTTGGAGGGCATGCTCAGGAAAGGTTTCAGAAGGGTCTAATCTCTCACAGCTGTCTGAGCTGTGAAGTTCAGCTCAAGCAGGAAGCAAGGGCTAAGTAAGGCAGAGTTGTGAATTTCCGGAGTGTTGAACACGTGCCCCAACAGAGCCAGTCAACAAAGACTGGATGACTCATTCGTTCAAGGCATTTAAACATCACCTGTTTAATCGTTAACAAAACAGGCAGACTTCTCTGACCCCACGCAACAAAGAATATAGACTTTATTGAATTATTTCAGGAAAATCACTAAAAACAGCAACAACAAACCCTGGAGAGGAGGAAATCTCATTTATAGACTTTCCACATTGTACTATTTAAAATGTCAGGTTTTCAAAAATGACAAAAAATTGAAAGCATGAAAAAGGGCTGGACAAGATGCTGCAGAATCCATAAATGGGTTAAATAACAAGGTGGAATTAAAATTGCAGATGGAATTAAGATAATCAGCTGACTTTAAAAAGATTATCCTGGATTATCCAGGAGGGCCCAATGTAATCGCAAGGCTCCTTGAAATGTGAAAGAGGAAGGCAGAAGGGTCAGAGAAAGAGCAATGTGATGCCATGTGTTGTGAGAAAGAGCTGCTCTCCTGGAGACGCCAGAAAGAACCAGCCCTTTTGTTATCTTGACTTCAGCCCAATGACACTTGTTTCAGAATTTTGGCCTCCAGAATTAGAAAATAATAAATTCATGTTATTTTATTTCCACTGTTTGTGGTAATTTGTTACAGCAGCAAAAAGAAAATACACATATCTTGTACTACTATTGTTAAATTTATTCCTAAGTATTTTAATCTTTTTGATGCTATTGTAAGTGAAAATGGTTTCTTAATTTAATTTTCAGATTGTTCAGTCCTAAGGTACAGAAATACAGTTGATTATTGTATATTGATCTTGTATCAATATACAATCTATATATATGTTGAATATGCATGGTAAGAGGAGATGTCTTTGTCTTATTTCTGATCTTAGGGGGAAAGTTTTCCATCTTTCATCACTAAGTATGTTAGCTGTGAATTTTTTGTAGATGTATTTGTCAGGTTGAGGAAGTTCCCTTCTATTCCCAATTTGCTGATTGTGTTTCTTACATTATATAAGCTTCATGTGTACAAATTATATTTTGACTTCTGTATACTCTACAGTGTGCTCACCAACAAAAGTTGTTTTCATCCGTCAACAGTTGACCCCTTTACCTATCTTACCCTTCCTTCACTTCTCTTCCCCTCTGGTAACACTACTCTGTCCTGTATCTATATGTTTGTTTTTGTTTATTTATTTAATTTGTTTATTTAATATGCCACATACAAGTAAAATGATATGGTATTTCTCTGTCTTATTTCACTTAGCATAATACCCTCAAGGTCCATCCATGTTGCGTCAAATGGCAAGATTTCACATTTTTATGCCTGAGAAGAGTTCCACTGTATGTATATACCACATCTTCCTTACCCATTCATCCCATCAGTGGACACTTAGGTTGT
Source organism: Delphinus delphis (assembly GCF_949987515.2). Classification (NCBI taxonomy): domain Eukaryota; kingdom Metazoa; phylum Chordata; class Mammalia; order Artiodactyla; family Delphinidae; genus Delphinus; species Delphinus delphis. The sequence continues at coordinate 23,311,544 of NC_082689.1, read as the reverse complement.
TTCCATATCTTGGCTATTATACATAATGCTGCAATGAAAATAGGGGTGAATATATCTTTTTGAGTTAATATTTTCATATTCTTCAGATAAATACTCAAAAGTGGAATAGCTGGATCATACGGTAGTTCTACTCTTAATTTTTTGAGGAATCCTCATATTGTTTTCCATAGTGGCTGCACAAATTCAAATTCCCTCTGACAGTGTATGAGGTTTCCTTTTTCTCCATATCATCCCCAACAGTTGTTATTTCTTGGCTTTTTGGAAACCCTTTTAATGTTGCTGGATTCAGTTTGCTAGTTTTTGTTGAGGATGTTTGCATGTGTATTCACAAGAGATATAGATTGTAGTTTTCTTGTGATATCTTTGTCTGGTTTGGGAATCACTGCAATACTGGCTTCACTGAATGAGTTGGGAAGTTTCCCTCATATTTTTTGGAAGAATTTATAAAAGATTAGTGTTAATTCTCTAAATATTTGGCGAGATTCATCAGTGAAGCCATCTGGTTCTAGCCTTTTATATGTGGAATAATTTTTATTACTAATTCAATTAGAGGTTTTTTTTTCATTTCACCTAGATTATCTACTTTGTTGCCATATTGTTGCCATATTTATTGCAAAGTTGTTCATAGCTTCCTGTATCATCATTTTTAATTCTGTAAATTTGGTAGTGATGCCCCTTTCTTCATTTTTTTTTTAATTGAAGTATAGTTGATTTACTGGTATGTTGTCTTAGTTTCTTGTATACAACAACATGATTATACACATGTTCTTTTGCATATTCTTTTCCATGACAGGATATTGAATATAGTTCCCTATGCTATACAGCAGGACCTTGTTGTTTATTTTATATATAGTAATTTGTATCTGCTAATCCCAAACTCCTAATTTATCCCTCCCCTACCCCCTTCCCCTTTGGTAACATTTGTTTTCTAGGTCTGTGAATCTGTTTCTTTTTTGTAAATAAGTTCATTTGTAATATATTTTAGATTCCACATAAAAATGATACCATACAGTATTTGTATTTTTCTTCTGACTCACTTCACTTATATGATAGTCTCTAAGTCATCCATGTTGCTGCAAATGGCATTATTTCATTCGTTTTTAGGGCCGTGTAGTATTCCATTATATATATATCACATCATCTTTATCTATTCACCTGCTGATGGACATTTAGGTTGCTTCCATGTCTTGGCTACTGTAAATAGTGCTGCTGTGAACATTGGGGTGCATTATCTTTACAAATTAGAGTTTTCTCTGGATATATGTCCAGAAATGGGATTGTTGGATCATATCACAACTCTATTTTTAGTTTTTTAAGGAACCTCCATACGGTTTTCCATAGTGGCTGCACCAATTTACATTCCCACCAATAGTGTAGCAGGGTTCCCTTTTCTCTACACCCTCTCCAGAATTTGTTATTTGTAGACTTTTTAATGATTGCCATTCTGACTGCTGTTAGGTGATACCTCATTGTAGTCTTGATTTACATTTCTCTAATAATTAGTGATGTTGAGCTTCTTTTCATGTGCCTGTTGGCCATCTGTAAATCTTCTTTGGAAGAAGACCTTCTATTTAGGTCTTCTGCCCATTTTTTATTGTGTTGTTTGTTTTTTTGTTATTGAGTTATATGAACTCTTTGTATATTTTGGAAATTAAGCCCTTGTTGGTCACACTGTTTGCAAATATTTTCTCCCATTCCATAGGTTGCCTTTTCATTTTATGGTTTCCTTTGCTGTGCAAAAGCTTGTAAGCTTGATTAGGTTCCATTTGTTTATTTTTGCTTTTATTTCTATTGCCTTGGGAGACTGACCTAAGAAAACATTGCTATGATTTATGTCACAGAATGTTTTGCCAATGTTCTCTTATAGGAGTTTTATGGTGCCATGTCTTATATTTAACTCTTTAAGCCATTTTGAGTTTATATTTGTGTATGGTGTGAGGGAGTGTGTAGCTTCATTGATTTACATGCAGCTGTCCAACTTTCTCAACATCACCTGCTGAAGAGACAGTGTTTTCTCCACTGTGTATTCTGGCCTCCTTTGTCAAAGATTAATTGACCATGTGGGTGTATTTCTGGGCTCTCTATTGTGTTCCATTAAACCATGTGACTGTTCTTGTGCCAATACCATGCTGTTTGATTACTATGGCTTTGTAATATTGTCTGAATTCTAGGAGGGTTATGCTGCTAGCTTTGTTCTTTTTCCTAAGGATTTCTTTGGCAATTCTGGGTGTTTTGTGGTTCCATATAAATTTTAGGATTATTTGTTCTAGTTCTGTGAGAAATGTCATGGGAAATTTGATAGAGATTGCATTAAATCTATAGATTAATTTGGGTACTATGGCCATTTTGACAATATTAATTCTTCCAATCCAAAAGCATGGAATATGTTTCCATTCCTTAGAATCGTCTTTAATTTATCAATGTTTTATAGTTCTCAGCATATAAGTCTTTCACCTCCTTGTTCAGGTTTACTCCTAAGTATTTTATTTTTTGGATGAAATTTTAAAAGGGATTTTTTTTTTCACTTTACATTTCTGATATTTCATTATTTGTGTAAAGAAATACAACCAATTTCTGTACGTTAATCTTGTATCCTGCTACTTTGCTGGATTCATTTATCAGTTCTAGTAGTTTTTGTGTGGAGTCTTTAAGGTTTTCTTTATATAGTATCATGTCATCTGCATATAATGACAATTTTACCCATTTCCTTCCAATTTGAATACCTTTTATTTCTTTTCTTGTCTGATTGTTATGGCTAGAACTTCCAATACTATGTTGAATAGAAGTGGTGAGAGTGGGCATCCTTGTCTTGTTCCAGATTATAGTGGGAAGGATTTCAGCTTTCTACCATTGAGTATTATATTGGCTGTGTGTTTGTCATACATAGCTTTTATCATGTTGAGATATGTTTTTTCTATACCCACTTTGGTAAGAGTTTTTAATCATGAATGGATGTTGAATTTTATCAAATGCTTTTTCTGCATATATTGAGACAGTCTTATGGTTTTTGTCTTTTCTTTTGTTGATCAGTGTATCACATTGTTTAATTTGTGTATTTTGAACCATCCTTGTGACCCTGGGGTGAATCCAACTTGATCGTGGTGTATGATCTTTATTTATGTATTGTTGGATTGGTTGGCTAGAAATTTTTTGCATCTATATTACTCAAAGATATTGGCCTATAATTTTCTTTTCTGGTAGTGTCTTTGTCTGGTTATGGTATTAGGATGATAATGGCTTCATAGAATAATTTGGGGAGTGTTGCCTCCTCTTCAAACTTTTGTAAGAGTTTGAGAAAAATCAGTTTAAGTTCTTCTTTGTATGTTTGTTAGAATTCCCCAGTAAATCCATCTGGTCCTGGACTTTTGTTTGCAGGAAGTCTTTTTTGTTTTGTTTGTTTGTTTAATTACAGATTCTATTTCACTTCTAGTGATCAGTCTGTTCAAGTTATCTATTTTTCTTGATTCAGTTTTGGTGGGCTGTATGTTTCTGAAACTTGTCCATTTCCTCTAGGTTGTACAATTTTTTGGCATATAATGGTTCATAGTATTCTATTATGTATTTTTGTATTTCTGTAGTATCCATTGTTATTTCTCCTCTTTCATTTATTATAGTGTTTACTTGGGTCCTCTCTCTCTTTTCTTCTTGGTGAGCCTGGCCAGAGGTTTGTCTACTTTGTTTACCCTTTCAATGAACCAGCTCTTGGTTTTATTGATTTTTCTATTTTTTTAATCTCTATTTTATTTATTTCCTCTTTGATCTTTATTATTTCCTTCCTTCAGCTGACTTTATGTTTTGTTTGTTCTTCTTTTTCTAATTCTTTTTGGTGGTAGGTTAGGTTGTTTGAGATTTTTCTTGTTTTTTGAGGATGGCCAGTATCTCTATGAACTTACCTCTAAGGACTGCTTTTGCTTCATGCTGTAGATTTTATCTGGTTGTGTTTTCATTGTCATTTGTCTCAAGGTATTTCTTAATTTCCTCTCTGATTTTATCATTGACTCATTGGTTTTTTAGTAGCATATTGTTTAGTCTCCATGCAATCTTTTTTTTTCTTGTTTCTCTTTCCATAGTTGATTCCTAGTTTCATGGTGTTGTGGTCAGAAAAGATAATTGAAATAATTTCTATCCTCTTAAATCTGTCAAGGCTTGTTTTGTGTTCTAGTATGCAATCTATCTTAGAGAATATTCCATGTGCACTTGAAAAGAATATGCGTTCTGGTTTTGGGGGATGTAATGTCCTGAAAATATCAATTAAATCTAACTGTTCTATTTAGTATCTATTTCCCTTAGTGACATGTTGAAGTCTCCTACTATTATTGTATTCCCACCAATTTCTCCCTTTATGTCTGTTAGTATTTGCTTCTTTTTTGTTTGTTTTCTGTTTTTTTTTTTTTTTTTTTTGTATTTAGGTGCCCCTATATTGGATTCATACATGTTAATGAGAGTAATATCCTCTTCTTGTATTGATCCTTTTATCATCATATAGTATCCTTATTTATCTTTCTTTATGACCTGTGTTTTAACGTCTTTTTTTTTCTCATATGAGTATTGCTACCCCCACTTTCTTGTCATTTCTGTTTGAATGAAATATTTTTTTCCAACCCTCACTTTCAATGAATGTGTGTCATTTGCCCTAAAGTGAGTCTCATGTAGGCAGCACATTGTAAGCTCTTGTTTGATTATCCATTCTACCACTCTATGTCTTTTGATTGGAGCATTTAATACATTGACATTTATAGTAGTTATTGATAGATATGTATTTATTGCCATTTTAATCCTTGTTTTCCAGTTGATTTTATATTTCTTCTTCCTTTTACTTTTTGTTTTTCCTTTTGTGTTTTGATGGTTTTCTTCTTTATTACACTTGAGTTTTTTTTTAATCTATTGTATGCTTTTTATATGTGGTTACCCTGTTTTTCAAGTATGTTAACACATTACTATATCTATTTGCTTTAGACTGATAGTCATATAGACTCAAACACATTCTAAAAAAAAAAAAAATCTACATTTTCTTCCTCCTCTCCCCCACATTTTATCATTTTGGTGTCCTGTTTTACATCTTCATGTTTATCCTTTTGCTGTTCATTGTAGTTATCATAGCTTTCACAATTTTTTTTTTTTTTTTTTGTAAATCTGTGTACTGGCTTGTTTAAGTGATTTACTTTTCAATTTTGGTTTTTCTTTCTTATAGATTCTTGCTTCTTTTCTATTTAGATAAGAACTTTCAATATTTATTTTAGGATCTGTTTAGTATTGCTGTATTCTTTTAGTTTTTGCTTGTCTGAGAAATTATTTCTCTCTCCTGTTCTAAATGATAATCTTGCTGGGTAGAGTATCCTGGGTTGCAAGTTTTTCCCTTTCAGGACTTTGAATATATCTTGCCACTCCCTCCTGGCGAGAAACATTTCTGTAGGGAAATCAGCTAATAGCCTTATGGGGATTCCCTTGTAATTCAATCTTTGTTTTTCTCTTGCTGCCTCTGGAATCCTCTCTTCATCTTTAAATTTCACCATGTTAATTATAACATGTCTTGGTGTAGGTCTGTTTTGGTTCATCTTTTTTTGGAACCCTCTGTGCTTCCTGTATCTGGATATGTGTTTCCTTCTTTAGGTTTGGGAAGTTTTCAGCCATAATTTCTTCAAACACATTTTTGATCCCCTTTTCTGTTTCTTCTCCTTCTGGGATCCCTATTATGTGTGGATTGGCACACTTTATATTATTCCATAGGTCTCATATATTGCTTTCATTTTTTTTCATTTTTCTTTCTGTCTGCTGTTCTTATTGGGTGATTTCCATTATTCTATCTTCAGGATCACTTATTTGTTCTTCTGCATTATTCAGTTTGCTATTTATTGCCTTTAGCTCAGCTTTTGTTCAAGCAAATGTTTTCTAAATTTGATTGGCTCCTCTTTATAGTTTCTAGTTCTTTTTTACAGTAATCTACATTTCTATCGATAACCTTTCTTAATTCCTTCAGTATTTTTATTACCTCCTTTTTGACCTTGAGGCCCTAGTAAACTGGAGAGGTCTGTTTCATTGCTTTATTAGGGGAATTCTCTTGATCTTTTAATTGGGAGTTTCACCCACTTCTTCATTTTACTTATATTTCTCTGACTCTATGAGATGAGAATAAAGTTATCTACTCTTGCCTTAAAGGGGTATTTTTATGTGGGAGTGTCCCTATGTAGCATGCATAAGTCTAATATTTTTAGTGTGAGGGCTGTTTTTAGTATGGATGCCTGCTATGTCTTTTCTCAATGTGTGCTGGCCTTTATCCCCCTGATCAGGGGGTGTGATTAGTATTGTGATAAGCAGAACCTGCACTGGATTTTGAACTGGGCCTCCTCTTTGCTCTATGGTTGTCACAGCCCTGTTGCGGGCAGGGTCTACTCCCCAGTTGTTGGAGTAGAATCCCCCAGATCTGTTTCTGAGCTGTGGTGTGAGGTGGGCAGGACTGGAGCATTTCTGCTGAGAGAGCCACTGAGTATTCCTCTGCAGGAACTGTCCACCCAGAAGTCTGTGGTGTCACCTGTCACCTGTTATGCATGCTCCCATTTTTGATCCCAACCGTGGCCTGCCACGGTTGAGGCAGGCCAAGGGCAGTGCCAACAAAAGTACACTTTTGTTGGCACTGCCCTTGGCCTGCCTCAACCGTGGGACAGGCTGTCGGCCTGAGTGTCCCTAAGGTGCTGTGCTGAAAAAGCCCCCAGTGCAGATCCATTGGCACAGATCTGCTGAAGTCAGGCACCAGGACTTCTATAATCACATATTTGGACCCATCTTGGGAGCTACAGAATCAGCTGATACACTGGCCCTGCCTCACTGTGCCCCAGCTGGCAAAGCCCACAGCTGCTAGCACCAGACCTGCCCCAGTCAGGGCAGTACTCTGCTCGGATGTGCTGCAGGCCCTGAGATTTCAAAGCTGCTAACAGTGGCATAAATCCATGGATCGCATAGATGCTGGGACAGTGCTCAGATTTCAGCCCCTGCTCCATGTGTGGGTCACCAGCTGGCACTTGCGCACTCCCAGAGCTCGTAGAGGTGGAGCTGCCTCCCTTGTGAGCATGCCAAGAGTAAGGCTGCTTTGGCAGGGCCCCTCCCTTAGTCACGTGGTAACAACTGGGCTTCTGTGGTGCACTCAGGCTCTGTCCTTTGTACACCCTTGTTGTGGTTTGGACCACACTCTGGCAACTTCAGGCTGTCTCCACACAGCCAACCCCAGTCCTCTTCTCAGGTCTGTCAGCTGAAGCCCGAGTTTCAGCCTCTAGTCCCCATGTGACCCAGAGGATTCAGGTCTTGGGCTTGATAGTGCAGGGAGGTGGCCAGGACCATCTGTGCTGGTGTCTCTTGGTACTGCCTGCCTCAGTCTGGCTGCTGTATTCGCTGATCTCCCAGCCAGTGAAGGGGCTTCCCAGGGTGAGGAAACCTTTCCTCTTTCACAGCTCCCTCCCAGGGACACAGGCCCAGTCCCAATTCCTTTTTTTGTTTTTTCATCCTACTGGGTTATGTGGTAATCTTTCTTACAACTTTAGTTGTATGAGATCTTCTGCCTGCGTTCAGTAGGTATCCTGTGAGAATTGTTCCACATGTAGATGTATTTTTCATGTATTTGTAGGAGGAGGTGGGCTCCATTTCCTTCTATTCTGCCATGTTGATCCCCTTTTTCATTCTTGATTTTAATAATTTGGGTCTTCTCTCCTTTTCTTTTGATTTACTGATTGATTGATTGATTCCCCTCTGTTCTCTAAGGTGGTTTTCCAGGCTCTTTTCTTTCGAGTACTTCTTAATGCTGCTGTTTTTTGTTTTTTTGTTTTCTTTTGGCTGTGTTGTGTCTTCGTTGTTGCACGTGAGCTTTTTCTTGTTGTGGTGAGCAGGGCTACTCTTCATTGCGGTGTATGGGCTTCTCATTGCGGTGGCTTCTTTTGTTGTGGAGCATGGGCTCTAGGCACACAGGCTTCAGTAGTTGCAGCATGCGGACCTCAGAGTGTGCGGGCTTCAGTAGTTGTAGCGCGTGGGCACAGTAGTTGCAGTGCATGGGCTCTAGGTCATGCACGCTTCAGTAATTGTGGCATGTGAGCTCCGTAGTTGTGGCTCGAGGGCTCTAGTGCACAGGCTCAGTAGTTATGGCGCACGAACTTAATTGTTCCATGGCATGTGGGATCTTCCTGCACCAGGGATCGAACCCACATCCCCTGCATTGGCAGGCAAATTCTTAATCACTGTGCTACCAGGGAAGTCCCTTCTCTCCTTTTCTTTTGATCAGTTAGGCCAAGATTTGTCAATTTTATTGTTCTTTTCAAAGAATCAACTTTTATTATTGATTTTCTATGTATTTAAAAAAATCCTCTATTTCATTTATTTCCACTATAATATTTATTATTTTATTCCGTCTGCTTGCTTTAGATTTAGTTTTCTCATTTTCTCCTTTCTTAGTGTGAAAGGTTAGGTTATCATTGTGATCTTTATTATTTTTAATGTACCATTTACAGCTACGAATTTCCTTCTAGGCAATGCTGTAGAAACATTCCATAAGTTTTGGAATGCTGTATTTTTGTTCCCAAAACAAAATAAAGCAATTTTTTCTTTGCATTAAATACAACATGAACTGTAGGATGAATTAAACGTCTTTTTATTGTTTACCTTTATTATCAAGGTTTATTTTAATATCAGATGTTTAAACAACTCTGGTTAGTTGGTGATATCATTTACTGCTGGTATTGTTACAGCAATATGTTCAGTACATTCTTGAGTTTGTTTTTTGATTCACCTTTTGGTAATTATTGGATTCCCTTCAAGCATGGATCCATAGGATTTCTTAATTTACTGATTCTTGATAAGCACACTTTCTTATTTTAAATAAAAAATGTTGACTCTAATCTTTGTATCTAATTCAAGGCATTAAATCTTTTATTGAGGTATTGTTGAATTACAGTATTATGTAAATTTCAGGTGTACAGCATAGTGATTCACAATTTTTAAAGATTATACTCCATTTATAGTTATATTAAAATATTGGCTGTATTCCCCATGCTGTATAACATCTCCTTGTAGCTTATTTATTTTATACATAGTATAAAACAGCAGGATGTATACATACATCCTCCCTTCTATCTTGCCCCTCCCCCCTTCCCTCTCCTCACTGGTAATGACTAGTTTGTTTTCTATATCTGTGGGTCTTTCTTTTTTGTTATATTCACTACTTTGTTTTATTTTTTAGATTCCATATATAAATTATAGCATTTAGTATTTGTTTTTCTCTGTCTGACTTATTTCACTAAGTGTAGTACCCTCCAAGTCCCTCTGTGTTGTTGCACATGGCAAAATTTCATTCTTTTTTATGACTGTGTAGTATTCCATTGAACATATATACCACAACTTTTTTTTTTTTTGCGATACACGGGCCTTTCACTGTTGTGGCCTCTCCCATTGCAGAGCACAGGCTCCGGACACACAGGCTCAGCAGCCATGGCCATGGGCCTAGCCACTCCGCAGCATGTGGGATCTTCCCAGGCCAGGGCACGAACCCATGTCCCCTGCATCGGCAGGTGGACACTCAACCACTGTGCCACCAGGGAAGCCCCATACTGCATCTTCTTTATCCATTCATCTCTTGATCGACACTTAGGTTGTTTCCATGTCTTGGCTATGCTATACTTATAATAGTCAAGTCATTTTTATTCACATTATTTTAATAATTAATTTTTCTGATTTATCTTTTTTGTTTTCTCTTTCTGACCCTGCTCTTAAACATATATTTGATTTCCCAGACCTATCATCTATACGTGTGTGTGCATGTGCGCACATACATGTGTGTGCGCATGGGAGGTTTTCAATGATATTTAATAGATATTATGAATTATTTAACTAGGTCTGATAATAGTCTGGATTTTATTTTGGCATCTCAAACTACTGAAGTATTAGTTATTCTTTAAAGATTAATAGGACATATTGTTGAATATACATATCACAAACATATGCCAGTTATGTGATCTGTGTAACCTAGCTAAGAAATTAAGCAATCTGACTTTTATGCTCTTGTGGGTTTTTTTAATTTAAAAAATTGAAGTATAGTTGACATACAGTATTGTATTAGTTTCAGGTGTACAAGATAGTAATTCAACATTTATATACATTACAAATTGATTATCACATTGTCTAGTGACTGTCACCATACAAAATTATTACAGTATTATTGCCAAGTCTGTCATCTATTTTTATCATCTTCATCTAATTCATCTCTTTACCCTCCTCTAAGTTAGGTGCAAAGTTAAAAATTATGAGTTTTTACTAATTAACATTTATAAAATAACTTATTTATGTTTGTAGCTCCCTTGCAGATTTTAATTAGGTAATTATGTTTTCCCTTGCTCCATGGAAGAGCCATGTAGTTATAGTTCTTTTAATGTCTGTAAACAATTAAGCACTACACACGTAACCCCATTTAGGGTTGTTCTGTGTATCCCCCTGAAGAACTAAGAAGTAGCTTCTGCTTTCCTTCTCCAGGTCTCTGATTCACATCCATGTCTGCTACCTGCCACAGCCAGTGTTAGGGAACACCCTCGAAGAGCTTTAATTCGACTCATATTATAATAGCTTGTTTCATTTGCATAGAGCTGTCGTTGTACAAAATCCTGTTGTTTTTACCAGACACCAAGATTTGATTCCAGTCTGACTTGTTGCATGGCAGGAAAATATTCAGTTTTCACATAAATAATATATTTAAGTCATGGATTCATACTCAACAGGCTTGACAGAATATGGTAGTTCACATCCACATTTTTTTTCCAACTTGGGGTATAAGAGTGAGAGCACTTGGAAGGGACATTCTTGGTACAGCCACTCTGATCTCCCTTGGGTCTTCAGCTAGCTGCTGATGCAGGTTCAGGAAACTGTGACACTCGCCTTACCTGACCAACCTAAGAACCTGTCAGTGGCCTTACTCTTGTAAAACACTTCTGGATGAGTGAGCCATAAGTGGTACATATCCAATTAGCAGAAAACATTTGATCACATGGGACTGATACATTAAACTTAAAATACACATTCTACATATATAAAAATTATTTATAGTTTTGAATTCCTTTCCTGAGTGGGGTTTATCATTCTGTATCCCATTTTTACAAATACCCCTATGTCTGGGATGCATTACATGATCCTCATTTCAGATATTTCCTACTGTACCACTGCTTTCTCTAACTTCATAGATGCTAAGTTGTTTGATGCTAAGTTGTCTTGAATATTTTGGAAGTATGATGCAGCAGTTTTCTAGATATTTATCCTTTCTTTGTTAGTGAATGGATTTCAGAGAGAGTTACTTTCTCCGATTCTTTAAAATTACCCTCTTCTTCTTTTAGCATCATTTCAAGGATCTTCTGGTTTAACGAAAAAAACCAAGATGAAATAACTCAATTGAGAACGGGTCTAAGTGTGCTGACTTTCCAATTATTTTGCATGACCTTTTCAAAAAGAAACCTTAAGACTCTGTGAACTTTTTCTTTTCTTAGTCCTTTCCCAAAAGGAAGGTCAGCTTCTGAGGTTTTGTGACCCATTCAAATCTAGAGGGAGCTCCCACTGGGTATTCTGCTTATACTTTAGACACTTGTTCCCGAAAACACTCCTTGCTGCAGTGACCTTCTGTATATTACGAACTCTAGTCCCATAAATTCCCCTCTGTTCCATAAGGAGGTTTTAGTGGGGTTTTTTTCCAGGCTCTTTTTTATTTATTTTTTTGATGTTTTTCTTTCTTTCCTTTTTTTTTTCTGGCTGTGTTGGGTCTTTGTTGTTGCTCACAAGCTTTTTCTATTTGTGGCAAGTGGGGGCTACTCTTCATTGCAGTATGCAGGCTTCTCATTGCAGTGGCTTCTCTTGTTGCGGAGCATGGGTCCTAGAGTGTGCAGGCTTCAGTACTTGTGGTGCACAGGCTTAGTTGCTCCATGACATGTGGGATCTTCCCGGACCAGGGATCGAACTCGTGTCCTCTGCATCAGCATGTGGGTTCTTAACCACTGTGCCACCAGGGTAGTCCCAATGCTGCTGTTTTTAAAACTACAAACCAGATCTTTATGCATTCTTCTAGCTAATTTGGTGTGTAATGTATTTAGCAGACATTCCTTGATATCTTGGGTAATCTGATAACAAGTTTCTTAGTTTCAGGATTAGAGCATTTGTTCTTTGTTTTCATTTTTTCCTGGTCATTCTTACAAACTATGGGTGGGAGAGTTAGTAGCTTGTGTCCATATCATCATCTTACTCAGAAGCCTGTGTTTATTTTTAATAGATGGTTAAAATTGACCTTTCAGGTCATTTTCATTCTTGAATTTTTATATAAGCAAATTTTGCCCTAAGACTGTTTCTATAGGCAAGAAGTTTCTCAGGTCAAATAGATGCTGTCAAAATAATGACTCCAGGAACTGTTAAATGTCATGAGGAACTAACATTTTGCCTCTAGTTATCACAAAAATCATTCAACTGTATCTAAGCTGTAAAGAAATATTAGCTTGTATGACCTAACCTTGCTGATTGATGCCCTGATTAAATTACAGAGGAAACCTTGGCAAGTTAGTGCAGATTTTAGAAAATTCTGTTGCTTTACAAATAAAGCTCACAGTTCTCACCTCAGGAAGGCATTATAATATATATGAAAGCATTTTAACTGAGAGGATGTAACGCCTTGAAAGACACATCAAGCCCTCAGGTCGAGAGTTGTCATTCTGGATCGACAATGTGCTTTGATGTAAGTGTGCACCAGGTCCACATCCATATGAGCAAACTGGCTCATGGAACGACTCTTCCATTTATTTTCAACTCTCTATCAAATACTCAGCACAATCATAGGGTGATAATAGCCATCATAAAAATCATGACATGACAGCAGCAGGCTTTCTTACCTAAGTATTGTTACTGATAGCAAAGGAAGCAGTATAAAGGTATTAAGAATATGTTAAATATACCATTGTTTTAATTTTGTTAGCATCTTATCAGAGAGAATCAAACTTTACCTCTTAAATACAATTCACTGACAGGTGAAAAACAATGGCAAAGGCTAAAGCAAATATAACTTATGGAGGACCAATTAGAAGAAGGTGAGGCTAAAGGTAAAATAACCAGATAGACTAATGAAATAGTCCAGGTGAAAACTGAGCAAGACCTCCTAACCTTTTTCAATCTGGATTCTTCAAGGGAATTAAACACTATAGAAAATTGAGTGATACTTTTTCAATTCTCTAATTCTGGATTTCTGAATGTGTAAGAGATAAATATAGTATATTCAATGGGTGTATTACAACATTAGGGCTTAAGTCTCTTGCTAGACCCCTGATTGAGAAAGGCTAAGGCCCAGTGAGTGGTAATAGAACAAAAACTTGATTTATAAAGATATATGAGATAGACACAATAAGAATAACTTTCCTATCAGAATTGGGAAAGATTGAACATTTAATATGGCCCCAGATTTTTAACTTGAAAAACTGGGCTTCTGAGATAAAGAATATAGGTAAAGGAATACATTTATGGAAACTTTTATAACTTCATTTTGGGTTTATTTAGTTTGAAGTGTCTTTAGGGTATTTAGGTAAAGATATTTAGTATGTGAATCTGAATCTCAGGAGATTTCAGCTAGTTGTGTGAGTTATCTACTGCCACAATAATGCTACATAATAAAACATCCCAAATATGTTTAGCTTTTAATATAAGAATTATTTCTCTAGCTCATAATTTTGTGGGTCATCAGTAAAGATTGGGCTTATCTGGGAAGATCTGATTTCACCTGGGCTCTTTCATATATCTGTTTTCAGGCCAAGCCACTGTGTATCTCATCTTCTGGTAGCGTCATTGGAGTGCCTTCAAAATCTTCCACATGTCTCATCCTCTACATGTTTCTCACATTCCTCCCACAGGGTAGGCTGGATGTGTTCTCACAAAGAGGCTCAGGCACAAAGACAAGTAAGCTCAACTATACAAGAGAACCAACAGACTTGTGCATATTCTCTTGAGGACTAGGCTTGAATGGGCATAACATAATTCCCTTCTCATTCTATTGGCCAAAGCCCAGAGTGAAAGAGGGTGGGGACTACAAAGTAACAAGGTCAAAGGCTTGGATACAGGAAGAGGTGGAGAATTGAATCCATTTTTGCATTCTATCATTTCATATGGATAGAGTGACCGTGCATCCAGGTTTGCCCAGAAAAGTCCCAGTGTATTCCTGTTATCTTTATAGAACTATTAATAGCACCCCCCTTACTCTAAAAATTGCTCCAATTTGAGTGATATATTATATGGAAGCCCTACATTGTGGGGGTTGATTAGGAATAGATGAACTAATTGGAGCAGAATGTTCAATGGGAGGAGAAGAGACTCTTGATTTATGATTAGAGTCTATGAAGGAGGTGCCAGGGAGCAGGATATGAGCCAGGACAATGGATCTGAGGAATCCAGGAAAAAAAAGAGATGCATGAAACAGGGTAAATGAGAAGGTCAGCACCACCGAAGTGTGAGATAAGATATAGAGTGAATATGTCCATTGCATTTGACAACTTAGAAGTGTTTGGAACACAGTGAAGAGGGTTCAGAAGAGTGATTGAAGTAGATTGAAGAGTAGACTCTCTTCTTGCTCTCATGCTGATTTAACATTGAAACTTTCTGTTTGTCTCTTCTGGGCCTTAGATTTAAAACAAGAGGGACTGGTCTCTGAGGAATAATGTCCTTAGAGTGCTACCATTCTCAGGGTCTGAAAACTAAATACCAACTCCAGACTAAAACCATATGTGCAAGAACAAAGACCTATAGCTTATATTTCTGCCATATCTATCATTTTGACACTAAATAAAAATGGATCTGATGTGTATTCATTAGGAATTATTATCATTTTATTTTATTATGACTGTAAATTTATTTTTTCTCTGTATTTGATGTCTTTGGTTGACATAAAGCTCAATAAGACCTACTGTAGTTACATTAAATATTAACCAGGGCATTATTTTAAAACATTGGGGAAGCTATGATAGCTCAGCCTGATACGAAACCCTAACTGAGGCTATGAAAATAAGACACCTTTAAGGCTTGTCAAGATATTTTTGACATTTGTCCTAACTTTAATGATGCAAATACGATAATACCAACAACCCCAGTAGAGAGTTTACTTTAAAAATCTTTGCAGATTTGACATTGTGTGAACGTTTCCAACTACAGGCAGGTGCAGCCTTAATGGCAGTAAATGACATTAACTTTTTTGAATAACAAAACCCTGCATTTCAAGTTTAGGAACATTGCTTTCAGTAATTTGAAACTTCAAGGATAACTAATTGACTAACACATAAAAGGACAGAAAATCTGACTAGTGTTTACTTTGCAACAGAAAAGAAAACAGAAAACAAAAGGAAGAGAAGAAACACAATCTTTATGTAGTTGAATCTTTTTCTTGGCTGCTTCTTACCTTTTGCAAACCTATTTTGTGTGAGTGAACATCAAATTCCCTTTGGGATTCTCAATTTCATTAATTTTATCAATAAAAATAGCCTTCTTGTGGAGAAAGGAATAAATCACATATAAATGAAATTCAAGAGATTACACCAGGAGCAGAGCTTTTACCTTGACTAATCCAATAGCTTTGGCCAAATATCTCAATGTCAGAAGCATTGTAAGTATTCTACAAGGTATGTCTGGCAAAGAGAAATCAATAACAAAGTATTGGATTTGATTAAAATGTTTACTTTTCCCCTCCACCCTTCTCCTTCCAAAGATAAATAGCCCTTTCCCATAACTAATATGATCTCTGTTATAGTTATTGGCTGGTCTTGTTTCTTATCATAGTACCCCAGGCCTTAGAACTCATTTCTGAATCGTGTACTTTTCTGCCACTGCATAATTTCAACGTTGGGGTTTGTGCTCTGATGTCATGGCATGTGTTACTAAGCTTACAGGCTCCGGACACTCAGGCTTAGCGGCCATGACTCAGGGGCCCAGCCGCTCCGTGGCATGTGGGATCTTCCCGGACCGGGGCACAAGCCCGTGTCCCCTGCATCAGCAGGCAGACTCTCAACCACTGCGCCACCAGGGAAGCCCAGACTCTCACAACTTTTTAATGCATTTTATAATTTTTATAAAAGAGGCAACATGCTTAGCAAGATAATTCAGATCAAGTTTGCTCAGCTTAAATGTAGTTAAGTCTTTTCAATCATTTTGCTCATCAAAGGCTCTTGGATATCATAGAAAATTCCAGAAAACTGACCATGATATTTATCTAGTACCTCAAGGCCTTTACATAGTCTCTTTTTTCTGCTTGAAATATTCACTAGACTCTCTCCCCCCCCCGACCCCCTCATCGTTTACATAGCTAACTCTTAATTTGTTTTCAGGGCTAAGTATCTTAGTCAGTTTACTTCTGCTATAACAAAATTACCATAGACTGGGTGGCTTAAACAACAAACATTTATTTCTCAGTCTGGAGATCTCAGTCTAAGATCAAGGTGCTGGTAGATAGGATGTCAGGTGAGAGCCTGATTTGCAGATGGCCATCTTCCTGATTTGCAGATGGCCATCTTCTCATTGTATCCCCACATGGTAGCAAAGAAGAAGCAAGCTATGTTCTGTCTCTTCTTATAAAGGCACTGTTTCCATTCATGAGGACTCCAACCTCACAACCTACTTACCTACCAAAGACTCCATCTCCAAATACAATCACATAAGGGGTTAGGATTTCAACATCTGAATTTTTGGTGGGGGTTGGGACTCAAACAGTCAGTCTGTAGCACCAAGTTTCAAAGTCACTATTAAGGGCATTCCCTGATCCTCCCAGATTAGTATAATTTCCCAGATATAGTTTTTCACTTAATATCTCCTTATCAGCATTCATCACACAAGAGATTTTTAAAAAAGAATACCTGTGTTCTCTGCTGGATTGTGAACTCTGGGATAATAGGGCTGGGAATCATACTGCTCACTTCTATATTCCCAACATTTTGTGGCACTAAAAAATATTTGCCATCATACTAATGTTATAGTTGCTATTTTAAGACATCATGATCTAATTTATGGATCATAACAAAAACTGCCTTACTTTTATGCCTGCCTCCCTTAAGTCCATATTGTCCAGCCCTGACTGATTTGTTATCCTAAAACACTGCTATCTATCGTGTTATATTCCAGTGCAACTACTCTGTCACTATCTGTTATTTCTGGCAACAACAACAAAAAAGAGATAAAGAGAGAAAAGATGATTCTCTTCAGAATAACAGTCAAGGACCTCCATAATTTGACTCAGATAAATTTTCTGATTTTGGCACACCCCTTTTCTCCAACACAATGCTTAGTCCTGGCCAAAGTACCTAAGAAACTGGATACAAAATACTTAATCCTGCTCTTGGACTTTATTTTGACTTTTTACCCTGTTCCTTACTCACTTTGGATGCTCTCCACCTTCTCATTTGTCCATCCAGAGCCTTCCCCATTTTGAAGTCCAGGCTCATCTCACACCTTCTACAAAGCAGAAGGTTCAATCTGCTTTGGACAGACCAGTCTTCAGTGATTTCTCTTTCTGTTCAATTTCCATTAAATATTACTATTTTAGTTATGTTTCTATCCCATTTTACCATTTACCATAAAGGAATATTTTATTTGTCCTTTATCATCTCCATACTTCAAAGGTTTGAAAAACTAAATGATAAACAAACACAGAAAAAAAGTATATATATATAAACAAAGAATAGTTTTCCTTGTAAAAATTAACTGATAATTCATGACTGTAAATGCATACTCTTGAACAACATAGTATTAAAATGGTATTGACATGCTATAACAGTTAGTTGATATGATTTAAGGAAAATAAGACATTGGAGAAGCTCAGAGATAGTGAAGATTAATATGAATCAAACAACATCTCTCCCCTTTTTCTGGTTAAAAATAAACAAAATCTGGAATATTGTACATGGCAAAGCAATTCATTAGCTGCCATTGAAAAAATGAAATGCTTGTAACTTCTTGACATAAACTTTAGAAAAGTGTAGCTAAAGAAAGAAAGGAAGAGATTGTGTAGGAACATTTGAAGTTTCCAGTGCTTGCCTCAATGCTACCCACATTAGTGGGAAAGGTAAATTAGAATGTATCAAGACTTCTCAACAATAATGCACAATTTGGATATATGCAAATTAAAGGAGAGTCTAGGCAGCTAGGAAAAAATAATAGAAAAGTTGTAAGTGCAGAAGTAACTTTCTACTACCATAGGTTTTCTTTAAGTGTAGGAGAAACAACTAGAAGCTCTTCATCTTCCAGGGCCCCATATAAATTAGTAGGAAGAGTCTGCGTCATGCTATCCCTTAGGGAAAACAGTACTCTAGATTAAAGAGAATAAATGATTATAAGAAACATTTTCTAAAATCAGAAACAAAAGAGCAGTTCCCAAACTGCTCCTCAAATGAAAACTCACATGATCCAGTTAAGTTGACCACCTCCACACACAAGCATGCAGACACAAACACACACACAGATTTTAGTGGTATACCAGTGAAAAATATAAAATCCTTAGCTCTTAAACTCTAGATTGGAAGGGAAGACAAACAGATCTCAAATAAATAGGCAAGGGAGTAAAGGGGAATTCACTCTCACCATAACAAAGCAAAATAACTTATAAGAAAACATACACAGCTAAAAATAAATTTTAACCTTTCAAGGGAGTGATAATATAAAAATGAATTATATCCCAAGAAAGCTTGCAACAATCACTAACTGCAGAGAAAATAGGAAAACAATTTTAAAAGTTGCGGAAGAAATAACAGATGTGGAGGACATAAACAAATGTCACAACATAAGTATAATTGGTGTCACTGACATAAAAGATAAAGTATATACATAGATATAAAAAATATTTCTTACTGTTGAGTTTGAAGGTTTCTTTGTATATTTTCAGTAGCAGTCCTTTAACAAATGTGTCTTTTGCAAATATTTTTCCTACTCTGTTGATTCTCTTGACATTGTCTTTCACAAGGCAGAAGTTTTTAATTTAAAAAACATATAGCTTACCTATTATTTCTCTCATGGATCATTTCTTTGGTATTGTAAAAAGGCATCACTATGACCAAGGTCATCTATATTTCCTCCTATGTTACCTTATAGGAGTTTTTATAGTTTTACATTTTATATTTAGGTCTATAGTCCATTTTGAGCTAACTTTTGTGAAGGATGTAAGATCTGTGTCTAGATTCATTTTTTCGTATGTAGATGTCCAGTTGTTCGAACACTATTTGTTGAAGAGACTATCTTTGTTCCATTGTATTGTCCTTTCTCCTTTGTCAAAGAGAAGTTAACTGTATTTATGGGGGCCTATTTCTGGGCTTTTTCTTCTGTTCCATTGATTTATTTGTCTATTCTTTCACAAATATCACACTTCCTTGATTACTATAGCTTTAGTGTTAAGTCTTGAAGTCAAGTAGTGTCAGTCTTTCAACTATGTTCTTCTCCTTCAATATTGTGTTGGCTCTTCTGGGACATTTGCCTCTCCATATACTTTAGAATCAGCTTGTCCATATCCACAAAGTCATTTCCTGGGATATTGATTGTGATTGCATTGAATCTATAGATAAGTTGGGAAGAACTGACATCGTGACAATATTCAGTCATCCTTTCTCTAAACATGGAATATTTATCCATTCGTTTAGTTCTTTGATTTCATTCATCAGAACTTTGTAGTTTTCCTTGTATAGATCTTATACACATTTTGTTAGATTGATACCTTAGTATTTCATTTTTTGGGGAGTGACCAGTATATTTTTAAATCATGTTTTCTTAAGAATATTTATGAATTTTGACATACTATCATTAACTTTTAGATTGCTATTTTTCTTTCTAGTTTAATTTTTATTTTTGTAAATATAATTTTACGTATACAAAAATATAAATTAAAAAGCATAAAACAATTTTACTTTGACTCTTTGTGATATTAATGGGCCATCAGTAAAACTTTCAAATAGTGCCAATATAAATAAAAATTTTAAATCTATGGGAACTTTGAATAGGGACTAAAATAAGCTTGTCATTGTATGTATATGTCCCCAAATGTGTCAATTCTCTTATTAGCCAGAGAGTAGTGTAATATTTCAGTAATAGTTTACAGTATTCCAAGTACTTTTGTCATTGTGATGTTTGGGGACACCAAGCGTATCATCCAGGTATACAGATCTATAGGTAGAGTCATTCTGGGATGATCTGACCTAAATTGACACGAGTCCAGTTGATCTGTAGGAGTAACTAAAATTCATATTCTTCTAGTTATTTTTTTTAATTTATTTTATTCAAGTATAGTTGATTTACAATGTGTTAATTTCTGCTGTACAGCAAAGTGATTCAGATATATGTATCTTCTTTTTCATATTCTTTTCCCTTATAGTTTATCACAGGATATTGAATATAGTCTCCTATGCTCTACAGTAGGACCTTGTTGTTTATCCACTCTATATATAATAGTTTGCAATCCCAAACTCCCAATCCATCTCTCACCATGCCCCCAACCCACCTTGGCAACCACAGTCTGTTCTCTATGTTTGTGAGTCTGTTTCATAGATAAGTTCATTTGTGTCACATTTTAGATTCCACATGTAAGTGATATCATATGGTATTTGTCTTTCTCTTTCTGACTTACTTCACTTAGTATGATAATCTCTAGGTCCGTCCATGTTGCTACAAATGGCATTATTTCATTCTTTTTTATAGCTGAGTAATACTCCTTTGTATATATGTAACACATCTTCTTTATCCATTCATCTGTGGATGGACATTTAGGTGTTTCAATGTCTTGGCTATTATGAATAGTGCTGCTATGAACAGAGGGATGCATGTATCTTTTTGAATTATAGTTTTGTCTGGATACATGCCCAGGAGTGGGATTGCTGGGCCATATGACAACTCTATTTTTAGTTTTTTGAGGAACCTCCATACTATTTTCCATAGTGGCTGCATATATTCTTCTACTTTAGATGAAACATGTTTAGAATTCCTTAGTTGTTATTTAAAGAAAATAAAGTAATTAAAAATAATACAGCTCTGTGTAATTTGGGGTAATGAATAGTATATTATTAACAATGAAGCAGGTTTGGCTATGCTTTACAGCCAAATTTGAATACCAGTATCCCCACAGTAACTGCACAATAATAATAATAATAATCATGTACCATTTGACTCTGGTGCTGCTTCTTCTGCCCACTCTGTTTCCACAGTCTTTACTTTGGATCTTGCAGTAGTTTGCCAAACTTCCTCATCACTTTCTCCACCCAATTATTTTATATCTAAGACTTTGTTTTGTTTTTGAATATCTTTAAAAATATTTTTCCTTTTTTTTGTTTCTACATCCACATACGTTTCCTTAAGCTTTCAGCATTATATCAATACTATTTTATTTTCTAGAGATTTCACCCTCCAAGAGCCATGCTGTCTGTTGTTAGTCTCAGGCTAAAGCTTGTGCTTAGCTCTAGTGGGTCACTGCCAGTCAGAGCTCATTGCACACTATGCTTATCCATATATGATGGATGATGAACATCTAATTTCTAATTCCAGCTTCTGCTGTAGCTAACTGTTCCATAGCCAGTAATTTAGTCCTTACATGGAGTGATAGCACAGTGGGAGTTCACATTTATTCTGTGAACAAAACCTCATCTTATCTGCAAGAAAAAGCTGACTTCCTGGAAGATAGCAAGAAGAGCAATCATCCTTTTAAAAAACAATGCCTTTCCTGCCCCTGAGTTATTTTTTTTATTATTATTATTTCTTTAAATCAGTGTGCCCCATGCAAATGACAACTCCTTAAAGAGTATTATACAGAGATACACAAAGTTTACTTCTTAATGCCCACAACTGCTCTGTGGGTTATATTTTGGCAAACATCCTTAGTTCAATCCATACTAGGGAGTCACAGTAGAAAGGTATTATTTCTTTCCTTTACAGATGAGAATACTAGTCTCCAGAAAGACTGTCTGTTTCATAAGCAACCAGGCTTTTAATTGGCAAAGATATGATTAGAACATAAGAGTCTAACTTCTGCTAATATTCTAGTTTAACCTATTTCCAGAATAATCAAGAGCTATTGAGTATGAAATTTAATACACCTAAAGGATTTTTTTAACTTATAAAATTTGAGGTGCAGGCTTCACAGAGAAAATAAACTAATATCTATCCTGCTTGTTGTTAATTCCTTGGTAAATGGTACAGCCCTGGTGAAGAATATCCGATCTGTGAAGGCTTGGCAAATTCAGGTGAAATTTGTGCTGTTTTTCCAGTGTTTATGAGAAATGTGATGGAAAATTTCCTGAGATCATATTTATGTTCCCCTATCCACACCACTAATTTTATGGTGGAACAGATGACACTCCCAGAAAGATCAGCAAAACATTTTGGGGATTATGAGATCTTTGGAAATTAGAGAACTTGGGGGTATATGTGTTGTTACTATTACTTCTGTCCCTTATCACACTTGCAGGGATGGAGGGACATCTTATTGGTGAACAGCCTGCTTTGTACATGATTTAAGTTAATGGAGTTTGGATTTCTGAAAAGTGGTTTTATAAACCGAAATGCTCAATTGGGTTCCCAGGTAGAAATGCAGTATAGCTCAGAATATTAGAAACGGGTTTGTTTATCCTGAAACAAACTGATATTGTCAAGAGAACTTCAACCTGAATATAAGCCTGGTCATTAAAAAAAAAAAAAAAAAATCTGTCACGGAAAGGAAAATAGCAATTTGTATGTGAAACATGAGAAGTAATAAAAGAATAAGAGTATCTAATGCCTCAGAGAATGGGAAATAAGCAAAGTGAACCACATATTTTAATTATGTGGAAATACATATGATCTTAAATTTATTACCAAGATTTAAAGAGATAGGATGCAAGATTGGAATAGAATAATGGAAATACATGCCTTATTCAATAGAAATAGACCAATTTGAGTCAAGGTAGAGTAGATGTACAGCTTCTTAGATCCCTGTGTCCTTCTAAAGTGGAAGTGGCGTGGAGAAGAATATTTGGGTGATAAAGAAGGTGAGTAGCATGTCATCCTAGGGCATGATAGATTTCCTCCTCTACTCTGAAAGTTATTGAGTAAAAGTAGAATTATTTGAATTCTGAATGATGCCAAGGATTATTACTAACTTTAATGAGGTGGGGGAAGAAGACTTTTTAACAGAGCTGCTCAAGCCCAAATAAACTGAGTTTCCTGTTTAAATAGAGGCTGGGCAATAAAATAATATAAAATTAATAGAAATAATTAAAATGAGAGATGTGTGAGTGGATTAGATAGATTTAAGGAGTCTTCCAGCCTGGAGATTCTAGAATTCCATGATACATGAATTCACTTTCGTCAAGCTAGTTTTGACTATATCTTAATTGTCCCTATAATACTGCCAATTATGGAAAACATCTTATTTTGTACCAGAAACAAAGGCACTGCTTCTTCTAGAACCATAGAAACATCCTGATCATTTGTATTCATTGTAAGGATTTCAGCCAGTGTGGCTTTGGCAGATGTGGATCATGAGAAAACCTTATTCCAAGGTTGAATGTTCCTTCCCAGAAATGCGAGGAAAATCGTTTTCTAATTGTACTTTCCAAACTGGATGTGGAGAATAATTATTTCAAAAATATTATCCCAGTTTCAGTTAGAAATTTCACATGTCTGTGTAAAGCAATCCTCTTTACTACATTCTTATCTTATTGCAGCTTTGTGCAACAACTCTTGGTGCCAAAGCAGAGGCTGCTAAGAAAGTATTTCATTCTATATTTAGTCTTTTGCTTCAGGTGATGAAATATGTTGTCCTGCCGCTGTTGACCTTGAATATTTTTGCCAGATCAATCCTCCAAAGACTTGAACTCAGGATCACACCTGCATATTTTGGTTACCATGTATTCCTGAAAGTCAGGAAAGAGTCCATTGAAAAATTGTGCATTTCAGGATTTTTACTGACTCAGATCAGAGGTTAAAAGAAGGTAAGGTAACAAAGCAGCATCATCACAGAGGGCTTTCCACTGGAAAAATGGCATATCCTCATTATTACAGTTTAGACTTGGAACAATCGTTTAGCTAAGTGGACAACGCAAATGTTAGACTGAGACTTCATCTTGAGAATCATTTACCAGAATCTGGGAATGACTATAATTATACAAAGCATACATCTCAAAATAATTAAGTTCTGTAATCAAGTGCCAGCCGCTATGGGAAATCACTATCAATTCTCTAACATCTTTTCTGCTCTTCCCCCAGCAATCTGGTTCTTGTCATGTTCCCAGAGTTATCATCTTAAAATTGTTATCTGACTGCTTTTCCAACTCCTCTTAAAACCCTTTCATTTCTCCTCATAGCCTACAGATGAAAACTCTTTAAGGCTGTAGGAAGGATCTTTTGTTATATGACCATTTTTTATCTATTTAGACAATATTTTCCATTACTCTTCTCTTCCTGAAAGCAAAATACTTAACAATCTCTGAATATCCCACAGTTTACACATGCTGAACACTCATCCTTTTTTCTTTACTATTTTCACCTTGTGGACACCTGCTTATACATATAGATACTGTTCAAATGTTTGCCTTTTTAAAGACTTCATGACCATCTCCCAAGTAGAAAACTGATTACACCCTTCTCTGTCCTCTCTCACTGTATCCTGTATATTATATATTAAATTATTTATGAAAATATTATAATTACTTGGTTATATATTTGTGTAAGCTGTTAGACCATGAGGTCCTTGAAGGCAAAGTTTATTTCAATTATCTTTAGATCCCCAGTGCATAGTACATTTTGAGATTTTTGCATTATATTTCATATCATGCATTTTCAAAAGGAATGTAGAAAAATTGCAACTATAAGAAGATAATGTTTTTGAGAGATAATTAGGGTGAAGGATAATTTAGAATAGGTAAAATAACATGAAGCCAGGAGTCAAGTTAATACATAAAATGCATGTACTCTACCTTAAATACTTTCTATTAAAGGTTGGCTATATGGACATTCATTCCTTAATAAAAGCCATAATATAATGTTATTTTCTTTAATTGCTAAAGGAGGGCTTCAACTTTTGGGGCCTAAGTATTCTAACAGTCAACACAAATTAGACCTAGTCCGCCATGGAATTTTCATTGTCAATAAGAGAAATCTCCTCAAGCTGTTCAGCAGCAATGCAATGGCTCCTGCTATTAAGGCCTGAATGACATTTCAACACTGGGTCCATGTTAAGAGTATATGATACTCTAGTGTAATATATAATCTATTGAACAATAGCCTCAACAATAACCTTTCAATAATACAGATTTTCATAGTGCTGTGCCTTTTAACTATCCTTACTCTCGTGCAGTAGAACAAAACCACAGTCAACTCAGTAAAAGCAATTCTATGGTGGTGAAGGGGAAGAGGAGAAAGTGATCTCTGAATATACAAACTTCTAACTCTTGTAACTTAATCCAAAGAAACAATGTAAAGAATTTGAGAAATATGTGTACTTTATATCCTTCATATCCTTGGTAAATAGAGGATCCTCAGAAGCAACTGAATAAATTAACGAACTTAAAAAAAAGACAATAATCTAATTATAGCATAGAACTGGTTGAAAGAGACCCAAGTACTAGAGAATTTGGGTTGTAGAAATTTCCTCATATGTAAGCAGACTCCGTGATGTGCAAGGCCACATTCAAATATAGAGAAGGACTGCTATACGTGGCCAAAGGAAAAAAAATATTTGATAAAGAGTTGCTTCTCTGTCCTATGGACCATGTGAACACTGGGCCAGAAATAGACAAAATATTTGTAAATAGAGCGGTCTTGACTCTGGTGATATGAGAAAGAGGCCTGGTTCCTTGTCTGAATGAAAATGAGGCATCTCCTGGAACTTTGTGAGAAGAGGGGCAGTAGCTGGGTCTTCACATTCTAGGCTCAGAGAGATGGTACTTTAAATAAAATTTTTTATTTTAATCCCACCATTGCAAGATGGTAGGATTGAGGCTATTAGTAAATATAATTGTCCCTCTGTATCCACTGGGGGATTGGTTACAGGACCTCCACAGATACCAAAATCTGCAGATACTCAAGTACCTAATATAAAATAGCACAGTATTTACATATAACCTATGATCATCTTCCTATATTCTTTAAACCATATCTAGATTACTTATAATACCTAATACAATGTAAATGCTATGTAAATAGTTGCCAACATGCAGCAAATTCAAGTTTTGCTTTTTGGAACTTTCTGGAGTGTTTTTTTTCAAATATTTTGGATCCACAGTTGTTTGAATCTGTGGATGTGGCACCCACAAATACAGAGGGCCAACTGTAATATGTTTCTGTAAGAACTAGATTCAGACAGGATGTGGAATCCAACTTAAAAGCATTGATTATCTGTGAATATATTAAACAGCACAGAACTAGGTAAAGCAGAGGCACACGAAACTTTGAGGGCTTAAAGAGAACAAATAGTAGACAAGAGAAATCAGTAAAATACACAGTAAGTTAATAGTAAGTGCTACTGAAAACAAGACAAAACAAAATAGGAAAGAAGCCTAGTATCAGAGGTGAGATTGCATTTTAGATAGGCCTCTTTGATGTGTCTTTCTGCAAAGTCCTGAAGATAGGGAAGGAACCTAGTCATTGGTTTTCTGAGAAAGAACATTCCCAGAAGGAAAAACAGTGGGTTCAAAGTCTTTGTGTAGCTAGAGTAGCGAGGGAGGAGGAGAGTGTTATGAGAAGGAATTAGTGGTAACTAGGCATGTGATGGGTGGATTGTGTAGGGCCTTATTTTGTAGTTAGGATTTTGGCTTTACTCTGGGCAATGAGGAGCCATTGGAGGGTTTGAGCAGAGGAGCAGCATGAACAGGATCCTTTAGGCTTCTGTACTGAAAAAAAAGATTGTAGAGGGACAAGGCCAGAAGCAGTTAGGAGGCTACTGGTGTAATTCAGACCTAATGCTTAGAATTTGTTACACTACCATGACTCTTTATTAAATCCCTGTTGTGATGATCCAAAGGCTCAAAGACTCTTTGACTTCTCACTAGAAATAGAAAATATATCATTTCTGCAACTAAAAGTGAGCTAATTACTTATTCACTGAATTTATTTATGTCCTGCATCTTTCCAAAGAAGGTATGAGGTAGATGGGGGAAATGCTATTTTCCTGAGGCTGTATGATAATGTTTTCAACATGGTCTGAAATTTTATGTATAATAACTCAGGCAAAATTCAGAAGGAAATATTTATTATGCCATGAAATAAAGCTTCTTTGAGAAAATAAATACCCAAATAAGATATCCCATGGTAAAATGGGGCATTAGGATCCATTTGCCTACATTGTTCTTTGTATCTATAAACCTCAAGAATTATCCATTAAAAACAGGGATTCAGCGACATTGTCATATTTGTGATTGTGTTTCATTCATTGAGTCATTGGTTCAGCAGCAATTTATTGAGAGTCCCTGTATGCTAAGCACAAAGCTAGGCATTGGGGATATGGTAGCGAGTAGAAAATAGTTCCTGCCCTCATACATGTTACATTCTATTGGCAGAGAGAGACAATAAATGAAATAAGTGATATATAGCTTAATAGATTGTGATAAGTGCTATAGAGAAATAAACAGTGAAGGGGAAAAGGGAGAAGCAAAAAACTGAGATGATACAGTATTTTCAGTGGAATTGTCAGAGATGTCCTCCATGATAAGGTGAAATTAAAGAAAAGGTTTTTAACTGAATTCATGGACCAACCCATGGGAATATCCAAGGGGATGGCATCCTAGCTTCAGAGGAAGTGTGTGCAGAGGGGAGCATTGTTGGTGTGTTTGAAAAGCATGGAGGGACGATGGACTGAGTTGTCTGGTACAGTGTCTGGAACATGTGACCAACTGTGAAATGGATGAATGAGTCTCCTGTGTCTTGAAATCTCTTAGCACTTAGGCTAAATTCCAAATACCTACCTCACTGTTGCCAATAGGCCCTGAGTGGCCTGGCTCCTCCTACTTCTCAAGTCTTCATTTCTACATCTTCACTACCCCCTCCCATCCATTCCACTACCCACCTCCCGCCTCCCCCACCTCTCCCCACACTGACCTTTCAGCTTCTTGAACAAGTCATGCCCTTCTCAGGGCCTGTACCCTGCACTTTGTATTCTGTTCTACCTAGAACATTGGGCCAAAAGAAAGGAAAAAAAAAAAAAAGGAAAATATCAAATGTAGAGGTCTTGAGGTAGTTGAAAAAATTTAGATTTAATACCCTGAAAATAATTTTTTCTAGACAAAGACCTAAGGTATGCATAGAAACTTAATTTAAAAAAGAATGAGAGCATCATTTAATTACCCAAGGTTATGTTTTTCACAAATATGTCACATACATACACCTATATGAATGACGACTGGAGAATACTCAGAGAAGCATGTTGGATGCAATAAGAAAACTACATAATAAAATATATAATTCACCAAATTTAAATTGATACTTGAAAGTTTGAAGGCATTCTGGGGGCATCTCTCTTATTTCCAAGATGACACCATTATTCATAATCTCCACATAAAGTTTCATAAACTAACCTACCAATTTCTATTCTTCTGCTTTACAACCTAAAACGATAACATAAATACAAAGGATAAAACAGAATAAAAATAACTAGTAACATGTTAGTAGTTTCATAATTCTATATTTTTTCCTCTGTACCAAGATGTCTTGCTATATGTAAACTTGCTATATGTAAACTTGCTATATGTAAACTTGTTCATACAGCCCTAAATGATATAGGCTATGCTTCTATTAACACAGATATATTTCCAGTTGAACTCTCTCCTTCCTTATTATGTATATCATTCGTGCATTTACCTAATAAATAGTATATCTTATAAACGCTGTATGACAGTTGCAGGGGAGTCTACTTGCCAGCATCTTGCCTTTCCTGTGTAAACAATGGTTGAGCTAAGAATCCCATTGAAGTTTCTCAATTGACAGAGGTGAACCTGGAGCTCCAAGCAATCTACCCTCCCAAGAAAGGACAGTAGTTTTGCATCCAGCCAGGGAAAGCCTATTCTTTCCTGAATGCTCAATCCTGCCTCTCTGATTCTGCTGGAGTCTGTAATATCTGCATATAATGCTATCTTCTGTATTTGCTTTGTTTGTGATTCTTGGTTGATTCCAGATTCCTACACAAAAAAGGGTGTACCACTTGGAAGTGAAGGCAAGAACATTTGGACATGGGCACCCTTTACTTCAGAAAACCAACCAAGACCATCCTCTGTGTGGACCTGTACTTAAATCTTACTTTCCTCTTTCACAGTGCCCTCAACACCCAGCCCTAATGCAGCCAAGCAGCTCTGTATCGAAGACTAAGTAAGGGTTTAAAGTAACTTGTATGAAAGCATTAAGCCCTTTTAACTTTTAGCTTAAAGTTTGGGGGACTCTCACAAACGGGACAGTAAAAATGTATCTCAAATGTGACAATGTTTTTCAAGTAATCTAAATTCTAAATGTGAGCTTTCCTAATGTCATCATTTTATGAGCTCAGTGAAACCAAAATTAGATCTTTTACCTATACAAACACAGAAGAAGAAAATAGTTTAATTAGATTTTGGTTGTATGTTATTCTGCTACATAAAATAATACATGTGTATTCTGTGGTAATTGAGAACACTGTGACTGATAGTCCTTTTACAAATTCATATAGTACTATTGAGTAGATAGACACAGGTAGATGAGGCTGCAATATAATGGTAGTAATTGGATCTCATTCCACTATTTATGGAAATGTGAGTAAACAATTTCACATAAAAACTGAACTAGAGATCCAAGAGAATCTTTTTTAAAAAAATAATCGCAAGTTTGAATGATACCTGGAATTAAAAATGTGCTGTTATAAAAGTTCTTTGATTTGATCTTCAAAACAACACTTTAAATTATACTGAGCAGAACATATCATCCATATTTTCAAATAAAGACAATGAATTTCACAAGTGTTAAATGTAAATGTGAAATGGCCTGTCAAAGGTCACGTAGGTCATCTAGCAGAGCCAGAGCGAGAAGCCAACCACATCTTCTTGTTTCTACTCTCTCCACTTCCTACTTTGTGACACAAGAGGCATTAATTTCTTTCTGTTCCACCCCTTTCTAATGAAACACATTAGCACATTTCTGTAAAAACAGGTAATTAGCATCAATCTGGAAGTTATAATATATTTAGTTCTCAAAACTGAAGTCATTTTTGACAGTAGCAAACTCTAATATTTCTGCAGTTATGTGCTAAAGTCTGAAAAAGTCAATAATTTGCACAAAGAATATGGAAAAATAAGGAATAAAACAATTACAGAAAATATAAAGTATTTATAAAAACAGATGATAATTCTTGCTTACTGTTTGTAAAGTATAAATGGGCTTGACCCAACCAAATTTGATATGATTTATTTGTAGGCTGTTCATAAGCTGCAAAACACTCATGCTTATATAACATTTTTTATGAAAAATAATTTTCAAGAAAAATGAAAAGAATGACACTACTTTATACCTTTGTAAAATCTCTTTAGTGTATGGCTTAATAGATTGTCATATTGAGGGATGTTTTTCTTTTCTTTTTTTTCAGCCTTAGCAGGGATACACTTATTTTAGTTTTTTTAAAGAACCACTTTGGTCTTTATTGATCTTCCATTTTCATAGTTGATAGCATATTTTTTCTAAACTTAAAGTCTCATGTTTAGCAGAACAATTTTGAGGCTGTATTATTTTCATTATTAGGAGGTCAAGAAATTAAGTTGCCTTTAAAATTCTATTTTTATTTCACCTTCATAGTTTTAATATGTTGTGTTTTCATTTAGTTCTAATTATTTTTAAATATCTACTGTTATTTCTTCTTTGATATGTAAGTTATTTAAAACTGTTTTAAAATTCACATATATACAGGTTTTAAAAATATATGATTTTGTTATTCATTTATAACAATTGAATTGTGATGAGAAAAATATAACCTCTATGACAACAAATATGTTCAATTTGTTAAGATTGCTTTATGGGTTTCTATATTGTCTGTTTTTATAAATGTTCCATATATACTTGAGAAGAATGTATAGTCACTAGTTATTTGGCAAAGGCTTTTATATACAGCCATTAAGGTTGTAATTTTTATTCCTTAAAGATTCCATATCTTTTTGAATTTTGAATTAGAAAATAAATTGAGAGAGGTGCATAAACCTTTCACTTTGACAGTAGATTGGTCATTTTTGTTTCTATGGTGCTAACATTGTCACTTTTATCAGTTAAGATGCATTCAGTATTTTTATATAATTTAGTTTAAGAATCTTCCTAGGAGTGAAACATTTTATCATTTTATTTATTTACATAGGGACTATTTTTATCCCTAATAACACATTTTTGCCCTAAGGTCTTTTTTGTCTGATATTAATAGAGCTACTTCATCTTTTTTTTTTCCATTCCTTTTAGGCTAGGTATCTTTTTTTTTTTTAAACTTTTGACCTTTTTATGTCCTAAGGAGTTTAGTGTGCCTCCTGTAAACATGATGTAGCTGAACTTGTTCATTTTTAGCCAAACTGAAAAATCTTTGTCTTTTAACTTCCTGTTTAGGTCGTTTGTATTTACTGGTATTATTATGTTTCACTTTTTTTCTACTGTCTTTTCTTGTTTGTTTTCTATTCCTACCACTTATTCTAGTGCTGTATTTCTCCTTTCTTGCTTTATTTTGGATATTAAAACAAAAACCTATTTCTCGTTTTTTGTACTGGTCTAGAAGTTATGTACTCTATTCCTGTTCTTTTAGTGGTTAACCTTAACGTTTTACCATGCAGACTTGACTTCATAAAGTTTAAAATTAATCAATGTAGTGTCTTCCACAGGAATGTTATTGTCAATATTACTGTTGTTTTCTTGTTTAAATTTCTTCAAGCACTATTGATGTTATATAAGTGTTTGGATATACTGACATGTTTACCAGATTCTTTGCTCACCCTTCCTTCATTTCAGATCTTCCTTCTAGGATCTGTTTTTTTCCCCCCTTGAAATACATTCTTAGTAGTTCCCATAGGGGAGAACTGCTTTGTTTAGCTGAGGATATTTTTATTTGCCTGTCTTGAGAGGAACTTTTGATAATTCTAAAGTAACCTGATTTTCTCTTGGCTCTTTGAAGAAATTCCAGATCTGCCACTTACTAGCTCTGTGATACTGTTCAAGTGTTTTGGAGATAATAAAGCTGCCCAAACTATTCGATGCTTGTGAGGATCAAATGTATATAATGTGCTTAGTAGAGTTTCTAGCATGTGTTCAGCGCTATGTAAATAAATAACGTTTCCTTCTCTTTTTTTCTCTTCTTATTCTTCTAATTATTTATATTGTTGCCTATGGTGCTCTGCAGTTGACTAAAATTTATCTAAGTGAAGATTTCTTTTTGTTTACACTGTTTATTCCACCTGGTATACATTTTTCTTCCAGAATCTGTGGTTCTACATCTTAAACTTCCAGTTTCTGTAAATTGTCAACTTGTAATTCTTTGAGTGTTGCCTGTATCCCATTTTATATCATTCTCCTCTGAGATTTTGACCAGGAAAATGTATTCTTTTTTTCTACCATCCCTATTTTTAACTTATATACTGTCATGGACTGAATGTCTGTGTCCCCCCAGGCCCCTACCCAGATTCATATTTTGAAGCTATAACCCTCAATGTGATGTTATAATGCGGTATCTTTAGACAAATGTATTGTGCAGTTTTAATATTAAAAAGTAAAAATTTTAATGGCAAACATGTACAGATAAACAACAGTTGCAAAGCAAAGGACAGTTTTTAATATCTACCTATTAGTAAAGGACTACCCTTATATAGTACTTTTTTTTAGTAATTTTTAAAATCTGCTAATTTGAAAAAGAAATAAATATCCTTTTATCACTTTAATGCAAATGTCTTCACTCTATAATCTGCTTTTCTGGCAGAATCTTTGAGCCTTCCTCTCCAGTGGTTGCTGCTCATAAAAGTTTAATTCTCTCAGCATAAAAGTAAGCAAGTAAAAGCAAGCAAGCAAAATGCTTGTCTTGATGCAAGTGCCATTACGGTCTTAGAAATTTTGGGCAACTTTTCTTCTTCATTTATAACATCACTTCATTCATTCATTCATATATTTATTCGTTCTGAAAGCATTTAATGAGCACTTCAGTTGGTTAATCATAATGCTTGATGCTGTAGAAACAGAGAGAGGAAACAGTTCCCCATCAAAAACACAAGGAAGGAGGCAGATAAGCAGTTCATTATATTCAGTGAGAGAAAAGTTACTAAGAGAACACATAGAAGGAGCAAACAATGCTGAAGGATGTGGAGAAGATGAAGGCATTGAAATTTTCTTGCAGTTGATATTTTACAAAAAAAAACCTAGATGTTTCTTTTCATGTCATGGACACCCACTCATTTCTTAAACTTGTTTTTGGGTCCACCACTTGAAAGTCAGTGCTTTTTTAACATCTACTAATGACTCAAATGGAAAATCCAATGACTCATTCTTAACCACCCAGCTCTTCAAAATCTTTCATCTCTCAAGATGTAGCTCCAAAGCCCTCTCATTTCTGATTCACATACTTCTTCAAAATGCAAGCTGCACTCCTGCAGCATTTAATTAATACAAACATAAACAATGCTGGCCTACTGTTTTATGTTGTATTACGTGTTTGAAATTGTCTTAGCCCACGTCTAAATTTTCATCATTCTGAGGTTATATCATCCACAGAGCCTAACATAGCCCTGAAACTAATGTATGTGTTAAAAAAGTGCTGTTTAGTGGATTAATCTGGAAGACTATAGAATTAATACAGAAACTGTGCAACAGCAGTTCTCTAATCAATTTGAATTACTCTAATCAATTTGAATTATCATCCATAGAGCCTAACATAGCCCTGAAACTAATGTATGTGTTAAAAAAGTGCTGTTTAGTGGATTAATCTGGAAAACTATAGAATTAATACAGAAACTGTGCAACAGCAGTTCTCTAATCAATTTGAATTACTAAACAATATAAGGGAGTATCAAATTGTGCAGACTCAAATAAGATAATAAGATTCAGGCATAAAGATATGTCCTTAAAAGTAAAAATAACTCAGACACACACACAAGTTATTCACAGAATACAACCATTCATAATAAATTAACTGCAAGTTGATTTTTTTAACTGATTACTTTTTTATGTTCTTGCAAATAGTGGCAACAAGTTGGCTACTTCAAGTGGTGACACTACAGTTAAATTATGGGACCTGTCTAAAGGCAATTGCATTTTGACCTTCGAAGGACACACCCATGCAGTATGGTCCTGCACGTGGCACTCCTGTGGTGATTTTGTGGCTTCCTCCTCATTGGATACAACTAGCAAAATCTGGGATGTTAATAGGTAAGAAGTACTTTGAACAATATTAGCACCCTATGTTGATAAATATACATGGATAAATTTTCCCTCAGTGGTAAATTAAAAGAAAAACCCTGTTAATTATAAAACTATAGAGTTACTTAAATAATCTCTGTAAAATCCATTTCTAATTCCATTAATCTCTGTTGATGTGATGAGTTCTTTCTAAATGTAGGTTGAAGATCAAGCCTATGTAATCAGACTAGAATTGCTTC
The DNA here is from genome assembly GCF_949987515.2 of Delphinus delphis. NCBI lineage: Eukaryota > Metazoa > Chordata > Mammalia > Artiodactyla > Delphinidae > Delphinus > Delphinus delphis. The sequence goes on along the minus strand of NC_082689.1, from coordinate 23,276,955 downwards.
ATTGGGAAGCTGTTTTAAGCAAGATAGAGACAAAGACTTATTTTAAAGAGTTAGATTTTTCGTTCTCCCCTCCATAGGTCTGCTGTCTCTCTGGATTGTCAAACCAACAATTCAGTAGGCATGAAGATGACAGAAATAATTGTTTGCTTTTCACTAAATTTTGATATATTATAACATTTCTCAAATTAAATGCTTCTTGGCAATTCACAAATTGTAAGAATTAATCCAATTTATGGTAAGCAAAGTCCTATACAATACCATATGCTTTGATCTTAATTCCAGAGAGACAAATTTATTATATTTTTGCTATCAAAATACCTGTATTTTGTATTTTTGGATGATTATTCCATCCTGTTAGGTATACAAATAAGATAAAAAGAGCTGGTATCCAATACCCTGATTGCTTCAGCTAACTAAGGGATTAAAGATCATCAGTCAGATTTCTGATTACTTTAATATTTTAATCCATGCCCAGATTCCAAATATAAGTGATAGTGACTCCTCAAAATTTCTGTGAACAATTATCACTGAGCCATTGTAATTTATTTTGTAAGAGAAAGATGAACTTGCATTAAAGGTGGACACTATTGTTTTGGGGGTCATGGGTAAAACAGGTACCTTTAACAAACTTTCCCCACTCTTCCTTGAATCATGGATAACATATTTAGAAGAGAGAGCATGTAAGGTGCTTACAGAAAAGTCAACAGGTTTCCTGGGAGGGTTCTTTGAAAGGGTGTACTCTGTTCTATCTGTAGTTTATCTCTTAAGGCCATGTGCCAGTCATTATGCTATTTTCTCTCAGTACCAAACTCGCCCTCCTGTATCTTTTTTGTGATGCTGGAGCTGGAACTTTGCAAACCACATTTTTGCTTTGCTGTCTGACTCTCTATTAGGCTTTGGTAATAGTGGGTGCCTGCAGGAGACCACAAGGCTAGGGGAGGTAGAGGGGCCTGCTTCTTCCTGTTCCCTTCCTGTGGGCTGCTTCTGGACTTGCGGTTCCAGTGGATATCCCCTAGCAGCACTTCACCTCAGCAGCATCAGTTTATTCTCATCACAGCAGCTGAATCCAGTTGACAGTTTTTCCAGTGCTCACAGAAACAGCTGCATCATGCCGTCCATCATCAAAGACATTAGTTCCAGCAAACAGGTGCCCCCTTCTCAGAGCTCTGTGTTCCCAACTCTGCATGGCCTCTTTTCCAAGATGAGGAACATCAGTACTAGCAATCACATGCCCCTTCCTCAGTGGCTGAGTTTCAGCTCTGTAGTGCCCCCACCAAGGTTTTACGTTTCAATAATGCCACTGCAGTCCCTTTGTTCACTCAGTCCTATGGGTGGTAGCTCTTTCCTGCGGCGGCTTTCTCCATGATACCTTAATGTTCTTGCTTTCTCTTTATAGTCATCTAGCTAACAACTTTATGCATAGTTAACAATCCCATATATTAAATTCTTGCTGTTAAAATGTTAAGTGCAAGTTCTGTCTCCTGTCTAGACCTTGACAATTACAGAGCATTAATGGATAAATAGCATAATCCACTTGAGTTACAAGGATACAGATCACTAATGTTTGTGATATTCTGAATAAGAAAACATGGCTCTAAATAATACATTTTAAACCTATTTCTGTCTAAAATAGTGACAATTTAAGATATGTTTTAATACTCATGTGCGTACCATTTGGTTATCTGGAATAATCAATCATGTAATTCTTAATTTTATTATGTTTCTATATTATGCAACCGTATTTCATAAATATTTATTATAATAGATTACTGGAATTTTTTAAAACTACTTTATTTTGGAGTATGATTGACATACAGAAAGCTGTGCATATTTAGTATAAACAACTTGATGAGTTTGAAGATAAATATATACCCATGAAACCATTACAGTCAATGCATAAGCGTATCTATTGCCTCTAAAAGTTTCCTCCTGCCCTCTTTATTATTGTTATTTTTATAAGAACACTTAATATAAGATCTAGCCTATTAGAAAAATTTTAAGTATGCTAACAGTTCTGTTATCTATAGGTACTGTTTTGTACAGTAGATCTCTAGGACTTACATAAGTGAACTTTTAACATTTATCTAATTTTAATTTTTTATCACTTTTGGCTTAGATGAGGATTTTAATAGAAGACTGTGGTCCATTCTAAAATATATCTTCAAATGTCTTAATCATTCAAAGTGTTTAAATCAAACTGTGTTAAAAAAAAAAAAAAAAGGATTCCCAGTAGACTCAGCCCTACTTAGAATAATTTCAAACAATTTGACTTGAAAGCTTTTCTCCATAACCCTGATATCCAAATACTGTCTTCCAATTGAGACCCAGTAGATACTGATATAACAGATCAAAATTGCTTCTGATTGATGCCAAAAATCCTTTACATTTCAAATTTCCCATCAGTGTCAAGAGCTCACTGTCATCATCAAAGACAAAGAAATTATACCAGTTTTGAAGCTGAGGTAGTGGATAAATATTGACAAATAGGGAGAGATTGATTGTTTCTTTGGTGGCTATTGATAGACCTTTCAAAGTTATAATCAAAGCACGGAGCTGTAATTTATGATTGCTCATGGATCCATACTGTGTAGATATGTCTAAAACTAGTGTCTTGCTTAAAATTTTGTAGGTCATTGGAACTGGCTTAGTGACTTAAGGGGAGAGGTTATTTGCCTTGGTTAGATGATGGTGGTAGAAACTGTGCTATGCTGGGTCATATACTCTTATATTGGAGCCACATAGTTTTGTTTTTTAATTTATTTATTTTTTATTATTTTTTAATTTTTTATTTATTTTGTTTATTTTTGGCTGTGTTGGGTCTTCGTTGCTGCGTGCAGGTTTTCTGTAGTTGTGGTGAGCGGAGGCTACTCTTCGTTGCAATGTGCAGGCTTCTCATTGCGGTGGCTTCTCTTGTTGCAGAGCACGGGCTCTAGGCGCACGGGCTTCAGTAGTTGTGGTACGCGGGCTCACTAGTTGTGGCTCGTGGGCTCTAGAGCACAGGCTCAGTAGTTGTGGCACACAGGCTCAGTGGCTCCGTGGCATGTGGGATCTTCCCAGACCAGGGATCGAACCGCTGTCTCCTGCATTGGCAGGCAGACTCTTAACCACTGCGCCACCAGGGGAGCCCAATGCCACATAGTTTTTAATTAAAAAAATATTGATAGACTCTGCTGTTCACCAGAGAAGGAAGAATTTAGAATATATTCTTTTTGTATTTAGAGTCCGCCCTTCCCTTCGAACCCCTGGCTCAGCCTTGAATATCCTTTGGTTGTTGTCATATCCCTAGCCCTATAACTCTTCCTGAATTGGATATTACCTGCTAAGACCATCTAATTAGCTCCTCACCAGAAAATTGTATACCTGGAAATCATAATTAATGTAAAATATGCAGATCAAGACCCACGTTTACTAAATGCTAATAAGAATCTCTGGACAATATCTGGGGCATTCTTAGTCTGGATGCACTGACACTCTACGAGGTTTCTATGAATAATTAAAAGTAGTACTTCAATGGTCTTTTGAATAATCATTTATAAAAAAGTGGAAACTTACATGTGTTTTAATTTGTAATCATTGATTGCTACCTTAATTTTCAAATACATGCTTTAAAATCAGTCTTTTTTTAACATCTTTATTGGAGTATAATTGCTTTACAATGGTGTGTTAGTTTCTGCTTTATAACAAAGTGAATCAGCTATACATATACATATATCCCCATATCTCCTCCCTCTTGCGTCTCCCTCCCTCCCACCCTCCCTATCCCACTCCTCTAGGTAGTCACATAGCACTGTGCTGATCTCCCTGTGCTATGTGGCTGCTTCCCACTACCTATCTATTTTACATTTGGTAGTGTATGTATGTCCATGCCACTCTCTCACTTCGTCCCAGCTTACCCTTTCCCCTCCCCGTGTCCTCAAGTCCATTCTCTACCTCTGCGTCTTTATTCCTGTCCTGCCCCTAGTTTCTTCAGAACCATTTAAAAATCAGTCTTAAAGCACACACACACACACACACACACACACGCACACACACACCATTGTATCCTAAGTAGAGAATTCTTGATGCATGGCAATTTGGTTGCATAAATAATAGAGAAAATCAACACATACACATGAAGAAAGTGCTTTCCCTGTTCCCATCCACATTCAAATTATAATTTAATTGTCTTATTCTACATAAATCTATAAAGTGATGAAAATTAGATAGGAAAATCAGTAAATGTCTCAGTCGACTATAAAAATTGTGTTTCTTTAAAGCATAAGATCATCAATAAATATTCATGTAATGAATTACAAGTGTTGGGCTGTGTTATAGACATTAGAAAATTCTAAGACTCCATTACTGCCCTCAGTGAGATTACAAGTAATTTAAAAATGCAGCAATTTTGAAACAGAATGTGCAATGCATCTGCAGTTTATAATATCAGATAAGATATTCTGGTTGGCCCGTGGTTGCTTTTCTCCCCAAGGTAGTTGGGTATTTGTATGAGTGCCTATACCACACTGTATCTCTGAGGTTTGGAACACAGACTGTGTGCCTGTACTTAGCTTGTAGTTTGAGGGGAAAGGATTTGAAACAAGCAAAATGTTACCAAGTGTAGCTGCCCCCACTGATTTTAACACAATATTACAAAGGCAAGAATTGAGTGGTTTGTAACAAGGGTGGAAGGAAACAGAGTGCTTTGTATAATTCAGCTTCTGGACGCTAAACAATGGGAAGTAAATCTGCTGCCCTTATATCCAGGTGTATTTTTTCAGATGACTTGAAAATTATGTTTGAGAGAAAAATAAAAGTTTAAGAACTATGTTTAGAAAAGTAATTTGTGGTTACCACTGCATTCCATTCACTGGAAGCGAATATATCAGAAAACCTACCTCGTTTTTGAGAGAACTGTATTGGCAAGGAAACCATGAGCCTATCCTTAATAATCTCCTGACTCTTCTAACTGTAGAACAGTCCTCAGGACCCTGAACTTACATTCAAAGGAAGTGGACTGCTAGTGTTATATAGTTTGGAAGGTAGTCACAGACAACAGCTCCCACTTCAGATGTGGTCATAGAGGAAAATGGACAAGGAAAAACCTTGGCCATGGAACAAAGCCAGAGACCACAAAGAATAATAAGCAAAGGAGCTCCTCTTAGTGAGAGAGGCATGATTCAATCAAAACACTTCAGTACAATGACAAAGTTTCTCACGATGCCTGCCCAGGATTCTGTCACTCTTTGGGCTAGTGACTCTTGTGTATTTCCCATTTTTTCCTACTTTCTGTACTGGAGTTTGTATTGCAGTATTGTGCCCTGCTTCATCATTGTACATTTTATCTGTGATAGTAGAGAAGGCAGAAAGCTTGTCTTTTATTTGGTTGGTCACTAGAACACAAGAGACACCTTTCAACCCAGTGGAGCAGATTGTGCATCATGCAGAGATCATGGACTGCGAGATACAAGCAGTAAATGAGTGAGAATTTGTGTTGTCTCCTTTTTGTGGGGGTGGGGGGTGGGGGGTATAACTGAATACTGTACACGTGAAAGGAAGGACGGCACAGATATTTGGTACGCAAAAGGCCAAACTGTGGCAGAGACTGCTAGCTGTTCACCAGAACTCGCTTTCTCCTTCTTCCGTGTGAATTGGACACCTGGCTTTCTATCTAAGTGGTGTTTCTCAGCCTTGCTTTAAGTTAAGTGTGGTTACGTCACTAAGTTCTCTGCAATAGAATATAAGTTGAAATGATATGCACATTTCTATATTCTTTCTCCCATGTGGTGGGATGAGATATTAATGACCATAGCCAGAGTAACCTTAGAAACCAATCGTTGAAAATGACAGTGTGATCATCAGCTTGCTTGATGTAAAGCCACCCCCAATCCCTACCTCCAGTTCACCTGCAGCTTTCTCTGGACTAGTCAGAAATAAGAAAATAAATTTCTATTTTATTTGAAAAATTATATTCCCACTCTGTTTGTTGTAGTACTTTGATCTGCCCAGTCCAGTATAGGCACCTTGTAAATATTTTTCAGGTAATGTTTTTTTTTTCCTCACGACATATTAATAAGGCAACTACTACAAGCCCTGTAATGTTATCAAAATTATTTGGATGGCATAATAATAGAAACTCTGTGCTGATATTAGATGGCCATTCAACTGCTTTTTTTTTTTTTCCCTTGCCCCTTCTCACTTCTCATCCTTGACATCTGTTGCAATACTTTTGGAGCCTATTAAGTCCTATTTGCCGTTAGCGATATCTGTAAGTCAAATAACTGATTTGCATGGAAGTTAATGCCTATAAAGGTAGCTGTTAAAATGCAAGTACAGTAAATTAGTGCCTCCATTAGTGGAAAGCTGATTCAATAATAATGATTTCATTTAAACAATAGAAAAAACACTAAGGACTTCAATTTCATAGTAGCATTGACTATACTTACTGATGAGAATCAGTTTTGCTGACTGCAGTCAGGCTGATAGGATACAAAATAGTACCTGCTTTTGTGGTTAACCTTATACATTTGTTTTTTTCAAAAATTATTTGTAGACCCAACAAATATGTATTGGATACTTTGTTATGTGCATTGCTCTAGTCACTAAGCTCTATCAGTGAACAAAATAGACAAAAACTCCTGTACTCATGTAGATGACATTCTATTGCAAGGCAGAAAATAAGGCAAATTAAAAATAATAATAATAAACTATTATATATAGTATTTGGGGGTGTTAAGTTTGGTAAAGAAAATATAAAATATGAAAAGTGGAAAGGAGTGGTGGGCATAGGAAGGAATTGCAATTTTAAACAGGATGGTCAGGGAAATTCTCACTGTGAAGTTGATATTTGGGTAATCTTAAGTAGGTGAGGCAGTAAGCCAAGACAATATCTAGGAGAAGAACATTCCAAGCTTTTCTGAGCAGTGAGCTCCCCTATGGTGGTAGCAGGACTTATATGACTAAGGAACAACAAGAAGCCCAGTGTGACTGGAGTAGACAAGTGAATAGTAGCGATAAGGCAGTTAAACATGTATGCGGCACACAACACACAGCCTTGTAGCCCATTTGAATGTCTTTTACCTTTATTCTCAATGAGATGGGAAAACACTGGAGAGTTTTGAGCAGAAGAGTCACATAATCTGTTTTATACTCTAACAAGATGACTCTGGTTACTGTTTTTAGATTAAACTGTGACAGAGGAGGGCTGGGGAGACAAGGGTAAAAGCAGGAAGAGCAGTTGGGAGGCTACTGCAACCATCCAGGCAAAAGACAGTGAAGGTTTGAGCCACAATGGGAACAGTGACGGTAATGAGAATTGCTTATATTTTGGATAGATTTGGAAGATGAAGACACTAGGAATTGCTGAGGCTTTATGAGTTATGAGAGAAGGAGAAAGCAAATCACCTGTTGTATTTTGAGACACCTGGAAGGCATAAAGCTCATTCTCTTTATACTGGAACACCAATGTGAACTTTATAAAAAAGCTTTTCCAACCAGATTCATCAACTGGCATTCCAGGAAATGCTGTAGAGTGAGGGATGCCTTCTCATTGTTCATGTAACAGGTGATATCCATTGAAGAGAACTGAGTGTTCCTTCCTGCCCACCAACATTGCTTCCTTCTTAATTTAATAATTCATTGGGCAATATAACCCCCAGCCTGGATGAGATGAGAGAAACAGAATGCTATAAATAAAGGGAACAGTTAAAATTAAGAAAAAGGAAATGTAAAATATTAAGATTCTCTTAATGGTGAGTTATCCTCTTTTAATAGTAGGTACTATTAATTTCTTTGGTCAAATAGTGCACCAACGTGAACTCCAAATTGTGAGAAATTTATTTCTTTACTATAAAATTAGTAATGATGAGATAGCACCAAATAAGTTACAAAAAGGGAGGTTAGTATTTATAATATATTTTGTTAATAATATATGTCATGTCCTTTATGATACATATGCAAAATTGGATATATTAGAGATGAAGGACATATTGTACAATATTAATGGTTTTAAAGCATAGCAACGTAGGAAGTATTAAGACTCAAGGGCGTGCATTATTGGTACATTAATACCTGTCTTGTATTGTAAAACCCCCCAGCTTGCCTTCTTATACTTGAAAAGGCACCCAAGGTATATATTAATAGACTGCTAGAGCAATGCTTGAAACATAATTATGTTATATTAAAAGACATAGTAGCATTCTAAAATTGACCTGTTGTGATCAATTTATCCTGTCCCATGGATAATATATCAATTGTTACATCTTCTTTGATTTCCATTTATATTCACATATACTTGTATATTTAAGGTTTGATCATATGTATAGTATGCTTACACGTGTTTGTGTGTGTATATCCAAATGTTGATGTATATACTAGTATTACACTAGTATATACTAGTGTAATACTAGTATTAAAGCAGTGCATAAATGTTTGACTATCTCAAATATTTTAAATATCATCTAATCTAAATTGCCTTTATTTAGGGACATGTTTTCATAGAAATTTTAAATACTGTTTCTTCACAGTATCTGGCATGAGTTTGTACAAAATATTAACGTGTATCAATAAGAGCAGAACTTGTTAACGTGTGTCCTGGGTAGGAAATGAACCAGACCTTCTTCAGTCAAGGAACATGAAATGATTATTCCCTGGTCTGGCCTTCGGTTACCTCTTAACCTAGAATGGATCCTGCAGGAAGCATTGCCTCTAGCAGGATTTCACCTTCTAGAAAAGTCATCTCTTCTGATTTGGCCCATAATTTCTTGAATCATTTAGTAGATTTGCCCGTGGAATTATTACAAATTGCTTTCTATCTTTAAAATTGATTATTCATTTATTCAATTTTTACCAGTCACTCAGTAACTCTTATCCCTGGAGTTGGGGATACAGCACTGAATTGGACAAACAAAGCCTAGCCCTAGTGGAGCTTACAGTATAGAAGAAGGTGTTGCTGGTTTTCTACAATTTATAAATTATTAGACAAGTTCTCTAACCTGGCCATTGATCACAATATTAATTCCTTACCTCTAGAGGTGCAAAGCAACTATCACTGAGGGTGACTGACTTTCTGAGATGCTGTGAGTGTGTCCTAGTTCTCCATTCTTGGAAATAAGTAGAACCATCGGGGTAATAAGCCACCAACGACGTGGATATTAAAAATGGTGCTGAGTCTGTCATCTTTCCAAAGATAATTTTTTCATTGGTATTTGAGTATTATCAGTAGCCTGTAGGTATCTGTCACACATAAACCATCCAATTAGCATAGTTTAGAGCAGTTTTCACATGAAGAATGAACTTTCCTGTGATGGTTCCATTTCAGTTTGGTTTGGGGTTATGGTGTCAGTTTGTTTTTTGCCTTGCATAAGGAAGAATATGATGGATTTTAGGATAATATGCATTAGCAAGGAACAGTCTAAAATGCTATTCAGTAATAACAAATAGAAATAATTATACTAAGATGTGTCTGTTATATCCTACCCTGCTTATGTTTAATTTTTTTACTTCTGGTTAGAAAGAAGCATACCTATATTATGTGATTTCCTAAGTATACAGACAGATACAAAGAGATCCAAAACTTGTTTTTTCTTATGCTAAGTAATTCAGGACATTTAAAAACTAAAGATGTCGAATGAGTTAATTATAGTAATTTTATGTGTTATTGTCTGAATACACGTCCAAGTAAAACTTTCTTACCCATAAATTTAAGACTTAAAGTTACTGTTGGAAATTCATGGTGATTATCTAAATATGTATTCTAAAAAGTGAAGTGTTTTAGCCTAGAAACACAAAAGATATCTTTATGTGAAGCCATGGCTGCTATAAAAGAAAGTGGACATTTGACATTTTTTTCTTGATTATCTTTGATCCAATGTCTGACAAGTTTATAAAAGCATCTAATGCTTCCAGTTTTAGAGGTGTTATATAATTCATTTCATTGTCTATTTCTATAGTTAGCATGTGACAAATTCAATGCACTTTTTAGAGAATATTAATGTCAGTATCGCCAGAGTAAATTTAACTTTACTTTGAACTTTGCTCCACTATTACACAAATACATATTAATATATCGTAGGTATATGCAAACTTGTAACAATAAATTATATATCTACACCTCAAAGGTACTGCCTACATACTTAATATTCATCATGGATTGTAAATCTCTTACACAAATAACATTAACTAGCAATAGTGGTAATTATTATGTAGCCACCTCTATTCCTTGCTCTCATTTCCTCTTAATCATATCTAAGCAGACTATGATGTCTTAGACTTGAAGCTTTCAGTGATAGCTCCCAACAATAAATTAGTTCTTCATTATCTGAATTATCATGGCTCTTACTACCTATGTTCATATTCCTATCACTAAACTCTATCTAAGAACTCAGTCCCCAAGCTGGAATTGATTATCTTCCCTTAAGAGGCTATTGGGATTAATCCCATATGACTGAGAGCCTTGTTTATTTGGATCACCTCAATAAAAACAGCCTTTATACTCTACTTATTGTCCATATATCCACCAATCAGCCTTGATTTCTCACTCACCTCTGATCTCCCTTCCACTGTATGCTTTGGAATCCACTGCCTGTCGTTAGCAAAATATTTTATATCCTGCATCTCTTCATTGTACTCTTTATCTTTTTACTTAAACTTGTCTCCCTTGAGAAGACGGAGTTCCTTTTCTAATGGATCCTGTAACTACCTCCCCTTAATTCTTTCCAAAAGATTTACAACTCATAATAAATAGTGATCACTAGACCCTGTCTTTGAGGTACATACATAAAATGTGTTTGAGTTTTATACACATTTATCATATATATATATATATATATATATATATATATATATATATGCAAAAGTTAAATTTTTCTGGAATACTGACACAAATTTTCCCACCACTGGACCTGGATGGTTGTTCACTGATCTGTTCCCAGTACTCAAACAGACTGGAAAAGTAATAAACATTTTAAAAATTAATGTATAAATTAATGGTTTACATCCCCTCCATGGTCTTCACTGTCACTTCTAGATCACTTTCTTTCCTCCCGCCTCCTCACAAACCACAGAAGCTCATGCTTTGAGACCGTACCATTAGCCACTCCTTCACTGTATGGTCATACCCATCACATTTGAAATGATTTATCACATGGCTTACTGTGTTCATGGAGTGCAATATCGTTATCCGAGCAGAAAATTCATCTAACACCTTGGACTTCCAGTTTCTTCACCTCCTTACTTCCAACAACTTTCAAATCTCGATTTTAGGTTTTCTGCTCTGTGCGTACCATTCCCCATCCCACTTCCCTGGCTTGTATCCTCTAATACCACCTGCTCCAACAATTCTTTGATTCCAGAGGTGTTGATAACTTACTGTCTCCACTGTTTTTTCTCTTGCCCTGATAACAGCCTTCCTGTTTCTCCCTTCTTACCCAGAGTGACATCCAAGGTCCATCACAGTGGTCTGCCCTTCCCACACAGCTGCAAATCCCTTGGTCCTCTCTTCCTCCACATTTTTTGCCTGTCAACACCCCAACTCTATTTAAACCAGTTCTCTGCCTACTCTCTACCTACACCTGGTCAGCTGAGCATGGATAGGAGACACAAACGCGCGTGCACATGCGTGTGCATGCGCGTGCGCACACACACACACACACACACACACACACACACACCAGAATCATGATGACTGGTCTCACTTTATATTTATAATCTCAACTCACAAGTTGAATCCTACTGAATTTCCTCTGTCAATTAACTTTCTACCATGCAAAATGAATATTTCATTCCTTTCTCCTCTATCTTTAAATCCCTAACACCCTCCCTACTCCTTTTTCCCCTGTGTTCAAGCCTCTTTTTCAAGTTTCTGCTTGCAGCTGTCCCATTGACCAAAGCAAGTCACATGGCCAAGACCAGGATCAGTGTAAGAAGTGACTACACAAAAGTGTGCATTTAGGGAGAGGAATAATGGCAACCAGTTTTCAAACAATATATCCTCTTTCTAACCCCATATTTCTCTTATAATCATCTCCTTGCAAATGTGAATGTAGTATTAAAGTTGTATTTTAGCTTTATTTTATATTATAGAATTCATGCTTCTTCAGTTGACCTAGGTACTTAAATGGACTTTTATGATCATTCTTAGAAGAAAATGGAGTCTAACTTCTTGTCTCAATTCTTAAAAATAGATTGTTGGAGAAATTCTTATAAATAGATTATTGGAGTAATTTTAGAGTATCATTGCTTCTCTGCTCAGTAAATTTTAGATGATCCCTATTACTCTTTTATACCTTTTTATTTTGAATTAGTTTAATTACCCAGAATAAATTGAAGAATGAACAGCTTTCATGTACTCTTCACCCAGATTCCCCCAATGATAATATCGACTATTGTATATTATCAAAACTAGGAAACTGACATTGGTACAGTATTAGTAACACAAGCGCAGACCTTAGTCAAATCTCACCAGTTTCTACTACATGCATTTTCATATGTGTGTGTGTGTGTTGTTCTATGAAAGTTTATCACACATGTAAATTAGAGTAAGCAATGTAACTCTATACCTCTGTAATCAGGATACAGACAGTTCCATCACCATAAGGAAACTCCCTCAGGTTACCCCTTCATGATCACACTCTTCCCCCCAACTCTAACCCTTGGCAACCACTGTTCTGGTCTCCATTACTATAAATGTCAGTTCAAAATTGTTATATAAATTGAACCATACAGTATGTGAACAGCTGAGGTTGGCTCTTTTTCATTCAGTGAAATACCCTTGAGATTCATTTAACTATTTTGTGTAGCAGGACTTAACCCTTTTTATTGCTAAATCATAGTAAATTGTATAGGTATACCAGTTTGCTTATAGATTCACTCCTTGAAGGATATTTTGTTTGTTTCCATTTTGGAGATAGTACAAATAAAGCTGCAATGAACATTCGTGTATAGGTTTTTGGGTGAGCATAAGTCTTTATTTCTCTAGAATAAATGCCCAAGAGTACAATTGCTGGGTTGTATGGTAAGTGTACATTTAACTTGATTACAAACTGCCAAACTGTTTTCCAGTGTAACTAAACTATTTTACATTACTGTCACAATGCGTGAGAAATGCGGTTTCTCCACATGCTCATCAGAATTCAGAACTGTTAGTATTTTTGTATTATCTTGGCCATTCTAATAGGTGTATAGCAGTATCTCATCATGGTCTTAATTTGCATTTCTCTAATGGCTAATGATGTTGACCATCTTTTCATGTATAGTTGACCCTTGAACTATGTAGGGGTTGGGTCATGAACCCCTGCTCAGTCGAAAATCCATGTATAAGTTTAAAGTCGGCCCTCCAAATCCACAGAGTAAACCACCTGTGAATTTTGCAGTACCATAGTAGATATTTATTGAAAAAAATCCATATATATGTAGACCTGCACAGTTCACACCCACGTTTTTAAAGGGTCAATTGTACTTATTTGCCATCTGTATATCTTCTTTGAAGTGTCTGTTCATGTTCTGGCCCAGTTTCTAATTGGATTGTTTTCTTACTGTTCATTTTCTGTTGAAAGTTTTTTATTTATTTTGGCTTCACATCCTTTGTCAGAGAGTTTGCTGAGGTGTAGGATCACGGTTTGATGAATATTTACAAATAAAAACAAACAAAATACCTGATTTTTGAGAAAGGCACAAAAGCAATTCAATGGAGAAAAGTAAAAAATCAGTTGACTGTATTTATGTGGGTCTGTTTCTGGGTTCTCTATTCCATTCCACTGATCTGTGCATTTATTATTTCATTAATACCACACAGTCTTGATTACTATAGTACGTAGTAAGTCTTAAAATCAGGTAGTGTGACTTCTTCAGTTTTTGCTTTCTTTTCTTTCAAATTTTTTTGGGCTAGTCTAGTTTCTGTCTTCCCAAACCTATTTTTCTCTCTGTCTAATATCACTTCAGCCTGGCTTTCCTGACCAGTAAATTTCATATTCTTTTTCTAGTTAATATCTTTCTTTTTTTCTTAGAGACCCTCACTCGTGTCTTATTTATTGCTAATTGTTTTCTTTTTTTTCATGCTACTCCTCAGAATTAAATTCCCTCTAGACTCTTCTCCAATAATCCACCTATTTTTTGTTCCTTCCAAATTTGAGTGGAAGACTATGCCCTTCTAAGAAGCCCCCGTGCATAACCTCAATCTCTGATGGATACACTTTTCTTTCCTATTTATTTTTTCTGATGAGAGTCAGATTGTGAGTTTTAAGGCCTTAATCACACACACAAAAATAAACTCCTCCCACATATAATTCAAAATTTAAAAATTAAAAACAATAAACGATGGGTATAAGAAAGCCCATCAAGACTTGATTTTTGTCTATGAAAATCCCTTTGATGTTATTCTGTTTACTTTAGAATATAAAATTCTTTTAAAATTCTATCTTTCTTTCTCTATTTTTCCCTTTTCTTTTTGCCCTTTATCCTTCTTTTTGGTGTAGCTGTTTTGTGAGTGCCTTAGGCACATGCTTCTTCTTTCTGTTGGGTAATCCAAAATTGGCTTTTATGAGTAATTTGTTCTGTGTCATAAAGCATTCATTTTTCTGCTCTAATTCTCTTTATCTTTGTTGTCCTTCTGCCACATCACAGTCTCCTATTTTCTCTACCCTTTAAAATATCCTATGTAGCCCCTAATAGTTAACTAATGGCATGTTATCCCATCTTCTGCCTCACATTTTCCCTTAGAATCCATTCTTAAATCTTCACCTTATTCAGAGTAAGCCATTACTTCCTACACCTTCCTACGTATTTCTGTCATAGTTGTTCCGTAGATTGCAAACTGTTAAATCACTCCTCCACATCTCTCTCCTTGACAAGTATATATCCTGCAGTAACTGAACTTAAATAAATGGTTCCCTACAACTTCTTTCCATCCATTATCTTCTGAAGTAGGGTCTCTTTGGCCTTGTCTTCAGATAACCATATTGTATGAGAACTAAGGAAATCTGAGCAACTCTTGATACTTTCTTCAGATAGTTTACTAACATCTACAGGATAGAATGATGAGAGAGTTCAAGTTGTATGAAAATAGTGCCTACAAATATACACAGTCTTTTCTAGAGGCAGGGGCACCACTCAACTGTAAAACTCCTTTTTAATGTCCAACTTTTATTCATCCAATACTGAAAATCTAATGAGTTAAAAAAACATTTTGACAAAATGATCGCTACTCTTCACTTTCAATGTATATTTGTTTGCACTGCGAGATCTTCGGTATTTAAACTTTTTCATCAAAGCAAATAAGTATCAACTGTAGGATTGAAAGAATACTGTCACCGAACATTTAACTCCAAATACTGTTTATCATGCCTACATGTGCCCTTTATTTGATTACATGATGAGGTGTATGAAAGCAGGTTTGAGTCTGACAAAATTAAAGGTGCACAAATCTATGTACAGAGATGCCTGTACTCCTATATTCAGGTGAAATGCTACACAGCAGATTCAGGTTATTTTCTAAAACTGACATTAATTAAGATGGTTTCTTTCTTTACGCTCCTTTAGCAAATCTTTGCTGTGTAACACTCCTTCACTGAGTACAAACCTTACATGTGTGAACAAAATGTAGGCTTTATTCAGATGACACGAAAATATATAATGTTGGGTCAGAAGTGACCAAAGCATCTTTCACTGAATATATCTATAGCTAGGTGACATGAACTGGCACATTTTCTTATTCATGTGTTGTACTGCGTGACTCAGAGGATTCATCTGAATCTTAAAATGTTATGAACCATTAATATATCCTAGTTTAGAATAAGATAAGCTGATCATATTATATCAAAGAAAAGGTTCATGCAATGACTGCTTCACACACATCAGTACTTCTCGTTTGGATTCCAGTACCTGTGGCCATTGGCGATCTTTGCAAATGATCTTTATTTCCCTTTATTCTTCTAAGAATTATGAAAACTGGAATTTCAAAAATATTACACTAAGTGACTTTTTGTCTCTTCACATGTCATAGACTTTTTTTTTTATCCTAACACGTATGTGCTCTTGGAGGGATACCCACACACAGACACAGTCATCTCATCTTTAAGCTCCCCCTTGCATCTTTGACCTGTTTCAGTTTGAGGAGGACCACAGGTCACATGACCCTTTCACAATGGCTTCTCCTGTTCAAAAGGTCTCCAGAGCATTCCACTCAAGTCAGCAGCTTCTAAATTGCCTTCGTACCTTCTCAAGGCATTTAAAAAATATTATTCAGGATAGCATCTCTTTTGCTTTAGAAATAAGTTGTTCCTAATTTCCCCCTTTGACATAGTTTTCTTTATAATATATTTGGCATAAGTTGATTAATATTTAACCTTGGAAACACTTTTAGTTTGAGGCACACTTTTAGTTTTAAGCTTTCAAACAGCCAAGCAAAGTTAAGGAAAAAAACACACAACTATATTATTAGTATAAGGGAGGATTTTTTTTTTTTGCGGTACACGGGCCTCTCACCACTGCAGCCTCTCCCCTTGCAGAGCACAGGCTCCGGACGCGCAGGCCCAGCGGCCATGGCTCATGGGCCCAGCCACTCTGCAGCACGTGGGATCTTTCCAGACCGGGGCACGAATCTGTGTCCCCTGCATCGGCAGGGGGACTCTCAACCACTGCACCACCAGGGAAGCCCTGGTGGGAGGATTTTAACTGATGAACTCATCAAAGAATGCAGGCAGGTTCATTAAATAATGCCCTCAACAATATTTTTATAATGGATACAGTAATAAGTTTGATAGGGTAGCTCCTCATAATGCATAAATATATTCTAAGAATATCACCTATGGTCCATCATTCAGGGATGATTGAAAGGCTTACCAAGTGGAAGTACCAGAATTCTCCTCAGAAAACTGTTTTGATTCAGTTTTAGATTATAAAGGAATTCAAGTAAACCCAAATATGATAGTAGAATATAAAAATACATTGAAGATAAATTAAGAGCATAACTCATACTGAAAAAGATCAGAATAGTATTATGGGGGGTGCATATTAAAAGGCATGATAGAATGCAGAGAAAAAGGAAAAAAAATATATAAAATGCTTCAAGGGCTTATAATGCGTAAGGAAAATAGAGGATATGGAGCTCTAAACTCCAGAAAGCAGGTATTCTCAAGAAGGTGAGGAAGAGGATATATTTAATAAATTAATCATAGTGATTTGTGATAACAAAAGACAATTTGTAAACCAAACACAGAACTCTATGCTTTCCAAAACTTTTATAAAAATAAAACCATATAAGGATAAAATTAGATCAGCACTGGAAAATACCATGTGCATATTCTACTATATGGTTATACCATATTTGTTCATTCAACATTGGATATTTGAGATGTTTCCACTTTGGACTATTATGAATTATGGTGCTATGGAATATTTGTCTGCAACATTTGTCTACAATATTTGTGTAAACATATGTCTTCAATTCTCTTGGGTATAAGCCTAGGAATGGAATTGCTGGGTCACATGGTTACTCTCTGCTTAGCATTTAGAAGAACATCCAAACTATTTTTCAAAGCAGCTATACCATTTACATTTCTATTGGAAATGTATATGGGTTCCAATTTCTCCAAATCCTTGCCAACGCTTGTTATTAGCTATTTTTTAATATGACTTAGTCTTATAGTTCTCTCAGTGGGTGTGAAGTTGTGTCACATCATGGCATTCATTTGCATTTCCCTAGTGGATAGTAAGTTGAGCATCTTTTCATGTGCTTATAGCCACTTGCATATCTTCTATGGATAAATATCTAATCAGATTCATTGCCCAGTTTAATTGGATTAACTTTTTATTATTCAGTTTTAGAATTTATTTATATATTTCTTTACATATTATATACACATTTCTTTACATATCATTAGACATGTAATTTTCAAATATTTTTCCATTCTGTGGATTGTTTACTTTTTTGATAGTATCATTAGCAGCACAAATACTTTTAATTTTGATTAAGTCCAATTTATCAATTATTTCTTTCATTCCTTGTACTTTTGGAGTTCTATGTAGGGAAGTATTGCCAAAGCCAAGATCATAAACATCTGTTCTTATATTTCTTATGTTTTCTTCCAGGAGTTTTATAAATTTGACTTTTACAATTAGGTCTATGATCCATTTTGTGTGTAAGATACAAATAATTGGTTTAGCTTTATTTTTTTACATGTGGATATCCAGTTGTTCTAACTTTCCTTGAAACACCTTTGTTGAAAATTTTGTTATTTCCATGTTGAATTATCTAGATATTCTTGTTGAAAATTAGTTAACCATAAACTAAGGGTTTATTAGGTTTATTTCTGGACTCTCAATTTTATTTGATTTACCTATATGTTTATCCTTATTATAGTACCATACTTTCTTAATTACTGTTGCTGTATTGTAAGTTTTGAAATCAGGAGATGTGAATTCTCCAACTTTGTTCTTCTTTTTCAAGATCACTTTGGCTATTCTGAGTCCCTTGCATTTCCATTTGAATTTTAGATCAGTTTGTCAATTTTGAAAAAAAAAAAAGCCATGGTTTTGACAGGAATTGTGTTGGATCTGTAGATCAACTGGGTAGTATTATCACCCTCAAAGTTTTAGTCTTCTAATCTAAGAACATATGATGTTCTTCCCTTCATTTAGGTGTTTAATTTCTTCTAAGAATGTTTTAGAGTTTGCAGAGTACAAGATGTGAAATTATTTTGTCGAATTTATTCCTAGGTATCTTACTATTGTTGATGCTATTTTAAAGGAAATTGTTTTCTTAATTTTGGATGTGGGGGATGTTCATTGTTAGTATCTAGAAATCCAATTGATATTTGTATACTGATCCTGTATCCTGCAACCTTGCTGAACTTGTTACTTTTATAGTTTTTCTGTAGATTTCATAGGATTTTCTATGTATAAGATCATGTTATCTAAAAATAGAAAGGCCATGTGAAGACACAGTAAAATGATGGGCATTTCCAAGCCAAGTAAAGAGGCTTCAGAGAAACCAAACTTGACAACACCTTGATCTTGGACTCACAGCCAATAAAACTGTGAGAAATAAATACTGTTATTTAGGTCACTCAGTCTGTGGTATTTCGTTAAGGCAGCCTTAGCTGACTAATGCAACAATTCAGTCACTTTACTCAGTATATGTCTATTCAGATTTTCTATTTCTTCTTGAGTCAATTTTAGTAGTTGGTGTCTTTCTTAGAAATTTATCCATTTAATTTAAGTTGTCTAAATTGTTGGCATACAGTTTTTTATAGGGTTTCCTTGTAATCATTTTTTATTTCTGTAAGGTTGATATTGATGTCCTCTCTTTTACTGCTAATTGAGTCTGTTCTGTTTTTTTCTTTGGTCAGTCTAACTAAAGATTTGTCAGTTTTGTTGACCTTTTTAGAGAAACTACTTTTGGTTTTATTAATTTTTCTATTATTTTTCTATTCTCCATTTCATTAATTTACACTCTAATCTTTACTATTTCCTGTATTCTACTTGCCTAAGGTTTGCTTTGCTCTTCTATTTCCAGTGCCTTAAGATAGAAACTAAGGTTACCATTTTGAGATCTTCTTTTTAAATATAAACATCTACAGTTATAGACTTCTTGCTAGGTACTACTTTAGCTGCCTCAAATAAATACTGGTATATTATGTTTTCATTTTCATTCATCTCAAAGTATTTTCTAATATCCCTTGTGATTTCTTATTTGACCTATTAAATGTTTAGGAGTATGTTACTCAACTTTCACATATTTTTAATTCCTCAAATTTCATTTTGTCATTGATTACGAATTTAATTTCATTGTGATTGAAGCACATAATTGCTATGTACTAGCTACTCATATAAGAATTAATTCATTAAATTATAACAAGAACTAATACATGAAGTAGTACTTTTAATATCCATATTTTACTCATAAGAAAACTGAGATGCAAAACAGGAAGGCATTGGTGCAAGGCCTACATCTTGGCACCATGTGGTGAAACTGTGATGGATTCCAGGTAACCTCCTCCTGAACCTATTCTCAGTCATCCTTTATTTAGACATTTCTTTAATGAGGGATAATTGGGTTAATTTCAGTGTTTTCACTGTTACGATCAAAAACTCCATTGACAAGAATTGTTGCTCAATTGCATTCATAAGGTAAAATATTAGGAAAGAAAACTTTCATCGGAGATAGAAAATATTTTTCTTTTTCTGATAGATATTGATAAATTATCTGTAATAAAAATTAGCTTGATCAATTCATCAATAGTAAAATTTCATGTTACTTATAAAAATTTACTCAAAGAAGTACCTGAAGACAGCCAAAAGAATATTTTAGGTAGAGCACATATACTCAGTTGCACAAACATACACACACATATATATATATATATATATATATATTTATGAATATAGACTCCAAAATCATGAATTAAATTTTAGTGACTTCAGTCTTGAAATGTTACAGTAATAAAGGAGTATGATTACATAATATATATTCTAAGAATGCAAGATAGTTTGTTTTGAGAAATACACTTCATCATATTAAAATAGTAAATGACCTTATTACAAAGATATAGTAATCAAAACAGTGTGTTACTGGTATAAAGACAAACATATAGGCCAATGGAATAGCATAGAGAAACCACAAATAAATTCTTACATGTATGGTCAAATAAATTTTCACTAAGATGCCAAGACCATTAAATAGGGAAACGACAGTCTTTTCAGCAAATGTTGTTGAGAAAACTAGATATCCACTTGCAAAAGAATGAAGCTGGACCCTTAGCTTACACCATATATAAAAATTAACTAAAATGGATCAAAGACCTAAACATAGCAACTAAAACTATAAAAATCTTAGGAAAAAACCTAGGGGAAAGCTTCATGACATTGGATTTGGCAGTGATTTCTTGGATATAGCACTGAGAGCATAGTAAACAAAAGTAAAATTAGATAAATATGATCTCATTAAAATGAAAAACTTTGGAACACCAAAGGATACAGTCAGTAGAGTGAAAAGGCAGCCTATGGAGTGGAAGAAAATATTTGGAAATCATATATCTGATAAGAAGTTTTATCCACATTATATTTTGCAAAGTCCTGCTACAACTCAACAACAAGTAAAACCAAATGACCTGATCAAAAAAATGGACAGAGGACTTGTATAGACATTTCTCCAAAGAAGATGTACAAATGGTCAAAAAAAAAAATGAAAAGATGCTTACATTTCTAATAATTAGGGGAATAAAAATCAAAACCAAAATGAGATATCACCTCCTGCCCATTAGAATGGCTACAATTAAAAAAAAAATAGATGTTAGCAAGGATGTGGAGAAATTGGAACCCTTGTACATTGCTGATGGAAATATAAAATGGTGCAGCTGTTATGGAAAACAATATGTCGGTTCCTCTAAAAATTAAAAATAAAATTACCGTAAGATCCAGCAATTCCACTCCTGGTACGTACCTAAAAGAATAGAAAGCAGGATCTCAAAGAGATATTTGTATACCCACTTTGATAGTAGAATTATTCATAACAGCCAAAAGATGGAAGGACCCAAAGTGTTCGTTGATGGATGAAAGCTTAAACAAAATGTGGTGTATAAGTAAAATAGAATACTATTCAGCCTTAAAAAAAAAAGGAAATTCTAACACATTTTATAATATGGCTGAAACTTGAGGACATTATGCCTAGATGAAATAAACCAGTCACAAAAAGATAAATGCTATGTGCTTCTACTTATGTGAGGTCCCTAGAGTATCAAATTCATAGAGACAGGAAGTAGAAGGGTGGTTGCCAAGGGGCTGAGGGGAGGGGGAAATGAGAAATTGTTTATGGCTATAGAGTTTCAGTTTTGCAAGATGGAAAGAGTTCTGGAAATATGATTGTATAACAATACAAATGTACTTGAAATGTACGCTGAAAAAATGGATGGTAACTATTACCACCGTTAAAAATATGCATCATTTTTATGCATAGTTATTATTGGCTAGCAAATCTAATGTTAGATTAATAAATAATTTGTTTTTTGTAGGAAAAAATAGTAAATGAAAGAATCCATATATTAATTTTCATATTTGCCAAAGAGAATGGATAAAATTCAGCATATTTTCCTGATTTTAAAACTCTTTACAAAAAAGCAATAGAGGAAATGTTACTTAACTGAAACAGAATTGTCTTTTTCATACTTACTGCATCTTCCTTAATGATGAAACTTTAAATGTGTATCCCATAAAATCAGATATAATATAAAGAATCTACCATCACTCATTCCTAGAAGTTTTAATCCCATGAACTCTTTTTGTAATTTGATAAAGCAAAATTGATTTTAAAAATTTGCAGGCAATGTAAGACGTAAGAATGTAAGATGGAAAAAAATGACAAAAATGATTTCATAATGGAAATAGAGAAGAAATTGGTTTATTATATATCAAATATACAGTGTGCTGAGCATATAAAAATGTATCTAAAACTGTTATCATTAAAGTAGGAGTTCAGACAAGTAGTGAATGTATGTGGAAGAAACACAAGTTTAAATTCTAATTTACTATATAAACCAAAAATGTTAATGAATTAATGAATTAAAAGTATAAAAACATTAATTTTTTTCATAACAAGAAAAATGCCCCTAATATTAGATTAGATATAAAAGCAGAAGTGAAACTTTATATTATATACAATATAATTCTTTTGAAAAAATATTAATACAAGCATAGCTGAGAGAGTAAGAGAAATAATTTTCTTAAATATACCAAAATGTTACAAATATTTTTTTCTGAGCCAGATGATTAAAGGTGACTTTTATTTTCTTTGATACATCTTTACATACTTTCCAAGTCTTCTACAATATACATTTATTTTTCAATAGGTGGAGAAATAGCTGTTATTAAAAATAAGAATGCCTTTTGCAACTTTGTACAGTGTTTGAATGAATTTCATTAAGTGCCTCTTGGCTGCTTGCTTGATCATTTTTCCCCGGTCTTCTGACTTGACCTTTGCCTAGTCTATCTCGGTATTTCATCTTGATTGATATGGTAGGTGACCTACTATGGCCACCTCTGTTCCTCTACTCACTAAGGGAAGCATGAGGGGCAGATAAAATTCACACCTGAGCAATTATTTCCTTCAGCTTCCTTCTGGTTCCAAGCTGTTTACAGCTCCTGCTGGTCATATGAAACTCTGGAAAATTCAGTCAGCGTTCACCTTTTAAGCAGGAAATTTAACAGTACCCAGCAGGAGTTTCTCAAGTTGTTTCAACTTTTGAATAGCTTAATTCAATTCAGTGCTACTTTTTCTGCCTGTAAATTCAAGTAATCTTCCTTATTCTTGTGATTTTTACCTTAGAACATGTTATATCATTCAGCAAGCCTAATATAGCTGTCCTTTCTTATACTCCACCTGTAAGAACATTAAAACTCAACTACTTCACCTCAGACTGTACTCTGTCTGACGAAATCTCTCATCAGCACCTTCTATAAATTGAACTCATTAAAATATGGCCATCAACAAATCTATTTATCTCTCCTTAGGTACCCATTAGAGAACTGGTTTCTGTCACTTTGAATTTCACCCAATAAAACCTTTCAAATACAACAAAGCCAGATCTCAAAGGTAAATAAAAAGATCAAAATAGGGATGAAAAAAGAGATATTTTAAACACACAGATGAAATAATTTATAAAATGTATAATATTCAGATACTCCCATACCTATTTGGGGGAAAAAAAGATACATTTTATTTGTAATTCTAAGGTCAATTTTAAATAGTTTACTTAATACAGAAAATGTATCTACATTAAAATATTTAGATAAAACCTTTTGTGAAAAGACCTAAGATGTAAATTCTACCTCAACCTCGTCTGCGATTAATAAAAAGTAAAGTAAGATAATTATAAATTAAGGTGTCATAATTTTTTATGTTTATTAGAGTTAGCATCTTAATTTTAGGTTAAACATATATAAATATATAGGAGTATATTGTCTTATGGACTTTGTGCACATTTTATTATACACTGAGGCTCTTTGCATAATCACTGTGTATACTATATTTAGGGCAATTTTATGGGACTTGAAGGACAATAGCATTACTTTAAATGATAACAGGGATTTATAGTGGTTACGCTTCCTTTTATGACATAGCAATGATTGAGTTATTTAATGGCCAATCATTAATGTATTTCAGTGTTTAAAGGTAGTCTAGTTCTATAATATCCAACATATTATATGAAGCTGTCCACATAGCTGTCTAAATCCACTGATTTACAATTTCAAAATATTAACTTTTTTTTTTAAGCCTGTAGTGTCAGGCTTTTCCTGATAGTATAGAAAACTTACAGGGCTTAAATTCAGATGAACTGAATTCAAATCCTAAATCCTTGGACAATGATTTAACTAACCTTTTTTCTTCATTTCTCTTCTCTATCCACATTATATAAAATTGTGAATTTGAATTGAAAGTCTTAAATATAAACCCTTGTTCCATCTGGTTTTACTGGACGTTTGACATTGGACATATTTCTTGATTTCTATGAATACCAGCTCCGCTTTGTGAAATGCGAGTTACAATATCACCTTGAGAAAAACAAATGAAATAATGAATATAAAAGTGTTCTGTAAATTACAGGGCTTTATTCTAACTTTTAGTGCCTCATTTTATGCTGAGTTCCCTCTCTCTTGAAGTGCTCATATTTTAGTTGAGACAAATACAAATAATATTCATTCAAAGAATCAGATAATATACAGACATGCAAAGTGTTATAGGAAGATTGCAGAAGAACAACTCTTTAAATAAATATGGGATACTTGACTAAAGTGGTGGCATTTAAGAAGAGAAATGAGCTTTAAAAAGAGAAGAAAAGGAGCCCCAGATAGAAAATCATGAGCTATTTTAACAGGAGCAAGATCTACCACGGCTGTAGAGTGGTGTGAAATTGACTCTGGCTAGAGCGTAGAATAGGAGGAAACGTGGTGAAAACTGTTTGGAAAGCATTTTGACACAGAGGATAAAGAGCTAGGAGGCCAAGCTAGGGGTGTGGACTTTCTCGTTGGTTCAGTGGGGAACCATTGGAGCTTTGTAATGATTCTTAATCAAGATTATGGCCAGTTGACTTCTATGCCTTTTACATTTTTTGCTTTAAATCTGGTGGCAGTAGAAGATGCCAACGAGTGAATTCCTAAGACCTGAAACTCTGAACTCGTGTCACAGTTTAATGAACTGAGTGTGGGTAAAATTTGGAAAAACACCCCACACTTTTGCCAATCTATTTATAATTATTTAACGTAAAAATATGGCTCAGTAGCGAAGTGTTGACAGATAAATGCTAAAAGTTTATAACAGTACACCACTGATGAAAATACATGAGTAATCTCTTGGTTAATAGGATCTGCAGGCATAATGCTTTAGGAAAACGTGCATCCTGGCCTCATAGAGATATTTTGTAGAAGCCCTTCTTCTAAGTATTTGCATGAAACCAGACAATTCACATAATATGTACATGCATATAGCCATTATATAGAATAAATGCTTAAAAATATGTGTGCCGAATGGATATACGTAGAGAGGACCTTTACTCATTAAGTTTACATAATTACCGCTTTTGCTCATAACACTGCCATAAATGGCCTAATTTTCATTAAGCATGACTACAGTTTTCCTAAACTAATCATATTAATGCCATACTTGTTTTGATACCCAAGAAAGTAATTAGGTTGTTTTTGATGATAGTGAATATAATACGTATATTAACAAATTTGTATATGTTACATTTCATTTTTTTAATTTCAACTTAAATGTAATCAAATGATAGTGATCCTAGCCAGCTAGCTAACAGTTTAAGTAAGCATTCTTTTCCCTAAACTTCTTTAGTTGATTATTTGAAGACATGATTTTAATAAATTTTAGAAGAAATTTTTAAGAAAAATTAGGTAGTTGATATTCTAAATCTGAGTGTATTGAGAGAACCTGTTCAGTTATAACTATTGCATCATTAGTGCAAAACTTCACATTGCTAATTGAATTAAATACTTTTTTTACCTTTACATTGAATTAATGGTATACAGAAAAAATTCATATTTGTATATTTGAAATTGAACCATATTAAGTTCTTAGAAATTATATCTGCCATATTCTGCTTATAATTATTACTATACTACTTGAATGTAAAATTAATGCACTGTAGGTTTTTTATTATGGTAAAGTATACATAACATAAAATTTGCCATTTTAACCATTTTTAAGTGTACATTTTCAGTGGCACTAATTAAAATTACAGTGTTGTACAACCATCAGCAGAATCTAATTCAATATATTTTCCATCATCCAAACAGAAGCTGTATCTCAAAATGTCAAAACATAGAATTATTATATGATCCAGCAATTCCGCCTCTAAATATAGATCCAAAAGATTTGAGAACAGGGACTCAAGTAGATACCGGTACACATACATATGTTTTGGTTTTTGAGGAACCACCAAATTGTTTCCCACAGTGACTACATTATTTTCCATTCCCGCCAGAAATGTACAATTTCTCTACATCCTTGCCAATATGTGTTATTTTCTTTTTCTTCTTTTTTATTACAGCAATACTAGTAGGTGAGATGTGATATCTTGTGGTTTTGATTTGCAGTTTTCTAATAACACATGATGTTAAGTTTTTTTCATGTGCTTATTGGCCATTTTTATATCTTCTTTGGAGAAATGTCTATTTAAGATCTTTTATCATTTTTACATTGGGTTACATTTTTACATTTATCTTTTTGAGGTTGAGATGTAGGAGTTTTTTTTGATATATTCTGGGTATTAATCCCTGTGCCCATCTTTCAGATAGCCTCCAGGCAAATGAGAAAAGGCAAACACAATAGAATATTAATAAGGTCTGTTCTGCTTCCTCCAGAACCAGGGACCAGGGTTCCACACTGGAACATGGGTTTCCAGCTTCACTACTGTAGCTGAGTCAGGGAGGGAGTTGGGCGAGGACAAGTAAGAATGCCACAACTTCTTCCTACCATTTGTAGGTTGGCTTTTTCTGAATTCAGCATTTTACTGGTTACTATATACCTTTGCCTGTTTATTCTAGAGTACTGACAAAGTTGGTTGTGACCATTTCTGCCTTGTTTTTCAGTGTTTTTGTGAAGAGACAGGTATGTTGAACTGCCTACTCTGCCATTTTGCTGAAGTCACACCCCTTTACTAGAGTTTTATTTTCTAACTGCAGCTAATGGAATTAATAAGTAAGCATTGCCCTAAGTACTGTAGGAGATATACAGGTGGAAGACTAGACCCTCAAGGAATTTAGAGACTAATACGACATGCATATAAATTTCTCTCATACAAGGTAGTTTATGACCTGCATTAAACCCAAGGAATTGGGAAAGGATTAATGATAACTTTTATGATGGACTTTGGAAGTTAAGCAGGATTTTTATAGTTGGCGATATTGAGGAGAAAAGGTTCAGCTGGAAGTGACAGTGTAAGTATAATGCGAGGAATGAGAAATAGAACAGGGGAGAGTCCTGTTTTATGGGTATGTAGGCTATTTGTAGAGTTTGGTAAAACATAAAGCCAGATGATAATAATTACGTCTGTTTTATTCAGAAGGCAATGAAAATAAAAGCTTTTAAGCAAAGAAGTGCTCTGATTAAAGCTATTGCTTTAGGAGTTTAGTTTGGCAAGGATGTGCAAACATGTATTGAGAACACAAAAGTTGGATTGAGATGGGTGTATTTTGCTTTGTGGCTGAATTCTTGTATTTTATGTATAAGTACTTAAGAATTACTTCTAATTTGGAAGTTTCTAATAAATTAATAGCTGTAAAAATCTAGCATAGGGCTTCCCTGGTGGCGCAGTGGTTGAGAGTCCGCCTGCCGATGCAGGGGACACGGGTTCGTGCCCCGGTCCGGGAGGATCCCGCATGCCGCGGAGCGGCTGGGCCCGTGAGCCATGGCTGCTGAGCCTGCGCGTCCGGAGCCTGTGCTCCACAACGGGAGAGGCCACAACGGGAGAGGCCACAGCGGTGAGACGCCCGCGTACCGCAAAAAAAAAAAAAAAAAAATCTAGCATAGTTTAAAAGTATGAAACAACTGAAAACCATCCTCTGGTGTTTAGTTATCAATCTGTAGCAAACTTTACATTTACAACAGCTAACACACAATATATATCCTATGCTTAATGTATAGAGATTGTTCATAACAGTAGCAGGCATAGTTTTCTCTATTTTTTATCTAATTAGTGTCTGTTACACTCTTTAAAGGCCAACACTAAAGTGTGTAGAAAATTTTCAATTTTCAATCCTTCTAATTACAGTATTTTGGCTCCCTATTTGGAAATAGCTAGTATTTTCTGTTTTAAAATATTCCAAAGTATTTCTGGACTGTTTTTGTTTAAATAAATTGAATTAAAAATAAAATAATCTTTAATGGTCAGCAAAAATAATAAAAAATTAAATGAATGAATGAATAAATAAATAAATGTATGTATGTTCACTAGCATTCAGACATGGCTGTTTTCTGTCTAACACAGGGGAATTTAAGTTCCATGAGTGCAAACATGTTTTTTTTGCTTTTTGTTTTTGCGGTACGCGGGCCTCTCACTGCTGTGGCCTCTCCTGCTGCGGAGCACAGGCTCCGGACGTGCAGGCTCAGCGGCCATGGCCCACGGGCCCAGCTGCTCTGCAGCACATGGGATCTTCCCGGACCGGGGCACTAACCCGGGTCCCCTGCATCGACAGGCAGACTCTCAACCACTGCGCCACCAGGGAAGCCCTAAACACTTGTTTTGTTCTCTTTACTCACAGCACCTAGGTGAGTGCTATCATCATATAGGTTCTTGATCAGTATTTTTGGATGTATGATCTAAAGAATACCTGCCTTTAATATAAAGGTAGTATTTTTTAAATACACTATTTATAAAAGACAGTAATAAATAAAAATTCTCATAGCTAAGTTATCTACTCTTCCCTCATACATGAGTTTATGTTAATAGACTGTTTCTTCCATAAGAAGTATGCTTAGTCTGTCAAAAATTTGATGAAAATAGAAGAAATTACATGATTAACTTAACACTATTTTCATTGAATAGAATGATGTTGCAATTTTTTTCTTTATAATTTTCTCTTGTGTGTCTATTAAAATTTATGAAAGAAAAAGTTGGTATTATAACAATAATTAATTAAGACATAACCTGGGGGGAAGAAGAGGAAACGGAAAGCTAGAGAACATGGAAATATGAATTGATGGTGATGGGGTGATAAGAAATCTTGTTCTGCATATCTCAACTAATGAACTTTTATCCCAACTCCTTGTTTGTTCCCCATATGCCACTTGCACACTCAATGCCACATTCTCAATTTGGTGCTTTTCTAAGGCTTGACTCACAGGTCAGTATTCCCTGCTGCCATCTTGATATCAAAAGATCTTCTGTCTTACTCTTCTCAATGAATTTGTTCATGAAATTAACTGATTTTTACCTTGGTAAAAATTTAATGAACAAATCCATATAACTTGCTAGTAAGAGATGTTTGAGGCAAAACATCTTTTTCCAGGGTTCTTCCACTTAACGTTTACATTTTAAAAAGTGATATTCAGCAGATTGTGTACTGCTTTGACTTATAAATGAATGAATGTCTCTAATGGAGAGAATATAAACACAGCTAGAAAGGAGAACTGTTTGTTTTTTCTTTTTTCCTAGTGAGACTGGTAAATTAGCATATGCAGAGACCATGGGACCTTGCAGTAAATGATCTTCTATAAGCTGTTCATTTATTCATTTATCTAATAATTTACCATCACTACTCTTCCAAGTCTTTCTGTGTGCTGCATAAGAGAAGAATAAAGTCACTAAACCTGGGCAGAATCACCCTTTACAGACAAAGCTATACAGACCCATTACTAGGTTTTTTTTTTTTCTTTTTCTCATTTGCCCTTGGCTTTCTATTAATCACTGTGTTACCACTTGCTTATCTTAAATCTCTGTTACATACTTTCAAATGGGCAAATCTAAACAAGTAATATTAGCTCAATTACATATGATTTTAGTAAGGATATCAAGTTCTTGCAAGTTCTCAAACAATGTTGGCTATAAGCTAAGTCTCCTAACAAATCAACATCTTTGGTATAATCTGACTTCTTGAAATCACTGGTATACACAGGGAATCTTGAGCATATTAGATACAACCTTGTTTTGGTGATATGACATTAGGGGAAAAAAAGAGAAAAAATCCAAAATTTTAATTAATCCTATTACATAAGTCTATGTCAATTCACAACATTATTTATGGCATGATTTCTAATTTCTTTTGAATGCCCTATCATATTTTACCTACATTGGATACAATAAATGATGTTCTCTCACAATGAAATATTAAGAAATTTTGTTACTAAAAAATTCCCATAGTTGTAGTGAAAATAATTTTATGTGCTTTGATTCTTAAATATTAATCAATCCATGCTACTCCCCAAACTAACCCTGTCCCAACCCTTCATGGTACTAAGCAGCAGAGAACAACTACAATGACAAAAATTCTAAGTATTTCTTCGGTGACCAGAATTTTTTTTGCCTGTGTTTTGTGGCTGCATCCCATCTCCAGCAGTTTGTTGCAATACAATAATTAAGACTAAAATACATTAATCTGTCCCTGAACAGATTGAAAAAATAATAATTTCCAAGTAATATAGAGTCAGTGAGACTCTCCATCCTGGGCAGCCATTCAAAACTGTTAGAGTGCATGCCCACTGAAATACCCTCTATAGAACAACACTTAGACTTGACCAGAGATAACATGTATGAGTGTGTAAAAACAATATATCAGGACTTTATCTAGTGGAACCTCAGAAATCATATGTGAGTTACTGCCAGTCCAAGATATTGATCAGACCTGTGAATTTTACTCTCTGCTTAAAATATGTCATTACAATGGCAAAGGACAAGGAAAAGAGAAAATATATATCCTCACCTAGAAACTAGGAAAATGCATCATCCAAATGCTAGAAATGTTGAGGAGTTTTGTAAAATATAGCTCATTTAAAACCAGAGTAGAAGAGGAACAACAAGATGTGCTTATACAACTTTAAATGAATACATACATGCATATGTACATACATACATGCATACAAAGAAAATAAAAGAGTTTGGGACTCAGGGATTCCATATCCAGCCTGTTCCTGGCTGAAAGTTACCTTTCTTCCTACTTGCAAACATTTCTAAAAATATTTAGAAGTTAATTAAAATTAAGAAGTTAAGAAGTATATGAGTGAAACTGATAGAAACAAGAAAATATTGTACTAAGTTCTTATGTATTATTAATATGGATATCAAATTTCAAGAAAATATTAAATATTCTATAAGAAAATACAAAGAGATTCAAATAATAATGTGAATCAAATGTCCAAGATTATCTCTATAAAAACCTGGAAGAGTTTGGAGAAAAAGATGTAAGACAATAAGTTTATCTCCTTCCATAAAGAGAAATCAATAGACACTTTTATTTTTTGACCACTAGTTAAAGAAAAGTGTAATTTATAACTTATTTATTAAAGAAAAAAGAAACAAAACTAGAATCAATATAGTAAAAGAAATAAAAGCTTTTAAAAAGATAAAGAATGATAAGAAGGACTTCCCTGGTGGTGCAGTGGTTAGGAATCCACCTGCCAATGCAGGGGACACGGGTTAGATCCCTGGTCTGGGAAGATCCCACATGCCATGGAGCAGCTAAGCCCATGTGCCACAGCTACTGGGCCTGCACTCTAGAGCCAGAGAGCCACAACTACTGAGCCCACATGCCACAATTACTGAAGCCCACGCACCTAGAGCTCGTGCTCCTCAGCAAGAGAAGCCACCACAATGAGAAGACCACGCAGTGCAATGAAGAGTAGCCCCTGCTCGCTGCAACTAGAGAAAGCCCATGCACAGCAATGAAGACCCAACACAGCCAAAAATAAATGAAAAAAAAAAAAAAAACCAGAACGATAAGAAAAGTGAAAGCATGAAATAGAATGACACATAATAGCATTAGTTATTATAATAAATGTGATTATGTTAAACCTTACAAACTAATGACTCTCAGTTTATGTCAAGAAAGAACTAAATTTCCTTATTTTAAAGCCCACTGAAACATCATGATGCCTACAGTTTCAAAATACTAGGCAAATGTAATGAAAAAAACAAATAATGTTAAAATATCAATATTAAATCCAAGTACAGCTTAAGGAAATATAATACATAGTACAAGAAATATATAAATACCATTTAAAATCCTCAATACAGATAATTACAGTTATGAGCCAACATTTATTGAGAGCTTCCTGTATGTCAGACATTATTCTAAATGCTTATAAGTGGCTGCTCAAGTAACTCTCACAGTAGCCTATCAGCTAGGAACCATTATTACCATAATACCCATTATATGAATGAGGAACTTGAGATAGATAAATTAAGAAACTTGCCTTTCCATGTAACCAGCAATTAGTAGAGCTGTGATTTGAATCCATTCTGGAGAGTTAGACCTTAATTGTTACATGACCTTGTCTCCTCCCTTTGTAACAGCCATCAAGCATCAGGTACCAGAGTAAGATATTATTAAAACAAAAAAAGCAACATCTGCACAAAGAGACATTGAGAAAAGTACCCTCATAACAATGATGTTCAAATAATAATATTCTATTGTCTAAGTCCTCAACAGATCAAAAATAAATAAATAAAATAGACTTTAAATGTGATACATAATAACAAGATAGACAGACATAGATGCATATAGATATGACTTTCTACCCTAAAAACAAATAGTATACAATATTTTCAAATACTTGTAGAACAATTAAAAAGTCAAGTGATAATGTCATAGGGCAAAAAGTTATTATCAAAACTTTTTAAACATTAAAAATTGCATGCCACATTCTCAGTAACTAAAATATTTAATCATATGACAATTTAATAATATATTCCTAAAATAGATCTAAGAGAATTTTAAAATATAATTATAGAATTTTTGATTAATGAAGGAAAATAACAGTATTACATATTAAACTGCAAGTGATGGTAAGAAAATACTTATCAAAGAAATACCTTAAAGACATTTATAATTAAGATAGAATATAAACAAATAAATTAATAGAAGTATCATACTCAATAATCTAGAGATGAAAAGAACAAAATTAACCTGTTAATACATTAGAAAAGAAAATATTGATATATTCCAGCATGGATCTTTGGTGGTGAGAGGAAAATTTCCACCATAATAGGCTAGGAAAAAATCTGGAATTTCTGAAAAAGGGAGAGAGAGAGAGAGAGAGAGAGAGAGAATTAAAGATGACAACTTCAGTATCTTTTGTAAATTAATCTCAGAAGTGACATACCACTGCTTTTCACATGTTCTGTTGGTCATACACACTGACTCTGGTACAGTGTGGGAGGGGAATACCAGGAGATCATTGGGGGCCTCTTGGAAATTGGCTACCACAGTACACCCTCTGGCACTCAAATGAGCCATTTCTCTCTTTCAGTTATTTTTTGGTAAGGGGTTATATTTTACAATGGAGGAACATTTGTCTCAGGGAAGCTAAAAACCTTTTTCAAGATAACTACTATTAAGACAATAGAGATTTAACCCAGGTCTTCTGACCTAAAGCCTCATGGCTTTTCTCCTGCAATAAAATAGAATGCCATGTAGGTGTACTACTGTGTGTAGCACCGTTTTCCAGCATTCATAATATTTCTATACTGCTGAGCTTTTGAAATCGTCATGACTATTTTTTCCTTGAGTTTTGCTTTATCCTCTAGCCTTCAGTTTACTCTCAGCCATATCCTACTGGTATAAATGTTCCAGACTGATAAATTCTCTCTCTGCTTTTCTGGATTACTGTTTTGTTTTGTTTTGTTTTTTCTTTCAATAGATGTGTATACTATAGAACCAGACTTATTAAGATCACATGAATTGTGGGAGTAAATACATTTGAAGTGAAAATCTATGGGTCTTTCCATATTAGTCTGCTCAGGCTGCCATAACAAAATACAGACTGGATGGCTTAAGCAACAGAAATTGACTGCTCACAATTCTGGAAGTGGGAAGTCCAAGATACAGATTCTAGCTGATTCGATTCCTGGCGATGGCTCTCTTTCTGGCTTGCAGATGGCTACCTTCTCTATGTATTCTCACATGGTGAGGAGAGCAAGCAAGCTCTCTTGTGTCTCTTATAAGGAAACAAATCATATTAACCATAGATTTACCCTTATGACCTCATTTAACCTTTGTCACTTCCTTACTCCAAATAGTCACATTGGGAGTTAGGGCTTCAACATATGAGTTTTGGGGGCACAAAATCCATGAAGTCCTTTACACTTTCCCTATGAGGAAAAAATGTGCCTGGACTTTGGGATATTACAGCTTTCAAGGGGCTTTTTATTTTCCAAAGGGGTTTGTGTTTTTTCACATTATTTTTCTCAATATTAGTCCAGATAATGAACTTTTAATATATTTGTATTTCCAATAAGTAAGTTGCTCACAATATATGGAGTTCTATTATTGCTCTTATTTTAGAAAAACGTATTTCCTAAGTTTCAAGTTTTATAAACGTTCCCTGTTTAAAGTTAAGATAATACATTGCAATTTAAAACACTTTTCTATAAAAAGGAAAATTGACAAAATTTACCTACATAAGAGACTGGTAGTAATGAAGTAAAATTAAAGTAATGAAAATAGCATTACCTCAAGGTGGACTTGAATTTGTTTTAGTCACTTAAGTAGCATCCTGTTAGAGGATTAGATTTATTTTATATTAATATAAAGAGTAAAACAAATACATTATGTTAATAATCCAGTATAGTACTCATTATAATAATTTCAGTAATATCCGAGACCATTGATATACTGTAGCAGATTGAATTAAGCTATTCTCAGCATTTCTCTTCTAGACCTACATACACACATGAGCACATTATAATCAAAAGGGCTGTTCAACAAACATTTTTGAAGTAAACCAATTCAATTAATGAAGGAATCCATTTTCTTGGATTAATATTTGAGTTTCTGATTTTATTACTTTTCAAAAATACTATATATTTTTACTACTTTTAAGGAAAATGTGACCCTTATAACAGAAATTGACAAGCTATTGAATGTATTAAAGTCAGTAACTGATATATATTATAGTCAAAGCATAAGAAACATGTTCTTAGTAAAATATAAAATGATATTATAATGACTTTGGAGCTCTACCTAGCATTATATTGTTTGTACCAACTTATGTTAAATTTATCCACCAGTTTTCTGAAGTCAGTAAAATAAGGAATTATTTTAAAAGAGTAATTTTAAGAATAAAATAGAGGCTATCATGTATCCATGTGTTTTGATCCATTTGTCTGCAGTTATTTTTTATTGTAATTAAAACCCCTACAAAATTCTCTAATTCCTTCTCTTAAAACAACTCTGAGAAGCCAGTTGTTCAAATATCTTAATTACATTCTCTTTTTGATCATTTTTACTGAGTTAATATATCATGGAATTATTGTCTTAGGAATTGAAAGAAAACAATTTAGATGATGCTTTTGTATTTTACATTTATTTACAACAAAGTTTCGTAGCACGTTCTAGCTCTGAAAAGAAATGATAACAATGACTATTTATAAGAAATAAAATATGTCTTCCACTAAGTAAATATAACACAAACAAATAAAACCTATCCCCAAGGTATAGTTTCTAGCGTGCATGTGTTTGTGCGTATGTGTACGTCTGAGGGAGAGAGAGAGGGAGAGGGAGGAAGGAGTATGTACATGGTGTGGGTCATTAAAGATTACAGAATAACAGTGTGTTTGACTCATACTTTTGACAACATAAGAACACAAAATGACTGAGCAAAATGTGACAGCTGAAAGTTAACTTATGTGGAATTTGGAAAAATCACAGATTCTTTGCTTTGCTTTTAATCAGTTAATTGAGAACAGTACTTTTTTTTAATGAGAGGGTAAGTCATAGAAAAGTTGCAAAAATGTATTTTAATAGTATCATTATTTTAACAATTTTTATTATTACTATAATAGTTATCTGGAATTCTTACAGTCCAAAATATCACTCCTAACAAAATTTGCAATCTTAAATATTTACTTTAAATCACATTGTCTTCTATAAATTCTAAGCTTTTGTGAGCAATGATGTAGAATATAATAAATACTAAATACTAATTGCTGCTATTGAAAATTTCAAACTTAAGGAAATAATTTTTTAATGAAGACCTAAGCTTATAATTTCTTGCTTATGGTTTAAAACAAGGAACTCTGGTACCCTGTTGTGTAGATTTAGGATTGGTAAAATTAGTTGGAAATGCTAAATATATCAGTCATTTAAAAGTCACTTGAAAGTTTGGTATTTTGCATTGATGATCAGGTAACAAGTTTAGAATGATCCAGTTCAGGCTTCATTAAGACAGTTTTGAGGTAGTTTGTTTTTCAACAATAATAATGGTAATAATAGTAATAATAATGCATGACAGTTTCAAGTACTACTTTATGCTAAACTCTGCTGCTGCCATCCTTGGTTTCTTTTTAACTATTTACCCATGATTTAGGTGGCCTGTATCAAAAGATTTGCTTAACATAATGAAAACTTTTATAAAGCCTCTTATAGTCCATAGATTAGAATCAAATTTAACATAATTGTGAAGATATTTTGAAAGGCCTATGATATTCTATGAAAGAAGAATCTGTGGGCACCAATTACTTCACCTTCTAGAAACAGAATGAGTTCTGGTTTTTTTTAACATCTTTATTGGAGTATAATTGCTTTACAATGGTGTGTTAGTTTCGAGAATGAGTTTTGAACCAGTATTTTCAAACTTCCCTCAAATAAAGTGCTTTCTCTTTAGTATCAACAAAGCTTTATTACATCATTTATTTGGCTTATTTGTCATTAGTAAACAATATTTATTATGTACCAAGCAATAGGGGGAGTTGAGGAAGCCCTTGACATCCATTTTTTTTTTATCCTCCAGTGTTTAGAGTGTAATGTAGAATAGAAAATGATAAAGACATTACCTTAGGTTCCTAAGCATAGGGCATCATAGTAATATTATTATAGTGACATTAGAACAAACATACAACTTATAAACTCCCACCCATATCACATACATCAAAAGCAGAAGAGACAATGAAGTAAAAGGATTGAATGGAACTGAGAGAGATCAATCCCAGGATTGGGGGATTTTGTGACTAGTGTAGCACTGTCTCCACATTCTAGCTGGAATTCCAATAGAGAAGTAAATGCTGCTTATATCATTTTATGCATGAATGAAAATGATTTAGATAATTGATATGTTATTCTAGCAAATCCAATTACATGAATATTGTCAACTGACTAAAAAATCTAATTGCTGGTTACAGAACTTATTGCTGAGGTTCTTCCTAATATGTTTCAAATTGACATTGTATACAGGACTAAACCTCATTTATGATTTATGGGAACAAAATTCTTGGCAGTGTTTACATATATACATGCATGCATATATATATACATATGTGTGAATATGTGTACAAATATATCCAATATATAAAAAGTATGTAACTGATCAAAGCTTTCTTTGTGTCCTTTGAACTTGGATGACTAGACAGTGAAGCTCACCATGACTCTCTAGCACCACCAGTTTCATACGTCCTTCAGTCTAGTCAACAAGCTCCACCGTGGGCCTTGTCTGTCCTGTAGAACACTGTCTCTAAAACCCATCACATCTCTTGGTACATGGAAAGTCAGTGAATCATCTTAGTTCGAGCATCTTCTATTACACTTTGATTATCATTGTGCGCCATTTTAAACTATGTTCCATGGAACCACTGGTGTTTTGAAAAGGTGCTTTTTTTTTTTTTGCGGTACGCGGGCCTCTCACTCTTGTGGCCTCTCCCATTGCGGAGCACGGGCTCTGGACGCGCAGGCTCAGTGGCCATGGCTCACGGGCCCAGCCACTCCGCGGCATGTGGGATCTTCCCGGACCGGGGCACGAACCCGTGTCGCCTGCATCGGCAGGCAGACGAGAAGGTGCTTTTAATAGAGCTTTGATGAGACAAATAAGGGGAGAAGGAAACCCACACCCTTACCATGGTTCTAAGGCCCTATATGAGTTGGCCTCCTGCTCCACTGATGCCATATGCTCCCACTCTCCCTGTCTCTCACTCCAGTCCAGAAGCCACTGGCCTCTATGCCTCAGTGACCTTACTCCACCTGGACATCACTTCCTCAGATATCTACATGGCTTATTCCCTCACTTCATTCAACTCTCTGCTCATGATTCATCTTGTCAGAGAGAACGTCCCTGACTACCTACCTAAATAATAACTTCAACTACTTTTATTTTCCTTTATTGAGGTTACCACAGTAGGATATCTTAAATATTTATTTGTTTATTTTCTCTCACACACAAACACAAGAAGGAAAGCTTTATGAGTGTTTATCAGAAGTATACTGATATGTCCCACTGCTTAGAATACAGAAAAAATGGAGGTGCTCAAAAAGTACATAATGAATGAATAAATGAAAAAGTGAGTCCCTTATATCCATGTCAACCAGTTTTTGGTTGTTTTTCAGTGTAACACAAAGTGTCTTTGAAGAACACTTTTCTTTTGTAACAAAATCTTTGTGTCTGAAAAAAGTTTGAAAAACAGGGTTCAATTTATTAAAACCTATGATACTAGGTAGCATAAGTTCTAAGTATGTTTTTGATGCTATTGAAAATAATTCTATAAAGTATTAAAACGTCTTACAAAAATATGATTAAAGTAGTTTATAAAACTTGTTGCCAACAATTGCCAAAAATCTTTAATTTAAGAAATGCTCAAGTTTTCATATTTCTTTAGTAAATCCTTTCTATAACTTGTGAAATTGGGAAAAAGAAACTAGACCATGTATATAACTATAGCAGTTTAATAAAACATAAGCATTTGTCTGTTTAATAATGCCAGTTAAATGAAGACAGTTTCTAGTCAATTTTTCTGCCCCCAGCTATTATTAAAAAATCTAAGAAAGTATCCAAAAACTTTTTTAAGTTTATTTGTTTTAAATTGATCCTGAGATCTGATCATACTTATCCTTTATGGGAATGCCAGTGGGAGGAAATAGAAGAACATCTAAAGTCCATTTGTTCAAGGTCATGATAGTCTTGTTAATTGGTCATGAATTATATTCATACATCCATCACCCATTTATTCATTCATTCATTCATTCAATGTAGTCTGAACTCCTACCATATGCTAGAGGTTAGATTGCAGCTTGATATTTAGCCTCCTTTGACCTGACCCTGAACCCTGTCCTTTCTACTCAGCCATGATAATTCCAAACTTCTCTGTCACACCCACTGCTGACCACCCTCATTTTTAACCGAACTGGATCTGTACTAGCACCACAGAGCCTCACCAACCTGCAGGAGAAGGCAGGTTGAATTTTGGATCAAGTACCTTGTTTTTGGTCCATGCTTTTTCATAAACTAATATGCCCCTGTTCATCTTCCTGTCTTAACTCTCTGGCTTTTGTCTGAGACTAGAATTATAATCCTGGACAATTCCAGTTCTTCCCACTTGGCTGATATTTAATTTCTCAATTAAGCATGTATTTGACATTGTGAAGAAGGACAATATTGAGCTCTGTACAGATTTTAAAATATATTCACATTCTTTAACCACAAAGTCCTTAAATTTGAATAAATGACGTTAACAACAATACATAAGCAAGGAATGCTGTGCTAAATGCCATAAGAGAGGAACTGTATCTATTTTGAGCAAATTGTAAAAAATTTTCTAGGGTGGGAGGAAACACTCTATTTTTAAAGTACATACATTTTACACTGTCAAGAAGTAGCCAACTGAAAGGGGAGAAGAAAGGGATTATAAACATAGGGAACTGAGATGATTGTACTGTAAGATACAAATAGATAAGTAGTGGGATAAGTGCCACCCATTTATATAAACCGCGGTCATTCATACAAGTGCATGCTATCAGTCATTGACAGAACAAATAGACAGAAAATCAGTAAAGATATAGAGAACCTGAAAAACAATACAAACCAAATTTCCCTAATTGAGATTTATAGAACACTCCACCCAACAACAGCAGAATACATATTCCTTTTAAATATACATGGAACATCACCAAGATAGACTGTATGTTGGGCCATAAAACAAGATCAATACATTTCTTTAAATCTTTTTTTTGATCAATACATTTTTAATGATTTAAATCAGAGTGTATTTCTGGTACAAAACTGAATTAAATTAGTGATCAGTAACAGAAAGATATTTGGAATATCTCCAAATATTTTGAAATTAAAAACATTTTAAATATCTCAAGGGTCAAAGGAGAATAAATCACAGGGGAATTATAAATAATCTGATTGGATAAAGGCACAACATATTAAAATTGTGGGATAAAGTTCAACAAAATTGTGGAATATAAGGTCAACAAATAAAAACGATCTTATTTCTGTATAATAGCAATGTACAGTTGTACCAATAACTTTTTAAAAACCTATTCACAATAGTTCCAAGAATGGAAATACATTGGTATGAATTTTAAAAAGTACAAAATCTAAATGCTGAAATTACAAAATACTAAAGAAATAAATCCAAGAAGACCTCAATAAATGAGAGACAGACCATCTCCATGGTTTAAAAGACTCAATATAATAAAGATGTCAATTCTCTACAAATTGATATGCAAGTTGAATGCAATTCCTAGAAAAATCCCAGAAATATTTTTTGTAAATGCGTACAAGTAATTCAATTGTGTAAAACAGGGGGTCCTATTATTGCAGTTATTAAAATAGCCAAGATAGGGCTGTTCAGCT
Organism: Delphinus delphis; assembly: GCF_949987515.2. Taxonomy (NCBI): domain Eukaryota; kingdom Metazoa; phylum Chordata; class Mammalia; order Artiodactyla; family Delphinidae; genus Delphinus; species Delphinus delphis. The sequence goes on along the minus strand of NC_082689.1, from coordinate 23,236,202 downwards.
AGCATGCCAGCAATTGTAGGGGTTTGAATGCTGTATCCAAATTTATGCTGGGTACAGAGATGATACTGGATTCAATAATGGGCTGAAACTACTAGGACAGTGAGAATGATTCCCCAGTTAGTGCTTATTTTGTGGACTCAGTCTCTGTAGATTTGGCCTGCGGAAACTGAGGACACAGTATGCCTCTTTTGCTTTCTCATTTTCTGAGAGTTCCGTAATGTTTGCTTGGCTATCCTTATCCTTTTCTCCATATCCCTTCCAAGCTACCATATAGAAGATAAGAGCTTTATCTAGCCCAGGTTGCAGGAGAAAAAGCAAATGTCAACTGCACTGTATCTACATTTGCATTATCACTTGGTATGTTATCATAGGGTGTTCTATTTTTAAAAAATATTCTCTTGTTTCTAAAGCTCCAATTTAATAAATTCATTTGAGCATGCCCTTAGTAGAAATACCTACTCCACATGACTCAACTAATTCTCACGTCTTCATAGTTGACTTCAACCAAGAACAGTCATATCTGGACCATTATGTCCAAGTAAGATATGACTTTTAGCAGAAATCATTCCTGATGGGAATAATCAAATTCTTATTGCCTTGATAGACAGATAAGTGGTATAAATGATATATATATATGGTCCCCAATTGAAGTTTATATAAAAATAAAATAATATGTCTAGAAATGTGATTTATATTTACATTTGAATATTATTATATTTGAATACAGGTGATAAATTTCCTTTAGCCAAAATACTCGAGTTACGCGGTAGGGAAAGATCATATTAGAAACTGAGAGGTTAATTACTTTTTTGCAATCTATTCATTCACCATTTCTCTAAGAAGTCCCTCAAAAAAATACTCTATATGGAAATTTTAAAACAACTGTGGAATTTTGTTACATAACCCATTTTCTCCATGATGAGCTTGAATGATGGAAACAACAAAAGTAGTACCTTATAGGGATGGCAGCAGGTGGAGGGTTTTCCCAGATTCTTCCTTCCCTAAATCCTGCTGTTCTCACCTTTCTTTGGTTTACCATCCTCACATTCATTTCTTCATCTGACTCCATATATTTCCCACATCCTGGTCCTACTGGTAATGCTCACTTGTCTCCTGCTGCTTTGCCAACTTCTCCTGGTACTCCTACTACTGGAGCTGAGACAGCCATGAGTCAAGCACCCAGCTGCAACCAGTTTATATTTTAAAGTGATGTAAAGGAGAGCAATAATAAATACAGAATTGGCTTTCTTGGAATCTTCAATGCTTTGGTTTCAGTCTTTTCTGGGCAATGCATTGAGAAGTAAGAACACATGATAAACTCAACCTAATCATTAAGTCAGTGGTTCACCAGCACGGTGAGCAGTGCAACTCCCAAAGGGATGTTTTGGTAAATCACAAAATGTTTTTTCTTATTTCAGTGATTCATGGGGACTGAAGTTGTTGGGGCCAGGCATGCCGTACATCTTGCTGAGTAGGACAGTCTACGTAATGAACAAATTTTTTGTGTACTTCATGACTTCCAAATTCCCCTATATATATTCATGAAGTTGAAAGAAAAAGCCTGTTGATAATCCTTTTAAATTTTTATTTTTACCCTAGAACCAATTTCACATTGAAAATAAACCAAAGCATCGTTTACAAAGTTTTAGTATATATTGTTTTTCAGGAATTCAACTACTTTGTAAATCAAGGGAATATTTAACTAAATTTGTATTGAAACATGACCAAGAGTGTTCTACCATTGCATAAAATTACCTCAGTGGGAGTAAGGCCACTTGAGTTTGAGTTCTCCTAGACAGCACACCTTAACAGTTTGCATTTATGGCAGTCACGATCATGGCAATTCCATAGATGTGAGCCTCTGGTTCCATGCTTATGTCTCCTAATGTAGTTGAGCCTAAGCATTTACACTTTAAAAAACACAATATTTTGTTACAAATTACTTGCTATTTATTTCTTTGCAGAGTTAGGCCAAAATACATTGACTTTAAAAATTATTATCTATTTTCTTTCTGTATAATAGATGGAGCATTAAATATATTTGTTTTTCAATGCATAGATTCCATAGAATTAAGAATTACTGTATGAAGTAATTAAACAAACTAGTACCAACTATGGGGGACAAAAAATTGTGTAATAAGTTATTTAGCTGAACATAAGAAGTGTTAATTATATAAGCCTGAAATCAAGATTTGTCAAGAATAATTGACACATTTATATGCATCGATTTATATTTCTGTCATGTATAAATGATGCTATATACAAATGATAAAACAAAGTCATATAAAAGTTGGCCTTACAGTACAGATGTCTAATGGGAATATAAGTCATCCTTATCACCTTTCAGCCGCACTGACCAGTCATGTAATAAAAATGGATGGCACCTGAAATGAGAAAACAGTTATGTGGCGATCTGAAGGAAGGTGGCCATACCCAAAGGATGAACAAAATACTTCAAGCTAAACTAACAGCAACATAATGAGCTAAGAAGTGACAGGCACAAGCACAGGCAGATCATGTTTGCTTGAAGCAAGCAGAGTTTGAGCTGCTTCACTGCCTCATTTAAACAGAAGAGTATGCTCATCATGAGACTAAGAGACAGTTTACAGAGAATGACACCCTGCAGGGAACAGCTGCTGCTAACACCCAAAGGACAGAATTATATAGAAGACATATTTATTTAATTTTGCAATTTGTGAGGAAGTCTTTTTAGACCCACTCTTTTTTTGGCATTTTATTTTATTATTATTTTTTTTAAGAGGCAAGAGAATTTAATGAAGAGGCCGTTTACAAAGGTGTGGTCAGGTGTAAGATGTCTAATTTGATTTTTATTTTCACAACCTAATTTGTCATTCTGTTATTCTACATTCTTCATAGTTTACGATGCTAATTGTTGGGAAAAATAGGTATGTTTCTAGCCAGTACTATAGGCTTTTTATATATTATCTCACTTAATCTTACAACAACCCTGAGATGTATGTTCTCTTTTCCACTCTTTGCTGAAAGAGATAGGAAGGCTCAGTAAGATTTTGTCATTTAAGATCACATCGCAGGTAAAATTTCTCATTTTAACTTTGTCTTCCTGAGTGTGAAAGCTATGTATTTTTTGAAAAATTTTTATTGGTGAAGTAAGTCAGACAGAAAAAGACAAATATCATATCATATGATATCGCTCATATATGGAATCTAAAAAAAGACTACAAATGAACTTATCTACAAAACTGAAATTGAGTTACAGATATAGAAAATAAACTTAGGGTTACTGTGGGGTAAGGGTAGGGGGAGGGATAAATTGGAAGATTGGGATTGACACATAGACCCACTCCTCCGAGCAGAAAGCCTCAAGATCAATGAACCAATCACATAGTACAGAAGATATTGCCATATTTATATGATTCAGTGGAATGGATCAAGTAATTTTAACAGGACTGTTATATTTCCATAAATATAAATAATTTATTGATTATGATTGTTCTTAATAAAAACTAAATACCCTAAAGCATAATTTTAATGGCACTGCCTTACGACCATATACAGTATTCAATCCCAATTTCTATTCTGGAAATTGAACCCGTATTGAGTCCAGTTCCAGGTCCAGGCCAGAAAAGCAGGGGAAATCCAAGTTTAAGTGAAAGAAGTACTGATTCCATATATATCTCTATCACTCTTTAAGAAATATATGCTTAATAGGAAAACAATATTTTCTCATGTAAATTCCAGGTTTTATTTAAGAAAGATCCTGAATCCAAAGGTGAAATATAGTAAAAAAAAAAAAAATAGTTTATGTTTCTTTATGGAAATGCTGTTAGTTTTAAATTCTTGATTGGATATGTCATATATAAATTTACCAAGGAATAAAATAGAGGTCATAAAATATAAAGACACAATAGGACATATTTATAACCTCATGAAACAAAATGGCATTTCCATATATTAAGCTGGCCACTTTACTGTATTTGTATATGGGTCCTCACTACAAAGTTCTGTCCCTGATTTGAACACGTCAAGTATGAGAGGTAAAAAGCACACGGTAAATGAGGGTTACAAATGGCGTTTTGTTTATGAACCTCATCTTTAGGTTGGTGACATTCCATCATACAGCCAAGGCAATGATTATTATTATGATTAGCTTTATAATAATCTGTAGGATCCTGCAGAACTTTTCCAACAACTTATTCAGATCCTAACATCAATTTGAGGTGGAAAAACAGCAGATGGACGTTAGGAAAAGTTAGTGCAATATGATGTTATAAAGAAAAGCATGTGTGTCTTTTCTCAAATTTGGTCTAATATATTCTTTACAGAAGGTAGTTTCCTTTAAAAGCATTAGTTAGTTCAGCGTTTGTGTGATTTTATGAGGAGGAGGTGTGAGTAGCCATAATGGTGGCAGTAAAATGCAGTGAGCCCTAATATATAATTCATTTTAATAAAGAGGAGAAACACACCTTAGGTGACATATTTTAATGGACTACTAGATGAATGACCAAGAAAAGAGAGAACTTCAGTTTCAATATGAAAGGTAGAGACCATTGAATAAATGAAATTGTGGCAAGAAAATATATTCTTTAAATATCCTTTAAAATCCATTGAATAAATGAAATTGTGGCAAGAAAACATATTCTTTAAATATCCTTTAAAATCTGCTACCTCAAATCCTTCCTGTGGTATTCTTTATGATCAGCGTTTCATTAATTAGTTTGTTACAGATAAAAAATGAGATGCTTTTAGAAGTCATGTCTCTTATAATCCAGCTATTATTTAGATAGACATTTCAGAAAGAGAAAATAATTTTCAAGTTGTTTAGAAGACTAAGGTGCAAGTAGAGAGTAATTTACTATTATTACTATTAAAGTATCTCTTTCTGTTCACTGAATCTGAGACCGATCTGACTGATTTGCTTACACATTCATGGCTGCTTTTAAGTGCCCTCTATTCTGAATTTTGTTCTCCATATTACAATTGTAACATATAGGAAATAAAGTGGATATACCTTGTTTAAAGATATCAGTAGAGCAAAATTATTTCTATAATCAAGAACAGATCCAAATACAGACAAGTGACTTAATCATATAATTTAAAGGTTATTACAAGGTCCTGCATGACCCTGAATATTTATTTTCCCACCAACTTACTATCTTATTTGTTTATTTTCTTATATGAACTCATATTCCTGCAATTAGAATTGCTTCTTCTGTAAGAAGAAAAAAGAAAGGACTTTATTATGGTTTTTATATAGTATTTATGAAAAAATTTAGAAGGTAACTATTAAAAATACACTCAGTACACTCAGGTGAAATGGGCCCAAGAGAAATGGGAGGGAGGATATTAGTTTAAAGGAAGCCTTCTCATGCATCCTTCTCATTTCATTAGCACAGGTTAAGAATTATGAAGTGGAAAAGCCACTAAGTGTAAATATGTATTAGAAACAAAGGAAAATACCCTAAGGGATTTGGCAAGCAGCATGGATTATTTTCAGGTGGGGTTTTCATGGAGGATGAGTCTAGGAAAGCCTCAAGGAAGTGTAAGGGTGTCAGGGAAAGCACGTCCAGAGTTTGAGAGAACCGTGGAGGTACTCATACTCAAAGCCTAGGAAGGACGCATTTCACAACTCCTAACTTCCCTCTCTCTGCCATGAATAACATATATGGCACAACTGAAGTTTCCCTGATAGGCTTAAAATATTTTCTCACATTTTCTTTACCAGTAGTTCTATCCTAATCCAAACATTTAAAAGTACTCATTTTTACAGACATTTAAAAGTAACACAGTGGAAAAATGGGATCCTCAGATTGATACCATCAAGCATAGTAACATAAGATTTTTCAGCTTAATACTTTTAAAAAGCTTTCATTCCTAAGAGTAAGCTTGTGAATTAAGATCAGAAGTTTATGCTAACTAAATTCTGCTTTTAGATGAGAAAATAAAAACTGAAATACTGGCAGTTTCTAAAGCTCCTTCAGGGGGAATTAATTCTTGGATCATTTGTGTTGATCATACAATCCTTTCCTTTTTAGCTAATTGAAATCAACATAAAACTCAGGTAGTTTATTTTTAAACAATATATTCAATATTTGACAATTAAGTTCAAAGAGAAGGATATTGGATTGAGGGTTAAATACTGGGAGGTAATGGTGTCTCTTCACAAACAATGAAGATTTGCAGTTTCATTAATAATAATAAATTATTATTGGTTCTGGACCCACTATGTACTACTCTTCAGCCACAGAACATGACAGATAAGGCCAGAGTCCTCATGGAGTGCAACTCTAGACAGGGCTAATGGTGGGGAGAGGGTACAATGACATAAGTAGTCAAGTTAATTTCACTTAGTGATTGGTGCTATGAAGGGAATGAGCAGGAAAATGTGACAGATTCAGCTTTGTACCCCTTTGTGATCAGAAGACACTGAGTTTTTAATGAAAGCTCTGAGTATGAGGAAACAGCTGGATTGAACTTTCTTTTCTCAAACAACCCAGTCCCTGGATGTTCTAAGGATTTTTTCCCCTCATTCTAGCCCCGCTTTCTCTCCTTTCTGCTTTGCTTTTTTGCTGGAAACCCTACTCTCCCACAGCCATGCTTCTGTGACGAGAGATCTTGCCTTTTGTCATTGACTTTTCCCATTCCTGGTATCTGGTTTCTGACTAAGATCTCTTTCGGGGAATTGACATGGAAAGGAAAAGAGGTGTAAGTTTTAAAGTATCACTGTGGCTACTTGTGATCTTAATATGTTTAAATTTAATATATTTAAATATTTTGGAGAGAAGTTTAAATAGATGATTTCAGAAATGGCTTTTGTGTTTAAATTATTTAATGTTACATCTATTGATCAATTTACAGTTAATGAAGTTGATCACAATCACCTTTAAACCTAATTTATTTCCCTTTTTCTTTAAAGCCCTTTTCTAAGAAAGATGTGCTTCGAAACAACCCTTTTGACCTTCTTTGTATATAAAAAACAAGGTATTAGATAGTTTTAATTAGGATTTTTAGAAGCCGAAGTTCTTTTAAAGACTGATGTAACTGCAGGAACACTGCACTCAGGGACCATTTTAAACAGCAAGATCACTAAACTTACCAGAAAAAGCACACAAATGCAAAAAAGATGGCACTCAATTGACTGCAAAAAGGACACTGTTTAAGTTATGAGAGCTGAAACAAGAAGGCAGAGCATGGCCTAGTTGGACCTCAGTTGGAAATGTGCACGTCATGTGACTCAATTTTGTTGCTGCTCTGCATTCCCACATATGTGAATGCCTGCAGAGCATTGATTTGGGGGTTATAAATACATGTTAGCAAGCAGGCAATTTGCATATATGGAATCCTTGAATAATGAGGGCCAACTACACTTCACAGTGTTAAGGTGTGCAAATTACTTAGAATAATAAATGTTCAATAGATATCAACTTAAACTACAGTGTTAAATGTAATAGAAACTGTTGAAATATAGTTATTTGCTTTTGTCTTCATTCATTTGCCTCAGTTTGCCATTTCAAAATTGAGTCTTTTTATTTTAATTTTTTCCATTATCCAGTTTACTGCCATTTACTGCCGAGCGTCCACTTTTTCCTCACTGTTATCAGTGGGCACTACTCCAGCCTCTGTAACCCCCGCCCTGTGCTCACACCCTTTGCAAAAACAGTTCAGGTGACTATTTAACAAGTCTGAGTGAGGACTTGAGGGTACTCTGAGCAAGCCCCCAGCTAAATTATGGTTATTTTATTTATTCACCTTTTGCTTTTATTCCCCAAATGCTGGATGCATTCCAGGTATTTGAGGTTGACGGGAATCTGCCCTTTACATATGTGGAGTGGGGTTTTATTACCATTTGGGAGTAATTCTCAGATAGTGTATTTATTGTCAAGGGTTTTTGTCAAAAATTTTTTTTTTGTCTAGGAGCTGTGGCCTATTGATGCTCTTTCCTGGCTGAGACACTCAGACCACATAATCGATTATTCTTTCACAGTAGATTATGGTGAACTTTAAGATAGGGTTTGTGGTATACTCCCTGGTAGATTTTATTGAAATATCACTCCCTCCATTAAATGTTCAATTGAATTTTATGTTCACAAAGAAACTGTTGCACAATAAAGAATTTTATATTATTTGAGTAATATAAAATAACCAATTAAAATGTTAACTTTTTAAGTCAAAATTTGGATGTCACTGGAGAACTTTGCCTTACTGAGATGGAAATTCAGATGGATTTTTAAAATAGCTTATGTATAAACTTTTAAAAATATGATAGTGGGTGGGAGGAATCACTCATTCAACTTGGATGTTATAGTTGTAGTATGACGATTTAAATATGTTTCACTTATGCTCATGTTAGCCTATTAGATTTAAGTATTTCATAAAGAATTTTTATTTCAGATAAGCCTTGTGATAAATGTTATCATTATATGATGGCTCAATTATATAAATACTATTTGAAATCCAGGTCTTTTACTTGCAAAATAGAAATAGAGTCACAGATGTAGAAAACAGACTTATGGTTACCAGGGGGGGAAGGGGAGGGGAGGAGGGATAAATTGGGTGATTGGGATTGACATATACACACCACTATATATAAAATAGATAACTGATAAGGACCTACTGTATAGCACAGGGAACTCTACTCAGTACTCTGTAATGACCTATACGGGAAAAGAATCTTATAAAGAGTGGATATATGTATATGTATAACTGATTCACTTTGCTGTACAGCAGAAACTTACACAACATTGTAAATCAACTATACTCCAATACAAATTTTTAAAAAATAAAAGAGATGGGATCAGGAATAATCTTCTCCTAATTAAAGCCTGGTGCAGTAATATGGGGGAAGTTTTAAGATTTATTGTAAAAAGTTAAGGAACTAGGAGAGTTTTTATCATTCAAGTACAGAATGAAAAAAAAAATGTAGGGACATGGGTTGCCCTTTTAGAGGGTTAGGGACAAAAAGAGGACAAATAAGATGCCGCCAAATGGAAAATGATGAAATGCGTTGTAAAACAAAATGAGAATGCTGAAATTGCTATTGATTTCAGCTCTTTATGAAGCAAAGGAATTGCCAGAATTACGAAATTTTTGAAATAAACCTGTAGAGTAAAAACTAAGTAAATAAATAAAATGAAATAAAATAAAATTCAGGTCTTACTAAGGGTTAATAAGATAATGAATTCCAGTATTTTTTTTCAAAACAAGGATAGATAAAATTTTTACCCTTTTTCTTCATATTCACTTGAATATATGTTGCTGCTGCCTTTTGTAAATGTTCCATAATTCCATTAACCACATTTTGTTGATCTGAAAGTTCATACAAGCTTGAAGTTTCAAAAGTACAGTTTCATATCCAATATTAATAGTGTTACAGCCAACACACCAAAGGAAATAAAACCTTTAAAATTTAATGCCTCACAAGGGAGAACTGTGTTAAAACGGTGCCCTCTTACAAGTTACAAATGGGAAGTACATTTTAAAAGAAAAGGCATTTGCTCTAGAAGAGCAGATCACTTTGTTTTATAGCAAGTTCAAAATTCAGAGAAATATTCATCCTTCAGTTACCAGACTAATAAATTGAATCAAGGTGGGCAAGGAGAGAGATAGAAGAAAAAAGGGGAAATAAAGAAGTAAAAGCAGGAGGTGGGTTAATAAAGGGCTTTTTCTTGTGAACTAACTTCTCCCTACAAAAATGATAAGAAAACAGCAGACAGAGCAACAGAGATAAAATTGCATCAGGCTTCAGCGTTTATGTTTTTGATGGAAATGTACAAATAATTTCCATCCCTTGCGGTGCTGTCATGCTCCATCACTTTAGTCCATTTTCACCTTGCAAAGAATTCTGAATGGGAGGGACTTCCTTCTCTGGCAGCTAATTAATCTCTTACAAGCCTGGTCTTGCAGCCTGTCTACCTGGAATGCCCCACACATTAAACAAGTGACTTGGGAGCAGATTTCTTGCCCCCTTGAGCAGTTCTTTCTTCCTTTAAGCTATATGAAGAGCCAGCTTTTTCTTTTTGTTTGGGAAACTGTGAGCGCTAGAATAAATCATTGAGGAATCTCTCCCTCTATCCCACTACCATAACTGAATACACTCCCAAATAATTAAATTGGGTTTTAGTGACAACAGACAAAGCCTGAATATAAGTTCTGAATGTGCACAGTGCACATAATATGGAAGGACACAATAGTACACATATGTAAGGACACACATTTCTAAATTATACATTTTCTGTGTACATGTTAGATCTTCATTGTGATGAAACAGGTATAATCATATTTATAATACTGATGCATTTGCCTTAAAAATAGTACCAGATTTTGCAAATAGGAGACTTTTTAGTTTTTTGGCAAATTCTGTCTGTAAAAAAGATTAAGGTAAGAGCATACTTATTTATAGGTTGAAATGCTTCAATTAAAAAATAATAGAAATTCTATTCAGGTTTATTCTATTTAATAAATACAGCCTTTTAAAAAGTTACCACTAATGAACTACTTGCAAATAGCAATGCTTAACTTTGTCAGAGGTGGAACTATCTTTCAGTAATAACTCACAGGAGGTTAGAAATAGTAATCATTCTTTAATATTTTGCTGATGTTGTTCACACATCTTTTTTATGCAGTTATCTGTATTGTTTTATTTTCTCTCATGTTTTTCTGTTAAATTTTTTGTGGATTTTTGTTTGTCTATTTCTTTATATTTCCTTTTTATTTAAACATAAAAGACTTCCCAGTAACTACGTTATGCATGCCTTTAGAAAACAGAGATATATATGTTAATGGTATAGCTATTCCAAATATTAAAGATTCTTTATCCATCTATGAAGATACATGCAATTGACACATGCACGTATGGAGATGTACTTGATAAGAGAATAGGATCACTATAAGTATTCAATTATTCACAGAAATGTATATTAAGTAGTTATTGTGTCCCACATACCAGGAGAGTGAAGCCAGAAGGAAAACGTATTCTGAAAAGTGTTATTTATTTTTAATTGTTTAGTCAAGGTAATATATACAGTGAAACGGGCAGCTTATTAAGTGTTCAATTAGAAGAGTTTTGACAAATGTATATACCTTTAAAACTAATGAAGATATAGGCCATTCCTATGACCACAGGAAATTTCCCATTCATCTAATGAAAGCCCACTCCCCATAGCAAACACTGTCTGGTTTCTATAACCATAGAGTGTCTGTTCTTGAACTTCATATGAATTTAATTATATGATACATAGACATATTTATCTGGATTCTTTTATTCAGTATTATTGAGATTAAAGTATATTGTTGTAATAATCAACAATTTATTATTTTTAATCACAATCTAATGAGTTAATATGGTACTACTTCATCTAATACGTAAGGACCTTAAAACAGTGTAATTCCATGTTTACCCCATCTTCGTGATTTTGCTGTCTTGTATTTTACTTTTACGTACTTAAAACACTGTCCAGTACAATGATGATATCTTTACTTTAGCCAAATATCTTTTAAAAATTAGCAAAAGATGTTTTACATTTACCCATATATTTATCATTTCAGATGATGATATTCTTTTCTGTATACAGATGTATCCATCTGGTGTCCTTTCCATTCAGTCTGAATACCTTCTCTTCAGCATTCATATAGGAAAGACCTGCTGGTGACGAATTTTCTCAGCTTTCATTTATCTGAAAAGTTGTTCCATTTTCATTATTGAAGGTATTTTAACTGATTATTGCGTTTTCAGCCCTTAAAAATGTTGTTTTATTGTATTCTGTCTATTGTTTCTGTTGAGAGGTCAGTTGCCATTGACATCATTGTTTCCTACATGTTATGTTTCTTTCATTGATTGTGACTGTCAGATTTTTTTTAAGATTTTGCTTTTAGCAGTTTTACTATGATATGCTTAGGTGTGTTCTGTCTATTCTTAATTATGCTTGGATTTTTCTGAGCTTCTTGGATCTGTACATTGGTACTTCTCATCCAATTGAGGAACACTTTAGCCACTATTCTTTCAAAAATGTTCTGACCCTTTTCTCTTTCCCTCCTCCTCTACACCTACCCGCCACCTCTGAAAACCCTGTTATTCCTGTGTTAGACCATGCAATTACCCCCACTGATGACTGGGGCTCTATCTATGGTTTTTCAATATTTTTTTCTCTGTTCTTCAATTTAGGTATGTTCTATTGATCTTATTCAAGTTCACTGATCCTTTTTTCTGCAGTATCCAACTTACTATTTTGCTCATGCAATAAACTTTGTTTCATGTGTTATACTTATCAATTCTTTTTTTTTATAGTTTCCATTTATTGTCTGAGAGTCTCTATTTGTACACCCATTATAACTGTTTCTTTAAATCCTTAAACATACTTATGATATATGGTTGAAGTCTTGATCTTTGATTACCAACATTTGATTCATCTTAGAGTCTGTTTCTACTACTGAGCTTTTTACTTGATTATGGGTCACATTTTTCACCTCTTCACATGTGTACCAATTTTTTTTTAATTATATGCTGGATGTTGTTAATAGCAAATTGTAGAGAGTCTATATTAAGTGATCTTTCTACAAAACGTAGTGAGTTCTGTTCTGGCAATCTGTTTAATTATAGGCAGATAATTTTTTGCCCTTTCAGGCTTAGTTTTATTCTTGGTAGGGACAAGTCTATTTTGATTTTGAACTTAATTCATGAACCTGACCCTTACTCCTATGGTGGGTGCTTTTCTGTAGTCACAACTGAAAGTCTGAGGTGCCTACTGAGTTCCCTCCGCTCTAGTTGGGATTAAAGTCCAGTGTCTTCCATCAGTACCTGGTCTCTGATATCATTGTACAGCACTCAACCCACCCTGGTTGGGATTAAAGTCCAGTGTCTTCCAACAGTTCCTGGTCTCTGGTATCATCGTACGGCACTCAACCACACGGCTTGTAGAGTCTTACTCTGTCGAAATGCCATCTAGACCTTGGCCAACAATTCACAGCAAATCCCCACGCAAACTACTGCCATTTCCCATGCAGCTCCCTTTTCTCACATACCCTTCACTGCAAATTTCAGGCATAGCAGCAGGTCAAACTATTCCCATTTCCTTTTGGCTCAGTGAGACTTCAAATCTACTGGGGTTCTACTACTATATTTGATAGCAGGGAAGTGCTTCCAAGGAGAAAGTCAGGGAGGTCATGGAGCTCTTTGAATTTTTTTCTTTGCTCAAGGTTTCCCATCCTGTGCTGTGTTTAGTTCAGTGCCAGAAAACAGTTGCCTCATATAATTTGTGTCATTTTATAGTTGTTTGTTGTGGAGGGATAGGCAGAGTACTGGTTACTTTATCATTGTAGCACAAATCCCAGCAAGACAGTTTTATTGCTGGATAAAGGAGATCAAGGAAACTGCCGGAGGTGAGGCAGGTTGAGGGTGGTAAGGGAGACAGGGGCCTTTAGAGTTAATATAGAGCCTGTGACTTGAGAGGTTTTGCAACAAGCTACATCCGTACTTTAAAATATAAAAGTGGAGGAAAGATGAACTTCAGGAATCAAGCCAGTAACACACTCAGTGAGAAGTCTTTTGGGAAGATAGCAAATCTGATTAGAAATTAGAGTTAACCTAAATCTAATTTCCCTCCTTTTGCCATTAATCTTTAGCAAGTAGCTGTCCCATATAATGTTAAGTCATAATAAAAAGAAACCAACCCAGAACTGATGATGAATTGTAAAAATTGAAGAATAAATGAATATAAACCAAATTCCACTGAAGATCATACAGTGCACAAGGAATTACATAAGTAAAGTTACCAATAATTCAGACAAAAAGTCCTCTATATTTTCAGTCAAATTACAGAAATGCTGTATTTCTTTTTTTAATAAATTTATTTATTTTGATTTTATTTATTTTTGGCTGCATTGGGTCTTCGTTGCTGAGCGCGGGCTTTCTCTAGTTGTGGCGAGCAGGGGCTGCTCTTTGTTGCGGTGCGCGGGCTTCTCATTGCAGTGGCTTCTCTTGTTGTGGAGCACGGGCTCTAGGCGCACGGGCTTCAGTAGTTGTGGCATGCAGGCTCAGTAGTTGTGGCTCGTGGGCTCTAGAGCACAGGCTCAGTAGTTGTGGTGCACGGGCTTAGTTGCTCCACGGCATATGGGATCTTCCCAGACCAGGGCTCAAACCTGTGTCCCCTGAACTGGCAGATTCTTAACCACTGTACCACCAGGGAAGCCCAAAATGCTATATTTCAAGTTGATTTTACATAATAAAATAGAACATCAAAAGAACTAAAGCATTTTATTATGATTTTATAAGACAATAGATGCAGATGGAAAGCAGACTGAGAAATATTAGGAAAAAAGTGAAATCAAGAACATACATAAAGGTTTTTGATTGCTCCCTCTTCACAGACACACAAATAACCACAACTAAGAATTATAAAGAACAGGTATGAAAAATAAATTTTTTATATATATATATATATATATATATATATGGATACAAGGATTATAGAGAAAATGTTAAATGTAGAGGAAAATGAGACAAAATAAAACATAGCTGGTGTTCTTAAGGGGGAAAAAAGAAAAAAAAAGCAGAATAAATGGAAGAGAAAAACATAAAGATATAGTGAAAGAATAACTACTTACTAGGATAACAAAAGTCTAAGATGGAAATTGCTATCAAGCCATGCCATGGTGAAATTTCTGAACTCCAGTGTTTGCAAAAGAACTGTTAGGGCTATGGGTGTGAAAAGCAAATCATCCACAAAGGAAGTTAGGCAGGAAAGGGAAGAGAGATTCGGCTGGCCTCAGACTTTGCCCCTGGTATGAGACAGTGAAACATTCCTCCACAAACATTGGAGGAGGAGAACTGATGTTCCCAAGATATTACAACCATTCAGAATTGCTCTTGAAGTACTGAATAATCAAGAAAATATATAAAAGTATGGGTTCAGAGGATTAATTTAAATAGATATTAATTGAACACTAGGAGGATGGGAGGCACTGAGCAACACTGGGATTTGGGATTACTGATCATATGTGTGTGTTATAATTTTTGACATTGTAAGATTAACAAAATGATTTCAAAAAATTGGTAGGTGAATAAAAGAAAAATGGAGGAATTATATACATGTTATAATTATAAACATTTCCTTTTTAAATTATACTTTCTATAAATGAAATATGACTAAAAATAACATACTTAATATTTTCTTAATGTGAGGATGTTTTTTAGAGAATGATATTTCATAATAAACTATTGACTTTCTTATATAATTTAATAATTTACTACATTATATAATATATAATTTTCATTTTTTTATGAAATCAATCTCTCTTTTTCTCTGTCATAGAGCTATATCTGGAGCAATTACTCTAATAGTTAAACATGATTATGTCAATATAGTGGGCTTTGGAATATAAACGTTTAAAGAAATGTTTTATACTTATATTTTGAGAATCATTAGAAAACAGCAGGTAAAATTTCTGCATAAAACAGTACTTCTTTAAAAATAAAAGAAAAGAATTTATCCTGTAAGTTTTAGCACACATCTCAAAAAAATGTCATAAATAAAATCTGAGCATACTTACAAATATCCAAATATATTTTTGAGGGGTCAGGTATTAAATATTTTAGGCTTGTGAACCATATGGTCTCTCATAACTGTGCAACTCTGCTGTTGTCATGGGAAAGCAGCGATAGACATGTGTAAACAAATTGATGTGTTCCAATAAATCATTCTTTGCGAAAATAGGCAGCCAGCCATGGGCCATGGTTTTTGACCCCTGGTATATATTGACCTTTCATCAACCTTAATGATCAAAATATTATCAGCCTCTCTCAGAAATATTAAGATAAAGAAACAGATACAAAATGGCCCTGATTAATGAATTTATTGATTTTATTTCCTTGTTCCTGACATTAAGTACTATAATACTTCACTTTGATATGAAAAGTCTCAATCAAGGGGCAAAACTGAGTAACTTACATACATATCCACATAAATCTTAATATTTTCTAACTTCTCAAAAAAGCCAAAATTTAAGTAAGGAGGAACTAACTTTGCTCCAAACAGTTCTTAGATGTTATGCTCAATATGACTCCTTCCCTTGCCTTTTACATTTACAACCTTGGTCAAAAATCTCAGATTGTCGAAGCTAGATTGTACCTCTCAGTGTATCAGATTAAGTGATCTCATTCTCACAAGAAGGACCCCTACTGCCACTGAGGTTAATAACTTCTCTATGGTAACCCTGCTAGTTCTTGTCAAAGTTAGGACTGGAACCCAGGCTACCAGCTCCCATAGCAGAGTTTTTTCCACTCCACCATACTGTCACATATGGCATGGCTCAAGCCAGACAGCCATCAGCTGATCAGCGCTGAATGAGCTGGTTATCATACTAGAAATGTACCTATATTGACTCCTCTGTTCTCAGCATTATTAGTTATCCTGTTTCTTCTCTATTTTTAAAGTAGGTTTATAAATAAAGTTAATTAAAAGACAATCAAACATTACAAATGAGAAGTGATACTGCTCTATGAATATATCCTGCTTCATTAAGAAACAGTCCTTTCATAAAATGGCAAAAGGCAAAGCTGCAGTTACCTTTCCTTATGAGTTATTTCTAATCATTTAAATCAGTGGTTCTCAGACTTCTGTGAGTATCGAATCAACTGGAGAGCTTGTAAAACACAGACAGTTGGGCCCCAGCCCCAGAGTTTCTGATTCAGTGGGTTTAGGATGAGGCCCAATTTGCATTTCTGATATGTTCCCAAGGGATGCTGATGCTGCTGGTCTGGGTAAAACACTTTGAGAACCACGGGTTTAGATTTGTTAATTCACACTTCTGCTCAGGCTCCATCTCAGATCCAGTGAAACAGAATGTCTGGGGCTTGAGGTGGAGTATCTTCTAAAAGTATCTCAGGTGATTCTAATGTAAACCCAAGCAGCTGAGGTGGGGGTGGGGCGGGGGGAGGAAGAGAGACTGAGTAACTTAAAGAAGTTTCTCTGGTCTTCCCATATTATGAAATGTTTTCTTCCTCAGTGTATTCCTTTATGAGATGGGAACAGTTTTTAAGTAGTCATTTCATGATAAGGAATAAATGAGGTAGTATAAAGATGACTTTACCAACTGACTTTATAAATTGAATGTAATTTAAATTTAGGCAATTTTATGCTGCTAATTCTTTAAAGTGCTTAGAATATAAGGTGGTTGTAGAACTCTCCTTTTAAAATGTTATTTTTGTACATCTTGCCACTTGTAAAGCTACTTTATGCCTCAGATACTTGAACTATCTTTGTTAGCATTATATAGACAGCATAGAAACATGTAGCGCTAAGTCCTATAGCTTTAACTCTTACTGTTTCTCTATACAGTGAAAGATGCAGATGCACTTTGTATGGACATACAGACTCTGTGAACAGCATCGAGTTTTTTCCTTGCTCCAACATTCTTCTCACAGGTTCTGCAGATAAGTCCCTGTCTGCATGGGATGCAAGAACGGTAAGCAAATTATCAACACTTTTTCCAATTTTGGTAGGTCTAGTTACTCTTAGTCACTTTTCAGGTATTAGGTACAATTTATGAAGTAATTCTACAGGGGCATGTAGGTTAAAAGAATGGTAATAAGTTCCTATTTACAAGATCTTGTCTATGTGCTTTTATGTACCCTGCCTCCTAAAAGTAGGACTATAAAAATAATGTAATTACTTCATTAAACATTAATGCAACAATTTTTTTTTTTTTTTTTTTTTTTTTTTTTTGCGGTACTCGGGCCTCTCACTGTTGTGGCCTCTCCCATTGCGGAGCACAGGCTCTGTACGCGCAGGTTCAGCAGCCATGGCTCACGGTCCTAGCCGCTCCGCAGCACGTGGGATCTTCCCGGACCGGGGCACAAACCCGTGTCCCCTGCATCGGCAGGCGGACTCCCAACCACTGCACCACCAGGGAAGCCCAACAATTTTTTATTGAGATAGAAACTCTGCTGATACATTACGTATGACAGGGAAATGCATAGCACCTCTCCTTAAGGACTTTGTAGCTTGGAAAGGAAGGAGAAATGAGATTTTAATGCAATGAGGTATGTGTTAAAATGGAAGAGGATACAAGACACAGGGGAAAAGCAAGAAGGAGAACTCTTATCTGCCTAGAAGGCTGTGGATGGCTCCCAAGAGGAGGCTGTGCTTGAGCTGAGATTTGGAGGGTAAGTAGGATATACCAGGTAATCTCGAGAAGGTGGATTCCAGGAAACAGCAGTGCATGTACAAAGCCATAGAAGTATGAGGCTACAAAGGCCTATTCTGAGAGTAATAATATGTTTGAATAGAGCTTAAGGAAGGAGGAAGAAAAAACAAGCAAGAGTATACAGATGGACAAGGACAAGATCATTAAGTATCTGTTTGAAATTTTATAGTTTTCAGAAGGAGTCTATTAAAGCATGTTAAGCAAACAGGGTAACACAATCAGGTTAGCCTTTTAGAAAGATTAATTTGATAGTAGAGTTAAGGGAGTCATTCTCATATAGGAGGCTTGTACAGTAGGCTGTGAGCAGATGAGAATTTGAACTAGGAGACTGTGAGAGTATAAAGGAAAGTATGGATTCAAGATAAGCGGTTTAACTCTTACAGTTTGAAGAGTGACTGGATGTGGAGATAATGGGAGGAAAGAAAAGGGGTTTAAAGGTGACCAACAGTCCCAGTTTATCTAGCTAAGACTGAGAGTTTTCTGGGTTGTGGGATTTTTCAGTGTTAAACTAGATAATCCTGGGTTACTGTGGCTTCAGAAGTGAATTAGATGTGAAGAAATGGAGATGGAATTTGGGAACTACACTTTCAAAGAGTTTGGCTGTGGAGATGAAGAAGAGAAAAGTCTATACCTGTAGGATCCAAATAGAGGTCTCCCTTGTTCAAATAGGAGACAGCATGTTTATTTGCTTAGCGGTAGGGCAGAGGAAGGGATTAAAGATTCAGGAAAGAGCAAACACAACTAATTGAGCACACACTTTAGTGATTTGAGGCATGCCAAAATATGCAAAACAGGGTCACCATATTTGTTCTTAGCAAAATTTGATGAGGATAATGTAGAAGTCTATACTAAAAAGAAAAAAAATCCATATTTTATGGTTCGTGAGTCAGGAAAGAAATGCAACTTGTAATGTTTCCCATTTATCTTCCCCTACACAATGCATGATTGACATCAATAAAGGAATATGATGATGAGCATCCAGATAGTATGAACAGGGACCCAAGTTCATTATGGGAGGCTCTATTTAGTCCTCTGAGGCAAATTGATTTAGGATAAATAGAGAATAAGGCGACCTTGGGTTCACTTATTATAGAAAAACAGCTAATGGTAGAATGATAAATACCTTAGACACAACTTCACATGTTGCAGCATGTCAAGAGGCAGCAGTCAAGGGGCACTGTGGGAAAAGTGTATCAGCCATGAATTAAGAGTAAAATCAGAATGATTTGTTGTTGGGTAAAAAAGGTGCCACAACCTCCTTCTTGCTTTAAAATAGCTTAGACCCTGGTGCAACAGAATTCACTCCTGCTAATGGAGCATCCATGAAAAAGCAAGATTTTCAATGCATTTAGCCTAAATACTTACATGTGAAGTGTGTATAAAAGCCATTGGTAAAGGAAAACCCACAGAGAAAATATTAATTTAGTAGTGACCTAAATTTTATGCTCATTTTCTTTTGATATCAGATTTTTTTTTTGTCTGTCTCTCAGAGTGCTATAACTGAATGTTATTAGAAAACATGTCTCTTATTTATTTTCTTTCCTGTGAAAAACTGGAGCACTAATGCTTGGAAGTAAAACTGCTCTTACAAAGAGAAGTTGCCTCTCGTGTATCTGCCTTAAATGCCTAGAGTTGCTTGTAGATGGTGGCCTTCCTACCTCTTGTTGGGAACTCCTTGTATACTGGTCTTATTTCCTAAAATATGTCTGAGAGCGGGAGAAAAGAGGGATTCAGCACAGCACAGCGCATTTAGCATACAGCAGGATAGCATGTGGATTGAATGTATGTCCATAAAAAGGTTGTATTTCTTTAATCAATATTAATATATATTTTTCAAATTGGCTTTAATGGCAAATTAAAATTTTTATTATTAATGTTATGATTACAATTTTATTAGTAGTATGCATGCTAGGTTTATAGTCATTAATACTAGGGAAAGGACTCTAAAATACTTTGGTATAAATAAAATGTTGTTCATAAATTATGGTAAATACATCAATGTTTAGAAATAAAGTTCATTTAGTTTATTTTCTGAAAATATTTCAAACCAGATGTTAAAATATATATATTTAAATTGGTATCTATATAAAATAGAATTAACATGTAAAACAAAGGGAAATTCACTTAATTTAGGTTATTAATAATTAGACAATTCAAGTTGTTAACTAAATGTTATTATAAAACACTACAAATAATATATGACAGCAACTCTAGAATTAAACAGAATCATTTCACTTGAGTTGCATTAGCAATCCGGTGACTAGTTTCAGATCTACCACATTTTTTTTAAAACACAAAACAGAACAAAAAACACTGAAACAGCCAGATTTTTAAAAATTCATATTTTATATATAGTTTTTTTTACATCTTTATTGGAGTATAATTGCTTTACAATGGTGTGTTAGTTTCTACTTTATAACAAAGTGAATTAGTTATACATATACATATGTTCCCATATCTCTTCCCGTTTGCGTCTCCCTCCCTCCCACCCTCCCTATCCCACCCCTCTAGGTGGTCACAAAGCACCGAGCTGATCTCCCTGTGCTATGCGGCTGCTTTCCACTAGCTATGTACCTTACGTTTGGTAGTGTATATATGTCCATGCCTCTCTCTCGCTTTGTCACAGCTTACCCTTCCCCTCCCCATATCCTCAAGTCCATTCTCTAGTAGGTCTGTGTCTTTATTCCTGTCTTACCCCTAGGTACTTCATGACATTTTTTTCCTTAAATTCCATATATGTGTTAGCATATGGTATTTGTTTTTCTCTTTCTGACTTACTTCACTCTGTATGACAGACTCTAGGTCTATCCACCTCATTACAAATAGCACAATTTCGTTTCTTTTTATGGCTGAGTAATATTCCATTGTATATATGTGCCACATCTTCTTTATCCATTCATCCAATGATGGACACGTAGGTTATTTCCATCTCCGGGCTATTGTAAATAGAGCTGTCATGAACATTTTGGTACATGACTCTTTTTGAATTATGGTTTTCTCAGGGTATATGCCCAGTAGTGGGATTGCTGGGTCACATGGTAGTTCTATTTGAAGTTTTTTAAGGAACCTCCATACTATTCTCCACAGTGGCTGTATCAATTTACATTCCCACCAACAGTGCAAGAAGGTTCGCTTTTCTCCACACCCTCTCCAGTATTTATTTTTTCTAGATTTTTTGATGATGGCCATTCTGACTGGTGTGAGATGATATCTCATTGTAGTTTTGATTTGCATTTTTCTAATGATTAATGATGTTGAGCATTCTTTCATGTGTTTGTTGGCAGTCTGTATATCTTCTTTGGAGAAATGTCTGTTTAGGTCTTCTGCCCATTTTTGGATTGGGTTGTTTGTTTTTTTGTTATTGAGCTGCATGAGCTGCTTATAAATTTTGGAGATTAATCCTTTGTCAGTTGCTTCATTTGCAAATATTTTCTCCCATTCTGAGGGTTGTCTTTTTGTCTTCTTTATGGTTTCCTTTGCTGTGCAAAAGCTTTGAAGTTTCATTCGGTCCCATTTGTTTATTTTTGTTTTTATTTCCATTTCTCTAGGAGGTGGGTCAAAAAGGATCTTGCTGTGATTTATGTCATAGAGTGTTCTGCCTATGTTTTACTCTAAGAGTTTGATAGTGTCTGGCCTTACATTTAGGTCTTTAATCCATTTTGAGCTTATTTTTGTGTATGGTGTTAGGGAGTAATCTAATCTCATACTTTTACATGTAGCTGTCCAGTTTTCCCAGCACCACTTATTGAAGAGGCTGTCCTTTCTCCACTGTACATTCCTGCCTCCTTTATCAAAGATAAGGTGACCATATGTGCGTGGGTTTATCTCTGGGCTTTCTATCCTGTTCCATTGATCTATCTTTCTGTTTTTGTGCCAGTACCATACTGCCTTGATTACTGGAGCTTTGTAGTATAGTCTGAAGTGAGGGAGCCTATTTCCTCCAGCTCCGTTTTTTGTTCTCAAGATTGCTCTGGTTATTCGGGGTCCTTTGTGTTTCCATACAAATTGTGAAATGTTTTGTTCTAGTTCTGTGAAAAATACCAGTGGTAGTTTGATAGGGGTTGCATTGAATCTGTAGATTGCTTTGGGTAGTAGAGTCATTTTCACAATGTTGATTCTTCCAATCCAAGAACATGGTATATCTCTCCATCTATTTGTATCATCTTTAATTTCTTTGATCAGTGTCTTATAATTTTCTGCATACAGGTCTTTTGTCTCCTTAGGTAGGTTTATTCCTAGATATTTTATTCTTTTTGTTTCAATGGTAAATGGGAGGGTTTTTTTGATTTCACTTTCAGAATTTTCATCATTAGTGTATAGGAATGCCAGAGATTTCTGTGCATTAATTTTGTATACTGCTACTTTACCAAATTCATTGATTAGCTCTAGCAGTTTTCTGGTAGCATCTTTAGGATTCTCTATGTATAGTATCATGTCATCTGCAAACAGTGACAGCTTTACTTCTTCTTTTTCGATTTGGATTCCTTTTATTTCCTTTTCTTCTCTGATTGCTGTGGCTAAAACTTCCAAAACTATGTTGAATAAGAGTGGTGAGAGTGGGCAACCTTGTCTTGTTCCTGATCTTAGTGGAAATGCTTTCAGTTTTTCACCATTGAGAACGATGTTGGCTGTGGGTTTGTCATATATGGCCTTTATTATGTTGAGGAAGGTTCCCTCTATGCCTACTTTCAAGAGGGTTTTTATCACAAATAGGTGTTGAATTTTGTCGAAAACTTTCTCTGCATCTATTGAGATGATCATATGGTTTTTCTCCTTCAATTTGTTAATATGGTGTATCACATTGATTGTTTTGCATATATTGAAGAATCCTTGCATTCCTGGAATAAACCTCACTTGATCATGGTGTATGATCCTTTTAATGTGCTGTTGGATTCTGTTTGCTAGTATTTTGTTGAGGATTTTTGCATCTATGTTCATCAGTGATATTGGCCTATAGTTTTCTTTCTTTGTGACATCCTTGTCTGGTTTTGTTATCAAGGTGATGGTGGCCTCGTAGAATGAGTTTGGGAGTGATCCTCCGTCTGCTATATTTTGGAAGAATTTGAGAAGGATAGGTGTTAGCTCTTCTCTAAATGTTTGATAGAATTCACCTGTGAAACCATCTGGTCCTGGGCTTTTGTCTGTTGGAAAATTTTTAATCACAGTTTCAATTTCAGTGCTTGTGATTGGTCTGTTCATATTTTCTATTTCTTCCTGATTCAGTCTTGGCAGGTTGTGCCTCTCTAAGAATTTGTCCATTTCTTCCAGGTTGTCCATTTTATTGGCATAGAGTTGCTTGTAGTAATCTCTCATGATCTTTTGTATTTCTGCAGTGTCAGTTGTTACTTCTCCTTTTTCATTTCTAATTCTATTGATTTAAGTCTTCTCCCTTTTTTTGCTGATGAGTCTGGCTAATGGTTTATCAATTTTGTTTAACTTCTCGAAGAACCAGCTTTTAGTTTTATTGATCTTTGTTATTGTTTCCTTCATTTCTTTTTCATTTATTTCTGATCTGATTTTTATGATTTCTTTCCTTCTGCTAACTTGGGTTTTTTTTTGTTCTTCTTTCTCTAATTGCTTTAGGTGCAAGTTTAGGTTCTTTATTCAAGATGTTTCTTGTTTCTTAAGGTAGGATTGTATTGCTATAAACTTCCCTCTTACAACTGCTTTTGCTGCATCCCATAGATTTTGGGTCATTGTGTCTCCATTGTCACTTGTTTCTAGGTTTTTTTTTTATTTCCTCTTTGATTTCTTCAGTGATCACTTCATTATTAAGTAGTGTATTGTTTAGCCTCCATGTGTTTGTATTTTTTACAGATCTTTCCCTGTAATTGATATCTAGTCTCATATCGTTGTGGTCATAAAAGATACTTGAAACAATTTCAATTTTCCTAAATTTACCAAGGCTTCACTTGTGACCCAAGATATGATCTATTCTAGAGAATATTCCATGAGCACTTGAGAAAAATGTGTATTCTGTTGTTTTTGGATGGAATGTCCTATAAATATCAATTAAGTCCATCTTGTTTAATGTATCATTTAAAGCTTGTGTTTCCTTATTTATTTTCATTTTGGATGATCTGTCCATTGGTGAAAGTGGGGTGTTAAATCCCCTACTATGAATGTGTTACTGTCGATTTCCCCTTTTTTGGCTGTTAGTATTTGCCTTATGTATTGAGGTGCTCCTATGTTGGGTGCATAAATACTTACAATTGTTATATCTTCTTCTTGGATCGATCCCTTGATCATTAGGTAGTGTCCTTCTTTGTCTCTTCTAATAGTCTTTATTTTAAAGTCTATTTTGTCTGATATGAGAATTGCTACTCCAGCTTTCTTTTGCTTTCCATTTGCATGGAATATCTTTTTCCATCCCCTTACTTTCAGTCTTTATGTGTCTCTAGGTCTGAAGTGGGTCTCGTGTAGACAGCAAATATATGGGTCTTGTTTTTTTATCCATTCAGCCAATCTGTGTCTTTTGGTGGGAGCATTTAGTCCATTTACATTTAAGGTAATTATCGATATGTATGTTCCTATTCCCATTTTCTTAATTGTTTTGGGTTCGTTATTGTAGATCTTTTCCTTCTCTTGTGCTTCTTGCCTAGAGAAGTTCCTTTAGCAGTTGTTGTAAAGCTGGTTTGGTGGTGCTGAACTCTCTCAGCTTTTGCTTGTCTGTAGATGTTTTAATTTCTCTGTCAAATCTGAATGAGATCCTTGCTGGGTTGAGTAATCTTGGTTGCAGGTTTTTCTCTTTCCTCACTTTAAATATGTCCTGCCAGTCCCTTCTGGCTTGTAGAGTTTCTGCTGAAACATCAGCTGTTAACCTTATGGGGATTCCCTTGTGTGTTATTTGTTGTTTTTCCCTTGCTGCTTTTAATATGCTTTCTTTGTATTTAATTTTTGACAGTTTGATTAATATGTATCTTGGCATATTTCTCTTTGGATTTATCCTGTATGGGACTCTCTGTGCTTCCTGGACTTGATTAACTATTTCCTTTCCCATATTAGGGAAGTTTTCAACTATAATCTCTTCAAATATCTTCTCAGTCCCTTTCTTTTTCTCTTCTTCTTCTGGAACCCCTATAATTCGAATGTTCGTGCATTTAATGTTGTCCCAGAGGTCTCTAAGACTGTCCTCAGTTCTTTTCATTCCTTTTTCTTTATTCTGCTCTGCAGTAGTTATTTCCACTATTTTATCTTCCAGGTCACTTATCCATTCTTCTGCCTCAGTTATTCTGCTATTGATACCATCTAGAGTATTTTTAATTTCATTTCTTGTGTTGTTCATCGTTGTTTGTTTCATCTTTAGTTCTTCTAGGTCCTTGTTAAATGTTTCTTGCATTTTGTCCATTCTATTTCCAAGATTTTGGATCATGTTTACTATCATTATTCTGAATTATTTTTCAGGTAGACTGCCTGTTCCCTCTTCATTTGTTAGGTCTGGTGGGTTTTTATCTTGCTCCTTCATCTGCTGTGTGTTTTTCTGTCTTCTTATTTTGCTTATCTTACTGTGTTTGGGGTTTCCTTTTTGCAGGCTGCAGGCTCGTAGTTCCCATTGTTTTTGGTGTCTGTCCCCAGTGGCTAAGGTTGGGTTCAGTGGGTTGTGTAGGCTTCCTGGTGGAGGGAACTAGTGCCTGTGTTCTGGTGGATGAGGCTGGATCTTGTCTTTCTGGTGGGCAGGTCCACATCTGATGGTGTGTTTTGGGGTGTCTGTGGACTTATTATGATTTTAGGCAGCCTCTCTGCTAATGGGTGGGGCTGTGTTCCTGTCTTGCTAGGTGTTTGGCATAGGATGTCCATCACAGAAGCTTGCTGGTCGTTGAGTGAAGCTGGGTGCTGGTGTTGAGATGGAGATCTCTGGCAGATTTTCACCGTTTGATATTATGTGGAGCTGGGAGGTCTCTTGTGGACCAGTGTCGTGAAGTTGGCTCTCCCACCTCAGAGGCAGATCACTGACTGGCTGCAGCACCAAGATCCTTGCATCCACATGGCTCAGAATAAAAGGGAGAAAAAGTAGAAAGAAAGAATTAGTAGAAGTAGAAAGAAAGAAAGAAGGAAAGAAAGAAAGAAAGAAAGGAGGAAGGGAGGGAGGGAGGAAGGAAGGAAGGAAGGAGGGAGGGAAGGAAAAAATGAAAGAAAGAATATAAAGTAAAATAAAATAAAGTAAGATAAAATATAGTTATTAAAATAAAAAATAATTGTTAAGAAGAAAAAAAATTAAAAAAAACAAAACAAAACGGGTGGATAGAACCCTAGGACAAATGGTGGAAGCAAAGCTATATAGCATAAATCTTGCTCTCAAAGTCCACCTCCTCAATTTGGGACGATTCGTTGTCTATTCATGTATTCCACAGACATCAAGTTGATTGTGGAGCTTTAATCCGCTGTTTCTGAGGCTGCTGGGAGAGATTTCCCTTTCTCTTCTTTGTTCTCACAGCTCCCAGGGGCTCAGCTTTGGATTTGGCCCCTCCTCTGCGTGTAGGTCGCTGGAGGGCGTCTGTTCTTCGCTCAGACAGGACTGGGTTAAAGGAGCCACTGATTCGGGGGCTCTGGCTCACTCAGGCCGGGGGGGAGGGAGGGGCACGGAGTGCGGGGCGGGCCTGCGGCGGCAGAGGCAGGCGTGACGTTGCACCAGTCTGAGGCACGCTGTGCGTTCTCCTGGGGAAGTTGTCCCTGGATCCTGGGACCCTGGCAGTGGCGGGCTGCACAGGCTCCCCGGAAGGGGGGTGTGGATAATGACCTGTGCTCGCACACAGGCTTCTTGGTGGCGGCAGCAGCAGCCTTAGCGTCTCATGCCCGTCTCTGGGGTCCGCGCTGTTAGCCGCGGCTCGCGCCCGTCTCTGGAGCTCCTTTAAGCAGCGCTCTTAATCCCCTCTCCTCGCGCACCAGGAAACAAAGAGGGAAGAAAAAGTCTCTTGCCTCTTTGGCAGGTCCAGACTT
Source organism: Delphinus delphis (assembly GCF_949987515.2). Classification (NCBI taxonomy): domain Eukaryota; kingdom Metazoa; phylum Chordata; class Mammalia; order Artiodactyla; family Delphinidae; genus Delphinus; species Delphinus delphis. The sequence goes on along the minus strand of NC_082689.1, from coordinate 23,209,088 downwards.
TTCCCCAGACTCCCTCCCGGCAGCCGTGGCGCACTAGCCCCTTCAGGCTGTTTTCACGCCGCCAACCCCGGTCCTCTCCCGGCACTCCGACTGAAGGCGACCGAAGCCGACTGAAGCCCGAGCCTCAACTCCCAGACCCGCCCGCCCCGGCGGGTGAGCAGACAAGCCTCTCAGGCTGGTGAGTGCCGGTCGGCCCTGATCCTCTGTGAGGGAATCTCTCCGCTTTGCCCTCCGCACCCCTGTTGCTGTGCTCTCCTCCGCGGCTTCGAAGCTCCCCCCTCTGCCTCCCGCAGTCTCCGCCTGCGAAGGGGCTTCCTAGTGTGTGGAAACGTTTCCTCCTTCACGGCTCCCTCCCACTGGTGCAGGTCCCGTCCCTATCCTTTTGTCTGTTTTTTCTTTTTCCTTTTGCCCTAACCAGGTACGTGGTGGTGGTGGGGGAGGGTTCTTGCCTTTTGGGAGGTCTGAGGTCTTCTGCCAGCGTTCAGTAGGTGTTCTGTAGGAATTGTTCCATGTGTAGATGTATTTCTGGTGTCTATGCGGGGAGGAAGGTGATCTCCGCGTCTGACTCTTCCGCCATCTTCCAGGTTACTTCTATATATAGTTTTTAAAGGGTGCATGTTATTTATATAATATGAAATTATTAGCTTTTTTATTTCACAATGATTTGTGAAGAAGTTAAAAATAAATTTATTTTTGTAGTTAAATATTATGAGATGTTGAAAACAGTAACCAGGATAGCTGTAGTTTTTTTCTGTGTAATAGTAAAAAGTGTACAACATATGGATATGGATGGTATTATTAGACTTGTAATATCAACTACATCTGTAGTATTCTGGTATTCTCCTTTTTTATAACTTTTATGTTATGTTAATTCCTTGATAAATGGTAAACTGTCAGGTGGTACTGAAAGACTGAATGTAAAGTGAGATGAATGACTTCCTTCACAGTAAAGCAAAAGCAGAACATGTTGTCACCTCAATGTGATCAACTAGTATTGAGAAATTTTCTAAAATATTTTTTTGATGAAACATGAATGTGACCAGTGGATTATATTCCTATAAATAAGTTTTAAACCTCTTTCTCCCATTCCCAAACATATACTAGTCTTAAATCATTAATCTAATCTAACAGCTTATTGTCAAAGATAATGAATGTGGAGACCTCTAAGTCAGTCTCTAAGCCAACTGGACAGATCGGCTCTGAATTTTGTGGGAGACAAGGAAAGGAGTATAAATCTTTGTAATTACCAAATGGAGGCTATTAAATAACTTTCAGTTTGGAAACTCATGAAATTGCTCTGTTTTATAGGACTACATGCAGAGTATTTTTCCTCGAAGTTATGAAACAAAGTTATTTTATTAAAATTAAAAAAGAAGATTGTAATATTGTCAGAAAATGATGTATAATATAGTACATTTAATGAAAACTTATAATGCCGTCTCAAAAAGCGACATGAAGGGCTTCCCTGGTAGCGCAGTGGTTGAGAGTCTGCCTGCCGATGCAGGGGACACGGGTTCGTGCCACGGCCCGGGAAGGTCCCACATGCCGCGGAGCGGCTGGGCCTGTGAGCCATGGCCACTGAGCCTGCGCGTTCAGAGCCTGTGCTCCGCAATGGGAGAGGCCACAACAGTGAGAGGCCCGCGTACTGAAAAAAAAAAAAAAAAAAAGCGACATGAAAAATTCAAATATACATCAGTGATTTGGAAGCCTATTTAAAATAAAGGCCGAGATTATTAGTCATTCACAAGTCCAATGAAAATATTAAGGATTTAGAATGTTTTTGAAAAAAAGAAAAAAAAGAATGTGCTCACTGTACAGTAAAACAGAGAACAGAATGAGTAATATGTCTGTGAGTTCAGAGCTAGGCTGACAAAGATCAGAGTTGCTGACATTTTGCCTCTTGCAATGAATCAGACACACAGAGTTCATGGCCTGGACTGCCTTTGGTGTCCATGTCTTGCTGCCTAGACTAACTGCAGGCTCTAGTCCAGCATACTGTGTTCTCCCAACTTAGCTGTAGCCAAAAGATCCAGTAACTGACCACTCTGAGTTCCTATGAAGTGAAAAAACTGAGAACTCACCAAAAAAGTTACTCTTGGGTCCTGTGTGGTGCTAACCCATTGTGGACTCCACAGTTCAACCTGCACCCTGCCTAGGCTGTTGTTCTCCTCAGATGCTATCTGGTGAACTCTTAAAGGAGCCTGACATTATTCAGAAGCCCAAATGTGGAAACAAAGGCAAAGATTGTACCTTCTCTCTCTAGGTTTTATTCCTCAGCCACATTCAGCTTAGTAATATTTATTGAAGATCTTTGTGCCAGGCAATATCCTGGGTTCTGGACTGTTGACTGTGACAGAGTCCCTGCCCTCAGTGTACACACAGTCTACTAGGAAGCAGACATGAAGGGAAATTATCTTAAAATTAAAGGTAGTAATTGAAATATACTTGATATAAACTCAATATAACTATAGCTTTGGCTTCTTGTGCCAAAGCTCACTATTCCAAGAGGTGATTTAGTGAATAACACTTATTGAATACCTACTATGTGCCATCACTTTACCTGTAACAGCTATGTAATGCTTAATGGAATCATCATTATCATCTGTATTAGGAACTGAAAAAACAAAGGCTCAGAAGAATAAAATATGTTGCTCAGATCAGCCAATTGGTCAGTGCAAGAGTCAGGCCGCAGGCTGACTCTCCAAACTCAATTCTGTATTTTTATTTTACGGCCTCTAGTTTTAGTTGGTTCTCACTGGCAATCAGAATAGTGTTAAAATGGCATTTCAGTAAGAAAAGATAATTCAATATGCTTACATCTTCAAAAATATTTAACACTGTAATTCAATGATTAGTCAGATCTATGCTTGGATTTAACAACTATCAGATGTGCAAATGATCCCTCACAAAGACACAAAACTCTGAAGAAAAAAGTGCATCATGGTCTGTAGCTATCAATTTGGATAATGGATTTTCAAATTCATCCAGTTATGCAGTGGCATTTTTGTTAAAATTTGCTAGGCATTTCTCCCCTCCTGAGGTTGATCAGTTGGTTTTATAAAGTAACTAGAAGTTTTCAAATATTTTAAAACAAAGTAGAAAATTCTTTTCCTACATTTTTAAGGGTTTGACTCAATAGCTTTGAAAGGTGATCGCCCTTACATATTGGCAGGGGAAGCACTTCCAAACAATTGTTATCAAATGCTCCATAGAGCAAGTTTCTTTTTAAAATGATTCCTTTTTTGTTCACTGTTAAAATGTCACCTTTACTTTGATGGAATGATTAACTTTATTATTATTTTCAAAAATACTTGCTTTATAGTACATGGCTAACAAATGCTTATGAAAACATAAAAGGTCAAGAAATTAGGAATACTTGGGTTTTGGTGAAAAAAGCACATGACTCATCTTTAAGGTCAACTTTAAAATACATGCTTTGCTAAAATGTAACAATGAAGTTCCCTGAGGGTATGAAACATTTTCTTGGACACTGTCTGATTCATTACAAAAGATTGTGAAGATTCTAATCATCAAAGGATCTATTTGAATAAAATTAAGCAACTTAAAAATACTCAGTGTTCCAAACTGCAATAATATGTTGCAGTACAAGAAGAAAGCTTCACTCCATTGTTTTCCATATATTGTGATGCACCTTGCTTTGGAGACCTCAGTTCAAAGACCTTTACATATGTTATACAAATGCTATGCAAAGCTTACTGCTCCCTCACTAAATAAATGTCAGCTACCATCAGTTATTAAACTCACTATATACCAACCATGTGGAATTAGCTAGTATAGCGCAATGATCTTTTCTTTCGAAAAAACCTTTGCTCTTTTTTTCTAGCTAAAATACCACTTCCTCCCTTCAAATGGAGAGTCTACTTCTATTCTTAAAGATTTACTTATCCTTCCCTAAAAAAAGTTCTCCATTTTGCCCCTGTGCGATTAGGTGTCTCAAGAGGCAACTAAGAAAATTTTATACCACATAGAATTTTGCCTTTTTGGGGGGTAAAGTACTTAAAATGTTGAACTTGACAAATGAGGTATTTTTTTTTTCCACAAAAAGACAAACCCTACCAATTTGCTGACTTTTTTGTAATAACTAATGGTTTCAGTAACATGGTACCAGCAGTTGTGTTTGAAAAATAAATGTGCTTAATTGTGTTTCTATAGAGTCCTTGGCTTAAATCTATGTTATCTTGCATGTATGTCAGACAGTACAGCACAGTAATAGCACACAGCCATTGTGCCTGGATTCAAACCCAAATTCTGCTGCTTATTGGCAGTGTGGCCTTGGCCATAATTGCCTAAAATCTGTGTACCTCAGTTGCCTCATTTGTAAAATATAGTCATAGCCCCTATCACATAAGGGTATAATGGGGATTAAAGTGCTTAGAAAATTGAAGTGCTTAGAAAATTGACTAATACATGTAAGAACTTAATATATTTTACATATACTTATAGAAACTGTCCTATATCACAGTTGTTTACCTACTAATATTTCTCTAACATGAAACTCTGAGCACTCTTCTATACTTTCACAGCCTTTGGCATAATAGATGATCAATAGTTGTTGAAGGAAGGAAGGAAAGAAGGGAGGGAGGGAGGAAAGGAGGAAGAGACCAAAAATCAGATGTTTTGCTTTTTGGGTAGGAAAACATTTTATCTGAAAAAAATCACTGTTTTCTAAAAATTAAAAATAAGTATTTTTTAAAAAATAATAAAATAATCCTATAGTAAATAAATCAATTTAATATGTTATAAGGTTTCAAAAGATTATTTATCTCATAAAATGCCACAGATCTTTTTATATCTTGTATACACCATATAATATCTTTGCAGACATAACACAAATACCATCACTCTTTTTCTCTTATCCTTTGCAGTTAATATAAGTAGCATGACAGTGGCCAGCAGTGGGAAGACTAGATTTTTGTATCTGGTTGTCAGGCTTTGAAAAAAGTCATATTTCAATAATGGAAACAATGATTAGTAATGACTGTGTATTCCTAACAAACATGGATAGATTCGTTTTATGGGATTATTTCAATTCTGTAAGAGTTAGAAATAAAGTCATACTTCATGCAGTTTATTTAAGTTGAATCCAATAAAGATGTAGAGTTGAGGTAAAAGAAGGTATAAGAATAAGTAAAATCCCTAACCAGTTGTTTAGGATAACTTGGATATTCTTGACAAGATAGCACTGCACTTTTGTCATGGTTAAGACACTGCTTTGCACTCTTACATATTGAATTGTATGGATTGGGTTGAATTCTAGGATTAGTGGGAACAATCCAAAGGAAAAATACAAGATATTAACAACTCATCCTTTGAGTAAAACTAATACAGGCTAAATTTTCTCAAAAACATTTTTCCATTTGCTTGCCCAATTTTTATTTCATGGCTGAAATGGGTTATTTGTATCAATTTTAAAGTATTTATATTATTAGAAGAGAAATAATTATCTAGGAAGGTATGAAATTTAGTATGGTAGATTCCTAAATTCAGTTCTTCTTAGGTCATTTAATAATAGCTGAAATAGGGCTTCCCTGGTGGCACAGTGGTTGAGAGTCCGCCTGCTGATGCAGGGGACCTGGGTTCGTGCCCCGGTCCGGGAAGATCCCACGTGCAGCGGAGTGGCTGGGCCCGTGAGCCATGGCGACTGAGCCTGCGCGTCCGGAGCCTGTGCTCTGCAACGGGAGAGGCCACAACAGTGAGAGGCCCACGTACCCGCCCCCCCCAAAAAAAAAAAAAAAAATAATAGCTGAAATAAAAATAATTAGCATTTACTCTGTCAGGCATTTTAGACACATGGTTATATTTAATGATCATGCAACACTGCAAGTTAGAGAATATTTTTACCATATTATAGCTAAAAAAGCTAACATCTCTGAAGATCAAAGATGTTAAATAACTTTTTCAAAGGTCTACAGCTATAAGTGGTGGTCTTGAGATTGGAAACCTGTTCCTTCCAGCAACAAAGTCCATATCCCTTTACCGCTACATCCTATCTCTATTTTAACATGATATTAAGTAAAACTTGATTATTGAAAGGCATTTGTAAGCATCTGTCTGTGATACTGAGTTTTATACTCTTCCATATAAAATGAAAAACTTCTAAGTCTAATTCTACTTCATAACCTTGCCTCTTTTATCATGATGTATGTTCTTAGGGAAGAGTAAAGACAAATGTAGGATAAAACATAATTACTTAGTTTAATATCCTTGTAACAATCGTATAATATGCTCCAAAGTTAAACAGAGATGTTTTTTCATTCCCTCTTTTGATAATGCAAATGACTGTTTCTTACTTTCATTCAGATTGCCAGTGAAATTATATGGATAGATAATTGGTGGAAGTTAAAAACCAAAGGAGGGGCATGGATATCACCATTTTAGATGTGGTTGAACCTAGGTGTTGTCTCTTGGCAAAAATAAATTTTTGGCCCTATTTGAATTGAATAAGATATGGGATTATCATGTAAGAATATTGAGGGTAACTTAATCATAGAATGTGTTTGACCAAAAGGAAATACCTGTGCATTGCATTCAGCCCTTTCTGCCTTAAATAGAGTATAGAGAAAAATATAGACTTTGAAGTCAGATAGAATGGAGTTTGAATCTAGGTTCTGTCAATTCCTGGTTGTATATAGTAAGGCATGATATTTAATATCTGTAAAATTCAGCATTCTCTTTTTAAAACAGAAATAATTAAATCACAGTGTTAACACTGGGAGCATGTATTTGGAAGTCAGAAACAGTTATTTTTTCCTATATTGGTAGCTAGTGGCGAGTCCTCTCATGATTTGTGGTTCTGTCTCTTTGGTTGATGCGTTAAATGATGCTTAATGAAATTGAACAATTCCATTGCAGATTGCTTCACCCAGTGTTTTATCTGTTGTTGTCACTTTCAAGAACTCAGTGACTGTAATGCATTGCATCAATTTGTTATTCCACTGTCCGAATAATGTTCATTTGACCTATCTTGTCCGTAGTCCCCTAATTGCAGTTCAACATATAGAAAATACTTAAGAATAATCTTATCACTTGGTATTTATTCTTTTATACACTCAATCCATTAAAGCTTCAATAGTGATGGCTTGGCTGTACTTCAAGATCATCTTAACTTTTAATTCATTGTAGCACTACATGTCAATTATAATCTTAAGGTACCATTGATGAAACTAGAAATTAAATGCAGCATTTTTGGCAACTGTTTCTGGCATCCTAGTGTGGCTGTGATCAGTGTAAAGTAAAGCTACATCTCTTGCTATGTAGATCTACAGCACCAGAAAATTATTAACGATTAATTAAAGTACATTTCTAATGAATAATCATAAACGCTCCATGTAATCATTTTACCATTAATTATACTAAAGCCTTTCATTCAATAAAGGAAATACTGAAAGAAAAAAAAAGAGAGACAAGCTGCCTTGTGTGTATCCCCCTTTACTCATCACATACCACAAATTATCTGAATTCTTAGTAAATGGAGGTAAATTCAGACACATCAGTTTGCAGCAGTTATGTATCAGGAGTTCTGGGGTTTTCTGTGTTTGTTTTGTGGTTTCTAGGAAATTAGCATATGGATCTGCCCATTTAGAACTTTGAATCTGAAAGGAGTAATGCAAAGACGGAGGATCAGGTAGGAAATTCTGGTTGCAGTATTGTTGAGAGTCCACATTTACCAAAAACAGTGTCCTGACCAGACTTTTCCTATCAGGTATTTGACAAGGTTATTGTTACTTAGTTTCCTTTGGTTCTTAGATTTTTTTCCAAATCTTATAAAAGTTTTCTCTATATTTTATTTTTTGCATGTGTGGATATAATTAGCAAACTAAGTTTCTGTTGCTTATATTCAAAACCCAAATAGTACAAAATGATTAAAGATGGTTTATTAGATACTGAGTGAATGCAAAAAGAAAGCAACGATAATCAACAATAAAAAGGAACCCATGAACCACAGTATTTATAAAGACCTATAAACCAAAGAAAAATCCTCAATACTTAAATATGTGTATGCATGTATTTTCATCCTAAATTACTCATGAGTCAAAGAATAACAAATTATTAAAATAGCAATAAGGAATTTATTTCATGATAAAATTCATGAGCAACAATCAAAAATATACTTAGAAGAAGTCATAGTCCTGAATGCTTTCATTACTGCTCAAGAAAGTCTAAAAATGAAAAAGTTACTTCACAATATTAGGGATAATACAATAATTTTAAAGTGAAAGCAAATAGAAAGTAATATTAAAGCACAATTTAATGGGGGGGAGAAAGAATTTGTTGCTATGAAAACTTTTTTTCATAGCAACATATTGATTTTTTGGAAAAATCAATAACAAACCATACTTAGACCTGCTTTGTCTTTGCCTCACTATTTTTTATCATCTTCTTATAATTTATACTCTTTCAATAATATACAACTCTCTGTGTATGTGTGTGTGTGCACGTGTGTGTGTGTGTGTGTGTGTGTGTGTGTAAAACAAATATACTGCCAGTTACTTGTTCAACAAGGACGGGTTTATTTGGAATCACCAGAGAATTACAATTTGGGGTGTGCAAGCATTCCCTGCACAGCAAGGGAAAGAGAACAGTTTTATAAAGGGGAAAGGAAGTTGGGAGGGATGTAGTAAACAAAGAGTCCATGGCTTGTCATAGGCTGCTTCCCTTCCAGGAATGGAGAGAAGACTTTTTTCATCCTGTTGAGCTCTGCTCTTGTCACAGGGTGTGAGACCTCTCAGTTCTGGTCTCCCAACTATATTTAATTGAGATTTCTGTTATTAAATTTTTACATTTTTCCCTTTTGATTAAGTGCTTTCTCTGAAACCACTGCTGATCAAGAGTCAGGTTTACCAATTTCATACGCTTTTCACAGATTTCCAGGAAATCTTTACTTTTAGGTCACCAAATGATGTGCAGTTTCAGTTAGGGTTCAGTGCTTTCCTTGGGTATGTCACATGAATCCAAAAGTCTGTTCCTTAGAGTTGGTTGGCATAAAGGTTGCTTAGTAGTATCTGATAGGAACCTTTCAAATGAAGTAGAAGAGAGTCTTTCTGGAGGTATTTTTTCTAGTAGATTAAATCTCCAGGTTGCAAGGTGTAATGCTTACTCTCCTTGTCTACTGAGAGTGCACTGTGAAGAGATTGTTCCAGTAGAGCAAGGTTATTTTTAACAGAAACAATTATTCCTTTGTTATATTGGTATATCTCTCCCTTTATCAGTTGTGAGTCAAAAGAAGCAGAAGTTGGGGGCTTCCCTGGTGGCGCAGTGGTTGGGAGTCCGCCTGCCGATGCAGGGGTTGCGGGTTCGTGCCCCGGTCTGGGAGGATCCCGCCTGCCGCGGAGCGGCTGGGCCCATGAGCCATGGCCGCTGAGCCTGCGCATCCGGAGCCTGTGCTCCGCAACGGGAGAAGCCATAACAGGGAGAGGCCGGCGTACCGCAAAAAAAAAAAAAAAAAAAAAAAAACAGAAAGAGGCAGCAGTCAAGTACATTGGTGTCCTGTGACTATCTCAAGCGTGAAAGTTTATAAGTTTTAAAAGGGGTGGATCTAAGATTTAGAAAGATCAACAGCGATGCTTTTGTCCCAGGTATTTGGAGGACCTCTACAAATTTTGCCAACTGAATCTTATTTATTTTTTTTAAGATCTTTATTGGAGTTTATTTGCTTTACAAGAAGTTAGTTTCTGCTGTATAACAAAGTAAATCAGCTGTATGTATACATATATCCATATATACCCTCCCTCTGGCTTCTCCCTCCCAGCCCCCTATCTCACCCCTCTGGATGGTCACAAAGCACCGAGCTGATCTCCCTGTGCTATGCAGCTGCTTCCCACTAGCTATCTATTTTACATTTGGTAGTGTATGTATGTCAGTGCTGTTCTCTCACTTCGTTCCAGCTTACCCTTCCCCCCGCCCCCCGTGTCCTCAGGTCCATTCTCTACGTCTGCACCTTTTTTCCTTTCCTGCCCCTAGGTTCATTAGGACCATTTATATTTTCTTAGATTCCATATATGTGTGTTAGCATACAGTATTTGTTTTTCTCTTTCTGACTTACTTCACTCTGATTGACAGACTCTAAGTCCATCCACCTCACTACAGATAACTCAGTTTCATTTCTTTTTAAGGCTGAGTAATATTCCATTGTATATATGTGCCACATCTTCTTTATCCATTTATCTGTCAATGGACACTTAGGTTGCTTCCACGTCCTAACTATTGTAAATAGTGCTGCAATGAATATTGTGGTACATGTCTCTTTTTGAATTATGGTTTTCTCAAGGCATATGCCCAGCAGTGGGGATGGCTGGGTCATATGGTAGTTCTATTTTTAAATTTTTAAGGAACCTCCATACTGTTCTCCATAGTGGTTGTATCAATTTCCATTCCCACCAACAGTGCAAGAGGGTTCCCTTTTCTCCACACCCTCTCCAGCATTTATTGTTTCTAGATTTTTTGTTGATGGCCATTCTGACTGGTGTGAGGTGATACGTCATTGTAGTTTTGATTTGCATTTCTCTAACGATTAGTGATGTTGAGCATCCTTTCATGTGTTTGTTGGCAATCTGTATATCTTCTTTGGAGAAATTTCTATTTAGGTCTTCTGCCCAGTTTAGGATTGCGTTGTTTGTCTTTTTGATACTGAGCTGCATGAGCTGCTTGTATATTTTGGAGATTAGTCCTTTGTCAGTTGCTTCATTTGCAAATATTTTCTCCCATTCTAAGAGTTGTCTTTTCATCTTGTTTTTGATTTCCTTTGCTGTACAAAAGTTTTTCAGTTTCATTAGGTCCCATTTGTTTATTTTTGTTTTTGTCAAAAAGGATCTTGCTGTGATTTATGTCATAGAGTGTTCTGCCTATGTTTTCCTCTAAGAGTTTGATAGTGTCTGGCCTTATATTTAGGCCTTTAATCCATTTTGAGTTTGTTTTTGTGTATGGTGTTAGGGAGTGTTCTAATTTTATTCTTTTACATGTAGCTGTCCAGTTTTCCCAGCACCACTTATTGAAGAGGCTGTCTTTTCTCCACTGTATATTCTTGCCTCCTTTATCAATGATAAGGTGACCATATGTGCGTGGGTTTATCTCTGGGCTTTCTATCCTGTTCCACTGATCTATATTTCTGTTTTTGTGCCAGTACTGTACTGTCTTGATTACTGTAGCTTTGTAGTATAGTCTGAAGTCTGGGAGCCTGATTCCTCCAGCTCTGTTTTGCTTTCTCAAGATTGCTTTGGCTATTTGGGGTCTTGTGTATTTCCATAGAAATTGTAAAATTTTTTGTTCTAGTTCTGTGAAAAATGCTGCTGATGGTTTGGCAGGGATTGCATTGAATCTGTAGATTGCTTTGGGTAGTATAGTCATTTCCACAATGTTAAGTCTTCCAATCCAAGAACATGGAATATTTCTTCATCTGTTTGTATCGTCTTTAATTTCTTTCATCAGTGTCTTATAGTTCTCTGCATACAGTTCTTTTGTCTTCTTAGGTAGGCTTATTCCTAGGTATTTTATTCTTTCTGTGGCAATGGTAAATGGAAATGTTTCTTTAATTTCTCTTTCAGATTTTTCATCATTAGTGTATACGAATGCAAGAGATTTCTGTGCATTAATTTTGTATCCTGCTACTTTACCAAATTCATTGATTACCTCTAGTAGTTTTCTAGTAGCATCTTTAGGATTCTCTAGGTATAATGCCATGTCATCTGCAAGCAGGGACAGTTTTACTTCTTTTCGGATTTGGATTCCTTTTATTTCTTTTTCTTCTCTGATTGCCATGGCTAACACTTTCAAAACTATGTTGAATAATAGCGGTGAGAGTGGGCGGCCTTGTCTTGTTCCTGATCTTAGAGGAAATGGTTTCACTTTTTCACCATTGAGAATGATGTTGGCTGTAGGTTTGTCATATATGGCCTTTATTATTATCATATAGGCATAGGTTCCCTCTGTGCCTACTTTCTGGAGGGCTTTTATCATAAATGGGTGTTGAATTTTGTCAAAAGCTTTTTCTGCATCGATTGAGATTATCATATGTTTTTTCTCCTTCAATTTGTTAATATGGTGTATTACATTGATTAATTTGCATATATTGAAGAATCCTTTCATTCCTAGGATAAGTCCCACTTGATCATGGTGTATGATCCTTTTTTCTTTTTTTTTTTTTTTTTTTTTGTGGTACATGGGCCTCTCACTGCTGTGGCCTCTCCCATTGCGGAGCACAGGCTCCGGATGTGCAGCCTCAGCGGCCATGGCTCATGGGCCCAGCCACTCCGTGGCATGTGGGATCCTCCCAGACCGGGGCACGAACCCATGTCCCCTGCATCGGCAGGCGGACTCTCAACCACTGCGCCACCAGGGAAGCCCTGTATGATCCTTTTAATGTGCTGTTCGATTCTGTTTGCTAGTATTTTGTTGAGGATTTTCGCATCTATGTTCATCAGTGTTATTGGCCTGTAGTTTTCTTTTTTGGTGACATCTTTGTCTGGTATCAGGGTGATGGTGGCCTCATAGAATGAGTTTGGGAGTGTTCCTCCCTCTGCTATATTTTGGAAGAGTTTTAGAAGGATAATAAGTGTTTTATCTTCTCTAAACGTTTGATAGAATTCACTTGTGAAGCCATCTGGTCTTGGGCTTTTGTTTGTTGGAAGATTTTTAATCACAGTTTCAATATCAGTACTTTTGACTGGTCTGTTTATATTTTCTATTTCTTCTTGGTTCAGTCTCGGAAGGTTGTGCTTTTCTACGAATGTGTCCATTTCTTCCAGATTGTCCATTTTATTGGCATATAGTTACTTGTAGTAATCTCTCATGATCCTTTGTATTTCTGCAGTGTCGGTTGTTACTTCTCCGTTTTCATTTCTGATTCTGTTGCTTTGAGTCTTCTCCCTTTTTTTCTTGATGAGTCTGGCTAATGGCTTATCAGTTTTGTTTATCTTCTCCAAGAACCAGCATTTAGTTTTATTGATCTTTGCTACTGTTTCCTTCATTTCTTTTTCTTTTATTTCGGATCTGATTTTTATGATTTCTTTCCTTCTACTAACTTTGGGTTTTTTTTGTTCTTCTTTCTCTAATTGCTTTAGGTGTAAGGTTAAGTTGTTTATTTGAGATGTTTCTTGAGGTAGGATTGTATTGTTATAAACTTCCCTCTTAGAACTGCTTTTGCAGCATCCTATTGGTTTTGGGTCATCGTCGTGTTCATTGTCATTTGTTTCTAGGTATTTTTTGATTTCCTCTTTGATTTCTTCAGTGATCTCTTGGCTGTTTCGTAACGTATTGTTTAGCCTCCATGTGTTTGTATTTTTTACGGTTTTTTTCCCCTGTAATTGATGTCTAGTCTCATAGCTTTGTGGTCGGAACAGACACTTGATAAGATTTCAATTTTCTTAAATATGCCAAGGCCCGATTTGTGACTGAAGATATGATCTATCCTGGAGAATGTTCCATGAGCACTTGAGAAAAAAGTGTATTCTGTTGTTTTTGAATGGAGTGTCCTATAAATATCAATTAAGTCCATCTTGTCTAATGTGTCATTTAAAGCTACTGTTTCCTTATTTGTTTTCATTTTGGATGATCTGTCCATTGGTGAAAGTGGGGTGTTAAGGTCCCCTACTATTATTGTGTCACTGTCGATTTCACCTTTTATGGCTGTTAGCATTTGCCTTATGTATTGAGGTGCTCCTATGTTGTGTGCATAAATATTTACAGTTGTTATATCTTCTTCTTGGATTGATCCCTTGATCATTATATAATGTCCTTGGATTTATCCTGTATGGTACTCTCTGTGCCTCCTGGACTTGATTCACTATTTCCTTTCCCATGTTAGGGAAGTTTTCAACTATAATCTCTTCAAATATTTTCTCAGACCCTTTCTTTTTCTCTTCTTCTTCTGGGACACCTATAATTCGAATTTGTTGTGTTTAATGTTTTCCCAGAGGTCTTGAGATTGTCCTCAATTCTTCTCATTCTTTTTTCTTATTCTGCTCTGCAGTAATTATTTCCACTATTTTATCTTCCACTATTTTATCTTTTATCTTTATCTTATTTTATCTTATTCTATCTTCCATAGACCTGGAAGATAAATAAAAGATAAATATCCATTCTTCTGCGTCAATTATTCTGCTATTGATCCCTTCTAGAGAATTTTTAATTTCACTTATTTTGTTGTTCATCATTGTTTGTTTGCTCTTTAGTTCTTCTAGATCGTTGTTAAAACGTTTCTTGTATTTTCTCCATTCTGTTTACAAGATTTTGGATCATATTTACTATCATTATTCTGAATTCTTTTTCAGGTAGACTGCCTATTTTCTCTTCACTTGTTTGGTCTGCTGGGTTTTTACCTTGCTTTTTCATCTGCTGCATATTTCTCTCTCTCTTCTCATTTTGTTTAAGTTACTTTGTTTAGGGTCTCCTTTTTGCGGGCTGCATGTTTGTAGTTCCCATTGTTGTTGGTGTCTGCCCCCAGTGGATGAGGTTGGTTCAGTGGCTTGCGTAGGCTTCCTGATGGAAGGGAATGGTGCCTCTGTTCTGGTCGGTCAGCTGGATCTTGTCTTTCTGGTGGGCAGGGCAGTGTCTGGCAGTGTGTTTTGGGGTGTGTGTAAACTTATTATGATCTTAGGCAGCCTCTCTGCTAATGGGTGGGGTTGTGTTCCTGTCTTGCTAGTTGTTTGGCATGGGGTGTCCAGATCTGGAACTTGCTGGCCATTAGGTGGAGCTGGGTCTTAGCAGTGAGATAGAGATCTCTGGGAGAGCTCTCACTGATCGATATTACATGGGGCTGGGAGGTTTCTGGTGGTCCAGTGTCCTGAACTCGGCTCTCCCACCTCAGAGGCTCAGGCCTGACACCAGCCCAGAGTACCAAGACCCTGTCAGCCACACGGCCAGGTACATGGGGAATTTCTTGTCTTTAGGGAAGCCTGAGGTCTTCTGCCAGTATTCAGTAGGTGGCCTGTAGGCATTGTTCCATGTGTAGATGTATTTTTGATGTATTTGTGGGGAGGAAGGTGAGCTCTACGTCTTACTCCTCTGCCATATTGAAGGTCCCCCTGCAGTAGGAGACTCCACTGAAGATGCCAACTTTTGCAAGAGGTAGAGGTGCAGAGGCATTTTTTTCAGATGGTTTGCAGCTTGCTTTTTTATCTTCTTTTCCTTTGTGCTTTGTCTAGTTTCACTTCTTCACAGGGAGCTTCATGCAGTGGCCTCACACCTGGCACTTCAGATCAGAGTTCACAGCAGGCTCTTAATTTCAGAATCTTAATGTGCTGGTTGGAATTAGCTGTATCTTCGGAGAAGTGCCTGATATTGACCATGTCCTCCTTTGGAGAGACTTCCTAGTTGGTTGGAGGCATCAGCAAGATGCCTTGTCATTCTTGTTTTAATCCTTTGTGCTTGGTCTTGGTTCACTTGCCCATAGGGGGCTGCAAGTAAATGCCTTCCCCCAGGCACTTGGGACCAGAGTTCCTAGTGCTGACATCTCAGCTCCCGGCCATGCAACTGCCAGTTGAATCTTAGTAATGCTATTAGTGCATTTGACTGAACCAGAGGATTGAGTTTGGTAAACACAGTGAAAGTGGTGTAAAACTGGCCAAACAGCACAGACTTGTTGAAGTACCTGACTAGTAAAAGGGGTCCCTTGATCACTATGAAGTTCAAGGAAATTTCCCCAGGTAGGGATAATTTTTTTTTATCAAAATGACTTTAGCCACAAAAGAAGCAGTAGCCTGTCTGCAAAAGAAGACTTAAGTCCAGTCTGAAAACATAGAGACAGTGACTAAAACACATTTATATCCAGAGGCAGAGAAAGTTGCATGATATCTATTGCCATAACTCTACTGGTCCGTTAGGCAGTCTGGGGAAAGTATAAACAGGCTTCCCTGGGTTGTATTTTGGACAACTGGGTCAAGTGAGATTGGCACTTTTTGTGGCCTTGTTAATGTTTCCCCCACCAATATTGATATATGAATATCATTGTGTCAGTAGACCAATGGTGTAATGCATGTACAGTGGTGAAGGAGTGGGAATTTTAGAGTCTCTGGTAGGAATGGGTTTTTATTTGGTCCAAACCAGAGCTTTCTCTTTTTATCAAACTAACAATTGTTGAATTTCCAATCTTGTTTTTTCCTTTTCTGAAGCCAGTTGTTGGCTGCTATAGCCAGTTTTTCTAAGTTATCACTTGGTGAAATATCCCGTCAGACCATAACAGAAGTTTGGCTGCTGTTAGTCCCTTTAAGAGCAGGATTCCTTGCTAAAATGTCAGCAAGATGATTTCCCTTAGCTTCCAAAGAGTCGAGGCTTGAATGCCCCAGAATCTTAATAATTGCTAAGTGGCAAGTAGAATTACTATATCCAATAATTCCTGAATATAGAGGCCATTTTTTATGTTATTTCTGCTGTAGGTGAGGAAGCCACAACATTCCAAAATCATGAGCTACTCTGAAAGCACATCTACTATCAGTATAAACATTGACAGTTTTGCCACTGGCTGCAGTACATGCTCATATAAAAGTGTACAGTTCAATCTGTTGGACTAAAGTAGCCATAGGTAAAGGTGCTGCTTTAACAACATCAAAAGGAGTTGTAATAGCATACCCAGCATAATATTTGCCATTGTCTTCTTTTAAATAAGAACTATTAATGAACCATGAGAAGTCAGCATTACCCAAAGTAAGTTCCTGTAGCTCATCATGAGGAGTCAGGTGATCTAGCAGCATTAAAGAATTGTAAGGGATTTTGTTGGTGACGGAGTGGAGAGGAGTAGCAGGGTTAAGATTATTACAACATAAAAAAGTTATGTGAGAAGCACTTAATAAAAGGACTTCATAAGAAGTGAGGCAGCTGAAGGAGAAATGTTGAATGTGATGAGAAATCAGGAGGGCTTCTGCTGCATGAGGTACAGAAATGGTTAAAGTGGATCCCACAACAATTTTCTTTTTGATCTTAACCAAAACGTCAGTGGCTGTAATGATTCTAAGGCAAGGGGGGGTGTCCCCGTGCCAGAGGGTCTGGTTGCTAGCTGTGGGTTAATCGTGGTCCATGTGTTTCTGGGTGAGTACTTCAAGGGCATTCCCTTCCTTTTCAGATACAGAAAGGAAAAATGGGAATCTGATAATTGAGATGCCCAAGGGCAGGTGGGTCCATCAAACTCTCCTTTAAGGCCTTAAAAACTATGTTGTCTCATTCTTCCCATACAATTGGGTTGGAGTTGTTGTTGTTTTTGAGTAAAACAGATAGAGATATGGCCATAAGAGACAAATCTGGGATCCAGTTTCAGCAGTAACCAGCAAGCCCAAGGAAACCTCACAGGTGGCACTTAGTTTTGGGTTTTGGGAAATTTGGGACGTAACAAAGTCTTTCTGGGTAGCCCTTGTACTGATATCAAATGCCCTAAGTATCAAACCTGGGTTTGAGCAAATTGCGTTTTTTCTTTGATGACTTTATGTCCCTTTAAGGCTAAGCGCTTTAGCAAGTGGATGCTATCTTCCTGTGAGGAGGCTTGAGAAGGAAAGCAAAGAAACAAATCATTCACTTATTACAAGTAGAACTTCTTGGGAACTTGATGTCATCCAGATGAGCCTTCAGGATTTGTGAGAAATAAGAAGGACTCTCAGTATAATCCTGAGACATTACTGTCCAGGTGCATTTTTTTCTTCCCAAGTGCAAGCAGAAAGGTATTGGCTAACTTCAGCAACTGGAGTACTAAAGAATGCATTGCATAAATCAATTTCCCAGTTGTAATTCTAGAAACCTTTCAGAATTTCCCAAAGTGTCAGTTTTTATCCAGTGTTGGGCCTGACCTTAACCAACAAGTGTATGAAGAAGATGCTATAAGTCAGAGAAACCAGGTTGATAAACTTGAATGACTATATTAAATTCCTCAGCAAATCTGTGAGGACCTTTGGTTACTTTGGGAAAATCGTTGACTATGGCTTACAGTTCAGCTTTAGCCCAGGGAGTATAAGAAATTATGAGTTAACTTCTGAATCCTCAGAAGGCTTAATTTTAAAGAGACAGTTTCTGCTAAGTTCAGAGGAAAGGAAGTAGAAGAGTTTCAGAGAAATGGGGAAGTTTGGAAAGATAATTCATGTGGGTGAACTGAGGGTATAGAGGAGGTAAGGGCAATTTAGAAGGGAAGGAGAAAGAAGGTGCCAGAGGCGGAGCCAGAGACAAAAAAGCCAAGGTAGAAGAGCCTGAGGCTTCAGGAGCCATTTTATCATTCTTTAACCATTTGTTTGCCTCAGTTAATCTTAACATTTTATTTTGCAGAGAGGTAATTTTAGGCTCCTGATAATGTTGTGGAAGGCTCAAAATACCAATTGAAATAGGCATGCCATTCAGTTCTGGAAATTTTTGTACTATTACAGTCCAATTTGGTTTTTAGAAAATTAAGTTTGGAGATTTCAAAAGTTCCTCATAATGGCCATTGATATTCTAAATTGTCTTTGGTCAGAGTGGTCCATTTAATTAGAAATGTGCATGAAGAAGGACTGAGGTTTTTAAACATGAAATCAGCTGGAGTCCCTTGTAGGCATGATACCCTCAACATATTTAGGTAACTGGAATTTCATTTCTCAGAGGTTTTTCTTTAGAGTAAAAGAACAATTTTGAAACATTAAGTGGCATGCACCTCAAACAGTTCAGTTCAAACAGCTTGCAACTCAAACAGCCTGCAGACCTAATATCAACTAGTTCTAAGGAAACAGCTTGGTCCTGGAGGAACCAGGCTGAGGCCTCTCAGCCAGTTCCCATGAATAGCTTCTATTCCAAAGGAATGGGCAAATGCTAAAAATTCGCACAATTTTAGTGAAACAGTCCCTGCTTCCAAAGGAATGGGCCAAAGACTTCTCAGCCAGTTTCATTTGAAACATTTATTTAAATCAATACTAAATATGCAAAGGTTTCTATCCATGACTTATATCTTTCAAGTAAATTCAATTCTGCAAGTGTTCCCTGAACAGCTCTGTGTTCAGAAATGATGTACTACACTGAGTCAGCCTCCAAAATAAAGCTAGGAGACTGTAGTAAATGCGGTTGATGCCTTGCCCCATAACCTTGCATTCATCCATAGCCCTGCTGGACAGGGCCCAGGCCATTATGAACTTCCCACCTCAAGGGCTCACAGCTACACCTTTCTGAGGTTTCTTTCCCTGAGGGCTCTTCTTAGATGCCACAACTTACTAGGCTCAAGTGTGAGGAAGTTAGTGCCTCCAGGGACAGATGAAGTAAGTGGATAATTAACTCAGCATTCTTACCCCTCCCTACAGTGCTACAGTTGTGAAGCGTGTTTTATATGGTTCCTCAAAGGGTCCTCAGCGAGCCCTAGTTCTAGCTGCTCATAGTGTATAGCTCATAGAGCTTTCTCTCTTCTTTGTTTCACTTTTCCCACTCCCTTGCGTGTGCTTTCTAGGTTCACTTCCCAAATAAACAACCTTCAAAGTATTTGTCTCAGTGTGTGTTTAGGGGGCCCACATCAAGCCAGGTGCAGACACTTGAATCAAGTTGCTCATGTCTGATTGACAAAGCAAAAGATCCAGGAACATTCCACAGGAATTAGGCAAAGGTGAGCAGTGGCCCTTTTGGCTTTACTTGACTCCTCTTTGTCCTTGTGGGTGTCATTTCTTCCAGCATGACAGAAACAAAGGATCCTAAAGAGCTAGTGAGCTCTGTGTGTCCACCTACCAATGCACTGTTAGTGTTAACATATTTTACAGTGGTGAATCTGGCGCTACTTCCATAATTAATCATTTTTGTCAATAGTTACAAGTGAATACAGCCATGAAATGCAGAATGAATAACAGGGAGCTGAAAATTTATGGACATGCCAAGGAGATATAATGATCACTTGTATTAGTAACAGAGAAGCAGGAATACAGCTGCTTGGAGCCAGGGTCAGATTGAAGAACAAAAAGGAGACTTTGCCAGAGGACTATGTGTTTCTACCATCTAGAGTAAAGCTAGGGAGAATTTAAAGTGCCATAGTCATCTGGAAGTCACAACTGGATTCACAGTTTGACTGAATTCTGGGAAAATCATACCTTGTTAAGCCCTTGGTAAAGATCAGATCCTGAAATTATAAGGAAATGAAGAATATAGAAAAGACAAGAATAAAACCCCCTAGTTCTATATTAACTTTTGATATTAATATACTTTGAAGGTATAGCAAGGGTTTCTGGTTTAGGAAAGTTGAGCTATAAAGGCTATAGATGAGCAAAATAGTCAGTGGTCCTTTTCTTTCCCTCTTCTGGCGTACTCTAAGCCTTAGGAACAGAAATATCCAGGATGCAGGACACTGTTTTTTCTGCTATATAAAGCATCAGAAAGACACTACTTGTTTAGAGGTCTGAGAAACGGTTAACAGAGAGCACATTCTTGTGCCGTGAAAAGAGTTTCAGATAAATCAGGTGTGGGAAAAAACATGAAGAGAGACTCTAAAGTCAGATACCCTGTATCATTTTCCTGCAATGATAGAAAAAGTGAAATGTTTTTTGATCAAAGCAGGGTAAACCAAATTAAGATAATATGATGTAACAACTAATAAACTTGTAAAGTAGGTGAAAATTGCAGCAAATGCATGATCATGTGTTTTCCCCATGATTAGTGCTAACAGTGTCAGTACTCTGATGGGTGTGTACATGTGGTGAGAGAAAATGAGGCAAGCATAAATAAAATGCAGTTCTTTCCTTGAGGAATTTACTGTTTAGTGGTTGGAAATGATACGTCAACCAGTTACTTCAGTACAGTGCGAAAAGGGCACTGTGTCCTTAGATGCAAAGGAGAGACATGATCTGATTTACTTTTTAAAGAATTACTCTGGCTATCCTGTTGAGAACACCCTGAAAGGGAGCAGAGAGACAACTATCCAGCCAGAAAATTTTGGTGGGCTTGTAACAAAATGGCAGCAATGGAGGTGATGAAAAAAGGTTTTATTTATTTATTCATTCAACATGAATGCATGCATGCATTCATTCATTTAAACACAGATGCAGCTTACTGGAAAGAATAATACAATACAGTCATCCATGGGAGACTGACTCCAGGCCCTCCCACCCCGCAGGATATCAAAATCCTCAGATGCTCAAGTCCCTTATATAAAATGGCAGAGTATTTGTATATATATGTATAACCTATGAACATTCTCCTGTATACTTTAAATCATCTCTAGATTACTTATAATACCCAATACAATGTAAATGCTACGTAAATAATTGCCAGTTTGTGGCAAATTCAAGTTTTGCGTTTTGGAACTTTCTGGAATTGTTTTTTTCTGAATACTTTTGACGTGCAATTGGTTGAATCTGTAGATGTGGAACCCACAGATATGGCCATCTGTACACACTTCACCTAGGTTCCCCAAGTGTTAAGATTTTGCTATATTTGCTTTGTCCTTTTCTCTCTTTCTGAATATATGCATCCATATATGTTTTTCCGAAACATTTGAGAATAGATTGTAGGCATGCTATCCCTTTACCCATAAATAGTTCATTATTTAATATCTAGAAACAAGGACATGCTCTTAAACAACTACAGGAAAATTATCTAAAAATTCAGTAAAATTTCATTGATATAATTATCTAATCTATAGACCTTGTTCAAATTTGTCCAGCTGCCCCAATAATGTCTTTATAACAAAAGACATTCAGTTGTCTCTTCAGTTCCCTTTAATCTGGAATAGTTGCATTCAGTTGTCTCAGTTGTTGCATTCAGTTGTCTCTTTAGTTCCCTTTAATCTGGAATAGCTCCTCAGTCTTTGTGGTTCGTGGAATTGACGTTTTGGAAGAGTAAAGGCCAGTTATTTATAGAATGTCCCTCAATTTGTGTTTGTGTGGTATTTCCTCTTGTTGAGATTCAGCTTTTGAAAGTTTAACAAAATACCTCAGAAGTGATGACCTTCTCAGGGAATTGTATCAGGAGGCATGTGTTGATCTATCTTATTAATGGTGATGTAACTTTGATCACTACACTGCTAAGTCTTTGCACTATAGAGCTAATATTTCACTTTGTAATTAATAAATATCTTGTTATTTTTGAGATGGTGTATGTATCCTGTCTTCTCAAAATTTCACCTACTCATTTCAGCATTCATTTATAATTCTCACCTTCATCTATTATTATTGTAATGGTGATTTTCTAATTCCATCATTTCTTCTTCATTTATTAGTTGATTTTCTACTGAAAGGAAGAGCTTTCTTATTGCCCTCATTTTTCATTTATATCAAAGTGGATTAGTGTATTTCTAGTTATTCAGCAAGTTATAACCCTTTATGTTACTACCTTAATACTCAGATTGTTCCTTTCTTCATTAATGAAAGCTCCTTCAGGATGTCCACAGTGTCATTTTGACATGTCCCCTTATTCACATACAGACACTCCTATGTCTATCTGTACATCTAACTAGCTGTATTAAAATCTATGTGTTCACACTGTTTATCTCTAATTCCAATCTGGTAACAGAATTCATTCTATTTTCTCGCTTTCCATATTTAAAAGTCTCCTCTCTGCCATTGACAAACATAGCTACCATTATCTACAATATATTTACTTATACGGTCAATCTTATAATGTACAGAAAGTAGTTTCAGTATTACTAACCCAGGTCTCTAAGAAAGGAAGCCTGTTAACTGGCATTCAGTATTTGTTTATAGTTCTTTTTGCTTTATCCTGAATAGTCCAACTACTACTGTGTTCAACAGTTATTTGGGTTAGATCTCCCCATTAGTTAGTGTTATTTATTCAAATGTTATTTATTGAAATATGTTGAGTCATCTATTTCTGTTTGTGTTCATTCTTAGGATATTATACCCTTTTTAAAATTTTATTTACTTATTTTCTTTCTTTTTCTTTGAATCTGTGAAACATTAACATTTTAAATGTCAGACATACATTAACTTCTACTTACACCTATATTATTTCTTCTTTCTCTTTTCTTTTGGTTTAGTTTCTTTTTTAGATTTCTAGATTTTTAAACAGAATATTTAATTGATTCATTTAATCATATTCTTTTATTTTGATTGATAATGTAAGGTTATATAATTTCCTTGCAGATTCTGTTGTATAATGTAATAGATATATGTATATATATATATATATATATATATATGTGTGTGTGTGTGTGTGTGTGTTTATTTTTGTAATTTTTAATACATTCTTTAATTTTGTATTTCACAATTTATTCAAGGATTATTTAATAAAAGATTTTTTGTTATGTCCAGTCAAAATGACCTTTTCACCATTTTCTGTTTTTCATAATTTCTAGTTTTATGTTATTGGAGCTTTAATTATAATATTTACAATTTTGAAAAATTTTGTGATATAAAATATGATCAGATTTTTTGTTTCTTTCCTAATCTCATTTTCACTTTATTGTTTTCCTATTATTATTTTATTTAAAATTATGTTTTCATTTGAATCCCTTCTTCCTCGAGCACCTTGTGATTTAGTTTTCATTTTTTATGTGATTCTGTCTTTTAAAAACTTTCCTTAGTTTTTGAATTTCTGGTTCAAGTTTTTTGTTTATTTTCCACGCATCTCAAAATGCTTGTTGGAGAATAATTGATTTGGGTCTTTTTGGCCTCATGGCATGGGGGATCTTAGTTCCTGACCAGAGATCAAACCTGCACACCCTGCAGTGGAAGCATGGAGTCTTAACCACTGGATTGCCAGGGAAGTCCTGAGAATAATTAATTTTGTTTGGAGTGCTGTGTTACAGTTTTCTTTTTCTTCACTGTTGGTTTTGGTGGCTTGTAGAAGGAGGTTTATCAGCTGAGTTATTTGTAGTTTCATTTTCTGATTTCTAATTTATTTTATAGTAGTTTTTAATAAAAGAACACTGTTTATACTTCTGCATTTTTGTTCACCTGGATTGACGATTTATGTTGGTTTTGAGGTTCATGGTTCAAAAATGTCCTCTGTTGTCATTGTGAAAAAGCATAGTTTTTCTTATTGCACGGATTCTTTTTTTGTTGGGGGGTGAGGACATTGTAAGGGGATGAGTTATTCGTCCTCCAGTTGTGCTTTATTTCCTTTTATCTTGCTGAGTTCTAAATTTCTCCCTCTGGCTTCTTTTTCCCTTCACCAGACAATATCCAAATAGCACTTCTTTCTTCCTTTTGATTCTCTTCTTGAAGACTGACTCTTGGTATCCTTTTTATTCTTATAATCATTGTTCTAACATTTTCAGAATTTTCACACATAGGCTGTCTTTTTATGAAATATTTTTAGATGAAAAAAGTAGGCTAAATTATAGGAGATATTATTTTTTCAAATAATATTTACAAACATACATAAATATACCAAAACCTATCAGCTGGAAGTCCTCCAAATCTTGGAGACCTAATTAAATTTGCTTCAAATAAATAATTTGAAGAAGTAAAAAAAATCCCTTATCTCTATGTATATTTTTTGGTTTTTATATTCCTTTCTGTGCCCAAGTATGATTTCTCTGTTGTTGTTTTTTTTTTTATCTCACCCTAGTAAAGAGTATTATCCCTTGGATGAGTTCCTATAAGAAATATACATAGTACAATAATTTCCTGAGATTTAGTAGACTTTGTTAAGATTTTGGCAGGTAGAAGAATACAGCACTTACTTTTTTAGTCTCTTTCCCTTATTTCTGTGTCTCTTGATTTATGATGCAATTTCCCTAGATCTTTTCTTTCTAGAATGAAGAGCAGTGCCACTCCCCTAAGTTTTTTCTCCAACTTTATCTACACAAGTTCATCAAAGTGCTCAGCAGTAAAAGGGACCTTCCATATCCACCTTTTCAGAAAGCAGTTATGTTGAAATGTAGCCCATTTTTACCCTGTTAATACAGTAGGTGAAAAAAATCTTAAAATCTATACTTGTTAACATAGAAATCTCTTCAGGGTAGTGAGCTAACATAAAAGAATGGATTTTCTAATCAGACTTACAGGAATTGGAGATTTTTACCTAGTATGAAGTTCTAAATAAGGTCAAAACACCTTGAAATATAGAGAAGATTCTAGTACAACTCAGGCAGCTTCCAAGATCCTGTCTTTCCACATTAGACACCCACTTCTGGACAAGAATTATAAATGAGGTCTCCATTTGAGGATCTTAGGGTCATCTCATGAACTGGGAATATTTAAATCAGGAAACACCTCCATTTAATAGCTCCAACACTTGTATATCTGACAACATATTTTCCAGGGATTTGAGCCTCATAGATCCTGGGTTCACCTTTAGCTAGAGCATCCTGTGAAGTGTATTTTAAAGATAAATTCTCTTCTTCCTAGAAAATATTAATAGTTATAAACCCAAGTATCCAGTTAACAAGGAGATTAGACAGAGTCACCTGCCAATATTCCTCTCTTTAGGGGCTCTCACTGCCTAAAGGGAGTGCTATGGTCTGAATGTTTGTGTCCTCCCGAAATTCATATGTTGAAATCCTAACCCCCAAAAGTGATGGTATTATTAAATAGGACCTTTGGGAGGTGAATAGGTCATGAGAGTGGAGCCCTCATGAATGGGATTAGTGCTCTTATAAAAGAGATCCCCAGAGTTCTCTAGCGCCTTCCAGCATGTAAGGGTACAAGAAGTCTGCAAGCCAGAAGAGCACCTTCAGGCAACCATGCCAGCACCCTGATCTCAGATTCCAGCCCCAGAACTGTGAGAGATAAATTTCTATTGTTTATAAGCTACCCAGTCTGTCTTATTTTGTTAGAGCATCCCAAAGACTAAGACAGGAAGTTAATGGATTTTGGACCAGCTGTCTTAATTTCTTCCTTCTGGCAATTTGATGTGAATTTTTTTTTTTGCATTTTTCTAACTTTTTTCTAAAATACTAGGTATTGAATGGATAGCTGGAAGAAAAAATAACGTGATGGAAGTTGGAGGAAAAGTCTGGGCATTTAGACATGAAGTTAGAACCATTCATTTAACAAGTTGCAGCAGTGGTCTATGTTCATATAAATAGCAGATTTTATACCTGAAGATTCATTCATCTGAAGGAATAAGCAGTGGCCTAGTTTCTTAGGTAATTGGTGTTATCCATGATATCAGAGGAAAAATTGAGATTTTTATTAAATCCCTTTAAAAATTAGGAAACAATGTAGGTAGTCTATGTATGTATAATACTAAATATTATACACACACACACACATATGGGTTCCTTTATTCTCATTACAGTAAATGGGAGTTCTAGATGTGTATACTGGTCATCTGAACATAAATTTCTACTATCCTTCTTTGCTTTCTATTGCCTAATTCCATGTAGAATATGATTTATGGTCTATCATTGTCCTGTTTTCTGAGCAGAAGCTGTGTGGAATTACTACTCCTCCAGGGTCTTGTCTTCTCTGTCTCTTCTATTTCATGTCAATATTTTCCTGATGTTTTCTATCACAAAAATGAAATACTAAGAAAATAATAATTGTAAAAGTCCTTATATATGTATAATTTTTAATTTATAAAACACTAAAATACCCTAGAAACTACTCTACAAATTTCTAGTAATAAAATAATTTTTTGAGAAATACTGTAAACACCATCTCAGTCATTTCAGCTCACAAAACACCACTGACTTTAGTCTTCTCTCTGCTACCAAGCTATAGTGTTTCCCAGTCAACAAACAACATTGCTTACTGAGGCTCTCTGAAGGTCACAAACACCCCTTTACAACTTGACAGATGGCTTTCAAGAAAGAAACAAGCAACTCTTATCCATTATTTTCCACTGGTGAAATCTAAGGAGAATTTAGTATTTTAGACATTTTCTAAAGTGAAAATTTACTCATAGCAAACCTTTGCCTCAGTTGACTAGAAAGGAGCAGTTAAGAAATTAAATTGGGCTTTGCTGTATTAAAAGTAGTCTTGATCTTGATCATTTGAGCCGAAGCTTCTCACCTTTTCCTTCAATATTAGGCTTTTTTGATCTGGATTATATGAATGATAGCCTTACCTCCTCACCCAGAATATATGAGTTAAAGATGCTTTTTTAAAAACTCCTCTTAAGCTTTCTGATTTGCAATATTTCAACTTTGGTTCAGAAATAACAATGCTGTTTTGGGGAAAAATCATATATATATGAAAAACAAATTAATTATTCTTGTTATGTCTATTTCATTGTAGATTTATCCTTTTCCTAGCTGGTGATGGAAGTTTACATTGATGTAAATTATGAACTTTAAAACACTTGCTTATAAATAAATGTTTTCTATTCATATAGTATTATTTTTCGAAGATGTCTCAAAACCAGATTTTGCTGTCGTGTGTTCAGTGGGTTCTATGCCAGGTAGCTGGTGACCAGCAGGCTGTCTCACAACCGTTGTGAGTTTATTGTGAGAAATCTGGAGGGAGCCCTGGGGATTCTTAGGGTCAGAATCTCAGGAGGGCAAGACTAGACCAATATGGAACTAATTTTTGAAGAGAAGTTGTATAACATATGTCAAATTACAAGGCAAAAGAAAAAAAGTATTTTTTTAAATCATACTTTGTTATATAATTTATAGAAACATCGTTTGAAAAATGTACAAAAGAAATACAAGATGTTCCTGTAGTAAGAAGCAGAGCTGATGAAAGGAAGACTATATTAAAGTTAGATTTTATTTGTATATACATTTGACCCTTGAAAAACAAGGGTTCAAACTGCACAGGTCCATTTTACCTGGATTTTTTTCAATAAATACATTGGAAATTTTTTTGGAGATTTGTGACCATTTGAAAAAACTTGCAGATGAACCACAGAGCCTAGAAATATCAAAAAAAAATTAAGAAAAAGTTTGATATGTCATGCATAAAATAGAGGTAGATATACATATACGATATAAAATATGCATTAATCAACTGTTCATGTTATTGGTAAGTCTTCTAGTCAACAGGCTATTAGTAACTAAGTTTCAGAGGAGTCAAAAGTTATACCCGCATTTCCAACTGCCTGAGGTCAGGGTGGGGGGAATCAGCTATATTTCAGATAGAATTCTTTATTTAGAAGGGCATCAGCAAACTGAAAGCACTTTTATTTTTCACATTTCATGTTATCAAAACTTGACGAGTTAAATTACAGTATTTGATTCCTTTCAGTAAGAGCCTTTATTTTAAAGGTTGTTTTATTTCTATTCCTTTGGAGACCATTGACATGATTGGCATAGCCCTATTAAAGAGCCTATTAGGAATACCCAGCAGTGAGCTCCAGATGGTGGGTAGAGGAGAGAATTGAAACCAGAAAAGATTGTCTTTTTATGCCATAGGGACAAGATGGTAGTCTCAAATACCAAGACCAAAAGGTGAAGAAAATTCTAGTCCTTGTCCTTTAGCTTCACGGTGCTTAAGAATCATCTGATGAAGTTGTGTTTAAATGTAGAGTCGGACTTGGCTCAAAAATTCTACTTAAGTTTATCCTGGAGATCCCGGGAATGTGGATTATAACAAGTATCCCAAGTTGTTTTGATTAAGATGATTGATTCTCTGAGCATACTTTGAAAAACAGTCTTGGTACTTTCTGTGTCAGCATCAGTATCTAAGTGGTCTAAACTGAGAAACTCAGGTAGCACACAGCGGTAGAGCTTCAATTCATGACTTTCTCATCCAAACACTTGATATTGTTCATATCCCTTAAGTAATTGATATTATTCATGAAATCAGAACAGAATTTGGGCTCTTATTAAGTTCCATAGAAAATTAGAAAACAGTATACATACTCCGTATATGTTCATATGTAAAAAGTTTTATGTACATGTATATATATACTATATATATATATATATTTATATATGTATGTAATGTCAACTTCAAAAATAAAATAGCCAGTTGTTTTACCAGCAAAAAAGGTTTATTTGGTAATAGCAAAGAATTACAATTTGGGGCAAGCAAGATATGGTGAATCATAGGCAAATCCAAAGTCTCAAAGGGAAGGTCAAGTAATAGGAGGAAATTGGGGAGGGTTGTTTTGAATACAAGTTCATCAGAGAAGAGCAAGAGTTCAAGGCTGTGGTGGTTTCTTATTGACTGTAAGTGGTGGTTAGTGCACTGTTGCTGGGGCAGGGAGGGATCTTCCTTCCTTTTCTTAAAAGTAGGAGATGAAATTTTCATGTGAAAAATGTCCTCCCTTGTATCAGAAGAAAAGTAACATTCTTATCATCATGGATGAGACGTTGAGACTGAGATAATTTGTACAAAGAATTTTATACAAACAGATCTTGTTAAATTAGTTCTTATCTTCCTTCTTCCTGCTGGTTATGCAGGCTGCAAGGAGAGGTATGGTATGTAGTATATGAGAGCTCTCCTTTCAGGGCTTCCTGATTTCATTTTAAATGAGGTTTTCCTCTATTTATTTTCACAATAAACAGATACAATTTCCCTCCTTCTTGTTACAACAAATCAGAATTCTAGATCAGTGTGCTGAATAGCTGAATATAAAACTTGACAGCCATTGATACGAGGATACCAAAGGTAGGGTTCATCCATGGGATAAAAGGTCTAACTTGGTCCACGTGAGATGATCAGGGCACAGCCTAACAGGTGATTGTATTAGTAAGGAACTGGAATTAAGCAGATGAGTAGGAGCATAGGAAAGGGACTATTATGGACTGAATTGTGTCCTTCTCAAATTCACATGGTGAAGTTCTAACCCCTAGTTCCTCAGAATATGACTGTATTTGGAGATAGGACCTTTAACGTGGTAATTGAGGTTAGTTAAGAGCCTATAAGGTCTTATGGGTATGCCCAATCCAATATATCCTTGTAAGAAGAAGAAATTTGAACAAAGAGGCATCAGGGATGTGAACCGACAGAGGGAAGACCATGTGAGGGTACAGTGAGAAGGCAGGCATCTGCAAGCCAAGGAGAAAAGCCACAGAAGAGACCAATCTTGATGGTACCTTGATCTTGAACATCCAACATCCATAACTGTGAGAAAAATGTCTGTTGTTTAAGCCACCTAATATGTGGTATTTTGTTATGGTAACTCTAGCAAACTGATTGCTGGCAAATAGATTTTGGTACTAAGAAGGGGGTACTGCTGTAACAAATGTCTGTGGAAGTGGCTTTGGAACAGGGTTGTGGGTAGAGACTGGATGAAGTTTGAGAGGCTTGTTAGAAAAAAGCCTCAATTGCCTTAAAGAGACTGTTGGTAGAAATATGGATGTTAAATGTGCTTCTGATGAGGCCTCAGATGAAAATAAGGAACATGTTTTTGGAAACTGTAGGAAAGACAATCCTTGTAAAAGGTAGCAAAGAACCTGGCTGAATTGTTTTCTAGTGTTTTGTGGAAAATAGTAAGTGACAGACTTGGATGTTTAGCTGAGGAGATTTCTAAGCAGTGTTGAGGGTACAGCCTCGTTTCTCCTTCTGCTTATAGTAAATGTGAGAGATGAGATGGATTAAAAAGAAAACTGTTAAGCAAAAATAAACCAGGACTTGAAGATTTAGAAAATTCTCAGCCTAGCAATACTGCAAAAAAAAAAAAAAAAAAAAAAAAAAAAAACTGTATTCTAGAGAGAATGCCAAGGGTGTGGCTGAACAATAACCCCAAAAGGAGACGATGAGTGTGACTTATAGATCTAATCAGCCATCTCAGCAGAATCCAGGAATAGAGATGGATTTATACCAGCAGAAGCACTGCCAGTGTAGACCAAAGGGGACAGAGGTGGGACAAAATGAAGAAAGGCCCTTGGACTTCTGGGATTCTGCAGGATAGGACAGTAGAGTTCTCTGACTGTGAACATGTGTTATCCTCCAAGAAAAGGGAAGAATGACCCTGAAGGCAGGGCTGTCACCCCCTGAGTTCCAGAGAGGAGGGCCACCTCCTTTAGTTATTTCTGTAATAATGTCTTTTTTCCTTTTTTTTTGCCTTATGCGGGCCTCTCACTGCTGTGGCCTCTCCCGTTGCGAAGCACAGGCTCCGGACGCGCAGGCCCAGCAGCCATGGCTCACGGGCCCAGACGCTCCGTGGCATGTGGGGTCTTCCTGGACCGGGGCACAAACCCGCGTCCCCTGCATTGGCAGGCGGACTCTCAACCACTGAGCCACCAGGGAAGCCCCTGTAATAATGTCTTAATTAATTTATCCATATATAGTCTATCTGACACCCATCTTTTCTTTATATTGTAGCCACAGTGATTTTCCAAAGTGCATTCTGATTTTGTGTATTCATACTTCCCTCCAATCCCACTTCCCTCCAGTTTAAGAACCATAAGTGGCTTCACAGTGTTCTTAGGGAAAATCAAAATCTCTTAATATGACCTATAAGACCTCAGATGACTTGGCCTCTGCCTACCTCCCCAACCTCATCTTATATCATCCTCCTCTTTGGTCTGTCTGCCCCCAATCCAACTGATTTTTCCTATAGCCCCCATACTCACCAGCTACATCCTCTCCAAGGCCTTTGCATATGATATTGTCTCTATACTTATAATGGTCTTCCTACCTTTCTTTGCCTAGTTAACACCTAACCAATCCTTTAGATCTCAACACTAAAATCACTTCCTCAGGGGAACCTGACCACATGAAATTTCACTGTCATAGTCACTCATAGAGCTGCAAATTCTTCTTCACACAACACTGTCAGCTCGATAAAGGCAGGAAATGTGTCTGTTTGTACTCACATATGTATCTTTACAGATGGGCACTTAAATCCGAATAGGAACCTAATGAATATTTTTGAATAAATACATGTGTGAATGAATGAATGAATTTAAAATCACAAAGAGAATATGGTTTTGTATTGCTATTACTGTCTGTTTTAATTCTGACTATCTAGCTTTGTTTAATAATACATTAAAAAAAAACCCATGTAAACATTAAAGAATGAAGTGGTTAATTTTAACCCCATCTCATATTCACATTAAATATGTAAAGAAGCAAGCTTATTTGCATAGAATGAAGCAACTAATGTAAAAGTCATTTCCCGAAAATGGTACAAGACACCATCCACTCCTGATACGTACTTGAAGTTTGGTACTCTGCACTGCTAAATGTCTCCACCCCCCTTTCCTACCTTCTTTTCTTTTCCCCTTCTCTGTCACCATACCATTTCTTCCCCCAAGTTATTAAACTAAATTCTTTTCCCACCAAAATCATTATGGGCTTTGGAAAAAAGAAGTTCACCTACAAAGAGATTATAGGGTATGAGCCAAACCGTGACAGTCACTGGCAGAACACTATTATTCATTTTTACTCTAAAACATCATTGTTGAGTACTTAGAATGCAGAAGGGTGAGCCATGCCAGAAAATTGGGGTGGCTTGTTTCCCCAAGGAATAGTTATGACTCTACTTTTTGAAACATACAATCACAGCCAGTGTCTCACTCTTTAATACTGATGACATAATGTTTTGTTATGTTTTAATTTAGGCCTAAGAATATCTCTGCACTTTAGCATTTCCTCTCCTGTGGCCTCCACCCTTTAAAGTACAATGTGCAGTACTATTTTGCTAACGCTCGTGTTTTACATGCCAGTCTCTTACTCAGCTCATTGTGGTTTTTTTTCTTTCTGAAAATATTTTATAGCAAAGCAATAATATCTCGAAAAGAAAAGACATTTATCAAAACAAAAGGGTAGAAAAGGGAGGCCAAGAAGAATAGCCAAGAAAAGCTTTTCCTAATGTTCCATATGAGGAATAGTTATAGGAGCACATTCTTTGAGTGATGAAATGGCCAACTTTAGAGAGTTCTGACAGCGTTTAGAAAGTAGAGTTGTATCAAGCTCATTTGCCTTTTTATTTGCTATTTTCTTCCCCATCTCATTCACTTCAAAGTTTGTGTTTTGTCTTCCCTTGTGGGTGCTAACTTTCATTTTGCTTTTCTAAATGATGTACTATATGTGCTGTAACATTCTAATTAGGCCTTTTCCAGTTGTATTTAGAATAGTGAAAAATCTCACGATAGAACTTTTCTTGCATCTAGAGAGTAGACGACCCATGATAGGGAAGTTCAGATAGAGTTGAATAGAGTCAGCAAGAATGCTGACATACCCATGGGGGATCTGCCTTCCAGAGTCTGACAGATGATATCTCTGTGGAAGACGATGTACATTACCATCACTTTCCTGGATAATCTGTTGTCAGGCTCCAAGCAGCTGCATATCACAGAGTTTTTATCCTATGTTGTTAGATGTACTTGATAATTTAAGTCTGCCGAGAGGCAGATTTAATTTTAACATATTCCAGTTTATTTAATGAAAAATAGATTTCCCTCTTTTCCTATAAGATTTGTAATATGACATATCAATACTGAAAGGAACATACTTGCGTATTGTTTTCAAACTCATGAATAGGCTGTGTAAACTCTATTCATGTCAATTAAAACAATGATTTTCTTTTTTTAATTATTGTGAAATTATTTTTATTGGTGGGACTATTTTTTTATGGAGTAGAGGAGGGTAGCTCATTTTAAAATCTTCTTATAATATAAACATTAACATCATCCTTCACCTAGTACTTCTTATAGTCCTTCATAAGCACTTGATAAAGTAAATTGAATTAACTGGTCCAAATGTGCTAGATTGGATAAAGAGCTTGGTGACCAGTGGTCAGCCATCAGGTGACCTTCTTTGAAGCAGAAGTGGACTCTCTAGAGGTCTTATGACACTTGCTGTAGTTTCATTGCTTTTGAATTTTTCTCGTTTAACTCAGAGTGTGGCAGTTAATTTTTCTCGTTTAACTCAGAGTGTGGCAGTTAATTAGGAAGGGAACGGGACACCTAGTCCCTGGGGCACAACTAATTCATTTCCAGATATTTCCTGTCTGGTAAACTCTGACTTGCCCGCGTGAGCCACCAACTCCAATGCTGATTGCAATGTTACTCACAAATGAACTGGAGTCAAGGTCTCATCCATTTCTTCCAGACTTAGTTTTGGAGAATTCTTTTCCTTTTTGTACCATAAATTATTGTAACATGAGTATAAATTCAATACAGAGGAAGTGCTTTTTTTAATAGTCAAGTAAAAAATTCTCCCTGCCAATTTTAATTGTACTTTGGCTTCACTTATATATGCTGATACCCAATTTCCATGCAAGGCTGACTTTTTCTTTTTTTTTTCTTGTAGTTCCCCTTTGCCTTCTCCTAACAGCAAAGCTTCATTAAAAAAACAGACAGAGGAACAAAACAAAAAACAAAAAAAATGAACACAAGATGAACTAAAAAAAGGGAATAAAAAAGGAAAACTTTATAATTTAGCTAATTTTCTATAAAATTTCCTTCATACTTTAGCAACGTGGTTGAGGTATGCTGCAGAAAGACAAATATAGGCAAAAACTGAAAGCCTCTTTTGTGAAAATGACAAGATCTTCTGCCTACATTCAACATTGGGTGGGCCTACATATCTTCCTGTTTGAGACCATAACTCAAGTGTTCCAGAGTTCAGGTGGGACCAAAAAAGAGTGACTTAAGACATGAAAACTGGAGCTCATGCAGAAAAATGAGATTATCTTACGTGGAGGAGAAAGACTAAGGAAGAATACAATTCAAGCATGGTTTGAGATGCTGCATAAAATATGGAAGACAGCTATTCCATTTGAACCAGAGATTCAAATTTAGTTCCAATTAAGCTAAAATTAAATTTAGTTTTAATTTATACCAGGAGGAATGTGTACTTCCTATGCCATCTTCTTAACTAGACCACAACAAGGGAAAGTGGAAACTAGATATTCTTTAGTTATAATTACAAATTGACCAAAAATTGTCTTTAAGGCTGCTTGAAAGGAGAGATGGGTTGTAGATGAGAAGGGGTATGACAGTGTGATCAGTACTTATTCCATATCAGATCATTGAAAGCAGAAGTGGGCCCTCTAGAACTCCTGTGACCTCTATGTAGGCACACTGCTTTTAACTTCCCCTTAGTTTAATCCAGAGCCAGGTAGAGAAGCACAGAGCAAAAGAGAAGCCTTGTTCCTGAAACACAGCCAGCTCACTTACAGATAATTCTTGGAAAACTGACTAGAGGCAGCAGCCACAGACTCCAATGCTGACCGCTGTATCGCACATGAATTATTGAGAGTGGAGGTCCAGGCTGACTCAGGTTTGCTCCTCTAATGATCACAACAGTACGAGTGATGAAATGGAAGCCCAGGGAAGTAACTTGACCAGACTCACACAGCCAGGAAATGGCAAGCTGAGAAAATATCAGTCTGTTGATGCGAAAGATTATGTTCTTTCCATCATTCCACACATCATTCCTTTTCAAACTTCGGGTTGTATTAATACACGTTGCTAGCAAGAGAGTTGAACGTTTTGGTTTTCTTTGAGGGGCTAAGTGGAACTCAAGAGTTTAATAATAATGAAACAAGGAAATAGCTTCTTCTCCACTTCTCATTTTTTATCCTAAGGCCCTTTATCTCTTTATTGCTAAATACAAACTAGAAAATCCATGGGGAATTCTTAGTTCAAGGATTTATTTACGTAATTGTTCATATCAGAAGCTTTTAAAGTGTTTCATAGAGCATTAAAGACCATAAAAGAGAAAGCAGGAGAATAGCATATTTCCTTTGCAAAGCTTGATGTGTTTTTGAGGTATAATGGACCCTATTATCAATTAATTAGTCATGAACTAAACCCATAGGAAAGAGAGCACCTAGTTTATTGTTTCTGTAACTTTCTGCTGAACGTGACTCACTTTGATGAACAGTAGCCTTGGACTCCTTGCAAAGACAGGATGCATTTGTGTTCCTTTGCTTGTATAGCTACATATATCATTTCAGTCCAAAGAGATTTTTTGTTGTTGTTGCAAATTTAAGGTGATTGAAATGGTTTTTAATGGCAGTAATCTTTCAGTTCTAATTACAGTGCTTATTATCATGAAGAATTTAATATAAATATATGGCAATTAACAATGTTCTATTGAAGGCTGAAAATAATTTGTCCTAATCTAGAGATTTTCTGAGATCGTTAATATGTGTACACTAATTCCTTTGCCCTAACAATACCACTGTATGAAATAGCTCTAGGGTTAAAAAGATATTCACAGCAGGAGAGGTTAAAAAAAAGATATTCACAGCAGGAGAGTGACAGAGTATATACAGGAAACCTAAATTCTGCAGCCGTTTAACAGGATTTTTCCCCATTAAATCACAGTAGCACAAAATTAGATATGTAAAATCACTTCATTACACTTATTTTTCAACTAGAGTTTATATATTTTTAAAGTTTCTGGGGAAAACTCTTCAAATTTCTTTTCTTGTACCCTACTGTATTTGAAATCCTATGAGAATTTCCAATTATATATTGGTGATTTCTATTTTTAAGGATAATTTACATGTAGAACTTTAAAAACATCAATCCTATAAAATAATCCTACTGAATGAGCTGGGTTACTTTATCCATTAGCCCATCCTGC
The DNA here is from genome assembly GCF_949987515.2 of Delphinus delphis. NCBI lineage: Eukaryota > Metazoa > Chordata > Mammalia > Artiodactyla > Delphinidae > Delphinus > Delphinus delphis. The sequence goes on along the minus strand of NC_082689.1, from coordinate 23,172,816 downwards.
ATTACTAAATGGATAACTTTTCTTAATTAACTTGGCACTTCTCAATGTATAAAGAAGCAAACAGTAATGATTTTTTTTTTTAATTTGATTTTCAGGGCTTTCTCAATTTTAACCTGCCAAAAATGAAACAAATGCCCATGGAAAAAGTAATTACTCTTCTCCATCTGTAACTTCTTCTTAATTAACTTTTAATCTGTGCTGTTATACAGGGAGCATCTCTTAATACTGAATGTGTCTAAAATGTAGGAGACAGAGATTTAAATGATTTAGATAAATATCTGCCTAGCGCAGAGGCATAAAAATTACAAAATTAGGATACGGGTGACTGAGTGCCAATTTCAGTTGCCAGCAAAAGAAAGATATTGCCATCATTTAAAAAAAATAATTTGCTTACAAATAAAGCAACTTAATAAATGCCTTCTAACCATGCATCCTTATTTTGGAGCACATTTCTTGGTTTGTCCTATACAAAATTCTGAAAACCTATGAATTAGAAATTGTAGGAAAGCAATTATGCTATCATTTATGAAAGACATATATTATTAGAGAAAAGTCAATAAATGAGAATTTCATTATGAAGTGAAGCACTGTTGTTTTGTTTAGTTGGAATGGATTCTATCAGCAGTAATTTAAAATAATCAATTCAGTGATATGACTCCTAGTGGTGTTGAGATAATTACTATACTTATGTCTAGTAATGTCCATCTATTAAATGGAGCACAGAGTGGCAAGTAAAGACAGGAAGCTTTGACTCCTAACACCTCCTTTATTATATGTACATAATTTGTCTTCTAATAACTGAAAGAACATGACAAAAATCCTTATATACAAAATAGAAACAGTCATACATTCTTTATGCATGTCCAGTTAACCAAAATATCTTGAATATTTTTGTACAAGATACAGTAGAAATGTGCATGTGCGTGCACACACACACACAAGTACACACGCACAGAGGTGCAAGCATTTATCTCCCTTCTGTCTCCAAATCCCACTGAAGTAAAGGAAGAAAAATAAACACATGACTATATTCATGGAAATACTAAGAAGAGTAGATGGGGACATTACAGACCAGAGATTTCTGTGAACTTCTGAAACTAAAAAGTGGATAGGTCCTATAAAGTGGATAACCCAAATTAAGGGAACCCCAGGAGACTGCTACAGTGGTATTGAGAGATTAATGGATTTTCAGCTGGTTATAGGATTTGAGGATTGTAGTCCTTTTCTCTCAGTAGTCTGTATGTGTTGTTCTACTCTCTTCTTGCTTCAGTAATATATGTAAAATCTGTCAGTATAATTTTCATACCTTTTCAAATATTTTACTCTTTATGTGGATTTATCTTTGATATGTCACACAAAATTTTTTTTTGGTTATTTTTTTAACATTTTTATTGGAGTATAATTGCTTTACAATGGTGTGTTAGTTTCTGCTTTATAACAAAGTGAATCAGTTATACATATACATATATCCCCATATCTCTTCCCTGTTGCATCTTCCTTCCTCCCACCCTCTTTATCCCACCCTTCTAGCTGGTCACAAAGCACCGAGCTGATCTCCCTGTGCTATGCGGCTGCTTCCCAGTAGCTATCTATTTTACATTTTGTAGTGTATATATGTCCATATATACACTTATCACTCTCTCACTTTATTCCAGCTTACCCATCCCCCTCCCCGTGTCCTCAAGTCCATTCTCTAGTAGGTCTGCATCTTTATTCCTGTCTTGCTCCTAGGTTCTTCAAGACCACTTTTTTTTTTTTTTTAGATTCCATATATATGTGTTAGCATATGGTGTTTGTTTTTCTCTTTCTGACTTACTTCGCTCTATATGACAGACTCTAGGTCCATCCACCTCACTACAAATAGCTCAATTTCGTTTCTTTTTATGGCTGAGTAACATTCCATTGTATATATGTGCCACATCTTCTGTATTCATTCATCTGTCGATGGACACTTAGGTTCCTTCCATGTCCTGGCTATTGTAAATAGAGCTGCAATGAACTATGTGGTACCTGACTATTTTTGAATTATGGTTTTCTCAGGGTATATGTCCAGTAGTGGGATTGCTGAGTCACATGGTAGTTCTATTTTTAGTTTTTTAAGGAACCTCCATACTGTTCTCCATAGTGGCTGTATCAATTCACATTCCCACCAACAATGCAAGAGGGTTCCCTTTTCTCCACACCCTCTCCAGCATTTATTGTTTCTAGCTTTTTGATGATGGCCATTCTGACGGGTGTGAGATGATATCTCATTGTAGTTTTGATTTGCATTTCTCTAACGATTAGTGATGTTGAGCATCCTTTCCTGTGTTTGTTGGCAATCGCTATATCTTCTTTGGAGAAATGTCTATTTAGATCTTCTGCCCATTTTCGGATTGGGTTGTTTGTTTTTTCGATATTGAGTTGTATGAGCTGCTTGTAAATTTTGGAGATTAAACCTTTGTCAGTTGCTTCATTGACAAGTAATTTCTCCCATTCTGAGGGTTGTCTTTTGGTCTTGTTTATGGTTTCCTTTGCTGTACAAAAGCTTTTCAGGTTCTTTAGGACCCATTTGTTTATTTTTGTTTTTATTTCTATTTCTCCAGGAGGTGGGACAAAAAGGATCTTGCTGTGATTTATGTCATAGAGTGTTCTGCCTATGTTTTCCTCTAAGAGTTTGATAGTGTCTGGCCTTACATTTAGGTCTTTAATCAATTTTGAGTTTATTTTTGTGTATGGTGTTAGAGAGTGTTCTAATTTCATTCTTTTACATGTAGCTGTCCAGTTTTCCCAGCACCACTTATTGAAGAGGCTGTCTTTTCTCCACTGTATACTCTTGCCTCCTTTGTCAAAGATAAGGTGACCATATGTGCGTGGGTTTAACTCATGGCTTTCTATCCTGTTCCATTGATCTATCTTTCTGTTTTTGTGCCAGTACCATACTGTCTTGATTACTGTAGCTTTGTAGTATAGTCTGAAGTCTGGGAGCCTGATTCCTCCAGCTCTGTTTTTCTTTCTCAAGATTGCTTTGGCTATTAGGGGTCTTTTGTGTTTCCATACAAATTGTGAAATTTTTTGTTCTAGTTCTGTGAAAAATGCCAGTGATAGTTTGATAGGGATTGCACTGAATCTGTAGATTGCTTTGGGTAGTAGAGTCATTTTCACAATGTTGATTCTTCCAATCCAAGAACATGGTATATCTCTCCATCTATCTGTATCATCTTTAATTTCTTTCCTCAGTGTCTTACAATTTTCTGCATACAGGTTTTTGTCTCCTTAGGTAGATTTATTCCTAGGTATTTTATTCTTTTTTTTTGCAGTGGTAAATAGGAGTGTTTTCTTGATTTCACTTTCAGAGTTTTCATCATTAGTGTGTAGGAATGCCAGAGATTTCTGTGCATTAATTTTGTATCCTGCTATTTCACCAGATTCAATGATTAGTTCTAGTAGTTTTCTGGTAGCATCTTTAGGATTCTCTATGTATAGTATCATGTCATCTGCTAACAGTGACAGCTTTACTTCTTTTTTTCTGATTTGGATTCCTTTTATTTCTTTTTCTTCTCTGATTGCTGTGGCTAAAAATTCCAAAACTATGTTGAATAATAGTGGTGAGAGTGGGCAACCTTGTCTTACTCCTCATCTTATTGGAAATGGTTTCAGTTTTTCACCACTGAAGATGATGTTGGCTGTGGGCTTGTCATATATGGCCTTTATTATGTTGAGGAACGTTCCCACTATGCCTACTTTCTAGAGGGTTTTTATCATAAATGGGTGTTGAATTTTGTCGAAATGTTTCTTTGCATCTATTGAGATGATCATATGGTTTTTCTCCTTCAATTTATTAATATGGTGTATCACATTGATTGATTTGCATATACTGAGGAATCCTTGCATTCTTGGGATAAACCCAACTTGATCATGGTGTATGATCCTTCTAATGTGCTCTTGGATTCTGTTTGCTAGTATTTTGTTGAGGATTTTTGCATCTGTGTTCATCAGTGTTATTGGCCTGTAGTTTTCTTTTTTTGTGACATCTTTCTCTGGTATCAGGGTGATGGTGGCCTCGTAGAATGAGTTTGGAAGTGTTCCTCCCTCTGCTATATTTTGGAAGAGTTTGAGAAGGATAGGTGTTAGCTCTTCTCTAAATGTTTGATAGAATTCGCCTGTGAAGCCATCTGGTCCTGGGCTTTTGTTTGTTGGAAGATTTTCAATCACAGTTTCAATATCAGTGCTTGTGATTGGTCTGTTCATGTTTTCTATTTCTTCCTGTTTCAGTCTTGGAAGGTTTTGTATTTCTAAGAATTTGTCCATTTCTTCCAGGTTCTCCATTTTATTGGCATGTATTTGCTTGTAGTAATCTCTCATGATCCTTTGTATTTCTACAGTGTCAGTTGTTACTTCTCCTTTTTTATTTTTAATTCTATTGATTTGAGACTTCTCCCTTTTTTTCTTGATGAGTGTGGCTAGTGGTTTATCAATTTTGTTTATGTTCTCAAAGAAACAGCTTTTAGTTTTATTGATCTTTGCTATCGTTTCCTTCATTTCTTTTTCATTTATTTCTGATCTGATCTTTGTGATTTCTCTCCTTGTGCTAACTTTGGGGTTTTTTTGTTCTTCTTTCTGTAATTGCTTTAGGTGTAAGGTTAGCTTGTTTCTTGAGATGTTTCTTGTTTCTTAATGTAGGATAGTATTGCTATAAACTTCCCTCTCAGAACTGCTTTTGCTGCATCCCATAGGTTTTGGGTCGTCGTGTTTTCATTGACATTTGTTTCTAGGTATATTTTGATTTCCTCTTTGATTTCTTCAGTAATCTCTTGTTTATTAAGTAGTGTATTGTTTAGCCTCCATGTGTTGGTATTTTTTGCAGATTTTTTCCTGTAATTGTTATCTAGTCTCATATTGTTGTGGTCAGAAAAGATACTTGATAAGATTACAGTTTTCTAAAATTTACCAAGGCTTGATTTGTGACCCAAGTTATGATCTATCCTGGAAAATGTTCCATGAGCACTTGAGAAGAAAGTGTATTCTATTGTTTTTGGATGGAATGTCCTATAAATATCAATTAAGTCCATCTTGTTTAGTGTATCACTTAAAGCTTGTGTTTCCTTATTTATTTTAATTTTGGATAAACTTCCATTGGTGAAAGTGGGGTGTTAAAGTCCCCAACTATAATTGTGTTACTGTCAGTTTCCCCTTTTATGGCTCTTAGTATTTGCCTTATGTATTGAGGTGCTCCTATGTTGGGTGCATAAATATTTACAATTTTAATATCTTCTTGGATTGATCCCTTGATCATTATGTAGTGTCCTTCTTTGTCTCTTGTAATATTCTTTGTCTTAAAGTCTATTTTGTCTGATATGAGAATTGCTACTCCAGATTTCTTTTGGTTTCCATTTGCATGGAATATCTTTTTCCATCCTCTCACTTTCAGTCTGTATATGTCCCTAGGTCTGAAGTGGGTCTCTTGTAGACAGCATATGTACGGGTCTTGTTTTTGTATCCATTCAGCCAGTCTACGTCTTTTGGTTGGAGCATTTAATCCATTTACATTTAAGGTAATTATCAATATGTATGTTCCTAATACCACTTTCTGAATTGTTTTGGGTTTGTTATTGTAGGTGTTTTCCTTCTGTTGTGTTTCCTGTCTGGAGAAATTCCTTTAGTATTTGTTGCTAAGCTGGTTTGGTCATGCTGAATTCTCTTAGCTTTTGCTTGTCTATGAAGGTTTTAATTTCTCCATCAAATCTGAATGAGATCCTTGCTGGGTAGAGTAATCTTGGTTGTAGGTTTTTCCCTTTCATCACTGTAAATATGTCCTGCCACTCCCTTCTGACTTGCAGAGTTTCTACTGAAAGATCAGGTGTTAACCCTATGGGGATTCCCTTGTGTGTTATTTGTTGTTTTTCCCTTGCTGCTTTTAATATTTTCTTTGTATATAATTTTTGATCATTTGATTAATATGTGTCTGTGTGTTTCTCCTTGGATTTATGCTGTATGGGACTCCCTGTGCTTCCTGGACTTGATTAACCATTTCCTTTCCCATATTAGGGAAGTTTTCAACTATAATCTCTTCAAATATTTTCTCAGTCCCTTTCTTTTTCTCTTCTTTTTCTGGGACCCCTATAATTCGAATGTTGCTGTGTTTAATGTCCCAGAGGTCTCTGAGACTGTCCTCAATTCTTTTCATTCTTTTTTCTTTATTTTGCTCTGCAGTAGTTATTTCCACTATTTTATCTTCCAGGTCACTTATCCATTCTTCTGCCTCAGTTATTCTGCTATTGATCCCTTCTAGAGAGTTTTTAATTTCATTTATTGTGTTGTTCATGATTGTTTGCTCTTTAGTTCTTCTAGGTCCTTGTTAAACGTTTCTTGTATTTTCTCCATTCTATTTCCAAGGTTTTGGATCATCTTTACTATCATTATTCTGAATTCTTTTTCAGGTAGACTGCCTATTTCCTCTTTATTTGTTAGGTCTGGTGAGTTTTTACCTTGGTGCTTCATCTGCTGTGTGTTTCTTTTGTCTTCTCATTTTGCTTAACTTACTGTGTTTGGGGTCTCCTTTTCGCAGGCTGCAGGTTCGTAGTTCCCATTGTTTTTGGTGTGTTCCCCCAGTGGCTAAGGTTGGTTCAGTGGGTTGTGTAGGCTTCCAGGTGGAGGGGACTAGTTCCTGTGTTCTGGTGGACGAGGCTGGATCTTGTCTTTCTGATGGACAGGTCCACGTCTGATGGTGTGTTTTGGGGAGTCTGTGACCTTATTTTGATTTTAGGCAGTCTCTCTTCTAATGGGTGGGGTTTTGTTCCTGGCTTGCTAGTTGTTTGGCATAGGGTGTCCTGCACTGTATCTTGCTGGTCATTGAGTGGAGGTGGGTCTTGGCATTGAGATGAATATCTCTGGGATATTTTTGCCGTTTGATATTATGTGAAGCTGGGAGGTCTCTGGTGGACCAGTGTCCTGAACTTGGCTGTCCCACCTCAGAGGCACAGCCCTGATGCCTGGGTGGAGCACCAAGAGCCTGTCATCTACACGGCTCAGAATAAAAGAGATAAAGAAAGAAAGAAACGGAAAGAAAGGAAGAAAGAAAAAGAAAGAAAGAAAGAACGAAAGAAAGAAAGAAAGGAAGGAAGGAAGAAGGGAGGGAGGGAGGGAGGGAGGAAGGAAGGAAGGAAGGAAGGAGGTAAAGTAAAAGTGTTATTAAAATAAAAAACAGAAAATAATTATTAAAAAAAATTTTAATTAAACAAAAGAAAGAAAGGAGAGCACAACCAAACCAAAAAAACAAATCCACCAATGATAACAAGCGCTGAAAACTATACTAAAAAGCCCCAAAACAAACCAAAAAAAAAAAAACCAGACAGACATAACCCTAGGACAAACGGTAAAAGCAAAGCTATACAGACAAAATCACACACAGAAGCATACACATACACACTCACAAAAAGGGAAAAAATATATATATTTATATAAAATTTATATATATAATATATATATTATAAATATAAAAATATATATAAAATATATATATATATATATAAATATATATATATATCGTTGCTTCCAAAGTCCACCTCCTCAATTTGGGCTGATTCATTGTCTATTCAGGTATTCCAGAGATGCAGGGTATATCAAGTTGATTGTGGAGATTTAATCTGCTGCTCCTGAGGCTGCTGGGAGAAATTGCCCTTTCTCTTGTTAGTTTGCACAGCTCCTGGGATTCAGCTTTGGATTTGGACCGGCCTCTGCATATGGGTCGCCTGAGGGCGTCTGTTCCCGCTCAGACAGGACGGGGTTAAAGGAGCAGCTGATTCGAGGGTTCTGGCTCACTCAGGCCCGGGGGGGAGGGAGGGGTACGGATGCGGGGTGAGCTGCAGCAGCAGAGGCCTGCATGACATTGCACCAGCCTGAGGCGCACTGTGCGTTCTCCCGGGGAAGTTGTCCCTGGATCACAGGACCCTGGCAGTGGCGGGCTGCACAGGCTCCCAGGAGGGGCTGTGTGGATAGTGACCTGTGCTTGCACACAGGCTTCTTGGTGGCGGCAGGAGCAGCCTTAGTGTCTCTGAGGTCCACGCTCATAGCCGCGGCTCGCGCCCGTCTCTGGAGCTCGTTTAAGCGGTGCTCTTAATCCCCTCTCCTCGCGCACCAGGAAGCAAAGAGGCAACTTTTAAAAAGTCTCTGGCCTCTTCAGCAGCTCCACACTTTTTCCCAGACTCCCTCCCAGCTAGCTGTGGCGCACTAGCCCCCTTCAGGCTGTGTTCACGCCACCAACCCCAGTCCTCTCCCAGCATCCGACCGAACTCCGAGCCTCAGCTCCCAGCCCCCGCCCGCCCCGGCGAGTGAGCAGACAAGCCTCTCGGGCTGGTGAGTGCCGGTCGGCACCGATCCTCTGTGCGGGAATCTCCCCGCTTTGCCCTCCGCACCCCTGTTGCTGTGCACTCCTCCGCGGCTCCAAAGCTTTCCCCCTCCGCCACCCACAGTCTCCACCCGTGAAGGGGCTTCCTAGTGTGTGGAAACCTTTCCTCCTTCACGGCTCCCTCCCACTGGTGCAGGTCCCATCCGTATCCTTTTGTCTCTGTTTATTCTTTTTCCTTTTGCCCTACCCAGGTACATGGGGAGTTTCTTGCCTTTTGGGAGGTCTGAGGTCTTCTGCCAGCATTCAGTAGGCGTTCTGTAGGAGCAGTTCCACATGTAGATGTATTTCTGGTGTATTTGTGGGGAGGAAGCTGATCTCCACGTCTTACTGTTCTGCCATCTTGAAGCTCCTCCTACCAAAATTTTTATATTAGATTTATCCCAGTCAGGGGCTTCCAAAGGATCAAGTTTTTGTTTTAGTTTATGAATTAGTCTATTATTTGTTTATTCTTTCATCTCCATTTGTTACTTTTTCCCTTTCTGAGACACTATTGGTATTTTATATCTCTAGGATCTGTCCTCCAGCTCTTTTGTCTTTCCCTTACGATCCTTATATTCTTGTATTTCTTCTCTCTAAGTTATTTCTTCCAGTTAATCTTATCATTGCAAATGTAGTTTTGAGCTATTTCTGGCCTTTTATCTTTTCAGTTCCACCATTATATTTTATGTTATGAATCAATATTTAGTTATAGATTTCTAACTATATCCCTTTGATAGTTCTCATTCCTTTTATATTGATGTTTTCTTTTGACACATTTATCAGTTTTACTTTATTGGGAAATATTACTTATGGAATTTTGGCTCACTCACCATTTCTTCAGTTACTAATACCCTTTAAGTATTCTTTTTTCTTTGCCTGCTTTTTATTGTATGTACCCTTGGCCTTCATACGTATAGGGATATTATGGGTTTTGAGCCATGGCAAATTTTCAGAAGGAAGTGGTGGAATAAATTGTAAGGCACAGTCATTTTTGCTCTTTGATTCAGGTTGCATTTTCTGTCAAATGGGTTATTCTTTCTTAAAGCATGGAAGTACAGTTTCCTTTGTCCTTATTTTACCTGGTTATAAGTAAAATCCCTCTGTCAGTTGCAGGAAATTGGGGCTGTGTAGCCCCTAATGCAGGTGTGTGCAGGGTGATTGGGTTTCCTCCAAGTCTAAGAGAGTGACCTTCAAAAGAAGACAAAGACATTGTATCCCCTTGTTAAGGGAATTTGCAGGCTTCTTTTAATTGATTCTCCTTAAGGAAAATTTTTTTTCCCACCTCATCCTCAGAATATTAGATGCATCCTTCAGGATCCACAGCTTACATACCCTAGATTCTCAACTACTCCAGAGAGTTAGAAGAAATAAGGGGCCAGGGATGAGAGCTTAAGTTCATGTTCTTTCTTTTGAAAAAGAAAGAGGCAAAAATACCATTAATTATGGAAAGTGTTACTGTATGCCTCTAAAAACCAAGAGAATAAACAAATGCTTTTTGAAAGTAATAAGGAAATTCAATAAGATGATGGTTTACTAAATGTCCAAAAAATCAAACAAAAACACACAAAAAATAACAAAAGAAAAAGACCATTTTTAATAACAACAAACCATTAAAACTTTTAGAATGGAATCAGTAGGTAATGCATAATACTTATAATAATAAAACTATAGCATTTTCTTGGGAAACAGAAGAGACTTGTGTAAATGGAAAAGTTTTCTTTTTTCAATTTCAGTGGAATATTTAATATTGTAAAGAGGTCAGATCTCCCAAAATATCTTTATGAAATCAGAACAACTGTTCAAAATTCTAATAGGAATCCTTTTTTGAGGGGCAGGAATAAGGCAGAGATTTAGAAAGATGCAATACAAGATGAATCTCTAGTACATGATGTATTATTATATATGAGAAGAGTCAGAAAATTATTTCCAAATATAAATAAACTGTAAAATACTGACAATTAAAATGTAATATAGGTGAAGGAATACATGATGGAAGTGATAGTTTTCAAGACATTGGACATCAGGAATTGAGGAACGGTGTTACCTGAGTGATGGGAAGCAAATGATGGGAGCCCCATGAGGAGCGCCTTGGCTTACTTCCTTGAGAGAATTTTCAGGCAATGGCACATGACAGACTTGAGAGGAAAGAGTTGAAAGTCCAGGGAAACCAAGATGGCTAGAGTTTTCAGGGCAGAGTACTGGAGAGATGAGTGCTTCACAGAGAACTTTAAAGATCTTCAAAGGGACTCCCTTGAACATTTAGCAGAGTACTGATCAACTTATATTGTATGTGAGGAAAATACTTGAGTCTTGGAAGGAGCCATATAAAGGTTAAATAGTATCTAAAGCTCATATGGCACTGAGAATTGTGCCTATTCCAACCAGACAGGTTGGAAAAACTCATAATTCATGGGGCATTGCGTTGAGTGCTCAGGAAGTTCTTAGTATTTACTCAGTATATTTGTCAGGGTTCTCCAGAGAAACAGAATCAATAGAAGATATGTATGTATGTGTGTCTCCATATAGAGAAAGAGAGATTGAGAGAAAGAGGGGAGAATAAGCTCATGTGATTGTTGGGGCTGGCAGTATATAGAGAGGGGAATTAGCAAATGCAAAATCTTCCAGGAAGGCTGGCAGGCTGGAGACCGGAGAAGGGTTGATGTTGCACCTGAAGTCCAAAGGCAGTCTGGAGGCAGAATTCTGTCTTTCTCAGGGAACTTCGGCCATTTTCTTTTCAGGCCCACCCACATTATAGAGGATAATCTTCTTTAATCAAAGTATACTAATTTAAATGCTAATCACATATAAAAATGCCTTCACAGAAACATTTAGACTGATGTTTGACCAAAACTTGGGTGCCATGGTCTAGCCAAGCTGACACATAAAATTAACCACCACACTCTGGATTTTACAATACTCAGGATTGCCTCAGTAGTGGGAAATAAGCAGCCCTAGACTGAGCACTGCTCTGGACCCATCTAACAAAGTATAAAAGCAAGACCCAAAGGAGTGAAGCTATTTACAGGTGACTTCACTGCATCCCAGAAAAAAAAGGCACAAGGGGATTACTGGGAATAAGAAAAAATCCAGCACTCAACAAGGTAGAGTTCTGAATATATTTTACCCAATCAAAGATTACCAGGCGTTCAAAGAAGCAGGAAGACACTACTCATAATTGGGAGAAAAAACAATCAATTGAAATCAATCCAAAATTGGCACAGTTGTCAGAATTAGATCATAAAAACATTTATTCTAATTAAAACAGTTATAACTGTATTCCATATATTAAAAAAGATACACGGAGATGTAGAATATTAAAAAAGACCCAAATAAAATGTCTACAGATGAAAATTATAATGCCTGAAATGAAATGTACACTGAATGAGATTAATGGCAGATTAGATGTGGTAGAAGGCAAGATCACTGAATTTAAAGATAGGAATTATCCAAATGCACAGAAAACAGAATTGTAAAAATTAGAGTATCCATGAGCTCTGGGACATCTTCAAGTCGCTGATTATATGTGTAACTGGAGTCCTTGAAGCAGGAAGGGATAGAAAAAATACTTGAAGAAAAAATTTCCAGATTTCTTAAAACTATAAACACACAAGGGCAAGACATTTAATGAATTCCAAGCTTAAGAAAAGAACAAACAAAAAATTACAACTGGCAACTTTCCTGGAAGCATCTCCAACATTCTGCTCCTTTACCTCACCTTCATCTGATGTGTCTGCTTTTTATCTCACCATTTGTTGAGTCCTTCTCTTTACCATGGAGTCACCCAAAGATCAGCCTTTGGGCCTCTTCTTTTTTACACTTACTCCTTTGGTGATTCCATCAAGTCTCATGGCTTTCAATACCACCACCCATATGTTGATGACTCACAAATGTACACACTCACGTACACAAACAGTATGTAGAATTCAAAGAAAAGATTGACATACGTATATCTTTTCTCTGATTTCTCTACTGATATATCCAAATGTCTACTCAACATTTCCATTTTGATACTTAATAGGTATCTTAAACTTAAGATCTAAAACCAACCTCCTGATCTTCACTACTGCTTCTCCAAACCTGCATTTCCTACCATACTGCCCATATCAGTTGATGACAGTACCATCCTTCCAGATGGTCTGACCTAAAATTTTGGAGTTATTTTTTTATTCCTCTCTTTCTGATTCCACATCCAATTCATCAAAATATTGTTGGAACCACCTCTCCTACTGTAATATCCTTCTAACTGTTCTTTTTTCAGTTCCTGTCCTCTTAATGTTTATTCTTAGCATGGTATCCAGAGTGATTCTTGCAAAAGGTAAGTCTAATCAGTCACTCTTATGTCCAGTATCACCAAGAGCTCTTCATTTTACAATTTTATAAATTAGAAGCCAATGCCCTACATAACTACCCCTTCCCTTTCATTCTGAACACAGAACCTACCGTTCTTTTAGTCAACACTGCCCAATAGCAATGTCCTGTGAGTCACATATACAATTTTAAAGTTTTTAAAGTTTTAAAAAAGTTAAAAGCATGTTAAATTAATTTAAGGACATTGTGTTTAATCTACTATATCACATATATTATCATTTCAACCCATAATCAACATAAATATTTTAATAAGATATTCTTCAGTATTTTACAGCACATCTAAAATTACGTTAGCTCAGTAGCAACGTGTGATTAGTGGGTACCATATTGGACAGCACAGTTCTAGCTCATTCCTCTCCAGCCACACTGGTTTCCTTGATATTCCTGGAACATGCCACCATACTTTCATCTCATGGCCTTTGTATTAGTCTTTTCCTTTTTCTGGAACCCCTTCCCTTAGATATGTACGTGGCTTGTGTTGTCACCTCCTTCTAGTCTTTTTCCAAATGTCACCACCTCAGTGAGGTCACGCCAGGCCACTCTATTTAAGACACCTTCTACCTCACCCCACACTTGCATTTCCTATTCCTCTCAACTGCTCTAGTTTTAAAATATTATTTATCACCTTTTGGTAATACATAAATTATTTATTGTTTTTATTAGCTGTCTCTCCCCCAACTAGAATCACTCCCATGAGGGGAGTAACTTTGGATTGTTTCATTCATTTATGTATCCCTAGATTCCCAAATAAATGCCCAGTATGTACTATTTCCTCAATAAGTACTTTGTTGAATGAATGAAAAAATAAATGCAGTGTATTGCTATGCAGTCATTTAACAATGTAGAGTCACAGGTATTTGACGTTGAGATATATTCAAGGTACTTTGATAAAGGAAAAAAAAAACATGTTGAAGAACTAAGCATATATCCTTTTATTGTTTAGTAAAATATACATCTGTAGGTATAAGTGTAGCTGTGTTTAAGATAGCATATCACATAACATTAGTATTAGTTTAAAGAGTGGTAATAGCTATAAAATATTATGAGCATGTATTGTCTTGCTCTGAAAATTAACTCATTTAGGGTGCTAAAATCCATTTCTTAGAGGTCACCTTTGAATAACACTATAGGTATTTCTCCAGAAATATTCTGAGACCTCTTCATTATACATGTATTATTATGCCATCTTTTTGATTGTATATATAGGGCCATCTGGGTTCCATCATTTTAATTCCTAGAAGTTATTTGATCAACTGTTCCTCAGCTCACAGTCTTTGCAGTTAAATTGTATGTTGACCTACTAACTGAATTACAGAAATCAAATGTAAACAAATGAACAGATTTCAGCTGTCCATTGGATATAGTAATTTAAATTTGTTTTAATGGGCCCCCTGGCAATTTTCTAGCCTGTAACTGCTCTTAAAGAGGATTTTGTAAATTCACTGAAGATGTTTAAATACACTGTGCAGTAATATAACTGATTTGTGTTTCATACAAGTAGCAACTATGGCTTGAATTAAAAAATATATATATACCCCGAAGGAAAGAGGGACTATTTAATACAGTTTTTATTTTATTACTTTAGAAAGTGCACACTTTCAAATCAGTTTTTCTTTTGACAAATGGAAATTTAATAGTATTCGAGTAGTATCTAGAATTGCCACTATGCTGAGAGCTTTAGCTTTAAATATTTTATACCATGTGATTCTTACAGTAAGCCTATAAGTTGGTGGTACCAATATTACCCCTATTTTTACAGATGAGAAAATTAAGGTTTAAAGAGTTGAGGTAACTTGCCCATGTCTACTCAGCTGGTGAGATTAGAGTCAGTATTTAAATATCATATTTGGTTTCATTCCAAACCCATGTTCTCAAGTATTATGCCAATAATATGTTTACCATAGTGAAACCAATGACTTTCAATTATCTTCAAAAATAGATAGTCCTAAAATTACAAAGGGATTTTGACCTAAAATCTATTTTAAGTTAGTTATATGAAACTGACATGTGTAATATTATATCACAACACTTAGAACAGCAACTGGAACAGAATAGGCACATAATAAATAATTTTGAATTAATGAAATGAGGAAATCTTTGTCTATTGTAACAATTTACATCTTTACAGGGAAAGAAATAAAAAACTTTACAAAGAGGAAAGAGCAGAAGCAAATGGTATGGAGAACTGTTAGAAATTCAGAGTGGAATAGATAAATAAAGAGAATTAAAATTTATTAGACTAGAATCAGTTCTAAACAATAGATAAAGCTGGAAAGTGCCAGGATATTCCATAATCTATCTGAGGTGTCACTGGACCGACATATATTTTTGAATACTTTAAGTAGGTAATAAGGGACTTCCGTGGCTGTCCAGTGGTTGAGACTCCACCCTCCCAATGCAGAGGGTACAGGTTCGATCACTGGTTGGGGAACTAAGATCCCGCATGCTACACAGTGAGGCCTAAAAAAAATAATAATAAATAAGTAATAATAGTAATGCACCTCTACTGATTTTTCTTAAAAAAACCAGATCACCCGAGCTTGTATAACTGATAGAAAATTATTTATTTTCTCTGGTAATTTTATGCATTTTGAAATATTTGAGGGTGTAGTTAAAATATAAAACACTGTCTAAAGGCCAGATATAATGAGCTGTTCATTCTTCTCCATTAAAATGGGAGACTTGTCTTCGCCATTGAATTTTCACTTGGGCCTAGTCAAGCAAACTGATAATGCTTTATTTTCTCTTTGACCCACTCCTTTCTCTAAACCTTGTCAACCACTTTCAAAATATCATGTCATGCTGTATTCTATGCATGTAATTGTTCTCAAGTTCACCCCATCTTTTCATTCTTTCTACCACTTCATCAGTACAGATCATCATCTGTTGCTAGAACTAATGAAATCACCTTCAAAAGATTCTCCTCGTGTTAGAAGTCCATTTGACTTATCCTCCCTTCCTGTGGATTTATCTTCTTAGAACATGGATCTGTCCTTAAATCTTGTTAATTCTATATCACCTAAAAAACTAAAGTATAAAACTTCCACATGAAATTAAAGAATCCCAGAATCTTGCCCCAGCCACCTTTCCTGGCTCACCTTTCCATACACCTGAATTACAATCATAAAGAGCACCTTATGACTGCCCCAAGTGGCCGAGCATCATCTCATACTAAATCTTGTTTAAAATGTCGTGGTCCTTCCTCTGTCATCAAAATTCTCCTCAAGCATCAAAGCTCAGAAAAAATGTCATCTCTCTCATGATGCTTTTCCTAGTCTCCCACATTTCACTCCCAACTAATAATTATTTCCATCAAACTTTATTCATACCTCTATTTACTGCATATCTACTTCCCATCTTTATTATAGTTGTTATCATGCATTTCCTTATTGAGCTTGAACTCTGTGGACAAATACAATAGGTTAAGTTTTTCTCCTTCAAGTGCCTAGGATAGAGCAATATTTACAAAACAAAATCCAGTTAAAATAAATATATTTTGTCTACTGAAATATCAAAAAATTCAAAAAACTGCAATAATCTATTTTTAAAAAAATATACAGAACAAGGATGGCACAGGGGAGAAAACATAATCTCTGTATTATGGAAGTAGAACATGATAAAACTTATATTGATAACTGTGTGAATTTAGATGGATGTCTTACTGGAAATGAGAAACAGAAAAGCAGAAAGGAAAAATAAATCAAAATTATCCTTTGATTTCAAGTTTTCAGGGAAAAACTATTTTCAGGTATTAAGTTTGCCTGCATTGGGAAGGAGTGATTTTGTAATTTCCAGAACTGTCATCCTTTGTTACACTGTTGTCCTTCACGCACCACACGCTCTCCGGGGGTTTTCAGCAGATTGCACACCAGGAGCTTTGGACACAATGGCACCAAAGTTTTCTAGCACAGGAAGGCTTGGTAATCAATTCTTCACTTTCCAGGTGATGCTGCTTGGCTCCATTCACATTAACTTTTCAGCATTCGATGTGAAGAGAGCCTCCAGATAGTGCAGAGGGAGGGAGAGCAATAAGACCAGTGATTACAAATCAATCACTTTTATTGCTGCCAGAGCCGGTAACAGAACACAAATGATAGACACAGCAATGGTTTTATTCAATAATTGAGTTGTTTCTTAGGGGAGAGGGAAATGAAATCTTTTCAATATTCCACTCTTTTAGAAAATACATATATTGTTTCAAACATTGGGTGGCACACAATGGATCTTAGAGTGAACATCAAATGTTATAAGGCAGATTTGATTAGATTTGGGGGAGGGTGGGCTCTACCACAGGTATACAGCCAGAATGTCTGTGACACCTGTCCCCAGGAACAAGGGAAAGTGCACTTTCCCTAAGTTAGGGGGGATTCAGACAAGGTACTACTGCTGAGTAAATTTAGAAAATGCACTCAAATCTTAAGCAAAGACATGAAAAAAGAATTTTATGCACATAGGTATGTGTGTATATTTCTCTCTGAAAAAAACTAAAATTATGGCAATGCTAATCATGAATACTGTATCATATTGATTAAAATATTAGTAAAATATCTGTCTGGATTTGAATACATCAGAGCTTCTTCAAGATGGACTTTGTCAGGACTTTATTGAAGTAACTTTTTATGCTATCAAATGTTCTAAATATTTGATATTAGATGCACCTTCTTGGTGTTTTTGTTTGTGTGTTTTTTGCCCCTATTTTCTTCCTCATTCTCTCACATCATTACCACCAAATGTCACACCTACATGATCTATAAGTGGGACAAAGAGATAGTATGAAACATTCTTCAGCAATTAGAAAGTAAGTAGTTACTTGGAGAAGATGCAAAACTATAAAAATAATGTGAACCTTTGTAAATAAAATTCAAATTAGAGCTTAATTCTCATTTTGGGGGGGAAAGTTAAGACAGAACATTCAATCTGTATACAAGCCCTGCAGTATAACAGAAAATGTCCTGTGGTACAGGATGAAACACAACTTATTCCCACAACAATCATTGGCTTTTATGACATTGGAGCCTGTCACTTAATTTCTGGAGTCTTCCAATCATATTATTTAAAATGGAAACAATGACACAGATTCCTGATGAGAGCATGAAAATATTGGGATGAAAAATAGCCTGGGAATGTATTTTAGTTGCTCAATATGCCATTTTTGTTTTTATTTTGCTGGAAAGATTCACTCCTAAAAGGAAATTACAGAAAATAAACACTATTGGTGTGCACTGTGCTATTAGATATTTTACAGAAACCATTATGCTGAACTCAGAAAGGGCATATTTTAACCAGACATAGAGCCTTTATTTGTTCTAATAAAACCCTAATTTGCCTAAGTTGTATCAGTAACCATGGTTTCCATGTAGTACTCATGGAGGTGACCATAGTTTTTATTTCCTAATAAGAGTCATTTCAGTACAAGGTCTGACTTAGAGATTTTCCTAGGAATACAAAAGAGATAAATAAAAATGTAAAAGAAAAATTACTAAACTGTCCCTTGATAACTAAATGGTTGATCATAAATTGGAGTGTCTATGCAAATGAAGTAAATAATTAAAAACTTCAAGAACAGCATCGACTAGGTGGTTGATGACTGGCAATTATAAAAGCTGAATTTTTAATATGCATGCATCTAAGGAGCCAGTAAAAATTAGCTCCCAGACTAATGGACTTGCCTTTCTTCCGAGGCAGAATTTTAATGAGAGCATTATTTATAACAGAGAGCCCAAGAACCAGGGTATTCTTGCTTAGTCTCATTTTTTTAAATTCCCTGACACCTTATCCATTAAACTATGAACTTCTTTACAGAAGAATAATACTTTATGCTCTAGGAAATAAAGGTCAAAATGACCTCGGAAATTAGTCACACTATATATACTCTAAAGATGTGCCACTTAGAAGAGAAATTATAAAGCCTGTGTTTCTAAATACCCAAGTAGTATGTGCTTCTTTTACATGTTCCGTATGGTTAAATTGCATTTCATGTAGTTTTACTCTTGATGCCACATACACTGTTACTCTTCTACAAACTTTCTGTGTGATGCAGTTGTTTCCTACATAAGATAAAGTTTAAAATCAATCATTTTGTATATACTTTGATAATGCTTCAGTATGATTTGAATCATTCTGATACCTGTATGTTATTTAGCTGTTTATTTTTGAAGACCATTGAAAGGGTTCCATTTTTCCCTTGGCACACTGTTTTATGATTGGAAATCTCTATTGTGAGCATCCCAGGGTCTTCTGGTGGTTATCTTAAGTTTAGATGATGACTTTCCAGTCCTGAGATTTCAACCAAAGCTATCTCTTGCTTCCATGACATCCCTCCCTCATATCTGTGACTAAGCAAGGAATATTTGGCAGGTTGGCATCTCAGGAGATTTAATTGGCTGTGTGACAGCCCCCATGAACTATGAGTCAGTCAAAAGCCTGGTGTAAGGATGAGTCAGAAGAGTGGTTTACTCAGATCTGCCTTAAACAGAAATTCACCAGTCCCCTTCCAATTCCATCCCTTCACCCTCACCCCAGCACTGACCTGAAATCATATGACCAAGAAACAAGTGCAGAGGAAGCACTATCAGAGGGACATGATAAATGGGCTCTCCTTTGTTCAGACATGGCCCCTTCTGTCTTCTTTTTTAAGGCCCTAAGCATTTAATAAACTTCTGCATCCACTCATAGATACTGACAAATTTGGGCTTTCTAAGAAATCTCAGCTTTTATTAAAATTCTCAGGATGTATCAATAGTAGGTCCCTCACCAGTGTTCAACATCAGACAGCAGGCAAATGCCCAGGGTAATCTAGATCCTTTATATTAACCAGAACAAAGCAGTGATACTGTCACTGGGAATCTCTGTTTAATAAGCTGGATTGGTACCGTGGCTTAATAGCATTAGAACGTGAATGCAGTTAAGTTCTTTTCATATATGTTTTGGCAATTTTGTTTTTCTTCTCTTTTTAATTGCTTTTGTGTCCTTTGTATATTTTTCTTTGGGGATTTTGTTTTCTTTCTGATTGATTTGAAAGAATTCTTCATACATTAAGACTGTTACTTCTTTCCTTGCTGCAAATATTTTTCCAGCTTATCATTGGCTATTTAATTTTTATATTCTTAATGCATAGTTGTGTTTACTCTTCTGTGTGATCAAATATATCAATATTTCCCTTAATGTTTTCTTCCATAGTTTTAGGTTTAGAAAAGCTATCCCTACTCTGATATCAAATAAATCTTTACTTACATTTTTTTCTATAATTCTGGTTTGTTTCTTACAACAGATATAATTCATTTGGTATATCTTGTGGGGTAGATCTTTATTTATTATTTTCCAAATACTTAACCAATTGTCCAAAGACCATTTATCAAATGAAATTCTTTCTCTGCTGCTTTGAAGTAGCTTATTTATAACCTAATAAATAACTAAATGCACTGTATATGAGTCTATTGCCAGGCTTCTTAGTCTGTATCAGTCATTTATTTATTTTTACTCCAACATCAGGAAATGTTCTACTATTGTAAGAAACTATAGAATGTATTAGATAACAAGTATTCAGTTTTTTCAACTATATTTTTGGGATCAATTGAGCTTATAACATAGTTTCTCTCTTTTGATATGACAGTATAGGATTTAATTATATTAAAAGGGTTTCTAACATTTGACCATACTTGCTTTTCTAGAATAAATCCTACTTGGTTATGGTTTTATTATATTAACACATTACTAATGTTCTTTGGAGTTCTTCATAAGTAGTATAACTAAGAATATTCTATGATTTTATTTTTGACCTGTCATTTCACAGAGTTTTACAAGTTTTTTCTTCTTGATTCATAAAATGAATTGGAAAATATAGCATAAAAAGTTCTAAGAATGTGGCTGAGTCAACTAAGACAGTCAATGCTTCCCTTTCATCTACCTTACTCAGAAACTACAGAAATAATCAAAAGAACAAAGGCAAGAAAAACTAAAAGCCTACACCAATACTGGAAACGAAGAAAGGAGTATATCCACACAGCAAACAATATTGAGTAGTTTCTGCTGCACGTGGTACATGTGGGAACACATGGAAGAATTTCATGATAGATAACTCACAAGTCCATGTCCCAAGGGAACAGTGGGGTATCTCAGGAAGAAAGTAAATATCTAGGCAGATCTCTAACAAAGTCATCCAATTTGAATGGTTGAGCCCTGAAAGCAAGGACAGAGCTGTGGATAAATGAAATTTGAAATGTCTACCACCACTGCAATAGTGTGGCTAGGCCTAGCACATTCCATAGAAATGTAGCCATCTTAGACCAAAAGCCTTCAGACAGCCGAACTTGTCCCAGGCATGGCATTAAAAGCTTAAAGAATAAAAGAATGCAATAAATCATATAAGGAATATGGAGGACAAGCTTGAGATGATCATTCAGAATGCAGGGGGAAAAGGAAATATGATGAAAATAACCAGAGGAAAACCATTTACATAGATAGCTAATGATGAGTAGCTAAGATACTGATTTTTCTATAATGACCCAATGTGAACTCCAGCAAGAAGTTGGGAGTTGTTAGTGAATGTCTCCACGTTTACTGCACTAGTTACACAGGAAATGCAACTGCCAGTAAGCTGTGATTTCCCTTCAGTTTCAGTAATGGGTTGCTAAAACTCCCGAAGATTTTTTGGTAAGTGATGGCACCTTTCCCTCATTTTCAGCTCCCATTTTTTATATGTATGCCTTTGGTCATTGCAATCAGGATCTAGGATGAAGAACCCAATTATTACCTTCTGTTCATCACATTCTTTTATTTTTGCCATATTTTTGTAAGGCAAAAACACTGTCATTTAGTTAGAAATTTATCTCATAGACTCAAAGGAGAAATTATAGCTAATTAATATTAAAATCTTTTAGTTTAGGTTTTAAAAGTTAACGACGTTTTTTTTCCCCTTTGGTTGGGAAGTTAATTCATCCTAAATATGTGCAATTTTTTTTTAAGGAACAACCCCTTGATCACAAAAGTCACCAACTGAGTTTTTAGAAAAGTTACTTTTTATCCTTGCTGTACTTTTTCTAAAGATAAATACATGACTCTTAACATTTCCAGTTTTCCATTTGTCACACTTTGTTAAATTGGCAAGCATCAATTCTGCACCTTTTATATGAGAGAAGTAAATGTTCCTCGAAATACTCTGACAGATAAATTATAACAAAGTAAAGAAGAAAAAATATTTTAATCTTATATAAAAATAAAATAGAAATATCTAATGAATAATATAAGAAAATTTGTTGCTATTTCTGGCCTGTCTTTCTAATGCCTAAAATAGTGTTCTATTGTCTCAAAGTCTCAAATTCTGTTAAAGAAAACTGCTGGGAGATATGTTCTTGTTAAACGTATCACATCACACCATGCCACACTCACAACAGTCCCACTACCCTTGCATACAAATCTGCCTCAAAATATTATTAATCAGGATTTTTTCCGTCAGTTACCCATCACTTAAGTAAAGGGAGATATTGGACTAGGGAATCTGCTATTTAATGAAATCTGCTATTGAATAAAACTGCCATACATTTAATAAAACAGGTAATTGAAGATAAAAATTTAGATGTTTCATAGAAATTTAGGTGACCAAATGAAGGTATTTGAAGATAGACATTTAAGATATTTAAAAACTGGAATCCAAGGTGATGTCATAAAAATCATCATTCTCTGAAAAAGTAGAAGAAAATGTACATTAATTAGGAAGTCTAGGATTAAAATTTTTTTTAATTTGTTTTGTAGTACACGGGCCTCTCACTGTTGTGGCCTCTTCTGTTGCGGAGCACAGGCTCCAGACGCGCAGGCTCAGCGGCCATGGCTCACGGGCCCAGCTGCTCTGTGGCATGTGGGATCTCCCTGGACCTGGGCACGAACCCATGTCCCCTGCATCGGCAGGTGGACTCCCAACCACTGCACCACCAGGGAAGCCCAGAATAGTTTTTACTAATAGTGCAGGAACCATTTTATATCTATATGAAAAATAATAATTATTGACTCAAATAATACACAGAAATTAATTCCAGTAGATTATAGACCTAAAAATGATATGCCAGTCAATAAACTTTCTAGAATATAATAGAAAAGGATATGCCAATCATCTTTGATGTTTAGGTAGGAGAAGCTCTATTAAACAGACCACAAAATATATTGCTACTAAAAGCAAAGACTGATAAACTGGAAATTATAAAAGTAAATAGTTATGTCCATTAAAAGTACCATTATGAAGAAAAGACAACCAGAGTCAGAGAAAATATCTGAAAAAAAAAAATCCTGAGACATAAAAATATTCCTATAAATCTTAAGAAAAAGAAAATTTCCGTTTAAAAAAAATGGGTAAGAGGTTTGAACAAGACATTTAAAAAGAAGGTATTTGAAGGGCTAATAAACATTTGAAAAGGTATTCAACATCATTAGTCATTGGGAAATGCAAATTAAAAACACAGGTACCTACAACCACTACAATGGCTAAAAGCAAAAAAAAAAAAAGAAGTGCCAACTGTTGGCAAGGGTGTAGAGTAAGTGGAAAAAGAATATTCCTATAGCATTATTTGTAATAACGATCACCTAGAATAACTTCAGATGTCCAACAACAGTAAAATCCGTCAATAAACAGAGTAGCTTCATACATTGGAATACCATAAAACAATGAAAAATAATGAAATACTGCTACACACAACATGGATGAATCTTATAAGCATAAATTTAAACACAAAAGAGTACATAATTAGTAGTTCCATTTATATAAAATTCAAAACTAGAAAAAAACAAATCTGTATTGATAAAAATCAAAATAGTGGTTACAGTGTGAGGAGGTAGTGATTGGGAGGGGCATGAGGTAGGCTTCTAGGTCCTAGTAATGATCTCAACGTTCATCTTGGTGTTTTCACTTGGCATAAACTCTTTAATTTAAACACTTATGTTTTCAGCACTTTTCTGTATGCATGTTATATACTTCAATAAAAATGTTTTCTTACAAAACAAAATAGAAATATGCAGAGAGAAACTGCACACCCTCTGGGGAAAAATAAAGCATACGTCTTTAAGACAGAAGCGAAATTCAAATGCAGCCAAACTCATTAAGTCCAAGACAAGGAAATACAAACGTGATGATAACTAAGCAAAACTGATTTATTTTTGTTTCAATATACATCATCATAGCTCTTTATATCTTTATGTGTCGTGCTTAAGGATAAATGCATTCTGATGTCTGCAGTAAGAAAGAAACAATTGTAACTTCTAGAACTGTGCTTGAGTTTAGACTTTTGAAAAGGAATTGTTAATTTTCTTAAGTAAAGATTCCTGTCTTGATTACAACTGATTAGCAAAAGAAAATTTCTTTCAGTCACATTCCCTTATATGGAATCAAAAACATTAAAATAAGTTATGTCTATAATTGAATGTACTTTTATATGTGACTATTTTATATATTTAAATATGTGTTTATATAGTATATATTTAAATACAGAGTCACACAGAAACATATATATTCAATCTTAAATGAATGGAAAATAGTGGTATGGATAATCTAAGAATCATTTTCATTTCTATTTAAATTTAGAATGCCTTGCATGATTTCTAAGGCATATTTATCTTCTTGATTAGAGTTTGTTTTGCCCAATATTAAAATTAGACACATACCTGATCCTGAAGAATTATATTTACAATATATGGATAACAGAAAGAAGCTATCTGGAGATTAAGACAGTATTCATCCAAAAAGATCAAACATACTGATAAATGAGAATTAGCTGTAAATTAAAATCAATCACTAAAATAAGGACATAGCTGAAAGTTAAATAAAATTAAGAAATTGGCCTAAAGAGTGAAAATTAGGATATCTCAGTGAATTTTAATCCTTCTTAGTTCTATTCCTGTGTGTGTGTGTGTGGAGGGGGGTGTTTTAAGAAAGACCATGTGCTATAATAAAGTGATTACAGGCTTCAGATTCTGGTAAACAAGCGTTCAAACAGAGTCTGTTACTTTCAAGTTGTGTTAGCAAATTACTTGGCCTCTTGTAGTTCTTGTACCAGATTCTTGGACTATGATTGTGGGAATTCAACCACAATGGCATATAAATTAGTAGTTTGCTTTCAGTAGGGCAAAGTCAATAAGTAGGCAGGGGTCAGATCATGAGTTAGAGGTTTGTGTGGAAGAGGATGAATTCAGTTTGGGATACAGTCAGTGTAAGGGGACCATCCAATTGTATCTTGATCAATAGCAAGTTGAATTTAGGGAGATCTGGGCTGGAGATGTAAGTTACAGAGTCATCATACATTTTGGCAAAGGAAGCTATGGGCATGAATCAAGGCCCCTGGGATGAGGGTGTAGTGCAAGGGAAGAGAACCTAGAATCTAGAAACCAAAGAATATTTAAGGGAGGCCAAGAAGATATTTGTTTTGTGTCTTATGATCTGATGGTATGGACAGATACCATTTGACTTTGCATACAAATAAACATAAACAAAGTTGAGCAAGTGGAGAAACATTATTAAATAAAAATAACAGGTCACAATAGTCTCTGTGCCTTATAAGGTACTAGATCCAGGAATAAGAAGCCGTCAGGGCTCCTGAGACTCTGCCCTCTCACGCCTGCCTCTGCTCCTACCTGCACATCTTCCTTACTCTTTTACACACAGACTTTATTTGTTCCACTGAACACACGACAAAAACAGTTTACACCACAGATTCTGGGTTTTCTCTGTCATCCATCCAAGAAGCCAGTGCAACATGAAAGTAGAATTTAAGTCCTTATTCTGAGTTTTGGAAATGGGTATTGTTTCAAGTACAAATCCTGTGCATCTTCACTGACTGCCCCAGCGCTACCAGTCAGACTGCACTGATGTGCCAGAGCCATCTAGTCACTTATCCTGAGAGCGCTGAGCTCTCCCCTCCCCTTGGCTGCCCCAGGCAGGCAGGCAGACTAGCCATGTGCCAAGAATTCTGACTCCACTGATTACTTTCAGACTTAAATGAAACACCACACTGGAGGGTGTGGAATTAGGTATACTACAAGGCTGTCAAAGTACCTAGCTGGTGCACCCCAGAAATATAGGGGATTTTGATTTCCAAGAAGCAAAATTTAACTGAATCTCAGTCCTCCCTCCCTTCCATGGAGTATTCAGTCAATGTTTTTCCTGCATCCTGTCCTCAGAAACGCTGTATGCCGAGGGATGCGACTGCTGAGCAATGCGCCTCTCTTTGTACATAGGAGGCAATGCAGGGAGGGCTTACTCCCCATCTGTCCTGCCTCATCTCTCTCTCCTCACCTGAGCTGCCCTGGGTTTGCACCTCCCAAGTAAAGCATTAGCATATCAGTCCTTGCTTCAGGCTCCATTTTCTAGGGAACTCAGACAAGGAGAGGCTGCTTATTGTTTAGATGGTCTCCAGGACCCCCTCCAACTCGATGTTCATGGGGAAGGAAGGTAAAGTACTCCCAACATATCCTGAGGAGAAAGAATCACTGCCATCAGGTCAGACACCCCAAAAGATATCTGACAGAAATTAAGTATAGTCATCAAAGATTATTCTGTAAGTTATTACTCCTTCCCTTTGGCTCTGATAACTGCAAATGCCTCCCTTTTACATTTTTGCCTCTTCCAGCACTTGAATGGATCTGATCAAATGAAGTGTAATAAATATGGTATATTGATAACTGTGAGAAAAATCATTTTACTGGGAAATTTATTATAACTAATAATTTTTGTAGATTGAAGTAGACATGATATATATATTTATTATATATATGATATTTATGATACATGTTATATATGTAAGTATAAAACTAGGATATTACTCTAGAAAATTTAAGGATGTAATTATTTTCAATGTATATATCATAGCTCTGAGGTATAATTACATGCCCTTATCAAAATTATTTCCTTGCAAAGTATATCTTTTGGATTTCCAGGAACCATACAATCACTGATTCAGTTCAATTCACTGAAGTAAGGTAGGGAAGATACTGTCACACTTTACCCTCGCTACCACAGAGGAAGGCTGCAGCAACCAGTGAGAAGATGGGTTAGGGCTTGACAGTCAATCTTTGTGTGACCTGTGGGATTGGTGTTTAGATCTTTTAAGGCACCTCAAATCTCTGCTCTTCCATTGCTTCTTATAAGCCTAAGAGACATCTAAGCATAGTTAGGAGTAAAGATAACCACAACAAGATAGAAAACAATATAGAAAAACATGAAACCCTTCAAAATTAGATCTTTCAACCACTGAGAAAAATAAATAAATCACTAACTTTTCTTCACATCCCACCTCACTATCAGAAGGCACTATTTATCTTTCTTTGCTTCCCTTTAATGCATTCAGCAAACTGTATGAAGCATACATTATGTAGAGCACCGTAGAAGGGCTATAAATACTAAACAAATTATATGTCCCTGCCCTTGGCAATAATCATTTCACAATCTGGGAGGGAAAGCACTTTGTTTAAATAATTTGTTATGTTCTCAATTCATGATGTTTAAAATGCTAAATTTTACTGTAGTTTTGATATTCCCTTACTCTCAGCAATTCTTACACGAGCCAAGTTAGAAAGTTAGAATTCCAGGGGAGGGGTTATTGCAAAAACTTAATCATTGTGTTTAAGTTTCCAATAAAATTCAAACAATACCTACAATCTAGCTATCCCTGTTGAAAATTTAAATCAGGGAAAATTGGAAAAGCAGCTAAGTTTTCCATTGACTAGAGGAATGACAGTGTAGAATAGAGTCTTATGTAAATCATATCAGATTCAGAAGAATCTAGGAGAACATCAGGAAGAAGAGACTGAATCTCTTCAGCCCTAACCCAAGGCCCAGATTTTCTGTTTTTGTTTTAGATGAATAAAGAGAGTTTAGAAAAGAAAACTAATTCTGATTAGTTTAAGCAGCTATTTAGGTCTCTAAATTGAAGCAAAGCAGTGTAGTTGAAGGAATATGGGCTTTGCAGTCAGTCAAATTGGATTTGAATCTATTTTTTGTCACTCCTTGCTGTGTAAATATAGGCAATTTACTTAACCTCTTGGTATCTGTTTTTCTTCATCCTTTAAAAGGGCGATAATATTTATGATAAGATTTTCATAAGAAATCATATACCTGCCTCACTTAGTATATGACTCATATAAGGCACCTGGCATATGGAAAATAAAAGTGAGGCCAAGGACTTATTGGCAGCAGAATGATCTGAAGACTTGAAGCATTAAAACCACCAGTAGACATCAGTAAGAGATTCCAGTCCCAGAACTTTCTCAGATAAGTTCTAATGAACTAACAGTACCTTTAAAACAATGCTAACCACATGAAAGATTTAAAATTTTTATGAATAACACAAGATAACAGTGTTATACTGATCCTTTTTATTAATCAGACTCTTCAAGATGAAAGCTTTTCAGCCAAAACAAACACAACCTTCACCTAACAGCTATTTTCCCTAATTATAGGCAAGGTTCTCTAAGCGGAATTATCTGATTCTAAAACCAGACCTGGTTTTAGAACCAGGAAGGCTTGGAAAAACACAAATGACTAGGCGCATCCCCAAAGTTCTAATTCTGTGGGTCTGGAATCTTTTCAAACAAATTCCCAAATGATGTTGACATACCTGGTCTGGGGACCACACTTTGAGAACTATTGTATAAGGCAATTTTCTCTTAGATGCTTTCAAATTCAAGGCTATAAAGTAATATAAAATAAATGGGAACATATATTTATGTACATAAAATTTAAATCATGTAAGGACATATATGTATTATTTAGGGTAACCAACTTTCTCCTTTATCTCCTCACTGAAAACCACAATTCAACTGAGACATCTTCAGAAATAGGACCCTTCCAGATGTAGGATCACACCAAGGCTCCAAGCTGCATAGTTCTTTAAATGCTTTCATTGACTAAATCTTAACTAGCAACATACCCTCTGTTGTTGGTTGAAATGTGTCCTCCAGAAAAGATATATTGAAGTCCTAACCCCCAGTACTTGTGAATGGTACTAGATTGTAAGTAGAGTCTTTGCAGATGTGATTAGTTAAGATGAGGTCATACTAGAGTAGAGTGGACCCTAATTCAACATGACCGGTATTCTTATAAGAGGAGGAGAAGACAGACACAGAGGAAGAATGCAATGTGAAAATGGAGGCAGGGATTGGAATGCTGCAAGCCAAGGGATGTCCAGGATGCCAGCCACCATCATAAGCTAAGAGAGAAGTATAGAACTGATTCATCCTCAGAGCCCTCAGAAGGCACCAACACTCCTGACACCTTGATCTCATGCTTCCAGCCTCAATAACTGTGAGAGAATAAATTTCTGTTGTTTTAAGCCACCCAGTTTGTGGTACTTTGTTATGGCTGCTCTAGGAACCCAATACACCTTCCTTACCCCAGTACCTACAAGACTCTCAGCCTACTTCTCAAATTTGCTTCAAATCACAACATTGTTAGCGTGTTTTTCCCACACTCATTTTATTTTCTCACCCTTAGAAGGGCTGCATTAAAGGAAGAAAGGAAGAGGAGGTTGGGGCAAGTGGGACCATCTCACTATAATCACTAGAACTCAAGAAAGCTATACCACTAAGGACATGATCTTCTGACCATTTCTCTCTGGCTCTACATCAGTTTACTCAAGTTCTGGGCACTGTTTTTCTATTTTTTGTTTTTTTTTTTGTTTTTTTTTTTTTTTGCATTACGCGAGCCTCTCACTGTTGTGGCCTCTCCCGTTGCGGAGCATAGGCTCCAGACATGCAGGCTCAGCGGCCATGGCTCATGGGCCCAGCCGCTCCACGGCATGTGGGATCCTCCCAGACCAGGGCACGAACCCGTGTCCCTTGCATCGGCAGGCGGACTCTCAACCACTGCGTCACCAGGGAAGCCCATGGGCACTGTTTTAATTGTCCTTCACCTTTAGCTTCAACATCCTGGCTCAAATATTTATTTCTGCCTCTGATCCTTGGCTTTCCTCCTGGTTTTCTTGCCCCTTGCTCTTGGTTTTGATACCGCTGCAATGTCCTGCAGCTGGACCTGGTGAAACTTTCCACTTGCCCTCCATTTTTGGCTCTTACCACTTGGATTTATCTATTTCTTCCCTGTTTATGCCTGAGTCCATCCACAGCAATTTAACAATCTCCTCACCTAAGAGGTCCACTCAACCTTGTTTTTCTATAAATAAACTCTTTATTAACCTCCTTTCATGAAATGTATCTGCACCTTGAAGACACAAGGTCTTTTATATCCTTCTTAACTACGTTGTTTCCTTCTCCAAGTCCCTGGACTTTTGGGGCCCTGATGGATTCTTAATTCTTCAGGTCTACTGCCATTTTTGGGCTGTTTTTCCACTGCCTCCACTCAGTAATCTCCCCTACTTTTTCCTTTTTCTCTTCCTTGTCCTATCTGTCTTCTGTCTTCAGGACACCATTCCACATTCATCACTGTCTTTAAATCTGTTTCACCCTGTTCTTCCTTTAGTTCTTTCCTGATATGGTGATTCTCAATGCTGGCCACACATTAGGCTTACCTGAGGAGCTTTAGAAAACTGATTCTCTGACAGCTGTACCCTCAAGAGATTCTAACTTAATTGGGGAGGGCCCAAACATATTTCTTAAAATCTCTTCCCAGGTAATTCAACTCTTCATCCACTGTTGATAACCACTGGCTCAGCAGTTTCAACATCTATGATCAAGACCTTCCTCACTTCCTAGCCTCACAGTTCCTCAGTTCCAATTCTAAGTATTGTCATTTCTTTTCACCTTCACTCAGACATGCCTTACAACTCATCATAACTTGAAATAACTCTACCGTCTACCAGTGTAATCTCAAACTCTGACATTGAATTAATTGCAACCTTTTTCTCACCTTCTCCACTTCCAGTAAATAAGCTCTAAATTCTTATTATGACCCTATATTGCTTCTTGACTTTTTCCAGTTTATCATACCTGATGACTTCATTTACAGGTCTACACAACCAGAAATGTGGTCAGTAATTTCAGTAATGCTACCATCTATCAGGTAGGAATGCTTTTTCTGTATTCATCACTTTTCCACAGAGGGGAAGGAACTTCTGCTTCCTAAGAGGAAAGTGTTAGAAAAATGATTGAAGCCTCTTCTCCAGAGCCTTCATAGATGCACCCCCCAAGGAAGATATGATTGATAAGCGTCTGACTGGTAAGCATGGAGAAAGAACCTGTGCCTGTATGGCTCAGTCTCTTTATCTGTCTATTGAGTTGAGGATACACGATTGTTTCTTCTCTATGAGGCAATAAGGTCAGTTTTTCTCAGCTCCACCAATAACTACGTGGATGAGTTCAATACAGTGGAGGGAATACTTAGGTATTGGTTTCTTATCTGCATTCTTTATTTCAGCTAAAACAGTAATAATCTTATGTTCCAATCCCTATCTATCAACAGACGAAACTAATTAACCTCCCTTCATTCTTTTTGTTGAGTATCTGAATCGGGAACCATAAAATAGGATTTCTGCCCCCCAGCCACTCTTGTTGTGCACATTGTTAGAGAAATGCACAAAGTCATACTTCTGGCATCCACAGTAATTCTTTACTTCTAAACACAACTTGACCCTCACTTTTGTATCATTTTGTTACTATTCCTCGTATATGCTTACTGTTTAGCTCCTTTCCCATAGCAATTCCTACCTTCCCTGTTCTAAAGCTCTATTACTAAATCCATCCCCTCCCAAATTTTCAATGGATAAACTCAGCCTCTACGGTTTTGAGGAGGCCATAGGACATTTACAGTCTTCACTTTTCTCATCTTTAAAATTTATCTCTATCCATCTTCTCTTCCTTTGTGCTTTCTCTCTCAGGATTAACCGTTCTTTTTCCCTTAGTAATCCTTCACAACCTTCTCAGTCTCTCCCCTCTCTGAGACCTCATTTCGTAAAGTTCTCCCAGTTGTTTCCATGTTTAACTTCTCCCTCTCTGTAAAATAATTTCTCTCTGCCTGCCAACACAGACACAACAAACGAGGCAATAAACTGAAAACAAAATCCTTAATCCTATTACTCCTTGAAATGACTTTTTTTTTCTCTCTTTGGCACATGATTCTTTTTTTATTTTATTTTATTTTATTTTTTTAACATCTTTATTGGGGTATAATTGCTTTACAATGGTGTGATAGTTTCTGCTTTATAACAAAGTGAATCAGTCATACATAAACATATGTTCCCATATGTCTTCCCTCTTGCGTCTCCCTCCCTCCCACCCTGGCACATGATTCTTGAAAGAATCACCTAGATTTGCAGACCTAACTCTTTTTTTTCTCACACCTCACAGCATTTTTAAATTCCACTTAAGTCAATGGAAATGCCTCATTTATAATTCATCAATAAAATAAATATCAAGTTTTTCTCTTTAGTTCTCATATTGTCTCTCTCCTCTCTTTCCCATTTCCTAATCCATCCATGCACTAGACTTCAGCTCCTGATGATATATAGTAATGTAAAGTTGTTGCCACTCCCCCACTTCATATTCATATTTATAATTATTCACTTGGACCTAAACTCAATGGGTCTTTACCCCAATTTCTCAGCTTACTCTTTATACCCCATTTCAGTAGATGACAACTTTATTTCCTCATGACTCAGGCTTAAAGTGTCAGTATCATTCCATACATTCATTTATTAATTTTTCCATTATTCATTGTGTACCTGCTTCTTGCCAAGGAGTGCATTTATGTCCTGGGTTTACAAAGGAGAATAAAACAATATCTCTCTTCAGTGATCTTATACTATAATTGGAGAAGCAGACTGACAAACTATGTGATAAGTGCTGTTCAAAAGGTACAACTAAAGGGCCTTCGGAACACAGAGAAGAGAGTGATTCATGCCGAGTGGAGGAGTTGACAAAATGCTTCACGTGAGGGAGGTACTTCAGTTGAGTCTTTCATAAGAACTGAGCATTTAAAAAGTAGAGAAGACACTTCTGGGAGGTTACTAGAAGAACATTTATAAGGTCAGGAATGCAATAAAGCAATACAAAATTTGGTTTGACTGGAGTAAAGAATTAAAATACAAAAGAATAGGGTAAAGGGGAATCAGTCTAAAGAGTTACTGTGAAGATCTCCATATGCTAGTCTTCTGAAACTATGATCATATTTGTTTTTAAAGCATTCATGTCCAGGCTGCTGATCTCTGACTCCAGACTCTACTTTACTATAAAATGGGACTTGCCGACATTTTCAAAGAGAACAATCCTCATCACATTATTGCCCTCTCTTCAGACACTAACCTCAGCTAAGCAGGCCCTCCCTCAGAGGTCTAAGTTTAAACCCTTCTAAATTTTTAAGACTTAGTAATGCAAACCTCTTCCCTCTGGTCTCTCAGCCCTAGGGATTATAGCGGCTTCCTACAGTTACTACCTCTAGGATACTTTAGGGTTCTCTTTTAACACTTTCAGCTACCTGGTTAGCAAATTTATTCTTATAACATTTTCCCTCTTAAATTCTCTTTTGGAATAAATGGCATGGTTTCTAACTCCTGACTCCACCTTGATATAATAAGGGTATATCTCATGTTATGGGGTTTTTATAATCACAATTAGGAAAAAATAATCACATACATATATACACACACACATATATATACATATATATATATGTGTGTGTGTATCCCCTCAGAAACCTTGAAAAAAGGACTTCTTTTCCACTGGAAAAAAGAAATCTTTATTAAAAATAACAGTAAACCCTTAAGTAGGCAATAAAATAAATAATAATGTGAAACAATATTCTGAATTTTGGAAACTTGAATTGCAGAGTACGATGGTGAGAAGAATTAAATAGCAAAAAGAGAAGTGTGGAAATTTAAAATCTATTTGCCCTGAGATGTGATTTTTTTCCTCCCATTAGCTTATCAGGAGCTAGTGGTATTGACTCTGAACTTTAATAGTTGTGTTTCCCCCTGCCTTATACTATATATCCTTTGCATTGTTTCCTATAACTATGTTTCCTGTAAATGTCTGACAATGTTTTCCACATGAATTACATGAGACTGGTGGTCTTACATATAGAGGTTTGTTTTGTTAATACAGAAGAACTTAGATATCTTCTCAAGAAAGAGGCACTTCTACAGGCAACTTTGGTTCATTTGATACTGCCTGCTCTACCCAGTCTCTATATTCTACTTAATCACTATGTTGGACATATTGTGACTGAAGGCTCGTTTTCATCAAAAGATGTTCCCAGAAGGTTTGCTTTCATGAAATGAAATTAATTAAATATACTCTAAAGGAAGGTAGTTGGAAATATATATAATAACAACTTAGTTTTCATGCTACTGGGAACATTGTTTTTAAACCTTCCGATCTAAATGGTACCCAGAACCCCTTGAGAAAGCTGTTCCTCCTTCTGTAAAAAAAATAAATAGATCTTGTTGTTCAGCAATTTAGCCTAGAACAGAGAAATCAAAAATACTATGTGCAAAAAAAAATTCATAGCATAAATTTTGTAGAGGCAAGGCAAACTAACATTAATAAATGAAGCTAATTAGGCTTGATTTGCGTATTTAACTCATCTTAATTACACATGCATTCAGCAAACATTTTAAAAGCTACAATCAGTCTTTCACAGACATGGTTAGTTATTTATATGGAATAACAAAAACCAGGAACCTCGTTAATGATTATTCTGTTTCCAATTTATATGCCAGTGGGATTATTTCAGTAATAATAATAGAGTGTATTTTTTTTAACAATTTTTAAACCTATAAAGTTAAAATGCTTTGATTTACAAAGTTATTTTTAAAAAGATTTGCAGAAAATGTCAATGTTATACAAATTTTTCTATTATATTAAGTATTTGACCCTTTTCAATTAAAAAAGGATCTTCATAAAATTCTTTGACATTAATTTTTAAACTTGATGACTAAGGTAGTAGCTACAATAGAAACAAGCTACATCTCTCTGGCAGTGAGTAGGAGAATATTTTTCTCAAGCTGGTTTCAACTTTAATTTTGCTCACCTTTGGACACAGTTTGCTTTCTCTTCTTTACTAGTACTTTTCATTGGTCACATAATTTGAAATTAAAAACTCATAGGACACAATTGCACAATATAATCCTATTTAACTTCAATAAGTTTATTTAGAGAATTTTTTCCTTAAAAATTTAAAACTATTTTACTATAAGCAATTACTTTCTAGAAATATACACAGGAATAATGTTAGGAGGAGACAGTACCTCTGTACTGCAGGGCTGAGGGGTGGCTAAGTGCAAGGGGTGCTGTGGGCAAGAAACATCAGTGCACAAAATTTTATTCTGTGCAATGGTCAAATGGGTGTGAAATTCAATTATTAGGGCTCCATTTCCTATAGTTCCTCTCCATGAGGACTGTTTTATAAAATCAAATGTCCTGGGAGGTTAACCCTTTTGCCTTAATTGCCTTGAAAACGCAGAGGTCATGTGAAAAAAAGAAAGTTGATAAAGGGCAAACGTACTAAACTTAATAACTTTCCTAGGAATGGCCTTATTATATGTGTGTGTTTGTGTGTGTGTGTGTGTGTACTAACTCAAAAACTACTTATTAAATACCTCTCATGAGGCAGCACGTCTCTGCAGTTATAATTATGAAGGAGTGAAGATAATAGATGTCATCCTGCTATCACAAAATTTATAATCTGCATATTGTTACTATGCGTTAATTAACATTTACTGAGCACTTACTGTGTCCAGGCAGCAGTCTAAGCACTTTACATGAATTAGCTTAAACCTCACCATCATGTAGATATTCTTATTATTCCTATTTTGCAGATGAGAAAACTGAGTCTCAGAGTGTTCCAAAGACACAATAAGCAGCAAAGCCTCAATTCACATTCAAGCAGTGTTACTCCAGATCCAGTGCTCTTAACCACTGCATTATATGCATGCATAATATTCATCTGTTTAGCTATATGCCCAAATATGACATAAAAATACAACTTTTCATTTTGAGATTGCATATTGGTTCAAAGTATATTTACATAATTATGTAAATTCTATATACAATACAATAAATACTGTAAAATAATGTCACAGTTTAACTCTTGCAACCAGCTAATGCCACAATGGCTATTGCACTCCTAAGATATTTTATGCATAGTAGTATTAAGATATCTCCAGCCCTTTGTCATGGGCTGAATTATGTCTCCTCAAATTCCTGTTGAAGACCTAGCCCCCAGTACCTTGGAATCTGACTGTATTTGGAAATAGGGAAGACCATGGAAGACCATGTAAAGACACAGGGAGAAGAGAGCCTTATACAGCCAAGAAGAGGCCTCAGAATGAAACCAGCCCTGCCAACACCTTGATTTGGGACTTCTAGCCTTCAAAAGAATGAGAAAATAATTTTTTGTTGTTTAAACCACCAAGTCTGTGGTACTTTGTTATGGCAGCCCCAAACTAACACACCCTTAAACCTCTCTGTGGTGTCAAAGGAGGAGACCACCACTCAGTATATGAAACAAACAAACAAAACTGAATTTGTCATATACATGAGTGAGAAAGATTATACTTGTCAGAGCTATATCCATTGAGCAAACCCAGTTGCTGATCTCATACCCAGTTTTCGTAAAGAGTTTACTTTGGATTGTGTTGGTTATAGAAGCAAAAATAGGTTAGGTGAGTCTTAGAAGGTAGTTGTGTTGGTTATTGAAGCTCGTTTTTTGTCTGTTACCCAGGAGGAAAAAGGTTAATATCAGCCTTAGGAACACGTTTACTGTAGTGAATCTGGCCAAATGGCTGGCTGGCTTTCAAATCATGAGTCTGATGCGGTTTGGCTTTTCTAGGAGTGTTTACTGAAGTTAGTTGTCATTGATTAATTAGATAGGCTTAAAACCAGTTCTGATTGTTTACTTGTAAGCAGGACTATGGAACAGTTACTAATTGATTGGACAAGTTTAAGACTAGTCTGGTGTTTGTTAACACGGCTATAGAACAATGAGTCCTTCCTGGGAGAGTGGCAATTTCTTTTTTTCTCAGTGATCAACAAAAATTGAAAAGTAGAACAAAAATAGAAAATAAGACTACCATTAATCTATGAATGGCAATATCTCTTACTTGCGTAGGCACTATACGAATCACTTTACACAAATTTTTCCAACTGTAAATAAGAATTTAAATAAGAATTTTAAATATTACCAATTTCATATGGTAGAGATTGAGTTAAGATATGTAAAATACTTAGCATAGTATTTAGACAAATGAAAAATATTACCAGTAACTTTCTAATGAGCTGAGTTCTAAATCCTGCAATTTCACTCCAGTATCACAATCTTTACCACCAAAATATACTATCTTTCATAATAAAATGCACATATAGTATGATTTCATTTTATGTGTAACTGAGGTAGATAACATGACACAGAAGCGTGAATGTATGTGCACAGGCTACTCCTTGTAATACACAAAAGACACTATGTACAGTGGTCCCATCTAGGGATGACCTGAGATAGGAGACTAAATTTTCATTGGAGAGTCTTCTGTAACATTTGACTTTTTTCAACCATATTCCTTTATTTCTTTCCTCTAATAAAATATAGTTAATAGAAAATTGTGTGGATGCTTTTACTAAGAAGGGCATGAAGGAACTTTCTGGAAATGTTCTATATCTTAATCTGAATGGCAGCTACACAGAAATATACATAGATAAAAATTGAGCTAAGCCTCTAAAATTTGTGCATAATTTATGTTATATGTTACTAAAGGTACTTTAACACATCAAAAAGACATTTTAAAAGTTAGCCTTGTTTAAAAACAAAAACAAAAATATGACCAAAATCTTCTGAGTTGGGAAGGCCCATTTTATATTTTCAAGTTTGTTAATTTTTTTTTCAAAAGAATATTTCATCCATTGGTTAAATAAATAAGTCATTATAATGAGAAGGGAAGTTTGTGAATCTCAGTCCTTTAATGATTTTAGTGATGGTATGTTTGGTTGCTTATTTTATGATTACTTGTGATTTTATATTTTATGATTATTTCATTATTTTATATTAGGCCTAATTTTTTTAAGAGTTTTAAAACTTTTGAGTATTAGGCTTCTGTAAGTATTATTTTAGTATTTTTTTCAACTTTTCACATGGCACTATTGATAGTAGAAAAGCTTTTAATAAATAAAGAGGTAAGATTAATCTTCTTCCATAGGGTTTACATCAGTCAGGTTATGCTAGGTTGTGTTACGGCAACACAGTCTCCGAATCACAGCAACATTTATATCTTGCTCATGGTCTGTGTCCTCCGTGAGTTGAAAGGGAGAGCTCTCCTCATCATACTCACCTGGGATCCAGGATCATCTCGCAGCCACCTTGAATGGTACTGGTTTCTGCCATAAGAAAAAGATATCCAGGGAGGGTGTTGTACCTCTAATTGAATGCTAGAAAGGCGTGGTTGGAGAGAGCATGAGAAGGGTGCTACATGTCATTTCCAGTCACAACTCTTGGGCCAGAACTCATTACATGGCTCCACACAGCCACGGGGGGGCCAGGAGGTACACATCTACCAGAAAGGAAGAACACTGGAAAAAAAGCTAGCAAATGGCACTAAAAATTTGCCTCCGTCTTCTCACCCCAATTTCTTGCACATAAAATGTTAGATTACTTTGCAACAAAACAGAGGTACTGTCTTGGCTCTGGTATTCTTTGCTTCTGCCATCATGGATTAGTGCTTCTGTTTTCTCATCTCCAAAATGGGAATTACAATACTACCCATCTCATTGAGTTGTTCTGAGAATTAAATGTGATAATGAAAGTAAAGCACTTAACACAACACTTTAAGTACATAATAAGCACTCACTAAATGTAAAGCTGCCTTTTTTACCTGGAGTCATCAGTTATCTCCATGTAGTTGTTTCAAACATTAAGACACAATGGCATAGTCAGTGGCTAAATATGCTAGTGGGTTAGAACCAAGTCATGGCAAAGGAATGGAAGGAATAAGACAGTGCACATTTCATGTCATGACTGATCAAGATAAAAAATGAATGTTGGAAAGAAGATCAAGCTATTTACCAAAAAATAAGCATATCTGGTGAGTATAGATTTTTTCCAATTTTCAGTTGTGATCTTCATGTAACTGGTTACTTTTTCACTTAACAACTGTTTATGAAATCTTACCAGAGCTGTCTTGGGCTTTGGGGGTGATAGAGTGGTGGACAAAACAAACAACTTTTTCTTATGGGACTTAATTGTAGTGGGTGGAAAACTAACAACAAACAGGGAAACAAGTAATTTTATTACTTGTTTATTATTGTTATTAATTTCATTAAGTAATTTTAGTTAATGATGAGTGATACAAAAGAAACAAAACAGGGTGACCTATTTGTTGGGTACCAACATCTGCTGAAATAGTTAAACGCTGGAGTCTCACGGGCTTAATACAGTAGAAGCTTAGTTCTCATTCATAGACTGTCCAGTCAGCAGGTCCTGACCGGTGGCTTTTCTCCTTGTGGTGGTTCAGAAACCCAGACCTTCCATCTGTGCTCTGCCATATTCCAGAAGCTCCTCTGCCTTCAGCCTGCAAACAGACAAAAATAAAGAGCTTAGAGGATTGTGTGGGATATTTTGCAGGCCAGGGCTATGCTGGACTTATTTCACAATTGCCCACGTTTCACTGGGCAGAACTCAGTCACATGGCCGCACCTGACCTCAAGTCTGGCTGAGTGCCCAAGGGGAAAAGGAAAGCAGTTTCACAGAAGTTTCTGCTACTGTAATGAGAGGATATAATGGGGGGGGGGAGAATATTTGATAACAGACATCACTGGAAAGGTTCTATTGGAGTTGAAAGCAGAATGGGAAGAAGGACAAGGGCATGTGTATAGCTTCCTGGAAACATCCAAGGTAGAGAAAATAAGATGTACAAAGGCAGGAACATGCTAGGCCTGTTAGAACAGAAACGACAGTGTGACAGTGTTATGCTTTGGTGTCTATAGTTACTTATTTATCCTGACAGGAAACAGGAGGTTTCTGGATCAGAGCTCACGCCATTTATTTGCTCACAGAGCAGCTCATGTTGATTTTCCATCCCCCAGTTCCCCATGGGAAGAAGCAGTGAGAACCAGGTGTACCCTGTGGGGACAGTGGGGTTACGTACCATGGAAAGGAACCGCCACATTATGAAACCCAGTGCCCCTCCACTACTGCGGTAGAAAGAGAAAGAGAAACCTTTGTTCTGAAATGTAAGCAAATCCACTATAGGAGGAGGCGGGGAAGGGCTTTAGACTTCCCAACACTGTAATGTAAACAAGTGCCTCAAGGGGAGGTACCCCTAAATCTCTCCAGAAGTCTCCATCTTCAGGGTTGCTATTCAAGCATCTTTTGACATCCAAGTGCAGTACTCTGCTCAGAAAGCCCTGACCTTATCAAAACATGAAAAGAATCATGGAGCAAAATGCGTGAGAAGGGAGAATGGTAAAGGATGAGGTCAGATAGTCAGACAGAAGCCAAATAATACAGAGCTTTCGGAACTAAGTAAAGAGTTTAAAATTTATTCTACATGCAATGGTAATTGTTTGGATGGCTGTAAGAAGCAGCATGGCATGATCTGATTCAGGTTTTATTGATCACTTCAGTGGCTGAGAGAGAAATCGATGGGGAGTAGGGTGAGGGTAGGAGCGGGGAGATGAGTAAGGATGCCCCTGCTGTTCTCTTGCTCCATGCGATGATGTCCTGCACCAGAGTGGTGACAGTGGAGCAGAGCAGAGGTGGGCAGCGTAAGGGCGTATGATGAGGAAGGAACTGATATACTGGATAAGGGGTGGGGTGGAGGTAGGGAAAGAAAGAGTTATTCTAATTCTCAGGTGTTTTTTTAAATTTTTATTTTATATTGGAGCATAGTTGATTAACAATGTTGTGTTAGATTCAGGTGTACAGCAAAGTGATTCAGTTATTACTATACACGTATCTATTCTTTTTCAAATTATTTTCCCACTTAGGTTATCACAGAATATTGAGCAGCGTTCCCTGGGCTATACAGTAGGTCCTTGTTGGTTATCAATTCTCAGGTTTTTGACTGCCTAGGTTTTTTGTTTGAGCAACTAGTGATGCCATTTACTTAAAGGGAAAGATTTGGCAGGGGTCCAGAGAGGCAGTTGGGAAGTAGTAAATCAAAAAGTCTCCTTTTGCTTATCATGTCTAACATGCTGTATCAGACAGGTCACAAGCAGGAAACAGATGATACATGGAGTACACTCAAGTTGAATGGTTACAGAAATGTGAACAGGGTTAAGGGACCAAACACAGCACCCAAACGCTAGCAACAATAGAAAGCTATTACTACCACTAGGTCTGAAGGGGCTGGGGAAGGAGAACATTACTGAACAGTGTGAGCTGTAACCATTGGAGAGGACCTGCACAACATAAGCAGTGGAATTAGGTAGAGGGCAGAGCCAGTAAGAAAATCACAGCTGAACAGGAAGGGAGCTGAAGTGATCATTTATCCATCTTCTATATAGTTCCACTCTTCCATATCCTGCTGGTGGTTTTCTCTTACTGAATCCAACCAGAAGACAGAGAACCTGAGAGCCCACAGTGATGTAGTTAGTAGAGATCAGGGCACAGAGAGGGAAGGGCTACATGGGGATTTAATCTGAGAGACAAATAGAAAAAACAGCACTGATGCTGATAAGACTCCTTCGTGGGGTCTTAGGAGGCAGATAGATAGCTAAGAGTAGAGATGTTGATTTGGACATCATCACTATTTCAGTGGCCTATCTAGCATGTACTAAGAGCTAATATTTGTAAGCTCTTACTTTGTGATAGGCACTGTTCCAACATTTCACATGCATTATCTCATTTAATTCTCAAAACAGACCTATAGGTTAAATATCATTATCTCATTGGACATGGGTAATAGCGTTTAACCTATAGATTTGTTTTGAGAATTACTTGAGGCAACAGAAGCACAGTGAAGTGAAGCAACCTGTTTAAGTTCACATAGCTATTTGGTAGCAGAGC
Source organism: Delphinus delphis (assembly GCF_949987515.2). Lineage (NCBI taxonomy): Eukaryota > Metazoa > Chordata > Mammalia > Artiodactyla > Delphinidae > Delphinus > Delphinus delphis. The sequence continues at coordinate 23,131,168 of NC_082689.1, read as the reverse complement.
CAAGAATTAAGCTCCAGATGTTTTTATCCCCAGAGTCTATAATGGAAACCATTATTGCATACAGCTTCTCTGAGAGAATCAAATACTGGAGCAGTGACACGTTAGGTCACATGATTTTTTTTGTTTTTTGGTTTTTTTTGGTAAGACCCTTCCCTTTTTTTTTCATTTTTTTCCACTTTTTGAAAGAAAACAATTCTGACAAGAATTCATCAAAGAAGATATTCTGAAATTTAATGCCCTGGTGTGGGTATTGGTTTTGATTAAGGCTGTTCGAAGACAAGAATATTAGTAACCCACATATTCCCTATACCACAAAAAAAGAGTAGATTCACTTTTATCTTGGAAACAAAGCTGGATAGAAAAGCTTTTTTAACTTTTCTTAATTCATGAAACATTTATCTTCGAGTCAGGTTTTGTTATAGCAGCACAAATGTGGTCCATCAGCATTTCCATTATAACCCCATATTTCCAGGGCTTTTCAAGAGTGCCTTAGAGATTCTACTTTGAATTAAAACTTGGCATTCAGGATTTGAATCAGAAAACTCCATCTTCCTTACCAATTAATCAAATAGTTTAGAGGTTCTCAGTTTAGAAGAGGACCAAACATAAAACTTTCATTAATGCAAAAAGTATTTTAAGACCAATTTACTAACAAATATTTTAAAATATTAACACTCACTATACAACTATAATATTATATAACTATTTATATTAGTTCTCAAAAAAGTTAACCATAAACACTCCTAAGATAATATATGAAAGATAACCATAACATCTTATACTTTGCCTTTTTGGCTTTGTAAGTAATTTATCTCTACTTTGGGAATTTGGGTGATTGGAAGTCCTCAGCATAATTGGTTTAATGTTATTAACAGTATCAAGATACTGAACCAGAAGAGCCTAAGTAGGGGGAATCCTGAGAGGGCGCCAGAGTATTTCAACATATTTTTATGAATTTAAATTCATGTGGGGAAATTTTGCATTCTGTACAAAGGGATTAACAGCATGCATTAATTCTGTAAATAGATATTTGAAATATAATGTGCTGAATGCAATGGCAGTAATGAGGATTGAATAAGTTTAGTTACAAAGCCTTTCCACTTAGTTCCAAGCTATTCCATGAATGTTCTGCAACAACGAGGGGGCATGATGATGACCCTGTGTCTTTAATATCTCATTCTGCAGTCTTTTCTTTAATCTCTCCCCCAGCCTTAAATGGTTTAGGACTAAGTAAGCACAAGGTAGTGAATGAAAGTAGATGAAGCCTTTTGAGTAAACCTGCTCTCCTGACTGACTTCTCTCCAGCCACACTGGCCTCCTTGCTATTCCAGAAACACACCAGGCAAACTCCCACATTGAGATTTGTTCTAGCTTTTCTTCTTCCTGGAATGCTTTTCCTCCAGATGTCTGCTTGCCTAACTCCCTTACTGCCTCATTCTTGGTTCAAACCCTGCTTTCTGAGCGTGGTCAAACTCCATCACTCTACTTGATAACTCGATTTGCCCTTAGCCCTTCAATCCCAGGACTCATGACACCCCTTACCCTACCTGGCTTTTCTTCTTTCCACAATATTTACTATCTTCTAACACACTTTGTACCTTTTAAAAATATTTCTTATCTTCTAGCACACTTTGTACGTTTGTACTTTCCCTCTCCCCCTGGAATGTAAGGTCAGTGAAGACAAGCTTCTTTGTTTTATTCACTGACATATTCTAAGCACCTAGAATTGTGCTGAACATATATTAATTGCTCAAAGATATTTGTTAAATGAATAATACACTGTTGAATGAAATCTGAATTTCTGCCTATAACAAGAATCTACAAACAACCTTCCAGATATAACTTTCTCTGTTCCCTGGTTTTTCTATGGAATTTGAGTTATTTCCCTAAGGTAGGTAAGAATGCTCTTTGAACATCAGTGTCAAAATGAAAGGTCCCACATTTAAATCCTTTTTGTAATGTGTTATGGGCCCATTTTTCTTAAAATTGTTTAAACTAAAACTTGGAAATTTTGTGGTTAAATTGAATTTTAGTTTTAGCTATTGTTTGGAACAGATGACCTGAATGGGTAGATGGAAAGTATGTTTTTCACAAAACAAATGCTTATTTTACTGGGCACATTTGTAACATTTTTTTATACTTGTAATGATATTAATACCAAACTGTGAAAGTTTATGAATTAAAATGTGATCTTGTGATTAAAAAGGAGAAAGAACCCCACACCCTCAGCAGTGGTGAAAATGTGCTGAAAACAAGGGCTTTCTATAAGGGCTTCACTACTTGGCACCATGGCTTGAAAGCTATGTTAATTGCAGTATAGAGTCAGTTAGTGAGAGTTCACCGCCGGCTCAGTGGTATAAAAGTGAGGACCCTGGCATTTCAGTGTAGATACTAATGCTGTTGGCACACGCACCAGCACAGCCCTGTCTGATTCTGAATGGTAGCTGACAGCAAAAGCTAGCCTTTTCTCCCATGAGTATGTATTAGTTTTATTTATGGACTTAAACATTACTTTGAAACAAATAAGATCTGTTATCTTTCCTTTTCTTTTCACATAGTAAATTGAATTTATTTGATTTGTATTTCTGCTTTGTTTTCTTAGGGTAAATGCGAGCAGTCCCTCTATGGTCACATGCATTCCATCAATGATGCCACCTTCACTCCTAGGGTGAGTTCAGTTCTCCCAATAAATTATTTTACTGCTTCATATATACAAATTCATTTTAATGAAACAAAGTTCCAGAAAAAAATGGCACGTTAACAGGGTGAGAGAACAAATTTGAGAATTAATTATAGCAGTGAAAATAATATATATGTAGTATAGGGTTACAGAAGTTTAAAACACACACACGATACAGTGGTAGAAACAAGGAGGAAATCTGTTGTACTTAACTCCACTTAAACACATTTTTAAAAAGCTTTTTGTCTAATGTGGGCTTCAAGAAAGTAAGTGGGATATAAACTTGTAAATTTTAAAGTAAAATCACAAAATAATGAAAATGCTTGAAAGGAAACGTATAAAAAATGTTAAAGAAATAGGGCCTTTCTTCAGGTTAGAATAGAGCAACCTTGATTTGACAGTTCTTCAGTTCCTCATGGACAGCTTTCACATATGTCTTTCTTTATGTAAACTGATGACATAGCATAAATATTTATCTGCAGTTTGAGACATGTAGATATCAGGATGATTTCACCAGTGATGAAGATTGTTAAATATGGCTTTGAGTTTCTGTGCCAATTGGGGTTGTCTCTAAAAGAGTTCAGATAGTAATCGTGGAAGGATGATTTAAGTTTGTTCCTTCTCAGATGAAAGCAATTTGACTAGATAGATGACCTCTCAAGTCCCTTCAAACTCTGTGATTTAATTATAGCTAACATTTTAATTTGGCTCTAAGTTCCCAGGAGAGTGTAAATCTTAATTCCATACTCCTCTTTCTTTTCCAATTAGCTAAAAAAGAAATCTGATAGATCACCTACATCTAACTTCAAAATGACAGCTTAGTCAAAACTCCATTACTATCATGCTGTTATTATTCTTTCAGAGAGAGAAAAATATTCAGTAAAAATCATTTCTACTAAAGGAATGTTGTTTACCTCAACTGAAATTGTGCTGGTGTCGTCAGCCCTGGAATGTTCATGATTGGCTCAACTAAAATTAAATTCTAACAAATTTGTCTTAGTAAGGAATCTCCATTTGACTGACTCTATTGAGCCAATATATTATGGATTAGTTCTAAATACCAAGTAAAATTTTATTTCTAGCAGAGTATAGAACCATTTAAGCACTATGGACCCACATGATAGGATATTTATGTTAAAAAATCTATTAAGTGGCCTAGAGCTTCACATACCCCAGGAAAATTAAGTAGAAGCTAAAATGAAGTAAACTAATATTTTGTAAGTCAGGCATTTATTTTGGTAAGCAATATCATAGCTGAAAAAGACGTACCATTTAACATCCTAAATAGTAAAATTAATAAATATGGAAATAGCCAAATTAGACTTAGTCAGCAGTCAAGGGGCACATACATTAATTATGTATATTTCAAAAGCAGGATATTGAATATGTGGTCCAGGTGTCCAATATCAAAGTGGCTAATCCGTTTTTGCTTACACACTTTGTTCATACCAAGGGGACTATTACAACCCTATTCCAAATCAATATCCCAAAGCCTCATTGAATTTTTCCATTAATTTATCTCTTCTTCACTGGAAATAGTTAATAAACTATTAAGGAAGTGATGTTTTGTTATGATGAATGACACTCTTAAGTAAAATTTTCCATCACTCGTGTCAACTGTTTTGAAAACTGTCGTATTTCACGTACCCGGTAGGGAATGTCAAGAGGGAGGAGGCAGCAGTAACTGAAAGACTTCCAGGATGTCTCAAGCACATGGCATTGTGACACAGTTCACATTCAAACCTCCGGCAAAGTTGTGGTCATAAAGGCATCATGCGGTACATACATGGCAGGCAGAGATTTGAATTATTTAGTGTTAGTTCTGCTAATTGTCTGATGCCTTAGGGATATGCATTCAAGTTACATTACCAGTTAAAAATGCGTTCAGCTGTTTACATAAACACAATTTTAGGAAAAGTCTACAATTTTAGATTTGTAAGCAGAAATAAAAAATGTAAAACTCAGTGTTACCCAGCTAGCAACCAAGAATCACGGAAACAAATATGCAATATACAGTATATATATATGGTTCTGTAAAGCTGTATAAGTTGAATTTTATTTCTATGTTATAATGTTAGGGCTCTGATGTCTTCACCTCTGGCCGATTTTTCTGTTGGAGATAGACATTTATTTAAAACCTCTTTTTAAAGTAATCTATTAATGAAACACTTTAAGGACCTATGAAAGCTTTTTATTAGGTCAATTTTGTAAAGCAAAACCAAAATATTTTTTAAAAGTTGACAGTAATTGCTGGAATAATATTAATAGACACATACAATTCAATGTAAGTAAAAGAGTGTTTTAAACTATGTAAAAATACATAGCAAGAAAATGAGCAGGGTATTCCTATCAGAGGGAGTCACCCCAGCCTTCAGTTTTCCAGGAAATTGACCCATAGACTGACTAGGGTAGGGATTCCATCAAGCCTTCTAGAAACTGTTTCTGGTCCTTTTCTAGAGTGATGTTATGGTGGGGTGGGTGTCCTTATCTCTCTGTGGACATTCCCAGCTGTTCTGAGAGACACATAGTCAGGATGACTATGCTGTGCCTGCCTGGTAAGGCCAGGTGAACACTATAAATCAACTCTATTAGAATACCAGTGCATCTTTCCTTGGGAATATTTACCTCCATTTCACACATTCATGCTGGGAATTTAGTCTCAATTCATTAGTTATTAAACGAAATTGAAAGGCTGTGTAGAATCAAAGAAACTACTAGTAGTTCTAGAGGTCTAACCAGCTCATGAAAGGAAACTTCAGACCTACCTCGAGTACTATTCTCACTTCTTTTAATTGATCTGTTGTTTTATTCTAATACTGTTATATTGATTATTTTAATGTAGAGGTGTATATCTTTATTGCAACTAATTGTATAAAATATGGATATTTTGATTTTGAAGTGAATGATATACTATATAGCCTTAATAGAAGACTAGTCAAATTCTAACTTGTTTCCCACCTGTATAATTCCATGGAAACTGTAACTGCCGTGAATATGGTGAAAGAGAGTGAAGTCTATCAGTTTTATCTTTACAGCAGTTGTGAGTTTTAAACAAATAAGAGGGAAAGGGGTTTAATAGTAATTTGTAGTAAAGTAGACACCCCCTCTGTTGGCCTTGAGTCATGTGGAGGGCAAGAGAAATAATTTCCTGTTTTAGAGAACTTGAAGAAGAGTGTAACTATGAGAAGTCATTCAGGCCAAGAAGGTGAAGGAAGTGTTTGGAACAGAGAGCGGCATTACAGGGGAATTGGTTGATCACGTAATGGATCATTAGAGGATGGAGTAGAAGGGTGTGTGAGAGAGAGGAAGGGTAATGGGATAAGATTAAGGGGCAAACACAGCTCTTTGAAGATGAGAGTCTATGTAATAAGGGAAAACATGCTGGCCTGGGCACCTATCGATAACAGAAATAAGTATAACAATCACATTCTGCATGTCAAAATGGCCATAGAATCAAAATGACTATATCAAAATGAAAAATCAAAAAGCCAAATACTCATAAAATATGATAGTATAGAAAAAAGATTAAGTCCAGTCCGCATTTCCTATCCCTAGATATCTTACCCTGAGCTTCCTATCCACAGGTATCGGAGGTTATGGATTCAAGTTGTCTGATAAAGAGTTGCCCCGGGGAGTGTGGGCTAAGTCAGCTTTAGTTCAAAAGTCATTGAGGGCAGATTGGACTTTCAGAATTAAGTCATGGATCATGGATCAAATGAGATATTTTAAAATCAAAATGTGACATAACCCCACTGAAATCCTAAGGTAGATTCACTGCTGTGCTTCACTACTGGAAGCTCCCAGTCACTCTCCCTCATTCTTTGAAGGCTAGAGTTCCTGAATCGCTGTCTTTCCCTACACATATGGCCCATAGAGCACTCTGATCACTTTCTTGTTGATCACTTTTCCTCCAACACTTCTTTATCCTCAGTCGCATACTCCCAAAGTCAAGCCGCGAGCACTTTGTCATTAACTAAAGGCATCACTTCCAAAATCTCAATTTCAAGCATTGCTTTTCTAAAGATACCTGTCTTCCAGCTCTAAGTAAAGCCAGTACAATATTTCCACTTCATTGAGAGCTCTAATCAGCTAAAATCTCACTCAGCATCTTATCACCTTTCTGCCTTCACTTATCATTTTATCCCAGCCTGGGTTCCTCAGTTGTCATTCTGGCAATTCCACCACAAAGGACTTTGGTTCAATTTGACCTTGTTTTTTCTGTAATGCTTAACTGGCAAATCTACATTCTTTGGCCTATACTGGGACAGACTAAAAAACACTGGAGGAAGCTATACAAACAAACTGGTTTTTTTCTTTAAATTAACTTTAAATTTCCCTTTCCTTGTTTCATTATGTATTATTTGAGTTCAGATGTATCTATATCTATATATATCCATAATTTCTTTGACTTTTGAGTGGTGGTATTATTTCTGCATTATATCTTATTCCTCCATGTTGCCCAGAAATCTCCTATATCATTTTCTCCTCAACCATTCAAATATGAACTCCAAGTCAACAACTCCCCTGAAACTCTCTGATTTCCATATTGTTTTATCTAATGACCATTTTTCCATTATTATTAAACTTTACTTTTCATAGTTACTTTTAAAACCTTCTTCTTGAATCCTGAGAAGTAAAATTGCTGTGGCCACTGCTCTTTAAACTACTGTTCTGGATCCTTCTCTACTACCTGACTCCCAAATACTAAACTGTATCAAGACTCAATCTTAAATCTTATTCTCTAGCAGGTTCTCTTCTTGCATCATCTCACTCAAACCTGTGGCTTTTAATTTTATCTGCACGTGATGATTTCTAGGTAAATCCCACTCTTTACTTCAGACTCACTGTTAGCTATTTTGCATCTCACCCTAAATATCTGTATCTCATTTTAATATGCTAAAAATGAAACTATTGCTTTCCCTTTCTCTTAACTGGTTCCTTTCCCCATCTTTTCATTTGTCATTGTGACCCTATTAATCCCAATGCAGAAGCAGAAGGATTAGTCATGGTTCACAATTGTCTTGGGGCTTTCTGTCTGTTCACTTTTTTAAAAAAATCTCTCTACACTGGAAAGCAGTAAAAAGGAATGAGAAAAAGGACATTTTAAATCTTGTTTGGCTCAATAGCTCCAGCATCTAGTATAGCTTATTTTGCATACTTAATATTAAAAAATGTGATGAATAAATGCAGAGTTTTAGACAAATGAAAGCACACGGATTTCATTACAACATTGTATCATTACATCTTATTTATTTCAACTTTACTGGCTTTCAAAGTCCTGTGGATATTGAACTGCAAGACACAAACTCATTTATTGATAATTCTCACAATAGATTAATTGCTCCTTAGAAAGCTTCTATAAATCATAGTGTTCCATAACTTTGGAGCCCTGGAAAATTACCCAATTGCAGTTATACTTATCTCCTAGTACATTTTGGATCCTGGCTTTGCCATTCACAAGATGTATAATCTTTTGTTTTTCATTATTTTTTTTTCCAAACTGATGTAAAATATTTATTCCAAGTTAGTTATTTTATGCAGTAGTTTTCCCCCTCAACAGACTTGTGATAACCACATCTTTTAAGTCTGTAAATGATGTTATCAAAATAATCTTAATCTTTGATATCTCACAAAAATGTATATTTTACAATCCACCATGAATATCAAGGCTGCAAGAATAACACATTGTCTATATCCAAATATTTTACAGCTGTACCCAGAAAGAAAAAAAAAAAAAAAAAAAAAAAAGGGAAAATACCATATATGCTGGGTTAAGGGCTAACGTTACCCGAGCAGCCAGAAATAAAGTATCCAAATTATTAGCATTAATTTAATACATTTATAACTTCAGTAATCACTTTGTCATTGACAATGATTGCTTGAGCACAGGGCTGAGTGCCCCAAGGGCTGGTAGTAGAAGCTGCTGCTGCAGACCAGTGCCTCCTCCTCTCTGCCCTGCCAGCTCCCACCTGTGCATTGCCCCATATATACCATGTGTATGTGTATATATAGTTGCTTTACAATGTTGTGTTAGTTTCTGGTGTACAGCAAAGTGGATCATCTATATGTCTATATATATCCCCTCTTTTTTGGATTTCCTTCCCATTTAGGTCACCACAGAGCACTGAGTAGAGTTCCCTGTGCTGTACAGTAGTTTCACATTAGTTATCTATTCTTTACATAGTGGTGAATCATACCACTTCCCCCACCCTGGTATCCATACGTCCATTCTCTACGTCTGGGTCTCTGTTTCTGCTTTGCAAATAAGTTCATCTGTATCATTTTTCTAGATTCCACATATAAGCAATATTACACCATATTTGTTTTTCTCTTTCTGACTTACTTCACTATGTATGACCGTCTCTAGGTCCATCCACGTCTCTGCAATTTGCACAATTTCATTCCTTTTTATGGCTGAGAAGATGTATAATCTTGAGTAAATCATTTAGTTCTTTTGTAAAAATGAATGATATAAAGAACAGTGAATATTAGATAGTATATATAATGTGTTTAACATAGTACCTGGCAAATCGAAAATGCTATTACTATCACTTCTACTCCTACCACTCCTACTATTACTATCATTATTATTATTACTACTACTACTATAATTCTTGGAGCTAATATTTCTTTCTAGCCATTTGTGTTCAAATAAGTAGACATAAATAAAAGAACAACCACACACAAATATATGACTTTCTTCTATCCTATAATTTAATTTTATTTAATATAATATAAATGTTATAAACATAAAACTGCAGTATATATTTCACACTTTAACAAAAATAAGAAAATGAAATTCTAAAACTATTCTAAATAAGAAATTATGGAATTGTATTAAACTTGAGCTAAATTCCACTAAAAAAAAAATGGGCGTAAACCTCCATAGGAGTATTTTGTCTGTTTCATATCATAGTATACCATTTAATAATTAGGCAGTTAAGAGTTTTAAATTTGATCTGGAATAGATTAATTGCTTTTCCCAAGTTACTAATATGTGAATATAAATGCATTAATTATCTTTTTTAAAAATCATGAAAAAGTGGGCTTCCCTGGTGGCGCAGTGGTTGAGAGTCCGCCTGCCGATGCAGGGGACACGGGTTCATGCCCTGTTCCGGGAGGATCCCACATGCCACGGAGCGGCTGGGCCCGTGAGCCATGGCCGCTGAGCCTGCGCGTCTGGAGCCTGTGCTCCACAACGGGAGAGGCCACAACAGTGAGAGGCCCAAGTACCGCAAAAAAAAAAAAAAAAAAAAATCATGAAAAAGTAAATACTGCAATTGCCTACCTAAAAAGTTATCCTTACTCCATTTTAGCAAAGGAAGCTCAATTTCTGATATTCTGAATTTTGTTTGTTTTTAACCAATCTCAAACAGAAAGTGCGTAGTATCCATCTTTGGCCATTTTATATAAATAGATACAAATAACATTTAGATCATGCAGCCATTAATCTTCTGAAGGACAAATGATGTCAGGCAGTACTTACACACCAAAAAAATTTAATTTTGTTTACTTCTTCAGCAGTACAACTTGATGTCAACTACCATTTAGCTGGGCCAATAATATTGATATTTGATGTCAGTTCTTATTCATTACTGCACCTAGATGATGCATAAGTCAAAACTTTTAGATGTATGGTGAAAAACACTAAAGCAGGTTCTATCTGGGGAAATTGGAGACAACAGCAGAATAGAAAATTAAAACATGTGGAACATGACATTTTCATTTTATATAATATTTGAATTATTTCAATAATTCCTGCATATTAAAAATTAACTTCATATCTTTTAAACTAATGCCATAGTATATATTCTTAAACTAAATCTTTTAGAAAGTAACCTTCTTGCCCTAACATTTTGTGAAGAAAAAATAATTTTTCATAGAAAAATGTGACACAAACAAAAGTGAAGGAAAAAAGTTTGTGTAAGCAACTATTCAAAGATTAATTAGAGAATATTTTTAAGTGTAATAAATTGATAGAGGTTCTTTAGTTCTACTTTGTTATGTTCTCAGAAATTTAACACTGCATATGACAAAGAAGAAACAATACATTTAAGATATTACCCTGACGCCAAAGTTTAACCTTCAATAACTTCCCTAGTTGGATAAAGGTGATTTATGCGTTTGTAGTTTTCTTGATGGTTCCATGAAAATTAGAAACAACATGATCATGCCATATTTCTTGACTTCTTCTTTGACTATGAAACTGATAATTTGTGTGTATGTGTATGTGTGTGTGTATATATATATATATACACACACATATATAGATATTCTTTAGAAGACTTAAAATATTTTGGCATATATAAAAAGTTTAATAATGGAATTTCAATGTAACTCTTTACTGAGCACCTACTATGTCCTGGACACTGCTCTAAATATTAAAGTTTCAGCAATGAACAATACCAAGTTCTACCCTTATGGACCTTATATTCTGGTAAGAACCAGAGACATTAAACAAGTAAACGCATGAATAGTCTCAAGAATAATAAGCGTTATCTATCCAGAATCAATTAGGATAAAGAGTAATGAGGTAAGAGTTGGAGCTTATGATAAAATGGTCAGAGAAGGACTCTCCGAGAGAATGACATTTAAGAAAACCATGCAATGATTTTAAGGAAAACTCAAGCAAAGGCAACAGCAAAGGCCAAGTTCCTGAGATGGTGGAGGTGTGGCAATGTTAGAAGAACAGGGCACGTGGAGTGGACAAGGATTAGATTAAGCAGGTAGAATATCTTACATCTAATAGATAATTGTTAACTTAGGTTGTTCTTATTGGTTAAATGTGGAATGGTTGAGGCTATTTTACAGTAACCGCATAAATGTTTATTTATACAAAAATGCCCTGGCTATGAGAAGCACAATAGATTATTTTGGCTGAATAATACCTTAATATTTTTTACCCCATATTTTGGCTGAATAATACCTTAATATTTTTTACCCCATAGCCCTTGACATAATTCTTGGTACAGAAAGTAACCAATAAATATTCATTGATTAGGAAATATTAGAAAGCCAGAACTCAAGCAGTATTTTAGAGGACATTCTTTGGACAATGTTCGCTGTGATATGATTAAATTTATTTTATACTATTGACCTTAAAGTATTATTTTAAAATTTATGACATGTTTCAGATTGTCCATGTTTGTTTTGAGCATACAGCTGCCAAAAATTGTTCAAAATATATTTACTACTTTTATAAGAAACAGTGTCACTGCTCAGAGTATTTGGCCATTTAGGCAACTGGTCTTCCAGTACAATGAAGTCTTATTTAAGTAATTTCCACAGTACAAAAATGTTTTAATGTCAAAATATCAATATAAAATTATACATTTTTCTCTAGTAATGATTAATTGTAGTCAGTCTAAACTTGCATGAGATTTAAAAAGTTTGAAAAACTACATGTATGGTAAATAACATGAGTTTTTCAAGAGATTGCTTTACATATATGAATAATGCCTAATGTATCATACATTATCCCTAAATCACATAATTAGAGCAAAAAGAATTGTCACACCAATTTACTCATAAGCATAATTACAAGAAAATTTAATTATCCCCTTTAATGTGATTTTCTCCACTTAATTTTGTGTTTGGGGGTGAATGTGACCCTATGAATCCATACTTCAAGAAGTAACTGCTATAAAGACACAGACCTACTAGAGAATGGACTTGAGGACATGGGGAGGGGGAAGGGTAAGCTGGGACAAAGTGAGAGAGTGGCATGGACATATATACACTACCAAACGTAAAATAGATAGCTAGGGGGAAGCAGCTGGGTAGCACAGGGAGATCAGCTCGGTGCTTTGTGACCACCTAGAGGGGTGGGATAGGGAGGGTGGGAGGGAGGGAGATGCAAGAGGGAAGAGATATGGGAACATATGTATATATATGTGATTCACTTTGTTATAAAGCAGAAACTAACACACATTGTAAAGCAATTATACTCCAATAAAGATGTTAAAATTCTTAGTAAGTGCTCTGTAAATATTTGTGGAAATGATTTAGTTGAATAAAAAACCAAATCTTGTTCTAACAAGGAGAGAGACTGGTTTGACCGGATATTTCGCAGTCTGCACAAAAGTCAGCCGTTAATGTGGATATCGAGGTTCCAAACCCCTCTCTGACCTCTAGTAGCTGTAGCAGAAGACTCATATTTCTCTGATTTTCATTTCCTACCCTGCCCCCTTCATTACTCTGGGAATATAGAAGGACTGGCGTTCTCCCTTGATGAAGGACAACAGATTAATAATGTTAAGTGTCTACATCATTAAAATTGCCATCCCTGGTATATTTCAAGTGTACCATCAACTGTGACTAGTTTTTACTCTTCAGGGGGTCCTCTGATCTCGAGTTCCTTATGTAAATTAATGCAAAAACTGCTCCAGTAGTATCACGTGCTATTCATTTCAAACTCCAAAGGGAATGTTCTATTTCTTGATTTGGCAAATGGAAAGAACAGAGTGGCAGTGTGCTGAGTTACAGGTTAACAAACAGAATATTGGTCCAACCTGGGATGAAGAGCACTGGGAAAGAAAGCATGGTGTTATTCTCAAGTCTGTTGAATCAGAGATTCATTTATATCTATTTTGTTCTCATGTATAAATATCTCTAAAATGTAAAGTTATAGTAAAATATATTTTATTCCATTTAGGAGGTTTACAAATTATTTTCAACAGATGACTCCAAACCTCATTAAGGGCTTAGGATCATGTCTTATCCATTTCTGTTTTGCACCTCTCCTGTCCTCTCTCCCTCACCACACTCCATTACCTGGAACTGGGTCATTCTAACACAGAACACTTATCTGGTAAATATTTAATCAATGACTAAATTTTATCAGAGTCCTTAAAAAAAGGAATTTCATCATCTTTTAAAATTATGTACAAATTTCTTTCTTCAGCTCATCGTAACAAATGAAAGTAGACTAGTGGAGGGATAGAAATGTACTATTCTGGGAAAAGGATGGGTTAGAGCAGCTTGATTAAATGGATCAAAAAGAAGTAAAAGTTTAGCAGTTGACAAACTGGTTTTTAAAAGCATTTGAATGTCCTTTAATTCACAAATTAGAAAACCCATTAGTGTGGGTTGTTTTAGGAAGTAAGATTACCAGTGCAGGCTTCATTCAAATGTTAATAAATATGGGCATATGTGCTTTACTTAAAAATGGTTGTTTAGAGAAAATAAGTTGATGGACAGAGGCGAAGAACTCTCAAATTATAAGCATTTCAAGAAAATATATGCTCTGTGTCTGTGTGTGTGTAGCATGTGTGTGAATTACTCAAGTGACTGCATTAATTATACATATATGTGTCATATTATAATTGTTTAAACATTGGATGAGAATTCTATTGGCATGTGTTAGTTAAGTCTTAAATTTATTTTCCAGTTTCACAGGGAAAGTGACAAGAAAAGATATAAAACTCTAAGCTCTATTCAGGCTTTTCATTGTCTGGCCATGTTCACTAATGAGCCACGTTCCACTCCCCCTCCCCCTCCCTCAATATCTAGTATTTTTACCCTCAACTTCTGCTAGTTCCAAGGTCACTATGCCAAAATTAAATAATAATGTGCATCGAAATTCAATTTAAAAGCTTTGAATAAAGACCTTCCATCTGATTTACATATGAATTTATTCCTTTCTTCTTGTTTATCTAATGGATTTGAATTCAATCAGTTTGAGTTTCTGATCACAGCAACTGCTTACCAGGTATGTGAATTAGAAATAGCCTCAGAGGATCAAGATGGTGGATAGGAGGACATGGAACTCACCTCCCCCAACAAACACATCAAAAATATATCTAGATGTGGAACAATTCTCACTGAAAACCAACTGGAAGCTGGCAGAAGATCTCTTATACAACCAAATCTTCAAGAAAGATTCCCATATAACCAGGTAGAAAGGAAAGAAAAAAAGTATCAAGACAGGACCAGCACCCTTGGAAGCTATCTGTGAAGAAGAGAAGGTTGATATGGGCAGGCCCTCACCCTGGGAAGCCCCCTTGCCTGCTGGGAGGTCTGCTGGGACAGATGGAGGGACTTGAGGGGCCTGGACTCTGCTCAAGAGGAGTGCTATGTGCTGGCTTGCTAGCAGTCAGTACAGAGATACCCCTGCATTGATGGCTGCCACCTTGCTGCACTTCCCAGCCTGAAATGTGCACCAACTGGGGGCTGCTAGTGTGTGCAGCAACTAGGCAGTGAATTGCAGGAGGATGGGCCCTAAGAGAGGACTCAGTCTAGCTGCACAGAGATAGCCTAGAGGGCCTGGGGTATGGGCCCCACCTCCCAGCACCAGCCTAGCACTGGGTCCAGGATGAACACAGTGGAGAAAAGGACACAACTTTGCTGCTTCTGAGCAAAACCATGGATGCACGGGAGGTGCATAGGTTTACTGTGATCACATGGGCCTCACTTGCTTCAGCACTCGCCTCCTTTGGGACAGAGCATGCACTTAAGGACAACAGAGCCTTATTGAACCCAACACTCATGGCTTCCACTCCAACAACTGGGGAGCAGACCTCAGCTTCTGACAGGTCTATCAGCCATGGAGCAAAGAGGAGGCCCCACCCAACATCCAGTGCAGGCTCTGGACACCACAACACCAATCACACCCACCAGCAAGGGGCTAATGGCCATCACACACTGAGGAAGGATATGACTGGCATCTATACCAAAAACAGCCCTTACACCAAAAATATTGGACTTACACAGTCTACACAGGGGTGCTCCCACATAAAAACACCCCTTCAAGACCACAGTAGATAACTGTTTCTCCTAAATTTATAGTGACAGAGAAAGTTAAATAAAATGAAAAAGCAGAGGAACCACTCCCAGTGAAGATAACAAGAGGAGGAACCAATCAAAATTAGACAACTCAGTTGCAAAGATAAAAGCCGATCTAGAAGCAATGAGTAGCAGACTAAATAACACACAAGAATGAGTAAGTGATCTGGAAGATAGAATAATGGAAATCACTCAATCACAACAGCAGACAAGAAGACAAAAAAAAAATGTAATGGGATAATATAAATATGCCATCCTATGCATAACAGGGGCTACAGAAGGAGAAGAGAGAAAGAAGGGGATCAAAACTGTATTTGAAAAATTATTGTTGAAAACTTCCCAAACCTTAAGAAGGAAACAGATATTCAGGTACAGGGTACACAGAGCATCCCAAACAAGATGAACCCAAACAGACCCACACCAAGACATATCACAATTAAAATGACAAAATTTAAAGATAAAGAGAAGATTCTAAAGGCAGCAAGACAAAAACGGAGTCAGTTACAAGGGAACCCTCATAAAGATATCAGCTGATTTCTCTACAGAAGTGAAGGGAGTGGCATAATATATTGAAAGGGAAAACCCTGCAACCTAGGATACTCTACTTGGCAAAGGACATTATATAATGATAAAGGGATCAATGCAAGAAGAGGATATTACACTCATTAACATATATGCACCCAATGTAGGAGCACCTAAACATATAAAACTAATACTAACAGACATAAAGGTAGAAATTGACAGGAATAAAATAATAGTAGGAGACTTTAATACCCTAGTGACAGCAATGGACAGATCTTCCAGACAGAAAATTAATAAGGCAACAGAGATCCTAAATGACACAATAGACTAGTTGGACTTAATTGATATCTACAGGACACTATGTGCCCCCCCACCAACAAAACCAACCAAACAAAAAAACAGAATATACCTTCTTTTGAACATTCTCTAGGATAGACCACATATAGGGCACAAAACAAGCCTCAACAAATTTAAGAAGGTAGAAATTATTTCAAACATCTTTTCTGACCACAACAGTATGAAAATAGAACTCAACCACGGGGGGAGGGGGGGCAACGAACACATGGAGACTAAACAGTATTCTCCTAAAATACCAATGAGTCAGTGATAAAAATCAAAAAGGAAATTGGAAAATACCTTGAGACAAACAACAATGAAACACTTTGCCTTCCAATGCAGGGAGTGCGGGTTCGATCCCTGGTCAGGAAGCTAAGATCCCACATGCCTCGCAGCCAAAAAACCAAAGCATAAAACTGAAGCAATATTGTAACAAATTCAGGAAAGACTGTAAAAATGATTCAATAAAGACTTTAAAAAGACATCCAAAAAATCTTAAAAAAACACAACCTTACAAAATCTATGGGATGCAACAAAAGTGTTTCTAAGGGGGAAGTTCATAGTGATACAGGCCTTCCTCAAGAAACAAGAAAAGTCTCAAATAAACAACCTAACCTACCACCTAAAAGAATTAGAAAAATGAGAACAAACAAAACCCAAAGTCAGCAGAAGGAAGGAAATAATAAAGATCAGACAGAAAATAAAGTAGAGATCAAAAAAGACAATAGAAAAGATCAATAAAGCTGGTTTTTTGAAAGGATAAACAAAATTGACAAACCTCTGGCCAATATTACATGAACCTCATAAATTCATTTAACTAATCTTGTTAGGTGATAGATATTTTTGTATTCCTATAAATATTCTTGAGCTTTTTTTCTATTAAATTACTTAGAAATTGGTTCTTTCATGTCTGCTCTTAAGATTTGTTAGGTGGGACTGCAGCCATTCTTAATCTAGAGTTAATTATTTCCCCATTTCTGAAGCAAGACACTTCTTTGTGCTCTAGTCCACACAGTGCCCCTGAATCTTGAACTTTTTCAGTCTGGCTACTGGGACAGGCACAATTCCCAGCCTTACGTGAGTGCCTTTCCCTGTTCCCTCTAATCATTTCAAGTGGTTCTTTTCCAGGCCTCTGGGTAGTTTCCTCAAATGCACTTGCCAATCTGTACTCAGCTAAATACTGGAGGAAATTGCTCTGCAGATCTCCAGGGTTCTCTCCTCGTGTACTCTGCTCTGCAAACTTGAGCTGCCTTGTTTCCTTGGACTCTCAGCTTTATCCCCTCAACCTCGGAGTCAGCCATGCACTGTCCAGTTCCCTCTCCCTGTGCTGTGGACTAGAAACTATCAAGGCAGCATGTCACAGCAATCTTCTATGGCTCACATCATTATTTCCTGTATCTCAGTGGTTATTGACCTTTGTTGCCTCATGTACGGTGTCTTGCAAACTATTGTTTCCTGTATCTTGACCATTTTTTTGGATTTTTCACACAGGAGAGTAAACCTGGTCCCTGTTACTCCATTCTCCATTGTGACAGACAGAGGGAGTCTTTTTATCATCTGCCTTTAACTGTCAACAGATTTAATCAGAAGATATGTGATTTTAATGATAATGACATTCTTTTTAAAATTTATAGTTAGCCCTTTCTTCCATAAAAAATAAAGGTTGACAGTGTGTCTGTAGTAAATCTGAATTATAGTCCTGATTGGACCATGGATTTCATGTGAAGGCTTAAACCAGTCCCTTAATTTCTCAAGCCTTCACTTTTCTAATCTGTGGGAGACTTTGATCTGGACAACCTTTATATCCTCTTTCAGACATGTGTCTATAGTCACTAATGTTTTCCTTAGAAATTGAGAAAAGCTATTGAATTTGAATATATCAGTTAGAAGGCTTTTAAGACAAACAAGAATGTGTTTTCAACATCTGGTCTTTCTGAAATTTGAATGATCCTTTTTGACTCCATACTTACTAGCAAACCCAGCAGCAAAACTGAAATCTTTCCTTTGACGTACACAGCAATGCCAAACTGAAATAATTTAATATTGTTCTCTCTTCAGATATTAAGTACTAAGCTTTAGTTTTTACTTTATACCTCTTTGGTTTATTCCTTCATATTCCAAAAATCCTCTTGCCCTACTTTGACATTATAGTCAGCACGTTACTATGTAAATATATCATAAATGAGTATTGCAGTGTGACAAGCCATATCACAAGAAAACATCAAGGACCTACAAGACAAAGATCTCATACATGAATATCTGAAATAATGCCAATAATGACACTGAAAATGAAGTAAACTCACATGAGAGTCAGAAAATGTATCTCTAGTGCTTTTAGAAGGGGCTCATTGCCAGAGGCAGAATGCATTAATTTCATATGCCATGTTAGGGATTTTCCATTTCTCCTTGAATAAAACGTTAGTTTCAAAAATTGTCCTTAAACTAGAAAGACTCTCAGTGATTTGTTAAACCTTCTTCTCCCCATTACCTTCAGAAATCCAC
Organism: Delphinus delphis; assembly: GCF_949987515.2. Lineage (NCBI taxonomy): Eukaryota > Metazoa > Chordata > Mammalia > Artiodactyla > Delphinidae > Delphinus > Delphinus delphis. The sequence goes on along the minus strand of NC_082689.1, from coordinate 23,112,345 downwards.
TAATTTTGCACCATATCTGGCAGACAGGAAGTTGGGCTAATGTGTCATCAATTCTACCAGAACTGTGCTTTCAATTTATTCAGCATTTGCAGAATGAAGGGCATTATGCTAGGTTTTGTGGGCGATTCAGCCAAGTAAAGTATTTAGTCCTGCTCCTTGATGAACTACAATATAATTAAAGAATAAAAATCTACACACAAAGTGGATAGCTATCTATCAATGTAATGCAACAAATTTTAGATACCAAAAATAGCAAATTAAAGATCAATGGGAATATCTGGCATAATTCTTGAGAGAGGTCAGTCATAAGCATTAGGAAAAGTTTTGCTCTGATGATTCAGCTATGGAAATAATGATTCATTAACTCATTCGTTTCAATATTTTTAAGTGTATAATATAAGCCCCAGAGTACAAAAGATTTACAGTAGTACTATCTAAGTAAACTTTCTGTAATGATGGAACTGTTCTTTGTCTAAAGTGTCCAATATGATTGTGACTAGCTACATGAGAAAATGTTGATTTTATTTATTTACTTTTTTTGCGGTACGCGGGCCTCTCACTGTTGTGGCCTCTCCCGTTGCGGAGCACAGGCTCCGGACGCGCAGGCTCAGCGGTCATGGCTCACGGGCGCAGCCGCTCCGCAGCATGTGGGATCTTCCCGGACCGGGGAACGAACCCGTGTCCGCTGCATCGGCAGGCGGACTCTCAACCACTGCGCCACCAGGGAAGACCAAAATGTCGATTTAAAATAAAATTAAATTAAATTTAAAAATTAGTTGCAGTAATTAACATTTCAAGTACTCAGTAGCCAGTAGCATTGCACAATATAGGTCTAGAAGGAAAAGACATGCATGTGTACAAAAAATTACAATTTGTTGTGTAAGTTTTATGACATGGCTGTTCAGGAGCAAGATAAGGAATACCTAACGTTCCCTAGAATAATTTAGAAGAAGTTGTGTTAGAGCCAAGTTTTAAAATATATTTAATATTTAACAGAGAAAGAAATAGCAAATCAGCATCCTAGTCAGTAGAAATAGTGAGAAGAAAAGGATGAGAGCATAGTGTATTCAAGGAGTAGAGCAGAGTAATGTGCGGAGAAGTTGTGGGAGATGAGAGGCAGGAAGGAGGCAGGTCAAGGAGGGGCTCAAATTTGTATTTTAGAAAATATTACTCTGTCATTAATTTTTCAACTATGGCATTATTGATATTAGGGATGAGGTAATTTTGTAAATCCAGGGGTGGGGATGGGCTGCCCTATGCATTATAAGATATTAATCAACATCCCTGGCCTCTGCCAACTGAATGCCAGTGGTAGGTGCCCCAGCTGTGATAATCAAAGATGTCTCTATAGACGTTGTCAGGTGTCCTCCAGGAGGCAAAATCACCCTGGCTGAGAACCAGTTGTGAAAATGAACTGCAAAAATACATGGCTGAAGCAGAGTTCACTACACGTGTCTGTGCGTGAGATGAGGAGGACCTGAAATGAGGGATTTGTGGAGAGTGGAGGCCTACTTCAACTGAACAGGATAGGAGAGGAGAGAGATGGAGAATAGGATGACAATCTCTGCTGAGTGAATGGGATATGAAGCCTTTTATTGAAATGGAAAGTACAGCAGAAAGATCAAGTTTGAGGGAAAGATGAACTTGGCTTTGAATATGCTGACTTGTGGTATCTGTGGAATATCCAAATAGTAATGTTCTGTGGGTATTTGAAAATAAAGATCTGGAATTCAAAATAGAGATGTCAATTGGACGTGTAAATTTGGGAGTCGTAAGTATGTAGACATTGTTGAAATCATGGGAACACTTCTTTCTGCACCTAGCAATCTAGACTTAATGACAACTGTCATCATTTCCACCTGATCTCTAAATATAGTCCTATTCAATCCATTCAAACACATAGCCCAGTGTTGTTTTGATTTTTGTTTTTCTCCTGACTTCATGTAGAATCAAGGACTTTGAAGTCCAGCTACACCAGCCTATTTATGTTCAGTACTTCTGCCCAGAGGGCCTTGATCTCACTCTTTCCTTTTCTTGGATCACTCTTCTTCCTTTGGCTCTGAACTCAGAAGTCATGTTTCTAGTGAGACCCTTCTTGACTCAGGCTATTTATGCTTTAACACTCTTTCTGCCAGGTATTCCATGTCTACACTTTTTTTCCCATAAATCCCGTTAACATTTAACGTACCACATATTTTACTGATTTATTTAATTTATCATATGATTCTCTCCAGAAGCATACAAGTTCCATAAGTCCAGGACTTCTCTCTGCTTTGTTCACTCCTGTTTATCTACCACTTAAATCAGTGTCTAACACCTAGTGAACTCCACCAATATTTCTTTGATGAATGAAGAAGTTTCCTACTGGTCCAGACAAGTTTGCCTGTGTTCAGTCAAATTCTTGCTAAGACTTATGGCACAAACTTGAAAACCACAGGAAAGTCATGTTTACTTGTTTTGCAGGGTCTCAGAGAGACAATTTTGTACTTAGGTACCTGCTTAACTCACTGAAACTACTGGCCTTCATTCTTTTTAACATATCAATATTTATGTTCAAAACACGTAACAACTTTTCATATCATATGAAATTCATATTTCTCAGTGTGAGCTCCAAAAACTCTTCAGAATTTTTACACATTACTAACCTCATCATAAATTCACCTAATTCCCCCTAGTGAAATATGTTAATCTCTGCTTTGTATTCTGACATTGTACCATTTTCAATACTAACGATGCCCTCCCGCTTTCTGTCCACTAATGTCTCTTCATAATCTGCACCTACTTAAAATGTCACTGTTTCTAGAAAGGTGCATTCACTTAATGGACCTATTCTAGGACTGCATTCCTAGAGGAAAGCTTCTCTGATCCCACAGGCTTGGGTTAGGTGGTCAATTTTTACTAGAAATAATCCTTTATCTACTTCTGGCATTTAACTTTGCCTTTAACATTGTATTTGTATAGAGCTTACATCTATTGTATCTCTAGATCATGACCCCAAGCCAGTGACAGAGTACAGCTCAGTAAATATTTGTTCCTTTATATACATTAATTGTCTTCATCTGTTTCTAATTATTCTTCTGCCTTTTAAATTAACACTTGCTTGCTCAATTTGTTCTTTGCTAATACATATTTGTTGTTATTCTGTTACAGTAACATTAGCTCTTTCAGGGCATTCTACCTCCATAACAGACTATGCTCTTTAAGCACTTAAAATGGGACTTTATGGGCTTCTATTCTCCAAAGCATCTAGGTCAAGGCATGCAAAAAGCTTCCTTGCTAAACGTTTAAGATCTGGGACACTTGGTCAGATTGTCTGGATTTGAATCCTGGACCTACATTTTATTAACAAAATGCCGTTAGGCAAGTTGTATAGTATTTTAAGTCTCAATTTTCTCATCTGAATAATCTGGTGGTATAACCTAACTATAGAAATGAAGGTTTCAATGAGATATTAAATAGAAGTCACTTTGAACAGGTTATCATGATTATGTAGTGCAGTGTTGTGTACTCTAGATGCTACGTACTTGTTTGAGATGTCCAGGTCCCATATCCCTGGGGCATGCTTGGTGATTCAAGTTATTAATACCTAACTGATTGACAATGGCATAGAGCAGAAGTACGTGCTGACAACAGCAATCTTATCAACATCTTTCCAGTGCTTTTTATTCCTTCCTTATTTAGCCTCACACTCTGAACATTCCCAAAACTTACCTTCTGTTTCCATTCTAATTCCGTAATTTCCTTAGCTTATTTGTGCCATTAAGGTACTGAGGGAAGAGTGTAATGAGCTAATGCTTAATGCTGCACAAGCCTGTCCTAAGAGAGACACTAATGTATCAGTACTAAAAATGTTTGAAATACTAATTTTCCTGCTAATGAGCCTAACCATTTTATTATAGTTATACCTTAATACCAAGCTGCAGGTCATTACCTTCATGTATTAAAAGCAGCTGATGTTTCTAGGGCTTAATGTATCTGCCATTTGCTTGATGACCCCTCTTTCTTGCCCATTTTACATAGTAGATATTTAGAAAATGAAAATTAGATCACTTGACAGGATCACTAATGAAAATTAGATCATTTGACTTGACATCATATTGTGTATGATGGTTTGATTTCATTATTTATTAAAAACTATTTTTCTGATTATACTAATTAATAGATACTAGTTCCATGAAATTTGAATTTTGAAAATATGAAAAGGAACAAATAAAATAAGAATGATTCATCCTGTCACCTAAAGATAATCAGTTATGATTTAGTCCAACCAATCTTATTTTCAACATATGTTTCTGTGTGTGTATAACTGTAAGTAACTCTGCTGCTTTATTGCACCACCATATGTATATTTTCCTTTGTATTAGTAATCTTTGGAAATGCCATCCATAGTTAAATAATAGTTTAGTTATATAATTATATGTTACAGTTATATCTATATAAAGATATGTATATATACATGTGCTTCTGTGTATCTATCTTTTTATCTATTGAACAACTAATTTCTTGTGTTTCTACTGCCCCATCTTATAAATAATATTGTGAGGAACATCTTTGTGCACAACTATTGATCTGAGTTATTAACTCACTTAAATATATTCTAATGGAAGAATATATTAAATATATTTAAGCGTTTGTGATATACTATGCTACATTTTATATATATATATATATATATGTATGTTAAAATTGCAGACCCTGAAGTCAACTGACATATGCTTGAATCCTCACTCCAAATTATTCTACTAAGATAATTTTAGGAAAATCACTTGATCTCAATTAGCTCTAGTAATAATTTTTTTCACTTAAATTTCTTTTTTTCTGATAATGATACTCCTTTGCCAGCTTCCTATTAATTAGTATTTAATAATTAAATTCTTTTATTTTTACTCTGAGTATATTTTTTTTGCCACTGTTCTTATTTTAATGTTTTTCTTGTATTTTGCATAAGATTGTATTTTCTGTTTTTCTAAACATTTTTGTTGTCTATTTTAATTGTTAAGTATAGCCTATTTATGTGTGTGTGTATGTGTAATTATTTGTATGTTCATTGTTATTGCTATCACAACTTATTGTTTTTCCCATTTATTCTTTTCTTTACTTCTTTTTAATGTATTTCTTTTTTTTTAATTAAGATTAAAATTAAGGTTAGATTAGGATGGTTAGAGTTAGGATTTGGTTTGGACATTTCTTTTTTGTAGCAAACAGTTAACTAACCTTGACTATAGTTTCTTGATTTTTCAATATCTGTGCTGACCATTATATCACCTGACAATATAACTATTAATAGTTGTGGCAAAATATAATTATTAATAGTTCTTCCCATAAGATGTTTATATTTAAAGTTTTATAGTCTGAATGTTTAAAATACATTTAGTCCAGAGTCATATTTAGCTAAGTAAACAAATTTAGATTGAATTTTATTTTCCCACATGATTTGGACATTATTCCACTAGTTCTAACATCTGGTTTTTGTTATCAATCTAATTGTTTTATAAATAATCTGTAATTTTTCTCTTGTAGATAATTATTTTTCATTCATAATGCTCCATACTTTCATTACTTGTTTCTAGGTGTGTTTTATTCTTATATATCATGCTCAATACTTGGAATGCACTGTTATTTTTAATATATCTTCCTTCAATTTTGGAAAAGTTTCCATTATTATACCTTCAAATACTGCTCTTCTGCCTGTCTGTACATGCTCTTCTTTTGTAATATATTGGAATATCCAGCTCCGTACTCCCCTACATCTCTTACTGGTCTGAATGCTTTCATCTTTTTATCTCTACATATGCAATCTAGCTGAATTTCCCAGTACAATCTCCAATTCACTAACTCTCTTTTCAACTTTGTCTATTCTAAAGTATTTCCTATCTATTGAGCCTTTTGTTTTCAATGATTAATGTTTCAATTTTCTTGTTTTTTTCAAGTCATTTTAGACTGTTTTGGTTTCATTTCTTTTTATTTAATGAGTATTAATTTTCATTAACATCTTTGAGATTCATACTTATTTAAAAATATTTTTCAGTCTTTTTGTAATTTTAATGCACTCAGATTAACTTTGTTTCCAATTATTGACAGGCTTAATAACTTTAGATCACTTTACCTATCACGAAAAAAAATTGTAGGACTTCCCTGGTGGCGCAGTGGTTGAGAGTCCCCCTGCCAATGCAGGGGACGCGGGTTCATGCCCCAGTCCGGGAAGATCCCACATGCCACGGAGCGGCTAGACCCGTGAGCCATGGCCGCTGAGCCTGCACGTCCGGAGCCTGTGCTCCGCAACGGGAGAGGCCACAACCATGAGAAGCCCATGTACTGCAAAGAAAAAAAAAATTGTGGCTACTTTTGAGTAGAGTAAGAAAAGTGGTTCTTTCTTTTTGCTTCTTTATCTCTCTTGCTCTCTATTTGTGCTTACTCTTTCAGAGCTTTCAGTATTGTAGCTATTTCCTTTGTCTCCCAGGCCAATAGCCTCAGGGTATCCTAGAATAAGTCCTACATTTATGATTCAGGTATCCTGCCTTCTAGGATTGAAAACCACTGAGCAAGTTATTAGCATGTGTTACTTGGTTCAGATCCAAGTTTTAAGACTGTGTATAACTCCAGATTCCTTAAATACATACCTTCAAATAAATTGCATCTTCAAACAGATTTGAAAGCAACTTTTGTCAGCTTCATATTTTTAAGATAACTTACAGTATCCATGGCTTTAACGATATGTAGGCTTTTATCTCCCATCTGACACAAAGTACTTTTAGTCTCTGATACCCTACTGAAGCTGAATAACTAGGGCCTGCTCCTAAACCCATAGCCCAGAAGCCTATGATTTTACTTCTAGTCTCTACGTTATGTTTCTATTCTATTTTTCTGTAATGAGTATTATTTTTATTATTCTTTATCGTTCTTTGAGATCTTATACTTTTAAAACTTCGGTTCTTTGCTTTTTTTTTTAATATAAATTTATTTACTTTTGGCTGCGTTGTGTCTTGGTTGCTGCGTGCGGGCTTTCTCTAGTTGAGGCAAGCGGGGGCTACTCTTTGTTGCTGTGCGCGGGCTTCTCATTACAGTGGCTTCTCTTGTTGCGGAGCATGGGCTGTAGGCATACGGGCTTCAGTAGTTGTGGCACATGGGCTCAGTAGTTGTGGCTTGTGGGCTCTAGAGTGCAGGCTTAGTAATTGTGGCTCATGGGCTTACTTGCTCCGCAGCATGTGGGATCTTCCTAGACCAGGGCTCAAACCCACGTCCCCTGCATTGGCAGGTGGATTCTTAACCACTGTGCCACCAGGGAAGTTCCTGAGATCTTATATTTTTAAAAATAAATTTTTAGGCAAACTTTCTCTTTGAGACACATTGTAGAGCTTAGTGATTAGCGCATATTCTAGAGCCAAACAAGTCCAAATCCTGGCTCTTCCTCTTTAAACTGCATAGGTGGTGGCCAGGTAATTAAGTTTCCTGTGGCTCAATTTCCTCATCCATAAGATGGGGGTGTTAATAGCGACCTATTTCATAGTAGTTTTTGGTTTTGGTTTTGTTTTTTTAAAATTATGGGATATTTGTATACAGGTTTCCCCCACTATCCAAAAGTTCAGCATTCCTTTAAAAACTTGCATAAGCCAAAATGGCATAAAGCAAAGAAGCAGTTAACTTTTTTGTAAATGTGAAAATCCTCTTTGGATTTCTTTCAGTTAGCAAAAGCAGGAAATAATGTAGATCTTTCATAAAAGAGAAATAGTGTAAAGCAAACTTTTGAAAAGTGGAGAATATCTGCATGTGTGTATAATACCTGCATATGTGTATATAAATGCTCAGAACCCTGAGTGGCCCATGGTTATTACTCAATTAGTATTAACTATTATTATTTTTTGTCTCATTTTATAGCTTTGTTTTTAAGACCCGCTCAACTAGAAGTCCTTCGATACACTATTTAATTTTTCTAAAATTTATTTAGTTGAATATTGTGAGATACGATTAAATTTTGACTCATCATATAGTTCTGAGAATTAGCTGTGACATTATTTATGGATTTACTATAAGATAAATTATAATGCAATATGCAAATGTATAATTTTCCTGAATTTATTTTAAAGTATCATTAAAGAAAAAGTAATATATTTGATCATTAAATCTGAAGAATATATACCTTTTATTCTTGAATAATTTAATTATTTGTAATTATTGCCCACATTTAAAATATTAAAGGATTTTCCACCCAGATTACTCAGAATTCCTCATTACAAAAAATATACACAGAGCTTAACCTGCTGGGGTATTATCAGCACCTAACTAACGTGGGGGAAGGGAAATAAACAATTACAGCTGGCTTGCCTTACACATGGGAGAAGGGAAAAACCCAGTTCCAGCCCACTCTAGCCAACCTGTTCCACCTAAGAGGGAGAGAAAAACTGAGAAACACTTATGAAGTTCATGGTCCAGAGGCATAGGCTCACTAAAAGACTAAGACCTAATCATAAGACTATAGAACACTTGCCCCACCCCATACTTCACAACCACATTACTAAAGGCATATTTACAGCAGTTTCTTTTACCTGGTATATCATGTATGACCATCAAGAAAAAATTACAAGAAATACAAAAAGCCAAAAAACATAATTTGAAGAAACAGAGCACGTGTCAGAACCAGACATGACAGGATGTTGGAACTATCAGACCAGGAATTTAAAACATCTATGATTAATATGCTAAGGGCTCTCATGGATAAAGGAGACAGCATGAAAAAACAAGTAGGCAGTGTAAGCAGAGAGATGAATATCCTAGAAAGAACCAAAAAGAAATACTAGAGAGAAAAGCAATATAACAGAAATGAAGAATGCCTTTGATGGGCTTATTAATAGGCTGAACACAACTGAAGAAAGAACCTCTGACACAGAGGATATATCAATAGAATCATCAAAAACCAAAACAAAGACAACAAAGACTTTAAAAAAATGTACAAAACAAAAAATAAAACCCCAAAAAACCAAAACAAAACAGAACATCTAAGGAGTATGGAACAACTACAAAAGGTAAAACATACATGTAATGGGAATACCAGAAAGAGAAGAGAGAACGAAACAGACGGTATATTTGAGAAAATAATGACTAAGATATCCTCAAATTAATGTCACCCATTAAACCACAGACCCAGGAAACACAGAAAATACCAAGCAGGATAAATGCAAACAAAAACAAAGGAAACAAACAAAAGCCCCTAGATCTATGTATATCATTTTCAAACTATAGAATATTAAAGATAAAGAAAAAATCCTGAAAGAAACCAAGAGGGAAGTGGCTCACATATAGAGAAATAAAGATTAGAATTACATATGACATCTCCTCAGAAACGATGCCAGGAAAAAATGGAGTGAAATATTTAAAGTGCTGAAAGAAAAAACACCAACATAGAATTCTTTACCTTGTGCAATTATCCTTTAAAAGCGAAGGAGAAATAAAGGCTTTCTCAGATAAACAAAAAATGAGTGAATTTGTTTTCAGCAAATCTGCCTTGAAACAAATCTGATAACCTAGATGAAATGGACCGATTTCTTAAAAGACACAATTTGCCAAAACTCACATGAGGAGAAATAGACAATCTAGATACGCCTATATCTATTAAAGAAGTTGAATCATATTACCTTTCCGAATAGTTAATGCACTTCCAAAACAGAAAGCACCAGTCCCACATGGGTTCACTTGTGAATTCTACAAAGGAAGAAATTATATCAATCCTCCATAATCTCTTTCAGATAATAGAAATAGAGGGAATACTTCCTAACTCATTCTATGATCAGCATTACCCTACAACCAAAATCAGAGAAAGACATTACAAGAAAAGAAAACAACAGACCACTATTTTTCATGAACATAAATATAAAAATCTGCTACAAAATGTTTGCAAATTGAATCCAATGATGTATAAAAAGAAGTAAAAACTATGACCAAATGGGATTCATCCTAGGTATGCAAGGCTGGTTCAACATTTGGAAGTCAAGTAATGTAATCCATCACATCAATAGGGTAAAGATGAAAAATTACATGATCATATCGATGGATGCAGAAAAACTATTTCATAAAATACTATACCTATTCATGATTAAAAACTCCCAGTAAATTAGGCATATAAGGGAAATTGCTCCACTTGGTAAAGAATATCTAAAAGGAAACTTATGGCTAACATTATTATTAATGGTAAGAAACTAATGGTTTCCCACTAAGATATCAGGTACAAGACAAGGATATTTCCTCCTACCAGTCCTTTTCAGCATTGTACAGGAAGTTATAGATAATGCAGGAAGACCAAAAAAAAAAAAAAGGGAATAAAGTTACACAGATTGAGAAGGAAAAACTAAAACTATCTTTGTTCACAGATGATATGACCATCCAAGACTTAATTTTAAAAAACAAGTAAAAAAAAAAAAAAAGAAACAAAAAACATTCTGGAACTAATATGTGATTACAAGGTTGCAGGATGCAAGGCTAATACACAAAAGTCTATTGCTTTCCTATACACCAGCAAGGAAAAAGTGGAATTTAAATTTTAAAACATAATGCTATTTATATTAGCACCCTTAAAAATGAAATATTTAAGTATATCTAACAAAATATGTATAACATCTATATGAGGAAAACTATAAAACGTTGGTGAATGAAACAAAATAACTGAGTGAATGAAGAGATACTCCATGTTAATGGAAGTGAAGACTCAATATTGTCAAGATATCAGTTCTTCCCAACTTGATCTGTAGATTCAGCGCAATCCCAGTAAAAATCAAGAAAAGGTATTCTGTGGATACAGACAAACTGATTGTAAAGTTTAGATAGAGAGGCAAAATGATCAGTGATTGCCAGGGGTTGGGCAGGGGTGGTATGGTGGGATAGGTGAGTACAGAGGATATTTAGGGCAGGGAAAATACTCTGGATGATGCCATAGTGGTGGGTATATGTCATTATACAATTGTCTAAACTCATGGAATGTGCAACACCAGGAGTGAATTGTAATAATACAGACTTTGGGTGATTATGATGTGTCAGTGTAGGTTCATCAAATGTAACAGATTTGCCACTCTGGAGGGGACATTGTAAATGGGGGAGGCTATGTGTGTGTAGAGGCCGAGGGTATATGGAAAAATCTCTGTATCTTGCCTTTAATTTAGCTGTGAACCAAAACAATCCTAAAAAAATAAAGTCCTAAAAAATATATAGGGCAACTTTTTATAAACATATCTCCCTATTCAGTCGCTGCACCATATGTATTGTATATTTTTAGTCAGTGTAACGACAGTATACTATAAACTCTTCCATGTTTTACATTGTTTCTGTAATTGTTCTTTTTATGGCTTTGTAATAATTCATCTATGGTATTTATTCATCTGCAATTATTTATTGAACATTTATTGGTTTCTATTCAAGGTCATGGGAATGTACTGCTAAGCCAAAGTACCTGCACTTACAGAGTTTACAGCATTCTCATGTGTGCATAGTTGATATATAATCATTCATTTAATTTTCTATTATGTTGTATAACTCTGAGAAGAGAACAATTATATATATTGTTTTATTCAGCCTTGAAGAGCCTTTGCAGAAGAAGTAATGTCACAACCCTAAAAATAGTTTGCTTATTTAGATGTTCTGTAAATTCACTTTCCAAAAAAAGATGGGAAAATAAATGTGTGTGTGTGTATATATATATATATATATATATATATATATATATATATATATGAACATAGTGTGTTGAACCAAGAAAATACTTAGCTGATTTAGCTGATTCATCAGGATGAAGGTACAAAGTATAATCAAATTGGACCTTTTTTTATAATAAATTAAGATTCTATATATTTCTTCTTGATATACAATATAAAGATATAAGGAATCTCATATAGAATATTGCTCTATGACATTTCTTACACTACCTGAAAAATAGACTCTTAACCCCAAACCTATGGTAATGCCCAAACTTGTAAAGTCTGTTTTGAAAATTATATAAAGCTGTAAGTTATGTCTATATTAAGGAATACTATAGGATTATGAAAATAGTCTTTTAATCATTCATCTAAATTATAAGTGACATCATTAGCATCCTGGTTTTCTCTTTTTTCTTTCTTTGTTTTATAATATATAAATATGCTTGGAACCACTGTGCAGAGAGATAGCTCAGTCTGCTTGTCTTCCTGCCACTGTCGGTATCAAGTTTGCATAAAAGGTGCCTCTGGCAGTGCTCTGGATCCACAACAGCACAAGATTTATTTCTTCCATATTAGATTATTACAAATTTCACTTGTTTCCATTTTTTATTTATAAATAGTGCTACTTTAATATTTTGATCATAACTTTTTTAAAACCTTACAGTAAATTTCAGAAGTAGCCTTAAAAGTTTCAAAAGTATGAACCCTTGTGATCCTTGATATGTACTGCTAAATATTTTTCCAGTATATTTCCAGCAGCCTAGATGAAGCTAGTTTGGTTTTATGTTGTTCTACTCTAACTTATTAACTGCATGTCCATATGGATTTTCTCACTACGATCTTTAAGTTGGAAATGGGAAGGCTTAAAAGGGGCAGTCAGGAGTCGTGACTGTTCACTTTGATCTCAAATGTATCCTTTGTCCATTTTCCTAAATTCCACTTGCTTTGTTTTACTATTTGAGTCTGTGATAACCAAAAAAATATATATATATTCTGAGCTTCAGCTCATTTACCATATTGTGGAAAAAAATCCATTATAGTTGCATGTAGTCAACATTGATTACTCTCTACTCCCCTTATATTCATTTTTTATTCATATATTATTCTATGATTTATTCAAGATCAAATGCCAAACATGTCACAGGAACTAAGCCGGGTGCTGGCAATTCAGTGTCACAAAAACAACCATCTGTCTGAATCCGAACTTCTCTGAGAACTTTTCAGTGTAACCATCTTTATCACCTTTCCTCCTCAGCCAGTACTGGTACCAATGACATAACCAGAATTACATTTTAGATAGTTTTCCAAAACTCTTGAGTTTTTACTTTCTTTAAAATTGTCACAATTCCACCTTTCTCCAAAACACATTTTCTTTCAAATCTTTCTTTCTTGGTTAAGTTAAGTGCCTAACTATAACTAGTCTTTGTTTTCTTACCTGACATAAATTCTAGATAAAATATTTGTTTTTTCCCCAGGTTGTCAGCTAATTCCTTTTCCACACCCTCCATCTTCAGATCCCTCAAAATTCACACTGTGTGGTTTAGATTAGTAATATTTTAATATTCTTCTTCCCTATGGAAGGAGAATGGCAAATGGTTCCAGTTCACCTGAGACTGGAGGAGGAGGGATACAAGATCTTGATAGTCCAAGTTTTTGCTTTTGGATTCTCTGTATCTTTTATCTCTTTCTTTTATCTAACTGATTCAGAACCATCAGGGTTAGAATCAATATTACCTTAAGACCGCTGTGGAAGTACTTGGACTAAAGTAAAACTTCTAGGTAAACTCCCATGAGGCATTCATCATCTACTGGTTTAACAAATATATATTTTTAAATTTTTTATTATTTTATTTTATTAATGTTTTTATTTTTGGCTGCATCGGGTCTTAGTTGCGGCACATGGGATCTTTGTTGAAGCATGAAAGATCTTTCATTGTGGCACGCGGGCTTCTCTCTAGTTGTGGTGTGCGGGTATTTTCTCTTCTTTAGTTGTGGCACTCAGGCTTCAGAGCACATGGGCTCTGTAGTTTGCAGCACGTGGGCTCTCTAGTTGAGGCGCTCGAGCTCAGTAGTTGTGGTGCGCAGGCTTAGTTGGGCTGTGGCATGTGGGATCTCAGTTCCCTGACCAGGGATCAAACCTGCGTCCCCTGCATTACAAGGTGGATTCTTTACCTCTGGACCACCAGGGAAGTCCCAACAAATTTTTTTTTAGTTCTACTGTGCTCCAGGTACTATGATAGGCATTGCATTTGCCTCTCTGGTTAACTGGAAGTATAGCTACCGAGTTATCAAATCTGAATACAAACTTATTTCTACCACTTTATAAGTTATTATATTTGTTTTACCGTAATGCATATATTGTCATGAATTTTAAGTTCCTTGGGAAATGGAAAAGTTTGGCTATATGTTGTTAGTTATTCAAAATTGTTTAAAATACTATCTACTATTTATTAATAAATCATTTAGCACAGCACTTGGTTATTAGAAGCATTTAATAAGTATTGACTATTATTATTTTAGTATTATCAAACTGTATTAATTGATTATTTGACAGTGGTAAAAATTAAATATAAAAATATTAAACCCATTTAAGTACTAATTTTCACCCAGAAAATGATGGACTGTTTTTTTTTATTTTTAGTATGTTTCCTAAAAATTTAATATTCAGTGGTATAAAGCACACTTTAAGATTGTCTTTGTTTCATAGAGTCTAGGCAAGGAAAGGACATGAAGTCTATAACCTGACTTTAGTGAGAAGTGCCTTCAAATTAAATTCTGACTAAAATTTATTCTGTTCTCACAGTTGAAAAAAGATTCCATTCTGCGACCTCTGAAAGACGTTTTAAAACCCTTATAGCTGGAAAGAATCCTTTATAATTTCTAACATTAATATTCCCTATAATCCTGAGAACTGTTCTTTTCTAAAAATTAAATTCACTGATTCTTCACAATTCTCACAATACACGTTTACATATTTGAAAACATTCCAAGTTCTCCATGTTCTTTTTAAACTGCAAAACAGATTAAATATCCCATTTATTAGCTTGAGGAAAAGGTTATTGTATTGCTTTGCCAGTAACAGCAGTTACAGAATTTTAAAACTAGTGGCATTTGTTGTACTACTGGAGTATTTAGGGAAAAAAAACAAAAAATCCACTCGGACTGTAATACACTATGCAGTTTTTTGTTTTTTTTTACAGAAAGGATAGAAATCAAGGAGTAGATGAGAAAAAAAGTATGCGAGCTAGTTCAAAATGATAATAGGGAAAATTGTATAATAATCAAGTTATTATCTTTAACATTTTAGAATATTTAGGAGGAAAATAATGAGAGGTTGATTTTTGACTAGACATTAAAAAAATTAAACTGGATCTGAAAGGGAAACTGTATATCGAATTGGAAAGAGTATAATGACTTATAAACATTGTACATAAACCTGGTGTGGCCAGCACTCATATTTAGTTGGTCAGTGGACACAGAAATTAAATGACAGAATGATGGAAACTCTCTTATTCATCACTATATCCCAGTCTCTGACATGAGGTAGCTGCTGAATAGATATCTCCTGAGAGGCCTGCAAGAGGAATATAGACAGACGTTGAACTCCAAACTGATGCACCTGGGCTGGTGCTTCTATACTGGGAAAATATCCACCCCTGTTTCCATAACACTTGAATCCATCCACCCTTCCTTTTGTTTTCCATTCCCTTATCCAATTACCTTCTTCCTTTTTCCACTACATGTTAAAAAAATAGCCCCAAATATTTCTAATAATTTTGTCTAACAGAACACAATAGGCACTGCTTCCTTGCCATCAATTTTACCTGGCCCCAGTGATTCTACCCACTATGATAAAACTCTTCTTTCCTGTCCATTTGTTTTCCTACCTCTGTTTTTATTTTTACTCTGAGTTATAAATTATCAATACTAACTAATTACAAGCATATAAAGTGAAGTGTGCTTTTAGTGCAATATTTTACATATATAGTTTTTATATGTAGATCACATATCACATATGTGATATGTATATATTTAGACAAATTGCATGGGTGTGTATAGTTCTGTTTTATTACATCTTATATAATTAAAATCATCAAAATGATTCCCTGAAAAATCATCTTCTAAAATTTAGTATAGGATTTTATATATTTAAATTGTCATTTTATAATACGTTTATGTCAAAGACAAAGGTATAATGAATACTTTTTAGTTTAGAGGAATGTATTCTTGTGTATTTAATAAAATTGTAACAGAAATCTTTCTTTTTTTGTTTTTTTTGGTCTGAGTTTCTATATATATTTGTATATAAGTAATATGTATATATATATGTATGTATATACATTTCTCTTCTTTTTTTTTAATACTTTAAAGGGTCACATGATCGCATCCTGTGATGCCTGTGGAGTTACAAAGCTATGGGATTTTCGGAAGCTCTTACCAATTGTGTCCATTGATGTAGGTCCAAGTCCTGGCAATGAGGTGAACTTTGATTCATCAGGTAGGATCTTTTTTGTTTAACATTCTTGACCAGGCTAACAGCTTTAGTATTTGTTCTGAAACTATTTTCTATTGCCACTTTATGTTTTTTGCATTTCCTTCTATTTAAAAATCTGTTCTTGATATTATACTAGAATATACTACATTATGCTATATTTATCATATGATATATATCACGTCATATAGTGAAAGCATTACATTTATCACATATGTAAAGGAAGAAATAATAGAGGAGGTAAGTGTGTGCTAATTTAGATTACTCAAGTTCCTAGCAGCATCATGCAAAATTTGGAGTCTACATCCCTTAGAATCACCATCCAACGTAAGTAAATTGAGTTTTTTGAAGGTAAAATAGCTAAAAGTAGGGAAGAACAAAAGTTTGGCAAAAATAAAATTGAAACTAATGGAATACTTTATAATAATTTAGTAATACCCCATATTCTCTAGATTTTACAATTAATTTTAAATATATATTCATTTTGTTGCAAATTGCGTCCAATAATAATTATATTAATTGGTAATAATTGTAGTATTATTATCTGTGTTTAGCATTTTTTCTGCAGTAATATAACCGTTAACGGTGAGGTAAATTATTTTATCCTTGCTGATGATGAAGAGTTTAGCAACTGATGTTAACAATCACACAATGATTACACTTGATTTAAAAGGTTAAAATTATAATTACATCTCTATCTTTAATGATAGCCTATGCTAAATAACGTATATCTGTTATTGATATAACTTACCTTTGCTGTTGTAATACACGTTTTAAACTTTTTTAAGTTTTGAGAGGTTTAAAAATCTTTGATATTTATTTGCAGTAGCTCAAATTTTAGTCAAAGAAATAAAGATAGAATATATATAAAGGAAATAATGACGTTCTATTTAAAAATAGTCCAAAAAGTATGAATATACTAGAAGCAATTCTGAAGCCATAAGGTAATTGTGTGTTTCATGGAACTGGTTTCATGATATTGACATCACGTATCTAAAATTCAGAATACAGTAAGCTTGTCTTCTTAAAAAACTTGAAGCTGTGTTCCCATTGCAGATTGGTATATGAACCATATATATGACTTCCTTAAAAATATGTTAGTAAAGTTCTTGACATTAAGACTTTTATGCTCTGCTAGAATTCAAACAGACAGCACTGTACAGAATAAAAGATCCCAACTATGAGAATTTAATTTTATAATGTAAAGGCCCATTCTTATTTCAATTTATACTTTTTGATATATAGAATATGCATTGACATCATAATTCTAAAGGAACATTAACTTGGTTATTACAAACATTTTCACATCCATAAATCCCTTTTTACTATCTTGAGGTAGCATCCAAGTACTCATGGCCTTGAGTGTTGAATTCTGAAATTTCAAAACTTTTGGCTGTACTTTCTAATAATAGAAGTTAAAGGGTGTTTTGAAATGCTGTACAACTAATACTAGGTACATATTTTACTGTCATAATTGTTAAATATGTTGCCACTGCCTTTTACTGTCCTTGTCATCCAGCCCAAAATTTCTTTTCTATGCATTGTCAGGCAAACTTATTTTAAATATATGTCAGTTCCTATCATACTGTCATACAAGTCAATATCATCTTAAAGCCCCTAGTACAACAAACCTCTTTTTATTTCTCCATGACTGCTATATACTTGATGGTACACTAATATTAAGAAAACTGTCAGAATCAAGGATGGAACAATGAGAAACATAAAAGATAAAGAGTATAAACCAGGGACCCTGTTAATGAAAACACTTCATCAGTTTGAAGGAATATAATTTCAACCTGACCTTCCCATCCCTTTGACCATTTCTTCAAGGAACATACTATAATTAATTTTAATTCTACATGTTTGAGAAATCAGTGTCTTTTTCTCATTGAATACTGAGAAATTTGCGCTTCTGTTGAGGAGAAGTCTTCAGTGACTCGTCATTTTAAAAGTTGAAATATATCAGCAGTTGAAGGAACTAGGTAGAGCAAACGAGGTCTATTGAGGGTCTGAACAGAGAGGTGAAATCACAAAGTTAAATACCAGAAATTATGTTCATCTCAAGAGAGTAAAGAAAAGTGAAGTCAAGAGCAAAACAAAATCGAAATAAGGACAGGAACACATAGATCTCTTCTCATCTGCATTTCTTCAGGAAAAGATGATTTAAAAGAAAAGTATAAAAAGATATCATGAAAATATTTGAACTATGAGGATAAGATCAAATCTAACTTAATAAGTTCAAAATACTCTTCATTTGACATACTTTTATTTATTCCCAGTGGCAAGCCAATACAAGCTTTCCTCCTTGGACCTGAGGAAAAGTCGTTGATAATACACATGCAGTATCATCACAATATCATATAATATATGTGGAAGTACTGACAGTATTCGTTCTGAGAAATTTAATATAAGAAATTTAATATAAACTACTCATATACATAGTTTTTAGATATTCTAAATAATCAACATAGAAACAAAAAATTTCTCATCATATCTCATATCTCTGGATCAGTTTAATTGAAGGGCATTTGAAATCATGAGGTGTGCTGCTTAAAAAGAGCTGTTTCCATATACAATGGCTTATCTTTATAAATAAGGGATTCCTTCACTGCAAATCCAACATGATATACAAATAAATTTGAGTAGTCATTAAAGGCTGAAATTGTGGTCCATAACATTTGATTTCAAATTTTTATGTATATTAAAGATTCCTCATTATATATTAATCTCATACATAAATATTTTTATTTTAAACTTATAAAAGTAAATTATGTGCTAGTGAAATGGTACTTTGTTTTAAAATTGAGACTTCTCATAGTGTATCATTTTTGAAATGTATCTTTGATAATATTTGAAAACCAGTGGTATAGAAAAAGAATATAGACTATAATTCAGACCCTTAGCTCTTCCCCACCTTTTAGACTATAAACAAATTATTTAATCGTCCTGAACTAAGTTTCCTCATAGAAATAATGGAGGAGATAACTGTCTTACTATATTCTAATGTGTTTCAAAGGGTTAATTATATTCTGTAATGAGGAAATTCTAATACAGTCTTGTTTTCATGTAATATTCAAAATAATTTAAATAGTTAACTAGCAAATAAAGCTACATATAATGTTATATATGCATATATAATTAAAATCAAAAGATTTAAAGATATGTGAATCACCATCTCGAGGTTAGCTTTTCTGTTGCTGTAAGAAATCAGCTTGTTACACATTTAAAAGAGGAATTACATGCAGCATAGTATTATTTACATAATGTTTTATTTGCAAATACATTGCTTGCAACAAACACAGATTACCTGTGTTTATAGATATATACATATATCAGTATATATTTGTAAAGGGATAAGTGTTCCTTTCTCATTAAACAGAGAACCTTCTGGTAATACAACGCTACACATTTTTACGAATATTCACTATCTAAATATCTCCCACTTGGCATACTCAAATGCCATATGTTTTACCATTCAAAAATTTATTACTATTTCAGAAAATGTTAAATGGAACTGTGTAGTGAAAGTAATAAAAATGAACTGTGAGAATTTCTACATACACTTTTCCACATCTCTCATTTTGTTGTGTTTATGAAGTTTAGCAATATTTTTCACTCCTTTGTAAAAGGTAATTACGGTACACTTGCAAAAAAGTCACATCCCTAGAAAATGCAGGAGCTGAAGTTTGAGCCAGATGGGAACTTTCCAGTAGAAAACTTATCAGTCTCAGATCATTGAAATGAGCAAGGTTTGCCACCATTTGGCGGTAATCCTAAATATTTCCCACAAGGAGAACCACAATAGAAATACTAAAATAGAAGAAAAAATAATGACCCCATTATAAAATATGAAAATTACCAGACCCCTCTAAAATTGCTCAAAAATAAATTTGATTTATTAGCTTCTGTTAGTAAAGGCTGCAGTTCACTGTTTCGTATTTAAAAGGCAGATTGTGGTTAACTCCCTCTGTTGGAAGCAGTGTAACATAATGGAGGAAGCACTCACTTAGAAACCCTGGTTTTGAATTTTTTCTCCACTGCTAACTAGCTGAATGATCTTGGTGAACTTTCCGAACATTTCTGAGCCTCAGTTTCCTTGTATGTGAAATGTTAAAAACCTATCACGACTTCCACTTCCAGCCAAGATGGAGTAACAGGGACCAGGTTTACCCTTCCACCTGAAACACATGAAAAAACAGACAAAATTTATGAAACGATGGTTTTCAGAAATTGAACATTGGGCAATGGAAGACAGTACTGAAGGGAAGGGTGGGTGGTAAATAAGATGAGCTCTATGGCTGCCCATAATACTGTCTGGAGAAAATTTCTAGGTCACATCTCAGGGATGGACAGAAACCTTGGGGAAACCCCACAGCCTCCCAGAGTTGAGGAGATGGAGTGGGCAGTCCAGGGAGGCCAAGGCAGCTAGAGTTTGCAGGCAGAGTACAGGACAGGGGACAGCAACACAGAGAGAGAGCTCTGGAGATTTACAGAAGATCCCCTCCAGTCTTTAGCTGAGTGCAGATCAGTCCACGACACCCTAAAGCCACAGAAAAATCTGTATGAAGAGTTAAAAAGAAAATCCCCAAAGATCAGGGGAGCCTAGGAATAGTTTGTACTACCACCAACCAGCTTGGTAAAACCTTGCAATTCAAAGGATAGTAGATAGAACAGGGATTGGCCAACTACTGCCCATGGCCTGTATTTATATTTAATTTTAATGGTAACAACAACCACACCCGTTAATTTACATATTATCTAAGGCTGCTTTCACATTACAACAGCAGAGTTGAGTATTCACAAGGGAAACGGCATGGCCTGTGAAGCCCTAAAACATTTACTGTCTGGCTCTTTACAGAAAAATTTGCCAAGGGAAAGGGCTCAGAGGGTCATTACCTCAGTAGTGAGGCAACATCAGTCCACACCTCTAGATCTAGTCCCTTCACTGTCTTTGAACCATCTGAGTTGGCCCATGTAAAAACCTGTTTATTCTTTACTACAACTTAATGAGATTGTTACTGTTGTCTCCTTTTTACAGATGAGGAAACTAGGACATGAAGTTAACAAAAAGCCTAATGACACCTGGCTGATCAAATGTGGAGTCAGAATTCAAAGCTGGGCAGTCTAATTCCAGAGACTAGAATTTAGACTTTATATTATTCTGCTTCTCACTGTAATAATAGTATTCAGTTTCATATTGATATGTGACATCTGTTAGGAGTTATAATTCATTTGCTATGATTATTGAAATAATCTAATTAATGATCACTTGACAATGTTTGACTCAAACAAACACTATTTGTCAATTAGTTGTCTCTGGAAGAAAAACAGGAAAAGAAGATCTTCCTAGTATTATCTGCCAGGTTTTTGATGTGTCTTAGGGAACCCTAAATATGTTCCTAATGGGAGCTGGAACTCCAGCCCCACACCTCAAGGTAAATACCTATCAGACTAATCTGGGTGGAATAGGTGAGTGCCTGCAGGCACTTATGCTATTTATTTAAGTCTTGGCCTGATTACAAACTGAAATAAGAAAGGAAGAAAGCAAGCTAACTTCTATGATCTCTAAGGCATAAGGCAGAGCTGAGGTAAGTTGCTCCTCCTAAGAGCAAGCCCATTCTATCTACTACATCAGTTTCCTAGGAAAGAGAGTTACAAGGAGAGGGGATAAAATACAAGAGAGAAAAGACCAGATCACTCTGCTCAATTATTTATAATCCCGTTATTTCATCCCCTGTTTGTATGCAAATCCATTTTGTTTTTGAGTAGAATATGGTCCCCTCTGCTGCTGGAGAAAGGAACTGGAGGAACGGAAGGAAATCAGATTTTGTATCTCCCTTGGAGACCCAAGTGTGTCATTGAAACAAGAGGGAAAGGGGTAGGGCACGACCTTTGAAAGAATGACATAGCCTGAGGACATGACATAAACTGATTAGAACCAAATGGGTCCAAGATGGTGGATCAGTCGACTTCCACTAGACCTTGAGCCTCAGTATACGCTCACTGAACACATCAGCAAGCTAAGTGATACACCCACAGGTGCCATGACAGTTCCAAGTCTGACCAGAAGAATCAAAAAGTGGGCCGTGGCCCAGTTCCTAGAAATCCCCGCCCCTTCCTGAAATAGCTGGAATACTCCTCCCACTCAGTAGACTATGAAATTACCCACCCCTATAAAAACTGACAACTCCATACCCTGGTGCCTTTTTCACCTTCTGAAATGGCCCACACTCTGTGGAGTGCGTTTCTCTCTAGATAAATGCACTTCTTACCTATCACTTTGTCTTTCACTGAATTCTTTCTGCGATGAGACATCAAGAACCTGAGCTTCATTAAGTCCCGAAACCAGGTCTGTGATCTCAGTTGGAAGACTGGGTTTTGGCTGTGTTCGAGTCCTGGCCACATGGGTTCAAGTCCCAATCTGAGTTTTGACTGGGTTCAAGTCCCAGCACGTGGGCTCAAGTCCCAGTCTGAGGTGCATGGTTTCATCATTAATACCTGCAATGAAGTATACTATGATCTAGGAACTGGGCTAGGTGCTTTTTCTTTTAATCATCACAGAACTATGAGTTTGGTTCATTTCTCCCATTTTAAAGAGTTTTGAGAGCTTTAATTACATATATATATTAATAAATATACACATTTGTACAGTTCTATGAGAGCCTGAATTTAGTTCTAGGAAATTGTAAAGAAAAAACTCTGGAGATTCATAGGAACTGGTTTTACACTTTACCTGTAAAAAAGCTATTCTTTCTCTTTGGTTTTTGTCATGCTATTCCATGTTTTAGAAACATTTTTATTCACCTGACAGCAAGTATGGAAAATAGCATGCTAATGATAGTGGGGACACCGTGTATTGAAGGTGTATTGACCAAAGATATATTAATTCAGAAATAATATTTGTAATTGTACAAAGTGTTATGACCATAAACCTGTTCTGATTGGTCTATTTTCCATTCTAAATGGTTGGTAGCGATGCCATATTAGTTTTTAAGTATTTAGACTGTCATCCTAATAATGGATCACAAATTCTGAGAACTGGAATGCATTTGAATTACCCAAATTATGAAAGTTTTATATAAATGAAAGTTACTGACTTTTTCAAAATATAGAATTTATACATGTAACTAAGTCTTATTCCTTTCAGATATTATGTTTGAAAGGGTGTGTAGTTAATCTAATGACAACATCATTATTCAAACTATGAAGCTCTACTTTTGCAATGATTTCATATCTCCAATACTCACAAATGTCTTATCTGAGTCTGGATTGAATTCGTAGAAACATCTAAAAATAATTCACATCCTATGTGTCAGAAAAGGGCATTTGAGTTAAGCATAAGGCAAGGCTCTAAAGAATAAAGATTGTTGTTCATCTGTGATTTGTAACATGAAATTGAGCAGGAAACTTAATCTCTGTTGACCTCAACTTGATCTTCTCAAAAATGAGAGATTTGGATTAAGTAACTTCATCAATTAGGTTTCCAACCTAAGTTTTACACAACTGAGTATTGCATTTTCCCACTGTTCGTCAGAGCATGGTATCCTGAGATAAAAATAATATTCTAAAATAAAACTTAAATGCTTTTGTATACTATTTAACATTTAAAAATATCAAATTGTAAGTAAAACATTCTACTTTTCTTTGATCCAAAATGGAAATACAATTTGATATAAAAATCAAGATTATTTAAAATTTGAGCCTCAAATTTAAGCGACAGCTGTATTGCTCAGCAATACAAAACTTTTATTCTTGCCAACCTAGCAACACATTCAGTCTCTGTAGGAACAGATATTTTGGCCAAAAAAAAATGTATAAGTTTCAACATTTTAATAAATTAATGACTCAAATTCTTCATAGAAGACTTTATGAGATAGTAAAAATCTGACCCATTCTGGTTTAATCAGAGCAGGAAATAACTTATTAATCTTACACATTAGAGCATTATACAGGTGCAATCAGCTATTGCAACTACAAATGCCTGGATGAAACAAAGAAGCCACACTTGTGTTGTTAGATCCTCGATTTTGTGTAATATTTTTAAAACAAGTATAGTTCTACTTGTTGCTTAGTTCTCTGTTGTAGTTGTACTGCATAGAAATATAATTGTAACATTATAGGCATAGATGATCAAAAAGTACTTGGAAATGTTTTCCTATGTACCTAAAATATCTCCTTGGAAGTTCGTTACAAAGCTTATGTGCCTAATTATATATAAACAATTTAAATCCAGCTCATGTCCAAAAAATGACGAATTCTAAATTACTGTCATCACATTTAATGAAGATTAATTTTGTAGTAGTCATGTAAGAAATAGTTTTCAAATGCATTTATATTAGTTATATGCATATAACAATTAATGTGCTAATTTCTTGTCAACACATTTAAGAAATTCAAAAAGACTTTTATCTATGTAAAAAGTATGAGAAATTAGTTTCATGACTAGCTATATCTTAATATCATCTAGGCAATAAGATATTCCAATTCATATAATTAACTATGACTGTATGTTTACAGATATAATAAAAATTACATATACATGCTAGCATAGGTCATTATGAAATATGACCTATTTTCTCATGCATATATTAATCAAGAAAAATGCATTTTATATAAAGAATTAAAGCACAATCAGACCTTTGAATTTTTCTAAGGGGTTCACAGTTATGGTACTAAGGGAAATGTACTATTTTAATCTAATAGCATATAATAGTTATTAGATTTAAAAATAATACAGTTGAAATTTGTAGTCTACACACACTTCATGGCCCAAAATCAAGTAGCCCAAGAATTTGTCGTCTTTTTAATAGATTACATTTGCAAAATTGAATAGATAATCATCTTTAATCTGCCAGCTGATACTTCTTAATAGGATAATCCTTTAAGAGAAGTTGCAGTTCAACAGATGTGCAAATCAACCCAGAGCAAATAGCACACTGCTCTTGGAAATGGAGACTGCACTGTTGGCACTTGTGATAACGCTCAGTTATATTTATCTAAAATTTAATTTCAAACGATATTCACAGATGATTTATTCAAATCTAATTGATCTCAGAAGTATCTTTTCTCACTTGTAATATAATAGGAGTGAAAATAAAAATTATTTAAAATCATCTTCATGCAACATCCCCTACTATGCACTCTACCAGCAAAAGGAAAAAAAAAAATTGAAAAGAAGAAATAGTATAGTATTGGTATTATGAAAATCAACACTCTCTAAATGTTTTGAAATAATGAGTTTGATAAATAGAATAATAGATATGCATTGGGACTAATATATATGCATTTAAGATCATGCCTTCTAACCAAGAATTATATTATTCTCTCGTATTTTTGTTTGTCTAATGGTGGAAGTTATGTTAATTCAGTTGACAAATATTTAGTGTTAGCCTATTATCTGCCAGGTACTGTTCTAAATTCTGAGATTCAGCTATGAAGAGACCAGTAAGATTCTATTTACAAAGTAAATTGAAGCAATAGCTATGAATGTGCAAGTAATAAACTGGGAGTGTTGAAAACTATAAGTTAAACCATTCCACGTATAATA
Source organism: Delphinus delphis (assembly GCF_949987515.2). Lineage (NCBI taxonomy): Eukaryota > Metazoa > Chordata > Mammalia > Artiodactyla > Delphinidae > Delphinus > Delphinus delphis. Next base: position 23,086,628 of record NC_082689.1, on the reverse strand, counting down.
TGCTATAGGTGCCATCAGAGTGTGATTTGTAAAGAATATCCAGTAGCTGTATATGGAGCTGGAGAAAAAAGATGGGCACTTCTATAATGTTAACTACAACATTACCCATTTCTCTCCTCATGGACTCAGTTTAATTTTAAGTTTTGATCTTCTGTTATCCTTTCACTATGCCTTTCATAATGTTTGATTTGTTCCTTCGTCCATGTGGCATTAGAAACCACTTATTCTTATCAGAATTTAGTTGTAATGATGGATGTTTCTGCTGCTTCTGCTTCAGCTTCTCTTTCTCCTTCTTCTAGTTGTTTTCTCCTCCCCTTTCCTCCATAGGTCCCTTCGCTTCATTTGTCTTATCTCTCCTTTCTTTTCTTCTTCCTCAAATACAAAGACCTGAGTTAACCATACTTCTCAATACACAATAAACAATTACCATTTGATTTTATTACTTTTCACCTTTCATGTTCCATCCCTACTCTCATTCCCTCTGACACTCCATGGAAGTTTTTAAATATCTTTGATATGTTTCCTTAGTTTATAAGTATCTTTGAAGAATATATAGAGTTACTTTATATACATATGTACCTAAGATTTTAAAAAACTTATTTTGTCATAAATTTCATTGTTTCTTGCTTTTTCATTCTATACTATGTTCTTAAGTTTTATCCATATTAATATATGTGAGAGTTTCTCTGGGGTATATACCCGGGGGAGGACTTGCTATGCCATAGAATGTATGTTATTTAATTTAATTAAGCATTTTCATATTGTTCTTCAGAATCACTATAACTAGTTTACAGTCCTTCAAGGAATCCCATTTTCAACATTTGGTAGTGCTGTGGACTGAATTGTATCCCCCCAAAATCCATATATTGAAACCCTAACTTCCAATGTGACTGTATTTGGAGAAAGGGCTTTTAGGAAGTAATTAAATTTAGATGAGGTCATAAGGGTGGGCCCCTGATCCAATAGAATGAATAGTCATTTAAGAAGAGACATGTGCACACATGAGGGAAGATTATGAAGGCTCACAGCTAGAAAGCCACAGTCTGCAAGCCAGGAAGAGAGCCTTCACCAGAACCTTACCATGCTGGCACCCTGATCTGGGACTTCTAGCCTCCAGAACTGTGAGAAATAAATTTCTGCTTTTGAAGCCACCTGGTCTATGGTATTTTGTTATGGCAGCCCGAGTAGACTAATACAGATAGTATTTAATTTTATAATTCTGCCAGTACAGTGGGCACTATATGCATTGCATTTCCCTACTTACTAGTAATGTTGAACATCTTTTTACATACTTGTCAGTCTTTCAGGCTTCCTCATCTGTGAACTAATTGCCTTTGCCCATTTTTTTTATTGGATTTCCTTCCTGTTGGGACTTACAGATTTGCAATAATTATCTGAGTATTAATCTACTGTTAATTTTGAATGTATATTTATCCCAAAGAGAAAAATATTTACTGATCTCATCTATGGTGTCTTTTACTAAATTGAAATCATTAAATGTCATAGAATCAAAACTATTTTATTTTTTTCTTAGTACTTTTTTTCCTTTGGGGGCATTGCTTGAGAATTTATCATTATTAGGTCACAAAAGCATTTTCCTGCATCTTCCTTTTTTAGCTTTGTGTTGTTACCTTTCACATTTTAGGACTTTGATTCAAAGTGCAAGGAGTTGCTATCAGTTAGCGTTTCTTCCAATAACAAACCAACCCAGAATCTTCCTGATTTATTGGAGCATTTGTTTCTTGTTCTCTTATGGGAGAGCTTCAGGTTGACTCAGGCCTGATGTACTTTGCTGTGCTTCCGCTGAACTCCATGTGTCTTCTCATTCTGAACCCCAGGGCCTGTGTGTGGGACATGTTCGCCTCCTACAGTAAGCATAGCTGGAAAGAAAAAGAAACACAGCAATCATATTTATATCTTCTTTTGAATGTGACAAATACTGTCTGCTTAATATCCCATTGTCCAAAGCATGTTCACAAGTTATAAGCAAGTCCAAAGCCACTTAGATGGGGGCATATACTATTATCATAGATTACAGAGACATGTCTTGGATAATGCCTAGGGATTTCTAACCTTATTACAGGAAAGAAATGCAAAGTTGGGAACAATAATTCAATGACTATAGTGGGAGATCCAACTTTATTTTCCTATCTATTGAGACATTTTTCCTGACACCATCAACTATACAGTTAAATCTGTGACGTCACTTCTATCATATATCAACCTCATATAGAGAAACAGTCTTTCCTGAATTCTTTTTTCTAATCTTTTGGTAACATTGTCTTTTTCTGAGTTGGTACAATTCTGTTTTTATTACTGGATGTTCTAGTATTACTTAATATATGAATGTGAAGCCACTCTTTGCTCTTCTTTTCCAAAAGTATCTATTGGGCTTCTTATCTCCTGGGATTTTTAGAGTTACCCTTTTAAAAATTTTAAATTGTATTATGTCAGAGAATATGGCCTGTATTAAGTTGATATCCTGTGGCCTCTAATATAGACAATTTGTTCAGTGTTCTTTGTGTAATCAAAAAGAATGCATATGTATATACACCTTATTAGGTCAAACATTTTTCTGGAATTTAGTTTGAACTTATTTACTGGATATTCAAATAATTTATAACATTTATTTTGACTGCTTGAGCTCTCAGTTTCTAACATGGGTATAGTAAAAATCCTTAACCACAAGTATTAATTAATTTATCCTTATAATTCTATCAGTTTTGCTGCATATATCTTGAGGCCATGTTTTAGATACATATATTCATAATCATGATATCTACTTGATATTTTCTCCCTTTTATCAGTCTGTAACATCATCTTCATGGTGATTTTGCCTTAAGTTCTATTTGGTCTTGTATTAAAAATCGGTACCCTGTTTTCTTTGGAGTTGTATTTTCCTGATAATCTTTCTTTCCATACCTTTACTTTTCACATTTTTGTTGGAATTTCATATTTGTTTTTTTTCATTTAATTTTTTGCTTTTTTCTTCAATCTAATATTTCTATCTTTGGAATGATGTATTTGCTTTACTTATAATAATGATTTTTTTTCTACATTAATATGCATGCATAGAAAAATGTCTGTATTAGTCAGGATTCTCCAGAAAAACAGAACCAATAGGATGTGTGTTTGTATGTGTGTATATACAGCTTGAGTCCAAATGTAGTACAAAGGCAAAATTGCTTTATTCTCAGGGACTTCAGTCTATGTTTCTTAGGACCTTCAACTGATTAGATGAGGCCCACCCACATTATGAAGGGTAATTTGCTTTACTCAAAGTCTACTAACTTAAATACTAATCATACAGAAATACCTTCACAGCAACATTTATACTGGTGTTTGATCAAAACAGGGTACCATGGCTACCATGGCCTAGTCAAGTTGACACATAAAATTAACTACAACAATTCTTTTCTGATACCCTCTGTCTCTTGTCTTTCTTTTGATGATATTAATTCTTTCAGGAAACACTTATTTTGCCCTATTTTAGATGCTAAGTATAGAGCAGTGTGTATATATATATACATAATTCTATTCTCATGGAACTTACATTCTACTTAGGGGAGAAGGATCAGAGGAAGGTAGATGATAAACAACTAATAGAATCAACATTAACAAGTGGTGATAAGTGCTATTAAAAAAAATAAACCAGAATGGAGTGTAGTGAGGTGAAATATTACTTTATAGAGAATGTTCAGAGATAATATCTCTATGAAGTGATAAATTAGAGCAGAGACTTGAAGGAAGTGAGGGAATAGATCAAGTGGTTATCAGAGGGAAGGGTGTTCTTGGCAGAGAGAACAGCTGTACAAAGTCTCTACGCTGGAACTATATTTATGTGTTTGAGGTTAGATGAGGAGAATTATGAGGGGTGATTCAAAATGTTATCCAAAGACCAGATCATGGATGGTGTTGGAGGCTATGGTCCCAACTCTGGTCTTTATTTTTAAGAAGGAATATTGTGATAAATTATGTTAATTTTTAAAATGCATGCACATTCAGTGGGGTATGGGTAAATTAGTCTTGCTGAAAAAGAATAACACATGAAGCTTAAAAGAGAGCCAATATGTTTGATCAAGTCAAAGAACAGTCAGTAAATTGGTTTGCTATTATTTATGGATGATCAAATCACAGCAAAAATTGTTATCCTTATTTATGTTTAAAGACATGGTAAGACTTAAGTTCCTGACTCAACTGTGTGAAATATAGAAATCTAAATTCATCAGACACTGCTAATAGACAGCAATTGATATCATAATAATGAACAATTTCAGGAACTATAGTTACCTTTGCAACACTTTCTTCTTCTTTAAGAAGCTGGTAATATATTTATGTATATGAATATTGCTGAATGTTCTGTTGAGGAGGAGGTAGTTATGGATTTGCTACTCTCCTCTCTCATATCAATAGATAATTCGCTACTCATTACCACTATGGAAACTTATACAGAGACATATTGACAGTGATAGCATTTAGAGGTGCTTAACTTTTACTATTGTCAACCTGACAGCCATGTTAAAATTAAATTAGTTTGATTTGTTTTTAAGAATTTCCTTGAAGATATTTGCCTACATATACGCTTACATGAGGAAAGTGTTTCCATTTAAAGAAAATATGTATCAGTGAGAATTTGGTAGTATTTTGCTATACATTTTGTAATGGTGAAGTAATGGAAAAAGGGTGCTTAGAGACCTCATCTCAACATGGGAGGCCTGGAGTAATAATGTCCTGTATCTGTATAATGTTTTATCGATTTTAATGTCATTCATTTCACCAGCATATTTCTACCACCTAGTCTGGTGGGGTTTTCATTCTCAAAAAGACTTCTCTTTTAACATGTTTTGTACTGGTTTTTATTGTGTGCTTGTTCGCCCTAGCTGACATCCAGTTTATTTTGAGACAGTTGAACTAGGTTTTATTTCCAGGTTTGTTACCTCCATTCTTCTGCCTAGATTCAAAGTATCCTGTAACTTTTCTCTGTTTTCTTTTCCTCCTGAGATTGTAGTCCCAATTAAACATTGCTACTTGTAAGAAAGCTTTAACCCAGCTTTGGAGTTTGGGACAGCCAACTGATCATAATCAATGATGAATATTGTGTTGACAGTAGTACTTAATATCCCCATCATATCTCAGTCAATCACATTAAAATATTGCCCTACTATTTTCAGTAATGAAGGTAAAATTTGTGTTAACAAAGCCATATTTGCTATAATTCAAAGTCAGCATTCTCATGAGATGAAATTATTAGAGATCCTCATTTTAAGTGTTGAATGATAAAATAAAGAGAGCATTATTCACTCTAATTATAAATAATCCTCAAAAATAATTCAAAAGGGCATCTGTGAATACCAGTCATGAAAAGATAATAACTGAAGACAATTTGAAAATAAGTTAAATATGTAAGCATAAGACTTGTTCAGAAATCTCATACAATGGAATACCAAGTAACCATTAAAGTGTCATTAATGTATATATAATGAAGTACAAAGATAGTATTTCATAATACATAATGAAGATAAAGGTAGAACAAAATAGAGTATAGGATATGATTTCACAATGAGTAGATAGATAGATAGATAAATAGATAGATAGGCAGTTAAACAGAGAGATGGATATTATACTGCTGATTCTCCACTGGCTCTGCCCCTCCACTCATCCATTCTGTCTCTTCGCTGCCCTCCTCTGTTCCCTGAGAAAGATGCTTGCCCATTGACTTATGTTCGGGATTGACCAATGAGAGGCATTGACAGGAGAGGAGAGAGCAGGAGGAGAGTTTGGAGCATTTATCCCTTCTGCTCCCACCTTGGATGCATTTGTAATGATGGCTGCATTGCTTGACAGCTATAGCTCCTGTCAGGCTGCCTCACTTCTAAGGCTCCAGTTCTTAGCCAGGTTCCACTTAGGTCATTTCCACTCTTTGCCCCTTCAAGTCTAGGGTAGGTAACAACTTCCCACTGCTCCTAGTTTATGTATTTATTTTCTTAAATTTTCCTCTATTTTTTCCCCTCTGTAAATGGTCCCTTCATTAATAAGCCTCTTTAAAATTTCTATCTGAGCATGTGCTCCTTGTTTCCTGCCAAGACCCTAACTGATACAGATGCACATAAAGAGCCTGGCATTACAGCCACCAAAATGTGTACAGGAATTCTCTGTGAGGTGTTTTCCCTATGCTCTATGTAAATTTCTTAAAGTAAATATGTAATAATTGTTTAATACAAAAAAGGAAAAAGAATCTGTACATGAAAGAAATAAGAAATAACATGCAAATAAATTACCCTGCTATGAAACAGTGAAGAGCTGGTATCTTTTTAACTTCTTATTGTTGTTGGCCAGACTAATCCTAATGATCTTTCCTACCCATCTCCTCCCAACGTGAGACAGCAAGAAAGGAGGGAAACGGCAAATAAATATGATTCATCTGAAGCCAAGAAAAAGGTGACACATATCTATGAGAGATTAACACTTAAACCCTCTAGTTTTCACTTTTGCATGGAGGAAAGAGACCTAGAATATTCCTAGCCCCTCTCTACTCCATCTCTGACCCTCCCTCTCCTCTCCCTCTGTGAAAGGGGTGTCTTGCTTAACTGAAGAGGTCAGAAGGAACTGACCAAGTCCCACTGAATAGTTTCTCTAGTGGTCCTCTCCTTGGGAAAGTCTGTCCTCTGATCACACAGTTTCTTTCATCCATTGCTGCCAGCAGACTACTCCAATAGCAGAAGCCAGAGTTTTTACAACTGCCAATAATTGGCTGGGCAGAGTTAATTATTTATGGAAAGTATTAGGACACTGCTGAGGCTGAATATTCATGTCATATTTTAAAATTCACCCTTATCACATTGAAGGTGATATTTTTATCTCCATCCCTATAATTCCTGTGTCTATTCCTCAGGTGGTTCTGAAATGGAGTAGATAGGAAGGGTATTTTACTGCTGTTCAGACCACAATAATATTCAGAGTCCTTTTGTATGCCCACAGGATACATTATTTTTTAAGATATATATTTTTGGTTATTCTAAATGTTTTATGTGATTATTACTGACATATTCAAAAAAGCAATATGAAAAAAATATAAAACAAAAACAAATCATATGAAATCATATAAATCAGAGTTTAAAAATTTTATATTTCTCATGAAATTCCATGTAAAATTACTATATATAATTATATGTATAATGTAGAATTACTATACTATATATTACTAAATATAGTAAAAATACTATATATGTGTATATATGGCATGTTACACTATATTTCTATCCTAATGATCTACCACATCCAACCTTATGTCCTACAGTGCTCTAATAATAGTTATTTTACAGTTTATATTGGGCCTTTTTTCATTCTAATTGCATACAGAGGCAGTAGAGAAGTTAAGAACAACAGCCTCCAGAGTGACAGAGATGCAATGATTGGTTTTAAATCCAGATTCTACCATGTATTAGTTCTCTAACCTTGAGCATGTTCCTTAATCTTTCTATGCCTAAATTTCCTCCTCTGTAAAATGAGGATTAAAAACACAGTACCTGTTATTTTTTTGTGAGCATTGATGAGATAATCCATATAAACATGGTAAAAGGCTTAAGTCTCTGTCCTCCCATATTTACACTCCAGTGAGAGAAGCAGAAAATTAACTCTTTGTCTCTCTATCTCTGTCTCTATCCTTGTCTCTCTCTTTATGTGCCCCACCCCCCCACCTCTCTCTCTCTCTCTCTCTCTCTCTCTCTCTCTCTCACACACACACACACACACACACACACACACACACACACACACACACACACACAGAGAGGCATGCATAAATGGTATAAGAAAAATAAAGCTGTGGTAAGTGTATAGAGTGAAAGGGTGGGGTATTGCTATTTCAGATAAGATTTTCAGGAAAGATCTCTGAGAAAGGGCAACCTGCATGAAGTGAGGATGTAAGTCATGCACAGGTCTTGGGAAAGAACGTTCTAGGAAGAGGACTCCAAGTAGACAGACCTTGAGTTAGAATAATGTTGAGAAGTTCCACATTAACTAGAGCAAAATGAATAAGGAAAATGAATAAGAGATTGGCATGAGATGACTTTGGAGGGATAAGCAAGAGTTAGACCATGAAGGGTCTCATAGGCCACAATACAGAGATTGAATATTAGTTGACTATAACATGAAAACAGTGGACAGTTTTTAGCAGTGAGGTAATGAAATTTGATCTACATTAGAAGAAGCCAACAATAAACAAGTTGACAACCATGTAGACAAACACACTCTATTCAGGGCAAGGATATATTAGACTATATACTCCCCTCTGTTGATTTTCCTTTCAATTGACTTGTCAGTTCTACACTATACTGATTGTTTTTCTTTATAATATATTTTATTGTTAGGTAAATTGAGTACCATTTAATTAATATTATTTTTCAAGACTTCTTAATTATGCAGGTTCATTGATTAATGTATTAGTTAAGATGCTTTTGGCTATAAGTATCAAAAACCCCAATTGGAACTGACAAGAAGCAATCTTGTTATGTCACATAAAAGAAAGTCCACAGGTGGGGCAGATTTCAGATTTGGTTGATTCGGCAAATCTAAAATATTTTCATGGAGTCAGTTTCTTTCTTTCTCTTGGTTCTGTCATCCTGATGTTGGCAGCAAGGTGGCTCTTACACCTCCACAGATCATACTGTAACAAGACAACATCCAGGGGAAGTGGTGAGACTGTCTCTTCCTCTGACTTTCAGAAGGGAGGGAACTGTTTCTTAAAGTCCCCAGATAGACTTCCCTCATGTCTTTTGGGCCAGGATGGGGACATATGCCCATCTCAGAGCGAAGCCCTAGAAAGGGGAATCGTTACTTTTATACCAGGCAGTGGTGTCAGCTTCCCCTGGGGCACACAGCTGTGTGTGTGTGTGTGTGTGTGTGTGTGTGTGTGTGTGTGTGTGTGTGTGTGTCTGAGGAGAGAGGAAGAAAGGGAGGGACGGAAGGCAAGGAGAAAGGAAAGGAACTAGGCAGTAGGGAAACATCGCTAACCACTAGAGTGACATAAAAGAAACTCAGCAGGCAGAGAGTATACACTCCCGGAATTGTTTGGGGGGAAGCTGGAGGAACATTACTTTGAAAAGGAAGGAGAAAACTAAAGCATTAGAAAGGATTTTAAGTAATGCAGTGACTGGAGAACTTTATTACCAGGACAGCCCACAGAAGGAAATTAATTTTATATTCTAGCCCTAAAACACGATCTTAAGCATGCATATATATAATGTATATTATATATTTACATATAAACATGTATAAATAGATACTTTCTGTGTTATATCATTTTTAATGCTGCACTACATTACTTTCATGACCCACTTATTGGTTTCAAGCTGCAATTTGGAAAATCCTGGTCTAGTCAATCTCTCAAGCCAGTGTCTAAAACACCTCAAAATGCATAATAGTCTTCCTCATGGTGGTAATTTTTTGTTTCAAATTTATATAATGAGTGGTAGCTTGATTTGCCTCTTTATTTATTATATACTCTGTGTGGCTTGTGTGGAGTTGGTCTGAGGAAAGGCACACTGGGTGACATTGCCTGAGAACAAAGGGAATCACCCCACCACCACCACCAGTCCCTTTGAACTCTCGGTACCTACAAATCTCTAAAGGATATGTTGCTACTAGTGGGAAATCAAAACAGTGGGAAACTGTGACAACGCTGCCTGAGCAAGTGTCGTTACCCCAAATGCAGCTTACTTCACCAGAGCAATTTTGCCTTTGGGACATGAAAATTAAACATTTCATGTCATTTTTTAAATTAAATAATCATGGTTTTGTAAGATGTGTTCCCATTTCTCCTATTGGTGGTTTCTAGAAACACCTATCTTTTTGTAGGTTAGAACACTGAGTAAATTCTCATGTGAAATAAGATGCTTAGAAAAGAGCTAACTATATCATGTAATTCATAATTTGATAATTCTTAGGTATTTATGACTATTGTAAAAGTTATTATTTCCTGGACTATAATAGTATCTGAGATATAAATCAATCTATTTATTTGATGCTGACCAATATGGTTTAATTTTGTGCCTTAAAGAGGCACATTTTGTATTAAGAAAGATTCAGGTTCATAATTTGACTCTTTTATTCTAAGGAAGTAAATTAGGTTTCAAAATGTTGAGCTTAGAAGTGAGTTGGTGAATGTTTTTCTTAACTTTCTTTTGAGCATTTCTGTCCAAAAAAACAGGCAGTATTTTGCATTTCGGTCATTTTTCTTTTGCTGAGATAATGAGGGTGGGACTCTACAACTACAGGCAATTGCTTTGAGCTCTAAGCACTTTGAAGAGATTAGCCCCGTTGGTATTCTCTTCATTTTGGGGAGAGAAATGCTGCTTTCCTCTGAGTATAGGAAGATGGACAGGTATTGAATAGAAACTGATTTTGTCTAGCCGATAGTATGGTATTAAATATTCTCTTCTCAAAGACATATATGCAACATGAGAAAGTTCTCTAAGATGACGGGGAGCCTCATTACACTGACTTGTTAATTTTGTCTGAACCTGCAAAGTTTTTTTTTTGGTATGATTTGCCTAGAATATATCCTTAAAGGGGTTCGAGCCTGGATGGTATTGTTGTTATTAAGCTAGCCAACTTGGTAATGAACAAGTTAATTATCCTGGGGATAAAAGGGGGGAAAATGGCATGATTTCTGCCAGCAATACAATGAAAAAGGTACAAATGAACTATTTGGAGGTCTGCCTACCCGGTAGGACTTAGCTGGACAGTGACTTGTCTCTCCTGTGGGAGTTTAATCAAAGATATCTCTCTTTGATTTAAAAATGTCACACTTTGCTAGAAGTCAGATGAAACCATATAAATTATGTTATTGCTGTTTCATAGAGGTTCAATTAGCAAAAATCTCAATTCAAATGACTTTTCTGTATTAAAAAGTATCTCCTGTGGGAGAGGGATATATATATATATATATATATACACACACACACATACACACACACATACATGTGTATATTTATGCATTTATATATGTATATATATATATGTGTGTGTGTGTGTATATTTTTAACTTTGGTGTTGCAGTTCTCTCCAGTGTCTGGCTTAAATACAAGAGCTTCATCTACTGATTAGTTTGCTCCTGCAGACAATCAGATACTGAAACCTTTTGAAAGTCATCATATCCTTCCCTTTCTGAAAGCATCCTTGAAGTTCAGCAGCTTAGCAAGTTTTTGCTGCCTTTGTGCTTCTTGCTGTGTTATAGATACATAAAAAGGAATATTACTTTCATTTGGAGAAGGTAATAAAAACCTGTGTTTAGGGGACAAGTTTATCATCAAATAAGCCTTTTATTTATGCTATTCAGACTGCCTATCTTCAGGATATCACAAGTATCAATCAATTTCAGGTCAACTGGATGTGTGAAAGACAAGGAGCATTCTCTAAGCTCATGATTATATCCTGTGGTTTGTAACAGTAAATGTGATTATGTGACATGTTTCTGTACCCTCTTTGGTCTTATTGCCTGTGCACTTGAGATAATCTACCTGTGCAAACTCTAAGAACTAGTTTACTGGGAAAGAACCTCTGATATAATTCTATTCATTTCTTCAGAGTTTTAGAAATTAGAAACTCTTACCACCTCCATCCCTAGAATTTCATAATTATAGTCCCAATATCATCATCAAAGATCCTGGGCAGGCTCCCACATGGCACTGGGATGGAGAAATAGGGATGGATATGGGATTTCCTGAAAGATTTCTAGGGTCAGAAAATTGCTATTCTGCCTTTATCTCCAGGAGCACCTCACAGGATCTCAATATTTTGTGACTCCTTAGCCCTTGAAACTAGAGTCAATGAGATTTTTCCAAGACTAATACAGCTTTCAAGGTAATGAGGTAAGGTAAAAAAAAAAAAAATTCTAATTTACAGGTATGGTCACTTTTACTTGGGGCTACCACTTTACTTATGTTGGACCTTAATTATGACAGTAAAAACTTGAAAGAACAGTGTTTGGTTCCTTTTCATTGAGATAGGTTGTTTAAGGTGCTCAGAATGTCAAAGCTCTCTTTTTTCAGTGTACTTTTCTCTAATTTACAAAGTGCATTTTGTTATTTTGTTGCATTTTGCTAAGTTATTTGCATTTCCCTTGTACAGATACTAGCATTTCAATAAATATTTGTTGATTGATAACTACACAGAAAACATTTAATGAGAGCCTTTGATCCTCATCATTATCAGTGCTTTTTCATGAGCTTTTCAGATAATTTCTGAAAAGCACCCGTTAAACTCTTTTAAAGTTTACATTTGAACATATTTTTCAGCAACTTTGCTCTACTATTAAAGAACTTTGGCTCCTTGCACTAAGAAAGTGTACTGGCAAATTAGATCTACTCCTATGTTGTAAAAAGATTTTTATTATGTTTCATAGATTCAGTGATTTCATAAATTGCTAGTTGAAGAAGCAGGTTTAAAGATACTGATTTACAACTGATACCAGTGTATGAAGTGTTACTGAAATTCTTTAAGAACAATAAATAAATAAATAGAATATATTTAAGTAAAAAATTATTAATGTTGAAAAAGATCATTTAATGTTACCTGCAGGTATTAGTTAGTATAATGATAAGTGATGAAAAATATCAATCCAAAAATCAATGGCTTAACCCAAAAATGTTGACTTCTCACTCACGTGGATCCAATGTGAGGGAGGCTCTGCTCCATGCATTCATGGCCCAGGCTGACAAAGCCTCTTCCATTTTTACCACACAGTTTCCAAGGTCACTCTGGGTATCAATATCTAACCAATACACAAGAGAAGAGAGGGAAGAAAGGAAGCCTGCTCCTTAGTCACCTTTGCAGAGATATAAAAGAAATATTTTCTACCACCAAGAGCAAAGGGCCAAAATCATTATTCACTTCATTCAGTTGGCAAGAACTAGTCTAATGGCCCTGCCTAGATTCAACGGGAACTGAGAACTGTATTCCCTGACGTAGCAACCATTTTCTAACAACTCTACTCTGTGGAAGGGAGTCTGAATCTTTGGTGGGGAACCAGTAGTATCTACCATACTGTATCGGTTACTATTCTTGGGTTGTAATTAAAAACTGATTCTGCTAATTTAGCTAAGAAAGGAGTGGATTAGAAGAGCATGATGCAGTTTGCAGAATCCAAAAGAAAGAAAGGTTAAAGTTAACAGCCAAGCCTCAGAAAATCCTGGCATCAGAGAAGCTGCAAAGACAACAGGAATTAGATTAATGAACATGGTCTTCAGAGTACTGTCAGTAAGATAAGATGGCTCCAGCCACTTTCAGCCCAGGTGTTAATCCAGTCAAGATTCAGGAAGAATCTCTGAGGGAAAGAACATCTGATTAGCTGGTCACTTTCCCTCCCCTTGACTAGTGGAGAGTTGGGTATCTGGATTAACAGTCTCCCAAGATTGTATTCAGTGGGGAACAGGAAGATCCCCCAAGACAAGACAACATATGGGTACTGTCAGAGGAAGAGGTGATAGAGGATAAGCAGATCAAACAATATATATGCTCTTTAAAACTCAGAAATTCCAGACTACTTTATGTTTGATAAATTCAAAGGAAAGAAACAGTTTCTGATCCAAGTAGCTAAGAGAAATAACTAATAAATCAATATGCAAAGTCTAATAAAGCATTTCATTATCTATTGGTTACAAAATCCTTCTCCTTTTTTGTAGTAATTTGATGATCTTAGAAAAACTTGTGAATCTCTCTGAAGCTAAGTTTCTTTTTCTATAAAATTGCATATGAGGACATTTTTTGTCATGTGAGGCAGTGGTGGTTGGGTGTGGGGATTCTTGGGCTGCAATCAATGGAAACTGACTGGGGGGTGGTGAGGAAATAGAAATGAGAGTTGATGTATTTGTTATTTTATATGTAGTGATTCCTTGGAATATTCCATAATAAAGAAGATGATTACTGTTTACAAATACATTTATATTTTGCCAAGGAGATATTAGAATATATTCATTTGTATTTCACCAAGAAATATATATTTTTTTAACCTGTGTTTCTAGAGTGGCTCCAGGTTACATATAGGTTTATTAAAGACTTTTTTTGATGACAGTGTGTACAAATTCCCCACCAAAGAACTGAGGGTTAAAATGGATCAAAATAAACAATATCTAAGTGGATATATTTTAAAATATTCTGAAGGATAAGAAGTTGTAAAAAAATATAGTATTACTAGAGTTAGAATTGCTATAAATAGTTATCCCTAAAAATGAATGCAAGGTTTGAAAATTGCAATACAGACCTGTGGAAAATAGTAAAAATTACAATGAAAAAAAAATCCTCCAAACAGAGCTTAGTATGCCCTCTTATCATTTCACTCTACCCTGTAGTTGTAGTTTTCAAAGTAGGCTACCAAGTTGTCTTTCAAAGGTTTATTTTAGCAAATGGCTCTTCCATCTATGCACAAAGACAGTAAAATAACCCTATAATTTTGTGGATTTTTAAAAGGTTTGCTAAGAAAAAGATTCTTCTCCTTTTCCTTTGATTCCAAAGAATGTACAGTTTGTACATTCTTTTCCTTTGGGAGCTCAATAAGACAATCTTCCCCTGAATCTTTCTTCAAGTGTCTCATATTACAATAGAAGTTCAGTAATGGTCAATTTTTTTTAAAGCTTTCTGAGCTTGCTTGCTCTCCCCTGAGACTCTAGAGGAATTTATTTTATGTGTGTGTGTTTATACATATGTTTTTATAAAAAGAGTACTTACCAAAAAAGAGTATTTTCCCTTGATGTTACAGTAGTTTTTCTAGACATTATTAGCAGATCATTGGGGTGGAATTTTATGCTAGATTATTATTATTTTTTTTAATTTCTATTTGTGGAATATCTCTTATTTGTTTTTAATTAGGGCTAAACCTTAACTCCAGGAATGCACATAAATATGGAACAATTATTAGAAAATTAATAAAGGTCTAATTTTAAGGTTAATGTTTGAAATGACACCCTGTTAATGACAACTTTTAGTATGTGAGCTTATTATATTTATATAAAATCTAAAACTATCTTTCTTGCCAAGGGATATGAAGTTATTGTCCTATTAGACATGTATATCCTATTTTCTGTAAAAAGCATCATTCACACTATTGCCTAAGCTCAAAACCCCTGAATTTAAAAAAAATTCTTTTTCCTAACATATGGACTGTCACCAAGGGCTATTTTGCTTGAGAAATAGCTGCAAAATCTTATCCCCTAGAATTGTCTTTAAAAAGACTGACCCGATCATGGCAGTTTCCTTTTTTTAAATCCTTGTTGGGAGCTGCTGTTCTACCAGCCATTTCTTTACTCAGGATTCAACATCTTTGCTCTGTGAATTCCTGTCTTCCCCTTTTCTGTGTAGAAAACCCTGATTCATTCCTTAATGATATAGCACTTTCTCTAATATCATTCCCTCACTTCTACTCCTCAACTCCATCTCTCCGGCAGAATAGGTTTCTTCTTCATCCGTGTTCTTATTGCACTTTGTACAATCTCTATTGCTCATCAAATTGCATTAGCATTAAGTTGTCTTTCACGTGTCTCCCTTGCAGAATTGAACTCCCAGGGAAGGGATACTTGTTCACCCTTGTGTTCCACATCTCTGATGTTGTGCCTGGCTTATTGTGGGTGCCAATAAATGTTTATGGATTTACTCTGAAGCTGATTTTGTGCTGAAATAAATATGGTTAGAGCAGAAAGAATTCTAGAACTATCTGCGGACTGAGACATTTGCATATAATAATTAAGTTTACATATAACAGTTAGATTATAAAGTTTATAATCATGATTGCAAAATCTGAAGCATGAAGGCACTGAGATTTCAATTTCTGGGCTCCTCACTCAGCCTGCCCTGAAGAGAAGTGGAAGTTTATGTACCTCAGAAAGTCAGATCATTGAAAATGCAGTAAGAATTATGCCAAAGGAAGGTCTTTTGTCCAAAAAAAAGCTGCTTATGGAAGTTATATTTGCTTTGTGTTGATGCATTTATGGTAAGACTAAATATTAGTATTGTGGTTTTTTGACTATTGATTATATTTCTGCTAGTGTCAAATTAACATTACAATGAGGTTTAATAATAATTCATAAAAACAGTGAACTTCTTCCTGTAAGCAGAAATTTCATATGACTTAATAAATTTCTAATTATAGAGATAATGTTCAAGATAAATTTAAGTGAAAAAAAAAACAGGATATAGATAAAACAGTATATAGATATGTGTATCTCCCAGTTTTGTAAAGCATACATATGTAATATATATACTATTATATAAAGTATATATATCACATATACTTCAGTATATATGCTTAATATGTAAGTATTAAGTATATACATATATATTATATATATTTGTGTATATATATATATAATATATGTGTGTATATATATATTTGCATATACACATGATGCAGAAGAAGAAACCAAGGAAACACAGGTGGTTATCTTTTCGAAATTTTCTATAATGGTCATTTTTAATTTTTATTACCCATAAAAATCTTATTTAGAAAAATGTTTCTTAGTCTAATCTAATTAGATCTAATTAGGATATTTTTGGAATAAAAAATTCTGGTTTGACTGCATTGCTTTAGACAAGAGATGTTGGGTTTCCGCAAACACTGTAGTATATTTTTATAATAAACCAATCTAAGAAATTGGAATGTAAGAGTCTTGTGGTTGCTACATCATGTAGTTTGTGAAATAATGAAACTGATGGTAATCAATGTAGAAAACTGCATATATAGAATTGGAAACAGTTGCTAATACACAGGTGGTTGAACAAAAAATAATATGGCTCTGGTTCAGCACTCTCATGCTAAAGGAACATCTGGATGTGTGTGTTTTATCCCAAAGCTAGAACTCGCTAACAAAAAATAAAATCAATAAATTTCTTGAGTGAATAGAGTTGAATCAAAAAATGTTTTTCCAGGTGATCTTTAAGTTCACATTGCTTTTGAATGTCTATAAAGTAATGAGGCTTGGTCATATGAGTCATGCGTGAAAATATGTTGCTTACAGATATCTTACAGGTATGTCACATTGCATATACAACTAAGTTTATTTTATAGCACATGTAGGCTTTTTTGGTATTAAATTTTTCTAATTTCTAATGACCAGTATCTAAACTTAAACATTCTTACATAAATATTTTGATGATTTTATTAATAGAAAACATTTTCTGGAAATTTATTCTTCTGAAAGTCCTTCTTCTAGAAGCGCTATTTATCATATATAAAATGTAAATAAAAGCACAGCTGTGTCTGTCATATAGTGGAATGCTTATAAATTTTTCATTTGACTTATGAACATTTTTTCTTTTACGAACTAAGATGACCTACCATGCTTTCCTTCTTATGCTTCCACCAAAACAAACAACAAAACTAGATACACAACAAGATATTACAGCTATAGTATCTGAATAATGAAAATATTTCCAAGCTCCAATCACTTGCTTATTCTAGAAACTTTTACTAAAACAAAACTTAAATGTATAAGGCCAAAAAAAAAAAAAATCTAGTCCCTAGGGATTTGTTGTAATAGCATTTGGTCTTCACCATTTGCAGAATTAGGAGGAACAGATGGACCTGCATTCAAAAAGAACCCATTCTCTGGTAATGCTTTTATAACCTGCATTGTTTCCCTTGAGTTTTGTGCTACTAGTTTGTATAATTATTTTTCCTATTTGGCCATAATATTGTGAGCGTACAAAATGGGCAATATGTCAGGAATAATTAGGCACCGTAGTGCTGAAACCTCAGTGGATAAACTGCCTCTTTTATAGAAGCCAATTCATTACCTGTAGACCTGTCAGTTTCACTTAGTAAAGACCATCTGTTTGTAGCCACCTCTTTTCCCAGAGGAGCAATTCCTCTTCCATGAAGAACTGCTCCATGATGTCAAAACACCTTTCTCCATAAAATGGCCTCTTGTCTTCTCTTCACTTCTTTCTATTCCTTTGAAACTGGGTTATTTATTACAGAACCAGCAAAGGTGGCTCTGGCTAACTTAAGAGGTAAAATAAAATGAATCTGATAGACAATGCCCTCAACTGAATAGGTATATAATGAATGTGCTTGGATGGATGTGTGGCTACAGGAAGCTTTCTCATGGACAATATCACAAAATATTACATGTACCTGTGACTCTGAGTTTATCAGCAGCAGTAAGCGAACTGGTATTTGTCAACCACATAAAACTGGTATATTTCGATTTCAACTTAATTTGAACTCATGAGGAACACTATAACTGACAAAAATGGTTTCATGGGCCTAGAATTTAACAGTTTTTATTTTTCAGAAAATTACACAATTGATGTTAGAGTAGTTCAGATATTACTAGGCCACTTAGGGTTAGCAATTATTTTGAAAGAGACTATCAATTTTATATAAATCCCCCTAGATAAATAGCATGGAGATATATAAAGTTACACAGATAAATAATGTTCTGCATCCTCCACCCCCCATCATGACAAACTAATATCAGTTTTACTAAATATGAAGATACATTTAAAAGCACCAGAGACTACAATACCTACATCACCTATAGTTGGAGAGTAATTCAGAGGGACATTAAGAATTTACCCAGCAGATTGTGCTCAAGTTTATATGTTTTGTACACATATTGCAGGAAGAATGAAACGGGCCTGACATTTATGCATATTTCATACTATTTAGGGAATTTGTCCAGAGCAGAGTGGGAATTTTTTTGTTCTAATCCTCCTTTCTTTCTTTCTTTATTTTTTTTGCGGTACGCGGGCCTCTCACCGCCGTGGCCTCTCCGGTTGCGGAGCACAGGCTCCGGACGCGCAGGCCCAGCGGCCATGGCTCACGGGCCCAGCTGCTCCACGGCACGTGGGATCCTCCCGGACCAGGGCACGAACCCGCATTCCCCTGCATCGGCAGGCGGACTCTCAACCACTGCGCCACCAGGGAAGCCCTAATCCTCCTTTCTTATATGATGCCACAGTGGTCTTCAGTGAGTTGATAGGTAATGGATGCAGTATTTCAGTTAAAAGAACAGTTGATCATAAAAATTACCCAGAACTCAGAATTAGTATGTAGTCCTGTTATGATCCCTGGAATAGCATTCAGGGTTCATTTATTCCCAAGATAAGTTTCAAAAAGCTATAAATAGATTATACTGTCCTTCCAATTTAATTACCAACAAATTCTTTCTGAGAAGTCAGCATTCATGCTCCCACTAAATGACAAGTTAATACAGTAAGAACAAGGTAGCATTCAGAAACCACCATGCACTGTAGCATATAGAATAATCACAGAAGTAAGGCAAAGAATGTCTGGATACTCAGAGGCGGACCAACGAAACACATATTACAGTAGTAAGGTATAAATTGTGAATGGTGTCTTTGCAGTGTGGGCCCTGATGGTGGTTCCAGAATTAGATTTATATCTAAAGAACTTTTCTGGAATAATTAATAATTCAGGCTGAATGTGAAAGTTCTAATATTGTGCCAGTGCAAAATGACTTTTGATCTTCGCCTAGTCTAAACTCAAACCAAACCTACCTGGAGCCATTTTGGCCTTGAATGGATTTCATTAAAAAAATGGTGTTTTCTCTCAGTTGAAGTCATCCCTGATTGGTTTAGTTAACAGTTGTACTAAAGATACAAGCACCCTGTTTTATTCAAAAGTAAAGATGACTTCTGGCTAATTTTATTTACTGAGCTTTAGTTTATGTTTTACAACTAAATTTAGAAAAAATTTCAGAAAAAAGGACATAAATATTGTTTGAAAGGGATTAAATTAGCAATAGTCAGAATATAGTTTCAAAGAGAACATCTGGGAAGGAGGAAAAGCAATAAATGTGAGCAGATGTAACAAAGGGGAATATCTAAAATGATAAATGTGATTTTTAGATTTTAAATTTGTATACTTACAAGACATCTCTCTCCCTAGTACTAAGCTGACAGAAGCATGTCAGCTGAACATGATATAATGAGCAGAAGGAAGGGAAGTCACATTTCTTGGCTAAAGGAAATAGTACAGAATAGAGGCCTCTGATTTGACATGGCAGCAGGTATAATGTGCTTTCTCTATTAAGGTGATCCCAAGGGAGGTTTTAACATAGCTTCCTGTTTTGTAAGCCGTCTTTTTTTTTTTTTATCAGTTCCTGACTCTGCTGGCTACCAATCCTGCTGTATGAACACAGGGAAGAAACCTAATGGAGGGGCATGCACAGCTTCTCCACTCACAGACCTTCTCTCTAAAGGGCACAAGAATTGCTAGAGCATGGCTCTAGCTCCACATACTTTTCCTCTTTCCTCCCTCTACTTTTACTTCCTTCCTTACACATCTAAGTTTGAATTTTACAAAACAAAAGGTCTTGTAATCCTCTGCCAATGTCACTTTCATAAGATGTAAAATTGCATATTTTAGACCAGGTAAATACCTGGTAGTCAAGCAGATGGGTTTAATTTTTGCATTAAAATATAAAAAAGAGAAAATGTCTAAGGCGATCCTAATGTAGTCAAGTTTATGACAGAAAGCTTCTTGCATCATAATGACTTGAAGTACTCTTTAGATGGCCTGTAAACTCAAAACTGCATGCTATTAAATTCCACCCGCCGCCAACACGCACATGCTGCTATACACACGAACTCATTGAGAACAAGGATTGCAAGGATGATTTGGAATCCTATGTTATCTAAGAAGTTTAATGGTCTTTAATCTTCTATATATCTTGCACTAGACTGATCATGGAGTAAAATGAATAGTTTATCTCTTTCTCTTTGTCCTTTCTACCTTTTACTGGAGATGAAAAAACTATAGCCAAAGAAGGGGGGAAAATAAAAATGGAGATTCTAGATATATTTTACACTAAATAATAAACTTCGTAGTTTTCAGGAGTTTGCTCATTTTATTATTCTTATATTTTTGAGACTACAGATAATTAGTTTCCTCATTTTAAAAGTAAACATACTGATAGTACACTGGACATTCACAAATATGGTCTATGTCTTTTCAGACAGCGTAATCTAAAATAGATGTGAATAATTAACAGACTATTTAACGGATAGGCTAATGTGTGCATTATACAACCAAGATTAAAAGATAATATGCCTTTTTTGCAGTTCTTTTTTCTGCTCAATGTCAGTGCTACAAGATGGCCGACATGTGCATTATGTATATGTATTTCATGATAAGGATAAAAAAATCTTGAGTCAAAAGGCTCGGGGGTTTTTTGTTTGTTTTTTTACTTTCAGTCTTTTCACAGCTGCTACATAATTGTGTAAGCTGTCAGGATATAGATTTACAAGATGTATAAGTGTTAATGTGACATATTGGAACCAAGACTGAATCAAGTGTTCTAGTGATAGCCAAAGAATGGATATTACAGCACTGGTTTGCCAACCACAAGTCACATAAAATATGCTAGTGTTCTATTTTGCTCTTTATTTCACTTTCACGCGTGGTAAACATCTTCCTATTTCCTTTTATCTAGATGATAAAATTAATGATTCCTGGTATATCATTTAAATAAAATTTGATCATGATTATCTGATATTAAAAGCTACCAAGGCTTATTTATGTCACAAAAATATACAGTTGAAACTTTTCCAAGTTTTATTGATAATGGTAACCACTGATTTCAACATAGTCTCTCTATAATTGCTAATCTTCACTAACAGTTTACTGTTAACATAACTGCAATAGCTGGGCTTACCCATAACAGATTAATGTTTAGACTCATTTCTTTTGTCTTACATAACAGCGAAGATGTAAGCATTTCTTTTTCACCCCACAATACTCTCAGGAAGAACTGCAGTACATTATAAGGCCAGCCATTGGTTGAATATTACTCGTACATTTCTTAAGGGTGAATTTGCAACCAATTTCAGAGCCAAAAATGAAAGGGCATAATTTGATAAAAATCTTATTGCCTGATAGTTAGCAGACATCAGACATCAGTCAGCAGTTTTGGTTTCTTTTAAAGGGCAGTACATGGCTGACTGATCTCAAAGTAGGATTTATAAGTGTAATTATTGCCATATAATTCAACAAATCACTTTTATCACTGAAAACCTAAAGCTTTGAATTTTTTTCTTTTTTTGCTTTTTAGTTGTTGAGTTCCTAGGGAGATAGGCCTCTGTAAAATGAATTTTAATTCCAATAGAAAGCCTTCAGTAAAATTTAAGTGATTTAATGACAAAATAGAAATAATGATTTCAAGTCTCTAAAAAAATTAGTTTTTGCTTTTGCATTTAGAATATTGCTATGGATATAAAAAATGTGGCAGCTGGACCTTTTAGAATCACATTGCTTATTAACATCAGTAATTAGTTATATTTAAAGATTAAAAAAATTAATGTGCGTAGCTGACTGACAGTAAAGGTAGATTTGCACACACACAAAATTGACTTATGCAAAGGCTGAAAAACGCTTCAAAAAGTGCTCATTGCAGAGGCAGCCCTGCTTTCTAAGCACATTCTACTGTAATCCGGCATGTACAGACAGTTCAAGAAAATAACCTTTCTGAGCTGGGATCCACCTCTCTCATAAGGTTCTTCTCTGCATAAAATGAGAAATTTTATGTAAATTAGTGAGTACAATTCCTGCTACATAATATGCACCTGATAACTTATGGTTATTGCAGAAAAGCTTATTTCTTAGTTACTGAGTGGACATACTTTGCATTTGGAAATGAGAATACTAATTTGGGGTAAAATAAGAGAAAGAACAATACATGGTAGCACAAACCAATGTAACTATATTCAAGGCCCCTAACTTAATTCCTATCTGATAAAAAGAGTTTACAGGAAGCTTGATAGCGAGATGAGATGATAGAAGAACCAGAAACATTACAAAGACATTTTTCTTAAACATCATGCAAATATAGAAAGAGCACATATATTATTTTATTCCAAAGGATGGGGAGCTCTGCCCGAACTGGAGAGGTCTGAGAAGTTTTCACAGAGCAAGCAAAATTCGCAGGATGGAGAGAGAGCAAATTAGTGGAGACGTGACCAAAACTGCCTGTTTAATCCAGAACTGAGAGGCAAAGGGCTGCCTGAGACAGATGTAGAGTTATATGGAAATCAGAGAGCAGCAGGACCTTACCATTCTTTATATTTAGAGTAGCCCTACCGTAGGTGTGCAACGCAATTGCCCTTCAATCTTGTTTTTTCCTTCATATCAAATTTTACATTTCTTCACTTTCTATTTATTTACTTTATAATCTTTTTCTGTTTATTTAATTTACAGTCCCTCTCCCCAACTACATTGTGAGTTCTATTAAGGCAGAGTCCTTGTCTGTCTTCTTCAGCACTCTATTCAGACATACCTAGCATTATACCAGACAGATATAAAATAGTCAGTGTTCAAAAAACAAAAATTCAATCAATAAATTAATGAATGTGAGCTGAAAATTAGAGGATTAATCCTCTTAAAAAAACTTATTGGATAAATTGTGGAATGACACTGTCAGGTATTAATCAGAGAAATCCATGCCACCTTCACCCCACCACACTGTCTTTCCCCATAGAACTGTTCTCAATGAGCTCTCTACTGCCACAGCAGTCATCATAGCTCACGATGAAGCTAGAGCATAAAGCATCCTACCTTTCAAGTTTAAGTCCATGTTCTAAGTGTAAGAGAAAGATGTTTGAGAATCTAATAATTTGGGGATTTTCTTTCCTCTAAGCTAAATAAAGAATCCACGGGCTGGGGAGAAAAGAAGAGAGGCTAAGAAAGGAAAAAAACGTTACTGGGGATTGAGACCAATGCAGAGCAATGATTATGAAGTGATTTAGTAAACTAGTACAAATTATATGACCAGGGAGTTAAATGACTCAGATGATTCAGTAGATGCTACCACGGAGGAATAACAGTGGTCAAGAACCACACAGCCTCCCTTCCATTGCAGTAACATTACATCATATGTGCCACTTGGAAGAGAAGGGATGGATGGAGGGAATGAATGCGAAGTTGACTTAGTGTATTAAGAGTTGCCAAGATGCAGTTCTCCCTTAGGGGATGTAAAGAGCTCAATGCAGGAGTTTATGCAATACGCAAATAATTTCAATAGAAGATTTTCAAAGTTTATTCTCCTAGGAACGACTATGATGGGACACTATATGGGCACAAAGTAGTTATACCTTAAATGAATATGCAAGCATCAATATACATCCCCACAAACACACACAAAGTTCCAGTATATTTCTACTTTAATCCGTAAGACTCTTGTTTTAAATATCTCTCAATTATTCCTTGACCTTGATTAAGTTGCTTAGCAGGTGAGAAGTAGGTGTTATGTTTTAAGTTATCAGTATTTTATATTGGCATGTTAGTGTTGCAAATCACTGCAAAATGGGGGAAAAATCTTGGCAATCCAATCATATCATTTGTTCTGATTATGAGACCTAAGCACTCATCCATCCACCCATCATTCATTCAACAAATATTTGTCCCTTTTATCATAAAGCAAGAAATTTTCCAGAATTTTTCAGCAATTTAAGTTTATATTCCATTGGCCAGATATAAGCAATATGCTTCCCCTACTTACGAGAGAGACTGGGAAAGAGTCTCTTCCATCGTCTATAGCAGGAGGTAACCAGGAAGAAGAGGATTGGCAACTGTCATGTAAACAACGATGTCTGACATAATACATAATAGAACCTCAGATTAAGACAGATCTGCCTAACCAAATCTTAGCTGTCTATTTCTTTCAGAATACTCTTATGACTCCATATCTCTTAGCCTCTCCATTTTATACAAAGTACAAAATCCTACTTTGAGTTATTTTCTGTAGCCCCACCTCTTCCTTTTTTATTATCAAAGTGCATTTTTCTCGATTTTCAGATTGTAGAGACTTTCAGAACATATGACTTTGAAAGCTGAGGCTCTATTTTAGCAACTCCTTCCAGAGCCTTAAGAAGCTCTAGTTATGAGGCACTGAACAAGTCAGAGTGTCTGCCCTCCTATCTCTGCCCAGATCATTCCTTTTTTGTGTCTTCACTTCTCCCTGAATATCTGCCTCTCACCTAGCTCAACCTCTGACTTGACCACGTGAAACTGATTCAGTAAACCTGGAGAATGAGAGTCTGCAATTAGAATTTGAGAGGTACTGCCAGTAAAGCATTAATTAGACATGATATTAAGTATATTTGAAAGTATGATGAGGATCTATAGGGAAACTTATTCTTGTCCCGTACAGTCTTTCAAAGACATTGTGTATTCAGTCATTCAACACAATTTTATAAAGCACATACTGTGTGCCAAGCACTATACAACAAAGAATGTGTCCCCTGTACTTGGTCTTTGTGTAGGCACAACCATAAAGGAACATCTGAAAATTAAGTCCGGATGCAATTATTTTAATTATCTCTGATTCTTCAAATCAAATCATTTGAAATTCCATATTTCGGAATACAAGGGGCTCATTGAACTAGATATCTGGACTTCTTAACATCTCAGAAACTAAACCTTCTTTTGTACCTAATCCACATAGAATATTTTTTCATATTCATAAAAATGCAAACTCTTTGCAAATGTAATGGTTCAGTCTTCAGAGGCAACATAGCTTTACCTCTAAGTCTCTCCTTAGCCTTGTATTTACCTGCTATGACCCTGAATACTAATTATAGGAATATTGAACTCCTGTTGGTCAACATTGTTCAAATGTGAAAATCTGTTAATACAGCGAATCCCACACTGCTTAAATAACAAAGCTATCCTTGTAACTTGTCTTTTATTCATATCAGAGTCATCAACTAATTTCATAGTAATCACTCATTGATTCAAAGGTGGGATTGTTCATTTCTCTCTGTGCTTCATTTATAAGCAGGTTTTGAAAGTCTGGGTGTGGTTTAGGAGAAAATGAGTAGTGTTTTATACGTAGCAACATCTCTTGACCAAGTAAGAGCTCAAATCTTTACACAAAAATCATGGCTTTTTCTCTTTTAGTCATATGAATCTTCACTTTCAGAACTAAGTCAATTCATATAATTACCTTGTATTGCTTAGATTTGTATGATACCTCTCACAATGATCCTCTGTGACTCCTCCAAGCTTTTGGTTGGCGAATGACAGATTCACAGCTATTCTGCTCGTTAAATTAACATCAGAAAGCAGAATTTGCATCTGGCCATCAGGCCTTTACTCATCAAATCAGTGAATGGAACTAATGTAGAATAATAATGGGATAGCTGGCTTTTTAGAACAGAAACTAAAAGGGATTTTTATAAAGCATGCAGTTCACATTTTACAAAATCACAAAAGCCATTAAACACTGAATCTATCTTATTTTTCATGTCAGCTAAGGTTGTCATTGTCTTTTCTAGGACATTCATGATTCTCATGCTACAAGTAATGTTGAGAATTTTTTCATAACCATTTTAAATGCCAGTCATGTAAACAGTGTTTCTTGTCTTTGGATAAAATCCTATACTCTACCTGTGCATTTTGCACATTTTATAAATATAAGCTTGAATTGGAGAATTTTTTTAAGACTACAGTGAAATGTGATCCTAGGAGACTATCACAAAAACAGCAAATGCTACATATGAATTTTCTGTATTGAATGCATAAACATCTTTTTATATTTTTTTCTCCATGATATTTTGATAGAGTGATTGAAAATACTCCAGGGAAGAGAGAGGTTTTTAAGAGGTTCTTTTAAAAAATCAACTTAATTATACAGTTAACTCCTCTACATGTATATTAATTAATGTGACTATTTAAAGTAGATGTGTGTTTCTCTTTCTATCAAAAATTGAGCTCACATAGTTTATCTTTTGAATTATTGAAACTACCAATAATCCCCTTGAGGAACTAGATAATGCCACTTAGAATTTTCACAAATTCAGATTTTATAGTTGGAAATAATAGAATGATTAAGAATTTTAATTGAGTGAACCAACCTTCAAAATGACCACCCTCTCCTAAAATTATCTTCTGTTTCCCTGTTTTACATTATTTTTTTCTACCTTGATTTGTGCATGTAGATATAAGCAATCAGATACCAGTCAGTCTCTAAACATTCATACCACTGTGTCACTGGAATTTTCTCCAGGTCTCTTCTCTGTGTCTATCTCAATACAGACAGTTTCTGGTACTCCTCTCAGACTAAAGGTAGATAACAAAATCTATAAAAAATATGAGTGGGACCTTTGCACACTTCCTCTCTTCCTCATTTGCCAGATTGTATGGTTTGCTTTGGAATTTATCTAGGAGATATGGTTTGAAAATTTTAGAGCAGTGTGCATCAATTTTTTTCCTCATGTATGCCTGAACATTTTGAAAAATAGTATATATTCTCTCACAAAGTTGATATCTAAAATTGTTTCATAAAATTAAGTAGTCACAGAGGATATTATCTCCCAACATGTTGTATATTGTAGTTGTGCTATAAATATATTTTTGCCCAAAACTTACAGCTGCAACTACTATTATTCAATTAAATTACTGAGTTTATGGTAAATGGTAAAAAAACAGTCTTTATTATCAAACCAATCAGCCGAATCAAACTAACTTCATTATCAACTCAAATAAAAATGTGATATCCATTCTTAAGATCACCTCTTCTGAATTCTAGACAGGAAGATAAAATGATAAAACAGTAAAACAATAGATAGCTATAGATAGATAGATAGATACATAGGTAAAAAAGAAACATGAGACCTTGCCATGAGATTTTGTTTGCAGGGGAAAAGGCATAGCCATCTTCAGTATCTCTTGCCAAAGCTCTCTTTGCTTCCCCTGTAAGACTCATCCATTAGGAGCCATCCATTTTCTAACCGTTCCTTGGTTTGGCATGACTGACTTGGTTATACCTAGGACAGTAACATACTTCTCTTTAGCAAAGTAGGGAAAAAAAAATGATTGAAAAAAGGGAAGCTGGAAAGGAAGAGCCAAGATGCTGTGAACCAGAATGGTGTGAACCAATTTTTAAGAAGGAGTTCCTATAGAAGTTGAGGTTCTAGGAATGATTGTCATGTAACTATGTGCCTATGTGCCCATGTACCCATAGGAAATTCTTTGTGACTCCCAAGGGTACATAGAGACTGATTTTGAAGACTATTGCTTAAAGTGCCTTTTTTCCACCCCACTGCCACCCCACCCCCAGCTTTATTAAGATATAATTGACATATAACAGTATAAGTTTAAGGGTTGAAAATGCTTTTAATGTGCAGGTTCCTGAGCTTCAATTCCAATATGTTCTTATTCAAGGAGTCTGAATGAGTCCTTGGACTTGACTTTGAAAAGACAGAACTAGGGTAAAGGTGGAAAGCATAAATGATTGATGTAGAACAAAGTAGTCATTTTCTCTTTCAATGCTCTGCTTTCTTTAATGTTTCTTTTTTCCTGTTGCTTTAAGAAAATAATGTCTGTGTGAAATAATTAGTGAATAATGTTAAATTTGCTACTGAGTTACTTTACAGTCTGGTAAAGCAGTCCATTTTGTATTTCTTAAGGAGAAACGGAGATTTGTTTCTTGTATTAAATACCCAGGGGCAAAAATCGAGGAGAAAATAGTATTTTGTTTGCACAGTTTATTTACCTACATTTAGCTATATTTTTGTAATATATTCTGCCAAAAGCTGTTTTCTTCTCTTTTTATCATGAACTGTAATTTGTTCTGTTTATTGCGTTTAGTGGCATTGTACAATCCTTTATATCTTTTTAAAAATATTTTCCAAAGAGACAGTTCTGATATTTTATACCATTTGGAATGGTGTTGTTTCCTTTACATTTTAATTTTTCATGTGATACTTCTTCTCTTTAACAAGGACCCTTGGGTAAGCAAAATATTCTGCTTGCCAAATTGTACCTATATAAGATTGTTGCTCTGTTGCCATACTGCATTTTTAAAAATAAGTAGTGAAACTGAAATAAGCTTCTGTTTTACATCAGATTCCTCCAAAAGAAGACCTTGAACTGTGGGACAGGGATTCTAATGCAAGGGAGTGCCCTTCAGAGAAACATGTGATGGAGTGAGGGAAGCAGGATAGGGAAGGTACTGAAGCCAGAAGTGGTGAGGTTTCAGCTCAAGTCTAGCTTCAGCCTGCCCTGCAGGGAGCTCTGGAGTGTGATTAACACTGTAGTGTCTGTAGTGTTGTCTAACCTGGAAGCACAGGCTCCGAGCTTTGTGCCCCTATATCAGTCAGTTGTTGGCTGCAGGCGGCCATGGTGATGGGTAATTTCTCAAACACTTCCAGACAAGATGGCTTCTGGCAAAAGGCAATTATTATTATTATTATTATTATTATTATTATTATTATTATTATTATTAGAGAAAGTTGCCCTTGTGGACAATTAACATTTAACACTGTCAGCAGCTGGAGGATGGATGCTGTACTGGCTAGAGAAAGGTACCTGGCTGAAGCCCCAGTAGCCTCTACTACTACTGATGCTAAGCCAGTCAAATATATTTGTGTAGTTAAAATGTTAAGAGCTTTCATTAAAATTCGTTAACATTCAATCCAAAGTAAGATCTTTCGTGTGTGTGTGTGTGTGTGTGTGTGTGTGTGTGTGTGTGTGAGAGAGAGAGAGAGAGAGGGAGAGAGAGGGAGAGGGAGAGAGAGAGAGAGAGGGAGAGGGAGAGGGAGAGAGAAAGAGAGAGAGAATTTGCTTCATTTGGTAGAGCTCAGGGCTGTTACTGCCAAGGTTTCAGGCAAAGTGGTTCTGTTAAAAACTAGTCCTCTGGCAGTAATATATTTGTGTGATTTATTTGCTGTGTAATCTTAGGTAGTTACTTAACTTTTCTGAATCTAGTTCATTATCTCTGTGGTTGCAGTCATAATACCTTCCTGTGGATTATTTGGAGAATATGTGTACAAGGTTGCTAACCAGAGGGAGATAGTCACTTAATGGTGGCTCTTTTTTTATATATAGTGTAGGTTATTTTATTGTCCTCTTATTTCATGGCCTCAGGCACTTGCTTTGAAAACAAAAAATAGACCAAGTGAGAAAGTATGGCTGTGTCAGTGCAAATATCATCTCAACTGGACAAAAGCTCAACACTGGGTATCATCTCTATATAAAAAATCAGAACATGGGTTTCCCTGGTGGCGCGGTGGTTGAGAGTCTGCCTGCCGATGCAGGGGACACGGGTTCGTGCCCCGATCCGGGAAGATCCCACATGCCACGGAGCAGCTGGGCCCGTGAGCCATGGCCGCTGAGCCTGCGTGTCCGGAGCCTGTGCTCCGCAACGGGAGAGGCCACAACAGTGAGAGGCCTGCGTACCGCAAAAAAAAAAAAAAAATCAGAACATTTAGTTTTATATTTTTCTTTTAAATAATAAAGTTCTCAGACACTACTGAGGTAAATAAGGAAATGCACCATTCAAACACACCATTGCATCAGCAAATCGGCTGGCATTCTATAGAGCTTTCTAAAGAGAGTTACTCTTTATGCAATATTTAAATGTAGTCAGAAAATGGTAAACACGACTTGGACAGCAAGATATTTTGGACTATCACATTCTAAAGTAGGGTGTTATTATATAACCCATAGATAAGAATAGATCAACAGGCCTTCATGGGGCTTTTGCTCTTTCTACTGGTTACCACTAGATGGTGATATATGAAAGTTCACTTCAGACATGTTTAAAGATAAAAGTAATGCTTTGGATCTCCAAAATCAGCTACAGGCAAATCCATCTACCTGGATCATAATAGTCACAAAATGTATGCACTAGTACACATATGAATAAAACTCAAAGATTACCAGACTATTTACTAGGTCCCCTCCCTCACTCTCATTCAGAGACATTAGCTCTCACTTTACAAACTGTTATAGCGAGTTTTGGATATCTGGTGTCTGAAACTACAGGTGAATTAGAAGCAGGAAAATGAGACAGAGGAAGGGTACCCACAATAAACCCACACATTATCAAACTGACAATTAACAGCCCCAGAGAAACAGTTTTTCAAATTTGTGTATATCTTGCAGTACATCTATGCACATTATCACTTTAGATTTTTAAAACACACTCTAGGGTTTGCTGGTCAAATAGATATTCTCATTTTACACATGAAGAATATTTTTGACTTTTGCAAAGTCACAATACTGGATTTCAGATGCATAATTAGATCTCCTAGGCTGCATGCTTATCATACTGCTAGATTTCAAGTAAGGAGCCTTTTTTCCCCCATAACTCAGAATGCTCTGCTTTTGGAGTCCATTTGATAGAGAGAGAAAGCGCACAGGCTTTCTCTAGTTGCAGTGAGTGGGGGCTACTCTTTGTTTTGGTACTTGGGCTTCTCATTGCGGTGGCTTCTCGTTGTGGAGCACGGGCTCTAGGTGTGTGGGCTTCAGTAGTTGTGGCACGTGGGCTCAGTAGTTGTGGCACATGGGCTTATTTGCTCTACAGCATGTGGGATCTTCCCGGACCAGGGCTTGAACCCATGTCCCCTGCATTGGCAGGTGGATTCTTAACCACTGAGCCACCAAGGAAGTCCCCAGTACATATTTTTTACACAACATCTACATGTGATAGCCACTGTACTAGATAGGAGGGATTCAGTGGTAAATGAAACAAACATGTGTTGCCCATCCTTAAACTTATAGTTGATAGTCTAATGTGGCAGCCAGATACAATGCAAGTAAACACATAAAAAATATGTTGTAACAAACTTTGAATGTCATGAAATGAAAGAACAAAGAATGGAACAGTGTAATTGGCAGAGCCTATATGGATGGCCTCTTGAAGAAGTGACATTTAGGATGAGACCTAAAATACGAGGAAAAGTCAGCCAGGTAAACAGGTAACAACGAATAATTTGTAGGAAGTCTCTGAGGGCAGAAAATACTTGGCAAATTTTAAGAAGAATCAGAAATGAAGTGTAAAAGAAGTAGAGTGACCAGGGATGGATGTTAAGTGGAGAGATGAAGATAGAAATGTAGACAGGTGCCACATTAAAGAGTTTGGACTTTATTCCAATATCAAATGAAGGCTGATTGATTTCAAGCAGGGGAGAGTGTTATCTAATTTACATTTTTAAAAGATCACTCTACCAACTGTGTAGGAAAAGAATTGGAGGGGGTTAGGAGTGAAAGTGGGAGACCACTGATAAGGCTACTATACAAGTGCAGGATTGGACTCTGAAGGAGGCAGTGGAGGTAGAGAGAAGTGAATAACACACATTTGAACAAATTTTAGAGGTAAAACTAATAGAACGTGGTGATGGGTTGTAGATGGGCATGGAGGGGGTGAGTAAAGAAAGTGACTTGACCCTTAGGTTCCTGACTTTTCCCAGTGACTAAATGACATGGTTTGCCATTACTGAGGTGAAGGAGATGAGGGAAATGTAGAAGAAAGATTCAGGAGAGAAATCAGCAGTTCATGTTTACACTGGATAAGTTTGAGATTCTTATGAGAACAAATGAAGGTTCAAGTAGAAAAGTAACTATGTGTGTCTAAATTCTGAAGGGGAGTTTCAAGCTGCAGTTATGAATTTTAAGTCACCAACATTAAGATTTTATTTAAAGTCAAGTAAATAAATAGTATCTTTTAGGCTAGCAGAGAAATAAGAAAAAATATCCAGGACTGAGCCTGAGAAACACTAACACATCGTGGTCTTTCTACCATGTCACACTGCTTTCCTGTAAGAATTTTCAAAATAAGTGTAGAATGTTACTGGGACCAGAATCACCCCTAAAACTTTTAGGCTCAGAAAAAAAGATTTTCACTGTTTTCCTAATATTAACCCCATGTTGCATGTCGTAATGAAAAGCGTTACATGTCAGGGAAGGTGGAGGTATAGGATAGAGGAAAGAAACCTTATCAAAGGAGACAGAAATCAATAGGCCACTGTAGCCTTTCCCCTTGTCCTTTAACTCCTCCACCCTCATCTCCTTGTGAGATCCTGGCATCTTGTGATCTTTAGCATCAAGACTTAAGCCACAAAGGGTCTGATATCTTAATGTCATTTCTCTTCCACATCTACATGAGCTATGTGATGGTTTAGATCCCACTTAAGAAGTAGGATACAAAGGAAAACTGTCCTAAGATAGTGGACACATATTCTGTTCCTAGGTGACTATTTATTAGGGAAATGCACAATAGAAACAAATATTATTACCTAATTCAGAATGGTAGAGTGATAAATTATTTCCCAGCTCCAGAATATTCTCTTAATTTCAACTGAAGGCACACAACAAACCAAGAAAAATGCAGAGGATGCTCAGAAATTGTATAGAAAAACATTGGAGAAGAAAGATGAAAAGACAAAATCAATCTACATGCCTATTACATTACTAGGAATTGAATAAAAACAAAATGCATCATATTCAAACCAGGTAAATTCCTTAATTGAATTCAATTGAATATTTAAGTATCAAAATAAAAACACTAATTTAGAATTGAGCTAAAAATAATGCAAGAGAGAGCTGAAGGTTAGTATAACGCTATAAGTCATATAGCACAACATAATCCATCAAAACCACAGAACGTATAATTTTCTTCCTTTATTTTAGATTGAAAAATGACTTCAGAGTATATTATTAGAAGGATAAGTGATGAGAAATCTAAATTGAGGGAAAACTACTTTACAGTAGCTTTATATGATAATATATAAATCTAATAACCACAATTAATAATAGTTAAAGGTTTAAATGGCCCTGGGATATATAGTTAACGGAAGACAGGTACACTTGTCAATATGAAGCTTTGGAACATTACTCAGATAAAGTTAGGGCAGTTAACCTGACAGCATTCCACTGAATTTCTAAGCACAAAAAAAATGTTATAAAAATAATGTAGGTCAGAAATTGACTTAAAGTATTATTTATTGTTCTGACACACCATATTTAAATTAATCATTGTTCAATTATAACTTTGAAATTAATGAATAAATCTGAACATGCAATTTATACAGACAAAATAAATGGGAAAATCCTTACTGAATTTATATTCATATTTTGACATTAATATTACTTTAAAAGGCTGTTAGCCCTGTTTAGAAATTATAGAATTTCTGAATCAATAAAGTTCAATTTAAAATAAAATATCATTCCTTTGGAAACATTCTACAATAGGAATGGACTAAATAGTAAATCCTCATAGTGAATATACCCAAATCTCCTATACTTTTACTGAAAGAGTAAAAATATCATTGTCATTGCAAATAAAATATCAATGGCAATATTAATAAAATTTTTTAGGTACTCTGTATAACTTAGTTCACAAAACTTTTTTTCAGGTTTCTATATCATTAGAGCTCTACTCCTGTTTTTTATACTTTAGTACTTTTCATTGACATTGATGTGAAAGCTATATGGGATAATATCAGCTTATGTGACAATCATCTGTGTTTTTTATGCATTTTTCATCTTTTGATTTAACCCATTAATTGGTAAAGTGCTTAGGAAAATATTGAGGACCGTGCTTTTTAAAAATCAATCATATATATCATGAAATAAGTATTATCACATTCATTCTCACTTCTTTTGTCAGTAAAAGATGATATTTGGGCCACATTTGCTCTTGAGTTTAACCTGGCCATTGGTTGAAAATGGCCCAAGGTTTTGATATTCTATAATTCTATGTATAAATCATATGTAATTTAATACATAACTTCCATTTCATTTTTAATTTGGTAGCAGAATTGACCTTTTATTTAATTATTTAAAATGTAGAAGATAAGCCAACTACAAAAGTAAAAATCTAGATCAATATGCTAACTAAAAATTCTTAAAAGCACAAATCCATTTCTAATTCATTCAAATCTCATATTTTCAAAGTATGAAATATTTGTACTGTTTTATTTTAAATCATGTGAAGCAAAAATTAAATTGAACAAGAGTTAATTGTGTATTTTTTATAATTATTTGAAAGAGCTCATAAAATATAGATATATAAAAATTATAATCTTATACAAATATAAAGTTTTTGAGAGCTTTTGAGAAAGCAGAATAAAGTCTCAGATTTCTAAAACAAATGTAGAACATGGATCCACAGTTAATATTATTTGACTCCAAATACCAGTCCCTTTCTTCACCAGTCCATTAGCATTTTTTTTCAATATTTATTGTGGTAAAATATGCATAACATAAAATGTACCATCTTAATCATTTTTAAGTGTACAGTTCAATGATATTAAATATATTCATAATGTTGTGCAACTGTCACCACCATCCATCTCCAGAACTTTTTTCATCATGCAAAACTGAAACTCTATACTAAATAAATAATAACTCATCTATCCTCTCCTCCCATTCCTGGAAACCACTGTTCTACTTTCTGTCTCTATGATTTTGACTATGCTAGGTATCTCATATAATTAGAATCATACAGTATTTGTCTTTTTGTCATTGGTTTACTTTACTTAGCATAATGGCGTTAAGGTTCATTTATGTTGTAGCATGTGTCAGAATTTTCTTCATTTTTAAGTCTGAATAATATTCCATTGTATGTGTGTACCATATTTTGTTTATCCATTCATCTGTCAGTGGATACATGGGTTGCTTCCAAGTTTCAGCTATCGTGAATAATGTTGCTACAAACATGGATGTACAAATATCTCTTGGAGATCTTGCTTTAAATTCTTTTGAGTATATATAAGAAGCAAGCTGGCTGAATCATGTGGTAATTCTATTTTCAAGTTTTTGAAAAACCACTATACTGCTTTCCACAGTGGCTGTACCATTTTTCATTCCCATTAGCCATGCACAAGGGTTCCAATTTCTCTACATCCTCACCAACATTTGCTATTTTATTTGTTTATAGTAGTCATTTTAAAGGGTATCCCATTTCTGGTTTTGATTTGCATTTTCCTGGTGGTTAATGATATTTAGCATCTTTTCATTGGTTTATTGGTCATTCGTATATCTTCTTTAGAGAAATGTCTATTCATGTTTTTTGCCCATTTTGGAATTGAGGTATTTTGTTTTTGTATTTGTTGAGTTTTAGGAATTCTCTATATATTCCATATAGTAATCCTTTATCAAATATATCATTTGCAAATATTTTCTACCCTTCTGTAGGTTGCCTTTTCCCTCTGTTGATAGTTTCCTTTGATACACAGATGTTTTTAGTTTTAATATTTAATTTATCTATTTTTACTTTTGTTACCTGTGCCTTTGATGTCATATAGAAGAAATTACTGCCAAATCCAATGCTGTGAATCTTTGACCTTATTTTTTTTCCTAAAATTTTTATAGTTTTAGCTCTTATGTTTAGATCTTTGATAATTTTGAGTTAATTTTTATATATGATATTAGGCAAGGGCCCAACTTCATTCTTTTATATGTGGATATTCACTTTTCTAAGCACCATTTGTTGAAAAACTGTTCTTTCCCCATTGAATGGTCTTGGCATCCTTGTTAAAAATCATTTGACCAAATAATCAAGGGTTAACCTTTTGGCTCTCTATTCTGTTCTGCTGGTCTCTATGTCTGTCTTTATGCCAGTGCCACACTGTTTGATTTCTGTAGCTTTGTAGTTAGTTTTGAAACAAGGAAGTGTGAGTCCTTCAATTTTGTTCTCTTTCAAGATTGTTTTGGCTATTCAAGGTTCCTAGATATTCCATATGAATTTTAGGATGGATTCTTCTATATTTGCAAAAAAAATTGGAATTTTGATAGGGATTTATTGAATCTTTAGAGCATTTGAGATCAGTTGATATTTTAACAATAGTAGGTCTTTCAGTCCATGGGATATCTTCCCTTTTATACATGTCTTCTTTCATTTTTTTCCAGATTATTTTTAGTTGTCATTATGTATTTCTTTTACCTCCTTGGTTAAGTTGATTCCTAAATACTTTATTCTTTTTGCTGCTACTGCAAATGGAGTTATTTTCTTAATTTCCTTCTCAGGTTATTCTTTTTAAAGTATAGAAATGCAACTGATTTTGTGTTGACTTTGTATTCTGCTAATATGTTGAATATATTTATTAGTTCTAACAGTTTTTTGTGTATCTTTAGGGTTTTCTGCATACAAGATTATATATTCTGTGAAGAGAGAATATTGTTTCTTATTTTCTAATTTAATGTCTTTATTTATCTTATAATTGTTTTATCTAGAACTCCCAGTAGTATGTTGAATAGAAGTGGCAAAAGCAAGTGCCCTTGCCTTTTTCATATTAAAGAAAAAACTATAATTCTTGCATCATTGAGTATGATGTTCACTGTGGGTCTTTCACATATGGCTCTTATTATGTTGAGGAAATGTCCTTCTATTCCTAGTTAGTTGAGTGTTTTTATCATGAAAGAGTATTTTGTCAGATGCTTTATCTGTATCAATTGAGATGATCCACGTGGGTTTGTTTCCTTCATTTTGTCAAAGGGGTATATTATATGTATCTAGTTTCATATATTGAACCATCCTTGAATTCCAGAAATATATCTCACTTGGTTATTGTGTTCATATAATCTTTTTAACATGCTGGTCAATTTGGTTTCCTAGTATTTTGCTGAAGAGTTTTGCATCAATGTTCATAGGGATGTTGGCCTGAAGATTTTTTTCAGCAAATGACTTTGTCTAGCTTTGGTATCATGGAAGTGCTAGCCTCATAGAATGAGCTGGAAAATGTTTCCTCCTTTTCAATTTTTTGAAAAAGTTTGAGGATTGGTGCTAGTTCTTCTTTAAATGTTCGGTAGAACTCACCAGTGAAACCATCAGATCCAAGACTTTTCTTTGTCAGATTTTTGATGACTGATTCAATTTGCTTACCTAGTCATAGATCTAATCAGATTTTCTATTTCTTCACTTTTCAGTTTGGGTAGGTTTTATATTCCTAGGAATTTGTCTACCCCATCTAGGTTATCCAATTTGTTGGCATATAGTTGCTCACAATACTCTTTTACAATTCTTTTTATTTCTGTACAATCAGTAGTAATGTCTTCACTTTCATTTATGATTTTAGAAATTTGAGTCTTTTCTCTCTTTTTCTTAGTCAGTCTAGCTAAAGGTTTGCCAATTTTGTTGACCTATTCAAAGAACAAAATATTAGTTTTATTCTTTTTCTCTATTGTTTTTCTAGTCTTTATTTCATTTATCTCTGCTCTAATCTTTATTTTCTTCATTCTGCTAACTTTAGGTTCCGTTTGCTCTTCTTTTTCTAGTTCCTTAAGTTGTAAACTTAGGTTGCTGATTTGAATTCCTTCTTGTTTTTTAATGTATTTATAGCTTAATTCATTTACATTTAAATTTATGTTACATTTGCATCACTGATAAGGCGGAACTTCTGTCATTTTGGTATTTGTTTTCTTTATGCCTTATAGCTTTTGTTCCTCATTTCCTACACCATTGTCTCATATTTATTTTTTGTAGTGAAATATTTTAATTCTCTTCTCTTTTTTTTCCTGTATATTCTACAACTATTTTCTTTGGGGTTATCATGAGGATTACATTTAACTTTCTAAAGTTGTAACATTCTAATTTGAATTTTTACCAACCTAACTTCATTATCAGACAGAAACTGCTCATTTACAGCTTCATCCCTACCCCTTTCAATTACCAATGTCTCATAATTACATATTTTGCATTATATGTCAAAAATACACTAATGGTAACATTTTTAATACATTAGTTCCTTAAATTATATAAAAAACAAAGGTGGACTTATACACCAAAGTTATAATACTAGCTTTTAAACTGATAATTATTTTTTTTTTATTTTAAAAAAGTATTAGTCTCCTAAATCATGTAGAAAACAAAAAGTGAAGTTACAGACCATTGTTACAATAACAGTAACTTTTATGATTGCCTATGTATTTACATTTACCAAGATCTTTGTTTTTTTATATGGCTTTGAGTTACTGCCTAGCATTCTTTCATTTCAAACTGCAGGACTCCATTAAGCATTTTTTGCAGGGCCAGCCTAGTGGTAACAGACTCTCTCAGTTTTGTTTATCTGAAAATGTCTTAATTTCTCCCTCACTTCTTAATGACAGTTTTGCTGGATATGGGATTCTTAGTTGACAGTTCTTTTTCTTTTCTCTTATGACACTTTAGATATATCAGCCTACTGCCTTCTGGCCTCCAAAGTTTCTGATGAGATATCCGCTAACAATCTTAATAAGATTCCCTTGTATGTAATGAGTCACTTCTCTTTTTCTGCTTTTAAGATTCTCTGTCTTTGGCTTTCAACAGTTTGATCATAATGTGTTCTTGGTGTGAGTCTGAGTTTATCCTATTTGAAGTTTGTTGTACTCATGTCTTTCATCAAATTTGAGAAATCTTAAACTATTATTTCTTCAAATAATCTCTTAGCCCCTTTCTCTCTCTCTTCTCTTTCTGAAATTCTCACAGTTCATATGTTTTTCCACGTGATGGTATCCCCCAGGTCCCTTAGACTTTGTTTACTTTTTTTTTGATCTTTTTTCTTTATGTTCTTCAGAGTTGATCATTTCAATTGTCCTGTCTTCAAGTTTGCTTCTGCTTGCTCAAATTTGC
Source organism: Delphinus delphis (assembly GCF_949987515.2). Taxonomy (NCBI): domain Eukaryota; kingdom Metazoa; phylum Chordata; class Mammalia; order Artiodactyla; family Delphinidae; genus Delphinus; species Delphinus delphis. The sequence continues at coordinate 23,047,284 of NC_082689.1, read as the reverse complement.
TTTTGAATCTCTCCAGTGAATTTTAAAATTTCAGTTGTCTTTTTTAGCTTCTAGAATTTTTTTTTGGTTTTTATTTTTGGGTTTATATTTCTTTATTGATATTTATATTTTGATTTTCCATTGATTGATATTTGAAAAGAATATTTCCATTTTGTTCATATATCATTTACCACCTCCATGTCCTTTTTTAATTCTTTGTGTATCTTTAAGATACCTATGTTAATGTCCTTACCTAGTGGGTCTGCCTACTGGTCTCTCCCAGGGACAGTTTTTGTTGGTTTATTTCTTTTTTTCTTTGAAGAGGCCCTATTTTCCTATTTCTTTGTATGCCTTATGTTTTTGTTGACAACTGGACATTTGAATCTAACAGTGTGGAAACTCTGGGAATAAGATTTTTCCTGTTCTTCAGAATTTGCTCTTCTTTGTTTTTGTTTTGTTTTATTTTGATTGTTGTATGCCTTCTCTATGCAAGGATCAACCTGAGGTGTAAGCTTAAGGAATTCTCAGTTTTTTCTGAGCTTGTGCCTTTCCCTGGGCATGCATGGTAACTTTCTAGTTTTTCCATATATTAAGTTTATTTTGAATGTCTTAATCTTTAATATCTGCCTCCCAAAAGGACAAAAAGAGAGAAATGAAAAGGCAAGGGTAATGGGTACCAGCTCTTGAAATTCTCTGGAAGTCCATTCATCTGGAGGAGAAGGAATTTATAACGGTGGAGGACTGCCTGCCTCTGTGTCTGCACCTTTATGATCAGAAGCAGCAATCAGCTGTCAGAACATAGATCCCCGATATTTTCCCACATAGCTCTTGTAAGCTGTGTGCAAGCTGCTTGAGGAACACATTCATGGCTGCCTTTCATAGGACTGCCACAGAACATAGAGCTGAAATTGACCAAAATTACTTTGATTTACCATCTAAGTCTTCCTTTGGAAGTTGCAAGACTTCCAAAAAAGTTATATCAGATAGATTCTGCCTATGTGACTGTTGTCTAAGTGAGGAGACAGATTTCTGGTTCTTCTCACTCCAGCATCTTCCCAGAAACCTCTCCCATTAGCTCTTTTTTTTTTTTTTAATTTAGATATAGTTGACAAATAATATTATAATAGTTCCAAGTATACAACATAATGATTTGATATTTGTCTGCATTGCAAAATGATCACCACAGTTCATCACCACACATAGTTACAATTCTTTTCTTGTAATGACAAATTTTAAGATCTACCCACTTAGCAAATAAACAATCCAGTATTATTAACCACAATAACCATGCTCTATCCATTAGCTTTTGATTTAAGAAAATAAATCAAGTCAAAGTATTTGAATCAAATAATAGTTATAATACAAAGAAACATGTTGTCTGAAACACAGAATAATCTAAAAATATTTTCTTCTTCCAGCCAATTAACAGGTGATCCATTGGATGAGCTCAGCTCTTGTGTTTGCCCAGAGGCTAGAAAAAAAACCTACTAAAAAATAGTATCAATATCACAAGATTACAGATTTGCACCATTTTTGGGGTCAATTAGTGAAATAATTAAAAATATCTTTTCTCAAGATGGAGCCAAATTTGTCTACAGGCCACAGTGAAGTACAACAAATTGTTACTTCAGAGATTGTTGCTTCAGCATCAGCGTATCAGTAGAATCTGAATAGATGTTCTAATATATCTATTCCATACTAAACACTTTTAATTAGTTCTTGAAAATCTCACTGCTAAGTTAAAAATATTTAAATAATAAAAATTCTCCCTTATTTTAATGGGAAAAATTATAATATGTTCTATCCAACCTAGTTAGTTCTCTAGATATTGAATGTATGAGAGACACCTGCATCATTCTTGATGCTTTTGTATGAATGAATTCAACCCCAGTAATTCACAGTATGTGACCATGTGCACATATACATGGCTTAGAATTTATATTTATGAAGAAATAAATTGGAAAGAATAGGTAAAAGTATAATGTTTAAAGCTTCAGAAAGGGCAACTTTTTATGTTTTTATTTTATTTATTTTTCTTTTACCTCATTCACTTTTGACTTTTATTCTTTTTTCTTTTATTCTTTTATTCTTTCTTACTTCACTCTGTATGACAGTCTCTAGATCCATCCACATCTAAACAAATGACCCATATTCGTTCCTGTTTATGGCTGAGCAATATTCCATTGTATATATGTACCACAACTTCTTTATCCAGTCATCTGTCGAAGGGCATTTAGGTTGCTTCCATGACCTGGCTATTGTAAATAGTGCTGCAATGAACAATTAGGGTGCATGTATCTTTTGGAATTATGGTTTTCTCTGGGTATATGCCCAGTAGTGGGATTGCTGGGTCTTATGGTAATTCTATTTTTAGTTGTTTAAGGAACCTCCATACTGTTCGCCATAGTGGCTTTATCAATTTACATTTCCACCAACAGCGCAAGAGGGTTCCCTTTTCTCCACACCCTCTCCAGCATTTGTTGTTTGTAGATTTTCTGATGATGCCCATTCTAACTGGTGTGAGATGATAACTCATTGTAGTTTTAATTTGCATTTCTCTAATAATTAGTGATATTGAGCACCTTTTCATGTGCTTCTTGGCCATCTGTATGTCTTCTTTGGAGAAATGTCTATTTAGGTCTTCTGCCCATTTTTAGATTGGGTTGTTTGTTTCTTTAATATTAAGCTGTATGAGCTGTTTATATATTTTGGAGATTAATCCTTTGTCCGTTGATTCGTTTGCAAATATTTTCTCCTATTTTGAGGATTTTCCTTTCATCTTGTTTATGGTTTCCTTTGCTGTGCAAAAGCTTTGAAGTTTCATTAGGTCCCATTTGTTTATTGTTGTTTTTATTTCCCTTACTCTAGGATGTGGATCAAAAAAGACCTTGCTGTGATTTATGCCAAAGAGTGTTCTTATGTTTTCCTCAAAGAGTTTTATAGTGTCCGGTCTTACATTTAGGACTCTAATCCTTTTTGAGTTTATTTTTGTGTATGGTGTTAGGGAGTATTCTAATTTCATTCTTTTACATGTAGCTGTCCAGTTTTCCCAGCACCACTTATTGAAGAGGCTGTCTTTTCTCCATTGTATATCCTTGCCTCCTTTGTCATAGATTAGTTGACCATAGGTGTGTGAGTTTAACTATGGGCTTTCTATCTTGTTCCATTGATCTATGTTTCTGTTCTTGTGCCAGTACCATATTGTCTTGATTACTGTAGCTTTGTAGTATAGTCTGAAGTCAGGGAGTCTGATTCCTCCAGCTCCACTTTTTTCCCTCAAGACTGCTTTGGCTCTTCAGGGTCTTTTGTGTCTCCATACAAATGTTAAGATTTTTTGTTCTAGTTCTGTAAAAAATGCCATTGGTAAATTGATAGGGATTGCATTGAATCTGTAGATTTCTTTGGGTAGTACAGTCATTTTCACAATATTGATTCTTCCAATCCAAGAACATGGTACTTCTCTGCATCTGTTGGTATCATCTTTAATTTCTTTCATCAGTGTCTTATAGTTTTCTTCATACAGGTCTTTTGTCTCCCTAGGTACGTTTATTGTTAAGTATTTTACTTTTTTGGTTACAGTGGTAAATGGGAGTGTTTCCTTAATTTCTCTTTCAGATTTTTCATCATTAGTGTATAGGGATGCAAGAGATTTCTGTGCATTAATTTTGTATCCTGCAACTTTACCAAATTCATTGATTAGCTCTAGTAGTTTTCTGGTGATATCTTTAGGATTCTCTATATATAATACCAGGTTATCAAACAGTGACAGTTTTACTTCTTCTTTTCCGATCTGTATTCCTTTTATTTCTTTTTCTTCTCTGCTTGCCATGGCTAGGACTTCCAAAACTATGTTGAATAACAGTGGTGAGAGTGGACATCCTTGTCTTGTTCCTGACCTTAGAGGAAATGTTTTCAGTTTTTCACCATTGAGAATGATGTCTGCTGTGGGTTTGTCATATATGGCCTTTATTGTGTTGAGGTAGGTTCCCTCTATGCCCACATTCTGGAGCATTTTTAGCATAAATGGGTGTTGAATTTTGTCAAAAGCTTTTTCTGCATCTATTGAGATGATCATATGGTTTTTATTCTTCAATTTGTTAATGTGGTGTATCACATTGATTGATTCCTGTATATTGAAGAATCCTTGCATCCCTGGGTTATATCCCACTTGATCATGGTGTATGATCCTTTTAATGTGTCGTTGGATTCTGTTTGCTAGTATTATGTTGAGGATTTTTGCATCTATATTCATCAGTGATATTGGTCTGTAATTTTCTTTTTATGTCCTATCTTTGTCTGGTTTTGGTATCAGAGTGATGGTGGCCTCATAGAATGAGTTTGGGAGTGTGCCTTCCTGTGCAATTTATTGGAAGAGTTTGAGAAGGATGGGTGTTAGCTCTTCTCTAAATGTTTGATAGAATTCACCTGTGAAGCCATCGGGTCCTGGACTTTTGTTTGTTTGAAGATTTTTAATCACTGTTTCAACTTCACTACTTGTGATTTGTCTGTTCATATTTTCTATTTCTTCCTGGTTCAGTCTTGGGAGGTTATACCTTTCTAAGAATTGTCCATTTCTTCCAGGTTGTCCATTTTACTGGCATAGGGTTGCTTGTAGTAGTCTCTTAGGATGCTTTGTATTTCTGCAGTGTCTGTTGTAACTTCTCCTTTTTCATTTCTAAGTTTATTGATTTGAGTCCTCTCCCTCTTTTTCTTGGTGAGTCTGGCTAATGGTTTATCAATATTGTTTCTCTTCTCAGAGAACCAGCTTTTAGTTTTATTGATCTTTGCTATTGTTTTCTTTGTTTCTAATACATTTATTTCTGTTCTGATCTTTATGATTTCTTTCCTTCTGCTAACTTTAGGTTTTGTTTGTTCTTTCTCTAGTTCCTTTAGGTATAAGGTTAGATTGTTTATTTGAGATTTTTCTTGTTTCTTGAGGTAGGCTTGTATTGCTATAAACTTTGCTCTTAGAACTGCTTTTGCTGCATCCCACAGGTGTTGGATCATCGTGTTTTCATTGTCATTTGTCTCTTCATATTTTTTGATTTCCTCTTTGATTTCTTCAGTTATCACTTGGTCATTTAGTAACATATTGTTTATCCTCCATGTGTTTGTGTTTTTTACCTTTTTTTCCCTGTAATTGATTTCTAATCTCATAGTGTTGTGGTCAGAAAAGATGCTTGATATGATTTCAGTTTTCTTAAATTCACTGAGGCTTGATTTGTGACCCAAGATGTGATCTATCCTGGAGAATGTTCCGTGAGCCCTTGAGAAGAAAGTGTAATCTGCTGTTTTTGGATGGAATGTCCTATAAATATCAATTAAATCTATCTGGTCTATTGTGTTGTTAAAGCTTTTGTTTCCTAATTAATTTTCTGTTTGTATGATCTGTCCATTGGTGTAAGTGAGGTGTTAAAGTCCCCCACTATTATTGTGTCACGGTCGATTTCCTCTTTTGTAGCTGCTAGCAGTTGCCTTATGTACTGAGGTGCTCCTACATTGGGTGCATATATATTTATAATTGTTATATCTTCTTCTTAGATTTATCCCTTGATCATTATGTAGTGTCCTTCCTTGTCTCTTGTAACATTCTTTATTTTAAAGTCTATTTTATCTCATATGAGTATTGCTAGTCCAGCTTTCTTTTGATTTCCATTTGCATGGTATAACTTTTTCCAGCCCCTCACTTTCAGTCTGTATGTGTCCCTAGGTCTGAAGTGGGTCTCTTGTAGGCAGCATATAGATGGGTCTTGTTTTTGTATCCATTCAGCAAGCCTGTGTCTTTTGGTTGGAGCATTTAATCCATTCACGTTTAAGGTAATTATCGATATGTATTTCCTATGACCATTTTCTTAATTCTTTTGGGTTTGTTTTTGTAGGTCCTTTTTTTCTCTTGTATTTCCGACTTAGAGAAGTTCCTTTAGCATTTGTTGTAGAGCTGGTTTGATGGTGCTGAATTCTCTATAGCTTTTGCTTGTCTGTAAAGCTTTTGATTTCTCCATCGACTCTGAATGAGATCCTTGCTGGGTAGAGTAATCTGGGTTGTAGGTTCTTCCCTTTCATCACTTAAAGTATATCATGCCACTGCCTTCTGGCTTTTAGAGTTTCTGCTGAGAAATCAGCTGTTAACCTTATGGGAGTTCCCTTGCATGTTATTTGTCGTTTGTCGTTATTTCCGTTGCTGCTTTCAATAATTTTTCTTTGTCTTTAATTTCTGCCAGTTTGATTACTATGTGTCTTGGCGTGTTTCTCCTTGGGTTTATCCTGTGTGGGAGTCTCTGCACTTCCTGGACTTGGGTGGCTATTTCCTTTCCCATGTTAGGGAAGTTTTTGACTATAATCTCTTCAGATATTTTCTTGGGTCCTTTCTCTCTCTCTTCTCCTTCTGGGACCCCTATAATGCGAATGTTGTCCCGGGGGCCTCTTAGGGTGTCTTCATTTCTTTTCATTCTTTTTTCTTTAGTTTGTTCTGCAGCAGTGAATTCCACCATTCTGTCCTCCACGTCACTTATCCGTTCTTCTGCCTCAGTTATTCTGCTATTGATTCCTTCTAGTGTATTTTTCATTTCAATTATTGTATTTTTCATCTCTGTTTGTTCTTTAATTCTTCAAGGTCTTTGTTAAGTATTTCTTGAATCTTCTCAGACCTTGCCTCCATTCTTTTTCCAAGGTCCTGGATCATCTTCACTGTCATTATTCTGAATTCTTTTTCTGGAAGGTTGCCTATCTCCACTTCATTTAGTTGTTTTTCTGGGGGTTTATCTTGTTCTTTCATCTGGTACATAGCCCTCTGCCTTTTCATCTTGTCTGTCTTTCTGTGAATGTGGTTTTCATTCCACAGGCTGCAGGATTGTAGTTCTTCTTGCTTCTGCTGTCTGCCCTCTGATGGATGAGGCTATCTTAGAGGCTTGGGGAAGTTTCCTGATGGGAGGGACTGATGGTGGGTAGAGCTGGCTGTTGCTCTGGTGGGCAGAGCTTAGTAAAACTTTAATCCGCTTGTCTGCTAATGGGTGGGGCTGGGTCCCCTCCCTGTTGGTTGTTTGGCCTGAGGTGACCCTTGAGCCTACCCGGGCTCTTTGATGGGGCTAATGGTGGACTCTGGGAGGGCTCACGCCAAGGATTACTTCCCAGAACTTCTGCTGCCAGTGTCCTTGTCCTCACAGAGGACAGAGCCATCTGAGACAGAGCCATCCCCGCCTCTGCAGGAGACCCCCCAACACTAGCAGGTAGGTCTGGTTCAGTCTCTATGGGGTCACTGCTCCTTCCCCTGGGTCCTGATGTGCACACTACTTTGTGTGTGCCCTCCAAGAGTGGAGTCTCTGTTTCCCCCAGTCCTGTCGCAGTCCTGCAATCAAATCCTGCTAGTCTTCAAAGTCTGATTCTCTAGGAATTCCTCCTCCCATTGCCGGACCCCCAGGTTTGGAAGCCTGACGTGGGGCTCAGAACCTTCATTCCAGTGGGTGGACTTCTGTGGTGTAAGTGTTCTCCAGTTTGTGAGTCACCCACCCAGCAGTTACGGAATTTGATTTTATTGTGATTGCGCCCCTCCTACCATCTCATTGTGGCTTCTCCTTTGTCTTTGGATGTGGGGTATCTTTTTTGGTGAGTTCCAGTGTCTTCCTGTCGATGATTGTTCAGCAGTTTGTTGTGATTCCAGTGTTCTCGCAAGTGGGAGTGAGAGCATGTCCTTCTATTCTGCCATCTTGAACCAATTTCCTATGTTCTTTAGAAGCATCTATTTCCATACTATTAGCCAGCATGCTGCTTAGGAAATATACTAGTTAGTTCACTTCAGCATATCTTCTGTAATGTCTGATGAACTCTATTGTATTGATACAATACGAGTCTAAAATTCTAGAGCAATTCATATGATATTCTCAAGCAAGAAACTTTTGGGGTCAAATAAGTTGATGAGTATGCCATTGCCTGAACTGTAATGTCAAAACATCCCATTTCTTTAGTATATATTTTGGGGGAAAAGTCGTTTATACGAACAAAAGCAGTCATTTAGGGGAAAAAGTATAACTTTAAAAAATCTGTTGGGTCCAAAAGACGTTAACTTTTTTCTTTTCAAGTTTTTTTTTATTTTGTATTTTTAATTTATTTTTGGCTGTGTTGGGTCTTCATTGCTGCACATGGGCTTTCTGTATTTGTGGTGAGCAGGGACCACTCTTCGTTGTGAGGCTCAGGCTTCTCATTGAGGTGGCCTCTCTTGTTGCAAAGCACAGGCTCTAGATGCACGGGGTCAGTTGTTGGGGCTCATGGGCTCTAGAGCACAGGCTCAGTAGCTGTGGAGCATGGGCTTAGTTGCTCTGCGGCATGTGGGATCATCCCGGACCAGGGCTCGAACCCATGTCCCCTGCATTGGTAGGCAGAATCCCAACCACTACGTCACCAGGGAAGCCCAAAAGACGTTAACTTGATAGTTGCTTTATTATATGTCTGTATATCAATTGAAGACAAAATTATCTGAGGAAAGATGATATGGGGAAGGAAAGATGTTGAATAACATAGCAGAGTTTCTAACATTTTTAAGACATATATGATTAATATTTAATTTAAGTCTGTCTGCATTTCTAGAATATAAAAACTTTATGTAAGGTAACACCTCTTAATGACTAAAAAGGACTTGGAGGAGTATTAATAAAATCATGGAGGGGGATAAATTTTAACTATGGTCAATATCAGGGCAGAGGTAAAGGGATTTTGAAGGAAAAAGACTGAAGCATAGGAATTCTGTCGAGCCAGGAAGTAGCAGCCAGAAATGATCATGAAACTATGTGCACCAGTGAAGATTTGAACTAATTTTAAGAACATTGTACTTTCCTCAAAACATGAAAGTTGGTTTTAACTAATCGTTTCTAATATCTAGCTAATGTATAACTTTAAGGACCAAAAGACAGAGAATGGCATTTAGGGTACACAAATCTGTTCAAAGCATCAGTATCCAAATACATTCAAATAGAAAAGCAAAGGAAGCAAACACTGTTTTTTTATTTCCTGTTGGGACTACCACAGAAAGCATCACAGATTTTTCCCCTGCTATCCGCTAAACTGTTATAGAATATAATCCTGGGAAATGTACCTAAGAGAATTACCTTTTCTTCTGGTACTAAAACAAATTCCTGAATTTATATTTTTTGAAATCTCTGGCAAGGTGAAATTCAGTGTAGAAATCCAAAGTTGAGATTTTTAGCTATAGCAATTAAAATTATTCTTTTATGTTGCCAACCAAGGTGATTCATTCAAACTATATGTGAGAGATTATTGATGATGAAGATAACTATATCATGCTGAACATAATTGGATAATGCCTCATTTAAAAATAAATCCCAATATTATTTTCAATAATGTGTTTTATTTAATTTTCTGGTTCTGGGAGTTCTTTAAAGTTTTAAGTTGGTAACATATGACTTTGGATGCCTAGTTGTTTTTGTTAATATGAGAGTTAAAAACTATAAGTCAGTGAAAGGCATAATGACATCTTTTCATTTTTATATTTATAAATCTCATATTTTAAGTATGTTTTTATTCATAGAAATATTTCTTTAAATTATATGTTTAGTACAGAAGCATCAATTGCACATCAACTTGCCCATATATAAACATTTTTTGGAAGCATATCTCACCTGAAGATATTTTTACTTTAGTTGAGGATACAAAACTCACATTCATGAAATAACTTATTATCCCTACAAAAAACACATTAAAATACTCTAAATAAATAAGTTTTATGTGTTACAGCTTTTGTGGAGACATTGAGTGATTGATCAAAAAAATGAATCCCAGAAAATGTATAAAGTCAGGGAAACCATTGCCAAAGGTTTAATCTCAACCTCATTAAAGTAGATTCCAGTATATTAAAATGTGATCATCTTAAAGAAGTAGTTCCCTTATAGCTGCTGGAAAACCTAAGCCTCCAATGAGAACTCAATTCTGCCTGAAGGACTTGTGTCATTACCCTATACATCCAGGCATTCTAGATGGTTGGACTTCAACCTATGACATTTGAGGATTAGAAATGTTTTATTCGCCCTTGTTCTTCAAAAGTAAGATATATTTGTCTCTTAGCTTGCTGATAAAAAATACTGTAATTGTTTAGGGCCATATCACAAAAAGATGATTTTTCTTGAAGGTATTCCCATTAACTTCTATGACATGTAGACTTCAGCCTGTCTATATGGATGAGTTGTTGTTTCTTGGATCTATTGTGATGCACCCACAGGCCAAAATATTACTTTCAAATCAAAATTTTGTAAAGGGTATGATTTGCCAATGTCTGCCTGCACTGGGTGCTGGAATTCTGATTCTAATCATCAGATATGGCCCGCCCAGTTCATATGCTTGTTCTTAAACAATATTTGACTAGGTAGTTATATGTGGAATTTACTAAAACAGCACAGGGTTTATTGTAACTGTCTGTCCCCTTCCTTCTCGTCTGTACTGTTCCTCTCCCCACCCATTACCTCCTCCACATATAAAGTTAATGGTTTACTCTACTTGGTTGTGTATTCAGTGAAGATATACAGTGATTTCTGATTCTAAGTTTCTATTTTTGCTCATTAAGAAATGGATCCTATCTCTTCACCAGTGGTGTTGATCAATTTATATGTTCCTTGTTGCTCTTCTCAGCTACAAAAGGGTGGCTTCATTTTCATTGAAGATCCTTATTTCTCATGCTTAGGTTTTCTTAATAAAGGTGCTTAAGTAGAGGCCTTAAGTACTGAGTATTTTCAAATTATTTCAATTGAAGGTTTCATTTTGCATAATGAGCCCATCAGAATACTGGTTATATTAGAATGATAGAATGGTTAAAAACATTGGTCCTAGAGCCAAAATCCTAGATCTAAGTCCCGACTCTTCCACTTACTAGCTGGATTAATAGCTATCTGACCATAGGCAAGGTACTTAATTTTCCTGTGCCTTGGTTTCCTCTTTTGTAAAATGAGGGTTATAACAGTAACTACTTCATAGGTTTGTGGCGAGAACGAAATAAGTGACTATAACATTTTCTGGTGCATAGTAAGTTTTCAGTAAGTCAATACTAGTTGTTATTTTTACAGTTATAGGATGATGTTTTCTATTTCTTGAACCCAACTGATCTGTTTTTGTTATTATTATTTGTGTTTTTATTCTATTTTCTGGTCGCTGCAATACCTCCATAGATCTTTCTTTTTCCGAAAGCTATGATGAAATTTTAAATCCTATTAGCTGAAAGAATCCTTTCCTATTTAGAGTCCAGACTCAAAATAGATCTCTTCTCAAGTTCCTCTCCACACCTGGATTTAGTCCTCTATAGCTACTATATAACTTAGGTTGTTGGTATTTCACCTATTCGTGCCTAATATCCTGGGGACACACCTGGAACTCTGGATAAAACCAAAGAGCAGGGCTTCCCTGGTGGTGCAGTGGTTGAAAGTCCGCCTGCCGATGCAGGGGACACAGGTTCGTGCCCCGGTCCGGGAGGATCCCGCATGCCGCGGAGCGGCTGGGCCTGTGAGCCATGCCCGCTGAGCCTGCGCGTCCCGAGCCTGTGCCCCGCAAAGGGAGAGAGGCCACAACAGTGAGAGACCCGAGTACCGCAAAAAAAAAAAAAAAACAAAGAGCAGAAACATTCTGGCCTAATTGTAGAGAAACCCACAGCAACGTATCAGAAATAAGGTATTCATTTGTGCCCCACACCCCCACGACCTCTGCTTCCTGAGCTGTAAGGTAACAGTAGACGAGGCTCTGATTTATTTGACATTTTGAAAGCATGCATTACCCAAGAGCTGTTTAAAATACTCTGGAAGACTGTTCAAATAGCACACCCACTCATGAAATAGGCCACAAGGAGATGTCCTCTGCTTTTCTCACTTTCCCTTCAACAACTTGAAAGAGGATTCTGGGCCATAGAACGAGGTCTGTCTTTGCAGAGGACCTAGTCTTATCACTAAAGCAGAGGACCCTAACCCTTGGTTCCAGGTATTGTTACCAATATGATCAATGCCACCTATTGGTTAGTTACTGATACTAATGCCCGTAACAAGGATGTCCCGGCTTTACCCAGAAATATTAGCACCTTTGCCTTGTATATTAAGCCTAATTGAAGTTATTAACTTCCAAACTTCTGCAGTCAATAATATTACATAATTTATTAATGTCACACCAAGGGCTATACTTCAGTGAAGTACATGAATTTATTTATATTTTAATGGCGATAACACCAAGGGAGTTCTTAAAGTCCATCTACTGTGTTTGTCACCTGACCTTTACCAACCCCAATCTTGCTCTATCCCTGTCAAGAAAATTGGAGAATTTAATATTTGCGATAAATACAAGATGTTGAACAAGATCACCATTTGAAATCAATACTCCCTCCTACAGCTTTCTCAACCTGTTTGGTCAACTTGAGTAAGTGTGATTTGTATCAGCTGAAACTCCAGGACAGTGTTCAAACGTAGAGAAGAGAGGAGGGGAAGGGTCATATCTCCAGTCAGTATCAGAAAGATTTTTTTTAAGTATGCATGAAAGACTGTGTTTTTAGATCCTCATGACAATTTTGAATAGTTGGTAATATCATTTGTACAGCATAGGATATTTATCTCTGTTTAACGTATTCTAAACAATGCTTTCTAGGATCTAATTAGAACATTACATAAGGATATGTTTGAATAGAAGTTAACATATTCTTGTGATCCTAAAAATTATACCTCATAACCATTACAAATAATTGGAAAAAGAAAGAATTATTCAATAAATGATTTGAGAACATTTGGTTACCTCTTTATGGCAGTGATGTTGGTGGTGGTAGTAGTGATGAATTCCTGCCTTCTGCTATTCACTGAAAGAATTACAAATGGAGTTAAGACCTAAATATAATAAATAAAGCCTTGAGAGATTTAGAAGAAATAAGGTGAATACTCATCTCACCTTAGGCTGGTTATTCTTAAAAAAAATAAAAAACACCCCAAAACAAAAGTCACAACAGGATAAACATTAAAAAGTAAGACATACCTACATACAATTAAAATAATGTATTTCAAACAATACAATAAAAATAAAATTAAAAACAAAAGATACTCTGAGAAAAAAGTATTTATTTGTAATATATAACAGAAAAGCAACATTCCTTAATATATAAAAAGGTGAATGAATATTCTTAATCTATAAAGAGCCCTTATGAGTAAATAAGAAAGAAAAATGCGATAGAAAGACAGGCCAATAGATAAATGGGTCACAGAGAAGAACAGAAATGAGCAGTGTATATACAGAAAACTTCAACTTTGGTATTAAAAAGTCCTAATTAATTACAGAAGGTTTTTAAAGAATAATGACACTATATTCCTACAGAAACATGAGCACTTTTGTCCATTACTACTGAGTATTTTAAGGTAATCTTTCATTGGTCAATGGGAACCAGTATGTATCAAAAGCCTTAGGCATATTTATACCTCTGACACAGAAATTCTATTCATAGGAATTTTTTCCAAAGGGAACAACCAAGCATAGAACAAGGTTTTATGTAGAATGGTCATTATTTGAAATAAGAAAATAACAAAAAGAGACACAATTTGGAATTTGCAAATATGCATGTATATCTGTGTGTGTACATGTATTTAGATATGTTATGACATTCATATAAAACACTATGTGACTGTTTAAAATCATATCAATTGTAGTACATTTGACAACACAAGAAAGATGTCATAATGTAGGTAAGTGGTGAACAAAGGTAATGTGTGTTGTGTTATATCAACCTCGAAGTTGATAATGACTGTATGGATGATGATATTGCAAGAATTATTTTTTAACTTTTATTCTTCAACTCTTCATACACATTCCATTTTTCCACAGTTACTATGCTATAATTTTAACAGGAAAAATTATTTTCATGAAAGGAGGAAATAAACCTATATTAGAATTTACTACGAGGGAGCATTTTTAAAAAATTCTAAAACTTACGCTGACTTGCTGAATCAAAATGTTTTCTGGTTTTCTGTTTTGTTGTTGACATTTTTAACATGGTTCTGAAGTGATTCTTAAGTGAACAGGCCAGCATCAGTTCATAAACTGGTATTTGGGTACCACTGGCCTTGAGGAAAAGAATACTCATTTCTCAGGATATTGTGAGAACGAAGTATCAATAGTATAATGTGAGTGAATGAGCAGAAGGATGATAGATGCCTATTCCAGTTATGGCATATTTCCCAGTAAACTTAGCTCTGTAAGGTTTTGCTTCTTTTGGAAAAGAACACTGGAAGCAATGTGGTACTAAATTTTGTATCCCTCTAGCACTTCTCCGCTTCCTTCTTGCAGTATCAAACGCCTGCTCCATGGCCATAGACAAGGCCTGTTATCAAGGCTGGGAAAGCCAACATCTCCTATGTTGCCAGTAGGCCAATGAGTGGTCCAGGCTTTGACTAATCAGTCATTACCAAGGATTTTTCTGAGTGGGGCCAGTGAATTGTAAAGTAAGCCTGCTTCACCCCAGTTTTCCTTGTTGAAAAAATGGCACTATTATTCCCCCCTCATGATCAGAGTAAAATATTTTCCTTCATGCTTTCTTTCAATCCATCAGCAAGTCCTCTGGCTTTTCCTTCCCAATATAATCCAAATCTGCCCACTTCTCCTAACCTCTAAGTTACCACTCTGTTTTTGAGCTACTATGCCACTTGGTGCATAATTGGTCTTCTGCTTCATTTTTGTCTTGTTAAAAGCTGTTTGTCCACATAGCCAAATACAGTTTTAAAACAAAAATCAAATCATGTATTGATAATTCCTCAGCTCATAATTCTCCAATGAAATCCCATTACATTTAGGACAAAATGCATACTTCGTTGGTCTGACAAGCCCCTGTTTGGTTTATCCCTTGCTAATTTCTGCAAACTCATTCACCATTTCCCCCAGTCTCTTGGGCCTAACCTTGTTGCTATTCCTTGAACATGGCAAACTTTCCCTGCCTTTATATGTGCTCTTTCCTCTGCCATCATTGCTCATCTCCCAGACCTGCAGATGACTCCCTCCCTTATTCCTTTCAAGTTTTAGCTCAAATATCACCTCCTCAGAGGCAACATCCTTGACTGCTTTATGAAAATAGTTCCTCCCTCCTATGCCCACCACTCATCAATCTCTGTGCTCTGTTCCTGCCTTTTCAGGTCACAGCCCTCAGCACTTGCTAATAGTCTGTCACAGGTACTTTGTCTGACTGTTGCTAAAATGGCAGTTCCACAAGGGCAGGGGAATTCTCTGTCTGGTTTACTGCTCTTGTGCCCAGGGCCGGCACATACATTGAATTAGATCACCACTGCATGGTGAAAGGCAGGCTGCAGAAGGACAGACTGATGTACCAAGCAAAGGGAGAAGCGAAGAGTAAGAACTGGTATAGCTTTAGTTCTCAGAATCATTCCAGCTAGCTCTCATTTTTCTTTTTCATGTTAGTTTAAGTGAACCCAAAAAGTCCTCCTTTTCTCTTTAGTTAATTTTTTTTTTTTTTTTTTTTTTTTTTTTTTTGCCGTACACGGGCCTCTCACCGTTGTGGCCTCTCCCGTTGCGGAGCACAGGCTCCGGATGCGCAGGCTCAGCGGCCATGGCTCACGGGCCCAGCCGCTCCACGGCATGTGGGATCCTCCCGGACCGGGGCACGAACCCATGTCCCCCGCGTCGGCAGGTGGACTCTCAACCACTGCGCCACCAGGGAAACCCTCTTTAGTTAATTTGAATATGATTTCTATCACTTGAAACTGAAAGATCCCTAAACAATAGCCAATTAAAGATTCAGTTTCAGAACTCAAGGCATTTTGTGGGGAGACCCATGAAACACCACAGATCTGTGCCCAGAGCACTGTGATGTAGAACTCCACACGGCACAAATTTTCATCTCCTAGATTAACCTCTGGATACACCATGGGCCACCATTATTGTCAATATAGTCAAAGACCCTTTTCTCTCCCCCACTGAGTACTTTGTTCTTTATGTGATTGTGTATTCCCTTCATCTACTATCTGAAAGACTAATCCTTCTTGACTCCTTTCCCTTCCTAACCTTTCCCTTACTCTTCCAGATTTGCAAAGCATTTCAGAGTTATAAAGGAAAGTCTAATTTTTAAAAATTGAGTTCACTTGGCTTCTGTCTATCTTTCACACAGTAAGCAAATAATACATGAACCATATCTTGTAATACCTTCATCCCTATCAAGTCTTAAAGCAGACTGGTTATCCACCAATCGGCACCCCTGATTTTGTTTATACAAATGTTCACATGAAGCTACCACTTATTCCTGCCTTCCAGACAAAGCTGATGACTTCACAGAGCTCCATAAATGTTGAGCATACTGAAACCATCCCTGTAGCAACATAAGGCAATCTGAACAGGCAGGGAGCTGTGTCAAAGCCAGGCCCAGAGACCAGCTGCCAGAATTCTGCCTCAAACACAAGGGAACAAGTACAAGTCTGAGGCAGGTTACTCAATTACAGCACTATTATTGACGTTTTGGGCTGAATATTTATGCACGGGAGCTGTCTGTGTATTGTATCATGTTTAGCAGCATCCCCTGGCCTGTACTCACTAGATGCCAGTAGTACCACTTTTGTGACAACCCAAAATATACAGACTTGGACAGTTATCCCCTGGTGTGTGTGTATGTGTGTGTGCTGGGGCTGGAAGGATTGCACCCAGTTCAGAATGACATGTGTATAGAGAAAGTACTTATCTGGTAATTTAAAAAAAATAATCAGATCTATCCATTATCCCTGAAAATAGGTAGTAAGAAGTCTTGAGTAGGTGAGGGTCCCACCTCTTCTTTAGAGAGTTGAACCAGTTTTAACAGGTCCTGGCTTTTATAACCTAATAAGGATCTATTGGGAGAAAAACTGGTAGATGAATATAATCTGTTTATAGATTTGAATTTTTAAAAGTGATCCTAATTTCTTCAGAGCCCTATTACTTTCATGGTTAAGGTTAACCTTTTTCTTACTTACAGTGCCTTATGTGATAGAGTTCAGGCTCACTTCTCAAACCTGAATCCCCACTATTCCTTAGCATGTGTCCTATGGCCAGCCATATCTTTTTTTTTTTTATTATTCTATGGGAGCAAAAGTGCTTTCTAATATCTCAATTTCATTTGTACATGCTTTTCCCTCTACCTAAAATACCCCTCCCAAACTTCCATATTTTCTCTGACATTATAATTTCTATAACCATGAAAAACTTTCCTCTGCCACTGTTCCCCCCTGACATTCCCCTCTTCAGGGCAGTAGGCCCCTCTCCCCTCTGAGTCACCAACTCTTACTGGTTATTCTGTCCTGTAAATGTTGGTTGGGTTTTTTAACCTATCTCCCATGAGGCATTTGAGGGCTGTATCTTATTTACTTATGCAGATCTAAAGTTTCTGGGTCCTGAAGTTTTTACAATCTGGAATACCTTCACGCGCGCGTGCACAAACATACACAAACACACACAAAATTAGCTATTTAGGAAAGAAATGACAACAAATAACTGGAGGCTTAAAGATGCAGGCTCTTTTTTCTAAGATCTCTTTAATCAATTTTCCAGAAATACTTACATAGAAATATGACCTAATAGCAACCTGGCTTTCCCTACCATCTAGAAGGTTGTGCGGCTATCAGCATCTCACAAAATTCTTTATAATTAAGGGGCCTTGTATCTTACAATTCATTACCTTTATCATAAATCTACCTTTTTAAATTTTATCTGAATCTCCAATACCCAGTGGTTGACCCATAGAAGGAACTTAATAAATGTTAGTGGTAACAATGTTTAATTTTACTTGAAGTTTAAGAAATCTCCTCACCCTTCTGTGTTCCAGAAAAAAAGACTTACTTCAAGGAAGCACTCTTCTAAATATGACTTTAAATAAGGCTTATAGATGCCCCCCTTGTTTACCTAAGACAAGGCTGAACACAGACCCTCCAGTTCCCATTCTTTGTCTAAGAAATGGCTAGCTGAACTTCTTATCTCCACTAATCAACTAGAACAAAATGTTTTTTAACCAAACTTTGATTAAGCTTCTGTCCTTCCTCCAGGCCCCTAAACTTTAGCTCACTTTCAGCCCGAGCCAGCATACCCTCCCCCCACCTACCCCCGGTAAGAGTAGACTGGCCTCAGGATAAAACATTCTCTGACCTACTATCCTATTATGCCACCCTTTCATCCCACTTGCCTACATCTGGTTCTTTTTAGCTTTTTTTTACTCTTCTTTGTAAAAGGACATCTCTTTTGTCTAACTCTTGAGAAACTTACAGTTCTTATAATCACAAAGTTCTCTCCATTGTAATTGTCTCCTTTCCTAGACTTGGAAGAGGTCTCTTTTCTCCAGACTTTTGAATAGTCTCTCCTTTTTTTTTTTTTTTTTTTCCAGTACGCGGACCTCTCACTGTTGTGGCCTCTCCCGTTGCGGAGCACAGGCTCCGGACGCGCAAGCTCAGCGGCCATGGCTCACGGGCCCAGCTGCTCCGCGGCATGTGGGATCTTCCCGGACCGGGGCACGAACCCATATCCCCTGCATCGGCAGGCGGACTCTCAACCATTGTGCCACCAGGGAAGCCCTAGTCTCTCCTTTTTATGACCAGATTTGTTTTTCATTTGACAGTGGAATTACTGGAAAAAAAAAAGTGAATGAAGGAGAACTCCTATTAAAGCAACCAGCTTCCCTTGTAACAATTGTGCTGCTGCAATGATAGTGCCATTGCTCTCCTCCTGATCCCATGTGGACTCTGGATTTTTACATTATTCTACCTGCTATAATCCACTTATCTATCAGCCATAACTATAAACTTATTTTGTCAATATTATCAAACAGTCCTGACCTCGCCCTTCATTTTGGCTTACACTTCATCTTCATCATGAGTCAGTCTAGGTCCTAACCCATTCAGATTTTTTTCCTGAATTAGTTCCCAAGAAGACCTGATCCCTTTTCTGCAATTAAAATTGAAACAGTTAGTTAGTTTTGAAAGGCTTAATAGATACTAATTCCAAAAAGTTTGGGAAAAGCTATTCCAGATGCAAACAATTGTATGTGAAATCTCAGAGGCAGGAGTTGGAATTCATGCCTAAACACAATAAAATTAGCTTAAGTTTAGTTTAATTAGTAGAGTAATGAAAGAAAGTTGGAGATATTAGCCTGATTCAGACAGAAGTGACTGAACTTGATACAAAAGACCAAAATAGTGAAATGCTTGATTTTGATGGGGACATGATAAAACTGTTTAGGATACTAGGTTAAATGGAGATAGGAAGAAGTTGGAAAGCAGGAAAACAAAACAAAACAAAATAGAAGACAGACTGAGGAAATAGTATAAGCAGGAGGTGATCAGAATTCTGACTTATAGGGATCTGTAAGGATGTTAAGAATGGATATTGATTGCCATAAAATCATTCTTTTGCCTTAGGAGACTGATGTAAGAAAATATTGCTACAATTTATGTCAAAGAGTGTTCTGCCTGTGTTCTCATCTAGGAGTTCCATGGTTTCAGATCTTACCTTTAGGTCTTCAAACCATTTTGAGTTTATTTTTGTATGTGGTGTGAGGGAATGTGCTAATCTCATTGTTTTACATGTGGCTGTCCAATTTTCCCAGCACCAGTTATTTAAGAGACTGTCTTTTCTCCATTGTATATTCTTGCCTGCTTTGTTGTAGATTAATTGACCACAGATGCATGGGTTTTTTTCTGGGCTCTCTATTCTGTTCCATTGTTTTATGCCAGCACCATACTGTTTTGACTACTGTAGCTTTGTAGTATAGTCTGAAGTCAGAGAGGGTTATACCTCCAGCTTTGTTCTTTTTTCTCAAGATTGTTGGCAATTTTGGGTCTTTTGTGGTTCCATATAAATTTTAGGATTATTCGTTCTAGTTCTGTGAAAAATGTCATTGGTATTTTGATAGGAATTGAACTGTAGATGGCTTTGGGCAGTATGGCCATTTTAACAATATTAATTCTTGCAACCCAAGAGCATGGGCTATCTTTCTATTTCTTTGCATAATCTTCAGTTTCCTTCATCAATGTTATATAGTTTTCAGAGTCTTTTATCTCCAAGGTTAAGTTTATTCCTATATATTTTATTTTTTCTGATGCAGTATTAAATGGGATATTTTTTGTTTTCTCTTTCTGATATTTATTTTTTACTGTATAGAAAAGCAACAGATTTCTGCATATTAATCTTGTATCCCGCAACTTTACTGAATTCATTTATTAGTTTTAATAGTTTTTGGATGGAGACTTTAGTGTTTCCTATATAAAGTATCATGTTGTCTGCAATCAGTAACAGTTTTACTTCTTCCCTTAAAATTTGGATCCCATTTATTCCTTTTTCTTGTCTGATTGCTGTGGCTAGAACTTCTAATACTATGTTAAATAGAAGTCGTGAGAGTGGATATTATTTTGTTACCAAATTTAGAGAAAAGGCTTTCATCTTTTCACTGTTGAGTATGATGTTAGATGTGGGTTTGTCATAAATTACCCTTATTATGGTGAGATATGTACAACTTCATGTTAATTGTAGGATGCAGACAGGCATATTTAACACTAAATGTTTTGAATATGTAAGTACAGTCAACTTTTGAGAACACTTAAGAACATTAAGTACAGTCTTGAACTTATTTTTTCATTAGTTGAAGTTATTCTGTTAAAGAGATATGGATGATAAAATTCTGCACAGTCATTCTGTATAGGCATGAGGTATAAAAAATGTGATTAAGATAGTGTTAAGTTATAGGGTCATTTTTACAATCATCATTTTATAAATTAATAAATACAAACTTCATCAGACATTAAAATCTATTATTCAGATAAGGAGCAATGATTTATAAGAACTAAGTGGCAGATTTAGCACAATCTCAGGTTTTAATGTGTTACAAAGTTTTATTTATTAAAAATTCAAAAAGGTTAACAATTTAGACATAAAAAGAGCAAGACAGTGATCGATCTAATGGGAGATAATGGGTAAAGCATGCAATGCTTAGACTATAAAAATCCAATTATTCCTATTACTCTGCATGCATTAGGCAGTCATATTTTAGTGCTATCCCATGCCTCACTTGTCTTGCTGCCTCTTATCAAACCTCCTCTGTTTGCATTTTAATTGACTTGGGGAAATGCAAAGAGAAAAAGGAAAAGAAGTTGTAAAATAAAGGGCTTCACAAATTTGAAAGCATATATGTGACCCTCTCTGACTATGTTATGCCAATGCTTTAAAAACCATTGTGCTCCAAAAGTCAGGTCCCTATCAGCCTAGCTACCTTTAAATTGTTGCTTCCAAACTAAATATATTTTATAAAAGTTTATGTCATCACTTTTAAGAGTGCTTAATACATGCAAGAACCATATTAGATTTACTTGAATAAACTCCCACTAGGCTACACACATGGTGAAGAATAGGCCACACATTTGGGGGGCTATGATTTCATAATTTTTTAATGCCGATATTCCTCAATTTTCTCATCTGAAGATGTGAGTGACAAGAGCTATTTTATAAAACAGCTATGAGAATAAAGGAAAAGTTAATGTCTGCACATGCCTGATGGAATGCCCTGATGAAGTGGGCTCTCTGGGAGTTGATTCATGGTTTTTTGTCTTGACTTATGAGTTGGTTTTGAAGCTGCTTCTAGGGCAGTGGTTCTTAAACTTCTTGCTCTTAAAACCCTTTTACATTCTTAAAAATTATTGTGGATCCCAAAAACCTTTTGCTTATTTAGATTAAGTCTTTTAATACTGTATTTTAAATTAAAATGTATGTATAATATAAAAATACATATTTATTAATTTATTTAAAATAACTATAATATACTCTTTACATCCCAACATAAACATTTTACAAAAATCTATATTTTCCAAAACCCAAAACAAGGGAGAAGTTTGACATTGCTTTATTGTTTTTAAACTTCTTTAATATGCAGCCTAAGAGATCTAGATTCTAATATTTGCTTCTGCCATCAAGGTTTTGCGGTACATTGTTTTGTTTGAAGCATAGAAAGAAAATGAGGGCTTACACAGATCTGTGGTAGGAAAAGGGAAGACCTCAAGGTCTCCCTGAAAAAGTCTTGGGGACTCCAAGAAGTCCTGAAACCACACTTTGAGAATTGCTGTTGTGGGGAGTAGAAGCAAAAGGGAGGAAAGCAGACTGTTTCCAGCACTGGCTTCATATCAAATCTGGGGAAATTCGACAGGAAAATACTGAAGACCTAGAGACCTTCCTTTTACCTTCAAGCCACCTTTAACCTGATTGTCTATCCCCCGTGCTATTATAGCCCACACACACTTTGCTCCTGCCAAGATGATCAGAACTTTAGTCTACACTCATTTGACAAAAACAAGCTGGAAAGAGAAGACAGGAGCTACTTGTGTAATAACACATTTGCTAACCAAGAAATAAGACCAGGGCTGTAAGGCAACAGAAGCATTTATTTGAAGTTAAATTGCAGTTCAGGAGATGCAGGTTCAGGCAGAAACCTAAATGTGCTCTGAGGAGGGTTGAAGGCCGAAGGGTTTTTTAAAGGAAAAGGAGGGAGCTTACATAAATTGTTTTGTAAGAGTCATGATTGGTGCTGGCGGATCGAAACTATACGTAATTGGTTGCTATGGCTGTTACTAGGCAAGAGTTCATTGTATCAGCTTTTTTCAGGTTGCTGTGGTCTTGCGGCTTGGCCTCGTTCAAATTCGCGTTCCTTCCAGGGGGAGATGTGCACAGGCTGTGCTTCCCCAGAGGCCTCCTGGGTCCATTTTAGTGCCCTATTGGCAACACAGACTCCATTTTTACATGTTGATGCTGTGGAGGTTTTACCAAACTCCATTTTCAGGGTAAATGTGGTTTGATTTATTACTAAATACTGTAGATCCTTGATATATGCAGATTTAACATTTGCTGTTTCACAAGTGGTCATGCAAATGCATGGCATGAAATCATTCATAGCTTTGTTGAGGCATCAGTTTGGAAGAGGCCTCGAGGCTGGTGTGCAGGGGTGAGTGAGTCACGTGACAAGTGGGCTTGGTGGATCCCCAACATCTCCATCCAGTGGAATTTACTAATGGCCACTCTTCCAGGGAGAACTGCTCCTAGAATAGAGTCATTTTTGAAAGTCTTGGAATTTGGGAGAGTGTTGCTGTTTTGTGAAAAATGGCCTCAGGTAATTGAAAAGCAAACTACCAGTCTTGGTATGCAAACAAAGAGAAAGTGAAACTATCTAAAGTATGCTGCTTGTTAAAAAAAAAAATCCCAAAAAACAAACAAACAAAAAAACTCTACATTTCACTTCAGTCTAATATTTATAAAATAATTGTGTATCCAAAAATATCACTTAAACTTAAGATTTATTACACTTTATGAGGTTGATTAGGTACAATTGTAGTATTCACAAATTTGAGCATTTGAAAATGTTGAGGCTACTATATTAAATTAATGTTTAAATTCAATTTAGGATAATTAGCGTTGTTTTTAATTCTCTATTTGGTGTGGTTTTGAAATCTTTGTTTAAAATCTAATCTTTAGGAGAAGCTAAAACTATTAATTATTAGTTATACTAAATAGGATTTATAAAACCTTTATAAAGTAAACAGAAAAAACTTATCAGATAGGATGTTTCCAGCTTTAATCATATATATATGTATAAATTTTTCTGATTTTGTGAAATTTTCTGTGCTACGTATAACTTAGGATGCTCTATGCAGGACTGTATTTAACAGGCTTAGAACAATTGCTTGGCATATATAAAGTGCTATGTAGGTTTTTGCTGTTTTTATACTTTCTTACAAACACCAAATACCAAAAATAAATAAATAAGATGACAAGAAAAAGTAAGATAATTTATGGAGGGCCTGCTCTGTGCCAGTTACTATTTTTAGGCATTGGGGCTAGAGAGCCTAGAATAGAACTGGGTAGTATGTGTTACACAGCACGGAATGCAATTCCATGAAAGTCTCCAAATTTTTAGAAAAAAACCTTGCTAGCTTCCCTCTGTCTATCTGCATGTTTACTGTAATTTACATGAATTTACTCTCAATGAAATAAATTATTCTAAGTGGCAAGCTCACAGATGATTACTTCTATCTAAAATACTAGGCCAACTATTCCTCTGGTTGCCATTTACTGATGAAGGAAGCTTAAAGAGTATAAACCTTAAAATAAACTTAATAGACATGGACAGAGAATCTAGAAAAACCTATTGGTAGGTTCACCCTCTAGAGAAACATCATATTTTAAAATTATTTTTTATTGATACTTTCTCATTTCTGGATAGTTTATTTTATAAGGAAATTTTACACATATAGATGAAAATACTCAATATGTCAATATGTTAATGTTAAAGGAATACAAGCTTTAGAATAAGATGTTTAAAAATAGAAGACTGTAATATGATTTGATATTTCATATCAAATTTAAATTTTATTACCAGTAACTATTTAAACTTTATCTTATAATAGAAAGTCTACACATTTTTAGAAAGCCTTGAATTTTTGATCCAGATGGTCTTTTATCTAGGCTGTTTAGAACCTTTACCAAAAAATTAGCCTCGCCTTGCAGCCTGCCCACAGCCATCTAAAACTTGCTCGATTCTTCTGATTGGTTGTATACAATTTCAGACATTGGAGATTATCCAAGTACTGTCTGCTTGAGGTATGGAAATGCTTAATGTTTAACTAATTTCAGTTGCATTTGAGCTTGTTAATTTTTTGTTTGTTTGGTTTTTTGTTCCTTTTTTTGAGCTTGTTAATTTTTTTCTTTTTTTTCTTTTTTTTGCGGTACGCGGGCCTCTCACTGCTGTGGCCTCTCCCGTTGCGGAGCACAGGCTCTGGACGCGCAGGCTCAGCGGGCATGGCTCACGGGCCCAGCCGCTCCGCGGCACGTGGGATCTTCCCGGACCGGGGCACAAACCTGTGTCCCCTACATCGGCAGGCGGACTCCCAACCACTGCGCCACCAGGGAAGCCCTGAGCTTGTTAATTTTTAATCAGTAAAATTCTCCACATTCTCAGTAGAGAAATATACTATATAACCTGAAAGTTATGTCACCACCATCCCAACCCACACCAAAGCCCACTCAGAATCCCCAGTAACACATCTCATATCTAATCAGAATTAAACACACCTTCTGTGTTCTGTACATACTACTATTATGGAATTTGTCATAGTCGAATATGCCAAAACTGGATTGCAAATTTCAGGGAACTCAAAGCTTCTGTTAGGTTTTTATTCTCTAATTCTTAGGGTAGTGCCAGGGAAATAGTAAACCCTCAACAAGTGAGTGTTTTTAGTGATTAATGAATTAATCTTCAAGTAGCTTTTTACTTAAAAGCAAAATAAAATTATCAGGGTAAAAAAAAGATATCATATGCCATGTGATGGACATATTTTATTTTCTATCTATCCTATATCTTCTTTATCTTTTAGGGGAATACTCCTACCACATTCTTTTTCCATATGGTTGAAAGAGAGTGACTCCATCTCCATACCTTCAGGGTGGACATTCAATCCACGACCTTTGGTACTTCTTCCCCACCCCCAATGTTTTAATTATGAGAACCAATGTATTCCTTTATTTTGCTTAGATAATTCCAGTTGGGTGTCAAACATGTTCAACAGCATCCTGACTAAAACACTGTCTGCATTTTAGAATCCCCCATCAGAAATATTCACTGAGTTCATGTTCTTTAATGCTTTCCTAACTGCAGCTTTATATACAAATGCAATGCTATGTTTTATTGCCTCTTATTCTGCAGAAAGTTTTCAATTCCCACAACTAGTTTTTATTTATTTTTCTTTTTACAACGTTTCAAACATTTTGGGCAGAGCCAAACTATTTTTTAAACAGATTTATAGAATGGTGTTTTCTTCATACCTTGTCTTATTTCTCTCTTAAGTGTCTGATAGGTGAGGATTTTCACCTCTGTTCTCTTTCTCAGGCTTGACATTTGTCTCTATTTTCTCCAATGATTTTATTTTTCAGCCTCTTCCTCTTACTCAAGATAAAGAAAAAGTTACGTCTATGTGACACTTCAGAAATATTCACCTTAAAAAAAAAAGTACGATGGTTAAAGTAAGATGTCTCACTATACGTCATGACTTGGTAATGGCTTACCTTTCTCTTTTAACTCTTTATTAAAAGAGAGAAACTGCTAAAGAATAGATATTTGTTCCTCTTGAATGTATTTCTTTAACTACTTATTCCCCCTCTTGTCTCTCAAAAAATTGATAGAATGAAATTTTTACATTCCAGACCCTATATGTATAACCAAAACTAGCTTTAGTTTTGTTTTTCGGTTTTACTTTTTATGCAGCAGAGGAATGCTAAAGAAAGTAAGAAAAAATATTTCACACTATCTTAGTGTTTCCAGTGAGCATTTCAATTATGTGCTTATTAGTGTACATTCTTCTTATGTTTGGGGTTTTTTTATTTGTTCTTTGTAGAGTAGCTCTAGGTTCACAGCAAAATTGAGACGAAAAGTAGAGAGATTTTCACATCCCCTGCCTCCACACACGCACAGCCTCCGCCATTATCATCATCCCCCACCAGAGAGGTAATTTGTTATAATTGATGAACCTACGTTAACACATTGTAATCACCCAAAGTCCATAGTTTACGTTAGAGTTCACTCTTGGTGCTGTACATTGTATGGGTTTGGACAAATGTATAATGATGTGTATCCAACATTATAATATCATAAAGAGCATTTCACTGACCTAAAAATACTTCATGCTCTGCCTGTTTATCTCTCCCTTCCCTCCCATAAAAAAACCTGAGCAACACCTACTGTTTTTTACTGTCTCCATAGTTTTGCCTTCTCCAGAATGTCATATAGTTAGACTCATACAGTATGTAGCCCTTTCAGATTGGCTTCGTTCATTTAGTAATGTGCATTTAAGGTTCCTCCATGTGTTTTCATGGCTTGATAGCTCATTTCTTTTTAGCAGTGAAAAATATTCCACTGTCTGGATGTACCACAGTTTATTATTCCACTCACTTACTGAAGGACATCTTGTTGCTCCCAAGTTTTGACAATTATGAATAAAGCTGCTATAAATATCTGTATGGAGGTCTTTATGAGACATAAGTATTCATTTCCTTTAGGTAACAGGTGAGGAGCATGATTGCTGGATTATATGATAAGAGTAGGTTTCGTTTTGTAAGAAATATTTTCCGAAGTAGCTGTATCATTTGACATTCCCACCAGCGTAGGATGAGAGTTCCCACTGTTCCTTCCACATCCTCACCAGCATGTGGTATTGTCAGTATTCTAGATTTTGGTTATTTCTAGTAGGTATAGAGTGATATCTTATTGTTTCCATTTGTATTTATCTGATGACGCATGATGTGAAGCATCTTTTCATATGCTTATTTGCCATCTGTATATCTTCTTTGGTGAGGGATCTGTTAAAGTCTTTGGCCATTTTTAATCGGATTGTTTTCTTATTGCTGAGCTTTAAGAGTTCTTTGTGTATTTTTGGTAATAGTCCTTTATCAGGTATGTGTTTTACAAATATTTTCTCCCAGTCAGTGGCTTGTCTTCTCATTCTCTTGGCATTGTCTTTTACAGAGCAGAAGTTTTTAATTTTAATGAAACCCAGCGTATCAATTATTTCTTTCACAGATCATGCTTTTGGTGTTGTATCTAAAAAGTCACTGCCTTTGTTTTGGCTGCGTGTAGTACCATGATTTTTTTTTAGAACGTTAGTTAGATTAAAAATCATCCGACACTATTTAAGAATTATTTTAGAGTTAGTAAAGTTCCAATTGGAAAGTATTATATTAAAAGAATTGGGAAATATCTGAATATTTATTTTGAATAAAAATATATGTTTGTGCCTTATGATATCCAGTGTGATATTCAGTGATACTGGATGTGACAGGTACAACCATGTCTCCTGCCTAATAGCTTTGATTATTTACCAACTAAAAGTTTAATATGTGTTAAGAATTTAATTCCCTTGCTGCAATGGACTGAAGTTTGTGTCCCCCCAAAATTCATATGTTGAAATCCTAACCCTTAATGTGATGGTCTTAGGCCTAGCCTTTCAGAGGGAGGTCATTAGAGTCTAAGAGTGGTGCTCTCATGAATGGATTAGTGCCCTTATAAAAGATACCCCAGAGAGCTCCCTCCCTGCTTCTGACTGGGAGGTTACAGTGAGAAGACAGAGTTCTGTAAACCAGGAAATAGGTCTTCACCAGACGGTGATTCTTCCAGTGCATTGATCTTGGACTTCCCAGCCTCCAGAACTGTGAGAAATAAAGTTCAGTTATTTATAAACCACTCAGTCTATGGTGTTATGTTATGGAAGCATGAACTAAGACACTTGTTGTCCATTATGAGGCTGTGAAAAGCTGACCTATTTTAAGCCCAAAATAATCTAGCCATTCACACAAACTCTTGTTAATAACCCTTTTCAGTCAGACTGTAATTTGACATTTTTCTCTAAGAAAAAAAATTTTATTACTCAGTCTGTGAAACACAGAACCCAAGTAAATGTTTTTTGTTTAAAATAAACATTCTTTTCTGTTATTTGTGCCATGACATAGTTGTTTACGATGTAGAATACCTACTACTATTAGTGTAATTGTCAGAAACATCTATTTTCAGTAAAGCTGTGTTACTAACCCAGCTAAAACATACTTTCAAGACATTCACCCCAGGGATATTTACCCTGGGATTCTCTAACCTACTGAACTTTAGAGTTTCCTGGAGCTTCTATAAAATGCCTGCTGCACAAGCCCTATACCAATTAAATAACAATCTCTGGAGATGGGGCCTTAGATTATATTTTTGGAAACTCCCCAGGTACTTCTAAGGTGAAACTAAGGTGAAATACCATTTATTTGGGCCAAATGAATGGTCAGAATCTTATTATTCAATTTTTAGTCATTTGTAGAGACACATTTCCTTGTCAAAAAGACATTCACTTAGTGTTGCTGGCTAATGTCAAATGTTTTTCCTTTCCTTTTTAACATGAAACATGTTACAAAAACCCTTGATAATCATAAACATCTGCATTTTAAAAGATTTCCATTGTTGTGAACTATTTTTGCTCATTCAGCTCTTCCTGGGGGGACTTTTCTCACTGGGAGGTAATCTATGTTTAGTCTTAACTGAAAAAATGAAAGCTCTTCAGAAAGGCTTGGGGCATACAGGTCATTAGCAAAAATCTGAAATTGAAGTATTCACTGATCCATTATAATAATGAATACTACATTATTACAAGCTTTACTTTCCTGGAATAGTAATTTTCCCACGTGGGCACTCTGCAATATTTTATTGTAGTAGACTTACCTTTAAACTTATTTCTGAATACATATAGCATGTAAACAAAATCAAATAGGTAATAATGAACGTAGAACAAAAGAAGGATTTTTGTTTTAAAAAGATAAAAGTTATGTCCTACTTTTTCCTTCAGAACAGTAAAATGCAAACTGGTGGAAAGTTTGATTAACTTAAGACGTAGTTGTTCACTAGCAAAAATTAAAGCAAAAAAAAAAATTTTGGTAATAATATTTTAAAATAGCTTATGTCTAAATATTCCCTATAGAATATACTATGTATTCTATAGAATCTCGCTACAGAAAAGATATTCTATTATAATAAAATATCTATTCCCAGTTACAATTTAAAAAATACGTATTAAGTACCAAGTTTATCTAATACTGTACAGTTGATGTAAATATGAGTAGGAGATGATTCCCACTCGTAGATAGTTAACCATATTTTGATGACACAGACTTATGCATAAAAACTGCAATAGAGTGAGTGCTATACTAATAAATCATGGAGATCAGAAGAGGATATGTTTCAGCCTGAGACTGAGCAAGGTTGCCCAAAGGAAGAGGCATTTGAAGTGGATTTCAAAGGATGAGAAGCTTTCCATAGGGAGGAGAATGAGTAAAGCAAATCAATAAAACTTAGAGCATTCTGCAGAAAGGCAAGCCGTTCAATATGTCCAAAACTTAAGAGTACAGGTGTGAAGATCAGCTGTCTCTGGGGCTGTGGTCACTTTGACCCGGGATCATGAAGAATCTTGAATGTCATGCTAAGGATTTTGATCTTCCTCTTGGGGGCAGTGAAACACCATCCACGCAATCCACACAATGTAATTTTGTTATTTAAGACACAATTTCTTAGCCACTTTCCTTGGCCTGACATGAAGCTGTCTCCCCACAGCCATACTTTAGCTTATTCTTTCACATTAGTCAATTTGCTAAGTTAAAATGTTTTACAGTTACTCTGTTTCTTTAAAATTAGGACAAAACGGTGAGTGTCCCATAAAAATATATATTAGTACATGTTAGTTATTTCTATTAAAGATAAATCATTATGATTGAGGTTTATGATTTCACTGGTATGTATAAGTACTATAATTTTGATATGTCTAAAATTTATCAAATACAAATTTATTTTATAACACATTCAAAAAGACTTGCAATTTCTTAACCAATAAATAATACATATGTTATATGAAAAACTTGAGAGTTAAGGTAGAGGAAAGAATTGCACAACTAAGGCTTTTTGGAGGAAAGTCTGTACAAATAATTACTCTGAGAACAGAGCTTTACTTGTTTGCTTGTTTGTTGGATAAGACAAACAACTTTAGTCTTAAGGTTCATTTTACAACCCTGGGAAATTTTGTTTTAAACATTTTACTTGTTGAAAGCAAACAAATGAATATTATAAATGAACATTCATTTATTTAGCAAATATTTATCAAGCACCCAATATGGGTGTGGCAATGTTCTAGCCACAAAGCATGCAGCAATGAAACAGAGTAGAATCAACCCTGACCTCATGGGGCTTGCATTCTAATGGCAGTTGTCATAATGGGGGCAGGAAAACAGTCAAACAATAAGAAAATAAACTAATTCATAAACTAATTCATAATATGTGGCAGTGGATGATGTTGAAACAAAAAAGCAGGATAAAGGGGTCTGGGTTACTGGCAAAAAGAGGAATGTGCTAATTTGTGTACTAGAATGATTGGAGGAGGGCTCACTTAATAAGGTAAGCCATGCAGATGGAAGCGGGGAGAAAGAACAAAACTTATGGGTAAAGAGTGTTCCCCAATGTTCAAGGGGAAGCAAGCAAGCCTAATGCAGCTGGAAGAGAATGAGCCAATGGTAGAATAGATGGCAGGAGATATGAACAAAATGTGAGAATGCATGGGGTGAGGAAGACGGAACCAAATCGTATAGGGCCTCGCCAGCTATTCTCGGAATTTGTTTTTTAATGTGAGTAAGATAGGAATCGATTGGAGAGTCATACATTTTAGAAGAATCAATTTGGCTGCTCCTGAGACTAGACTATGGAGAATTAGGGCATAAGGAATCTACTGTGATAACCCAGGAGGGAGAGGATGGGGGCTTGGACTGGAGTGGAAGCAGGGAATGTAGGAACAAATAGCTGCATTCTGGATATACTTTGAAGATATAAGAGGCAGGGATATCAATATGTGAAATATTGAATTACTGTCTACTTATGTATTAAAATTGAATTCATATAGGTGGCAAAGTTTTGATATTACCAAAACCACAAAAATCACAGAGGATTCTTCACCCCTAGAACAGACCAGACAATATTTCATGTACTCTTCTTTGACCTCAAGCATCAAAAAGGATAGAAGCAAAACTACCTTTGTAATTGTTGAGCATCCAGTCTATGGAACTGGCCCACAAATTAGTTCATTTTGTTTAAAATATAATATCTGATTTTAAAAAATCAGTGAGGGTAAATGCAGAGTAAATGTTTGTTTCATTCTAATCATTTAAACTGACTATGTTATTGAAATCAAATTTACCAACTAAATGCTTATGTAGACACTCAGAAGCAGTTACAGATAAGTTGATTACATCATTTCTTACATGTTGGCCCTATACAGTCTAGAAATGACACTATTTTTTTTATAGCTGAGTAGTCATCCTGAATAAAGGAATCTGATTACTTGTGGTAGAAAACCGACAGTGGGACTTCAGTCCTTACTTAAGTACAGGCTGGAAATAGACTCTGAAAAGGATTTTATGTGTAAATCACTATATAACAAACCATTCCTAATTTATTGGCTTAAAATATGAAGTGTTTATTATTTCTCACAAGTCTCAGTGGATCTCAGGTGTCCTTCTCTTGTCCACAGTTTGCTAGTGAGTTGGGAGGGGCTGGCTGGTCTTAGGATGGTCTTAGCTGGGACGCTCAGCTCTGTCCCTGTGGTCTCTCCTCCTCTGGGCGATTTGCCTAGGGTTCTTCTCATGATGGTGGTGGAAGTCCAAGAAAAAAGTAAAAACTGCACAGCACTTTTTAAATCGTCTGCTTGTGTCAAGTCTGATAACATCCTAATGGCTGTAGCCGAGCAAATCACACAGCCAATCCCAGATGTAAGGAGTGGGGAAGAAGGCTCTGACCATTTAGTGAGAACTTCAAGGACACAAGTAAAGAGCAAACAAAATACACGGTATTAACCACAAACCCAAAAAGCATTACAGCCACCATTTCTTTTGCAAGTGTCAAGTCTGGAAGACAAGCATGTTTGGTTAAGGCCTTATTCCCAATCTTGACCTTTTGCTGCTCTCTAAAATTTGGTCGCCGCGCTCAGAACAGCAACATGACTTAAAGGCTATTGAAAGCACTTTCACACACTCCCCCCAAACCTTCCATGATAAACACATTAACAGAATCTCATAAGGTTATACTTTGAGCCCTTAATTGAAAAAGGAGAAATCGCAAAACATGAAACTCAAGGATCATTCAGGCAGCAGGTCAGTCTTTGAGGAAAGAAAAGGTAGTTTCTGGCTGATACTGAATCCCTGGATCTTAAATGTGCTTGGTTTCCTAAAATTTCAGTAATAAGATCTTTGAAAGTTTTACTTTATGCACTCTTATATCTCAGGCTTTTATACGTATCTTTTATTTATAGCAAACAATAGCTAAATTGGCAGTAAAGTATGAATAAAAATTCAAATTGATTAATCTTAAGGATATCTCAAAGACATTAACAGTCCACTAGTCTAGAGAACAAATCCAGAAAATGTAAATAAGTTCAGTAAAGTGTCTTTCAGAAAGAGCTTTTACTATATATCATTAATTATTTTTAACTGAGTAATAAAACTCATATAAACTTCATGTCTAAAGCGTGTTAAATTCTGTCTTCCTTCTGATAACTATTCCAATTAATTTGTGGTCAAAGAGTGATCATAGAAGTTTTAGACATTCTGTGTCTTATGTATAACTTATTCTGACTATAAAGCATGATCTGAATAATTTGCTGCCTCAGTGTTGAAATTAATAAGCTAAAGTCAGTATTAGGAACTATTTCAACATTTGCTGCCAAATATCCTTAAAATACTTTTCAGGACAAGATAAGAATAAATAAACAAAAGCCAATGATATTAATAATTTATTTCATTACTCCCAAAAGCTACATATATTTTATCTCCTGTCATTCTTGCTCTAACTCCTTTCCCAGTCAGGATGGCAATATGTACTCACCTGTCTCCCAGAAACAAACATGGTGAGTTTGCATTGTTCCACTTTCTTTGTATCATGATGCGGCTTCCCCTTCTTTCCTGGTTACCTCTAGTAGTTGCTGTAGCTGCTCTCTGTAGCGGTTCCCTTCTTTCTGCCATAGATGGTGGCCAGTTTGAAAATTCCAACTTCGCAATGGATAGCTAGGAGTTTGTATTATTAATAAAATTTGTTCCTTGTGGAAACTAACTCTATACATCTGTGTGTCTGTCTGTCTGTATGCATATACCCTAAAACCTTTAACTTTCCTGACATACCATCTTCTCCCCCTTATAGGCCAATTTTGGGTTGTCATTGTTTTATTCAGATGAGGCGCCAGGAAGAGCAACCAGTTTAAGATTGAAGTCTGGCAAATTCCTTCATTTAAGCAGTTAACCTGGAATGTCCTTTCTTTTTACATGCCTCTTGCTGAGATTCTATGCTGTGTCTATTTGTAAATATAAAAGCTGCTCCTGGAGACAGATGGTTATTTACTGTGTTTTTCTATTATGCAGGATAAATTATTAATAAGAAAATAATTGAATATTGAATATGCCCTGGCAAAGAAATAATCTTTCACCAAGTCTGTCACATAGTATGCTGCAAGCATGCATTCCAATTAGTAGAGTGGGTCGAGTAGATTAATGTGTCAAATTGTTTAAATTCATGATCCAAACCTAGTTTTCTTAAGAACTTTGTACAGTTGTGAGTTAATTGTTATTCAAGTTTATTAACTTTCTGTAAGTTTCAACTATATCTTATGACCCATGGATTTATATCATAATTTAATATACATATCATTGAAAAGTTTTCTCAAAAGCATTTTTTCATATTTTTTTTCATTTTGCTAGCCTTATAGCTGATCAAATAATTTGTCATTTTAATATATTAAAATGTATGGGTAGGAAATATTTTACCTTGTTTGTTTGTTTTTGGGCCTCTCACTGTTGTGGCCTCTCCCATTGCGGAGCACAGGCTCTGGACGCACAGGCTCAGCGGCTATGGCTCACGGGCCCAGCCACTCCGCGGCATGTGGGATTCTCCCGGACCGGGGCACGAACCCGCGTCCCCTGCATGGGCAGGCGGACTCTCAACCACTGCGCCACCAGGGAAGCCCTACCTTGTTTTTTATAAGTAAGTTTTCAAGCTACTAAGTTTTGAAATAGAAAAGAATATATTCAGCTAGGATAGTAGAATAATGAAATATGTGAATATTAAAGGATTGTAATATGAATACAGGAGGAGACGAAAATGTTTAACCATTCTAGAGTAACAGTTCCCTATATCAGTGGTTCTCAAAGTGTGGTCTTTGCATTGACAGCATCAGTAGTACCTGGGAGCTTGTGAGAAATGCTAATTCTCAAACCCTAGAATTTCTGAGTCAGAAACTCTAATGGTGGTGCTCAGCCATCAGCATTTTAAAATGACATCAAAGTGATTCTAATGAACACTAAAGTTGGACATCCACTGTTCTATAGAGTTATTTATCCTTTTCAAGCAGTATTACAATCATAATATCATTTCACCTGCATTTAAAAAAGTCAAAGTATTTTTGATTGAGAAGACTAAAGTGCAGCAAGATTAACTTCTTCAACATTCCACAGCTAGATTGATGACAGAACCAGTACCTGATTTGACTTTCACTAAAACTTGTGCCATTAACAAACTCATAGTTTTCACTTTAATTGGACAGAAAAATTAAAGGAAAAGGAAAATCCAAGTCAGGCAAGACATTGACTTTGGCATGGTGTTGAAAGTAGGGGAAGGACAATCAATACACTAATATTCACTGAGCACACACCACAGGAGAGGATTTTCTCAGTAGAATGAAGGCTGCAAAAAATTAAGCTGTATGGTTCCTGCTATGTAACACTTTTTCATTCTTCTAACAAATCATATATCAGTAGCTGTGTTCATCATGGAAGATACAACCATAAGCAAGACACAGTTCTTTCTCTCAAGGATCTTGGAGTCTACTGGGAGAAACAGATTCCCCAAAATGGGTAATTTCAATATAGAACAAAATATATTTGTGTTGTATTAAAGCATGCCATGATGAACACATAAGAAAAACACTTCTTCTGGTCCTTAGTTTGAGAGAAGGGCTGGCAAGTGATTCAAAGACCACTTCCTGGAATATTATAGAATCTTAGAGGAGAGGAAAAATATCTTAGCCCATAAAAATAGCTAACAACATGAGAAAGAATGAATGGGCATGAATCCTTACTCTCTTGACAATTTTTATCTAAAGAAGAGTGCATACACTTTCAAATGTCATTATTCTGAAGGATCATTGTCCAAAGATACATTTAAAATCCAGAGAAAAGTTTTGAACTGAGTTTCTTCATTGGAATATAATTTTAAATATTTTACAATATAAAAGTTAAGCATACGCTCATTCTGCTTAAAAAACACTATAATTTAGAATACTAAAAACAAAAATCATAGTTCAATGCTTATTTCATATTTGGGGGAATCAGATATAAAAGGTGACTTGATGCCATCAGAAAATATTTACATAGTCAGTGCAAAAGTGGGAGACAGCATTGAACATGTTATAAAATGAATTATAATGAAAGATCTATAATCTATGTAGCCTCTGATCTACTGAGGGTTCTTATACTGTTAATATAGTTTCTTTTCATAGAAGTATCAGCTAAGTTCAGCACAGTAATACTGAACTATTCCAGTTTTGCTGAATAAAACTGATAATGAGTTTTCTCTTACCTTCCAACATTTTACGTGATGAAAGTAGAAAAATAGGAAACACCTGAAATACTGGAGCAGATAGAGTGAAAAATAACTAAATCAGAATGATTTTCCTAAATTTTCAGTAAGTTACACAATAAAAATAAAGATTTAATATGCAACAGCCTTTCCATTGCAGTTGTTCTACGACAGTGAACCCATGGAGATTAGAGTATTTTCTGTATTAAATTATATTGTTTTGCATTAGTGCTACCTGATTCTAGATAATATTGATATTTATATCATCTAACTAATTTCTACATTAACCAAAATATGTAGCTAATAGACCAAGAAACATGACAAGAGAAAAGAGATGTTCCTAACCCTTTGTTAGCCCACAAAAATACTGAGTTGTAGAATATATAAGGATACTAATTTCACTATTAGTCAAGTAATGTCAACGTTAGGTGCAATTCTGACTGACTGTGCCTCAAATTCTTTCTTGCAATGAGATGAGATATAAATAAATGTGTCAGTGATATTAAATATTTATTATATTAAACTTTTATGTGTTGAAAACAACGGTTTATCTCAGGGAGAAATATGATAGTTTAAAAATCAGTTCATAAATAATTGGTATTTATAAATTTGATAGTTTGCTCCCAGCAGGGAATTAAAATACACCTCTATGTACATGCTGGTACAATAGGCATGAAATGTACAACAGAGAGTCTCCAGAGGACACCAAGATTCTGAGACTAGATCCAAAAAGAGGCAGGAAAATACAGCTCAAATCTAATTTGGTATCTGATATCGAAGGGGGAGGCCACTGTTGTGGAGATGTCAAATGGGAAGGCATTGCGCAGAAATTTCAGAAATAGCAGATTGGACACTTGTTGTTGTGGGTCAACTTTTAATAGAGTATTTTGAAAGAAAGGCATGTTAAGCAGACCCAAACCATCTCTCTACCATTCTGGATATCAATGCCATTGGGAGAGAGAGTTACGAATGTAGAAAAACTCCATTCATTCAAGAGGTCTTAACTGGAAGTGTAGCCAAGGAGTTTGAGTGTCTTCTTTGATTGACTAGCTCCAGCCCACCTCAGCCTATTACAGTTTTCAATGTTGTAATAATTCTTGATTTCCTAACTCATTGGAGCTAGACAGGGTTGGAACAGCCAGCCATGTCCTAGAACTGTGTTCAATGGAAACAAATAAAACGAGTGCAGGACTAGGTCACAGCTTGAGATAGTCTATGTTATTTATTGACAAATATTTTTCAAATATAGTCCAAATATATTTCTGACCTATAATGAAAAAGTAGACAAATCAATATAGAATAGAGATTAAAGTTATCAAGATCAACTTTACCAAGTGGATGTTTTAAATACAACCGTGTGTTATGGCATGAGATTTCTTAAAGAAATATCTTAGATATGAAGTCACATTATTTATTAAACTTCATAATGGACTAAGGAAACCCATGATTTAAAACAAGGCAAAACTAATATATATTTGTAAAAGATGTCAAATAAATGATATCCCTGTTTTTAAGTTTACAAGAATTATATAACAATACTCATAAGAAGTCATAGTATTCTTCTGTTTACAATTTTGAAATTCTTATTTAAATAGAACTATTGATTCTATTTAATTATGATTTATTCTATTAAAATTTATAAAAATCCATTATTTATGCTAGGGAAGCTCATGTAACTAGAAGGTATTAATAAAATATTGAGCCCAAAAAGGAAGAAGGGTGGTATTGAGGCTGAGAAAGAGGGGAGAGACACTTAGCAAAGTAAACCACACACATTTTGAGACTCCAAAGACATTACCTTTTCCTTAAACATATTGTCAGGTTTCATCAGGAACTATTATCTAATTTTTTTCAGAAAGTGTGATAATGTGCTTATGCATTTTGATTGCTAAATTAAAAGTTAAGAATTCAAAAAAAAAAAGAATTCAACAGTTTTTTTTTATTTTTTCAGTGAATCAGAATGAAATTTAAGATGATTTCTTGATGATATTCTAAACCGTATGGAATATTTCACTATATTATCCAAAATTGAAATAAGGTTTACTTTTATTATTTTTGTTTTCCTGTTTAACGTTCTCTTTTGATAACTCAACATTAGTGGTGAATTTGATGTAGAGTTTTCAGTGGTCGTGGAAAGTCCAGTTAGTCAAGGAGTTGATAACTATGGAAGAATATTTGAGAATATTTTAAATCTTTATATTGAGAAACGTAAATTAGAAGGATGCACTCAAATACTACCTAAATCACCAGTGACAACTGAATTGGGGGAAGGGGGTGTTTCTGATTCTACTGCATTTGCTCAATCTATTCTAAAAGTGCTAGATGCAGATTTGAACAATAACCATCTTAAACTTCTTTAAATATCACTAGTGTCATATATATATATATATAACATATGCCATTTATATATATATATGTATATAAATGTACATTAACAAATGTGAGGTTTCATGTGTATTCAGTGACTTATTTTTAGGATTATCCTGCTTTTCCCACTTGGGTAATTTACGAGGATCACTTCAAATATAGCATCACTAAATTCTAAAGTGTTATATTTTTCTTTATTGAATGGATATTATAAGAAGCTAAGACTGTTAGTTAAGAAAAGGAGTAAGAAAACATCCCAAACATCCATCAGTAGTAGAATGGATAAATAAAATGTAATATATCCTTGAAATGAATACATACTGTCATGAAAATGAATGAGCACACAGCAAAACATAATGTTGAATGAAAGAAATCAGGCAAGAAGAATACATAATCTATAATTCTTTTTATAAAAAGTTCAGAATCAAGCAAAACTATTCAATTATTTAAGGGTGCGTACTGTACAGAACTCCACAGCAAGACAAGGGAAGGATAACCATAAATGTTAGCACAGAGTTTACCTTCAAGAGGGAGAGCAAGGGTTGGAAACAGGAAGTGGCACAAAGGGGAGCACTTCTGGGGTTCTGGCATTGTTTTCTTTCTTGATGTGGACAGCAGTTACACAAGTGTTTTCTTTTCAGTAATTCACTAATCTATATAGTCTTTCGTATGTGCACCCTAATTCTCAGTAAAAATAAATCATAGGTAGATAGATAGATAGATAGATAAAATAGATAAATATAAATAAAAGGGAGAATTAAAATCAAGAAAACCGGGGTATTTGATGTATTGTTTATTTCTTCCAAGGTGTACAGTTGGACTGCCATAGAAAACATATCACAAAGGGTCATGGGAGATATTTTGGAAAGACTAAGAGACTGAAAACTTGGGTTCAGCATCCGGATCCATACTTAAACACCTCGCTTTTTGTAAACCATGAAGCTTCACTTCAGTTCTCTGAGCCTCAGAGTTCTTATCTGCAAATTGGGAGTAATAATTATTTGTAGAAAAGTGGATGATAATTTCAATGAAAGTACAAAAATTATTTAGATAATTATCTCCTCATCTCCATCCTTCTCACCACAAATCCTCACTTCTATGCATGAAAATGTGGAAATGATGTCAGCTATAATTGCCAAAACGTATGAAGTATTTTACATATTTCACACATTCATTATTTTTTTCAACAAACCTTCATTGAACAAAGCATTGTGGTCATGAATAAGGCAAAAGATTTTATCATTTCCATTGCACACATACACAAAGACACTCACATACACACACACACACACACACACACACTCCTTCTACCCTTTGTCAGGCTAAGCACATTGGAAAAAAAGAAATCAAGGAGTAAAAAAGAGCAAAGTGGTTCTTTGCCAGGATTCATCTATTGTCATTCCTGTTTGTAGGGACGTAGCAAAAAACCACATCATTACAGGCATCAACCTGACTGCAAAATATACACAGCGAGAATTAGGAAAAAAGAATGATATTTATTCAGAATCTCTTCCTCTTTTGTGCCATGCACTGCACTAGATGCTTTCTCTCCTAATACTCCATTTAATCTCACGGAAATACTGCAAATAAAATCAAGCCTCCAAGACATCAAGTGCTGTTCGCAAGCCTCATGGAAGATAAATGCCAGAATCAGGATTTCACCTCAGACTTGCCTGACTCTACTACTGCAGAGTATACCCCCCACCCATCTCTCACTCTCAAACACGTACACACCCAAAGACAGTTTTTTAAATAATTTATTTTTTATTGGTTGCTATCTTTAACATGCCAAAGGAAGAAAAGAACCAACTAATGACCCAGAACCAGTTTTCAGAAATATTTAGGTCACAGTCCTAAACTTATGAAAAATTCTTTCCACTAATGATCCTACTGAGTAATTTGGAAACCAATTTATTTTGTGTTTAAGTGCCACTAGTCGATTACTATATTAATGTATACCTAGATTTTGTGATATTAGTAAAAAGGCTATACCTGAATGTTTATGTAGTATTGATGTAAATGGTTTTAATTGGTAGAAAGCTAAGAGTTCAATAGAATATTTGACAAAAGCAAATTTCTACAACTAGAATAAAATATACATGGATTTTATTAAAGTCCAAACAATATTTCTCTGAGTTAAAAATATTTTTCCAAATAAATATTGCATTATACTTTTCTCAAATGAATATTCGTCAAATAGATATTACACCCTACTTTTTTTCAGATAAATATTGGACTATACTTGAGCATTGAGATGTTTTATACCAAATACCTAAAGCTCGAAAGATCCCTCCCTGCCCCCTGAATAGAATGATCCCTCCCTCAATACACATGTGTGAAATATAATTGAAAAAGGTGCTCCTATCTTCCCTTTTTTGTCATTGAAGATTTTACCACTAGTGGGACAGAGGAGTGGTCTATGGTCTCCCAAGTTTTTAACAATTACTAAGAATTTATTTTTCTTTCATCCTCATGCCTATTCAAAGTAATACAACTTTCAGGGCTTCCCTGGTGGCGCAGTGGTTGAGAGCCCGCCTGCCGATGCAGGGGACACGGGTTCGTGCCCCAGTCCGGGAAAATCCCACATGCCGCGGAGCCGCTGGGCCCGTGAGCCATGGCCGCTAGGCCTGCGCGTCCGGAGCCTGTGCTCCGCAACGGGAGAGGCCACGGCAGTGAGAGGCCCGCATACCGCAAAAAAAAAAAAAAAAAGAACAAAAACAAAGTAATACAACTTTCAATGTTCAAACCATTTAGGTTTCATTTAGTTTTCTTTTTGATCATCGCAATAACATTTATTTCTAACAGTGCAATTAAATTTTGTATTTGTTTTATGTATTATAGGTACCACAGCACCACAGTATATACCCAAATTTGTCATTATGTTGTACAACTGCTAGTGCAATTAGAATTTTTATTTGTCTCTTTTTTAGCTTTTTAATTTTGAAGTAATTTTAAGGACATAGAAATACAATGTGTAGAGTGAAGTGGAGTGGGAATTGTTTGTTATTCTGAAGAACAAAATGTACAATAAATTCTTCATTTTCTCTTAAAGGAATATGATAGGAGAGTAAATATACATATTTCACTTACGACTTTGATAACTAGAGTCTAACCATCTGCCAGACCATATTGTTGCATAAATAATTCCCATCAGTTGCCCTACTAACTCTGATCAATTAATACTTGTAATTCAAGTTCAGTAACAATAATAGCTATATCTAGCAAGCATGTATTTCCTGGGTGCCAAGCAGGATGAGAGATGCAGTTTAAGCTGTTGAAGTTCAGTACAATAAAAATTACATTAAGTGTGTAGGTAGTTATAATGAAGCACTAGTAA
Source organism: Delphinus delphis (assembly GCF_949987515.2). NCBI lineage: Eukaryota > Metazoa > Chordata > Mammalia > Artiodactyla > Delphinidae > Delphinus > Delphinus delphis. The sequence goes on along the minus strand of NC_082689.1, from coordinate 23,005,414 downwards.
AAGGAAACTGAATATGAATAGTCTTCAAAGGCACAATTTTTGAATTCACCTCCTATATCTTTATTGCCCAGCAGTTATCATCATGAGTCGCCAAATAAGGTGCATAGAGATTTTTAGATTATGAAGCTTTAGGCATTCTCTGGATTCAAATGAGTCCCCTGAACATATCCTGCATCCTGATAGTGACTGTGGGATGAGAAATAACATAAGGTTTATGGCTAAGCTGAGCGTGAGAAAGAGTTTATATGCCATTTTCCTTAGAAAAACAGCATGATGTCTCTTTTGAATTCTCTGCCTTGCATTTCCCCCAATTTTATTCCTGGAACTTATTCTCCTCAGTGCGACCCCTTCTTTCCATATCCATGTGTACTTCTGATCCTTGAGCCTCATCGTGAAAGGACAGGTGGAACCTTATTTTAAGAACCAGGATATTTTTTTCACAAAAATCAGGAGATAGAGTATTGTGAGTCCCTATGTGGTCAGCAAAAAGGGAAGAACAATTTTATCACTTGCAACCATATTGTTACTTTTCTCTTTATGCTCTGGATGCATGGTCTGTTTTGATATGAGGAAGTATTTCTAAAGATAAAGAATGCACTTCCTAACAGCATTCTGACATATGTTCCTAATAGACCTGCAACATTTTTGAGTTAATAGTGTTTGATGAGCTGGCTATCAAATATTAAAAAACACAGGTTTTAATTCATTAGTTGTTGTTAGTATTTTATTCATAAGATAAATAGCATCATGTAATCATTAATGATCTACTCTCAAGGAGAATGTTTTTATAGGATGGTATTTATGACAAGTTTTCAGAATTAATTCTGCATTACTAGATTTCTGAAAACTATGAGTTTCCTTTAAAATGTTAATAATACATGTATTTAAATATACTTATAATCCTCCTGGAAAATGGGAAAAATAAATTGCAAATTGTGCTTATCTCTTTTTAAAAACATTTTTTATTGGAGTATAATTGCTTTACAATGTTGTGTTAGTTTCTGCTGTACAATGAAGTGAAGCAGCTATATGTATACATATATCCCCTCCCTCTTGGACTTCCCTCCCAGCCCCCCATCCCACCCATCTAGGTCATCACAGAGCACCAAGCTGAGCTTCCTGTGCTTTATAGCAGGTTCCCACTAGCTATCTGTTTTACACATGGTAGTGTATATATGTCATTCCTAATCTCCCAGTTTGTCCCACCCTCCCCTTCTTCCACTGTGTCCACATGTCTCTTCTCTACGTCTGCATCTCTATTCCTGCCCTGGAAATAGGTTCATCTCTTATATCATTTTAAAATGCACTAATAATCTAGGGACCAATATTTTGCTGATTCAACTTTTGTCACTTACTAAATTAAATAGTAGTGTGCATAATATAATTTCATTTCTATAATTTTATAAATCCCTTCCTGGGAGTAATATTATCTTTACTTCATCTAATTTTCCTTATAAAAATCATTTGGGATCAAAAAGTATAGTGTAAAAGTATGAAAGTATGTTTCTGAAAGAACATGTAGAAGAAATTTAATATGACTGTTTCTGTACATGAAGATTAAAACTAACAGTTTCAGTACTTCTAATTGCTGTTTTTCACATTTTAGAAACTATACTATCATTCTTCTAAATTTACAAGCTTGTTGCTATAGATTTAGAGATTAGAGCATTATGTCATATTCTAAAACAAATATTTGAATTAGGAACAAGATCTCATGTTGCATAAACTATTGTAATTTAGATTGTCTTTAACATCAAGTAGATTTCTTATTGTATTAACAACCTTTAATTTGGTTAATCATACAATTTGTTTCTGTTGCAGAAAATGCAGCATTTCCATATGGGTTAGCAAACTCAAATATACTATTTCTAGCTTTTTGAAAGTTACCTCAAATTCAAGTCATCAATGTTAGAACTGTATATTCTGAATAGATATGATAGTAAGATATCTTATGTCTAACTTTCCATCGTCTTGAGTTATCACTCTTTCACCACTGTTCATTTCATACTGTCCAATTTCCATGGAATTTGCCCCTCTAACCTTGTCAGTCATTTGAAATCAAGCTGTCTTTTATTCAGGAGTTATTTTTATGCTCAGGATAATCTTGAAAATTATTTTATATCATTACAAACAATCCTACTGTTACCTTTAGAATGGCGAAAAAATTAGATTTCCCGGCGTTAATGTGTTCCATCAGTAATGGTGCCAACCAAGTTCAGATGGCAAAATTGTAATTGCGTTTTAATCAGGAAAATTAATTCAATATATGGTAAAGATATTTTATTAAATTAAAATTATAGTTGATATAACAAGGCACTATTAAGTGAATATTGCATAAATTAAATTATAAATATAAATTTTATTTAAATTTAAATTAAATATAAATTAATTATAAATATAGATATAAATACTAGGGCATTTGGATAGTTTAGAATTTCATGTGCTATCTAGTTCCCTATTCCCACAAAATTCATCACTTTATGTGCTTGACTTGCAAAAACTTAACTCATGAGGCTAATATGCATTTTAAATGACTACCTTCCATGATATAAATATTTTTGTTCCTAACAATAAACATATCTGCCGCTAACATTTCTTAAGAGTAGGTGATATTTATTTGAAAATTGGCATTCAGTTGCCATACCTGGCTTTTCACTGATTTAGAAATTTAATTTTGAGGTCTTTAAGGCTACTGGAGTCATAGCTCTGATGTAGTTAATCATTGAACTGCCTTTTATTTATTTAATTGTGGTTAATGAAACATAAAATGTACCGTCTTAGCTATTTTTAAATGTACAGCTTATTGTTACTATATTCACATTGTTATGCAGCAACTCTCTAGAAATTTTCATCTTGTAAAATTGAAACTCTATACCCACTGAACAATGAACCACCATTTTTAAAACTAGACTGCCTTTCTAGATTTGGAAAAGCTCTCCTTCTTCATTATTTCCCCTTTCTTCAATAAAAGTGGATTTTAAATTGACTTTGAGAAAACAAATACATAAACACTCATTTTAGTGGACATGTATTAAAACTATTTTAACAATAAGAGCAAACTTTAATTCACCTAGTTGTTTTTAGTTTGCAGGGCACCTTGATAGACATTACTTCATTGCTTTTTTCCTACAGTCCCTTTGACATAGATGGAGCAGTATTAGCGTTGCACTGGAAACAAGGTAGAGGACATTCAGGTTGTCAAGTCCCCACTCAGAATCCCTGAGAGAGGAAAGCTGTTATTGTCGGAAATGTAATGCTTTTAGTTAGTATTAAATACCTTAAATCAGCTACATAAATTGGGAAGCATAGGCATACTTCTGTTTTACTGTGACAGATTAAAACAGTTTAAAATTCATAAAATTTTATTGAGAGAGAGAAAGCAAAAACAAAAAATAGGAAGAACAGCCACCCACAGTGCACCCTCCACCACCCAGTCCAAGTAGCCAGTGCCAACCCAGATAAGGATTGTGTACCTCTATAGAGTGGACATTAAGAAAGATGAGGAAACTGAACCACAGAAATCAAATAGTGTCTTCCCAAACTCACATGATTGCTGAGGGGCACAACTGGGACTAATATCAGATCCTTTCCCTCATTCCTCAGTGCTCTTTCCATCTTTCCATCTTGCCATGTTGGAAAGGCTTTTCCTTATCACCCCCAATCCAGGGGTCTTAAAGCAGCACAAAACTGCCTTCAAAAGAGTGAATTATTATTTCTGACTTCCCTCATATTCATTTCATGGAAAAAGAATTCCAAAGCCAAATAATTAAAATGCTAAGTTATATTTGACTTCGTTCTTTCATTTGTTTTTAGACACACTCCTGAAGAGAATGTACACTTTGAGGATAGGTCTATGTCTTATTCTTCATTGTATCCCTTGGGCTTTCTCTGTATATGGCTTATGGTGGATAAGAAAGTTTGGTAAATGAATGAATAATTGGCTTCCATGTAGAATGTCTGAAAAACTATCTGATTTCTGTTTCAAATGCACAAGTTCCCTATCTAATTCACACCACCACCAAAGCAATGTTTAGGAAGGGTGTCTCAGAATAGAAATTCAAGCTAGAAGTCTTAAAATAAGAAATATGAGGTTTTCCTTTTTTATTTCTTCCACAAATTCTCTAAGGATTTATAAAATTTACCTATACAATCTACCTCAGATGATGACTTCTAGATGCTATTTAGAAATTGGCCAGTTGTGCCAGATAAAATCATCCGAGTTGAATAATGCAAATCAGTCACCATCAAAAATGTATAATAGAGCTAGAATTTATATAAATTCTACTAAGCATTTACTTTATAGGAAAGAGGAATACATTCCACAGCATATAAATAATTAAATGTATGCTGAAAAAGCTCATAATCATAAAAAATACATATCCTAATGGAATACTTTTATTTGACAACTACTTTTTTCTTCCAATATCTGTCTTAATATTTAAGAGTAGATTAGAAATTATATCTACAGTCCCACTCTTTCTATGAAATATGTATAAGAGTAGGTATAGATAATTTATTTTCCTTCAGCTGTACACAGAGATGGATAATTACATCTTTCTGAAAACTTAGTGAAGCCATTAAGTCTCTTCTAACTTCTAGCTATACCTTTATAGACTTTACTATTGTCAGCTAGAATAATTAGTTATATACTACTATTCAAACATGCCCATCCCATTTTTCTAGCATCTTTTTATGTTTTTGTAACATTTACACAGTTTCAGTACATATGGCTTGATTGTTCGACTCAAAGTAAATTATTTAGTGACAACATTTTCAAAAAGAGTACAGTTTTTACTACCTAGTTAAATAAAAATAAATTGATGATAGGAACCCTCTGTACTTTCTGTTTCATTGTCTTCTATAAATCTAAACTGCTCTAAGAAATAAAAATCGATTAATTAAAAAATAAAAATGATGTAGGAAAGGTTTAAAAAAGTATTACTTAAACTGGAAGTTAAGAGAAAGGAGAATAGTTTATTGACCTTAGAGTTAATTGTTTTAGCGGGCATGCTAACTGCCTTTCATCTTCCCTAAGTATAGGACAAGGAAACAGACTTTAATTGCCATAAGAGAGTTGTAAGTTGTATAAAAGAAACATTCTGATATTAGAGTTCATTAGTAGTATTGAAACAGATTCCTAGCTGAAACTTTCAGAATTTCCTATCCTAGAGAGTTTAAAGGAAGATGTACAGATAATGAATTGTCTGGTAAAACTTAACTTTCTCTTACCTAGAAGTAAGGAGATAAATTAGTCAAAACTAGGAAAGCTTGTTCAACTTCCTGTGGCTATAATCCTATATTTCCTAGACTGAACTGCTCAGCCCATTAGAAAATGAGGGCTTTATGAATTTAAGGTCACAGGTCTAATTCTTACTTCAACTTGTTAGCTTCCCTTTCTTCTGAGGTTATAGACTCTACTCCTAACCTTGGCAAATTATGTTGTAACTTTCATCCATTCACAAGACAAGATACTTGGCGTGGCCAGGCACCCCATAATCCCCACAAGTCTCTAGAAGTTTCTCAATGCAGGCTGGACTTGTACCAAAGGAAGATACGTGCAAAAACGGAGATGAATCATTACAACTTTTGCTTGTCAAAAACATAGAAAGGCTAAGATTGGCCTATCAAATTCTGATTCTCTAATATCAAGGAAAGACAGGGAATTTTAGAGGGTTGTTCTGTTTTTTTCCTTCACAGACATACAATGAATGATTTTGAATTTTGCTTCTTCTCCAATCTCTTCATTCCTGATGAGTAAGAAACCTCTCAATTGTATTTACTGAATCTACCAAAATATTTTGTTTAGAAAAAAAATCAATAAAAAGATATGTTTCTTTTTCATAATTTTTGTTGAAATATAGTTGATTTACAATGCTGTGTTAGTTTCAGGTGTATAGTAAAGTGATTAAGTTATACATATATATATATAAATATATATATTCTTTTTTTAACGTTCTCTTCCATTATAGGTTATTACAAGATATTGAGTATAGTTCCTCGGGCTATACAGTAGGTTATTGGTTATCCAATAGATATCCTTATTGGTTATCTATTTTATATATAGTAATGTGTATATTTTAATCCCAAACTCCTAATTTATCCCTCTCCCACCCTCCCTTTTAGTAACCATAAGTTTGTTTTCTATGTCTGTGAGTCTATTTCTGTTTTATAAATAAGTTCATTTGTAAATATCATTTTTTAGATTCCACATATAAGCAATATCATATGATATCTGTCTTTCTCTGTTTGGCTTACTTCACTTAGTTTGATAATCTCTAGGTCCATACATGTTGCTGCAAATGGCATTATTTCATTCTTTTTTATGGGTAATATTCCACTGTATACATATATACCACATCTTTATTCATTTGTCTGTTGATGGACACCTAGGTTGCTTCCATGTCTTGGCTATTGTAAATAGTGCTGCAGTGAACACTGGGGTGCATGTATCTTTTTTCTCTGGATATATACCCAGGAGGGGGATTGCAGGATCATATGGTAGCTCTATTTTTAGTTTTTTAAGGAACCTCCATACTGTTCTCCATTAGTGGCTGTACCAATTTATATTCCCACCAACAGTGTAGGAGGGTTCCTTTTTCTGCACACCCTCTCCAGCATTTGTTATTTGTAAACTTTTTGATGATGGCCATTCTGACTGGTGTGAGGTGATACCTCATTGTAGTTTTGATTTGCATTTCTCCAATAATTAGCGATGTTGAACATCTTTGCATGTGCCTTTTGGCCATCTGTATGTCTTCTTTGGAGAAATATCTTTTTAGATCTTCTGGCCATTTTTTGATTAGGTTTTTTTTTTTGATATTGAGCTGTATGTATATGTTGGAGATTAATCCCTTGTCAGTCACATCATTTGCAAATATTTTCTCCCATTCTGTAGGTTGGTGTTTTGTTTTGTTTATGGTTTCCTTTGCTGTGCAAAAGCTTTTAAGTTTAATTAGGTCTCATTTGTTTATTTTTGTTTTTATTTCCATTACTCTAGGGTCCTATCTTGTTCTTTCATCTGGAACATATTCCTTTGCCATCTCATTTTATTTAAATTTCTATTTGTATTTTTATGTATATAGTAGCTTAGTTACATTTCTTGACCTTGGAGAAGTGGCCCTCTGTAGGGGATGTCCTGTGTATCCCAGCAGTACACTCCCCTCTCATCAGTCAAGGGCCAGGGACCAGCTGGTTTCAGGATAGGTTCTGACCTGTGTTTACAAACTCAGTTCTGCAGGTTGCAGGATCATAGTTTCCTTCCTTCTGGTGGCTGCCCCCTGGTGGGTGAGGCTGGTCTAGAGGCTTGTGCAGGCTTCCTGGTGGGAGGGGCCAGTGCCTGCCCACTGGTGGGTGGAGTTGGTCCACTGGTGTCAAGTGTGGTGGCTGTGGGCTCAGAAAGCCTTTAGGCAGTCTGTCTACTGATGGGAGGGACTGTGTTCCCACCCTGTTGGTTGTTTGGCCTGAGGCATCCCAGCACTGTAGGCCGCAGGCTGTTGGGTGAGGCCAGGTCTTAGTGCTAATGTCCCAAGCGAGATGTCAGCCTTCAGATGCGTATTCCTGGACATATTTGCCACCAGCATTTATGTTCTAAGAGAGAGCCACAGCCACCCTCTGCCTCCCCAGGAGACCCTCCAAGACCTGCAGGTAAGTCTGGCCCAAGCTCCTATAGAGTCTGTTCTTTTGTGCTGAGACCCAGTGTGTGTGGGACCTTGTGTGCACCCTCCAAGGGTGGAGTGTCTGTTTCCCCCAGTCCTGTGGAGCTCCTGAAATCAAGACCCACTGGCCTTTAAAGCTGAATGCCCTCAGGGCTCTTCCTCCTGATGCCAGACCCCCAGGCTGGGGAGCTTGACCTGGCACTCAGAACTCACTCCCACGGGAGAAATGCGATATAATTATTCTCCAGTTTGTGGGGTTGCCCACCTGGGGGTATGGGATTGGATTATAACACAAGTGTACCCCTCCTACCATCTCGTTGTGATTTCCTCTTTGTCTTTGGACGTAGAATATCTTTTTTGGTAGGTTCCAGTCTTTTTTACTGATGGCTGTTCAGCGGTTAGTTGTGATTTTGGTGTGCTCTTGGGAGGAGTGAGCTCCAGGTCCTTCTACTCCGTCATCTTTTCTTCTCTCCCCAGTATATTTTTCTATATTTTTGAATAATAGAATTTCCTTAATCTCTGGCTATAAGAAAATAAAAGTAACATATGAACTGGTTAATATTATAAATAATACAGTAAGTCCCCACTGGGTAAAATAAGGCAAAATCCACATTTCACAAAGTCACCATAATTCAAATACATAAATCTCTTATAAAACAAAAACCATGAAATATGTAATAACTTCTATCGGCATGTATTTGGCATTCTTCTACTCATATGCTAAATGTGATCTATTAACTATCATTTGAGTAGATGTGGCCCTATACTGATTGTTTCATCCTGTTGTTGAAATAAAAATTTACTTCAAGAATGACTTGCTGATTAGGAAAACTGAATTCTTTTAAGCTTTGGACTGGGAAATCAATAACTGGAAAGATAAATGTTTTGGGTCATAATGAAAAGCAAGTATAATAAAATCCTCTCTAAGATCCTGAGGCATCGTACAAATTTATGGAAGTGGTAACTAAGTGTTCTAAGACTGAGGAGACAGGAGAGAGCCTGAAAACCTGGTTCAATGTCTTGAAATATTTGTCTCTTTATAGTGATAAATGAGTTTTAATCAATTTGACTGTAGAAATAGAACCAGTAGGAGTATTATTCTAAGTGTTATCAATAATCAAGGAAGAAAATACTGATATTAAGTGCTCAGTATCTTTTTAAGTAATCCCTTGAGATGAACCCAAGATATAAACAAAAAGAACTGTATTAGAACATACAAGTTTGCCCATATTTATTTTACAAAGTAGTCTCAAAGTATAGTTTATTTTTGATTAAAATTTCCTCCCCGGGTTGGGAGCTTAAAGATGGCGGAAGAGTGACATGTGGAGATCAACTTCCTCCCCACAAATACATCAGAAATACATCTACATGTGGAACAGCTCCTACAGAACACCTACTGAACGCTGGCAAAAGACCTAAGACCTCCTTAAAGGCAAGAAACTCCCCACCTTCCTGGGTAGGGCGAAAGAAGAAAACAGAGACAAAAGAATAGGGACGGGGGCTTCCCTGGTGGCGCAGTGGTTGAGAGTCTGCCTGCTGATGCAGGGGACACGGGTTCGTGCCCCGGTCCGCGAAGATCCCACATGCTGCAGCGCAGCTAGGCCCGTGAGCCATGGCCGCTGAGCCTGCGTGTCCAGAGCCTGTGCTCCACGACGGGAGAGGCCACGACAGTGAGAGGCCCTCGTACCGCAAAAACAAAACAAAAAAGAATAGGGACGGGACATGCACCAGTGGGAGGAAGCTGTGAAGGAGGAAAGGTTTCCACACACTAGGAAGCCCCTTCGCGGGCGGAGACTGCGGGTGGCGGACGGGGGAAGCTTCGGAGCTGCGGAGGAGAGCGCAGCCACAAGGGTGTGGAGGGCAAAGCGGAGAGATTCCCGCACAGAGGATCAGTGCTGACTAGCACTCACCAGCCAGAGAGGCTTGTCTGCTCACCCGCCGGGGCGGACGGGGCTGGGAGCTGAGGCTCGGGCTTCGGTCGGATCCCAGGGAGAGGACTGGGGTTGGCTGCGTGAACACAGCCTGAAGGGGTTAGTGTGCCACGGCTGGCCGGGAGGGAGTCCGGGAAAAGGTCTGGAGCTGCCAAAGAGGCAAGAGACTTTTTCTCACTTCTTTGTTTCCTGGTGCTCGAGAAGAGGGGATTAAGAGCGCTGCTTAAAGGAGCTCCAGAGACGGGCGTGAGCCGCGGCTAACAGCGCGGACCCCAGAGACGGGCATGAGATGCTAAGACTGCTGCTGCAGCCACCAAGAAACCTGTGTGCAAGCACAGGTCACTATCCTCCCCTCCCGGGAGCCTGTGCAGCCCGCCACTGCCAGGGTCCTGTGATCCAGGGACAACTTCCCCGTGAGAACGCATGGCGTGCATCAGGCTGGTGCAACGTCACGCAGGCCTCTGCTGCCACAGGCTCGCCCCGCATCCATACGCCTCCCTTCCCCACCCTGGCCTGAGTGAGCCAGAGCCCCTGAATCAGCTGCTCCTTTAACCCTGTCCTGTCTAAGCGAAGAACAGACCCCCTCAGGCAACTTACATGCAGAGGCGGGGCCAAATCCAAAGCTGAACCCCGGGAGCTGTGCAAGCAAATAAGAGAAAGGGAAATCTCTCCCAGCAGCCTCAGGAGCAGTGGATTAAATCTCCACAATCAACGTGATGTACCCTGCATCTGTGGAATACCTGAATAGACAACGAATCAGCCCAAGTTGAGGAGGTGGACTTTGGGAGCAATGATATATATATATACATTATTTTCCCCCTTTTTCTCTTTTTGTGAGTGTGTATGTGTATGCTTCTGTGTGTGATACTGTCTGTATAGCTTTGCTTTTTACTATTTGTCCTAGGGTTCTGTCTGTCCGTTTTTGTTTTGCTTTTTTTAGTATAGTTTTTAGCACTTGTTACCACTGGTGTGTTTTTTTTTTTCATGTTTGATTGCTCTCTCTTTCTTTCTTTTTTTGTAAATAACTTAAAAGAAATTTTTTAATAATTATTTTTTATTTTAAGAACTTTATTTTATTTTACTTTATTTTATGTTATTTTATTTTATCTTCTTCTTTCTCTCTTTCTTTTTTTTCCTCCCTTTTATTCTGAGCCACATGCATGACAGGCTCTTGGTGCTCCAGCCAGGCATCAAGGCTGTGCCTCTGAAGCGGGAGAGCCAAGTTCAGGACTCTAGTCCACAAGAGACCTCCCAGCTCCACGTAATATCAAATGGCGAAAATATCCCAGAGATCTCCATCTCAATGCCAAGACCCAGTTCCACTCAACGACCAGCAAGCTACAGTGCTGGACACCCTATGCCAAACAACTAGCAAGACAAGAATACAATCCCATCCATTAGCAGAGAGGCTGCCTAAAATCATAATAAGGCCACAGACACCCCAAAACACAGCACCAGACGTGGACCTGCCCATCAGAAAGACAAGATCCAGCCTCATCCACCAGAACACAGGCACTAGTCCCCTCCACCGGGAAGCCTACACAACCAACTGAACCAATTTTAGCCACTGGGGACAGACACCAAAAACAAGGGGAACTACGAACCTGCAGCCTGCGAAAAGGAGACCCCAAACACAGTAAGTTAAGCAAAATGAGAAGACAGAGAAACACACAGCAGATGAAGGAGGAAGGAAAAAAAACTCACCAGACCTAACAAATGAAGAGGAAAGAGGCAGTCTACCTGAAAAAGAATTCAGAATAATGATCATAAAGATGATCCAAAATCTTGGAAATAGAATGGAGAAAATACAAGAAACGTTTAACAAGGACCTAGAAGAATTAAAGAGCAAACAAACAGTGATGAACAGCACAATAAATGAAATTGAAAATTGTCTAGAAGGGATCAAAGCAGAATAACTGAGGCAGAAGAACGGATAAGTGACCTGGAAGATAAAATAGTGGAAATAACTACTGCAGAGCAGAATAAAGAAAAAAGAATGAAAAGAACTGAGGACAGTCTCAGAGACCTCTGGGACAACACTAAACGCACAAAATTCGAATTATAGGGGTCCCAGAAGAAGAAGAGAAAAAGAAAGGGACTGAGAAAATATTTGAAGAGATTATAGCTGAAAACTTCCCTAATACGGAAAAGGAAATAGTTATTCAAGTTCAGGAAGCACAGAGAGTCCCATACAGGATAAATCCAAGGAGAAACACGCCTAGACACATATTAATCAAGCTATCAAAAATTAAATACAAAGAAAAAATATTAAAAGCAGCAAGGGAAAAACAACAAATAACACACAAGGGAATCCCCATAAGGTTAACAGCTGATCTTTCAGCAGAAACTCTGCAAGCCAGAAAGGAGTGGCAGGACATATTTAAAGTGATGAAGGGGGAAAACCCACAACCAAGATTACGCTACCCAGCAAGGATCTCATTCAGATTTGACAGAGAAATTAAAACCTTTACAGACAAGCAAAAGCTAAGAGAATTCAGCACCAACAAATCAGCTTTACAACAAATGCTAAAGGACTTCTCTAGGCAGGAAACACAAGAGAAGGAAAAGACCTACAATAAAAAACCCAAAACAATTAAGAAAATGGTAATAGGAACATACATATCAATAATTACTTTAAATGTAAATGGATTAAATGCTCCAACCAAAAGATATAGACTGGCTGAATGGATACATACCAAGACCCATATATATGCTGTCTACAAGAGACCAACCTCAGACCTAGGGACACATACGGACTGAAAGTGAGGGAATGGAAAAAGATATTCCATGCAAATGGAAATCAAAAGAAAGCTGGAGTAGCAATTCTCATATCAGACAAAATAGACATTAAAAAACAGTCTATTACAAGAGACAAAGAAGGACACTACTTAATGATCAAGGGATCAATCCAAGAAGAAGATATAACAATTGTAAATATTTAAGCACCCAACATAGGAGCACCTCAATACATAAGGCAAATACTAACAGCCATAAAAGGGGAAATTGACAGTAACACAATCACACTAGGGGACTTTAACACCCCACTTTCACCAATGGGCAGATCATCCAAAATGAAAATAAATAAGGAAACACAAGCTTTAAATGACACATTAAACAAGATGGACTTAACTGATATTTATAGGACATTTCATCCCAAAACAACAGAATACACATTCTATTCAAGTGCTCATGGAACATTCTCCAGGATAGATCATATCTTCGGTCAGAAATCAAGCCTTGGTTAATTAAGGAAAATTGAAATCATATCAAGTATCATTTCCGACCACAACGCTATGAGACTAGATATCAATTACAGGAAAAAAAATCTGTAAAAGATACAAACACATGGAGGCTAAACAATACACTACTTAATAAACAAGAGATCACTGAAGAAATCAAAGAAGAAATCAAAAAATACCTAGAAACAAATGACAATGAAAACACAACAACCCAAAACCTATGGGATGCAGCAAAAGCAGTTCTAAGAGGGAAGTTTATAGCAATACAATCCTACCTAAAGAACAAGAAATATCTCAAATAAACAACCTCACCTTACACCTAAAGCAATTAGAGAAAGAAGAAAAAAAAAGCCCAAATTTAACAGAAGGAAAGAAATCATAAAGATCAGATCAGAAATAAATGAAAAAGGAATGAAGGAAACGATAGCAACGATCAATATAACTAAAAGCTGGTTCTTTGAGAACATAAACAAAATTGATAAACCCTTAGCCAAAATTGATAAACAAAATTGATAAACAAAATTGATAAACCATCAAGAAAAAAAGGGAGAAGACTCAAATCAATAGAATTAGAAATGAAAAAGGAGAAGTAACAACTGACACCGCAGAAATAAAAAGGACCATGAGAGATTACTACAAGCAACTATATGCCAATAAAATGGATGCCCTGGAAGAAATGGACAAATTCTTAGAAATGCATGACCTTCTGAGACTGAACCAGGAAGAAATAGAAAATATAAACAGACCAATCACAAGCACTGAAATTGAAACTGTGATTAAAAATCTTCCAGCAAACAAAAGTCCAGGACCAGATGGCTTCACAGGTAAATTCTATCAAACATTTAGAAAAGAACTAACACCTAATCTTCTCAAACTCTTCCAAAATATAGCAGAGGGAGGAACACTCCCAAACTCATTCTACGAGGCCACAATCACCCTGATACCAAAACCAGACAGAGATGTCACAAAGAAACAAAACTACAGGCCAATATCACTAATGAACATAGATACAAAAATCCTCAACAAATACTAGCAAGCAGAATCCAACAGAACATTAAAAGGATCATACACTATGATCAAGTGGGGTTTGTCCCAGGAATGCAAGGATTCTTCAATATATGCAAATCAATCAATGTGATACACCATATTAACAAATTGAAGGAGAAAAACCATATGATCATCTCAATAGATGCAGAGAAAGCTTTCGACAAAATTCAACACCCATTTATGATAAAAACCCTGCAGAAAGTAGGCATAGAGGGAACTTTCCACAACATAATAAAGGCCATATTAGACAAACCCACAACCAACATAGTCCTCAATGGTGAAAACCAGAAACCATTTCCACTAAGATGAGGAGCAAGACAAGGTTGCCCACTCTCACCACTATTTTTCAACATAGTTTTGGAAATTTTAGCCACAGCAGTCAGAGAAGAAAAAGAAATAAAAGGAATCCAAATCAGAAAAGAAGAAGTAAAGCTGTCACTGTTTGCAGATGACATGATACTATACATAGAGAATCCTAAAGATGCTACCAGAAAACTATTAGAGCTAATCATTGAATTTGGTAAAGTAACCGGATACAAAATTAATGCACAGAAATGTCTAGCAACTCTATACACTAATGATGAAAAATCTGAAAGTGAAATTAAGAAAACACTCCCGTTTACCACTGCAACAAAAAGAATAAAATATCTAGGAATAAATCTACATAAGGAGACAAAAGACCTGTATGCAGAAAATTATAAGACACTGATGAAAGAAATTAAAGATGATACAAACAGATGGAGAGATATACCATGTTCTTTGACTGGAAGAATCAGCATTGTGAAAATGACTATACTACCCAAAGCAGTCTACAGGTTCAGTGCAATCCCTATCAAACTACCACTGGCATTTTTCACAGAACTTGAACAAAATATTTCACAGTTTGTATGGAAACACAAAAGACCCAAAAGCCAAAGCAATCTTGAGGAAGAAAAATGGAGCTGGAGGAATCAGGCTCCCTGACTTCAGACTATACTACAAAGCTACAGTAATCAAGACAGTATGGTACTGGCACAAAAACAGAAATATAGATCTATGGAGCAGGATAGAAAGCCCAGAGATAAACCCATGCACATATGGTCACCTTATCTTTGATAAAGGAGGCAAGAATATACAGAGGAGAAAAGACAGCCTCTTCAATAGCGGTACTGGGAAAACTGGACAGCTGCATGTAAAAGTATGAAATTAGAACACTCCCTAACACCATACCCAAAAATAAACTCAAACGGATTAAAGACCTAAATGTAAGTCCAGACACTATCAAACACTTAGAGGAAAACATAGACAGAACACTCTATGACATAAGTCACAGCAAGATCCTTTTGATCCACCTCCTAGAGAAATGGAAATAAAAACAAAAATAAACAAATGGGACCTAATGAAACTTCAAAGCTTTTGCACAGCAAAGGAAACCATAAACAAGACCAAAAGACAACTCTCAGAATGGGAGAAAATATTTACAGATGAAGCAGCTGACAAAGGTTTAATCTCTAAAATTCACAAGCAGCTCATGCAGCTTAATATCAAAACAACAAACAACCCAATCCAAAAATGGACAGAAGACCTAAATAGACATTTCTCCAAAGAAGATATACATATTGCCAACAAATAGATGAAAGAATGCTCAACATCATTAATCATTAGAGAAATGCAAATCAAAACTACAATGAGATATCATCTCACACCAGTCAGAATGGCCATCATCAAAAAATCTACAAACAATAAATGCTGGAGAGGATGTGGAGAAAAGGGAACCCTCTTGCACTGTTGGTGGGAATGTTAATTGATACAGGCGCTATGGAGAACAGTATGGAAGTTCCTTAAAAAACTAAAAATAGAACTACCTGTGACCCAGCAATCCCACTACTGGGCATATACCCTGAGAAAACCATAATTCAAAAAGAGTCATGTACCAAAATGTTCATTGCAGCTCTATTTACAATAGCCAGGACATGGAAGCAACCTAAGTGCATCGACAGATGAATCGATAAAGAAGATATGGCACACACATACAATGGAATATTACTCAGCCATAAAAAGAAGTGACATTGAGTTAGTTGTAGTGAGGTGGATGGACCTAGAGTCTGTCATACAGAGTGAAGTAAAACAGAAAGAGAAAAACAAATACCATATGTTAATACATATATATGGAATTAAAAAAAATAAAATAAAATAATGGTCATGAAGAACCTAGGTGCAAGACGGTAATAAAGACACAGACCTACTAGAGAATGGACTTGAGGATACAGGGAGGGGGAAGGGTAAGCTGTGACAAAGTGAGAGAGTGGCATGGACATATATACACTACCAAATGTAAAATAGATAGCTAGTGGGAAGCAGCCGCATAGCACAGGGAGATCAGCTCAGTGCTTTGTGACCACCTAGAGGGGTGGGATAGGGAGGCTGGGAGGGAGGGAGATGCAAGAGGGAAGAGATATGGTAACATATGTAAAAGTATAACTGATTCACTTAGTTATAAAGCAGAAACTAGCACACCATTGTAAAGCATTTATTCCAATAAAGATGTGGAAGGAAGGAAGGGAGAGAGGGAGGGAGGGAGGGAGGGAGGGAGGAAGGAAGGAAGGAAGGAAGGAAGGAGCTGTCGAGGAAAAAACATGATAATACCAATATATAATCCTTTAAAAAAAAAAATTCTCCCTGGAGTAACAGTTCGTAATATCTACAGAGCTGGGCCTGTGTGATTCTGTATGGTTTTATGGAACCATATGTTAATTATGTTATTGTGAATCACTAATTATTTAATCTTCTATATTGATGAGTATAATAAATTATCTTTTTATGATATCCTTGATATACATAGAATCATATAAAAGGCTATAATGTATTATAAACAATGCATTTTAGTCTATATGTTACAATTGTCTAATGTAAGAATAAACATTTATACATATCAGTTCCTGTTTGAGAGTTTATATTTCAGTGTCAGTACTTACCTTCAAGAGTTTGCCAATCACATACAATCAATGTTTATAGGCAGATAATTTTCTGAGAATTTTAATGAAAAAAGATATTTTAAATTGTGTCATAAATATCAAGCTGTGTGGATCGGCACCATAACACACAGTATCTTCCTGTTTCCATATCCCTTCTCTGTGGATTTTCTCATCAGACTCATGATCTCAGTTCAGAGTTTTAGCATTTTCACTGCCTCCGGTCAACCTGTGAATAGGAATGAAGAAATTCTCAAATATTCCCAGTCATCTTGAGGCGTAGGTCAACTTTTGCCCCAAAGCCACTTATCAGATAGAAAGACATGAAATTATAATGTGATCAGCAGTAACGTTTCTGAAGTTCAAATTTAGAACTTTGACAGCTATTTATAAATTATTTGATAATATAATTTTAATCATAATGATTTGTGTATCACACAAACTCTTACTATAATGGCTTTCTTGTGAATCCACTGAATCTGTTATATATGTGTAAGAAATAAAGAAAAGCCTTCAGATTATTAAAAATATATATATATTGAAAATAAATATTTAAATTGAATATATTTAAAGTAATTACTTTTTTATATATAGCATCATGGGTAGAATCCACATGAAGATTAGAGACATGTCTATTAAGCAGCTCCAAATGCAATTATAAATAGATTTAATTGGCATTGGGATTTAAAGCTTACTTACTAGTGTGTAACTAATTAATAGAATTTTCAGCTCACTCAGCATATGACTTATTCAATGATAAGCTGAAGTTCTGAAAATAAATAAAGACTTAAAATGACTGTGCCTATGATTTTTAAATTACTCCCTGTGTTTTCAGAGAAATTAAGAAACTAAGCATAATACCTGAGACTCTGATATGAGGCAAAGTAAGGTTGTAATATGATAAAAATGATCATAGGTTAAAATACTGGTAGAAGAAACAATTGTTATAAGTGAACTCTTATGCTACTAAAACATTTCAGAGTGTAATTAAAAATTATTTTTTAGAGAACGTTTCAAAATAGTTACATGAAAATCTATTGGTATTTTGAAAAGTTTGTCATGACTGTCAGTGCTCTATTGATTTTCAGTAAATAATAATGTTGAAATTCTTTTTTTTATCATAATGATCTTCCCTGCTGACTGACATAGCGGATTTTATCATTAATCATTTTCCATATTCAGCATATATTTTTATTTTGGACTCTAAACAATGTTATGTTATTTTCCATATTCAGCATATATTTTTATTTTGGACTCTAAACAATGTTATGTTTATCATTAATCATTTTCCATATTCAGCATATATTTTTATTTTGGACTCTAAACAATGTTATGTTTCTAAACATAAACAATGTTTATGTTTAGAAATTTCTGTAGTCTTATCCTCTCTACCTCTTCCCCCAAAAGATAACTTCTTATTCCAAGTATTCTTTTCTAACTCTAAACTTCCTTAACTGTCTTCCCAAACCTTAAACTATGCCTAGACATCTTTCAGTTTCCTGGCACTATTGGTTACTTTTCTTGTGTTCCAATGTCCTTGAACTAGTATTGTCTGAATCTGCATTCTAAATATAAATTATGCATGTTCCTCAAACACCACCTATAAATTTCTGCTTCTGTATGCTCTTCCATAATTGCCACGTTACTGCACAGGAATATTATTCTGACTATACAGCAACATTCTGAAATTATGGATTTAGGATGTGTATAGATTTTTGTAGATTTTTAAAGTATCTACCCTATTCTCATCTTATTTGTCCTCCCTATATCCTACAGTTCCCTGATTACCATGCACTTCTCCACCAACATTTCTTCCCCCAATCCCCAAAGACAACTCATTTATCTTCAGCTAAAATGCCTTCAGCACCACCTTCTTCAGGGCCTAACTTAATGATATATTTCTATATTTTTTTAAATTGGATGTTTAAAAGAAAAAAATTTAAAATAGAAGTCACTGAGCGTATTTCCTCTATATAGTCAAAATAATTAATAATATATTGCCTGAAAGCTTTAGAGAGAAACCTGGGCCATAATCTGGAGCATTTTTTTTTCATAAAAAAAAAAAGTTTTGGATTTAAAAAAAACCTATTCCTCACACATAAAGAGGGTATCTTTTTATTTTATAGATTATACTGAACACAAGTTCTAGTGTGTACCTAAGGAAGCATCTGACCATCTACTGATAAAATCTAAAGATATTTCAGGTTAACTCAAGCAAACATTTTTCAGTTCTTTAAATTAGGGATTCATGTCAATATTATATCGTATTTGTACTTTTTTATTGAATTAGAGCACTAAGTAGAGGAAGTTTCTTTAATTTACATGATATGTATTCACATATCCCCCAGCACACTTCAAAGGACCTAAAATAAGTTTTGAATGAATAAGTAATTAAATGCATGAATTTGCAACTTAGAAATCATATGTTCAGTTAAGACATTCCATGTACAGACAGATTTCCGGTATATGTCTCCCTCCATTGTATGTGTATTTTGGTTTTTTCCATGTTCAGTAATCATTTTGTATGCCTTAGAAATTCCCAAGGAATTCACATCAACCATGTGTTCCTAGGTTCTGAATTTCCTTTTAGTACCCTCAAGGAGGCACTCTGCTGACAAAGGGAAAAATGAGAGTGGAGGTCAGGATATATATGCTCTATTTCTAGCTCTGCCACTAACAGAGGTACTTTGGACAAATACAAACTATTGGACCCCATAGTTTACAAACTCATAAATTAAGAGGACAGGATGCTATTTAGCTCTTAGTAGCTGTGGCAGATTGTATTTTTCCTAAATGGTCGCAACAGTATCTCCCATCCAACTTGCTCTTCTATATAATGTGATTTTGACATCCCTCCCCCTCAAGAGGTGAGGTCTAGGATCCCCCCCCCCCCCCTTGAATCTGGGTAGGCTTGAGACTCACTTGTTAACTAATAGAAGTGGCAGAAGTAACATTGGGTGACTTCTGAGGCTTGGTCAGAAAAGGTGATGTAATTCAGGACTGTTTTCCTGAAACATTTGCCCTGGAGCCCTGAGCTATTCTATAAGCCCTTGCCTGCCCTGTGTCCATCATGCTTTGAAAATGACCAAACTAGGTGACACAAAATATCATGCGGAGAAATCCAGCTGCCCCCAGCTGCTCCAACCTCCCATTGTTTCAGTTTTTGCCAGTCTCTGACTGCAGCTACATGAGAGACCCTAAGCTAAAACCATTCAGCCAAGTCCTTCCTGAATGCCAGATCCACAGACAATGTGAAATATAGCAGAATAATTTTTGTTTTAAGCTGCTGTGTTTTAGACTGATTTGTTAGGTGGCATACAGTGGCATCCGTGAGGTTAGAGAGAACTATTTCATGCTACAAACTGCTTCTTTATTCTTTGAAAAAAATTAAATACTGCCTTTTTAGTTGACTACCTAAATGTTTTTGGCACAGATATATTAGCTAAGTGCCTTGAATTGTTTCAGGGAAACATGCTATAACAATAATCTTGTTTATTAGATCACAGGCTCTTTAAGAAATAGAATACATGTTTTAGTTGAATTAGATGCAATTCCCAACACATCAACACAGGAGTAGAATCACATGTAAATTATAATTAAAAATGTCATTTCCAAGGGCTACAGACTGGATGTGTACAGCCTGCTTCCTACTCATTTGTTGCTTTCAATCCTGGCCTCCCTGAACCTTCATCAGTGAAATCTCTGTTAAGAATTTCATCATGTATCTCAGAAGAGTCATATGTTAAGCCTGCTTTAGATAATCTATTCCATCATGGGAAAAAAAAGTTAGAGTTTTCTAAGATCTAGTAGTTTATGTTTTATTTTCTGTTTTTAATATATTGCATTGATGTGGCTTTCTCATACATTAATTGTCTCTTGAAGGATATAACGGTCGTATTTATGAATGGATTCTTCATGCTTACCAAATATCTTCCTGATAATAGATGTGCAATAAATATTTAATAACTGAATAAAAGCCTATAAGAAACAATGATTAATTGTAGTGGGATGTTAAAAATTAATCACACAGAATATATAGTTATTACACTTTGGTCAAGAACATACAATAAGTTTATAGTTTGAAACACTACTACTTCAACTAATGTCAGGCCACTGTGTGCAGGCTATAGCTCTATAGCAAGCACCGGACTACGGTTCTGGGAAGACAAACACATTTTAACAAACCAGAACTGAAATAAGAGAGCACCTGTGAAAGATTCAATATCATCTCAGGACAAGAGTTCCAAAATGACATTTAAAGACCTAGTTTTGAACAGAGGACTCAAAGGACCAGGCAACTGAAAAACAACTAGAATGGGAAAGATAGATGAGAAAAAGAGAAAGGGTGAGTAGGAGATCACTTTAAAAATGAATCTAAAATCCACAATTCCAGAATATTTGGAAAAAAATAATATGGAAAACAAGCAACAAAAACATACAGATAAGAAACAAGAACAGCTGATACTAAAGAAAGATCAATAAGAAATCATAGAAATGAAATTTATAGTCATTAAAATTTTTTTATAAAGATGGTATTGAGGAATTCATCCAGAACACAGCAAAAAAGATAAGAAGATATAAAAATATTGAGAGGTACAATATACATCAACAGTGACAGAACTAAGAAGTTGAAGTTTCATTGACTTGGAAAATATTTATTGAGTACCTACTATGTGCCAGGCACTATTCTAAGCACTTTATTGGACAATGATAAAGCAGACCAAAAAAATCCTCACTGGATTTAAATTTTAGGAGGATAAGGTAATAAATGAACAAATAAGTATATAATATGTAGAAGTAATTAATACGATGAAGAAAATAATAGGGTAAGAAAGTGATAGAGACGAGAGTAAGATTTGGGATAAGATGGTCAGGGAAGGATTTTCTGATACAGTGAAATTTTTGGAGACAGTGGAGCAACTTAATGATGTAAGCTTTGCAAATATCTGGGAGAAAATTGTTCCCAAAACACAGAATCACAAAAGGTAAAAGTTTTGAAGAACAATAAATAGTCCTATGTGGCAGACAAACGATATTTGAAGAAATGATAGGTAAGAATTTCCAGAGCTGAAAAAAAATATGAGACCACAGATTGACAGGGTCCTCTGAAGGCAAAGAAATATAAATTTACACTTAGGCACACTGTGTAAAACTGAAGAACTTGAATAATAAAAAGAAAAAACCTAAAAGTTATCAGGGAGAAAATTCAGACTGATTATCCTCAATGAAGTATCAAATAAAGGCCAGGACACTGCAGAATTATTTTGCAAGTGATGATGAAAAAACTGTAACCTAGATTTTTATAAAAATAGAAATATATTTTTATTCAATAGTGAGAAGAAATTAAAGATGTTTTCAGCATAAAAGTTAGAATTGTTTACCACCCACAGATAATACACTAAAAGAAAGAAGAAGAAAAAGGAAAAGAATAAGATATCGGAAACAACAGTACATGTAGAAATTAATAACATGTCAATAAATTCAATTAATTACTGAAAAAAGTTTATATGAAAAAGTAAGACTAAAACCATTGAAATAACATGATGAAAAGTTAAATCACATTATAGTTTGCATTATAGTTAGCAGGAAAATTAAAATAATGAGAAAAGCACTTAAACATTTTTTATAATTTTAAACTGACACACATGAAGTATATGAGTAATGTCTAGTAGTACTAGGACTAAGAAGTCTGGTTAAAAGATTAAATTATCATAAATATTGTTGACTTAGGGTTTCCTAAATACTATTTTGGGACAAGTAGCTTTAGGTACTGTATTAGTTATAAGAAGACTAGCTATGTGACAGTAACAACTAAACCCTAATTTCAGTGGTTAGGACCAATGAAAGTTTATTTTTCACTCATGAAAAGTTTGATATGTATTAGTTAACTCTTTGGTAGCATTCCTCCAGTGATGATTCAACAATTCAACCTACATTCATTTTGCAACTCAGTCATCTTGAAGTTTGCTTCCAGGTACAAGGTTAGGAGAAGTCAGGGTCAGGAAAACTCACATCCTCTCTTGAGCACCTTAGACTAGCAACCATACATCACTTTCACTCATACTGTCATTGACAAGAATTATTCACATGTCCACAACCAAGTACAAGGAAGCCTGTAGAAGTAGGTGCTCACATGGATATTTGGTAAGTGCTCTCTCTGCCACATTCATTGATAGCTATTTATCGTTTTATGTAAAAGGGTTGAATATGTTTTGGACAAATGAATTTCAGAAAAAGTTAAAAAGAAATGAGTTTCTTCAATGGGGAAAAGTGTATCAATAGAAACCATTCAGAGGGGGAATATTGTAGATAACTAGGAATCTGAAACTACTGAAGAAAAAATATGCCACCTTGTAAGTCTAAGGCCAGTACTAACAGAGATCAAGTTTGATTTGCAGTAAAGCAAATATAAATTTAATTTTTAACGTATTTTATGCTAAATATTTACTGAGAATAGAATATAGATGAACGGGTTCACTAATTCTCTAGTTAATTACTGTTTCTTAATCTTAATCACACTGGAAAAAATTTAGCGTTTTAATATCAGTGAAAGGAAGAAAACAAGTTAAAAGCTATCTTATTGTTATTAATTCACTAACCTTTTGTAAATTAGAAAACAATGCCATTTAAGTTTGCAGTATAATAGAGATATAAAGCTCCTTTGGAAAGAAATATATAAATGGACAAATATTAAAGTTTAAAAAGATAAGCAGGGCTTCCCTGGTGGCGCAGTGGTTGAGAGTCCGCCTGCCGATGCAGGGGACATGGGTTCATGCCCCGGTCTGGGAAGATCCCACATGCCGCGGAGCGGCTGGGCCGGTGAGCCATGGCCGCTGAGCTTGCGCGTCCGGAGCCTGTGCTCCGCAACGGGAGAGGCCACAGCAGTGAGAGGCCCGTGTACCGCAAAAAAAAAAAAAAAAAAAAGATAAGCAGAGTTTAAGCCAAAGGGGTTTTTGCCATGTTTTCTCTTAAATAGGTTGCATGATTCTCTCAGATTTTGATTCATCATTTTGATGATTTGCCCCATTTATTAGGTTGGAAAAATATACTAATATCATATTAAAAAGATAGAAGTTTGGCTTCAAACTACCATTACCATTAAAAAAAATAAAATATTTTTTCTTTTGGTGTGTACATAAAGCACTATTATTTTAGCATATCAGTTGAGTACAGTTTGATAGAAACTTCTAAATATCCCCTTATCCTTTACTTAGAGCATGTTTTGTTTTAAATGCATATTCATATGTCAAGTTACAGTGCAGATTATTATACTGTGAATAAATACTTTCCAAATCAGGACGTGGGTGAGTATATTTTGATACACACATACGTGCGTGCGTGCGCACACACACACACACTTTCTCATGCTTTGAGGCTTAAGCAAATTTAGGACTACTATGTATAGAGAAAAAGAAAAAAGTCACTGAAAAACTAGAGACATGTAGTCAATTTCAAAAATTTTTTAAATAATAATAAGCAAAGGGGAACAAAGACTAAAATAAATTCGAGTTCTTTTATTTTCACCTTTATTTCTATGTTATAAAAATGAACTTATTCTAAAATATTAAGCAACCATAATGACTAAGTACTATCGATAAACTATTGATTAACATTATGTGGTTACAGTTCACTGTGTCAAAACTATACATATGTAAAAATTAACTTACAAAATTATTAATCAGTAAAATTCATGTTATGTGTTATGGCTGAGAATGCACATTACTGAATTTTGTGGTTTCCTCATTTATATATTTCAAGAAGAGTGTCATCCCATGGGCTCACTCCGTGTCCAACAAAGGTACTCCTGTAATGTTCTTGCTTGCTTTGATTCATTGCTTCAGATGTATTCTAGTATCTGTTTGAATCTGTTTTTCAATTCAAGGTTAAACTGTTCATACCTGAAAGCACAAATTGCTAAAAAGTAGGGTCTAAGTAGCCAAAGAGATGTTTATTTCTGCCTGCAAAAATTTTTGGAGTAAAACACTGATAAAGTAGCATAATGCCTTTAGTTAACTTATTTCCCTTTAAATTCTTATTAATTACATCCAAATAATAATAATCTTAAATGAGCTGATTTGGTGTTTTAAATATGATTATCTTTCTTTTACATGGATGATTTTAAAAGATTTCTACTCTGTAAGTAAAATTTTATTATGCTCAGGTCATAAAAATATTATCAGAATAATATATTTCCCATTTTATAGGCAAAGTCTACTAAAAAATTAAATTCTTTGTAATTAGATGACATCTATTTCCAAAATGTGGTGTAGGTTGATGGTACAAAGAACCCTAGATTTTCAGTCAAAATCCTGAGTTCAGGGCAGGTTTTGACACTTGTTAGCCTGGAGGATAATCATTTAACCTCCTGCATTTATAAAATGGGAGGAAAATGCATTTTAATACACATAATACATTCTTCCATTACCAATGATTATTATGTTTGTTGCTTTAACATGATGCAGTGTGTTATTATATGAAAGTTACTAGTGTGAAATAAATAATCAGTGAAGCGTTATCAATATGATCAGTGACTATCTGGCGTCCTTGTCTCTCCAGCACACCCACTTCCTTCTTTTGGAAATATAACTAGCTCTTTCCATAGGGAACACATTTTGTGGCTTGAAGACATTCTCTTATTCTCTTGTTCTTTCTTGTCAATAGCAAGGGAATCAATCTGGACCCAGTGTTTTTCTAACATAGAGAAATGCTTAACCATTTTAATCGTGAATACCCATATATCCACAACATTCATTCTACAATTAACATTTTACTGTATTTAATTTATCCATCTATATATCCTCCCTATCCTTATATTAGTGCATCTTGTTTTCTGATGCAGTTAAAATTATGTTGCAGATATTATTACAGTTACTCCAAATACTTCAACCTGCACATATATATATATATATATATTTTTTTTAAACTAGAGTTCAGTTTTGCACAAATCTTAAGTGTACTATTTGCTGACTTCCAATATATACATAAAGCAATGCAACTCAAACCTCTATCAGATATGGAATGTTATTATCCCAGAAAATTGTTCTCTCATGCTCCTTCTCACTTAATCTCCACCTACATCCCTCAGGAGCAACCACTGCCCAGGAATTTTTAAACCACAGACTAGTTTTTGTTTTGTTTTGTTTTGTTTACATCTTCATTGGAGTATAATTGCTTTACAATGGTGTGTTAGTTTCTGCTTTATAACAAAGTGAATCAGTTATACATATATGTTCCCATACCTCTTCCCTCTTGTGTCTCCCTCCCTCCCACCCTCCCTATCCCACCCCTCTAGGTGGTCACAAAGTACCGAGTTGATCTCCCTGTGCTATGCGGCTGCTTCCCACTAGCTATCTATTTTACATTTGGCAGTGTATATATGTCCATGCCACTCTCTCACTTTGTCACAGCTTACCCTTCCCCCTCCCCATCTCCTCAAGTCCATTCTCTAGTAGGTCTGTGTCTTTATTCCTGTCTTACCCCTAGGTTCTTCATGACATTTTTTTTCTTAGATTCCATATATATGTGTTAGCACACGGTATTTGTCTTTCTCTTTCTGAATTACTTCACTCTCTATGACAGACTAGAGTCTGTCCACCTCACTACAAATAACTCAATTTTGTTTCTTTTCATGGCTGAGTAATATTCCATTGTATATATGTGCCACATCTTCTTTATCCATTCATCCAATGATGGACACTTAGGTTGTTTCCATCTCCTGGCTATTGTAAATAGAGCTGCAATGAACATTTTGGTACATGACTCTTTTTGAATTATGGTTTTCTCAGGGTATATGCCCAGTAGTGGGATTGCTGGGTCATATGGTAATTCTATTTGTAGTTTTTTAAGGAACCTCCATTCTGTTCTCCATAGTGGCTGTACCAATTCACATACCCACCAGCAGTGCAAGAGTGTTCCTTTTTCTCCACACCCTCTCCAGCATTTATTGTTTCTAGATTTTTTGATGATGGCCATTCTGACTGGTGTGAGATGATATCTCATTGTAGTTTTGATTTGCATTTCTCTAATGATTAATGGTATTGAGCATTCTTTCATGTGTTTGTTGGCACTCTGTATATCTTCTTTGGAGAAATGCTTACTTAGGTCTTCTGCCCATTTTTGGATTGGGTTGTTTGTTTTTTTGTTATTGAGCTGCATGAGCTACTTGTAAATTTTGGAGATTAATCTTTTGTCAGTTGCTTCATCTGCAAATATTTTCTCCCATTCTGAGGGTTGTCTTTTGGTCTTATTTATGGTTTCCTTTGCTGTGCAAAAGCTTTGAAGTTTCATTAGGTCCCATTTGTTTATTTTTGTTTTTATTTCCATTTCTCTCGGAGGTGGGTCAGAAAGGATCTTGCTGTGATTTATGTCATAGAGTGTTCTGCCTATGTTTTCCTCTAAGAGTTTGATAGTTTCTGTCCTTACATTTAGGTATTTAATCCATTTTGAGCTTATTTTTGTGTATGGTGTTAGGGAGTGTTCTAATCTCATACTTTTACATGTATCTGTCCAGTTTTCCCCGCACCACTTATTGAAGAGGCTGTCCTCTCTCCTCTGTACATTCCTGCCTCCTTTATCAAAGATAAGGTGACCATATGTGCGTGGGTTTATCTCTGGGCTTTCTATCCTGTTCCATTGATCTATCTTTCTGTTTTTGTGCCAGTACCATACTGTCTTGATTACTGTAGCTTTGTAGTATAGTCTGAAGTCAGAGAGCCTGATTCCTCCAGCTCTGTTTTTTGTTCTCAAGATTGCTTTGGTTATTCGGGGTCCTTTGTGTTTCCATACAAACTGTGAAATATTTTGTTCAAGTTCTGTGAAAAATGCCAGTGGTAGTTTGATAGGGATTGCATTGAATCTGTAGATTGCTTTGGGTAGTAGAGCACAGACTAGTTTTTGACTGTTGTAGAACTGCAAATAAATGGAATTGTTCATGTAAGTTTTCCTTCATTCAGCATAATGTTTATGGAAATCATCCGTGTGTATCAGTAGTCCATTCTTTTTCATTTCTGAATAGTAACCTCTGTGGTATGAATTTATCACTTTATTTACCAATTTCCCTACTGGTGGACATGGGCTCATTTTAGTTTTTGCTATTATGAATAAAGCTACTGTGAACATTCTTGTACCTAGTCTCTTTGGGATGTGTTTTCACTTCCTGTTCTTAAGTACTAAGAAATGAAATGTCTAAATTATAGCGCTGATATAGTTTTTAAAATCAGACTCTTTCCATAGTGATGGTATAATTTTACACTCCTGTTAGTAAGCTGTGAAACTGCAGTTACTGTACATCCTCACCATCATTTGGTGTTGTGAATCTTTTTAAATTTAGCAATTCTAGAGGATGAATATTGGTATCTAATAGTTTTAGTTTGCACTCCCCGATGTCTAATTATGTTGAGCATCCTTCCATGTTCTTATTGGCACTTGTATGTTTTCTTTGGTGAAGTATTATCCAAATATTTTACCCATTTTTGATTGGATTGTTTGATTTTTTTTATCACCGAACTGTAGAAGTCCACTATATATCCTGGATATCAGTCATTTGCCAGATACATGCTTTGGAAATATTTTCTTCCATCTATGTCTTGCTCATTTATTTTCTAAACAATATATTTTGGTGAGTTGAAGTTTTGCTCTTGATGTCTAAATTGCCATTTTCTTTCTTTTATGGTTAGTTCTTTCTATCACCTGTCCTAAAACCATCTGTTAAATTCCAGAAGTTTGCAAAGGTATTCTCCTTTGCTTTTTCCTAAACACTTTCTTCTAAACACTTTATAGCTATATGGTAAAAATCTAGAATCCATCTCAAATTAATTGTTCAGTATAATGTGAATTTGGGTGAAGGATTTTTTTTTTTCTGTTTGTTATCTAATTCCAGTGCCGTATGTTAAAAATCTTTCTTTTCCCCATTGGTGTTCTTTGGTGCTTTTATCAAAAATGAAATATCTGTAAAATTTTCTTTTTCTATTTCTTTTTTCTATTTCTATTTTCTATTTTCTATTTTCTATTTCTTGCCTCCCTATTTTTTTCATTGATCTACTTGTCAATTCTTATGTCAGTACTAGAAAATAGAAAATATTTCTATTTTCTATTTCTTGCCTCCCTATTTTTTTCATTGATCTACTTGTCAATTCTTATGTCAGTACTATACTGTGTGTTCATTAATCTAGCATTAGTGACCTTGAAGTCCGTAGTAAATGTGCTCGAGAGTTGTTCTTCTTTTCAAGATTGTTATGAATATTCCAATTTCTTTACAGTTCTATATAAATTTCAGGGTCATCTCATCAATTTCTACCAAAATAGTTTGAGGTAACTGATTGCTATTGTATTGAATCTATAGATTAATTTGGGGGTAATTGACTTCTTAACTATATTGTATCTTGCAATCCACAAACATGATATATCTCACAATTTATGTGGTCTTTAATTTTTCGCAGCAATTTTGTAGTTTTCAGCATAGAGTTCTAATATTATTTTAAATGTATTCTTAAGTCTACTATATACTTTCATGCTTTTATAAATAAAAGTTTTTCTTAGTTTTATTTTCCAACTGTTTGCTGCTAGTATAGAAAAATATGATTAATTTTTATACATTTAGCTTATATCCTGTGACATTAGTAATTTCACTTTTTGGTTGTAATGGTTGTTTTGTAGAATTCTTGGGATCTTCTACATAAACAATCATGGCATCTGCAAATAGAATTTTCTTTATTGTACTGGGTAAGAATTCCAGTAAAATATTAAATAGAAATGATGTGAATTTCTTTGTTCCTAATATTAAGTTAAAATATTCAGTATTTCACCATGAAATATGATGTTACTTCTAGTGTTTTAATAAATGCTCCAGTTTGTATCAGGAATAGTGTTGAATTTTGTCAAATACTTTTCTCTATCCATTGAAATTATCATGATTTTTCTCATTTAGTTTCTTAATGTGGTTGAATGATAATGTTTGATTTTTAAATGTTAATTCTGAATTTGTAAAAGACAAACAAGAAAGAAAACATAATCATGATGCATCATTATTTTTATATATAGTACAGGATAATTTTAATAATATTCTCAAAGGATGTGAGAGACATTAATCTATAGTTTTATGTTTTGTGAATTCTGTATTGTAGTTGTGTTGCCTTCATAAAACCAGTTGGGGAGTGTTCTCTCTTCCTCTATTTGATAAAAGGATTCGTAGAATTGATGTTATTTCTTTCTTAAATGTTTAATAGAATTCAGTACTGAAACCATAAGAGCCAGTAGTTTTCCTTGTGAGAATGTTTTTGATAACAATGTATATACAATAGATGTAGAGCTACTCAGATTTTATGATCCATTTCGTGTCAATTTTTGTAAGTTTTTTAATCAAGGAATTTACCTGTTTCATCTATGTTGTAAAATTTGTTAGCATACCACAAGTCCCTGAGACACTGCTTATTATTTTTCAATCTTTTTAGTTTTCGTTCTTCAATTTACATTATTTATATTAGTCTATCTTCTGTGATCTTCCTTTCTTCAGTCTTCTCTTACTTCAGTCATGTGTATTCTGCTATTAATTCTATCTAGTGAATTTTACATTTCAGATATTGTATTTTTGTATTATACAATTGTGATCTGGTCTTATTTTAATAGCTTCTCTTCTGAGATTTAATTTTTTGTATTCTATGTGGGTATATTTTCTTTTATGCCTTTGTGCATAATTATGATAGCTATTTGAAACTCCTTTCCCGATTCCAACACCTGGATCATCTTGAGATTGTAGTCTGTTGATGTTTATTTTTTGTTAAGATTGGGTCACTTGTTTCCTTTTCTCTGTATGTTGAGTTATTTTGGTTTGTATTTTGGATTTGCTTAACAATAGTTTGTAGATACTCTAAATTCTGTTTTGTTTTGTTTTCCTCAAGAGTGTTGATTGCTTTTGTTTTAAAATGAATTTTATTGGATGAACTCAAACTACAAAGTCTGTCTCCCCTAAAAGTGGCGAACAACTCAAATCTCAGTTCAGTTGTTTTAACTGTAGCTGAGTTGCTTGGAGTCAACCTTCTGCATGTCTGATTTAGGGGTCAACCAGGTATTTGAGTGGAGTTTGTATACATATGTGAGGTCTTCCACTTTCTGGCTCTCTTCTTTCCTGGCTGTGTGCACGTGTGCATACGCACCCCCCCACACACACACACACACAATTTAACTAGATATATTTGACCCAAATTCTGTCCTTTGGTTCTTTGATAGTACTGCAGGTTTTTGTATTAGTGTTTTAATCGCTATCTTGCAGACTGGGGCCTCCTTCTTGCTGAAAGTAAAGAAATGGTTAACATATCCTGAGCCATGTCCTTCTCAGTATTCACTCTCCTTCACTGTCTATCTGCCTGTTTATTTATTTATTTATTTCACTCCTCAGTGCCTTTGAGTAATTGTGTGTGTGTGTGTGTGTGTGTGTGTGTGTGTTATCTACATTTATTGTTTTGATAGGAGAAATCCCAAATCAGATATCCCAGAATGTATGTTTGGATTTATTTTCTAAGTGAACTTCTGAATTTTCCAGATGAAGTATCTACATAAAAAGCCAGAGAGTGTGTCTAAAGCAATTCTTATTTTGACCTAAACTTTCTATTATGAAAGTTCAGGGGCAAAATATAATTTTAAAATCCCTTTGTTGAAGAATTGTGCCATATTACCAAGACTACATAATTTTTAATGTTTGAAGGCAAAGGACTCAAATAAATTTACTTAGCAGAGAATTAAACTATTGTGATTTAGTAACTAAAATACACTAATAAATATTTATGATGAAGATTTTGTTCTGATTATTGGGCCGTGTTGTCTTTTATATCGATACAAGATGTAGACAAAATCTCAGCCCATTACCCCAAGAACAGAGGAAGGTACTTTCGAAAATTTTTCTAAAATCTACTTAGTTTCCATTATAAGCTTCTGCCACCAGGTAGGGAAGTTAATTTCAGTCATTCAGCATCTTTGCAGTCCTTTTCCCAGGGGTTATTTCCACATTCTAGAAGACTTACAGATATCAAAGTACAGAGAAAATTATTTAGTCCTTGGACTAATGGGAGAATCACAATCTAGCTCAAAGGGAGTAAGATTGTAAGGTGGATAGGAATTGGAAGTGGGAAGGTAGAGAAAATCAGTTAATACTTTGGAAATACTGTCTTACCACATATATTTGGTGGTTATGTATTATTTTTGATATTCAAATAAAAGTAATAATCTGAATATTGTACAGAACTGATTTTTCATTTAGGTGTTCATTAAATAACATTTTTCTTTTTTCTAACAACTTGAAAATAAAAATCAGTATATAAATATATATGTACCTGTATATATAATTACAATCGAGCTTAATAGATTATATTTTATTTACCTTATTTATAAAAGTTTTGCCAAATAACTTGTTTCATGAGAGACATCTATGCAACTTTGATGCAAATATCAACCAAAAAACATTGACAACATAGGCTTTTTGTCTAATCCAAGACATAATGCTGAATTATGGGGCAGGCATCTCTATAAGTAGGAGATTGTTTTGTTTTCATCGTGAATAAAGGAAAACTTTCAAAGAGTTTTATTTTACTCTTTCTTAGACACTATATGTTAATGTCTAAATATTAGACATTAGATATATGAAATATCCATTAGATAACCTAATGAATTTATCATTTTTATCCTTCTGTAATTTTCCTTATTTTCAACTACTTTGTTTTTAAAATATTCCTTTATTTGTTCCAGTATACTACGTATTCTATGCAAGAAATACTTCTCTGAACTGTCCTCACCATGAGAAAATATAATGTTCTAGGAAGCAAAAGGGGAATTTTAGAAATGAGCATAGGTAAACTAAAACTTTTGGAGTCAGTTTTTTGAATGAATTTCCATGTTTAAAAGTTGCCACATTTGGAAAGTCTCTTAATTTACCTTTTATAATATAATTGATTTCAGCTTGAAATGCACTTGTTAATTTTTTTGAAACATTTCAAGTACTTTTAAAAACAGTAGTAATCTGTCTTTTATTATTATCTAACAATAGTATATTCCTGTTTCAATGACCAAGAAACAGCTGCCACCACAGACTGAAATAAACTTTTTGTGGCCCCTATGCTATATACAAACTGGTCATTTAATTTTTTCTTTGGATGATGAAATTTTGAAAGAGTCTTGTTAAATTAACCAAAATCTTAACACTATGTCATGTCAAAGTGGCTGTT
This sequence comes from Delphinus delphis, assembly GCF_949987515.2. Classification (NCBI taxonomy): domain Eukaryota; kingdom Metazoa; phylum Chordata; class Mammalia; order Artiodactyla; family Delphinidae; genus Delphinus; species Delphinus delphis. The sequence continues at coordinate 22,972,380 of NC_082689.1, read as the reverse complement.
TTCTTCTTGCATCACATTGCAAAATAATCTTGGCTGTTATACTTCCAGGTCTCAGGTGTTGAGTCATTAGCAGCTATGGAATAGATCAGAATTGCATTACAGCTGCACAGCTACAAACCAAGGCCAATCCAAGATCTTTCAGGCTTAACATCAGCATATGGACAACTCCTCAGCACTTGCTGGGAAAGAGAGTTCATTTGGGAATTTTGAGCTAAATTCCCTCAGGATTACTTCTCCAGATGATTTTTAACTTTTATAATGCAAGCAGAAAGGCATGTTAAAATAAGCAGTGTTCAGTTAAAACAGAGCACAATAACAAGACATTTGTGCCTACATCTTCCAGAATTGGCCATTTTATAAAGAATTGTATTTTAATGTATTTTATTTCTACTTCCAAGCTCTTGGGGAATATTTAGTTCACTGTTATCCTTGAAATAATTAAAGTAGTTATAGAATCAGGTCTATGAAGAATTTATCAACGCTTTTGAATCTATACTTAAAAGTAAGCACAAAGTGGCCTCTATCAGAATTAGGAACAAGAAACTGAGTTGCAAAACATTTAAACTACAGAAATGTGCATGGCTGTCTGGACTGTGAAAACCACCTCCTGATTGTGTTTTCTGCTTGAAACCTCTCCCTAACTGTACTCTCACCCATATTCCTGAAATCCATGCTTCTGCTAATAGCCAAATGGATTTTGGGGAAATCAAATCAAATATCTCAAATCAAAACCCCAAAATGGTTTCCCATTGCATCTCAAATGAATTAAAAGCATCCCCATTGCCTCTGAGAGCTTTTGTGACAGCATTTCCTTCATGGACCTCATCTCCATCCACTCCTCTCTCTGCAGTCCAGATACACTGGTTTCACACGCCAAGTATATTTCTTCTGTGTTTGCTAATCATTTTGCCTAGGATGCCCTGCCCTTGCCCATGAATCTTGCAATGACTTTTCTTTTTAATTAATAGACTTTATTTTTAGAACAGTTTTAGGTTTATTTAAAAAATGGGCAGAGAGTACACACATACTCTCCCTCCACTATTCCCCCACGCTTCCACACTCCTTTACACAGTTTTCCCTATTATTAACACCTTACAGTACCTTTGTTATAATTAATAAACAGATATCGATGCATTATTATTAGCTGAAGTCCATAGTTTGCATTAGGGTTCACTCTTTGTTCTATACACACGTTCAACTTGTGTATGTGCTTTTGTTTTCTATTGTTACAGTATCACATAGAATAGTTTCATTGCTCTAAAATTCCTGTGTCCTACCTATTTATTCCTCCCTCTTCCCAAACCCTTGACAACCGCTGATCTTTTTACTATCTCCATAGTTTTGACGTTTCTATATTGTCATGTAGTTGAAATCAAATATTATGTGGGCTTTACAGACTAGCTTCTTTCTTAGTAATAGGCATTTAAATTTCCTCCGTATCTTTTTATTGCTTGATAGCTCATTTATTTTTATTTCTGAATAAGATTTCTTTGGGTGTACCACAGTTTGTTTACCTCTTTACCAACTGAACAACATCATGGTTTGCTTCCTTGTTTTGGCAATTATGAAAAAAGCTGCTATAAAACTCTGTGTGCAGGATTTTGTATAGACATAAGTTTTCAAATCCTGTGAGTAAATACCAAGGAGTACAACTTCTGGATCATATGGTAAGAGAAGTTTAACTTTGTAAGAAACTGCCAAAATATCTTCTAAAGTGCCCATACCACTTTGCATTCCCACAGCAATGAATGAGAGTCCCTGTTGCTCCACATCCTCATCAGCACTAGCTATTGTCAGTGCTATGGATTTTAACCATTCTAATAGGTGTATAACAGTATTTCATTATTTTAGTTTGCAACTCCCTAATGACATATAATGTTGAGCATCTTCTCATATACTTATTTGCCATCTGTATAACTTCTTTGGTCTGTGCAGATCTTATGCCCATTTTTTAATTGGGTTCTTTGTGTTTTTACTGTTGAGTTTTTGGACTTCATATATTTTGGATACAAGTCCTTTATCTGATATGTGTTTTGCTAATATTTTTTCACAGTCTGCGGCTTACTTTTTATCCTCTTAAAATGTCATTCACAGAGCAGTAGTCTTTCATTTCAATGGAGCCCAACCTATCAACTTTTTTTTTCATGGATAGTGCTTTTGCTGTTATATCTATTAAAAATAAACACCAAACCCAAGGTTACCTAGATATTCGCCGATATTATATTCTAGAAGTCTTACACTTTTTCATTTTACATTTAGGTCTGTAATTCCTTTTGAGTTAGTTTTTGTGAAAGTTCTAAGGGATTTTTATAGCTCCTTACTCATTTGTATTCTCATTTTATTGTCAGCCTTTCAATGAGAACTTTCCTGAACATACTAGCTGTAGCAGTTTCTCACAACCAAAATCACTGACTAACCCACTATCCTCCTTTTCCCCTAGCATTATTGTTACCTAAAACCATATTGTCCTTTATTATTTGCATGTTTACTTTCTTTGTCTGGAATGTAAGTTCCATGGGTGCTAAGAATCAATCCATCTTGTCCAGTGCTCTATCATTAGTGCCTAACACAGTCCTTGGAACGTATTAAGGACTTGGCAAATATTTGGTCAATAAATGAATGAACAAGAAATACACTTAGCCAAACTCTCAAGCACATCATGAAATATGTTAAAGACCTTGACCATGAGTGCCTTTATAATTAACAAGGACAGAAAATTTACAGGAATTAAAAAGGAGCGTACAGAAAAGGAATCAAGATTAGAACAAAAGTATAGCTATTTTGTTTGCTCTGCCTGTTACATATATTAAGCCCTGCTGAATCTAGAATATGGTTCACAAGAAGAATGTGACTTAGGGAAATCAAATGATTTGCATGGAAGTGTTTAGAGTCCCTGGTCAATTGCCAATAAACTTTATTTTGGGAGAGTATTTATTTAATCATTTTGAACAATCAACAGAAGATGCATATAGATTGCTTCTCCTTTCCACAAAATGCATATTAGTTCTAACTAATTGTAGCTGAGTTTCTATTAAGCAAATAATGGGAAATAATGTATTGATAATCTGGGTTAGATTAAATGATAAATTATCGTATCTTTCTTCTACAAGGGGAAGTAATTATGTGACATAATCTTTTTATACAGACCCTCTACTGAATATTAGAACAAACCAAAAGCCAAAGATGTTTTGTAATTGTTGTGCTGGCTGCTGATGGGCCATCATATAAAGATTTCTTGAGTTTTCATAGTATGTATATCAGATTTGCCTGCCATAGACCAGGGATGAGTGCCTGGTATAAACTATAGTCATTATCATCACAGTATTAATATGTCTGTTGGGACTACCTAGTCCTCTATCACTTGAATCTTTCTGGTCATTTTGTGTAAAACTTACGGGTTTTGTAAAACCCATAAAAAAGAAAAATTAAAATTGTTTTGGTCTTTCCTACTGAGCCTTATTATCGGTGATTGTGCAAACGGTTAGGAAGGAAGTCAGAGAGAAATATTTATCTTCCTGTATTTTGATAAAGCACATTAGATTCAACAATACTTGTTCGACAAACTACTATCCAACTATAATGGCTCAAAGCACTGTGGTGGTTTCCAAGAAATATGTGACGCAGGTTCTGCATTCTGTCTTCTTGGAGAAATAGGATTTAGGTATTTAAAAATTAGAAGTAAAACACCAAAAATGATTTTTAAAAAATACCTGCCAAATTATTTCACATTTTAAATTGAATCACTATTTTCACATTTATTATTTTATTTAATTATCACAATAATTTTTGAAGATATCATTAATGGGCAAAATAAGATATACAGAGGCTAAATGATATTTACCCAAAGTCATTCAATGGTGGATCTGGGACTGGACCGAAAGCTGGATTGTAATCATCATGAAGACAAAAATTATGTTTTATCTGTATATTAAGCATCCACAGCGTGTACATCAGAGCTGGCACGTTGTAGCCACTGAATAAAAAATTTGCTCATTAAATAAATCTAGAACTTGAGTTTCATACAATGGCATGCTGTTTAGTTGATTATGCAACTCCTGGTTGTACAGGTACTGTTTTGTATTTGTCTTAGTTTCTCCTATTTTAGCATTAGTGGTTCACCAATAGTGGGTGCTCAATAATCTTGGATGATAGGCAAAATATTGTGGGTTCAAGCCATACATCAGAATAAAAGAAACAATAGAGTTTACTAGAATGTTCAAGAAGCCTTTATAAAGAAAAAATACTTGAATAGAGTTTTAAGGAGTAGATGGGAGATGGAAAGAAGGGGGAGGGCATTCCTCGTGGAAAATGTTGTAGGAATAATCATACTATTCCAAGACTTAATGTTTTATCTTCCTGAGGCCAGAAAGAAGAACTAATGTAACTGAAAAATAAGTGAGTGGCATTTGTATTTATTCTGAATGTAAACAATGGAGAAATTGTGGCTTAACGGATACAATGAGGAAAGACAGCAAGAGTCTGAAGAGTGTGTGTGTGTGTGTGTGTGTGTGTGTATGTGTGTGTGTGCATTCTTCATTGTGTATTTATGTACCATTAAATACACCACTAGCTTCTAGATTTCTGCATTAATACACACCATGTATGCAAGAACAGTATAGAACTTTTTTCCTGTTCTATTCAGGAGTAATAATTTCTTTTGAAAAGCAGGAGACTGCTACATGTAAATGTTACTAATTTATTTTACTGAAATGTGTGATTCAACAAAATAACTACTCTGTTTACCTTAGTGATTAAAACTTGGTGTCTTGACTTTAATAAAATAGAAGCAATCCCTAAAAATTGAATTTAATAAACACTTGCCAGATTTTTCACTTATAGAAAGATATAGAGTGCTATTATAGATACAGCCATTGGACATTTGCCTTTTGATAAGACATCTTCTGGGAACAATTAGAAAATCTTAAAAACTCCACTTTAAATTTGAATTGTAACAATGGATATTTTTGTTCTAAGGGTATCCATGCAATATATAGACAGTAAGACAAATTTGTTTCAGTTTAAACATGGAAAATCCTAAGTAAGCTAGTATATCATAGTAAAAGAAATTGCCTAATATGGTCTTTCTGAAGAGAAAAGGCATTAAAATTTTTTGTTATAAAACATTATAACATTAATGAGATTTTTAGAGAAGAAAAAAAATCATGCAGTCTAATCCCACCCCCCAGATACAATAATTTATTTCTGTTTTAGTTTTTTTTTTTTTTAATCTTTAGACATATGCCTGTTCTTTGCATGGTTACACTAGCTGGATTGTGAACATAGAATTATATGTGTGTGCACTAATGTATCTGTGTGTATATGTTGCTTAAATAAATCACATTAGCATTTAATTAATTAATTGTCTACATCTTCTGAAGCATACATTTTTATTTAATGCACTAAGTTTAGTATGCATTTGACTTTGCAAAACTATTCCAATCCACTCTACCCCAAACTACAAATTGTAATGCCATAAGAATTACATTGCATGCATTTTGTTACTCCAAACTGTTGATTGGAGGGGAGGGGTAGTAAAACATATGTCATGTAGCTATTAGAGGAGATTTCTCTCAGGTACCTAAAAAGAAGATTTTCATTCAGGAGAAAATAATTGCAACAAAGAAAAAGTCTGTGAGAAGAATGTATCTCAAGCACTTAAGCTGAAACCAGAATCCAAATATTGATCTCTGAATCATGAGGGGATCTCTTATCCTCTGTTTACTTTAAAATTAGCATTTGGTAAAGAAGCTTATCCTGAAATGTTTGTTTAAGGACAAATCTCATTTCCTGATCAAGATCTTATAATGAATTAGTGCCAGAGATATAACTTGGAAAAGAGAAAAGAAAATGTCTTCTGACTTTCAGATACATTATTATCAATATGTTTAGTCTCATAGTTTATCTCCTCACATTGGACTCTAAATTCCTTTAAGATGAGAACTCTTTCATATTCATTTTAGCGTCCCTCAGAGAGCCAAGCACAATATCATGCATTCAAAAATGTATTGAATTAAATAACTTTCCAAAGGAGTCTACTTATCCATAAATATTCAACTGGCAAATTAGACTTGAAATGATAGTGTTACTGAACGTTGGCTGCATCTTAACAACGGCTCTATTAATTCCATTTGCATAGTCATTGTTCAAGTATTTTAGAGTTCAGAGCTTCCTTTTGGACCATAATCCAAACATATTTAAAAAGTAAAATTGAAGTCCTTCGCTGGTATTTTTGACTTTCATAAGAAGTGTGATATCAACCCTGTTGGTTGGTAAAATGGAATAAGTATCTTGGGATATGAGTTTTCATTCTGTCACTCTCTGCTTAAAACATATTACACTTAATATAAAACCGAACTCCTTGGAACTTCCCTGGTGGTGCAGTGCTTAAAAATCTGCCTGCCAATGCAGGGGACATAGGTTCGATCCCTGGCCCGGGAAGATCCCACATGCCGCAGAACAACAAAGGCCGTGCACCACAACTACTGAGCCTGCACTCTAGAGCCCGCGAACCACAACTACTGAGCCCGTGTGCCATGACTACTGAAGCCTGCATGCCTAGAGACCATGCTCTGCAACAAGAGAAGCCACTGCAATAAGAAGCCCACGCACCGCAACGAAGAGTAGCCCCCACTCACCGCAACTAGAGAAAGCCCACGTGCAGCAACGAAGACCCAACGCAGCCAAAAATAAATAAATAAATAAATAGAAGCAATGGGATAAAAAAAAAAAAAAAAAACCTCAGAATGGCACACATGAGCCTCTGTGATATGGCTCCTGACTACATGTTCATCTTTATCTCCAAATAACCTACCTCTTTCAGCTTATCATGCTTCAACCGTATTAGTTATTTTTCTGTTCCTAGAATACCTCAATTCTATGACATCTTAGGAATGTTTATTTGATTTCCCATCTGCCTGAAATGGTTATCCTTTGATTAGTCCCACGATTGACTCCATAGTCCTGCAGGGCTTGGATTAAATATCCCCTTTTCAAGGAGATATTTTCTGACCACCTATCGAAAATAGCTTCCCACCAGAATTGTTTGCTGTCACATCACCTTTTTATATCTTTCACAGGGCTTATCACAATGATAATCATATTAATTGGCTATTTTCTCCAACAAAGTGTAAATTCCATGAGTATAGGGACTTTTCCTACGTTTTCCCCTAATATACCTACTGTGCAGAACACAATGCCTGGTAGACGGTAAGAACCTGAATAAATATGCCAATATTTGCTGCAAAAATGTAATATTTACTATCTTAATATAAGCAACAAATTAATTTTAAGAGTGAAGTGTAATTCTGATGCTCATTTACATTTTTGTCTAAATCCAATTGCTAGTTAGTATTCTACATGTGAGTTAGCCAAACTGTATTATTATTTCAACAATTGAGACTCTGAGACATACAAAGTTAGGAGATTTTCCCAAAGCTAATGATAGGGATGAAAAAAAGAGATCTGTGCACTTTGTTTTTATTCAGAGAAGAAGTAACTAAATTTGTTTTAAATTTTTTAAAAATGTAGATAGATAGCTTGTGATAACAAATATTTCAAATTCCATATCTGTATAGATTTTAATAATTAGCTTGGGCAAAAGTTCATAAATTTGAAAGTTAGAAAGTTTTTACTTCTAATGAAAGACAACAATAACTTCAAACAATATATTGAAAGCTTATTAAAATAGATCCTAGGAAACCAAAAAAAAGGAAAGAACAGCAGAACAGCAGGATTTTGTTTTATATGAATTTCATTGAGCTTAACAAGCTTAAAGGTTAAACTTTGAAGACTTTTCACTATATATGTGATTCTTATAATATCTATCCCACTTCAAATGAAATCAGTGAGAATAAGTTTTATATAAAATAAGTAAATTTATGATCTTAATACACAGTGCTATATAATATTGACAATATTTCATAGAAATGCTGAACATTTCTGCTTTTCTTTGAAAATTTTATATCATACTGTACCATTTCTGTCTGTATATTTTTAAAATTATAATTAATATTTACTAATTAGACGTTTTAACATGATACAAGGTACGGAATAGTGTTAGCCTTCTTTTGCTTAAGATAGATGTACTGTATCAGTGTAATATTGTATTTCAGCTATTATTGTACTGATAGATCTTCCTTTATATGGTTAAAATATAAGACTACCTAAATGCCTTAAATAACTTGATATTTTCCTAAGAAGCACCATCTTTGGGAAAAGCTTATTTTCTGGTAAATAAAATGAGGAAATATGAAGGAACCATCTTTGGGAAAAGCTTATTTTCTTGTAAATAAAATGAGGAAATATGAAGGAGCAAAGATGAAAGTTTTCAACTCTCAGTTATCTCTTTTAAGCTCATGCTTGATTTGGGGTTTTGCTAAAGTGCATACATACAATCCCATTTTTCAAATAGAATTATTTATTTCCTTTGAAAGTTTCTGTTTCAAACTAAAGGAATTGAAGTTTGAAATAGCTGTGTTTCAAACTTGAGAAAACAAGGTCTGACAACTAGTGAGAAACTACTACATTTTGACCAAAATGTGGACTGTGATTATAAACATTACTGTAAGCAGTTCAAACACTATTCTTCCTTACCATGTTTTATGCACCTTTGCATATTTCTTATTTTGAAAATGGTACTTGACTTCTTTTTCCGTCTAAGATAGAGGAACAGTGTTTGAATTTATGCTCATTCCTGGAACAATAACAGGAACAACAACAAAAATAATTCAGACAAATGTATGACACTGCATTTTCAAGGTGCTGGAAATCAGACAATGAAGTACAGTGATCCCAGAGAGATGATAAACAAATAAATTAAGCCCTACATTTTCATCAGCTTACTGCCTTAGAGTTTCTAGGCCACAACTCAAGGAAGGAGAACTCATGTGGAAGTTGGTGAACTGTAAAAGGTGGGTGGAAATAAGAGTTTAGGGATATCAAGCCTTCCAGAAATCACAGAATAGAATTCTAGAGAGAAAATAGATATACAGGGAACTCCAGAGATTTGCATAGGGTAAGCATTCATCAGAGTACAGATCAGAACATGCATATAAGGAAACTGCATGAGGATAAAGAAAGAATCATCTGAGAAGAATGGAAAGAAGTGTTCCCATTACTTACACAGGGTTAGGAATAATGCCTGTTTCTACCAGCCAGACTGAAAAATCTCAAAATTCATGGGGCGTTAAGTATTTAGAAGGACTTGTTTCAATGGTAGAAAATAATTACAACTAGACTAAATGCTGTTCTGATTCAGATTAATAAATATTAAAATCAAGACCCAAAATGATTAAATTATTTCCAGGTAACTTAATTGCATCCCAGAACAAAGCTCAAGAATATTTGTAAGAATTATTTTAATGTCTAGCATTTAAGAAGGTAATATTCACAATGTCTGGCATTGCAATCAAAGATAACGAGACATGCAAAGAAGCACAAGAACACACCCATGATTAGGAGGGAAAAAATAAAACCAACACAGATGCTAGAAGTATCAGAGAAGGACTTAAAAACATTTTTTGTGACTGTATTCTGTATTTTCAAAATTTTGTAAGAAGTAGATACATAGAAGCTATAAGAAAGAGCCAAATCAAAATTTTAGATATAAAAACTACAATGTCTGAGATGGAAAATAAACAGGATGAGATTAATGGAAATTTATATGTGGCAAAAGAAAAACATATTGAACTTAAAGACACAGCAATAGAAACTATCCAAAATAATGCACAAACAGAAAGGATACTCTGCTGACCAGAGCATTAAAGAGATCTGGGACAATTTTCAAATGGTATAGTATACATGTATTTGGAGTCCCTAAAAGAAATGGATGAGGAACAGAAAAAATATTTAAAGAAATAATTTCCAAATTTTTTAAAGTCTGATGAAAATTAAAAGCCCATAAATCCAAAATGCTCAATGTACCCCAAACCCAAGAATTATGAAGAAAATGTAACCAATGCATATTATAATCAAATTGTTCACAAAAAACAGAAAATCTTAAAAGCAATGAAAAAATAAAACACATTATAAACAGTATATAAAAAGGAAAAATACCTAGGAATAAACCTACTAAGGAGACAGAAGACCTGTATGCAGGAAACTATAAGACACTGATGAAAGAAATTAAAGATGATACAAACAGATGGAGAGATATACCATGTTCTTGGATTGGAAGAATCAGCATTGTGAAAATGACTATACTACCCAAAGCCATCTACAGGTTCAATGTAATCCCTATCAAACTACCAATGGCATTTTTCACAGAACTAGAACAAAAAATTTCACAATTTGTACGGAAACACAAAAGACCCCAAATAACCAAATCTATCTTGATAAAGAAAAACAGAGCTGAAGGAATCAGGCTCCTGGACTTCAGACTATACTACAAAGCTACAGTAAACAAGACAGTATGGTTCTGGCACAGAAACAGAAACATAGATCAGAGGAACAGGATAGAAAGCCCAGAGATAAACCCACGCACATATAGTCACTTTATCTTTGAGAAAGGAGGCAAGATCATACAACAGAGAAAAGACAGCCTCTTCAATAAGTGGTGCTGGGAAAACTGGACAGCTACATTTAAAACAATGAAATTAGAACACACCCTAATTCCATACACAGAAATAAACTCAAAATGGATTAAAGACCTAAATGTTAGGCCAGACACTATAAAACTCTTAGAGGAAAACATAGGCAGAACACTGTATGACATACATCACAGCACGATCCTTTTTGACCCACCTCCTAGAGAAATGGAAATAAAAACAAAAATAAACAAATGGGACCTAATGAAACTTAAAAGCTTTTGCACAACCAAGAAAACCATAAACAAGATGAAAGACAACCCTCAGAATGGGAGAAAATATTTGCAAATGAAGCAACTGACAAAGAATTAATCTCCAAAATATACAGGCAGCTCATGTAGCTCAATAACAAAAAAACAAACAACCCAATCAAAAAAATGGGTAGAAGACCTAAATAGACATTTCTCCAAAGAAGACATACAGATGGCCAACTAACACATGAAAGAATGCTCAACCTCACTAATCATTAGAGAAATGCAAGTCAAAACTACAATGAGTTATAACCTCACACTGGTCAGAATGGCCATCATCAAAAAATCTACAAACAATAAATGCTAGAGAGGGTGTGGAGAAAAAGGAACCCTCTTGCACTGCTGGTAGGAATGTAAATTGATACAGCCACTATGGAGAACAGTATGGAGTTTCCTTTAAAAACTCAAAATAGAACTACCATATGACCCAGCAATCTCACTACTGGGCATATGCCCTGAGAAAACAATAATTCAAAAAGAGTCTTGTACCACAATGTTCATTGCAGCTCTATTTACAATAGCCAGGACATGGAAGCAACCTTTGTCTATCAACAGATGAATGGATAAAGAAGATATGGCACACACATACAATGGAATATTACTCAGCCATAAAAAGAAATGAAATTGAGTTATTTGTAGTGAGGTGTATGGACCTCACTGTCACACAGAGTGAAGTAAGTCAGAAAGAGAAAAACAAATACTGTATGCTAACACATGTATATGGAATCTAAAAAAAAAAAAATGGTTCTGAAGAACCTAGGGGCAGGACAGGAATAAAGATGCAGATGTAGAGAATGGACTTGAGGACACAGGGAAGAGGAAGGGTAAGCTGGGACAAACTGCGAGAGTGGCATGGATATATTTACACTACCAATTGTAAAATGGATAGCTAGTGGGAAGCAGCCACGTAGCACAGGGAGATCAACTCAGTGCTTTGTGTCCACCAAGAGAGGTGGGATAGGGAGGGTGGGAGGGAGATGCAAGAGAGAGGAGATATGGGGGTATATGTTTATGTATAGCTGATTCCCTTTGTTATACAGTGGAAACTAACAAGCCATTGTAAAGCAATTATACTCCAATAAAGATGTTAAAAAGAAAATAAACTGTAATTAAATTCAAAGTAAAAAAAAAAAAAAAAAGAAAAAAGGAACAGGTCTTCCCTGGTGGCACGGTGGTTAAGAATCCGCCTGCCAGTGCAGGGGACATGGGTTCAAGCCCTGGTCTGGGAAGATCCCACTTGCCATGGAGCAACTAAGCCCATGCACCACAACTACCAAGCCTGTGCTCTAGAGCCCGTGAGCCACAACTACTGAGCCCGCGTGCTGCCACTACTGAAGCCCACATACCTACAGCCCGTGCTCCGCAACAAGAGAAGCCACCGCAATGAGAAGCCCGCACACCACAACGAAGAGTAGCTCCCACTCGCCGCAACTAGAGAAAGCCCGCATGCAGCAACAAAGACCCAACACAGCCAAAAGTTAATTAATTAATTAATAATTTTAAAATTAAAAAAGAAAAGGAACAGAATTAAGGATTATAGCAAACTTATTGTCAGAAACAGGGTGAGAAAACAATGGAGCAACATATTTAAAGTAGTAAAAGAGGGACTTCCCTAGTGGTCCAGTGGTTAAGACTCCACGCTCCCAATGCAGGGGGCCTGGGTTTGATCCCCGGTCAGGGAGCTAGATCCCACATGCCGCAACTAAGAGCCCACATGCCACAAGTAAAAGATCCTACCTGCCACAACTAAGACCCGGTGCAGCTAAATAAATAAATAAATATTAAAAAATAATAAGTAAAAGAGACCTGTCATCTTAGAATTCCATGCCTACTGAAAAAATGAAAGCAAAATAATGACTTTTCAGATATACAATCAAAAGAAAACAACAGGAGATGGACTATAAATACACACCGGTATTTGAAATGAATAGCACCAGATAATGGTGACTATACAAATAAATATGTATGATTTTTTTCTTAGTATTTAAATCCTTTTAGGAGATAACAAAGTAAAACAATGTATTGTGGTATTTACAACATGCATATGTATAAAATATGTGACAATGATAACATAAAGGCCAAGAGAAGAGCAATATAAGTCTTAATATTGTAAGGTTTTGTACTATATGTTAAGTAAGTGTTAAAACCTAAAGCATCCATAAAAATAACAAAACAGAGTTTATAATGATTCCCAAAAAAGAAATAAAATGGAAATATGAAAATATTTTACTAGTTTAAAAGCAGGAAGGGGCTTCCCTGGTAGCGCAGTGGTTGAGAGTCCGCCTGCCGATGCAGGAGACACGGGTTCGTGCCCCGGTCCAGGAAAATCCCACATGCCACTGGGCCCGTGAGCCATGACCGCTGAGCCTGCGCGTCCGGAGCCTGTTCTCTGCAATGGTAGAGGCCACAACAGTGAGAGGCCCGCGTACCGAAAAAAAAAAAGCAGGAAGAAAAAGATGAAAAGGAGATTGAAGAACAGATAGTAAGATAGAAAATAAATGGCAAGACTGTAGATTTAAACATGACCATATCAATAACGACATTAAGTATAAATCGGCTAAATACAACAATTAAAAGTTGATTATAAATTGATTTTTTTAAAGCCAGACCAAACTAATTCTATTTATAAGAAACATACTTTAAAGATACAAATATTTAAATAGACGGAAAATTATACATTATGTTAACACTAATTATAAGAAAAAGTAGACTTCAGAGCAAAGTATAACATCAGGTCATTTCATAATAATAATATTAATAAGTAAACTTTAACAATAAAACAATTAAAAAGACTTTACAATCCTAAATGTTTATGTACCTTATGACATAGCTTCAAAATACATTAAGCAAAAACTGATAGCTCTAAAGCCACAATTATATTTGGAAATGTAAATATGCCTTTCTAAATAACTGGTAGAACCAGAACTAGTAGACAGAAATATAATAAGGACATAAAAGATTTGAACTCTATCAGCCAACTTGACCTAATTGACGTTTATAGAACACTCCACCTCAAAACAGCACAATACATACATTTCATGTGCACATGAAACATTTAATGAAATATATCACATTCTGGACAATAAAAATAAGTCTCAGTGAATTTAAAGTGATTGAAGTCACACAAAGTATTTTGCTGACAGAAATTTAATTAACTAGAATTAAATCAGTCCCCAAATACTTGGAAATCAAATAACACATGGATCAAAGAATAAATCAAAAGGGAAATAATAACTAAATGGCAGTGAAAATACAATCATATAAAAAGCTATGGGAAACAATTAAAGCAGTACTTTAAGAGGAATTTATAGCACTAGATAATGATATTACAGAGACAAAAAGGTTTAAATTAATCACCCCAATTTTCACTTGAAGAACCTAGAAGACGTGTTTTAAACTCTAAGTTATAAATATCAGAGCAGAAATTATTACAAAATAGGGAAGATTTCAGTAATGCAAGGTTGGTTTAGCATTTGAAATCAAGCAATGCATTTCACCATATAAACAAACTAAAAAAGAAAACCATATAAAACATTGCAAAAAATAAGTAAGGAAGAGCTAAATGGAGAGCTATACCTTATTTATCAGTCAGAAGACTCAAAATTGTTAAGGTGTCAGTTTTCACCAAACTTATCTGTATGTTAAATTCGATGCTAACCCAAATCCTAGCAAGTTTTAATTGAAGGAATTTACAAGCTGATTCTAAAACTCATATGGAAATACGAAGAACGTAGAATCAGTAAAACAACTTTGAAAAAGAAGAGCAGAGTTGGAGGAATAACATTACCTGCTTTCAAGATTTATTATGATGCCACAGTGTATAATTGCCATAAAGGCAGACAATTAGATCAGTGGAACAGAGCAGAGATTCCAGAAATAGACCCACACACATATATGGACAACTGATTTTTGACAAAGTTGAGGATGTAAAGGAAATGGAACTGTTATGCACTTCAGGCAGGAATGTGAATGGTATGACTGCTATGGAAAATAGTTTGACAGGTTTCTAAAAAAGTTAAAAATCATACAATTCAGCCAATCCAATATTAGGTATTTATTTAAGTAGCAAAACTGTATGTCCATACAAAAAAATGGTACCCAGTATTCATAGCATCTTTATTTCAATAGTCAAAACTGGAAATAACCCAAATGTTCATCAACAGGTGGATGGATAACCAAATGTGATGTGTTCATACAATAAAATGTAATGAATTACTGACTGACACACACAACATGCATAAATCTTGAAATAATTATACTGAGTGAAAGAACTTAGTAAAAAAAAAAAAAGTACATACTGTATGATCCCATTTATATAAAACTCAAGAAAATGCAAAGTAATCTATATAACTGAAAGCAGATCAGTAGTTTCCCGGGGGGAAGAGTGCAGTGGTCGGGGGTGGGGGAGTAGGTGGGTTGGAGAGACAGATTACAAAGGAGCAAAAGGAAACTTTTGGGGGTGATAAATATGTTTATTACCTTGATTGTGATAATAGCCCCAGAAGTGTATACCTATTAAAAAAAGAAGCATGTGCCCGGTCCGGGAGGATCCCACGTGCCGCGGAGCGGCTGGGCCCGTGAGCCATGGGCACTGGGCCTGCGCGTCCAGAGCCTGTGCTCCGCAACGGGAGAGGCCAAAACAGTGAGAGGCCTGTGTACTGCAAAGAAAAAAAAAAAAAAAAAAAAAAAGAAGCATGTAAATATATTAAAACATCAAATTGTACACTTTATATATGTATATTTTATTGTTATCTGAATAAAACGAGAATCTGTAAGCCATACAGAAATATCATAAATGAAGTATAAATTATAAATGATTCAGATTGAATCAAATCTAGTGAAATTGATGAAAAAAGTTTGTAAACTAACAAACAAAAGAAAATGCTTTCATGTGGTCACAATAAATCTAGTGAGAAAAATTCTAAATAGTACTGATGAAGACCAGTAGGTTTTGTTTCTGATGCTTTAATCCATTAATTCAATATTCTATTAATCTATTTTATGAAACATTCATGTTTACACAATTGATAGGTTGTTCATTTCTTCTAAATGCAGAGGAAGCTTTATCTTGAAATTGTGTAATTTCCAAGTAATCCTAGCTAACTATCTAACAGGAAATGGTTTCCCAGGTATATTCTTCTTGATTTTGAATAAAGAATTAAAGAGACAGTTGTTTAATTCGCAAATGTATTTTTTTCTACAGACTTAGAACCAAAACTTTAGAGCTGAAAAGGATCACAGAAATCATGTAGCCTATCACCTCATTGTATGATGGCCAAATCTGAGGCCAATTTAAATGACTAGTTTAGGATCTGAAGAATAGGTGGTGGCAGAGCTAGAACAAAAATTCAAGTCTCATAATATACACTCCAAAACTCTTTGTGAGACATTATGTAGGCTTCAACTTAATATACTATGGAGGGTAGCATAATGGATGTTTTAAATAAGTTGAACAATCCTTTACCTCGGACCGACAACTTAGTTGAAAGAAGATGAAAAGGATCACGGCAGATTCAAATGAAAAATTGATAGGAGACACCATCTAAATCTGATACTGACTCAGTATGAGATGCGTAGATGACAGTAAGCAATACTTTAATATACTTGTATATAGATGAGAAAAGATGTAGCCTAGTAAAAGCATTAAAGTACACGATGGGTAATTATTAATAATTATTAATAATTCTAGTGCTCACCAGTCTTCTGTCAGTAAATTCATTTTACTCCGGTTTCTTGACTGGCTAATTTGTTTGTCTTGCCTGCATCAGTTCTTTGGTTGAATTATTATTATATTTGTGATCCAGTTTTTTGGTTTTTTTTTTTTTTTTTGGCAAAGTGTAAGGACTTTGGTTTCTTGTTAATTTAGGGCTTAGTAATAATAGCAACAACAACAACAAAAAGTAATGCTTATAGAGTGTTAAATATATGCCTGCTACAAATTAGCGCTACATAATACTTTATATATTTTTACTCCTTTGGAAACTTTAGATATTTCTAAATATTGATACATTATATATTTTAACTCGTTTAATTGCTACAAAAACTTGTAAGTTTGGGTCTTTTATTATCTCCATTTTACAGATGAGGAAAATGAGGAGGATATACAAAGTTGTGAAACAAAATAAACTCTGGAGATAACACCCTGAACCCCTTTTAAAACGTGTAAAATTAGCATAAAAAAAAAAAGCTTGACACTTTAGCCAAAATTGAGAGGAAAGGTTGCATTCCAAACTGATACTTTCTGCTCGTATTGGCAGAACTTCTCTGCTCTGACAGTTTCTGCTTAATGAGCAAATTGCTTTAAGTACACGTATACCACTGTGGCACTGAGGATAAAGATATGTAGCCAATTTCTCCCTCATTTGTGACAATTCCAGTGCTGCCTATTTGTACAATAGCACTCTGAATTTAACCTGAAAAAAATATAACACTTAAGAAATTAACATTTTAAACTTTAAAAAATTACTAATGTATAAATGGGGGCAATCAGATCAGTAGTTGTGCTTAAATAAAGCACAGTGGTAGCATTTATTATAATGTTGTTCTGAAAACAGTGATTAATGATCAAAATGTATCCTATTGATTTGAGAGCTCTTCAGTAAGGAGACTTTCAGAAAACATTTAGCAATAAACACCATACGTACATACATAGGGATTTTAATGAATAGTCCATAACCTCATACAGCACCCTCCTTTTTTCAGCGGGTTATACCTGGCAGTGAATATCCTTTGAAAGAGTCTGCTCCATGGGAAAAAACACAAAATAACAATTTCCTTCCAGGTCACTCATAAGGCTTCATTATTTTATGTCTTGTCACTTTTTCTTCTTCCCTTTGTCATGATAAATTTTGTCTGTCTTCTGAAACCCAGTTTAATTATTTTCGCGCTGAAGTTTTCCTTTAGTTTGATTTCTTTATCCTTTGACTTTTCCACAGCACTGAGATCCACATCTAGCACTAAGTTATATGGTATTTGTGCTGTTAATTATTGATTCCAACAGCTAGACTGTGTGTGTATTAAATAATACACATCTTGCAGGTAGTGGCTCTGCCCCTTGTTTCTCTAACTCTACAGCACTTAACCACAGAACCTCAAGTAGGAGACTCTCAGGACACTCTAGTCCCTTTGTCCACCTAAAGAAAAAATGCATATTGAGTTCCGGTCCACAATAGCCACACAGGAGGCTCCTGACCACACTTCCTCCCACAGAAACCCCAAATCAACAGCTACATACAGAGCAATTCTGTCTGAAAGAAATTTAGAAACTAGCTGAGCAACTCCTACACATCAGGCAAATGAGAAACTACCCACATCGAAAAAGATGAGAAAGACTGAAACATGTTCTCGCCATAAACCTCACCCCTAGCACAGCAATACACAATCAGGAGGGAACTCACAACTCCCAGCTTCTCCCTGTAAAGCAAAACGTTTGGACCCCACATCTAGCATCCCAACTTTTAAGACTTCCACCTGAGGAAAGGACACCCAAAACATACACTTCAGAGAGCCAACAGGGTTTGGGTCCATAAAACCTGCAAGACTATAGCGTTGGCTCACGAGGACTTGCTGTGAGTATTCCCATCAGGGCTCAGCACAGAGGGAGAAGGCAAAAAAAGGACACCCATTCCCTAGTCTTTCCCAGAAAGAGGCCTATTTGCCTATTTTAAAAGCTGCTGGCTGAGAATACCATATCTACATTCTCCCTCTGGCCTGCTCCATTCCAGTGTCTCCCCAGAAGGAGCTTGTAAACATGTCTAGCTAGACTCACCAAGAAGAAAAAAGAAGAGGACTCAACTAAATAAAATTAAAAATGAAAAAGGACACATTAAAACTGATCCCAGACAATGCAAAGGGTTATAAGAGACTACTATGAATAATTATACACCAACAAATTGAACAACCTAGAAGAAATGGATAAATTCCTGGAAACATCCAACCCAACAAGACTGAGTCATAAAGAAATAGAAAATCTAAACATAATAAAGGCCATATACGATAAGCCCAGAGCTAACATGATATACTTAAAGATGAAAAGCTGAAAGCTTTTCCTCTAAGATCAGGAACAAGACAAAGATGCCTACTCTCACCACTTTATTCAACCTAGTATTGTATGTCCTAGCCCAAGCAATTAGCAAGATAAAGAAATAAAAGGCATCCAAAATGGAAAGGAAGAAGTAATACTATATTTTCAGATGGCATGATATTATATACAGAAAACCCTAAAGTCTCCACACACAAAAAAAAATACTGTTCAAACTAATAAATTCAGTAAAGTTGCAGGATACAAAATCAATATATAAAAATCAGGTGGTTTCTATACACTAACAATGAACCATTAAACAGAGAAATTAAGAAAACAATCCCATTTACAACTGCATCAAAAATAATTAAATATCTAGGAATAAATTTAACCAAGGGGGTGAAAAATCTGTACTCTGAAACCAATAAGACATTGGTGAAATTGAAAAGACACAAATAGGTGGAAAGGTATTTCATTCTCATAAATTGTAAGAATTAGTTTTATTAAAATGTCCATACTACCCAAAGCAATCTGCAGGTTCAATGCAATCCCTATCAATAAGTGGTGTTAGGAAAACTGCACAGCCACATGCAAAATAGTGAAACTGGACCCCTATTTTACACCATATACAAATATTAAGTCAACATGGATTAAAGACTTGAACTCATAAAAATCCTGGAAGAAAACATAGGGGTAAGTTCCTTGGCAATGATTTTTTGGATTTGACACCAAAAGCAAAGGCAGCAAAAGCAAAAATAAACAAGTGGGATAACATTAAACTAAAAGCTTCTGCATAGCAAAGAAAATCATCAACAGAATGAGAAGGCAACCTACAGAATGAAAAAAAATTGCAAATCATATATCTGATAAGGGGTTAACATCCAAAATATATAAAGAACTTATACAACTCAGTAGCAAAAAGCAGTCAGATTTTAAAAATGGACAGAGGAACTGAAGAGATTTTTTTCCAACAAAGATATACCAATCTCCAACAGGTACATGAAAAGGTACTCAACATCACTAATTATTAAGGAAATGCAAATCAAAACCACAATGATACATCACCTCATGCCTGATAATAATTAGGATGGCTATCAGCAAAAAGACAAGATCTAAGTGTTGTTGAGAATATAGAGAAATGGGAACCCTGTGCACTGTTAGTGGGAATGTAAATTCATGCAGCCACTATAGAAAACACTATGGAGGTTCTTCAAAAAATTTAAAATGGAACTATCATGTGATCCAGCCATTCCACTTCTGGGTATATATCCAAAAGAAATGAAAACAGGATCTTGAAGAGATATCTGTACTCCCATGTTTATTGAAGCATTATTTATAACAACCAAGATATGGAAACAACCTAAGTGTCCATCGATAGATGAATGAATAAAAAAGATATGGTATATGTATATACAATGGAATATCATTCAGCCCTGAGAAAGAAGGAAATCCTGCCATTTGCAACAACATAAATGACCCTTAATAGCATTATGCTAAGTGAAATAAGCCAAACTTATAGAAACAGAGAGTAAAAAAGTAGTTGCCAGAGCTGGCGGGTATGGTAAAAAGGAAGAGTTTGGTAAGAGGGTGCAAACTTTCAGCTATGGAATGAATAGGGTTTAGGCATCTAATGTAAAACATGGTGAATACAGTTGATAACAATGTTTTATATAATGGAAACTTACTAAGAGAATAGAACTTAAATGTTCCACCAAAAAAAAAGAAATAGGTTGATAGATCGATTGATAGATTGGTAGATACGTGAGGTGAAGGATGTGTTAATTAACTAGATGGGAGAATCCTTTCACATTGTATATGTAATCAAATCACTACAATATACACTTTAAATATCTTACAATTTTGTCAGTATGTCTCAATGAAGCTGAACATTTTTTTAAAACGCATATTTGTTTGAAGATGGGCATAGTGCTAATTCATAAAGGAAGCAGCAGCTGAAGAGTTTTCATCTCTGAAGGGTTTTAAATAGCATTCTGTTGAGATCTATAGAAGCAGAAAGTTAAAAATCCAGCCAAATATTAGGTTGAATATGATAGAGGCCTTCATTGGATAAGAAAGTCAGTTGGCTCTTCTAATATAGTCCAGCTTCATTACCAAATTATCCTTTATCAAAGAATCTCCAATGATCTCAAAATATTTATATCAGTGCTTATGTGTTTCTCCAAAATCCATATAAAACCTCAAATAATATTGTAAAAGGACAAAGTCGAGTTATTTTTCATTTTAAATCATGGTAACTTGTTCTAAAGTTCCTCAACTGAATGCTTTAGAATCATTAGAAATGATTGATAGATCCATGAAAGTATTAATGCTCTCCATAATGGGCTAATGGTGGATCACCTTCTTGAATCCCATCTCCCTTGTCTCTTAAGCTGCATTATAACTGCCTTGAAAGATTGTTTACTAATTATTTAAGAGTTACTGAATTAGCTGAATTAAGGCTAGAAACATGAACTTAGTGATTAATAAAGTCCTTTGAAAAGGATGTCTTTAATCACATATTCATTTTTGGGATAAGATTCCCTGAATCTCATGATTACACCAACAAAAATACAAATCTTAGTTGTCTTACTTGTCTTTCCTTCTTATATGTTGAACAATGTCAGCACCTTGCATGGTCTGCTGTTACCTTCTAAACCACTTCCTATTGATTGTGTTCTTCAAAATGTTGACTTTGAATGACTGCTGACTTCTATCCATATATGCACTGAAAGTCTCTGAAAGTAAAAATTACTCTTCACATTTTTTTGTTTCTTTTATCTTTTCTTATTATAAGAACTTCTCAGTGATTTCTTTCTACATCCTGTTATAGGAATAGCATCAAGAAATTAAATATACGCTGACAATTCACAGATTTATTATTCTATTTAATGTATTCACATTTTAAAGAGTGATGTTCCGCAGTTAAATGAATCCAAAGAGATTAACTCTCCTTAAAAGGAATCAGTCCTCTCAGAGTGGTATTTTTTGCCAGCACGGCTTGATCAGACCATAATTGGGTGTGGGCTTTCTGAGACTGAAACACTTTTCATCTGTTCATCTACTTGAGGTAGAAGTGGGTTTTTTTTTTGAGTTTTAATATCTTAAAATATTGATTTTCTGTCTAATCATTATAATCAAATGCATTCATATTAGTGCATTTCAGTGAAAGTATCAACACTAAGAGAAAATTATATTTTTGAAGTGGAGTTGATTCACATACTTGAAAAATTAGTGTGTGTGGAAATGTAAAAGTCCAGTTTTCATGAATCTTAGCTTAAAGTGTTTCAACTGAAATGCCAACTAAACTTCTGGAAAAACCTAGCTCTAGGATGAGCAGTGAGCACCTTCCACTTCAGTTCATGATTTGCCCCTGCTCACTTGCTACCTATCAACCTTGACCATGGGTGATACCCAGCCTAACTCAACAGCAAATCATGGACTTAGTCAAAGGGACTCTGCTGATGTTTGGCTATGTATATTCCATTCTTATTTGGCTATAAACATCCTCCTTTATACCTGGACATGACTCTCCCTTCCCCCAAAGAAAGGAAGTTTATCAAAGAAGACATAATAATGCTAATGTCTGATCTTACTGCCTTTCCCAAGATGCCTGTCTGATGCCAAACTACAAATGAGCTAGATTGGACTCTTGAATATATAACCACCATTAATGATGGTTCTATTTCCTCACAGAATGGGGAGTGCTTGGTTTATCACAGAATAATAATTGTGCCCATATCCCTGTGTGGGAACTGATATAGTCATTGTCACAGTTCTATCTGCACAGGGTTTAGGGAAATCAGGCCCATCGACTATGGTGAGGTTGATTGGTAGAAGACATAGCAGCCAGACCTACCATTAAGAGTTAGTTCATGTTCAGGTCTACCATTTCACTCCCTTTTTGAAATCAGAATCCCTACTTTCATCATCACTTTCTGAAAGGTCATGCAGTTGGCACCCAAGGAGAGAAAGTGGGCAGGGCATTTATGGCTAATGAATCTGGGTGGTAAGTACTTGATCAGAGTACGTTCCATTACATAGCAAATTTTCTGCTCACACCCATACTGTGAGGCATATTTTTTAAAATTTTAAACTTATTCCATAGTCTAATAAACACATTTTTCTAACTAGCATTTAAGTGTGTATATATATATATATATATATATATATATATATATATATATATTTGCATCTTACCCACAATAAATAATCCTTAAAGGATTCTAAATACTCTCCCTCCTCAAGCTCCCCTTAATTGGAAAGGAAGGTATGTATATGAGCTTAGACCAGGGTGACCAATTTGCTATACATTGTCAAGCTGTTTTCTTGGTCGTTTTTAGTTGATTTTTTTTTCTAAGAGTTTAGTTGATTTTCCTTTCTAAAAGTTTTCCTTCTAAAAGTTTCCCTTTGATTAGGTAGGTTCAAAATGTAATGTTCTCCAAGAAATAAGGGTATACTCACTATTTTGTGGCTGAGATGCACAACTAAACTTCTCAATCTATATAGTATACTTACAGTATAAAACCTACCCTCATACACTCCCACTCTTTTTTTTAATTAGAAAGAATAAAACATATTGTTATTACATAGAAGAGATTAACACTGACTATGTATTTTTTAAAATGAGGAATTTTAAACTTTCAAGGATAAAAGTATTTCCATACTAAGTTGAATTATTCAAAGAAAAAAATAAAATATTTTGCATGAGTTTTAGTGTGTGAATCATTTTCTTTATGATGAAAATGATCATGTTTAATGATGTGAATCATATATTTTAACAGTTATGATAAAGCTCCTAAATCCAAACTGAAAATTATGTGTCAGGGACTTCCAAATTAAAAGCAAAAGAAATACCCTCCCAGGGTGAGTTAGTAATTTTTAACACTTGAATACCACTCGATAAATTCACCTGCTGCACTAATATGTACTTTGGTTTCATGCAGAGGTAAAGATGACTCATTATAGCCTTTTAAAAATTTGAATCCAAATGGCTATGGAGAGAATAATTTTCACCCTGGGTAAATTTAGTCATATCCCCAAGGTGTACCTGGGCCTCAGTTTGAACCCTTTGCATGGGGTTCTTGGTGTCATATTTGTTTAGTGTAGGCCTAGGACATTCCACATCAGATTAATCCTCCTCTAAGTGCTCAAGTCTTATGGACAGAGACCTATATATTGGCTTCTCTCCATGTGTCCTAGCCTGCTGAGCTGCACAGATTTGACTTTGAGAAATCTGATCATCCACACTAATGATCTTTTATCACTTTATGTATGTAGAGCCCAAGGCATTGTTATTATTTTCCTTAAATAGCAATCTATCCTTAGAATATAAGTGATTTATGCTTATTTTTCAGATGTATCATTCAGTTATTCTAATCAAAAAGTTATATACAGTGGAATGTAATTAGTACCCTATATCTGTATGGTCTTTCCATTTTTTTGCTCTCTTTGAAGCAGATTACCCAAGTTCATTTCTATTAGAACAGATCCTGCTGACAAAGCATTCAAGTCAGGGTTATCACTGTCAAAGTGAAGTGGAAAATGGAAACAACTCTTATCTATTATAAGCCAAAAAAAATTACTTAGTATAAAAAAATCACAGAAGGAAAACCAATAAAACTACCTATAGTTATCTTATTACATAATTTTAAATGAACAAACTACAAAGTTGTCTCAAGTAAACAAAATACATTTTTTAAAAACCAGATGAGTCAACCCTTAAACATTTACTTTAATGAAATTGAAATTATGATATATCTACCTAAGTGCCATCTTCAAGAAAATGAAAATCACCACTAATATTTGTGAATGAAAATCACCACTAATATTTGTGAATGAAAGTCACCACTAATATTTGTGAATGGTGCAATACACACCTGTTATTCCAACTAATAATAATATATGCATTCCTGAAAGGAGCTTTGTGAATTTAAAATTACTTCTTTCTTAATTTTAAGGACATTTTTTTCCTAGATCTTTCTCTTATTATCTGCTAAGGAAATCCCAAGTGTTCAGTTACATTTCATTTATTCAGATATTTTCATAAAATATATTTGGGGAAACTTCTCTAAAATATCATTTTATTTTTAGTAAAATTGAAATCTGTTATGCCAGCCTTAAGCCCGGTCAGAAGGCTAAGAAAGACAGTGAACAGACTAGACACATAAGAGTTTCATAAATATTAGCTATTTTGAAAAGTTTTTATTATTCCTGCTGATTATCTCTAATATCCACTAGTTTAAGTGGTCTCTCCAAATTAAATAATTTTTATTTTTTCTCTCATTTCACATGATTTTTCTTCAATTTCTCCATCCATGATTTTTTTCCAGGTACTTTTAATTTATAAAATAAAACTCCTGAAATAAGCAATCAAATATAAATCCCACATTCAGGCTAATGGCCATTAACAAGGAATGGCAACATGATATTTAATGTGTTTTGGTTTTGTTTTGATTTTTAATTTTTAAATACTTCCTGGTATACGATCAAATTTTCTTCTATTTTTTTTTCTGTTTTCTTTTTTGCTTCTCCGTATCATTAGACAATGATCATATCTTTATTAAGCTACCTATAACAATTTTAAAGTAATTTAAGGAGATTATTACTAATTCCAAATATATCCTCATGCACTAATAATTATGCAATTAAATCTATCCCATAGTGGCATTATTACTTATCTACTTGAGGCATTATATTTAAATCTAGGTCTGATAACTTTTTTTTTTCATTACAACTTTTCTTGTGGTTAAGTGACTAGCATTCCATTGTTGCTGTGTAATAGATGGATAATTTTAAAATTAGCAAAACCTGGTCAATTTCTATTATTTCACTTCTGAAAATAGTACATACATAACTCTGTTTTGGATTATGCTTTCTTAGAAATGGAATCATTACTATCCCATCAATAACATTTTTCACATACATTTAAAATATTTTTTCTCCTTAAGTTAGTTCCACTTATGTAATTATGGCTATAGTTGTATAATGTTAAAACGTATGCATGACAGTTAGCATTAATATTGAGTTCTACTTATTTATGTAGGATTTCTAAAATTGTTTCGAGAAGCCCTAAATTTACACTAAGTGCAGACTTCATTATCTCCAAATTCTAAAACGTGAATAAAGTCCTAAAGTTCCATTTTGACTTTTTAGTTTTAATACTTATTTAATAGTCAGGAACACAGACTCTAGAGACGGTCTCTCTGGATTTGAATCCTGGTCCAACCATTTACTAGAGAAAGTTTGAGCAAGTTAGTATCTTCCTGGATATCTTGTTGAATTTGGAAGGTTGACTGCTTTTAGGATGAGTGGAGGTGGGAAGAGAGGGACTTCCAATAAAGTGGAACAGCATAACGAAGGCATGAGCCGGGAGTGGTCAGGAGACCCGGAGAAGTATTTGACTAAGTCAGAGGATGCACATGGAAGGCTGAGTTAGGAAGTATTAGGAAACATTAGTTAGGGTGGGTGGGTTCACATCGTGAAAGACTTTGAACATCTAGAAAAATAACAGTGAGGAGAAGGGTGTCATGATGAGAGGTATTTTAAAAGGTAATCCATGCGTGAAGAAAGAGAATCAATGATGAGTGTCATTAAAGCAAAAAGGTAATGTATTATCCTGATGTGTGGTGAAGAATGTTCAACTAAAGATGGTCATGTATAAAGGAAGGGATTGAAACAATGTGAGAAAATTTTAATGGAAGAACTGCCTGGGTGGAAGCTACTGAGCCCATCCTCTCTCCCATCACCATTCCTAGTTTCATCTTTTTTTTTTTTTTTTTTTTCACTGTTTTTCAGCAGGAAAGGAATTAACAGCTAAGTGAAGGAAGCATCAGTAACTGGAAAGAAAATGTTAGGAGTGGAGCAGTCATGAGATAGGATAATAGCATTGCTATCTTGAATGGCCTTCTTTTGTGCAGGCACCAAAGAATACAGCCCTATACCACCTATTATTTCCACATGTTAACATTTCTGAAAACCCAGCCTGCTGTTGAATTTATGAAGAGATGGTATTTATTATTAAACACATTAAACTGATTTAGAGACTATTATTTCCTATTGTTGGTTCAGTTGTCATAGCTTCAGTTTAAAAATTTAAAAGGTTCTTTGTTGCCCTCCAAATGGGAGGAAAAGCATGAGTGATTTCATTTTGAATATGAGTTAGTCTAGGGAGACAGTGTGGTTAGCTTGAGGTGAATACATTTTTTTTTCTTTTTACCAGATCATGCATAAATATTTCTCTCATTGGCTTTGGTTATTCAGCCTTAGTTTAGTATGGAAATGTACTTTTCAAGGCAGTACAGACATCTGACTTCTAATCCAATGATAATAGTGAGTGAAAAAGATTGGAAATATCTTGTCATTTATCTGCATCAGCTTGTTTTGTTCATGGACCATTAATAATGAAGACGTGATGGTAACCTTCTGTATAACCAGCTTCTTTGTTATTCTAGCCTTGGTCACCTTGGTGACCATGTTCTCTTCTGACCTTTTTTCTTCAAAGATATTCTATCCAGCTTATGAATCCCAAGTGGCTTAATGAGTGCCTCTGTAGGTAGCCTATTGTGCAAAGTTATAACAAAGCAAAACAGTGCACTAGAAATGCAACACAGCAATAATCCTATTAACTAAGGCAGCCTGTGTCAGCGATAACATAAAAAAGCAGTTTGAGTGAGATGGGAGGACATTCTGGCTTGTCCATGGGCTGCTTAACAAGAGACTCTCTTAACCTCATCAGCAGGTAGTTGAGTATGGATCCTAATTTTCAGTTAGGGATGAAGCCCCTTGCTTATCATACTGCTGTTCAGTGACAAGCAGTTACTCTTGCCTGTTTTGTTGTGAACACCGTATTTGGGGCTCTTTTAATAAAGACCAGTAATGAAAGTTGTATGTAGTAACTATGAAGAAATCTCCTCTCTCTTTGCCTTCCTTTGTAGGCCCTGAAATTTGAATAAAATGTTTTTTGTTAAGAATATTTCCTACACTAACTTCTGTAACTCTAAACCAGATTTCTGAATGCTCAATCTTAAGTAAATACATAAAAATGGTTTTCTTTAATTTTTCAATTTAGATATTTTGTCTCAAGATTCTATTGCATTGCATGATATAATCTTCATATCATTTAATAACTTCAAAAGTAGCTGATATCCCCCCACATCTTGGCAGTTCTCATTGCTCCTACCTCCACTGTATCCAGCACTTCACCAAATGGTCAATAGGCCTGATTTTGCCAAACCCTGTGCAGACAGCACTGTGATCCAAATTAGTTAATGAGAAAGCTCTCATTATTGGATTATTAACAGAACTTTATGCAATAGGCATGGATAGATAATGGAACACAAAAAATAGAAAGTACATCTCCTTGTTAGAAACACCCCAGGTTGAGTGCCTACTCTTTATTCCTGGATGCAATTTGTGGGTATGTTTGGGCTTTAGAAAATTGGAATCAGAACCCCATTAGAGATAATCAGGTGTAGCCTCCTGATATAGCAGTTGAGAAAACCACATCCCATAGTGTTCCGTTTTCTGACCAAGGTCATACAGAGACTTTGTATCAACATAAGGGCAAGAATCCAAGTCTTCTTACTTCCAGCCCAATGTTCTTTCCACTTCACTTTACTGTCACAAAGTACAAGTCATTAACTTTAACATAAAAAGCAATTTGGGCGCATGCTCCATTGAAAACAAACTATGTTGTAATATCAGAAATGATCCAGGTCCAAGAATGCAACCATTATAGTGTGAACTGAATGGCAGGCAGGTCTCCCAAATGACATGAGCACAGCCCTTTTGAGAGATGCCTGTCAGTTACTTAAGACTTGAGTCTCAAACCCACATTAGTAACTTCCTAGAACAGTTTAGGTGGTTTAGACTGCAAATATCCCAGTGGTTACTTCTAAAAGTGATGTTAACAATAAGGGGTTGGGCTTCCCTGGTGGCGCAGTGGTTGAGAGTCCGCCTAACGATGCAGGGGACACAGGTTCGTGCCCCGGTCCGGCAGTATCCCACATGCCGTGGAGCGGCTGGGCCCGTGAGCCATGGCCGCTGAGCCTGCGCATCCGGAGCCTGTGCTCTGCAGCGGGAGAGGGCACAACAGTGAAAGACCCGCGTACGGCAAAAACAAACAAACAAAAAAACAATAAGGGGTTTAATAATTGAACAAGACAAGTAGACGAGAGGTAGGAAAGTTCCAGAGTAAGTTAATTCATCAGTTGCCCAGATTCTCCTTCTCTGTGAATTCTCCTCTCTACTGGCTTTGATTTTCCAGTAACTCTATGTTTCCAGGCATTGCATGCAGCCATAGGTAAGGAAAAAAGTGACTAATTTCTGCCTGTGTACCTTTTTCAGAAAACAGAAAAATGTTCCCACTCACTCTCCTCAGCAGATTCCCTCTTACAGCTCATTGGTCAGAATTACATCACATGCCCTTGTCTAAACCAACCACTGTCAAGAAAATGGAATTACCACAATTGTCTTAAGAGTAACCAAGCTTCATTTCCCCTGAAGCGCAAAGCCTCCAAATATCTGAACAACATCAGAGTTGTGTTGGAAGCAAAAGAATTAAGACATATTTGAGGGAGGATGGGATTAAGATAATTTGAGTATATTTCTTAATTACTAAGCATGTGTTTCTTTCAGAAGATATTTAGGGTGTAAGACATTATCAGAACCCAGGATTCAGCAGCATCTGACAGGATACTACTACTGGCCACAAATCTAAAAACATCTGCTGTGTGCAATAACCTGGCACCTGGGAGCATGTGCTTCTGTGCCAGTTATGACTGATCAGCCATGTTTGGAGGAATCATTATTCTACTCACAGACACAGGACACTCAGCAAACTTTAGAGAACAAGACTTTTAACTTAAGCAATAATGGAAGATTCGATTCACTTCCCTGCTCCCTCTCCCTCATAATCTCATTGACTGTCCCAGAAATCGCACTTGACAAGGGGTGTGGACTCTTTAACAATCAGGCTTCACAATGGCTCAGAATTCAGATCAGATCTAATGTACCAGGGTGGTGTTTTAAAGTCTACAAGTGGGGCGAGCAGAGGTATGAACAGGCATCCTGTCTTCAGAGCACACTGGATAGACTCACTTGGCTCTAACAGAGAGTTCCTGATATGTAGGTGTTTCCAGAACCTAACCTGAAGGGGAGGCAAGCCTGGGGTCGGGAGCTAGATAAATTATGAGCAAGTAAAACGATGCCACTCTTTTTTGACTTTCTTCATATCAAAATCTTCCTTTTTACCTTGCTTCTTCTAAAGCACTCTCATTATGTTGTTAGAAACCTTTAAGTGGACATACTACCTTAATACACTTTGAAACAATCAATGCCAGTTTTGAGACTTTGTTCAGGGTGAGCCAGTCCTTCCCCTCCTCCTCCCAGTTATACTTTGAAGTAGAGAAAAGATCTTAAAGGTGGAGTTGAGTTTAGAGTCTAAGGGGGCCTTAATGTTAGGCTAAATTATTAAAATAGAATATGTATTTTATTTATTTAAATTTTTTTTTTCTTTTTTTTTTTTGGTTTTTTTTTTGCGTTATGCGGGCCTCTCACTGTTGTGGCCTCTCCCGTTGCGGAGCACAGGCTCCAGACGCGCAGGCTCAGCGGCCATGGCTCACGGTCCCAGCCGCTCCGCGGCATGTGGGATCTTCCCGGACCGGGGCACGAACCCGTGTCCCCTGCATCGGCAGGCGGACTCTCAACCACTGCGCCACCAGGGAAGCCTTATTTAAATATTTTAATTAATTTACTTATTAAAATATGCCTTTTATCTATTTTGATAAATATATTAAAATATATTTTATTTATATATGCCTAATATATATAAAATACATGGATTCTATATTAATGAACTAAGTAAACCAGAGGATGTGTTTAAACAGAGTAGTGAAAGAGTGAAATCAGGGTTTCAAAGGACTGGAGAATGGAACAGAGGAAAAGAGTAAAGGCAGAGAATCAGCTAGTGAAATATTGCATGATTCAAATGGAAGTGGTAAGATTCCCAAACAAGGAAATGACTCAGGCAAAAAGAGCCATTGCAACAGAATAATAATAGGAATGAATGGAGGATAGAGGACTAGACTATATGGAAAACTCGGTGGAAGTAGGAGGTAGTGGTAGAACTTGACTCTAGTGGCCAAGGCTGGGTGACAGAGACAATGACAGAAACAGAGTTGTTGTTTGTTATTGCTTTTGTTTAGAAAAATCTATGGTTTTGTTTTTTCTAACCTCAATACTTCCTTGAAGGAAAAGATGGCATTCTTCTCTTCTTCTCATCTTTTAACCCTAGAATATCTAACATAATGCCCAGAATATAGTAGATGCTCATTAATATTACTGAGTAGGTGGAAGATTTATTCGTCAATCAATTGTTGTTAATATATCTCTGAAACTATAATATAGCAATGGTCAATTAACAGTGAAACAATTTTGTAAACCATTTTTCAGGGTATTCTTTTTTTTAATTTTTTTTAATTTATGGCTGTGTTGGGTCTTCATTTCTGCACGAGGGCTCTCTCCAGCTGTGGCAAGCGGAAGCCACTCTTCGTGGTGGTGCACAGGCCTCTCACTATCGCGGCCTCTCTTGTTGTGGAGCACAGGCTCCAGACACGCAGGCTCAGTAATTGTGGCTCACGGGCCTAGTTGCTCCGTGGCATGTGGGATCTTTCCAGACCAGGGCTCGAACCCGCGTCCCCTGCATTGGCAGGCAGATTCTCAACCACTGCGCCACCAGGGAAGCCCTCAGGGTATACTTTTTAAACAAATATCTTTACCTAGAACATAGAGTATTTCTCCAGTGCTGAAAATGTTTGTCTAGTGCCATGAAATTATACACAAGATACAAGCTCAGGTGAAGGTGTTCTATGTGTTTCAGTCTGCCAGTATTCAACATTGCTTTCAAGACCCCGTGATCTAACCCCTGCCAAACTCTCCAGTCCCACCTCTTGCTATTTGAGTTCTTTGCCTTTTTACTCTGCTTTTACCTTTATCTGGTCTAGTCCTGCTCATTCTTAAGATTTCAGCTTAGTCACTTCCTTCCAGAACTCCCTGTACTCTCACATCTGGGTTAAGAGACCCTATCTACTCCCAATACACACTAGCCCTTCTTCACATAGCACACATGATATTATCTAATGCTTCTTTGTCTACACTCCTTTCTTAATAACCATACTCTCACTAGCCTGGAGTAGACTGCCCGGTACTTAGCAGTTGCTCAATAAACATGGTTAAATGAATTTATGCATTAATTAAGAAAAGTAATTTTAAGTGTCTTGGTTGGGATACTTATAAATGTTTGTTTAAATGTCCCAAATCCTCTTTAAAAAATCACATAAACCTGTTGGTATGTTAGTAAATAATTGCCTGCAGATTGGAGCATAATGAGAGTTCTGCAATAGACAGCATTTCACCTAGTTTGTATTTCAGTGTTTCCTTACCAGGAAAAAAAAAAGAGCAAGATAATGGTTTTCAGAGAAAGAATAACTAGAACACCTTAATCAAAAATGGGTTTGTGTGCCAAGAGTATAATGAAAAGAATTTCACATATGGCGTTAAATAAAGCAATGACAAAGGAAGGATAGGTGTCTTCATGTAGCCAAGGAGAAGAAGGAATTTGCAAAAATCATGAATAGACTACTCATCGTTGCAAGTAGACTTACACTCCTCTTCAGGTGATCGTGTTCCTTTCTCTCCTCTCCCTGGTGCTGCCAGGCCAGACACAGTGGTCAGCACTGTATAAAAATAAACTTGAAATCTCCCATCTTACACATTTTATAATCAAGCCAGCCAAATACTTCCTAAAAACCTAACAGGTAGGAAATATAGTCACTGCTCTCCAGGACTCCAGTCAGGGAGATAATACTAAACCTATCAGAATAATCATGAATACTGAAGGTAAACCCAATTAGTACTACTTTATAGTATGCATGATATATATGCAGGAGAAATTTAGATCAGTGAGGGCTAAAATAGTTAGGCAAGGCCATCTGGAGCCTAAGATTATTTATTCCACCATAAACTTTACATGGATAGGATAGAACTATGGTTGGATATTTAACCATTTTGACCACTGACGATATCAGTGAGCTTTTGCATAGAGGATTTATTGTTGATGTTAATTTAATTAATTTAATGTTCATATTTGGAAGTCACTGTTCTTGGCACAGTTCTACTTAGGGATACCAGATATGGCTGCTCAAACATACATAGGCAAAGGCAGTGGCCCTGGTTCTACCCTATTCAGTAGGTTAAATTGATCTATTACCAAATTGTTTTAATTTATTTAAAACCACTGTATAGTTTTTAAAAATGTAAATGTCATGAAGTGAAACATTTATCCTAATTATTTTAGACCACTTTTTTTGCAGTACAGAAATACTAACAGATTCCAATAATAAATCTGGTATATAATTTCTTTGTTTATTAGAATATAATTGTTTATTAAACTAGAATATTATTGGAAATTAAATTTAAAAAATCTAATAAGCTCTCTTTATATTTGTGTAATATTTTATTGATAAGAGAATTTGAAATAGTTTTCAAATTGATTGATAGGTAAAGGTTTAACCTGAAGATTAAACTCGTGTTTCCTTGAGAAAGCCTTCTATGGTCATAGAACCTAGATTAGTTGCTATTTTCTGTGCTTCTATAATATTTTGTGCACATATTATTGTTATTTCAACCTTCTTAATGTATTGCTGGCTTCTAAGTTTCAAAAGTGACATCTGTTCTTTTGAAAGGAATGTATACAGTTGTGTTAAAAAAAAAAAGGACTAGCAACCTCCTGCTCTCCTCTTCCAAGCCCAGCTGTCCCGAGTTAATCAGATAAATAACTGTGAGTTTTCTTCTACACTTTTCTGTCTGTTATATATTTCATTCAGTGCTCTTACCACATTGCTTTATAATTATTTGGTTTGGGGCTCTTTCTTGCACTGTTCCAGTGATTCTCAACCCTGGCTGCACATTAGAATCACATATGGCATTTTTCAAGAAATTCAAATATACTGACGTTTCCTCCCCAAATGTTGATTTCATTGGTCTGACTGAGGTGAAAACCAGGTGTCACATTTTTGAAACCATCCCAAGTGTTAATGACGTCTGATTTATCTATGTGTCCCCCATCCCTACTTTTTCCTCATCTTGAAGTCTCATAAGAAAATGGTACTCATGGTTGTTGAATAAATTAACTTTTTAAAAGAGACAGAATTGCCTTAACTGGAATGGAGAATATCTAAATCTCCTATTTCTAATTTGCATACAGAAATGTCTCGCCTTATGGAAAAAATGCATCACAGAAACATTGATAGCGAAGTATATTTCCAAAAATTAAATGACATTTTCCCATAGTTTTATAGAAATTGGAATATATTTTGGATGGAGGAATATTTGGCTTTAAAAAGTTTAAATTGTAAATTTTAGTGAACCTTTCAAATATTTCTAAAATATAGTTAAGATATTAACCATCTCACTTCACCTACCATCAGAAAAGTGCTAGCCATTCTTTGTAAAAATGAAAATTGCACAGTGAAGCCTAACTGCTTCATGGCAGCACTGATTCTTCCATGTGGGGACCAAGCCGATGGCTCTAGTTTTGTTTCAAGCTTAAGCACAGAGGGTTCCTGCAAATCCAGTTACTGACTGATGTAAGAACTCATTTTTCAAATAACTAAAAGCTGTGAAGTCGTTCTTGGGCCCTCAGTCCATTATTTTTAGCTCTTACATCTAAAGGAATTTAATGCTCACTTATTCTTTACTGTGTTGCTTATTCTCCACCGCTGTTTCTTGATTATTTGTTGAGGGTATCTGTCCTGTTGAGGGTGGCTGTTTGATATTGTTTATTTAGTATCTGTCCTATGGTTTTTATCCTAATAAAAGTCCCTGTTCTTTCTCCTCTCCTCACCCCACTGAGCTTCAGATTGCTTGTAAAGGTGATCTGGCAGCCCCTGTGTGCACTGGTGTTTTTTTTAAAAAAAAGCACTTTCCTCATTTATTTGTGAGTTTTTTTAAAGAATATTATTTAAATGGATTACATTTGTATTTAAGAAAAGAATTTATACAAAAGGATAATGTAATATCCAGATCAAGTATTAGGGTATTTTTATCTCAAGCAGGGAATTGGGGTATATTTTAACAGCTTGGATGAGTAGAGAAATAAGCATTGAATAGTTCAAATTGTTTTTTGAGCTCCCAGCTGGCCACCCTTAAGTGTATTAAATCAATTACTTTTCTCCCCATGGAAAATTAAATAGCAGGTGTGGTACTTAATGAACTGCAGCAACTTGAGCTTATTGGTGTGGCAAATTGTGATATTCATTTCCAATTAAAGTTCTTTTGCAAAGATCAATGAAGCACATTTTCACAAATTGAATCACACTAAACTAATAAACAAAATTCTCCCATCCCTGTTCATGGCAAATTATTATTTCCTTAACATTTAAAATCCCATCACACTATTAATTATAAGATACAAGTGCTAGGAAAGATCAAATATTTACCCATGTGTTTGTGTTTTACTTCCAATTTTGTGAGAAAGGTAAGGAACATGAACTATTTGTAAGAAAGCTGTGTAGGAATAATCTTCTAAACTTGAATTTTTTTGATCTTTGATCTATAAGCATTTTTTAATTTACTAAATAACATGCTTGTCCTAATGATTAAAAGGTCTGATCTTTGGTAAATGAGAAAAGAATCCGTTGTAGCATAACCTTTAATTAATGAGTGCACAGTATACATTTACATCAGAAACAATGGGATCTGTGGGAAAAGGAAAATAGCTTAAGACTTTGCCTTTTGAATCACTGAGTTGCTTCAGAAAAATTAAAATGTTAATTTAGCAATCTTAAATGTCACTAGTTTATTGAAAGAATGCACAAATGTTATGATATTCATTTTCAAAGACCTTGTCACCTTTCACTCTCCCCTTAACATTTCTTTCAAAATATACTTTTGAAGAAATATTATATATTTGCACAGTTTTCAAAGCTTTTAATGTTTCAATTACTGGTTCAGGTTAACTGAAATAGAACCACCTCTGAAGCAAAGGGTAAGGTTTGAACATGGATTTCTATTTTCAAAGAACAGAAAAGGGATATTTGATGGGTATGCACATGCAAGAGTTTCCCTTTGGGAAGACTCTAGAACTTAAGAATACTTTCTACACCATGGTCTGCTACTTTGAAACAAGTTTTCTAGTAGTTCATGGGGTGAACTGTATCTGATGAACGTTTCTAGCAGGAATAAGGGCTCAGCAAATAGTACTCGCAAGCTGAGTGGCATTATGGTAATTTGTCAAGCCTTGTCAGTGTGGTCTCTCCAAAGAGGTTCAGCCTAAGGAAAAAAAGTAAAGAAAATGTTAAGGGAAAATGTAAAGAAAAATTCCTCTTTGACGTTTCACCCCACCCTCCTTTCTTCTAACTCCACCCTTCTCTTCAGTGGCTCATCTTCTGTCCATACCACTTTTGGATTTTATAGGTCAAGTAATTTAAAAGGGAAAAAATACTACAGATATTTGTCCAATTCAGTTTGTAAATAAAGGGTTAAACATCCCTGTACACACATGCATGCATGCCATCTTATCATCATTTGAAAAGAAATGAAATGAAGAAGTAATGGAAAGCTCTTAATATCAGAATAAAGGGTATTTCTTTAAACTGGGTAAATGTAGTTTCACAGAACCCACTAAATAAACTTATTTTTCTCATTTTGTCACACACTGGTGACCTTTGTCATAAATGAACAAAAGCCGCAGTCTACCTTTTGAGAACTAGTTGTACTAGTTGGAAAGGATATAATTAACATTTCAAATGTATTGTGTCTTCTAGTTATTAGGGGTCTTGTTAAAACCTACATGCCACTTTGGTAGCTCTGAGCAGGGCCTGAGATTAGGTATGTCTAAACAAGCTACTGTGCGATGGTGATTTTGCTAATCTGTGGGCCACACTTTGAATATCAAGGAACAAAACTATTTCCCCCCAAGTGTTAATAGCTAACCTGTAAGGCATTATCCTTTCTAGAACTTTTAAAGGAGAGGAGAGGAGTGTATTATGATGAAAATCCTTAAAGATGCAAAGAAATTAATCTGTAATGATGATGTTATCAGGGCATCATTTTCAGGGAGGTTAACTTTTTAATCAAACTTAATAATTTACAGGTTATTTTGTCCTTAGATCAAATCATGCCACGTTAAGTATTATTACTCTTATCTACTTGGAAAACACCCTCATCAACATGTGTTTCTGATTGATGCTTTCTTCGGTTATTCCCAGAGTATTCCTTAGTATTGATCAGCTTCCTTTGACATGTGTTCTAGTCACAAACGAAAGGTAGCATCAATCAGTTGGGTAGTCCAATTATTTTTCTCTTATTAGCATACTGAGGCAAGAAGAGAAATGGAGTTATTAATTTTTAAGGGATAATAACTTCCACTTTTACAGGATTTTATAATTTCCAAAGTTCTTACAACAATTAAGATGCCCTCCATAAGCTTGAGGATTATGCCTCTTTCCCCAAAATAGTCCCAGCCTCCAAGTCCAATGCCTGGCAGCTGGTAGGTACAGTGGGTTGAACAGTGGCCTCCCTTCAAAAGATATGTGAACTTCTAGAACCCGTGAATATGGCCTTATTTGGAAAAAGAGTCTTTGTGTGTGTAATTAAGCTAAGGACCTGGAGATGAGAGAATCCTGGTTTACACAGGTGAGTCCTCAATCCCATAACAAGAGTCCTTATAAGGGGAGGAAGAGGCGTCAACACAAACACAGAGGCAGAAGCAGTAGGAAGATGGAGGCAGAGGTTGGAGTGTTGCAGCTACAGCCACCGGCAACGGAAGAGGCTATGAGTATCATCTCCTTTAGAGCTTCTAGAGGGAAGAACAACCCTGCTGACGCTTGCTTTCGGACACTGGGCCTCCAGAACTGTGAGAGAATCAATTTCTGTTGTTTTAAGTCACTGAGTTTGTGGTAATTTGTTATGGCAGCCACAGATAGCTACTAATACAGTAAGCAGAAAAGCAAAAATTCATGGAATGACTGAATAACTGAAGGACGACAGATATTAGAAATTTAATCTTAAAGAAAAGGAAAGGGGGGGTCCAGAGTGGTGAAGTAAATTGCCTAGGTTTTCTCAGCCCAGCATGATAGAAATATCAAATATCGTATTATTTCTCTATATTAGTGTTGGTGTACTAAGACTTACATTTGACTAGTTGTCAAGCTTTTACAATTGTCCACAGAAGACAAAAGTTTAGGTGAAAATATTGAATACTGGATAGCAATAAGATTATGAATATCTTTCTCTGGAATAAGATTAGCGTTTTTGTAAATAACTTTTTGACATCTAGTTTGTAAAAACTTTAAGAATTATTAAATGTTCCTGTCATAATCAAACTAGGGCTTCCCTGGTGGCACAGTGGTTGAGAGTCCGCCTGCCAATGCAGGGGACGCGGGTTCGTACCTCGGTCTGGGAAGATGCCACATGCCGCGGAGCAGCTAGGCCCGTGAGCCATGGCCGCTGAGCCTGCGCGTCCGGAACCTGTGCTCTGTAACAGGAGAGGCCACAGCAGTGAGAGGCCCGCGTACAACAACAACAACAACAAAAAAAACAGTATAACAGTATAATAGTGTTTAATCAAGAGGTATGAGAGGGCTTCCCCGGTGGTGCAGTGGTTGAGAGTCCGCCTGCCGATGCAGGGGACACGGGTTTGTGTCCCGGTCCGGGAAGGTCCCACATGCCGTGGAGCGGCTGGGTCCGTGAACCATGGCCGCTGAGCCTGCGCGTCCGGAGCCTGTGCTCCGCAACGGGAGAGGCCACAATAGTGAGAGGCCCGCGTAACGCAAAATAAATAAATAAATAATCAAACTAGACCATGTTTGTGAGGCATCAGTGCTCCTGATCATTTCAATTAAACGACTAGTTATTTCAATGACAGGAGAAAAAGAGGAAACAGTTAAGAATAAAAGCTAAGCATACAATTTCTGTTGGAAGATAGACATGGGTTTAAATTGTGGTTCTACCATCCAGGGACAGTGAGACCTTGGCCAAGTTATTTAACCTCTCTGTGCCTTAGTTTCCCAGGGATAAAAATTGTGTTTTCTTTAAGAAATGTGAGGATTAAATGAGACAAAGTTTTAAGGTCCAGATCACAGACCTTGGCATATCGTGTCATTACTGTCTGGTGTCAGGTACATGGTAGGAGTTCAATCAGTATTTGTTGAATGTATTCACTCAAGGCAGTAGTTGGACTAAAATAATAAGATATTTTAACTATCTTGATTGTTCAAGCAGTCCCATAGCCATCATATACTTTTTTTTTAATTAACCTTTTAATACCTTGTCCCATTAACCAGAGATCATTCACTTCATATTTGCTTGCTTATAGCATTTGAGATTTTTCTAGAAATCATTGTCCCTCAGAACTTTATATAAATTGCTCCATTGTCTCTTGGCATTTAATGTTGCTGGTGAGAAAACCAGTATAATTTAAAATGTTGTGTCCTTTTTGGTGAACTGTTTTGTTTTCTTTTTCCTCTCATTCTGGGACTTTTAGGATAAACTCTTTATCACTAGTGGGTTTGTTGGTTTTTTTTTTTTTTTAAGTTTTAGAGTCCCACTTTTTTTACATTAATTTTTATTGGAGCAACATATACCTTTTAAAGTTCAGTTCAAACTATAAACTTACCTCTATGACATCATATAAAGTACAGATTCTAGATATCAAATTATTTTTATTCTTTACATCGTTTCATGAGTCATGAGACTGTCAAAGATCTATTACTAGGAGAGCCTGCATTTCCTTGAGAGTAAAAAGGTAAAATACAGTATAGCCTTCTTCCTTTTTTTTTTTTTTTTTAAATGTTCCTTCCTCTGAAATTGATTTCTCCTTCCTGATTGAAAAGTCTGGAATCTGTTGGCCTGCAGAGGACTTTGCAGAGGGCCCATCTGGTTAATTAGTCGTCTGATTGATACTGGAGCATCAGCAGAGTGGGTTATAGATCATGGAATGAATGATCTGATACTGTATTAACTCAATGTCATCTATGTGCAGGTTCCTGGAGACTCTATGGTAGAAGCAGGCTTATAAAAAATATCTAAAGAAAAGCTGTTTTTCTATGTTATAGTCAGTTTTATTCTGAACTCATGTTGTATATTAGTCCATGAACAGGAAGTAATTGATAATATAAAGGAGTCCTTAAGAAAATTTTGGTTAAAGGGTATCACGTTGAATTCCAGTATACTTTGGACCCCCAAGCTCCAGTTCTTTTGCATTAAATTGCTGTAGGCTGGGAATTACATATTTAGGCAGTTCAAACACATACATACTTTTTTCAGATTTATTATTATAAGCATTAATTTTTTATTGAAGTATAGTTGATTTGCAATATTAGTTTCAGGTGTACAGCATAGTGATTCAGTATTTTTACGTATTATATGCCATTAAAAGTTACAAGATAACATTACAAGATAATGGCTAAAATTCCCTGATAATGGCTAAAATTCCCTATGCCATACAATGTATCCTTGTTGCTTATCTATTTCATACATATTAGTTTGTATCTCTTAATCTCTTACCCCTATCTTTCCCTCCCCCCTTACCTCTCTCCCAGTAGTTTGTTTTCTGTATCTGTGAGTCTGTTTCTCTTTCGCTATATATATTCTGTTTGTTTTATTTTTTAGGTTCCGTATATAAGTGATATCATATAGTATTTTTCTTTCTCTGACTTATTTCACTAAGCATAATATCCTCTAGGTTCATCCACACTGCTTCAAATGGAAGAATTTAATTCTTTTTTATGGCTGAGTAATATTCCAATGTGTGTATATGTATATATGTGTGTGTGGATATATATATTTCACATCTAATGTATCCATTCATTTGCCGATGAACACTTAGGTTGCTTCCATATCTTGTCTATTGTAAATAATGCTGCTGTGAATATTGAAGCTCATGTATCAAATTACTGTTTTTTTTTTTTCCTGGTATATACCCAGGAGTATAATATGTTTGCTGAATCATATGATAGTTCTATTTTTTGTTTTTTGAGGAATCTCCATACTGTTTTCCATAATGGCTGCATCAATTTACATTCCCACATACAGTCATAAGGGTTCCCTTTTCTCCACATCCTCGTCAACATTTCTTATTTGTATGGTCATTCTGAGAGGTTTGACACAGTATCTCATTTTTGTTTTGATTTGCATTTCTCTAATAATTAGCAATGTTGAGCATCTTTTCATGTGCCTGTTAGCCATCTGTATGTTTTCTTTGGAAAAATGTCTATTCAGGTCTTCTGCCCATTTTTTGACTGGGGTGTTTCCTTTTTGATATTGTTTGTATGAGCTGTTTATATATTTTGTATATTAACTCCTTGTTGATTGCAAATATTTTCTCTCATTCTGTAGGTTGTCTTTTCGTTTTGTTGATGGTCTCCTTGGCTGTACAAAAGCTTTTAAATTAGGTCACATTTGTTTATTTTTGCTTTTATTTCTTTTGCCTTAGGAGACAGAAAAAATATTGCTACGATTTATGTCAAAGACTGTTCTGCCTATGTTCTCTTCTAGGAGTTTCATGATTTCAGGTCTTACATTCAGGTCTTTAAACCATTTTGAGTTGTTTTGTTTGTTTGTTTGTTTGTTTATGTGGTGTGAGGAAATGTTCTAATCTCATTGTTTTACATGTGACTGTCCAGTTTTCCCAGCCCCAGTTATTGAAGAGGCTCTCTTTCTCCATTGTATATTCTTGCTTCCTTCACTGTAGATTAATTGCCCATAGGTGTGTGAGTTTATATCTGGACTATTCTGTTCCATTGATCTATGTGTCTGTTTTTGTGCCAATACCATGCTATTTTGATTTCTGTAGCTTTGTAGTATAGTCTGATGTCTGGGAGGGTGATACCTCCATATTTTTTTTTCAAGATTGCTTTGGAAATTTGGAGTCTTTTGTGGTTCCATACAAATTTTAGGATTATTTGTTCTAGTTTTGTGAAAAATGTCTTGGGTATTTTTATAGGGATTGTATTAAATCTGTAGATTGCTTTGGGTAATATGGTCATTTTAATGATATTAGTTCTTCCAGTTCAAGAGCATGGGGCATTTTATATTTCTTTGTATCATCTTTAATTTCCTTCATCAATATCTACCAGTTTTCAGAGTATAAGTGTTTCACCTGCTTGGTTAAGTTTATTCATAAGTATTCTTTTTGATGGGATTTTAAATGAATTTTTTTCTTACTTTCTCTTTCTGATAGTTCATTATTACTGTAGAGAAAAGCAGATTTCTGTATATTAATTTTGTACCCTGCAAATTCACTGAATTCATTTATTAGTTCTAATAGTTTTTGGATGGAGACTTTTGGGTTTTCTATTTAAAGTATCATGTAATCTGCAAATAGTGATAGTTATACTTCTTCCCTTCTAATTTTTGATGTACTTTTTTTTCTTGTTGATTGCTGTGGCTAGGACTTAACAATAGTGTGTTAGTATGTTAGAAGTGGCAAGAGTGGGGATCCTTGTCCTGTTCCTGAATTTAGAGGAAGAGTTTTCAACTTCTCACCATTGAGTATGATGTTAGCTATGGGTTTGTCATAAATGGCCTTTTTTAGGTTGAGATATGTTCCCTCTCTACCCATTTTGAGTGCTTTATCATGAATGGGAGTTGAATTTTCTCAAATGCTTTGTCTGCATCTACTGAGATAATCATGTGATTTTTATCCTTTTTGTTAATGTGTTATCACAATGATTGATTTATGAATATTGAACTATCCTTGTGTCCCTGGAATAAATCCAACTAGATCATGGTGTGTGGTCCTTTTTATATATTGTTGAATTTGGTTTGCTGATATTTTGTTGAGGATTTTTACATCTATGTTCATCAAAGATATTGGCCTGTAATTTTCTTTTTTTGTAGTGTCTTTTTCTGTTTTGGCATCAGGGTAATGATGGCCTCATAGAATGAATAACACATATGTATTTAAATCTGATATATCAGATTTATATTTTTAAATCCATTTCATCAAAATCAAAAGTCTAAAATTCACATGGTAAGGAAAAAGTGTCTATATTAATCAGAATTTTTTCCCCTCTCTTTTGATGTGGTCATAATTATTCAAATCTACTTTTGGTTGGTATTTTCTATTATAGCTTCTTACTCTATGAACACTTCAATTCATGCAATAATAACAGTCTTAAAAATTAACATTCATTGACAAGTTACTAGGTTCCAAGCATTGGTGAAATTACTTTATATATCTTTTCCTATGTACTCAGTGTGTGTGTGTGTGTGTGTGTGTGTGTGTGTGTGTGTGTGTGTG
This sequence comes from Delphinus delphis, assembly GCF_949987515.2. Taxonomy (NCBI): domain Eukaryota; kingdom Metazoa; phylum Chordata; class Mammalia; order Artiodactyla; family Delphinidae; genus Delphinus; species Delphinus delphis. The sequence continues at coordinate 22,929,225 of NC_082689.1, read as the reverse complement.
TTTTAAGCCTGAAGGACTATTCAGGAAACTAGCCTAAACTCTTCATTATGCAGATAAGAAAACCAAGACACAGAAAAGCTAAGTTACTTGCCCAGCCAGGGACACCAAGATGGTTAGGTATCATTGCAAACAATAACAAATAGCAAATCTGTGACATAGAAACAAAGGTTTCTCATTCAATTCTGTGAGAAGCAGAGCTGCTCAAAGAATAAAGCTGCCTTTGAAGCAGAGGAATACTCCATCTAAAATCAACTCTGTGGAGTGCCAAGTATGACACGATGGGGCCAACATAGCAGAAAATAAAGTTTAAAAAAACTCAGTTATTTACAGTTCTTTGGTGCCAATCCTTAAAAAAGTCACTTTTTATGTATATTTCTAACTTGTCTTTGTTAGCTTCTCTTTGATACATTTGGAAAAGAAGTTTAACCTTCAGTATTCTTCATTTAGTCTACTTGATTAAATCAAACAACTGAATAAACAAGATAGAATCAAACAGCAGTATTCTCTGTGCTCAGAAAGCAGCACTCAAAAGGATTTTTAAAAAAGACAAATTGGAATTAGTGGATGCTCATATGCAGTACTTTATAGAATTTCTAAAATCCACTCAGATTTGAATGGTGGAGGGAGAAATTTTTTAAAACTTCTAGAACAGACAGTTGAATATTTGACCTGCTCTGCATGGAAGGTTTAAAAATTTACTTACAAAAAGATTGAAAAGGAAGTTTCAGATTGTGGCATTTTTGTCTTGTTGGTTCCTGCTAAAGACCTCCCTTCAGGTAGGATTTTCTTCCAAGTACTTTCACTAGAGTATATAAATCAATGTAACACTGCCCGGTAATGGTACCCTAACCAGGTGAAATATCACAAGACTATAAAACACTGCTTTTAGCAAAGGTTCCAACTTTGCCCCTACATCATCAATGGGATGTCAACTTGAAAGTCCAGTTATGTTAGGGGCATTAGAGAGAAAAGGAAAAGAAGATAGATGAAAGAGGCCAGAAAGTGAACAATTTAAAATGAAAAGTTTATGGGACAAGCACAGCTAGATCTCTTAGCTTTACGGAAATAGAGTTGAAGATAAAGTAGAAAAAATGGAAATGTTATGAGAAAAGGAAAGGGCACTGCCCCATGTTTGACTCCCCAAGAAAAACTCTGACATGGTGGTTAATTGAAAAGTGCTCTTGGGAGCACCTGTAAGAGAATGAGAGAAACATAATTGGGCAAAGGGAGAAGTTGCAATGCATCGGCAAAGATGCCTCAGTCAATCCTATAGGAAGCCCTGAATCTGGGATGGCCCTTCAGAGTTGTCCCAAATCAAAGCAAGCAGGTGCGGACTTTGACCCCTGCATCAACCACTCATTCTGTGCTGACTGGCCTTAGGAAGAGGCCAAAATCTGATAGGTCTGAGCACCTAGTCACCACACCCTTTTCAGGCCACAATAACTTTGCCTGTTCATTTATTGTCAAAATTGGCCAAGGGAAAAACCATGGAATGCCGAAGTATCACTTGGATTCCAAACATATTCTTTGCTGATTGTCCTTGTATAACAGAACGCTACCTCTTCCTGAGCATCAGGGTTAATTACTTCAGCCAAGGCAGTGACTCCTCTGATTACTTCCTGCACTCTTGGAAGGAGCATGAAGTGACCAGATAGCAGTCATAGGTTAAAATTTAATGGGACTCTAACTACCCCCCTTTTGAATGGTTTTCCCCTGAAAACTACATCTACATTGCTTAAAGTTCCAGAGATAGAAAGCAAAAATTCCACAATGGGTCCCTGGGAGTAAGGTTCGTCCTCCTCCAAGCTGGCCTTTCAGCTGCAATTTCAAAAGGTCATTCCATAACTCTCACGCACACAACTTTGGCATAGTGGAGTATATGGTAGGACCTACGGCACCTATTATTCTGTGCCCATTTTCATACTTGCTTTTCCATGAAAAAAAATCCCTCGGTCTAAGATTATTTTGTGTTTTTCCATGTCGTTTAAACAAATGCTCTGTAAACCCTCTCGTAGTGTAACTAGTCAAAGCCTTGTGGGCAGAAGAGGCAAACCCACACCAGGAAAATACATCCATTCTAATCAAAAATAGACTTTGTCCCAGGGTACAAAGTGTCTAATAAAAACATTTGTCACAATGTAGGTTTGCGGGATTCTTTGAGGGATTTTGCTATATTCATGACTTAATATTAGTTTCTTTTAATGGTAGGTTGTACATTCAGAATGAATCAGCATTTGGGAATGGAATCCCAAGATGTTTGGTCCACACACGGGTACATTTATGACACCATAGCTGTTGGGATGCTTGATGACAGATACGGGCTGACATCAAATGGCCAAGTCAATCTATCTGTTTGGGTTTTTCATGCCTCTTTGATAGTAGATACTCTCTTGAGGGCATTATCATGTGATTTAAAGTTAATGATTTATGTTTACTCCCATATGTCTCTCTACATATATCTTCTCCATTCCTTTTGTCCCCAGCTTCCCAGTCTTTCTCCTTCCAGGCCCCTGACCAACCAAGACTTTTGCCACTGCCAGACTCTTTGTGTAATCTTACCTCGGGCTACTTTTTTCTTCCAACATAAAGTGGGTAATTGTGATTACACTACCTGAATCCACCCATTGGGTGGATTTCCCTTCACCACTGACTTAGAACTACCCCCATGTGGGGCTGAATCAGCAGTCCATTTTCAGTGTGCACCCACACACTGATGTGACTGATCAGTGAATCAAGCTTGCCCTTTTGCCTTCTCTATCACTTACGTATAAGGGACCCCCATATGGCCATAGGTGTGAACTGAAGGAGAGGTGCTGGCACAAGGGTAAATAATAACATGGTGGTCTGGGCCACTCTTGCAACTTCCTCACGTTTACTTATGCCTTCTCATCCCACCGGTGACTAATCCCAGATGTGTCTCTCCCATCTTATTACAGATTGTTGCTGGACACCTTCAAACTTATGATTTAGTGCTTATGACAGAAACGAGCTTGGGATAGGCAGTTATTTGATGTCCCATAGACAGTGGCCTGTTGCTACCAGAGTGATAAGCATCAGCAGTTGTTTTTTGAGTTGTATATAGTTCTTTAAGGCAGATAGCCTGATGTTGCTCCAGAAACTGAGCTGTCTGTGCAGTGACTCTCCTATATGGTCTTGCCTTAAGTCCCACAATATATATTTTTCCAACCACAGATAGATATCTGTTATTATACGGTCTGCCAGGTTGCATAGACCTGATACAGAGTTCTTTCCTGCTCTAGAACCCACCACAAGCTGTCAGCTTTTCATGCTACTCAGTAAGTGGTTTGAAATAGTATCCATAGGCATAGAATATGCTGCCTCTAGAGCCCAAAGAGTCTTGCCAGGCATTATGTTTCCTTCTTTGTGGTGGAAATTATGTGATGCAATAATTTGCCCTTTATTTTAGGAGAAGATGCACTGATATGCCTCAGACCAAGGGTCCTCTGAAGACCTCACTGATATGGCAGACTCCTAAATATTCACATGAGTGGACCGATGTGTTCCAAATTGTCCAGACTCCTTCAGACTGTATTATGACAGAGGGAAGAAGAGTTAATATAGCCTTAAGACAAGACCATAACTGTGTACTGTTGTCCATCCAACATGAATTCAAACTGCTTTTGATCCTTCTTCCTGATTAAGATGGAAGAGAACACAGTGGTAGTATTCCAGGCATATGAAACTGCGTTCATCTGCTCTATCAGAGATACTACATCTGATGCCCCAGATGCATTAGGACAAATACTTGTTTGAGTTTGCAGCAGTGCACTGTAATTCATCAAGATCTGTGTAGTTTTTATAGGGGCCAGACTGGTTAATTAAATGAGGATATTATGAGGACTACCATACTTCAGTCTTTTAAATCTTTGAGTGGCACTAATTTCTACAAATACTCCCCATTTGATTTTCCCCATTATGCTGTCACTCCAGAAACCAAGGAACCAACGTGAGTTCAGCCAACCACCATGTAAATCCACTGTCATTACATGTTTGGTGGCCAGGGAAATGATCATGAGATGGATTCATGGACGAATTGTGACCTAGAACTGGGATAGGGTATCCTTAATTACCTTGCCTATATCTGCTCATGTACTTCAACAACTCTAACAAGAGAGTCATGATGTGATGCTTAAGTCTCCACTGATTAATGTCAAAAGGCCTCACATTGTCTAGGTATTTCCTTTCCTTAATGTTATCTGAAGAAATGGCCATAGATACCTTTGGAGAAGCATCAAGTGAATGATTACCATATACCCTTTCCATGATGTTGCAACATCTCTCTTGATCAAGGGGATCAAACCCTTGCTTCAGTCAGTAGGTCCTGGATGTGAGCATTGACTCAGGTCTGGTAACCCAGATCAAGGGATCTTGACTTTTTATTGGTAGAGCTAAGTTCAGCCTCCTGATCTTGCATGCATGATTTCTTTAGATTATGTAGATTGAGAAATTCTCTTGTTGACTGCCTATTTATCTTGTACCAGGATCTCTGTTCTAGTAACTATCTCCATAGTGCTCTGCATGTTGAGCCACTCTGGCTACCACTCTCATCTTCTTAAAGCTAAAAGGAAAAGTTTATGAATAATCTAAAAGGATTAATGTTAGATGTCAATAATTCGCCAACAGTAAAGGCTACAAGATGTAGGATTACTTCTCTACTGCCGAATGAATCTCCTAGGCTACCTCATTTCTTTCAGTATAGCTGAATACAGATAAGTCTAAAGAGAACAGAAATTGAAGTAATGCAGAACATGCCCGCAAGTTAATGATTCAAGTTCCCCACTCCTGAAAGAAGAGCTTCCCAGTATTGGGGCCCCATTGAAATGTCTAAGAAATCATGGTGTTGATCCCATCTATATAAATCCCTGGGGTTTGCTGATGTTTTTCTTGTATCTAAACCAATGTTTTCTATTTTATAGTAAAGTCTTCTCAGTTCAAATATGTGAAAATACCATGGGCAAAAAAAAAGAATGTTTAGGAAGCTTGTTGTAAAAAAAAAAAAAAAAAAAACACACACACACACACAAAGACGAGCTCATCAACTACTAAGAAATCCATTCCTAAAATCTTAACTCTGAGAAGCCATTTTGACCCCTTTTGGACACAGTTTCCTCATCTATCAATGAGAGAGTCAAAATTATTTGAAGACCTCCATAAGTATGTTTTGGTTTTTTCCCGTACAAATAGCAGGTACATGGATTGCCATCTCTGATTCATAATTGCAGAAAAGCCATACCGCAGTCATGTCCTATTACATTTCAGATTAATTTAGGAGTACCTTTGGGGGGTAATGAATGTTGTCTGGCTCTTCTAAAACTAGCTCTATCATTCTGATGTTCTAGGGAAAACAATACAAGAATCACCTATGGATACTTTTAGCCAGGAAGTATATAGCTATAGAGAATGATCACTGCCTCATGAGAGTCAATTATATGCATCTCTCTTCTAAATTTTGTATTCAATGATGTTACATTGGTAGCTTGATTTGCCCCATGGTGGGAGTACTTATACTTTGGAAATCAACAAACATTATAATTCAGGGCTGTTTCTTTTCTTTTTATTTTAAAGCTGGATGCTAATGATTTCTACCTGAAAACAAGAAGGTGAAACTAGGTGACTAAAGAATTACTTGAGGCCTTAAGATAAATCTTCTTTGAAGCCAAGAACTTGGATTCCTTCTAGAAATTAAAGGACAGTTTCTTCCAGAGGAACATGAGTAGTGCTAGGGATAATGAGATTTTTATCTAAACTGGTAGGAATAGGATACTTGAATATTTTTAATAGTTTAAATATACCATCCGCTTTAAAAAGTCATATATACGTGGAATCTAAAAAATACAACCAACTAGTGAATAAAATGAAAAGAAGCAGACTCACAGATAAGAAAACAAACTAGTGGTTACCAGTGGGGAGACGGAAGGGGGAGGGGCAATAAAAGGGTAGGGTTAAAGGGCTTCCCTGGTGACGCAGTGGTTGAGTCCGCCTGCCGATGAAGGGGACCCGGGTTCGTGCCCCGGTCCGGGAAGTTCCCACATGCCACGGAGCGGCTGGGCCTGTGAGCCATGGCCGCTGAGCCTGCGTGTCCAGAGCCTGTGCTCTGCAACGGGAGAGGCCACAACAGAGGCCCGCGTACCGCAGGAAAAAAAAAATGGGTAGGGTTAAAAAAAAAAAGGGTTATTATGGGCTTATATGAAATCATCTAAGTGAAACTTTTGAAAATTGTAAAGCACTATAGAACTTAAAGAATCTTTCATTCAATGGAAAAAAAGGCATATATAGGTGAAACCCAAAGTTCTTATTCTATTTGTAAGCAGTTCATTTCAGCTTATATACTCTAAAAAGGGAGGCAACAGAGTTGAGAATTTTTATTAAATTAATAGATGTACTATCATTCAAAATGGATTATCAGTCAAAATGGATTCTATCTCCTTCAACCTCCAAGAAAAAAATTTCTCCAACAGGATTCCTATAGATAGGAGATTAGATTACATTTGTCCTTGGGTCTTTTGCTTTTCTCTCCTCTTGTCTTGCTTCTGTCTTTAGCATCAACTTAACTTCTAATTGAGGATGGACAGGAATAGAATGAAAAGGCAAATCTCCATTCTGTCAATTTTTTCTATCTATAATAGATTTCTAGAATGATTTGGTAGAAATAAAGTAAAAATCTTAAAATCTTTGAAGTATGTCTAATTATCAGAAATTCTATTATATTTATAATTATTTAACTATTTATAATTCTCTTATGCCCCCAGTCCTCATATGTAATATTTACCCTAAAGAGTAATAGTTGTTGTTTTTTAGTGACTTCCTTGGACAACTACTAATTGTAATAATTGCCTGAACCATGCATTTTGACACTGGATAATATTGAAATCAAGTGCTTTGTTAACACTGCTTAGTATTGTCTTCATTTTTGATATGCCTAAATGGTGTTTCTGCCAACAGAATATTTTTGATACTTCATGGGTATCCAACCACAGCAACCAAAATTATAAGTAAAAACTAAGAAAACAATAAATATCCAATCAAATTAAGCTATGATGATCACTTCTGCTCAAAAAGGATTGAATTTAGTAAGGTACTATTTAGAGGCAATTACATTGTTTATTAAGCCAATTGCCTGAAATTTGGGTTAGCTAAGAGGTGACGGGGTTGCCTTTTTTTGGTAAGATAATGAGGGGCAGTTGCTGCTCCTCCATTACAGAAAACTAAAAAGCCAATGAACTCAAAACAGTTTTTTGAACTATAAAAGTATATATTCATTATTCACTCCTCAAATGTCTATTGTTGGTCTATAATAAAACAGATACTAGACAAAAATATGAGAGTAAAGCAAAAATTACCAAAATGACTAATTTTAAATGTCATAAAATAAGTATAGGACTTTTACTGGATAAGCCTAAATCTTATTTGATTGATTTAATCAAAGTAATGTTGTAATTTAATTTTACCTCATATTAGATCTCTCTTCGAGACAGTCAAGCCATTCTAGGGAATGGCTAGTAAGCAATTTGTCATAAGAGATACTCTGAGGACTTTAACTTCTCCATTTTAGCCAAACAAAACACACTTCTCAGCTTGTAGGATCAGAATAACATGCTTATTTCTTCCCTGAATCTAACTTATCATTTCATGCAAAATGAACTCCTCAGTATGGGTTCTTTCCTTTTAGGAACTGATACTCCATTATTTAAATACCACCTTATCTTTTTCTTTTTTAAATACTTTATTGAGATATGACTGACATACAAAAAAGATGTAGATATTTAATATATTCAACTTGATGAGTTTGGAGATAAGTATACCTCTGTGAAATCATCACCACAATATATGCCATAAACATTTATCATCTCTAAAACTTTCCTCCTGCCCTCTTTTTTTATTTTTTCCTTGTGATTAGAATATTTAATATAAGATCTACCCTCTTGGCGAGTTTTTAAGTACACAATACAGTACTGTTAACTGTAGGCACTATGTTAGATGGTAGATCACTCAGATTTATTTATCTTGTATAACTGAAACTTCGTATCTTTGACCTCTCTGTTGTCCTCTCCTGCCAGCTTCCAGCAACCACCATCCTATTCTCTGATTCTGACTTTGACTATTTTAGATTCCTCATATAAGTGGTATGGTGTAATATTTGTCCTTTGCATCTGACCTATTTCACTTGAGTATAATGTCCTCCACCTTCATCATGTTGATGTAAATGACAGGATTTTCTTTTTTTTTTAAGGCTGAATAATATTTCATTGTATATATATACTACATTTTCTTTATCCATCTATACATCAATAGACATTTAAGTTGCTTCCATGTCTTGGCTATTGTGAATAATGCTGCAATGACTATGGGAGTGTATCTTTGAGCTCCTGATTTAATTATTTTGGATATATACTCAGAAGTAGACTCTCTGGATCATATGTTATCTCTTTACAGTAGGTTCTTATTAGCTATCTATTTTATACATAGTAGTGTATATATGTCAACCCCAATCTCCCAATTCATTCCACCCCACCACCACCACTTTCCCCCCTTGGTGTCCATACATTTGTTCTCTACATCTGTGTCTCTATTTCTGCCTTGCAAACTGGTCCATCTGTACCATTTTTCTATATTCCGCATATATGCATTAATATACGATATTTGTTTTTTCTCTCTCTGACATTTCTATTACTTATTTCTTTTTTTTTTTTAAGAAACCACCACACTGTTTTCCATAGTGGTTGTACCATTACATTCTCACAATCACTGTGCAAGTGTTCCCTTTTCTCCACATCCTAGCCAACACTTTTGATTTTTTTTTTTTATAATAGCCATCCTAATAGGTGTGAGGTGATACCTCACTGGGTTTTATTTGCATTTCCCTGAAAATTAGTAATGTTAAGAATTTTATTTTTTAATTTACATTTAGTTCTACGTGGTAGGTAGAATTCTAAGATGATGTACAATGTCACTTGCTGTCTTCAGTTCTGTCCCCTGGATGTATACAGAACTTACGATTGTGATAAAATAATCAAGGGGGTGATATTGGATGTTATACTGCAAAATGAATATTGTAGATGCAATTTAGTTTACTTATCAGTTGACATTGTTAATCTAAAAGGAGATTATCTGGATCGACCTGACCTAATCACATGAGCTCTTTACCTGTGGGTCTAAATGTGAGAGGCATTGGAAGTCACAGATTCAAAATAGCAGACATGTTCTACTGCTGGTCTTGAAGGAGCAAATGCCATGTTATGAAGAGGACCATGTGGCAGGCAGCAGTGAGTAGTCTCTAGGAGCTGATAAGAGCCTCTGGTTGCTGTCCTACAACTGTAGGGAACTGAATTCTGTCAACAACTTGAATGAGCTTGGGAGAGGTCTCCAAGCATTAGGTTGGACTGTAGCCTCGGCCAAAACCTTGGAGAATTAATACATTCAGAATGATTTGTGAATATATATTATGTCCAAAACATTGCATAGTGCCACTAAAAGGGAACAATTAGGGAAAATTTTTCAAAAGGTTGAAAACTCTCATTGCTATTTAAAAAAAATAAAACTAAATAAAAAGAGTGAAAAATAAGTATTTGGAAAATTTCCAGAAAGGAAAAGATATATGGAAAATACAAGAAACATCAAGTATTAACCCAAGTGGTCTAATATTCATTCAACAATAGTCCTAGAAAGAGAAGAAAATTTCCAACGATTGAAAGAGCCAAGTCTTTAGATTCAAAGAGCTCACTGAAAATCCAGTACAATGAGTGAATAACACACACACAGAATTACCATTGAACTACAAATTTTCAAGGAGTCTGAAGAGAAGGAAACTTGTGTGAAAATATTCTAAAATGTTTTTGAGATTAAATAGAAAGTCCACCTACAAAGGAATGTGAATCAGATTAGAATCTTATCAGCAACCCCAGATTCTGGGGTAGGGGACAGTGGGGGATGAACTGATGTTTTTCAAGCAAGTTCTGAGAGTGAAAATAACTTTTAATCTAGAAGTCTGTAGACAGCTAAAGTATTAATCTGAAATAATGTCATGATAAACATATTTTCAGACATGGAAGAAAGTTTACCTTCAATGTACTTTTTTTCCTTAGCAACTTGCTTAGGAATGCACTCCAGCAAAAGAATGTCCTCTTAATCAAGAAGATGAAAATACAGCAACCAGGAAACAATGAATCCATCTCAGGAGAGCAGTGGAGGATTATTGTGGAATAACCACAGACTGAGGGAACAAGTTCCAAAGTCTAAGGGCTCTGACAGGGACGTCTCCAGGGCAAAAACTGGAGTCAGTAGACTACTAGAAGACATAACTAGAAGTTTTCTTTTTAAATTAGGGATATAATAAAGAAAAATAATGCAAGGGGAAAAAAAATTAGAAATTCTAGGGGGAAAAACTTTCCCCTCAAATTTGTAATCTAGATATGATATAAACTAAACTGATTTTAAATAATTGAAGCATTTTAAAAATTCATTTGGGGCTTCCCTGGTGGCACAGTGGTTAAGAATCCACCTGCCAATGCAGGGGACACGGGTTTGAGCCCTGGTCCGGGAAGATCTCACATGCCACAGAACAACTAAGCCCATGCACCACAACTACTGAGCCTGTGCTCTAGAGCCCACAAGCCACAACTACTGAGGCCCACATGCCACAACTACTGAAGCCCACGCACCTAGAGTCCGTGCTCCGCAACAAGAGAAGACACCGCAATGAGAAGTCCGTACACTGCAATGAGAAGTCCGTACACTGCAATGAAGAGTAGCCCCCCGCTTGCCACAACTAGAGAAAGCCCGTGCGCAGCAACGAAAACCCAACACAGCCAAAATAAATAAATTAATTAAAAAAGAATTCATTTGACCTTAATGCTGGAAGCATCCTTTTTAAAGTATTCTAGAGGTTGCAACATCCCAAAGAAAGAATTCAGCCTACCTGGCCTCTTTATTAAGCAATATTCATACCTTCACAACATAGTTATAACAATATACTCTCCAACATAACCAACTTTTTACCTAGGCTGCAAGTAAAGCCGTGGGTACCATTTCAAGTCATAGAATTGAATGTGACTATCAACAGTCCTGACAATGTAAAAGGTTAGCTGGCCAAAGATGGAATTTGGGAGATGAGAAAATGGTTATGTGCAGGAGAGGAATTTAAGGAAAGTGAAGTCTTTAATATGTGCATCTTACAAAATAGTAAGTTAAAGGATATTGTCAAAAGTGTCATGCTATGAAAAATCTAAGTTTAACCATGAACTTATTTAAAAATTTTAAGGTATTGTCAAATAGGAGAACAAGAAAGGAGAAAAGGGTATTCTAAGAAAAATAATCCCATCTTTCAGTAAGGAGGAATTAATAGATATTGCCTCAAGAAATGGGGTCGTACACACATTAACTAGAGTTGCTGAATTCACTGTAGACCTAAAAGCTGACACTGATGAATCAGGTTTCCGGGGGAGAGGTGTCAGGAAACTTTTTATCATAGATTCTTCTGTATTATTTGGTTTTTCATATGTATGAGTGACTTTGGTAAAGCATATTATTTTAAGCTTGATTGTATTGGACTACTAGTAGAAAAAAATTAAATTTGAAAGCCAAGGTGTAAAATATATAGCCAAACACTTCAAATACTGACATGTTTGTACACATTTTTACAAATAAGGTATATATTAACAGTTTTCTCCCCAGCTTTATTGAGATATTGATATAATGTAAGTTTAAGGTGTATAACATGATTTAACATATGTATACACTATGAAATGATTACCACAATAATGTTAATTCGGGTCTTCTCACTTAATTATCAATTTTTTTGTTGTTGATGGTGATGGTGATAAGATTTAAGATCTACTGTCTTAACAATTTTCAAGAATATAGTACAGTGCTGTTAATCATAGTCACCATGCTGTAATTAGATCCCCAGAACTTATTATCTTATAGCTAGAAGTTTGTACTCTCTAAGTACAAACTTGGCTAAGATTTTTCCCATACACCCCACCCACAGTCCCTGGCAACCACCATTCTACTCTCTATTTCTCTGAGTTGGGCTTTTTTAGATTCCACATGTAAGTGAGAACATATAATATTTGTTTTTCTCTGTCTGACTAATTTCACTTAGTAAAATGTCCTCGAGGTTCATTCATGTTATTGCAAAAGGAAGAATTTTCTTTTTTGGGGGGCTGAATAATATTCCATTGTGTATATATACACATCATGTCTTTTTTAATCCATTCATCCATCAGTAGACACTTAAGTTATTTTCATGTCTTGGCTATTGTAAATATTGCTTCAATGAACATGGAGGTGCAGTTATCTCTTTGAGATATTGATTCAGTTTCTTTCATATATATACCCAGAAGTGGAATGGCTGGATCATGTGGTAGTCCATTTTCAATGTTTTGAGGAACCTCCGTACTGTTTGCCATAGCAGCTGTACCAATTTACATTCCCACCAACAACGCACTAGGATTCCCTTTTCTCTGCAGCCTTGCCAACACTTGTGTTTCTTATCTTGTCCATAATGGCCATTCTAACAGGTGTGAGATGATATCTCATTGTGGTTTTGATTTGCATTTTCCTGATAATTAGTGATGTTGAATATCTTTTCATGTATCTGTTGGTCATTTGGAGGTCTTCTTTGGAAAAATGTCTATTCAGATATTCTGCCCATTTTTAGTCAGTTTTATTTTTGTTTTGTCTTTTCCTATTGAGTTGTATTAACCCCATATCAGATAGATGGTTTGACAATATTTTCTCCCATTCTGTAGGTTGCTTTCTCATTTTTTTTCTTTTGTTGTGCAGAAGCTTTTTAGTTTGATATGGTCCCCCTTGTTGATTTTTACTTTTGTTGTTGCTTGTGCTTTTGGTGTTATATCAAAAAAAAAAAAAAAATCATTGCCAGAAACTATGTCAAGGGAATTTCCCCTTATGTTCCTTCAGTATTTTTACAGTTTTGGGTCTTACAGTTAAGTCTTTATAATCCATTTTGAGTTAATTTGTAGGTATTGTAAGATAGGGGTCTGATTTCATTCTTTTGCATGTGAATATCCAGTTTTCTATGTACCATTTATTGAAGAGATTTTTCTTTCCCTATTGAGTATTAGCTCTTTTGTCAAATGTTAGTTGACCAGACATTTGTAGTTTTATTCTGGGCTCTCAATTCTGTTCCATTGATCTACATGTCTGTTTTTATGCCAGTATAATACTTTTTTGATTACTGTAGCTTTATAATAAAGTTTGAAACCAGGACATGTGATGCCTCTAGTTTTGTTCTTCTTTCTCAAAACTTTTAGCTATTCTGGGTCTTTTGTGGTTCCATAAGAATTTTAGGATTTTTTTTTCCATTTCTTTGAAAAATGCCATTGGAATTTTGATAAGATTAGATTGAATCTATAAATGCCTTTGTGTAGTATAGACATTTTAATGATATTAATTCTTCTGATTCATGCACATGTGATATCTTTCATTTATTCAATTTCTTTCATCAATATCTTATAATTTTCAGGCTATAGATCTTTAACCTCCTTGGTTAAATTTATTCCTAAGTATTATTATTTTTAATCCTATTGTAAATGAGATTGTTTTTTCTTTATTTCTTTGTCAGGTAGTTTTGTAAGTGTACAGAAACACAACTGATTTGTATATGTTGATTTTGTAGATGAAGGTTTTATATGTCAGTGATTATACCGTTAGCCCTAGTAGGTTACAGAACTGACACACATTTAAGCTAACCAGGTAAACTTATGTACAATGAGGTATTAGACTTTAAAATAATAATTAAAAGCTCTTTCTATTTAGTTACTCTATTGATAGTTTCTACTCCAGAATGGCCTGTAAATTAACTTCCAAATTTCAAATAGATCATAACTTACATAACTAACTCCCAATACTGTAAATAATTTTACTGAGCATAATTAATAAAATTGACCATCTGCCTTGCTGAGCTTGAATAAGGGAGAATGAACAATGAGATACAACCCAGCAATAATAATGAGGCGAGAGTATTCAGGATGCAGTTCTGAGTCTCAAACTCAACTACATGCAAATGGCTTGTGAAGAATAAATGGATTTTTGTTCTTTTACCTTAATAATGGTCTCCATTTCCACCGCAGAACTTTTCTTTTTTCTTAACCCATATACTTTCGGTAAAAGCACATTTACCAAATACCATTTATTGAAAACACTGTTCTATATTCAAGTGAGTATCAGTATGTATTGGAAAAGGAGATATGTGTAGATGCTATGCATTTGAATGACCTTTTAAGCCCTGACTTCCTTGTGTGGAGGAGATAACACTTAATAAAGTCAAAGTCTTCGTTTAACTTTTAAAAATCAGAATGTCATAGCTTTGAAGTATGTGAAATAAAAACTGGCTTTCCTAGTACTGTGAAAGCTTCAGCTTGACTCTGCTTTTAGAGCTTTAAAAAAAATCGAAAGACTTAGTTTGGGTGTATAATTCCTTGCTTTTTTATAAATATGAATTGCTTAAAGAAATTATTTTTACTATTGGTAAAAATGACAGGTTCTTTTGAAAATCTACTGTATTCAATATGATTCTACACCTTTCTTTAATATTATCCAAAAAACAGGGTCAATATTTTAAAGTTTAATGTTTCTCTTACTTTTATGAATTAGTGAAGATTAAGATTAAATTTGAGTCTTTTTTAACGTGAGCTTATCTAAGGTGTCATTCAAATAATGGTTCATATGTGGTTTGTAACATGGGAATTTAATACAAGTCATTCCTATGTGCATGACTCCGTTCTTGTAGCTGAATTACATACAAAGCTGGAACTACCAAAAATATACTTGCAGTTTCAGACCAAACTATCCTCTGACATCATCCCTGTTAACAAAGAAGGAAATAGACACAATCCTGAACCACTAGCTCCAGATGATCTTGCTCCTTGTCTGATATCCCCTTGTTCTAGTAACTGGGATCTTAATTTATACACATTTGTATAAACCCTCCCCTTGAACCTCAGTTCAAGTGAATAAGTTATTCTTTATTCCAGTCATTTATTTTTTTATTGACCAATTTATCAGATTTTTGTATGCCTATTATATTCTAGGCACATGCCTCTCTGTTAATCTATCATGAAGAACAATAATTCTTACTTTAGTCAACTTAAAGTCTAATGGGAGAGTAAAATAGTCTTATTTGACTATTGAACTCAGTATCCCAGTTCTGCTTCCAGAACCTAGTCTTTCTAATACTTCTAGGACTAGAGTCCTAGTATCCCTATCCCTTCACAGTTGGGTATCAACAGCTTTCTGTTGAAGTTGACTTGCCATTTGCCTGCACTGTGGGCTGTTATCTGCTATTGGTCTCTGTCTTGAGCACAGATGCAGACCCTATAAATATTTCTAATTTCTTGGTTGTGATAGCTCCTATTCTCTCTGTCTTAGTGACAAACCAGCTTCCATTAGACTCTCATCTCTCCCTTTGCCTCCTTTCTCACTGTCTTTGCCTTAACTCAGACTCTGTCTCTTTCCTAGACTAAATTTTCTTCTAAACAGTCTTGCTGTCTTTTTTTTTCCACTCCAGTATATAATCTATCTGCTCTATTTTTTTAATTAACATAACTTGCATCAGAAATGCAGAAATCCTAAGTGTGAAGTAGTATGAATTATTATAAAGTGAATATACACCTGAAACCACTACTCAGGTCTAAGAATAGAACATTACCAGCATCTCAGAAGCAACCCACAAGCACTCTCCCAATCATTTTCTGCTCCCTTATCCCCAGTGGTAACCATTATCCTGACCCCTTGCTGTTTTACAGTTCAGGGAGAACTTGCAGCTTCAGATTTCCCCCAGGATCCACAGATCTCCAAAGACCAAGTTCCTCTACCAGATCTGCTTTCCTTGGGCCTCCCTTCTGGGCTCCGATGGCCTTTTCAGTAGATGGCTCCTATCATGATGAAGGAATTGCTTGAGCTCTCTCCTAAGGTAGCCCCATAGTGACTTCACATTCATCCAGAGCACATGGCCCTCTGCCCCTCCTAAAGCACCATACATTAGTTTGGCTTATTATTGAACAGCAAACAGACAGAGGCACATAGTGTATATTCTGTACTCAGCTTCTTATGCTCAACTTCACATCTTAGAGACTCATCCCATTTTTTTTCTTTTTTTAACATTAGCCATAGTTCATTCAGTGCATTGCTTGCAGAATTCCATTGCATGAATAGTCCACAAATTATTTATCCATTGTATTGTTGACTAACATTTGAGTTTCCAGCTTAGCCTTTTACAAATAACGCTGCTGTGAACATTCATGTAAAAGTTTTCAGTACACATGTGCATATATTTCTGTTGGGTTATGTTAGGTATAAAATATTTTTGAAATAGTATTTATATGTTCAGGTTTAATAATTGTCAAACAATTATCTAAAGTGGTTGTACCAAATATACTCTCACCAGAAGCTTATAAGAATGTCCACCTGCTTTCAAACACTTGGTCTTGTCAGTCTTAAATTTTAGCTATTCCAGTGCGTGTGTAGTGATGTTTCATTATGTTCTTGATTTTCACTTCTCTGATGACTAGTGTGGTTGAGCAGTTTTTCAAGTATTTATTGGCCATCTTGGTATCTTTTATGAAGAGTTTCTGGCTTAAGTCTCTTGCTATTTTTCTTTTGGGTTTCATAAATGGTTTTAAATCATAGCCACAAATTCTTTGATGCTCCCCCTATGGAAAATGGGGTCTATGTTCTCTCCTCCTGAATCTGCACAGACTCGTGATTTCTTCAATAACCAATAGTGAGGAAGTGATGCTGTGTGATTTCTGAGGCTAGGTCATAAAAAGCCATTCACCTTCTACAGCATTCACTGGAGAACTTGGTTTTGGAGCCCTGAGCCACAAGGTAGGAAACTACAGTCTTAAAGGAGTCCTGTGTTAGCACTCCTGTCAATAGCGAAGCCCACTTTTCCAGCCATTCTCAGCAAGGCACCAGATGTGTGAGTGAAGCTGTTCTGGACCCTCAAGACTACCTCATTCTCCAGCTGAAATCTGCTTGGGATTTACTGGGTTTCTTGATTCTGTAATTTATCTCTTCTAACAAATCTGGGGAAATTTCAAATATTATTTCTTCAAATACTTTTTCTTCCTCATTCTTTTTTTCTCTCTTTTGGTTTGCCTCTGATACTGCCTCACAGGTCCCTGGAGCTTTGATTTTTTTTTTTTAGCATCTTTTATTTCTCTGTCCTTCAGATTATATAGTTTTATTATTTTCACACCTCCTCTATCTTTACTCTGTCATCTCCATTTTGCTTTTAAGCCCATCTAGTGAATTTTTATTTCAAATATTGCATTTTTCCATTCTAGAATTTTCCTTTCTACTTAAGCTTAGTAAGCAGGCTTCAGGAGAACTTCCCTGAGTAGATATGTGTTTTGTCATGTGAGCGAGATAAGAATTGTCTGACCTGACCTTGGAGAAATCTGAAACTGAAAAGTTATATGAGGTTGGCTGGGTTGGAAGTGAACTCCACACTAATAAATAGAGGCAGGAAATGGTGCATATTTCTCTCGGTCTACATGTTGTCTCCTTGCAAGTCTCAGATTCATCTCAAGAGGGACTCTAAGAGAATCTCATGGAAGCCACGTAATTCCAACCTAATAATGACCTTTTGGGGACTTCCCTGCTGACACAAGTGGTTAAGAATCCTCCTGCCAATGCAGGGGACACAGGTTTGAGCCCTGGTCCAGGAAGATCCCACATGCCATGGAGCAACTAAGCCCGTGCACCACAACCACTAGAGCCCGTGCTCTGCAGCAAGAGAAGCCACCGCAATGAGAAGCCTGTGCACTGCAACAAAGAGTAGCCCCCGCTCACCACAAGTAGAGAAAGCCCACGCACAGCAACGAAGACCCAATGCAGCCAAAAATAAAATAAAATAAATAATAATGGCCTTTTGGAAGCTCAGAGGTTGAAGAGGAAGTTGTTGACAGCCAGCAGGAGTAAAGGCAATACCATATCGATGGATCTGCAGTAAGCATTCTGACCCCAGCACCCCTTAGATATTCTCTAAGAAATCTCCAAAGGAGACCCATGAAAGAAAGATAACCTTCTCTGAACTCAACCTGGAGTTGCCCCAAAATGTCTGCTGAGAATAATTGCATTAAGAAAAGAAATAAAATGAACCAGACACTTCTCCTCCACTGCACCCAGCTAGCAGATCTGAGCTGAATGAGGGGATAAGCATTCATTGGATGAGAGCAGGGGTTTTGATACTGTATGGGAATGGGGACATGTGATGAATAGTCTGGAATAAAGTCTCTTGTAATCTAACAGTTAACAGAAAAGCTATGGAAATTTTCTAATGTTTTCATTTAAGAACTAGGAGGAAAAATGAATGTACAAATCAAATCTGAAATTACAAAGGAGAAAGAACAAGGTTTGTGTCTGCCTGTATGTATGTATACACATATATGTATTGTAGGATCACTTCTTTCACTTCTATCAAAGTATGTCCATATATTAAAGTTACCTATCATATATCATATACGATCATATATTTATGCATACATATATTTTATATCTATATACATATATAAAAAACACTGAAATATTGACCGTATATGATGAGATAATTTTGTTATCCATGTTATTTTTTTTTTTAGTTTTTACTTTAACTTTCTACAATTAACATGTATTCGGGCTTCCCTGGTGGCGCAGTGGTTGGGAGTCCGCCTGCCAATGCAGGGGACACGGGTTCGTGCCCCGGTCCGGGAAGATCCCACATGCCGCAGAGCGGCTGGGCCCGTGAGCCACGGCCGCTGAGCCTGCGCATCCGGAGGCTGTGCTCTGCAACGGGAGAGGCCACAGCGGAGAGAGGCCTGCGTACTGCAAAAAAACAAAAAACAAACAAAATGTATTCTATTTACATCATAAAAAAGCAATATAATTTCTTTTTAAATGGTATATGAGTTAATAGTTTCTGTTAATCAAGTATCCCAGATATCCTGAGTCCTTAAAGTTATCACCATTTTTAAAGTTTTAATTTTAATGATTTAGAGAGACCAAGTATTTTATTGTCGTATATTTGAAGGATAAATCACATATTAGTTCCCTTGATTAAGTGATACACTTGATAATACACAATTGCTTCCATAACATTTTCCTTAAAGAGATTTTGCCTTTATTCTGACTTACTCCAGTCTTTATCCTGTCACTCGGACTTCAGAGTTTTAACTTTGTCACATGAGAATTTTTTTTTTCCTGATTCTTTCTTTGTGTGAGTGTAAGTGTGTGTGTTTGTCACTTAGTCCTTCCTAACACTTTGTTCTTCTCTCCTCTTTGGATATTGCTTACAGCATTTTACTATTATCCTAGATTTTTATGTTTTGAAATTATCTGACATTGTAAAGTATACTTTTCAAATCCTGGGAAATCCATGTGCTTTCCTTCTCCCTTTAGATTTATATTTCTGCTCTTTTACTGCTGGCTATTCAAACTATTTATACTCCTTCCGTTTTTATGCTGTCTTCAAGCTAATGATTTAACTTTAGCATACATTTTATTTTGGCATTGAACTTACTTTCCATTATTTTCTCATAACTTTTACAGAGAGCCTTTAGCGATACAGTTACTCTACTACCTCGTTTGTGATATTAATGCTCTCCTGTGATTCTAGATCTAAATGGGTCTGTTGGAATCCTCCACTTTTTGTTTCTTATAAATCGTTTAATACATTTAACATGTGACTCACTGCTCTTTCTACTTGTATCTTTCTTGGTTCTTTTTTGCTTGTTATGGCTGACATATAAAAGAGCTATAAATATTTAAGGTATACAAACTGAGTTTGAAGATAAGTATAATCCCATAAGCCATCACCAGAATCTATGCTGTAACATATCCATCACCTCCAAAAGTTTCCACCTGCGCTCTGTACTATTATTATTGTTACTACTCTTGCTTCTCCTGTTTCTCTTTATCATCATCATCATCTCCATCATCACTATAAGAATGATAAACATAAAATCTAGCCTCTTAACAAGCTTCTAAGTCTACAATACAATATTATTAACTCTAGGCACTATGCTGTATAGTAGATCTCTAGGACTTACACATCGTGCATAACTGAAGTTTTGACTACTAACTCCCCCTTTTCTCCTTCCCTCAATCCCTGGCAACCACCATTCTACTCTCTGTTTCTATGAGTTTGACTGCTTTAGATTCCTCAGATAAGTGATATTATGTAGTATTTTTCCTTCTTTGTCTGGTTTATTTCACTTAGCATAGTGCCCTCCAGGTTCATCCGTATTGTTACAAATGGCAAGATTTCCTGGTTCTTTATTTGAGGAGTCCTATAGAATTCTTTTACATCATCCTGTTACAAACAGGGCTTAATCTAAATATTGATTTGATCCAACTGTCAGTGTTTCTTTATTGCATAAAATTCACACTAAATCATAAAAAACGAAGGCAAAAAAGAGGGAGGTATCTTTACGAAAACACTAAAAATCAAGCTGATTAATTTTAACATTTCTTAAATTTACTACTAATTATATATGAAATTGCTGAGGATAAAAAATAATCAACTCTGATTTCATTTTCTAACTCCTGTGATAACACTGTGCATAAAGAGATCAGCATAATAAATTTCCAAAGCCTAACTACTGTGCTCAAAGGGTAATCAAGGATTTTAAAGAGTCACATTTTCAAACCTACCATTTAGGTTTTAAATTGTGTAATGTTCCAGTACCCAGAATCTATCTGCAAGAGACGTGGGCAATCCTTGATGAAGGTCTCAGTAAAGCCATTCTTTTCTGCAAGACATAGGTCTGCAGATCAGTTACTCTCTTTACAAATTAAGCCCTCATTTCATAGACAACAAAATACCCAATTAGTCAAGGATCAAATGCTAATAGGCAGAGTTGAATCACCCAGGAATAAAAGGTGCAATTGCATGGAGATGTAAGACCTCCCTTAGAATTCTAAGACATTTAAACTTCCCCTAAATCTCAATTCTTTCATCACATGAAAATCAACGTGCTATTTATATGGTCAATGATAACCTGTGATTGCAGTTACTATAATATAAAATAGAGCAAAGCCACTAATTTCTAGTCTGCTTCTATTACATTTGTTTTCAACATGGCAGCATGTGTCTTAGCTGCGATTGAATTATGTTAATGAGAAATATACACCTGAAAATATAAACTGGAGAAACCAGTCACTTCTATTGATGTCAGTCTCTTCCTGGTCATATTCTTCAAAAAATATATACATTTCTCCCCCTTGAAATAAACATGTCCAATAAATACATTCCATGTCCTTTTTGAACAGAGTTAGAAATTATGTGAAGAAAAATGAAAGAAATTATAGAGAAAAATGTTAAGAAAATTATGGAGAAAAGGGGGAAAACTTGTCCCTAGGTAGGATTGCATACAAATTGGTTGGTTACCAACCAATATAAAGTGGAAGAAGGAGAGTGTGTGTGTGTGTGTGTGTGTGTGTGTGTATGTGTAATCCAGGCCTCCCATAATTAAGCTTTTCTGTGAAAGACATTTAATGTGTGTCAGAGAGCAGAACAGTTAATAAAACAATTCAAATGCATTTTTGTTTTTCTTTTCTTTTGTATATATTGAAAGCCCCCACCTCAATCCATATATCCCTCTTTATTTCATTCTTTCTATTCTTTCTATTCTTTCTTTCTATTCTATTCTTTTAGCATTTACTCTAGAAATATCAACATAAACATTTACCATAAAGATAATCTGTGTTAACTCTACTCCAGAATAATGCAAGGACCTTTAAACAATTTAACTCAAGCCACTTTGTCCTCTCTACACTTTTAGAAGATGGTATTTTAATTCTATCTTAATGTTTTAACACTTAAGGTTAAAATGGTAATAATGATTTAGTATTTCCGAATGGTTACTATCCCCTTAGCTCAAGTTTTCTTCCATCTGATACCTTTTTTTTGTAGTCAGTTTCATTCTGGAAAATGTTATAGATGCTCTCTTCATCCTAAATACTTTGTGTTTTCTCTAATACCCTCATTTTGCCTATAGTCCTGAAAGTCTTGTTAGTATAAATTTGTAGATCAACAGTTGTCTTTCAGCACTTTGAAGATATCCCTCTCCTTTCTGATTCCACTGCTGTTATGGAGATAGCACTTTCAATCTTACAATTATCCTTTGAAAGGTACCTGTCTTTTTCCTGGTTGCTTTATGATCTCCCTTGTCTTGGGTACTCTGAAATTTCACTACTATGTGCCTAGTATGAATTGCTTTAAATATATTATTCTTAGGATTGGTGCTTTTCATCAACTCTGGAAAATTATCATTTTCTTTTGAAATACTTTTATCTCCCCAGCCTCTGTGTTATCTCCCACTGGAATTCCAGTGAGAAATATGTTATATTCCTTCTTTGCTCCTTCTCTTATCACCTCTATATCTCCATCTGTTTTTGTCTCTGTGCTGCATTCTGTTTAATTTCTTTTGCTCTATCTTCTAGTTTATTCAGGTTCCCTTCAGCTGTGTCTAATATGCACTTTATCCCATCTATGTATTGAGTTTCTAATTTCAATTATTCAGTTTTTTATTTTTGGAAATTATAGTTGGTTCCTTTTCAAATATGCCTAGCCATTTGTACAGTCTTTTATCATATCTTGATTCTGTCTTTTATTTTCTTGAATATATTTAATATGCTTATTTTATATTCTGTATTGATAACATCATCTGCAGTCTTTGTGGGTCTGATTTTGCAGTCTGTTATTTCTGCTAATTGTCCCTCCTGTAGCTTATTACTTGATTTATTCTGTGATTTTCTTTATGGTTACTTCTGTCCTGTATGAATTCTTTGAGTGTTTGATTTCAGAGATTCTGCTAGGGAGGATCTACTTGTGCTCTGGCAAGTGTCTGGAGATGTTGCTATCCCAGGAAAACTTCAAATAGTTGAATTCAGGAGTTTTCAGATCATGTGGTTAGTGTGAACTTGGAGCCCAAACTCTTAGGAGTGTGAGTTTATGATTAACAATTTTCAGAAGATTTAAATCAAGAAAAATCTCTCCTCTTTCCTCAGAGGCATGGCTGGAACATGCACATATCCTTGATGGATCCTTCTGAAATGCATGTTTTTCTGTAATTAACTCAGTGTTGGTGTTTCCCAGAGCTGCCATGTACAGCCTGAGTGGCCCACATTCACATTGTGGTTCATGGAAAGAGAACTCCCTGGGGTTGTGCCGTGAACATTTGCAAGTATGCATAATGGTCTTGGTGTCATCATTTGGGCATCGTAGTTTTAAATGACTCTCTGACCTGACTGCTCACTTTGCTCACCAAGTTTGCCACATCCCTCCCCCAATGTCACTTAATTCCTTAAAGCACAAGCTCTACCCAGTACCAGGTCACCAGAAATGAGCAGATAGATCTCTAGGGCAAACTCAAGCTTTAGTGTCTTTCAGAATTTTTGCATTTTTACTTTTTGTCCTAAACTATAACCCACTCTCCCCTACAAATTAAGGAATGCATTTCAAAAGGTTTTTTTTAGTTTGTAGAGCATTGCTATATGTTTTTGTACTGGAAGCGGTTCTCTAGACATTTGGTCTCTCATATCGCCAAGATAAAAGAACATATAGGACCTACTCTGAAATCACAGACTTAGTCACTGTTATTCCTGCTGCTCACATCACCTCTGTGAGCAGGGGATCTTTACCAGCTATGGCTCCAGAATTAGGAGCTCTGGTTTTTGCAGTCTTCTGAACTCTGGTGGCTTTATTTCATCATGGAGAGTCTACAGAGACTCCAATGATGATGAGGGTTGGCAAAGATATAACAGGAGTTATACAAGTATACAAGTACTTTTGACTTGTCAGGCTGATCAGTTGACTGTGTTGGGTATTTTCAGTTTCCCCTTGCCATACACACTGTTATTTCATATTACTATGATGTTTTTTGCCTATTAGTTTTAAATCTATTCTCATATAACAAGGCACCCATTTATATCAATTTGCTGCTTTTTCTCCCCTTGTAAATATATGCCTGATTCTTTTCACAACCTCACAGAGGTGAAGGGGAAAGGAAGGATCAATTACTAAAGGCTTACTAAAAGCACCTGCTAGGTACTACCTATATGTTATTTTTTTATTCTTGTTTTATAGATAATAACATCAACAACAATAGTGATACAGGCTTACATTTATTGAGAGCTTACTATGTGTCAGGCACTGCTCTAAGTATGGCACATGTATCAAATTTTATATTCCTCACAACAACCCTGTGAGATGCCACTTATATCCCCATTTATAGATGAAGAAATAATCTTGAAGTTAATTTTGTGAGTTCATAGAGCTAGTGAGTGACAGATCAGGATTTAAATTCAGGACTGCCTGATTCCACACTTCATGTCCTTTTTTTGTGCAACAAATTGGCTACTGTTCTAAAATCATATTGGGCACCTGGGGAAGCAGTATTTTTGTTTGACAAAACAACAACAAAAAGGCGTTTCAGTGATGCTAAAGAGTTAATACAACTTTAGAGCACAAGACAATATTTTTAACAACTGAAAAAAATCCAGTTCTTTGGCCTTACAGAGAACATTTAATTCTCATGGCTGTGCCTGTCATGTATTTCTACATCAATTGTGGATGAACTATTAACTTCCAAATTAGTCACTCCAGGGTTCTATTTACATTTTTAATAGAGAAAATATCAGAGAATCATAAGGCCTAAGTTAGATTCAAGAAATTTTCAAGATAAATAAGTGATCAGAGCAACAGAATGTATCCCAATGCCGTTAAAGAGTTAATTAAAGAGTTAATTAACTATATTAAGGAAAATATAGTGTCAATTTGTTCTAATTCAGAAAAATTGAGAGAAATTATTAAAACCAGACTTAAATGAAGAAGGTTTAATCTGCATAATCTACAGGAGACTTGTCTGGCCACCAAGGACTCCTTGCTAATGAGCTCTGACTTGGTTAAAGCCCCTCTGAGGGAGAGTGTTGAGTCTACAATTGGCTTGCTAATGAGCACTGTCAAGATGTAGATTGGTCTCAGGTGCTGTACTCTCAAACAAGCAGGAAGTTTTCCTCCTGAGTCAACTTCTTGAGCAGAACTTGGTATGCAAGTTTACCCTGTCACCTTCCTCCAGCCATAAATCACCACAGTTGTGTCATTTCTTGGGACAGGGCACAAAGAATATTTATCGTGAAATGAGATGATTTGTAATTTTTAGGACATCAGTAGTTTCTCCTTAATGGCTCTCTCAGCCAACTTACTGATGGATTATGAATTGATAAAAAGTCAACATGATATGTTAATAGATTTAAAGTATATTAGAATATTCTTCTGGACAAGAGAAGCAAATATTTTAGACATTCAAGCATGTTTCTTTAACTCTTAAACAGCTACAGACAGAAAAAAATCACTAAAAATAAACTCTGGTGTTGACATCTCATTTTAACCATAGCAAACAAATTGAAAAGCCTAGGTATTCTATAACTTTCCACCAACTTCACCTTTATAAACAAGTTCTAAGATAGTGTACAACAATCTTAGGAAGCTCTAACATTTTCACAAAAGCAAGATTCTGTAGCCACCTTATATTCAGCAAAGTTTCTATTGTAATTTATAGGGTACTCTGAGGTAGGTGCAGTGCCATTTACGCTAAAAGTCCATCACTATGGAGTTACATACTTAAAGTAGGCTACTAGGGTCAAAACTTCTCAAACTGAATGAAACCACTTCAGTGTAATACAATTGTTACAATTTAAAATTGTCTTTTGCATTGTCAGAAGCTGCCAATAGTTTGGTATTGATAAGCAAGTTAAAATCTTTCATCTCTGTTGTATGCTTTCTTGGTTTTTTTGAAACCTTACTATTTTTCAAGTGGTCAGGACACCACTAATAATATAATTTAGAAATGTAGATATCAAGTGAAGTGGAATTCTTAGGCTACACACCCACATACTCACATATACATGTACATGCATAAACATACACACACTAATTTATGTTTTTGCCTTTGTTACTAAATTTATTATTATGTAGTCACACTGAATGTGAGTTGCTAGTCCTACTGTGAAGTCACTTCTTAATCTAATTTTAGTTTTTTGTTTTAAGTAGAGAATGAATTTGAATCCTGACAATCTCTCACTCTTCTCCAGTCTCATAACCTCATGTTATACCCGTGGCTTCCTCTTCACTATGGCTAGTCGATAAAGAATTTACCTAACGAATATATATTGAACTATTACTTAATGAGATAGCTACAAAAATACATTATATAAGTTCCCCCCAAATTGCAGTGTACCAAACACTGCCTAAGTGCATGGAGGAAACACAAGAAAACTAGACATGTTACCTAATCTTAAGCAGCTTCTAATTTTATTAGGAAGATAAAATACAAGTACATCTGTGATTCAGAGTAGAATGTGATGAGTGTTTTAAAAAACAGAAAATGCCATAACACAGTAGGAACCATTCATGCACACACACAAAATTGGAGCCATTGAGCTCTCTCAATTTTCCTTGTTCCCATCCCTAAATTTAATTACCATTTATCCTTATTTATGTTCCTCCTGCTTTCCTAAACCACTCATTCCATCAAGACTTTTTTTTTCAGTTGACATATAGTTGACTTACAATATTGTTTCAGGTATACAGCATAGTGATTCAGTATTTTTGCAGATTAGATTCCATTACAGGTTATTACAGATAATGAGTATAATTCCCTGTTCTATACAGTATATCCTTGTTGCTTATCTATTTTATATCTAGTAGTTTGTTAATTTCATACCCCTAATTTGCCCCTGACCCCTTTGGTAACCATAACTTTGTTTTCTATATCTATGAGCCTGTTTCTGTTTTGCATGTACATTCATTTGTATTATTTTTTAGATTCCACATGTAAGTGATATCATACAGCCTTAGGCCTTCTCTGTCTGACTTACTTAAGAATATTACACTCTAGCTCCATCCACATTGCTGCGATTGGCAGTATTTCATTCTCTTTTATGACTGAATAATATTCAATTGCATATATATGCACCATATCTTCTCAATCCAGTTGTCTGTTGATGGGCACTTGGATGGTTTCCATGTCTTGGCTATTGTAAATAGTCTGCTATGAATATTGAGGTGCACGTATCTTTTTAAATTAGTGTCTTTTATTTCCTGGATATATCCTGAGGAGTGGAATTGCTGAATCATATGATAGTTCTATTTTTAGTTTTATTTTAAAGAAACTCCATACTGATTTCCATAGTGGCTGCACGAATTTATATTCCCACCAACAGTGCATGAGGGTTCCCTATTCTCCACATCCTCTCCAACATTTGTAGATACTTTTTGACGATAGCCATTCTGACAAGTGTAAGGTGATACCTCCTTTTGCTTTCTATTTGCATTTCTCTAACAATTAGTGATATTGAGCATCTTTTCATGTACTTGTTAGCCATCTATATGTCTTCTTTGGAAAAATGTCTATTCAGGTCTTCTTCCATTTTTTTGATTGAGTTGTTTGGGTTTTTTTGATATTGAGCTATATGAGATACTTGTATAGTTTGGTTATTAACCCCTTGTCAATCACATCATTTGCAAATATTTTCTCCCAGTCCATATGTTGTCTTTTTATTTTGTCAGTGATTTGCTTTGATATGCAAAAGCTTTTAAGTTTAATTGGAGCCATCTGTTTATTTTTGCTTTTATTTCTTTTGCCTTAGATAAATCATAGCAATATTTTTCTATCTATGTCAATGTTTTTTTATCTGTGTTCTGCCTATGTTCTCTTCTAGGAATCTTATGGTTTCAGGTCTTAAATTTAGGTTTTTAAACCATTTTGAGTTTATTTTTGTATATGTTGTGAGAAATGTTCTAGTCTCATTGGGTTTTTTTTGTTTGCTTGTTTGTTTGTTTTGTCATTGTTTTGTATATGGTGTGAGAGAATGTTCTAGTCTCATTGTTTTACATGTGACTGTCCAGCTTTCCCAGTGCTTATTGAAGAGACTGTCTCTTCTCCATTGTATATTCTTGCCTCCTTTGTTGTAGATTAATTAACTATAGGTGTGTGGGTTTATTTCTGGGCTCTCTATTCTGTTCCATTAATATATGTGTCTGTTTTTGTGCCAATACCATGCTGTTTTAATTACTCTAGCATCACAACATAGTTTGAAGTCTGGGGGTGGTAATACCTTCAGCTTTGTTCTTTTTTCTCAAGATTGTTTTGGCAATTTGGGGTCTTATTTGGTTCCATATAAACTTTAGGATTATTTGTTCTAGTTCTGTGAAAAATGTCTTGGGTATTTTGATAGGGATTATATTAAATCTGTAGCTTACTTTGGGTAGCTTACTTTGGCCGTTTTAACAATATTCTTCCAATTCAAGAGCATGGGACATCTTTCCATTTCTCTGTATCATTTTAAATTTCCTTCATCAGTGTTTTATAATTTTCAGAGTATAGGTCTTTCACCTCCTTGGTTAAGTTTATTCCTAGGTATTTTTTTTTGATGTGATTTTAAACAGGATTGTTTTTTACTTTCTTTTTCTGATATTTCATTATTAGTGTATAGAAACACAACACATTTCTGAATATTGATATTGTATCCTGCAACCTTGCTGAATTCATTTATTCTGTAGTTTTGGCTGGAGACTTTAGAGTTCTCTATAGAGATTATCATGTCATCTGCAAATAGTGACATTCTTATTTCTTCCAATTTGGATACCTTTTATTTTTTGTCTGATTGCCATGGATAGGACTTCCCACATTATGTTAAACAGAAGTGGCAAGAGTGGGCATCTTTGTCTTGTTCCTGAGTTTAACAGGCAGTCTTTCAACTTTTTAATGTTAAGTTTTATGTTGGCCATGAGTTTGTTGTAAATGGCTTTTATTATGTTGAGATATGTTCCCTCTCTATATATCTACTTTGATGAGAGTTTTTATCGTGAATGGATGTTGAATTTTGTCAAATGCTTTTTCTGTACTTATTGAGATGATCATGTGATTTTTATCCTTTCTTTTGATAATGTGTTTCACATTGATTTTGTGAATGTTGAATCATCCTTGTGACCCTGGAATAAATCCAGCTTGATCACAATATATGATCCTTTTTCTGAATCATTGGATTTGGTTTCCTAATATATCTTGTTGAGGATCTTTGCTTCTATATTCAGCAAAGGTATTGACCTGTAATTTTCGTGTTTTTTTTTTTTTGTCTGTTTTTGGTATCAGGGTAATAGTGACCTTGTAGAATGAATTTGGGAGTGTTCCCTTCTCTTCAGTTTTTTGGAATAGCTTGAGAAGGATAGGCATTAGTTCTTCTTTATGTGTTTGGTAGAATTCCCCTGTAAAGCCATCCAGTCCTGGACTTTTGTTCACTGGGAGTTTTTTTAATTATAAATTCTATTTCACTTCTGGTAATCTATTCAAATTGTTTGTTTCTTCTTGACTCCATCTTGTCAGGCTGTATGTTTCTAGAAAATTGTCCATTTCTTCTAGGTTATAAAATTTGTTGACATGTAACTATTCATAGTATTCTCTTAGGATTTTTTGTATCTCTGTGGTATTCATTATTTCTCCTCTTTCTTTTCTTTTATTTGGGTCCTCTCTCTTTTCTTCTTGGGGACCCTGGCTAGAGATTTATCAATTTGGTTTATCATTTTAAAAAACCAGCTCTTGGTTTCATTGATCTTTTCTATTTTTTTAAATCTCTATTTTATTTCCTCTGATCTTTATTATTTCCTTCCTTCTGTGGACTTTGGGCTTTGTTTATTCTTCTTTTTCTTATTTTTTTTTTTTAGGTTGTTTGAGATTTTTCTTATTCCTTGAGGAAGGCCTGTGTTGCTATAAACTTCCCTCTTAGAGCTTCTTTTGCTGTATCCCATAGATTTGGAGTGTTGTGTTTCCATTTTCATTTGTCTTGGGAGTATTTTCTGATTTCCTCTTTTATTTCATTATTGACTCATTGGTGTTTGTTTGTTTTTGTAGCATGTTGTTTAGTCTCCAAATGTTTGTTATTTTACTGTTTTTTTAATCAAGCCTCTTAATTCCATTCCCTCTTTCCTCTCCAGAGTCTGCTTTATCATTTCTTCCCTCTCTCCCATAGCTTTAATCACTTTTCCATTACTGTGTTTTCTTCAATTTACCACTTTACCCAATTTTTTTCTCCATCAAAAATAACATCTTTTCCTAAACATATCTATATTTCACTTTTCTTTTAGTTCTAAAGCTCCTTGAGCTAGAAATAATCTTACTACCTCTACCTCCTCAATTCTTATTCACAGTTCAAACCACTGCAGTCTGCCTCTGCCATCATTCTTTTATGACTGGGTTTTCAAAGACCAAATTAAAAGGTCCTTGTAATGGTTAAATCCAATAATTTACATAACTATTCTTTACTATCTAAGGCTGTTGACCACTTCCTATATCTTTAAGCATTCTTTTCTTAGTCTCTGAGACATCTCCCCTAGTCTCAATGTACATCTTCTCTCTTTAAAATAAAATCCATCCCCATGCCTTCAAATATTATTTAAATGTTGATGAGTCCTATGGACCCACATTTCCATTCACCATGTGAACATCTTACCTGTAATTAAAACTTAACAGGTTGAAAAGTGATCCAAACATATTCCTTCTCCAGTCTTCTCTAGTTCAATTAATGGGCTTATCATGCTTTCCAATCAGGAAACCCAAAAGTTTTAGTGGATTTTTCCATCTTCACACCCTCTTACAACTAAATAGTAACTATTATTTTTTCATTCTACTAAAACATGTCTTTTAATTCTTTCTGTTCTTCTCCATCCTTCCTTCTATAGCATCTCCAGTAATTATACTAATACATAATTGATGCTGATATACAGTAGATTCTCAAATACTTGTTGAGTAGGTTAACTATTTACTGCTTTTGGATACTGTTTGCTGCATATGAAAAGTACTTTCTTTGTTCTACTTGTGAAAACAGCTGAATTCACGCTCATTCTATAAAATATTCCTTAACTCTTTAATAAAGAGATACCCATTCCTCTGTGTTCCCATAGTACTTTGTTAATACCTCATATTATAGGTAAGAGTTACATACCATTTATGTTATATTGATGTTACTCTTTGTTTTCATATTATTTCCCCATTAGACAATTAACTTCTTGAGGATATGCATCAGTGTTATGTATTTTTTGGTATCCTCATCATATTTACAATGCTTAGATAAATCTTCATGGTTGCATGTTTGGATGACTGTGAGTTTACTAAAAACTTCACACAGGAGATAGAATTTGAACAGGGCTTTAGAAATGGATTGTATTCTGGTATGATGAGAATGGCATTCTGTTTACACTGAAACTACAGAGTATTCTTTAAGAATACCTAGAAAGTCAACTCAGCTAAAATACAGGGACGCTCCTGAAGAAGGATTAATGGCAAATAAATTTGGAGGGTAGACCACAGATGATTATGTGGTAACTTGAATGACAGGCAAGTGTGTTTATTATATTATTTTCCTCTGGGCAGAGGTGAGCTTGTATGGTTTGTGAGCACAGAGGAGTTGTTTATTCAAGTTTATAACTTTAGGAAGATTACTGTGATGTCAGTATGTCTTAAGGAATGAGATGTAGGCTGCAAAAGGTATTAGAAAGATATTGCAACAGTCCAGAAAGGAAGAAATGTGTAAATGAGCTATAGGAAAAAAAAAAAAAAAAGAATGGTAGGAGACACATTGTAAAGGAACCATCCTAGAGACTGAGGAATACGGCTGCTAGAGGATAAGGGAGAAAGAGGATAACTAAGGTTTCAAGCCTGAGTGACAGAGGGATGCTCCTGCTTTTAACAAGAGATTGGAAATACAAGAGGAAGCCTAAGTTTGTAGGAGAAAATTATGAGTTCAGTTTTGGACATAGTGAGTTTGAAGAGCAGATATGAATTTGAACTTGGATATCACCACTTACTTAAACTCTTCATATCAGGATTGCTTTTCTTTTCCTATTA
Organism: Delphinus delphis; assembly: GCF_949987515.2. NCBI lineage: Eukaryota > Metazoa > Chordata > Mammalia > Artiodactyla > Delphinidae > Delphinus > Delphinus delphis. Next base: position 22,897,297 of record NC_082689.1, on the reverse strand, counting down.
AATGACTTAGGGAACTATCACTTGGTAAGATATTCAAGACCAAATTCTCCTGCTAACAGCAGCCTTCAGTGAATGACTGCCATTTTGACTGATTGGAAGTTGCCATCCAAAAGTACCTGACAGCTAAATCATAAGCAGCACTACCAATGAAGTGAATAGCAAAATTAAACAAGACATAAGCAATGTAACCTTAAGAATTTTAAATAGAAGAAAATCCATGCTTCAGGAGTATTCCTTATATAATAGTGTTAAGAGCTGAATAAATGAAAAAAAATCAGAGTTCCCTAAAATTGATTAAAATTATTTTTTCACAGTATTTCCATTAAAAATATGAAGGTGACTGATGCCCATTTCCTATACTTTATATCTTTTGAAATATATTAATTTTCCCTGCTGTGAAAAATGACATTAAAAACAAGATGATAGGGCTTCCCTGGTGGCGCTGTGGTTGAGAGTCCTCCTGCTGATGCAGGGGACGCAGGTTCGTGTCCCGGTCTGGGAGGATTCCACATGCCACGGAGCGGCTGAGCCCGTGAACCATGGCCGCTGAGCCTGTACGTCCAGAGCCTGTGCTCCGCAACGGGAGAGGCCACAACAGTGAGAGGCCCACGTACTGCAAAAAAAAAAAAAAAAAAAAAAAGAAAAACAAGACGATAGGGAGAGATGACATCTTTATTCTGTCATATAAAACTAGTTCTTCACTCTCTTCAAGGTCTGTTTCTTTCTAAAAGTGACAGTCTGATGCATTCTATTATCAAATTCTAAGTAGCCTTGATAAAGCACCAATAAATTTATCCTTACAACTGAAAATAAAAAAGAATTCTATAAATGCATACCTAGGAAAAATGTAAGAGACTAGTCATCAGAACAACTATATTTGTCAGATAACTTTTAAAGGCCTTTACTCTGTGTTTCCTGTGCATTACTGAAATTGTGACTATGGTCAGATAGTAGGTATATAGCTTCTATCAAAATGCTTTTCCACTACTGAGTGATAGTTTGGGTATGACCTACTTTTTCAAAGTATTACCTAGATCAGAAGTATTTAAACATTTCCTCAGAGGAAAACTACCCAACATAGTATAAAATGAAATGTGTGTGTATGTATATAGATATGTGCTGGAGATTTTATTATATAATAAAATATATATAAAATATTTAATAAAATCTCTAGTACATGTCTACCTAATGAATATAATATGTATCTCTAGCACACACACATACACACACATATCACATATATACAGATATATGTGATACATAACAAATATCTCTATATAAGGGTGTGTGTGTGTGTATATATTGTGTATGTGTGTATATGCATATATAGCATAAAGAAAACACAGTGAGCAAGTAAGCGCAAAGATCCATAAATGGAAATTCCAATAGCTGACTCAAGGGAATTTGGAATTTAATGAATAGGTGTTAAATTTTGTGCATTGTATCATTTAACGTTGAGTATGTTTGAGTTACCATAAAATTAACCAAAGCTTGGTTTGATCGATGCTTCAGTGAGTCTCCAGTCATTGGAAGGAAATAATTAGAACATTGGGGGAAAAGGTGATAACACAAGAAGATAAGTAATGGCATTAAATGCCAGTTGCTCCGCTCCCGCCATCTGCTGTAACTTAGGTTACATAGAGCACCAAAATGGTTCGGTGCGGTTCAGAAAAGCACATTTGTCAGTAGGTTACATAGAGCATCAAAATGGTTCGGTGCGGTTCAGAAAAGCGCATTCGTCAGTGTGAATGCTCCCCCCAAGCAGTCTTTCCTAGCATGTTATATTTCAAAGTCTATTGTAAAGACTCTCCTGAGATTTAAAGCCTTAAATTCTCAAGCCCAACTAAACAGAAGTGGTAAGGAAGGTGAAAAGCCTTCTTTTATTGCTCGTAACCATTCTCCAGCTGTTCCTCTTTGGTGTGCCTAGAGCGGAAGGTTTCTGTTGAGGATCAGTGGAGACAGGGTTGGAAAGTTGGCAGAGTTAAATTCGTCTTGCCTTAAAATGCCAGATGTGGAAACTTAACCTATGATATCTTAATACTGTTATATAGAAAAGATTAAGAATTAGGTAAAAAAAAAATTTAAAAACTTAAAAACAAATGAATTCAAGAGTAGAAAGTTTGGAACTTTCTTAAACAATTCATGTGGCCAGTAAACTTCACATTGATTATCACAAGGCAAACAACTCAGAGTTAGCTGTGCTTACTGGCTTGTTCTCTGTAAACATGCTTTCATTGTCCTTCATGTGAACTGAAAACCATATACTAGTATGGCCTGAGGGATTAGTTCCATGGAATTAAAGAAACTCTACATCAAACCTAACTGACTCTAATTAGCCTAATAGATTAATGACTTTCTAGTACTTAAAAAGCAGAAAAGGTTTCTATGCTATATGATTACAATTTTGAACTCAAAGAATCTTCTTCAGGGAACATGGACTAAACCTTGAGGCATGTAAATAAAATAATGCCTTTATTCCCAACAAACTTTTTTATTATTATTATTGTGTAGACAAAATAGTACTGCTGTCCCATACAAATATACTCCCAAGTCTCTCAAGCCCTTTTTTCCCTGATACTTGTTCCCAGGTGATATGCTGTCTTCTGACTATAATCTGGCTGTGTCCAGGAGCTTCAATTGTGTTTTCAGAAAACTCTGTTACTGGATACTTATTCTAAATGTTTTAATTCTATCAATTCCATCTCTTCCCATGATAAGTCTCATTCTCACAATATGGAACATTTTTCCACATTCTCCGACTTATAACTTTAGAGGCTGGAATGATGTAAGCATATGGTGAAAAACTTTGAAAGCTTCTGTGAGGATTTGGTGGACAGAAAAGTGTTCTTTCTAATGACAGGAATCTCAATATCATAGCTTCAGATTTCTATAAAGCATACTAAGTCTTCCCTTTAGTTACATAAGTATCTCATGAAAATGTTCTTTATCAATCCCATATCATCAACATATTTTTGAAATAACTTTTTCTTGACTTCCCTAGATACATTTTTCTTTCTAAAACTATCACATCTGTTTAAATATGCCTTGTTCTTTTCTACTGACACCTTCAAACCCATTCCATCCTGCTTCCTAACCCATATTTTCCCTTCTCTTCTTCCTGATCCTATCATACTTTTCTATTATAATATCTCCTCTGATATTCTAGTTTGTGGTCAAGAAATATCTGAATATTTTCTTCTTCTCTTGAGAGTAGACCATCAATCGCTTTGCTTAATCAAAACTTGGTGTTTTCTCATAATAATGCCCCACAAGTAGTTTTCACAAGTGGAGGCTATTTGTTTTTTCTCTGCGTGAAGGGAGAAAAAATTTGCAGCATTTTGTTCCACCTTATCTTACCCTAGAACACTTGTCTCATACTACCCTAGGGAAGTCCATCCTAATTTAAAGCAAATTTTCTATTCATATCAACTTAATCCTACTTTAATCAACAAACTGTAAGCCATGTTTCCTGATTTTTGGAAGACTGAGTACCTAATTCACAGTTATCCTCTCTCCACTATTACTGTCATCCTGAGAAAATCTCAAGATAGTCCACCTAATTAATTAACTTCAGTTTTGATTCCTTGTATTCCTGTGGCAAAACTCAAGCCATTTTAGAAATCAGTTCACATGACCACACCATGAACTTTTGTTACTAGCTAAGATCCTTATACTTCTTGGAATGTAAATTGTGAAATTCCCATCTCTGCCTAAAGTATCTTAGCTTTCCAATTCTCCAATACCCCTACTCCATCATAATCTGTTCTGCATCATGAACAGGTTTGCAAGGCAGAAATAAGAGACACAGTTGTAGAGAACAAATATATGGACACCAAGGGGGGAAAGCAAGGTAGGGGGGTGGTGGTGGTGGTGGGATGAATGGGAGGTTGGGATTGACATATATACAATAATAGGTATAAAATGGATAACTAATAAGAACCTGCTGTATAAAAAAATAAATATAATTTAATTTAAAAAGAATCTGTTCTGCATCAGGAATCTTCACCAGAAGTCCTTAATACTCACCTTCTCCATTTTGGAATTAACTTCTTGTCTTCCAGGACAGAACCCCATGATCAGTTATTTCACCTACTATTGTCTGGACCCTGAATCCTGTTATGTTCCTTTATCTTCTACCACACCTCTTGTCAATCTCCAACCTTATGTCAACCTAAGGACTATCTAAATTTAAAGGTTGTATGAGAAGAAAAAGACAGGCTTTGAAATCTTAACTTGGACCAGAATCTTGTTCTACCACCCACTAGGTTTGTGATGTTGAGAGCTTTGGGTTCCTCATCTGTAAAATGAAGATAATTCTTTTTACCACATTATATGGTTTTTATGAAAGCTACATGATGCAAACACCCTAGCTCAGAGCAGACAATAAATGATTCTGCCTCACTTTTCACTGTGAGAGAGAGAGAGAGAGAGACTATCACTTCTTAACTTTATCTCAATATTGATCCTTGGTTGACTCTTCTCATTCTCTACAATGATTTATTTCAATTTTGCTTCCAAGACACATGCTCCACTTCTGGCTCCTGATTCTCAACAGATGTAACATGTTTTTGATGTTTTGTGTTTTTTGTTTTTTTGGTTTTAAATCAGGAGAATGTAAATCATGGGGTTGTGAACTCCTTCAATTTTTCTTCCAAACTTACCTAAATAGTCGTCTATGTTATCTCAGGGAAGAAGTAACTCCTTTCTAAGGCCAATCATCCATCTATCATATTGATCTTATCACTTTTTGCCTCCTCTGAGATGACACTACTCTAGCAATTATTTTTTCCTCTGGTATCATAAATCTCTCATCTCTGGCTCATTTTCCCACTCTACCAATCAACTTCATCCATTAAAATAATTTTTAAATAAACATATATACACTACCAAATGTAAAACTGATAGCTAGTGGGAAGCAGCCGCATAGCCCAGGGAGATCAGCTCAGTGCTTTGTGACCACCTAGAGGAGTGGGATAGGGAGAGTGGAAAGGAGGAAGATGCAAGAGGGAAGAGATATGGGGATATATGTATATGTATAACTGATTCACTTTGTTATAAAGCAGAAACTAACACACCATTGTAAAGCAATTATACTCTAATAAAGATGTTAAAAAAGAAAAGAATAGAATATACATTTCCACCCTCACCTCAGTGTTGAAATTTTTTTTTCCAATGTTAAAAATGTCCTCGTGGTTGGCAAACTGTAACACTTGGCTTTTATATCTGCAGCTCTTGACTTTATTGCCCAGAACCTATTCCTTGATAATACCTTCCTGTGAAGTCTACAGTGCCGCCCTTCTTTGTCTTTTTCTTCTCTTTTTCTGACTCATCTTGTGTATATATATCTTTACTAATTGCTCTTCTTCAATTCTACCATAAAAACTCTCCAAATGGACTAACATTATATAAAGAAATGGTAGGTTTCTTCCCATTTCTCATTAAGTAGGGTGTTTTTTTCAAAAAACCATAACAAAATGTTTAAGCTATTTGACCACTTCCCATCCATGCCTGAACCGCATCCAGTCTCCAACATGCCTCCACTTACCTTGCTGTTCCACATATTACAAAGCTGCAGTGCTCACCCTAAAATGCATTCATCTTTACTGAAGAATTCAGTTTTCCTGGAAAATGTAACCTGCTGTGCTTCTCAAGAACATGTGTTAGAACACACTATAATAATAGGATTGTGTTTTGAGGATGAACAAGTGAAGTCACATTTCAGTCAAGTTTTCTATATACTCCCAAACTCCTAGACACTCTCAGGCCTATTTGTAGATGGATGTTTAACTTCCAGGAGGTCAACCGCCATCTAGTATGGTTGTTCTGGGTCTTTATAGAGCTCTGAAGGGCTGTCACTCTAATGGAGCCATTGTCAAGTTCACAGTCTAAGGCAGACTGTTAGGGTAATTCCCTATATCTGACTGAAGCCTTCAGAATGTAGGATAACTCTAAGGCTGTTCTTCAGTGAAGTCATCCTAATGGAAGTCCTCTATGAGGAAGTCCATTGTTCCTATGTAACAACAGCCAATCAATTACTGAACAAGCACAAGTTGCACATTAGCACTTGCTCTTCTGTGCCAGGCTCTATGCTAGAGGTTGTCTGTAAAGGCAGCTAAACCTGAAAACATTATAATTCATATCGTTGGTTTATGTGAATTTATTTTCTTGCAAAGAGTAGAAGATTCTGATCTGTGTGTGTGTGTGTGTGCATATCTTGTGTATAGTTTATTACTCGACCTTCCCTTGTCTTCTCTTAACTTTGAGATACATCTCAGTCTCATAGGTTTCTCCTATTAGATATTTCCTATTTTGAATCAAATTGATATACCATATAGAAGATTCATACTGCAGTCAGATATTAGTGATTCTTCTTGTACCAGGTTTGAAGATAGAAAATTATGTATAAAACTAAATTCCATGCTGTTGCATGCTTTATCTCTATGATAGAGGTAGAATGCACTACAGGCTGTTTCTACTATTTCCTTTCCACGGCCAGATGGGACAAAGTGATCTCAGCTTTCTTTGAAGCACCGTAACAGTGTAACTCACCAGTCTCTATCATTTAAGCTTCAAAATTTTTAAAAATCAGACTTCCTTCCCTAAAAACAAACAAAATCAAGTTGCATATGACCAAGGATACCATAAGAGCTTGAAGGAAAAAGAGTGAAAAACAAGTAACTTTCCTGTTTAACCTCATTTGAAATATATCCTAGGGAGCTGTTTCAAACAGAAAAAAAGAAGCCAATTTTTTGCTAAGGATGCGAAGGTAGGTGTCAAGCCTTGTCCATAAGTGCTTTCTCTGTGTTGTTTATCCACTCATCTAGAGAGAACTACATGGATTCCAGAGACTTGGTCCCAAGAAGTTTACGTTTTAGGGCAAAGAGAGTGTTTTATAATGACATAATTCCTAGACAGTAGGAGTAAAGGAATTATAACATTTTTTTGCCAACCTGTAGTAAAAAATTTCAGCCCTTCCTTTGTTATCACTTCCTCCCTGGCCCCAAGAAATGCCATGCTATTTTGTTACCCATCTTGATATTTTTTAAGATTAGAAATAAAACGTTTATTTGGGTTGAAATATTCAAATGTATATATGTACCAGGAAATGCTGCTACCTCCATTTTCTGATGCTCTGGATGGCAAAGCAATACTCAAAAGGAAGGAAACTCATAATGAATATTTTAGGTAACTCCAAGTCTATGAGAAAATCAGAGTATATCAAAGAATGTAATAAAATTATATGTTTTCCTTATTTATGAAATCCTGATGAGGTTAATATGCCTCCAGACTGATACTTTCTTAATAAAAAGAAATAATTGCTTCAGAAAAAAAATGCTTTAAGAATAAACTAATGATGCCAAGAATTTTTTTGGACGATTTTATAATACCTTTAATAAAATGGCACTCTCTCACCACCAACGGATATTATGAAGAGGATATGGAGATGCTATATGCCAAAGTAAAAATATAGGATTACATTTCCTCTCATGATACTATTGATTATATGAGACATGGCTATAAAGCAACGAAAGTGATTACAAGAGCCACACGTTATATGGTTAAACTTTATGATGCAGCTCATCCTCTCAGAACAATATCAAACAATTTTCAAAATGGAAATGTCTTAAATTATTATGCAGGCAGTCCATGACTTGCAATGCTCAACTTATTAATCAATGTGTAGAAGAAAGAATAGAGAAATCTCAGAGTAAAGCCCCCACTTCACTAGAACAATGGCCCTTAGTTTCTAATTCAAAAGTCTGGTAGGTCATTCAGAGAGAGGGAGACAGAGACAGACAGATGACTTTGCTGATGGGAGTGCAAACTTGAAGGGAGGGGCCTTCTTTTGTGAAGAGGTAGAGGTGGAGAAAGTGATTGATTTTTGCTGTACGTCTTTTTTATCTCCTGCCAATGATGAATGGAATAGAAGTTGTTCAGATTTCATTTTCTCGTGGCAGTAGTTCCATCAATCATAGTTACAGTTGAAATAATGTGAAATCATTCCTTCACTTAGCAATATTCCTTTGAGCACCCACTACGTGCACAAAACTGACCATGTTCCAGGAATATGAAGGTAAGGAAAACAGACATGGTTTTCATTCTTGAGTTTGTCTGTCAAGTGAGAGCCAAAAACAGGCAAAATTAGAATGTAGCAGGATAAAGTGCTAAAACAGAAGCATGCAAAGTCCATAAAGAACAATGGCTAGAGGTAGATTGAGGCCAGCCTGCAGGAACCTACCTGGAATTGTACACTATAGAATTTGGATTTTACCTCAAGGGCAACTGATAAAGACAGCCTTTATGCTAATTGTTTTAAGTGAACATCCAAAAGTGTGCTTGGCAGCAATATGCCAGGGAGGGAATCTGGAATGACTCTAAAAATATCCAGGATGATTTTCTTCAGATCCAATTCCCAAATAAGCAAATTTGTCCAAAATCTATTTGATAGATGTTAAAATCAATGCTTACAATGAAATATATCTGATTATACATTAAACAGGACAGGAAATTCGAGGGACTACCAGCACAAGAACACTAACTAACGTCTCTGAATGTTCAGCAGAAATAAAAATAAGCCAGCATTTAACTCACTCACCAGCTTATTCCTCTAGCTCCTGTTGCCTGACAAACTCTCTCTTCTAAAATATTTGGTATCATAAACTCTTTTCTCAAACAGAATGGAGACAAAAAGAACATGAAAAACTCTAAATTTCTCAAAATACAAAACTCTAGAGAGGCATCCTGCACCTGCAACCCCAAAAGCAAATGTGTTGAATAATCAGGGACCCCAAACACTAGAGCAACACTAAAGTAATTTACGAAGCTAATCATTATGTGAAAATAGAATATTTGATTTCTGCACCAAAGTTACCTCGAAGTAGATGCATGCCTCATTCAATTAAATAAAGCACCACAAACAATCATTTAGCTCAATGTGTGGTTCTCAGTAAGCGTTCAATAAATCTAAGTTCCTTCCTTAGGGCACTGTGTCTTTTATTTTTGGTGTATGTCCTTCCTGGCACATGGAGGTGAGGTCTGCATGATTCAAAATCCTGTTAGGTGACAGTTGCATGTCACCTACATTCTTGGTATATTATGGAAAGATACACTGTACTCTTAAGATTTTTAATATCAAAATGCCCTCAAGATAAGCATGCTGTTACTGTGTTAGTATAAATATGGGTCTTCAAGAACATGTCAAAACAGGGCTTTTCTCCTTTAATCAGCTGTAGAACTAACATCTTCAGCCCCTTGAGTGTTAAAGATTTAGGGGAAGGATAGCAGCCTCAGCTCACTCCCTTTCTCTAGCACTTGCTAGCTTTTCTAGACCTCAACTAATTTTGAAACGGAACTTTAAATGGTTTTCTAGTATGAATAAGAGTTTGGGTTTCTAAGAAAATATGTGAAATTGTTAGAAAACGTAAGAGTTGAAGTTTCTCCATAATGAGCTATTTTGGTTTTCTAGAAACTTGTTAGGGAACAGTGGCCAAAAACCAGCTTACTAAATGTGGCAGTTTTTTCTCTTGTTTATTTTTTCCTTAACTTGGTCTTCATAGTCTCTCTTCATTACCTGAGACTAGAAATATAGCTTTTCATTACCGCCTACACTGAGTAGACTCTCCACAACACATGAGTGTCATGAATGCGTGCTGACATTTACACACTTCCCCCCCCACCACACACACGCACACACACACCTCATATAAACAAAAACACATATGGAAACAGTGAAGAAAGGCAATAGCAACCCTGGTATGCTTTGTTGTCTATCAATATATCTATAAATATTAGGCAGATAGATTCTTAACCATGGAATCATACAACATCGTGCCCCCTGTGGTTTTCTTCTCATGTATCTGAAGTTGGTATTGAACTAAGCATAGTGGTTACCTCTGAAATGAGAGATAGGGAGAAGGGAGATTTTCCTAATTTCACGAGTTAACATCTCCACGATTGGGAATCGTTTCTCAGTTGACAATGTGTCAGCTTAATTGGAAGTGTTCTTCTCTCTCTTAGTGACACATAAAACAGCAGCACACCTTTCAATCTGTGTGCCTTAGATTCTTTAAGATATGCTATTTTTTTTTTTTTTTTTTTTTTTTTTTTTTGCGGTACGCGGGCCTCTCCCTGTTGTGGCCTCTCCCGTTGCGGAGCACAGGCTCCGGATGCGCAGGCTCAGTGGCCATGGCTCACGGGCCCAGCCGCTCCGCGGCATGTGGGATCTTCCCGGACCGGGGCACGAACCCGCATCCCCTGCATCGGCAGGCGGACTCTCAACCACTGCGCCACCAGGGAAGCCCCTAAGATATGCTATTTTTAAAGCTGTTGCATGATAGGTGATTTTTGTTTTCCTGTGTTTTTAAATTTTTAAATAACAAAGAGGAAGGAATAAAAAATAATGGAAAAAATGAGAGGAAATGCTGAAAAACAAAATAGAAATTGATAATGGGGCAATTCATGGCAGAATTAAATATTCTAGGGTGTATTAAATGTATTTTAGTTATTTGTATACCTGACCTATCTCTAACTAGAATACAAGAGACCATGATATCTTAATCAATTTTGAATTACCTCTGGGATACAGCATACTTCTTGGTAACTTAGTAACTTAGCAAACATTGTTTCATTAAGTAGATTATGAAATGAATTAGCTTTTAAATACATTGTGCAAATTTATCCAGACCACACTTCTCAGACCTCTTAGTCATTTTCTCAAACTATGCCTGCTTGACCTCAGGAAACCAGACCTGCAGAAACCTGGGGCAAAAAAAAATAGTTCAAAATGATAAAAACCAAATTGGAAATTGATTAGTTTAAAACGATATTTTTCTTGATGATAATCTTGTGTTGTAGTGAATCTTCTATATCTTCAATTAAAAAGACTTTATTATAATGAAACCAAGCCTAACTCAGCAGTTAGACTGAGGGTCCTTCTCTGTTCACACAGCTTTCCCTACAGCACTGAACATTCTCTAAAAATATCTCCTGACTCCTTGTCTGTCTTCCCATTTTGAAAAGGAACAAAGACATTCATCTTTGTAAGAGAGATGCTTAGAATGATGGCTAGCATGCGGGCTAGGATTCCATACATGTTGATTAAATGACATGAATGAATGACAAATTTTTAAAATGTAAAATGTGATTTTAGTAGTGCTTAGGAATGGGGCCATGTGGCTATGTTAAGGACATGTGGCAAGCAAAATAATGGCCCCCGAAGATAGCGTGTTCTAATCCCTGGAATCTGAGGCTATGTTACCTTATAGGGTAAAAGGGACTTTGCAGATGTGATTAAATTAGAACTGTTGAGATGGGGGCTTATCATGGATTTATCCAGGGGACCCAATATAATCACAAAGGTCCTATAAGACGAAGCAGGAGAATCAGAGACAGAAAAGCAGATGCGATGACAAAAGTAGAGGTGGAGCCATAAGCCAAGGAATGCAGGCAGCCTCTAGGAGCCCAGAAGGGCAAGAAAGTGGATTATTCCCTAGAGCCTCTGGAAAGAATGCAGCTCTGCTGCCCCATTTCAGACTTCCGGTCTCTAAGACCGGAGAGAATAATGAATTTGTGTGTTTTAAGCCATTAAGTTGTGGTAATGGTGACAGCAGCAATAAGAAACTAGTATAAAAGGGAAATCAGTTAGGGATAATTTGGCTTTGAATAGCAAGAACTTCAAACCAAACTGGTTTAAATACTAAGAAAGTACACTGGTTTGCAAATTAGGACGTCTGATAAGAGGCAGAGTACATTGTCTCGGTAATATCATCAGTGATTCCACTTAATTCATTCCTGTATCTCTGCTCTGCAGGTATTTCTGTTCTATTGACTTCTCCCTTATAAATTTGAGAAGACTGCCAGTAGCAATTGGAGTTAAATGCTTCCTTGTTGATTTTTAGCAGTAAAAAGCCAGGCTTCTCCTAATTATCTACCTTGATAGACTTGGACAAATCAGGGCCCATCCCTGGAGCTTCCCTTAAGGGCTACCTGTGACAGGGCAGATGCCTGAACGAAATCAGAATTCTATTAGAAAAGGGCAAGAGGAAAACATAGGCAGATTGAATACTTGCAATGCCCCACAAAGTATATCGCAAAATCCTGTCATTAGGAAAGTGTAGGGATGAGAATACTTAAACAAGTTCCAGGGATACCGTGCCCTCAGCCCCAGGACCAGGAAACAAGCTCTAACTTTTACTTGGCCATGTTTTCCCTTGCCCTGTAAGGACAGTTGTGTAATAGAAGGAGCAGCAGCAGTTAGTAAAACCCACAACTCATTCTGCCAGGCTCAGACTGGCAGTGACTCTGGACTTTTTTCCACCTGGGGAATGGCAACATGCCCAGCACCTTGGCTCATCACATCGCCGTCTGGCATATCTGCTGCAGGTTGCTGAACTCGGGATTAGATTGACACCAGATAGCCTCTGGTGAATCATCCCTAAAAATGGTGCATTCCCTTTGAAAATGGATACATTCCTTTGTATACATTACTGCATTGAAATCTGCGTCTTCATATGTGTTGTACAAGTATCTGATATGATAGTTCTGAGGCACTTCCTACCCAACCAGCCCTGTAGCCCGGCAAAGTAATACAGGGAGAAAAAAAGGATACAGAAAGGATATCAGTTGGGTAGTGATAAGGTATGTACTGAGCTATATACACTTATTTGTAAGATATTTCATTTAATCTCCAACCTTCAGTGCATTACTTTCTGCAGTTTTCTAGAAGGGGAAATTTGAGAGCTAACTTGCAAAGCTTGTAAATGTCAGAGCTGTTATTAACCTTGAGGCAGTATGATTCCTAAGTCCACATGTTCCTCCTTCTGTACTCTGAGGGGCCACTCCCAGAGTTGAATATCTGAATAGAGTTGCCCCATCCTAACACCATCCTTATGACTTAAGATTTATCCCCAAACTGGTCCTGATGTCCTATAGAGAGGCTGAGAAATCTGAGGAGCATCAAACTTTCCCCAAGTTTGTTAGACATAGACATAGAGATGAGGGAAGGTCCCTCTAGATTAGTTCCAGAAGAAAGCTAGAATGGATATAGTGGCTTCGTGGCCCCTTTGTCTGCTCTACCCCAATTAAAAATAAGGGAAACCTAAGTGCAATAATATTGCTCATCAGGATTGATTGTGGTAATTTGGCTTGCTGGGTGGGCATATCCTTCCTCTACCATGGTCTAAGCATTTACAGAGGATTCACACCAAAGATAGAAAAGCATTACCCCTCAATACCCTTCTGTTTCTGGAGACCTTTCAGAAAGAACACTCAAATTGCCCCAGCCATATATACAGCTCAGGAGAGCCCAGGCCTCCGGGAAACAGGGTATGAATGGTCCAGACCCTGAATTTCACAAGGGCAGAGACTGCATCTTAAAAACACTGCATCTCCAGTTCCAAGTACAGTGCCTGACCCACAAAAAAATCATTATTGTTAAATGAAGGACTAAATAAATGAAAGAATGGTCAACTTACCAAACATCTTGTCAGCAGAGAGGAAGGCAAGGATAGAGCAAGATGATAAAACAGTGTGTTTACGGTGGACGTATGTCATTATCCAACAAAATTTACGGAACAGTTTGCCTTAAGCAAGGCAGATCCTTAAGTCCCAGACCTATAATGATGACCTTTAAAATAGCACAGATTCCACTATTGGCATTCATGGGGTAGAAGCGAAAGATCTTTTTGCCCAATAAGCATCATGTGAATTTTCAGGCTTTGCAAAATGTTAGTGTTTGAAAAGCATTTCTAGTCCCTGGCAGTCTTGAAGAAAATGCCTAAAACAGTTTTCAGAAATGCTTCTATTGAACCCTACTGAAATTGCCTTTTATGTAGTCCTGTGTGATTGCTTCTGCTTTATTGTTCAAGAACTGTTAATAATGAGTGAGAGTTTTAATATGCAGAAAATGAGCAACAGAATGGGACCCAAGTTTCTTTTATTTTTTAATGAAAGAAAGTAAAGACCCTGTTAGAGTCAGTTTCCAGAGATAATTTACTGGCATATACATTGTTTAACTTATTTCTAATTTAGAGATAGGTCAGTGTACAACAAAGTTAAAACAGAGCATACTTCCAACATGAGGTGGCTCAGAGGCTCTCGGGATCCACAAAACATTTTTTCATGGTAGCTGTGACTTGAGATCACAGAGTGGAAATGATAAACACCACAGCACCTATCAGGCAACAGCAGTGAGTTGAACGTGGTCACCACTGTTTGCATCACCATTTTCAGTGGATGTTTTCCATGATGTGAAGTCAATTATTGGTTCCACATCTACATTAGTGTAATTGGTTCTTACTCTCCAGAGGAGAATTTATTAAGGCAATTTCAGTAAATAAGCAGAAAAGGGTCCCTATTTGCTACTGAATCCACTGGGATGGATAATCACTCCTAGTTTCCTCCAGATCATAAGGGAATTCTTGGTACTGCTGTGTCTGTAAATACCCTTTTTCCCTTTGCAAGGGAAAGTAGAATGACACTTTTTTTTTCCAAGAAAATGTGTATGCTTAGTGACAACAATTCTAAGAAGCAGTACCTTTCAAAGTATTGATTATCACGTTTTAAAGAATGCTCATCGTGTTCAGGGGATCGTTCAAAGGAAGGGGCAAAGCAGGTGCCATTTCTAAATAGTTTAAAATTCCCAGTTACTATTAAGAAAATGCATGCCAAAGTTAAATTTCTAAGAGTTCCTGCATCAAACCAGATCTCTGGTAACCTAGCAAAATCAAGAGGTGCTTTTCTTTTGGAAAAGTTATTCCAAGTATGAAGGAGCAATGATGCCCTTTCACGTAGGCAAGTTCTTCATGTGTTGAGTGTGAGCTACGGGAAGGCATAATTCCCAAAGATGGTTGCCTCTTTTCTGCCAACATTTTTCATTTTGAGTAAAATATTTTCAGAACGCCCAAGAGATTTTATTATTTGAATAGGAGCCTAGAACCTCACATTTACAGCATATTTGGCAAGCTTTGGAATGTAATGTAGAAATCAGAACCATCTACAAAATTTCTGATGCATTCTCCACACCTTCCGATGTTGAGTACAGGCAGATTTTATGGGTGAAGCCAGATCAGGGGTCTTCAGGTGAGGAAAGAGCGTCAGCATCTGTGCCATCTCCAATGGGACATAGGTGACTGTCATTTTTTTGGCCTTGGAGAACTCTGATTCAAAGTAGTAGGCAGTTTGTTACTTCATACAAGCTGAACAAAGCAAAGCACAACAAACAAAAAGCATTCTATTAGATGTCTACGCAAATATACTTAGGGCTGGAGCAATCATTTAAATCAGGTGAGGACAAGCAGTTCCACCTCTTACCTGGACTGTTGCCTTAACCCTCAGCTTTGCTTTGAAAACCAGACCTCGCTTTGCATCCTCAGAGCAATATTAATTCAGAACTGACTTGGATTTGTTCCTTGGGCAAAAGGTTAAGTGATCCATAAATTTATTTCCCTGCAGATTTGGAAAAAGAAAAATAAATATCACAGTGATTTGTTAACCAGGTTTTGCAGCAACAGAATCATCGACTGTCCCTCCTATGGCCAGGGTCAATGCCATGTGGTGAATAGAAAATATTTGTGGCTTACCCATGTGAATGATGCCAATGACCTGAAAGATCAAATACTCAAAAAAATCTGATTAATACGGAATGGCTCTAACCTGATTCATGTTTGACTAAGAACTAAATTCTATTACAAATGTGCAAAGAAGCATAATTCATCCTTGCAAAATGGCTTTTTGTCAACATAACTCCACTGAGAAGAAATGCTCAGTATCCCTAAACCAAAACCTACTTGTTGCAAGATAGATCCTACATTTTTCATACCTAACCTTAGATTTTGTGGTTCCCTATCCAGTGACTCAACATTGGTATAATAAGTACCTTTATAACTCATGGCAGGTGATGCTCTGTGCAGCAGATTTTGCAATTGCAGGTAATAGCCTTCAGACTTAATCGCTCTCGTGGAGGAGGGTATGTTTGAAAAGATAATAGTGGCGGAGAGATTCTTTGAGTTGGCATCATCCTCTCTCAGCAACAATAGCTCAGTTATTGAGTACCCATCAAGCGCATGACATTGGTCTGTGCTTACTCATATTGAATAAGAGCATCTTTTTCTAAATGAAGAACGTTGCCTTCATGTCCCCTTTTTGTGTCCAAACAGTTATTCAATATGCAACCAGAGACTGGGCTTTTTCCTCTGAGAGTTGTAAAAAGATGTGCCAGATACAGAAAATCATAGAGTAGAAAGGGCCCCATCAGATCAGCCTGTTTGTCCTTCTGCCTCTCTCAACACGACTGTTGCTAAGGCTTTTCATAAAGGATTACTGAGTGTCACCAACCCAAAGGCTTGCCATGTGCTCCCCACCTCTGTGCCTCTGCTCATGCTGAAGCCGCCACCCTACCTTAGTATCCTTCCTTCTCTCTCCTATCCCTTAAGCAACGAACTCCATTCAGTCAGTAAACCTATTATTGAGCACAGTGTACATTGTTTGTCCTTGGCAATACATAGTCTAGTGGGGAAGACAGGCATTATTATCACAAATAATTGAAGTAGTTACATGTTGCATGGTGCAGGAAAGAGGAATAGGTACTGTGGAGGCATATAATAAGAGGTCCTAGACATAGGCGAGAGATCCAAGGAGGCTCCCAAAAGGAGGGACCTTTGGACTAGAACTAGAAGGGAACTCATTTAATAAGGAAAAGGAGGTGCTTGGAGGGAAGAACATTCCACCAGAGAGAATCTAAGGCTGGGAGGTGGGAGACAGGTGGGGGCAGGTGATATAAAAATTGAACAGAAGGGAGATTATGTAAACCATAGGGCAAATGGGAATCCATCAAAGGACCGCAGTGAGTGACATGATCAGATTTAGACTTCTTAAAACTCGCTGTTGTGTGGAGATTTGTTTAGAGAGAGAGAAGAGAAGATGCTGGGAGACCAGAGTGGAGAATGTTGTAAAAATTCACACACATGACAAACCCTCTATCAATCTCTGTTGATAAAACAACTTTGCCCATTAGGCTGTTATCACTGACATATTTCTTCTATCCTACAGGTGATTAATATATATTTAAGATACTAGGTCCAGGACTTCTAAAATAGCATCATTACTTTGAATATGAGCTACTAACCTGTCCAAGA
Source organism: Delphinus delphis (assembly GCF_949987515.2). Lineage (NCBI taxonomy): Eukaryota > Metazoa > Chordata > Mammalia > Artiodactyla > Delphinidae > Delphinus > Delphinus delphis. The sequence continues at coordinate 22,880,165 of NC_082689.1, read as the reverse complement.
CCATGCCAGATCATTTCAATTTAAAACCAAGTCTCTGCTTTTGATCTTGGATACAAAGATATTTGAGTTGTCTGAAAGGACTTGTTCTTTACCAAGGCATGACAGTTACCACCTGAAATTTATATGTTATAATATTTTCAATTTTTAAAATTTTCCAATAATTTTTATTTTATATGTGGGATTCTCCTTTTCTATTTAAATAATACCAGCACTTATTAGCACTCATTTGTTCTCTAGAAGTAATCTCGCGACACACCAGGTTATGGAATTTAAATGGGACAATTAATATGAATGTACTTCTCATTCTGCCTCTGTTTCTTGCTGTGATCTTCACTCAGGAAACCATGCTGGGTTTCAGGGTGCTGCCAGGTTTCACAGAAAGGAAGATTTAACTAATTTTCCTCCTCACAACCACTATCTCTACTTTTCCACTCACAATTTCACTTATATAAAAACGTCTTAAGTATCTTGGATGCCCTCCTGGTAAACACCCTGCATCCCACTCTAGACAGAAGGTCGGTCCTTGCATGCCAGTGACAGAACATGTTTTCTAGGGAGGAAACCTCTTTCATTTCTTCAATTTATGCAATAGGTCGCCAAACAAGCCATCTGCTGATCTGGTTTCCAAAGCATATGGTTGCTTCCTCAATCTGTAATGTGGGAGACGAACTAAAAGAAGTCATCTTTAAGTGACTACGTTTGCTTTCGGATAGGGATTGAAAATGTTATGTCCTCTATCATAGCACTAAGAGCCATTAGATAGTAAGCACTCACGATGTGCCAGGCACTGTCTGGTGGCTTTCATTGTTTCAGATGGGCAGCATGGCCTGTAGTTCAGAGCCTGGCTTCAGAACAGGGCCAACTGGGGTTCAAATTCTGGCTCTGTTATATGCTCTTTGGAGACTTATTTAACTTCTCAGTGCATCATTTGTAAAATGGGGCAGAAGATAACAGTCCCCAACTTTGGAGTGACCGTGAGGTTTAAATGACCTAATATATGTAAAGTACTTAGATCAGTTCCTAACACATACTAAACTTCTTACCTATTAGTATCTCATTTAAACCACATAAAATCTCCATTTGCTATAACAGAGAGCTTAAGTAACTACCACCAAGGCATTCTGACTCCAAGAATTATTCTTTATAAAGAGACACAAATATTATTACTTTCAGAGTTATATCTTTTTTTATTAAAACTGTGAACTTATTTTTTGACTCAGTTACCAGCAAGCACAGATTCAAATCTGAAGTTCAATAACGAAGACACTGTGTTGAATTTTCTGGTTGCCATTTGTGTTATCTTTTTTCATGACCCTGATTTTCTATTAATATTTCAACTTGGCTCTTACCTTGTATATACCTTTGATAATAACCACCTCATAGCATGCTCCAGAAAGGGAAAAACTGTGAATATTTTTTAAAGAACATTAGAGGGAAGTGTCAGCTAAGTATGGTAAACAAAGTTCACCCCATAGAGAAATTTTGTTCTAACAAAGACCACTGAGGAATGAAAATAAGGAATCAGTATAAGAATGTGAAATGAGGAGGACTACTTGCCTTTGGGCAGCTACCTAACTTTTTCAATCCCAGCTTCTATTAATCATATACAGACCCTGTACTCCAAGCCCAATTAATACAAGTCAAATTTTACACATCTATGCCTTTTTATATACTACTTCCTTTTAACCGAAATGTTTTCTGCTCACTCTTTTTTTCCCTTCAGTTTCTTTTTATCTTTAAAGATTAAGCTCAAACATCATATCCTCTGTGAAGCACGCGTTGTCTGACACCCTTAAGTAATTAACATCTCTCCTTCTTTTGTGTTCTTATAATGCCATATACATTATACCATTATAGCATCTTATTGATTCACTTGCTTATTCTTTTTCTTCCAGTTTTGCTGAGATATAATTGGCCTACAGCACTGTATAAGTTTAAGGTATACACCATAATGACTTGACTTACAGTATATGAAAGGATTACCACCATAAATTTAGTTGACATCCATCATCTCATATAGATTAAGAAAGAAAGGAAAAGTTTCTCTCCTTGTGATAAGAATTCTTAGGATGTACTTTCTAAACAAGTTCCAAATATGCCACAAAACAATCATAACTATAGTTATCATGTGTACATTACATCCCTAGTACTTATATCTGGAAGTTGGTACCTTTTGACGACCTTCATTTATTTCCCCTCACCACAACACCCCTCTTTCTGTAACCACAAATCTTATCTCTTACTTGCTTATTCTTTTAATAAAGACTCATTGAGTGCCTGCTATCTGACACTCTGCATTAAACGGGGATTATCATACAAATGTTTCCACTTTTAAACATGGGGCCCTGTTTTAACCACCAGAATACCTGAAACAAAGCATGTTCTCAATGCACTGATGTTGAAGGGAGGATTTGGCCAAATAAATAATCCCATGACTTTGCAGTCATGTTCTAATTTGGTTTAACCAAAGGTAATACTATTCCAGTGTCTCCTCTTCTTTCACAAGACTCTGAATACCTTTTGATTGCTTCCAAAAGTCAAATCTATCCTTAGAAACCAACAATTTGCCATCACTTTAGAAAATGCAAAGCCACACATATTCCAAGTATGTTTGTCCCATAATTTTTTAACTTCTCCCCAAGTGATGAGAAGATCCAGATTGTCCTATTTTTAATATCTTAAAAATGTTACAGTAATCCTTGTACGTATTTATTTGTATATTTGACAGTTCTCTTCTGTTGGCAAGATTCACATTCATGAGAATACTAGAACAAAGAGGATATACATACACCAGATCTACTGGCCTAGAAAGATGTCCAAGCTCAGAAATAGGTCCAGATTTTGTAGAGCCTGGTACATTAAAAGGTCAAGGGCCTCCTTCAGAAATAAAAAATACAAAAATATAATTAAAAAAAAATTGTTAGGATCTCCCCCTTACAGGGCCTTGGAAAGGACCCATGAAAGTAAGGGACCCTAAAGTTCATAGTTCATTTATTTCATGGTAAACCTGCCCATACCCACAATATATTGCTAAAGGGAAAAGAACGAGTTAAAGAATATACATAATCTATATATTCTCCTTAAAAATTAAGTCCATATATATACTGTATATGTTTTATGAGCAGATGAAAACTGTGGAATGATTATAAACCAAGATACTAAAATTAGCTTCATCAAGGGGGAGTTAAGCCAGGGGTTAAAGTAAGTTGTTGGGGTAAGTGTGTGGTCATCATTTTTATTTTAGATACTTTTGTTCAGTATTATGGTGATAATGTATGACTTTAATTTCAAATACTAAAATAAACTTTACTGAGTAGGGATAAAAGCATGTGCTGCCGTACACTCTGAAGGCATTCCAAAAAAGGTCTTTGGGATAAGTCCACATCCTCCCAAGGTGACTACACGAATATACCATGTGTACTGATTTTAGATGTTCTGTTGTATTTGTTATAAAATTAGCTACATTCTTTTATGAGAACATCCCTTATATTGATAGACTTTCCCCAGGCCTCCCATAAACACATACCACAAGAGAACCAGATAAAAAGAGAGAACAGAAAAGCTCAATGACCTCCCCACGGGGTGCCAAGAAAACCATCTTTTGTAAATGAAAGACTGTCCGGTATGTCACCCTGAAATTACCTAATCACATTTTTGAAACCAAAAGGAATATTCCTCCCAAGATAAGATAAACTTAAGATGAATGCAAGGGTGTATATATCCCACAAGAATAGAATATAATCAAGACAAGTCAAGCCAAAAATATTTTTCTTGACATCTATGCAGGAATCACTTGATTGTGGCAGAGGGAAATCCAATATACACTTGAAAACAACTTATCATTAAAGAAATTAAAGCAGATTCACACCAGGAAAAAAATGTTTTTTTGAAATAACTAGTTCCACCGAGATGTATGCAATCTAATTTGCATGATAGATTTATGCCAATAGCATTTTCCAGCAACAGATTCTGTGGTTCCAAAGGGCAGAATTTTATAGCAGGGAAAGGCTAACGATTACAGTGTGTGTGATGCTGGTCGTAGCCTCAGCTCCAAGCGTGTAAGCTGATGCCTTTCTCTTAGGTGTTCTGACAGGCTGATATTAAAGAGCAGCATGTGTTGGAAGATGTAGGAAATCAACTGGCCTCTTTGACAGACTTTACAGTGGAATGTTTGTACTGTCAGGGCAGTGGGTATGACAAACCTGAGAGATGACAGTAATAGGAGTGTTTAAGTAAGGGAACAAGCTTAATAGAGATGCCACTGTTGACAATAACATGCTTATGTTAAGAGACCTTGCTTTCATTTTCTACTGGAAATTCCAAAGCCCATTTTTGAAACTGTTTTCTTCTAAATCTTACAAAAACACCTTTTAGTTCTAGGATTGCAGGGCTAGAAGACTAAACTGCCAGTCATATTTTCTCATCTGTTTCTCAAGATACCTCAGATCATCATATTACTGACATTCTTCAATCAGGGCATTAGTCTGGACTGAAACAGAACTTACGTAGCATTTTAAAGCAACTGTGAAATAAGTAACTATTTTTCTGGAGTGCACTTCAAATTAACCTTGGAGCCCAAGCTCAGGAATGGTTATTACCTAACATCTGTACTGATGCCCAGCACCATGTGCAGGGTGTACCCTACAGTCATTCTAAACCAACTATCCCATTATTGTGCATCACAAATAAGATACATGAAACAATATAATCTTCCTCTCTACAAATACATACACGTTTTATACATTTCTATAGCTATTCCAGTTAAATATAGTGTCTATATCACATCCCCAGCAATGACCTATTTCCAAGTTACTTGAACTCCTCCAGATAACTCTGTATGCATGCTCGGTGATAAAGCATTTGGGAGAATGAACTGCCAGTCGTGAATTGATGCTAAATGAATGGGTGTGCTTTAAAAAAAAAAGAGTCCTTTTCACTTGTGGGCTTTAATACTCATCTAATTATAATGATTTCAAATTCTCTCAAGGCTAAAATTAAACTTGGCTTCCTGGATAGCCAAACAAGTGACTATTCTTCTACACCACCCAGCTCCCGTTTTATCTCAGGCTCACTTTGAGTATAAATTGGTTAAAAACGGACATATTATGAATGCTGAATTAAATATCACTAAAAATATAATTCGAAGGGGCAGTTAAAATCCAGTACCATCCAATTAGAAAGACAGTAGAACATTGTCATTCCCCTCCCCAATGAGATGAGAGAGGCAGGTGGTAGTCAGGGAATACAACATCGATTCCAGAGGGGAGTGTTGGTCATGTGGCTCATATTCAACTAGATGGAGTATGTGGAGCCCAGGGAAGAATTACCAGAAGCACAGTTCCAATGGAGAGCCAGATCAGACTCAAAATCATGGTCCAAAATTGAGCTGCCAATGAATAAGAGGCAAAAGAGACAAGTCCACATATGAAACTAACAAGCATAGTTAAGGAATGTTCCATGAGAAAAGAAGCTTAAAGGAAGTGCAGAGCAAAGCCCAGAGATGTTTCAGAGCTAATGATCATTAGCTGAGGAGGGCACTTGATTAGATATATCTGTAGCTTTAGACATGATGGTTCTTGGGAGCTCTTAAGGGCTGTAGAGGTAAGTATTATCATATTAAAGATCACAAAACCATGACCTGTATTTAAACAGGCATATGCATATGGTTAAGAGGAGAGATCTTGGACCCAAACTCCGTTTTTTTGGCCTAAGAATTTCTATATTTAAATTTTATTTTTCTCCAGTTTTGGGATATAATTGACAACATTGTATTAGTTTAAGGTGTACAACATGATTTGGTATATGTATAGGGAAATGATTACTACCAGAAATTTAGTTAACTAAATTTCTGGTAGTAATCATTAACACCCATCACCTCATATGGTTACTAATTTTTTTCATGTGATGAAAACTTGTAAAAGCTCCTTTCTTAGCAACTTTTAAATGTACAGTCAGTATTGTTAACTACAGTCACCATGCTGTACATTACGTCCTCAGAATTCATTAATCTTATAACTGAAAGTTTGTACCTTTTGCCTGCTTCCCAACCCTTGCCTCTGGCAGCCACAATCTGTACTCTGTATCTATGAGTTCATGTTTTGTTTTTTGTTTTGGGGTTGCTTTTCTTTTTTCTTTTTTTTTAGATTCCACACATTAAGTGAAATAGTAGAGTATTGGTCATTCTTTGACTTATTTCACCTAGAGTAGTGCTCTCAAGGTCCATCCATGTTGTCACAAATGGCAAGATTTCCTTCTTTTCTATGACTGAATAATATTCCACTGTACCTATATACCATTTATATATCATTTCTTTACCTATTTATACATTGATGGATGCTTACATTGCTTCCATTCTTGACTAATGTAAATAATGCTGCAATGAACATTGTATCTTTTCAAGTTACTGTTTTGTTTCCTTTGGATAAATACCCAGAAGGGGAATTGCTGGCTCATGTGGTCATTCCATTTTTATTTTTTGAGGAAGCTCCATACAGTTTTCCATAGTGGCTGCACCAATTTAAATTCCCACCAACAGTGCAGAAGAGTTCCCTTTCCCCGATGACCTCACCAACCCTTGTTATTTCTTGTCTTTTTTATAATAGCCATTCTAGTAGTTATGAGGTGATATCTCCTTGTGGTTTTGATTTGCACATCCCTGATGATTGGTGATGTTAAGCACATTTTCATGTACCTGTTGGCCATCTGTACCTCTTCTTTGGAAAAATGTCTATTGAGATCTTCTGCCCATTTTTAATTGGATTGTTTTTTCTGCTATTGAACTGTATGAGTTTGTTATGTGTTTTGGATATTAACTCCTTATCAGGCATGATTTTCAAATATTTTCTCTGATTTAGTAGGTTGCCTTTTCATTTTGTTGATGGTTTTTTTTTTGCTGTGCAGAAGAATTTTAGTTTGAAGTACTGCCACTTGGTTTTCTTTTTCATCTTTTTTTGAAGTATAGCTCATGTACAATATTATCTAAGTTACAGGTGTACAATATAGTGATTCACAATTCTTAAAGGTTATAGTTCATTTATAGTTTTTATAAAATATTGGCTATATTCCCAGTATTGTACAATATATCCTTGTAGCTTATTTTATACATATTAGTTAGTACCTCTTGATCCCCACTCCTATGTTGCCCCTCCCCTTTTCTGACTGGTAACCACTAATTTGTTCTATGAGTCTGTTTCTTTTTTATTATATTTGCTAGTTTGTTTTATTTTTTAGATTCCACATAATTGATATCATACAGCATTTGTCTTTCTCTGTCTTATTTCATTTAGCATAATACACTCCAAGTCCATCCATGTTGCTACAAATAGCAAAATTTCATTTTTTTTTTACAGCTGAGTAATATTTCATTGTATGTATATATATGTATATATACACACACACCACATCTATATATATAATACCATATATATACTATATATATATACCATATATATATATGCCATATATATATAGAGTGTATATGTGTGTATATATACATTTACACACACACACACACATACACACATATATATATATATATATATACATCCCACATCTTCCTTAACCTGTTGATGGACACTTAGGTTGTTTCCATATCTTGGCAATTGTAAATAATGTTGCTATGAACATTGGGGTGCATATATCTTTTTAAATTAATATTTTGGGGTTTTTTTTCAAATATATACCCAGGAGAGGAATATGGTAGTTCTATTATTAGTTTTTTTTGAGAAACCTCCATATTGTTTTCCACCACGGTTGCACCAGTTTACATTCCCACCCGCAGTGTATGGGGCTCCCTTTTCTCCATATCCTCACCAACATTTGTTATTTGTAGACTCTTTGATGACAGTCATTCTGACAGGTGTGAGATGATATCTCATTGTGCTTTGATTTGCATTCTCTGATGATTAGCAGTGTTGAGCATCTTTTCTTGTGCCTGTTGGTCATCTGCATGTCCTCTTTGGAAAAATGTCTATTCAGGTCTTCTGCCCATTTTTTAATTGGGTTGTTTGTTTTTTTGATGTTGAGTTGTATGAGCCATTTATATATTTTGGATATTAATCCCTTATTTGTCATATTATTTGTAAATATTTTCTCCCATTCAGTAGGTTGTCTTTTCATTTTGTCCATGATTTCTTTTACTGTGCAAAAGCTTTTAAGTTTAAAGTCCCATTTGTTTATTTTTGCTTTATGAAACAGATTTTTAAAAAATTGCTATGATTTATGTCAAAGAGTGTTCTGCCTACATTTTCCTCTAGGAGTTTTATGGTTTTCCCTCTTACATTTAGGTCTTTAATCCATTTTGAGTTTATTTTTGTATATGGTGTTAGGGAATGTTCTAATGTCATTCTTTTACATGTAATTGTCCAGTTTTCCCAGTACTACTTATTAAAGAGACTGTCTTTTCTCCATTGACTATTCTTGCCTCCTTTGTCATAGATTAACTGACCATAAGTGTGTGGGTTTATTTCTGGGTGCTCTATTCTGTCCATTGATCTATATGTCTGTTTTTGTGCCAGTATCATTCTGTTTTGAATACTGTGCCTTTGTAACATGGTCTGAAGGCAGGGAACATGATTTCTCTAGCTCTGTTCTTCTTTCTCAGGATTATTTTGGCTATTTGGAGTCTTTTGTGTTTCTATACAAATTTAAAATTATTCTACTTCTGTGAAAAATGCCATTGGTATTTTGATAGGGATTACATTGAATCTGTAGATTGCCTTGTGTGATATGGTCATTTTAACAATATTAACTCTTCCAATCCAAGAACACAGTATATCTTTACATCCATTTGTGTCATCTTCAGTTTCTTTCATCAGTGCTTTATAGTTTTCCCAGTACAGGTCTTTTGCCTCCTGAGGTAGGTTTTGTTGCTTTTTGGTTTGTTTGCTTGTTTGTTTTTGTTGCTTACCCTTTTGATGTCAACTCCAAAATTCACTGCCAAGAACAGTATCAAGGACTTTACCCTGTACGTTTTCTTCTAGCAGTGTTATTGTTTCAGGTCTTATGCTCAAGTCTTTAAACCATTTTGGATTGGTTTTTGTGCATGATATAAGATAAGGGCCCAGTTTCATTCTTTTGCATGGGCTACCCAGTTTTCCCAACATCGATTTATTGAAGAGACTATCCTTTCCTCATTGTGTATACTTGGCTCTTTGTCATAAATTAATTGGCCATATATGTGTTTATTATTCATTTCTGGGCTCTCAATTCTGTTTTGTTGATCTTTGTGTCTCTTTTTATGCCAACACCATACCTTTTTGATTGCTATAGTTTTATAATACAGTTTTAAATCAGGAAGTGTGATGCCTCCAGCTTTGTTATTCTTTCTCAGGGTGGTTTTGGCTATTCAGGGTCTTTTGTGATTCCATGCAAGTACCCATACTTTTGGCATGGTCATTCTTGCCCTACTACTTACTGGCTGTATAACACAAGGCAATTTCCTGAAGCTCTTTGAGTTTAATTTCTTCTGTAATATTGTAGTAACCATTAGGATGATTTTGAGCAATAAATAAGCTAGTACATGTAAAACACCTATGGAGAGTGAAGGCCAAGTAAGGAGAAACAGAAATACTAGGGGGGATTCATCTTTTTCATTCAAATTCATATTTAAGATCTTGTGGAATAATTTTTAAATTATATACTTAAAGCTCAGATAACCTAATTTATTGAATAGAATACATATGGGAAAATTGGCACCACTTTTTATTCACCAAAATGTAAATATCACACTGAAGAATGCATTAAATATAGTGAATTAAATGCCAGGACACCACTACAATGACAGTAAAGAAGGACATGGGTATAAATACACAAAGACAGAAAATGAAGAGAATACTGTAATGGGCTAGAGATGTCAGTAGGAGACAGGTGGAGGAGTGATAACTGACTTAGCAAAGTAAAAGATGCAGGGACCCAAGTGCCTATAAAGGAAAACTTTAAGATGATGTGTTAATTTACACAACAGAGCTCCCTAATGATTCTGGAACTGATGTCACCTGCTACAAAGAATTTAGGGAAGAGGCATGGAGCTGACATGGTTGTATTAATATAAATAAAGAGCAGTTTAAACCTGAGATCTTCTCTCCCACCCTATTCAACCAAGCATTCTCCCTTCAACCACAATTCTCAAAGGAAAGGTTTGTTCTCCAGAAAAATTGAATCAGAAGGGGCTCTGGACTCAGAAACACAAAACACAGAATGTAAATACAAAACATGGATTTTGACCAACAACATTCTCTCCACCCTTCCCCTCATTCAGCTCCTGGAACACAGGCCACCACGCAGTATTCATTGCTGGAAGAATTGAATAGAACCCAAAGAAAATGCCTACAGATAGTGACATGAGGGGATAATTTTCATTACACACAATGAAAATGTCAGTTTGCCTCCCACTTAGAATTTTATCCACACATATACCTTTTCTTAGGAACCCCCAGATAGACTTTTCCTATGCAACCAACGAAGCTCTTGTTTTCGAGGTATGGTCTCCAGGAAAAAAGAATCCAAAAATAAACTTGATGTATTTGACCATGCAAGGAATAGTACTGAAAGAAGTTCTATAGTTACAGAGAAGAGTTTAGGAGTGATTAGTGATAGGTACATAGAAACCAACCCAGAAAGGAAAAAAAAAATCTGGGAAGTAAGTTTGTACAGCAAGGGATATATAATCAGAGCATCCTAAATGAGTCAGCAGTGAATGATAAGGATAAATGTCATAATAATGTAACTGAACTAAGTATTAACTGAATTTGTTAATACTGAACCTAGAATTGTGATCTCAACTAGTTGGAAGGATGGAGAGATGAGAACTGAGTGTAATTACATAAAAGTCTAATATTCTCCCTAATAGGAATTCCATGGAAAATGTCTGAAATTGATACATTGAAAAATAGCAGTGGCACAAATGATTGTCCAATATGATGGCAAATTTCAAAAGCAGCAGCTAAAAGGATTTAAAATAGGCACTTTGGGGAAGGGGCTCAGGTGATGTGAAAGGAGTTAGGGCAGAAAAGTATTGTTTATTATAAGCCTATAGAACTTGATTTCTTTAACCATGTAATATTTCCTCAATAAATATCAAAATTAGGGGTTTCCCTGGTGGCGCGGTGGTTGGGAGTCCGCCTGCCGATGCAGGGGACACGGGTTCGTGCCCCGGTCCGGGAAGATCCCACGTGCTGCAGAGCGGCTAGGCCCGTGAGCCATGGCCGCTGAGCCTGCGCGTCTGGAGCCTGTGCTCCGCAACGGGAGAGGCCACAGCAGTGAGAGGCCCACGTACAGCCAAAAAAAAAAAAAAAAAAAAAAAAAAATCAAAATTAATTTAAAATGCAAATATCTCATATGGAAGCAGCCTTTCAATCTCTCTTCTTGAAATTAGATTAAAGATATGTTCATGAATCTTAGATGACTTCCTGGTAGCTTATCCCTTTTCTTGGTTGAATGATACAATATAATACACTTTTCCTACAATTATGTCCTGCTCTTTGGCTGTCAGCCCCTGAAGGAAATATGTAAGATTTGATTGACTTGGTTTTGCCATCTCCTTTCTGTCACCAGTTGGAAAAGCTTTGTTCAAGAATATCTAGGGTTGTGTTAAAAAAAAAAGTTACTTTTTTCTCTTTGACTAGTTCACTAAATAATAAACATGAAAGGTAAGATATTTATTGGAGTAAGTTATAATAAATGAGGATTTGTACTTTCAGGTTTAGGAATAGAATAAAATACTTTTTATATATATTTTTTGCCAAAATTGCAAAATAGTTATCTAGTAAAATAAGTTGCCATTCATATCAGTTAGGATCATTTAAGTGAAAGTGTGCATGTGTTTTATGTGCAGGATTAAACAGGACCCTGTACATCTTCAGAGGCACGTTTGCACTTGATTAAAAACTAGAAACCCCTCATGCTTTACAACGCTATTAACATGAAGCTAAAAAAAAACAAGGAAGATGTTATACATGAGAAATATTAAAGATGTTAATTCCTAGAAAAGAGAACCATATCAAAGCTTTAGATTTGCTCTGAAACCAGTTTTTATGCTATTTTGAAGAGACTCCTAATTTAGAAAGTCCAAATCATGTTTTTTAAATGGAATTTCTCACAGTCATAGAAAATGTACCATCAGGACTATGTAATCAATGTGAAGCAGATGGTGGAACAATTATCTGGTGTATTTGGGTACTACCATTGGCCAGTTCATAGCGAGTGTGTGCCAGGAAATTCATTCTGTATTTTCAATCTGCTTTCTGGTTATGATGGATAGTGCTTTTTTAACAAAAATCTTTGTATTATTTTAGTGTCTATGATATAAGCTACATCTACACGGGCAACTGTTTTTTTTTTAAGTCCAATTGGAGGTATATAGTAATGATTTCAAGATTCGAATTTTTGAGTTTGAGCTGTGATGATTTTTCAGTATCAGCATAGCTTATTACTATCAATTCTTTGGCTAAATAACTGCTTCCTAGTATATACAAATCTTAGTATTTAATTTTAAAACCTTAAATATTTAAAATTATATGGTATGGTTCACAATGTAGAGAAGACACTTTTTTTAAATTTTTAAATTTTTATTTTTTTATACAGCAGGTTCTTATTAGTTATCCATTTTATACACATCAGTGTATATATGTCAATCCCAATCTCCCAATTCATCCCACCACCCCACCACCACCACTTTCCCCCTTTGGTGTCCATACGTTTGTTCTCTGCATCTGTGTCTCTGTTTCTGCCCTGTGAACCAGTTCATCTGTACCATTTTTCTAGGTTCCACATATATGCTTTAATGTACGATATTTGTTTTTCTCTTTCTGACTTACTTCACTCTGTATGACAGTCTCTAGATCCATCCACGTCTCTAAAAATTACCCAATTTCGTTCCTTTTTATGGCTGAGTAATATTCCACTGTATATATGTACCACATCTTCTTTATCCATTCATCTGTTGATGGGCATTTAGGTTGCTTCCATGACCTGGCTATTGTAAGCAGTGCTGCAGTGAACACTGGGGGGCATGTGTCTTTTTGAATTGCGGTTTTCTCTGGGTATATGCCCAGTAGTGGGACCACTGGGTCATATGGTAATTCTATTTTTAGTTTTTTAAGGAACCTCCATACTGTTCTCCATAGTGGCTGTATCAATTTACATTCCCACCAACAGTGCAAGAGGGTTCCCTTTTCTCCACACCCTCTCCAGCATTTGTTGTTTGTAGATTTTCTGATGATGCCCATTCTAACTGGTGTGAGGTGATACCCCATTGTACTTTTGATTTGCATTTCTCTAATAATTAGTGATGTTGAGCAGCTTTTCATGTGCTTCTTGGCCATCTGTATGTCGAGAAGACACTTTTGAATGCTAATTCAGAATTATGTACAAAAGTTAAGGACTTTAAAAAGACATTGAAAGCAACTACTTTTTAGCACTTAGGATAAGATCATCCTAAGTAATATGTATTTTATTTTTCAAATTACAATTACATTGATCTATTAATCTCATCTTGGTTTCAATTTTGTTTTTCTAACACATTATATTTAGTAACTTCAGTTATCACTATCTGGCTCTCTATAGGTGGTAACATAATTACTTAGACACATTGTATATATACCTAGTTCTAGAACACTGGTGTTCTCTGATGACAATCAAACATATTTTTTGTTTTAAATGTAAGAAATGACTACACAGTAATGCTGACATTATTATATGTCTACTATTCCTTAAACTCAATTTTTATTTTCCAAACAATAGTGGAGAAAATAGTATAATGAACACCATTTACCCAATGACTATAAGATTTTTGTCAATTTTGTTTCATCAATACCCTCCCCTTGCATTTTCATCTATTTTATTCTGAAACAATTCCCAAAGAATGATTTTTTTTAGTGTAAATACTGACTACAGCAAAAAGAGTATATTTTCTCAAGATAATGACTTCTCAAAATAACCTTTATCTATTTGGCTGTATATATTTTAAGCCTTTTTTTTCTGAAAATGGTCTCTATTTTAGAGATAGCTGAAATATTAAACTTTTTAGTGTTCAGAACTCTTCGTAAATCACATCAAGCTCTTTTGAACATGTGCAAGATTGTTAACTGAAACTTAAAATATATCAACCTAGACAGAAAAGCCCTTGAAAAGACAGTTTTCTTAAGTCATTTTCTTTCCTGCAAACACTGAGATTATTAGGAAAGCTCTTTAAAAACTATGACATATGTTTCTAACTATAGAGATTATAACAGTTTTATTCTTTAACTTAAAGGAAATTCAGTGTTTCTGGGTTGGCATTTCTTTTGGAGGTTATAATCTGGTATATGAATGGAACTCCAATATTAATAATCAGAATATCTAGTCAGTGCAAAGGAGGCTTGAGTTTAGGGGATACTTTCCACTTTCTAAAACACATTGCTTGTTACATAGGTGTTCAGCTCTTTCTTTTCCTTTGCAACTGTAATTCCCATTTCACCCCCACCTTCCTTGCAATTTTCCTTGGGATTTTTCTGCATTTGAAAGTCTGACTGTAAATCAAGGGACTCCAAACATTGGCAATCTGTTTAACAAAATAACTGTGCTGATTTCTTAGTGAAGTCAGATGTAATTTATTCACACTGGAGTCTTTTAGGAGGCAAGATTATAGAATGAGATGGATTGCCAAATGGAAAAACAGTGGGAAAGTAAAGCACTGTTTCAGTGGCCTAGAATGTGGCTTGTTTTTGTTTTCTTCTCTAACGCAAAAATTGACTCTGGCTTTGCATATGTGGAATGACTATCCAAAGTAGGTTGTAGTTTTTTGGGTTTTGGGGTTTTTTTTCCATGCAAAGTGTTCATTTTTCTTAAATAACAGCATTTTGATCTTCCTTTGGGTAACTCTTGTACACTCTCAGCTTTTGTAGTGGGCAGTCAGCCCTGGCTTTGTCCATCACACCTTTCCACTTGCCAGCCATAGTAATCGGTCCAGGGATAAGCACATGATCCCAGCTTGACAATGTGGGATATTTTTACGCAGTATGAAACTGCTGAGCAATAAAGGTACTCTTGCCATGGATATTAAGTTTGGGAGGCTCTGAACCTGTTGGGACTACCAAGTAGACAGAGCCTGCCTGAGAGTAAATCCACACTGCAGAAAGCAGAATTGAAAGACAGTGAGGGATGACACTCTGATAACATCATTCCAACCTCTTGGTCTAACTATTTCTGATTTCAGTCTACTTGTATTTCTGGGTTATAAATCTATATTCTTATTTTTTCTTTGCCACTTTGAGTTTTCTTTCACTTGCAACTGAACAGTTCCTGAACTAATACTCCATCTATTGACAAGTCAAATTCTATTTAAAAAAAAAAAAATTGCAGTGTCAACTTTGTCATTTTTATGCCTCATGTACACATCTAAATCATTTGTGTCTTGTAACTTTAACCCCAAGTATTCATCAGGGCCCTAAATCTCAAATTGTCTCTTAGCTTTTATCAAAAGCCCATTTGATATAAGTTGGAATGCCAGATTAAGAGAGTAAGAATGAAAAAGTGTGATGGAGAAAGTCTGAGTAAAAACAAACTAATCATATAGTTGCTTTAAATTTTCTATGAGATACAAAGCCAGGCCATCAGAATGCAATATACTAGAATATTACTTTAGATTTCCATAAAATGCCTTCACAGAATTATGAGTTAATATAAATTTATTTAGCACTTCAGGTAATAGCCAAATCAGCTTAGCTTTCTGACATTACTTTTTCCCCAGGCTCTAGAATAGAAAAGGTTTACAACAATCTTGGGTTGCCATTCTTGCTTTAACACTAGCTCTGTTACTTTAAAGAAGTTACTTCATCTCTATGATTCCATTTCTTTCTCTGAAATGAAGCATGAAAATAATGTTTTCTTCACATATGGTTGTAAGTATTACAGAATATAATAGAAAATATTGAGGAAAAAGTAGATAATGGAAACTAGTGGGTTTAAAAAAATTTTTTTTATTGGTGTGTAGTTAATTTACAATGTGTTCATTTCAGGTGTACAGCAAAGTGATTCAGTTATACATATGTTCATTCTTTTTCAGATTATTTTCCCATATAGATTATCACAGAATATTGATTAGAGTTCCCTGTGCTATACAGTAGGTCCTTGTTGGTTATCTATCTTATATATAGTGTGTGTGTATGTTCATCCCAAGCTCCTGATTCATCCCCCCACACACACACCTAAAACATGGAAACTAGTGGTTTTATCTTTTATCAACCCCTTCAAATCACTTTGAAGGTAAAATGTCAATTAGATGGTAGGACTGTGTATTTCCTCAGGTAATGAATTATGACAGATTTGAAATTTAGGCTAAAGAGTTTAACGATTTTTTTCTAAAACCAAGCAAATTATACTATCTTTAACTTGTTTAGCTACTCCATACTCAAAAGAACTTTCACATTTGGTATCCTAGCTGTTCTTTTCTGGTTTTTTGGCAGTGGATAGAGAGGTTATCATCACGCTATAATTCTTTTATCACAGGTTTGCATCTTCTTGACTGTAACTACTAAATCACATATATGCATCTTCTTGACTATAACTATTAATGGTGTAGTGATGCTGCTTTATCACTTAACCACTTTCACCCACTGGACGATATTGCCCAGGAGTAGGAAAGGATGAAGTTCTAAAAATAAGGATGCAATTATTAATAATTCACCATCTCAGCATTAACCAACATAAGCTGACAGGGTTTTCTGTCCCACAGACAAGACTCCACATTCAGAAAGGGGGATTCCCTTATGACAAAGTTAGTGATGACACAAATGTCCCTAAAGAGAAAAATTTCCGAAATATTAGAACTCTGACTTTTAAACTAGTACACATTATGGTTTAAGTAGTAAAAACAAAAACAAACAAAGTACTTTAATTATAGTAATATTTTAGTTTTAATTACTTTTTGGTATAAAATATAAGCCTTCAGGTCCTTTCTCTATTCAATAATAATGGGGAAAGAGATATTGCAGTCTATGATTTTCTCTCAGCTTCACTTTACCAGAGCTTATCTGATCCTCAGAACTGAACTGAAACTACATTTTCCTCTGACATCAGCAAAAGCTTTTCTGAAATGTTTGCAACTCTCCAGGTGCATGGGTCCCTGAATAAATATTATTTCAACACTGATCAGCTGCATAGGTGAAGACCAAGTTAGGAAAGAGGTCTACAAGGATTTCTTAATGAAAGCAGGTGGCTGTTGATATTCTAAATAGATTCAGTAATTAGAACATTTTTAGGACTTTAGGGTGCATCTCACAAGGGATTTCTGTAATATTTAGAAGACAGCTCACATAGGAAAGCACTTGTTCAGGAAGATATTCATTCATGCTCTCCTAATAAATAGGGGGAAATTATTTTAAAAACTACATATGGTAAGATCAAAAGTTCTGTTCCTAGCAGGGAAATACTTTACTTTTTGGATTTATTGCTGAGTTTTAGGAATTTCTGCAGTGTCAAAGAACTGCCTTCCTATATAGGACGTGGATTTCAAGTGTAAGTCAAAAAACAATTACCATATTTGTTTGAAACTTTAGGGTGAACAGATAAAACATACCCTGTGGAACAAAATTCACTTAATAAATAACATTCCATACCAAGTTTAAGTAACAGTAGATTTTATCTTCATCCTCTCAGTTTGTTGTATCCGTTAAACATATTATCTATTCTAAATAACATATCTGCTTGACTAGTCCTAAAATAAGATTTTGAAACTTTCTAGTGTCATTTTATGATGTGAGTTTCCACCAAGAGAAATTTAAAATGCATTTATTTTTAGCCTGTATTTACACTTTGACTCAATCCTTGTTCCAGTGGTACTACCTGCAAAAGTTAAGACTTTTTAGCAAGAGTATACATAGCAGAAAAAAATACTGAAAAAGTTTAAAAATTGTTACCAGCACTTAAGCAAATTAAATTGCCAAGAAATATTTTTTTCTGAAACGTATTGATTAGTGATAGGGTGCAAAATAAACTAAATCAAATTTCACATCTCCTTCAGTTATGTTTTTGAGATTCTGAGTAATGACCCAGGTTGAGCCATTAATGCAAATCCTCAAAACTTAAATAGTTTCTTGATACTTTTCATTTTGAGGCATCTTTTAAAGAAACAACAGATGCCTCTCCACATGCATTCTAAAAATCAATACACTTAATCAATAATGCTCTCCACAGGTAATAAATGCTGAGAAGCATTTCTGCCTATCTCTATTGATCGGGAGAATTGCTTCAAATTGGTTCAGATGTGTATAAAAATCATTTCCTTATTGATCAAAGCCTTCTCTACTCTGTTATTTCATATATGGCATACAGCTCTTTTAGACTTCATGTATATCTGTGATAAACAAATTTCCTGTGATCTGTGTATGAAACTAATTTGAATGAAATGTAAAATGGGTGTTTTTGTTTCTTTGGGGGAACATACTGCTTGAAATGTAATCAAAGCCTGAATAATCATGAGAAATTACTGAATTTAATGAGAAATGTAATGATGTTTTAATTATTTGTAATCTTAAAATTTAAGCTTTTTTGAGTCTGCTTCTATTATAACAGAATTCATGCAGACACATGCATTTAATCCAGAATGATGCAATTCCCGGTGGTATAAACAATAGAAAACTGCATAGTTATAGTCAACTGTTGACTCATATTGCTGGCAAGTTATATTTTGGTAACATGATCAAACATGTAAGTGGACATTGTGACCTTTTTGCTAATATATGTGTTAAGTGTATAGACAGAGTAATAAGAAAAGTATGTCTTCTAAATTAATTGTCTAACAATAAGTGTACAGTTTCAACAGATAGAGCATTTAATGAGTCTCATTAAATAGGGTCTATTCATCTTTGAGCCAAACAATTGATTCATTGGGTAAATATTATTAGATTAAGGACTCTTCCAAGGAAGCTCAACCTCTAAGTCTTGATACATTAACTAGTGTTGTGAATTATAACGAAAAAGCCAAAGATTCCTGTCAACATGACTTAGTAAATTTCATAACCTTATACTACCTATTTTCCTTATCTGAATGTTCCATTACAAAATGGCGTTATTTTGGCCACTGTATAAGCTACTGTGGAAAGTGTCACTGAACCACTACCTCCTTAAAAACACCAATTTTTACTTATTGAAAGGTTTCATTCATCTCATGATTTTCATTTGGAATCTCGGGGAATATGGATTATCATATAGTCAAGTTCCAATATCTCAACTTTAGATAATTTTACTTTATCTAACAATTTGTTTAATTCTGAAGGAATCTCTTATGCAAAACTAAGTTGAAATTTTCAACAAAACAAGAAGTATAAGGAATTGGATAAACTATGTTCACTATATTCAAAAATACTATTTGGGTGAATCTGAGGAAATGTTAGTCAATGTTGAAAGCATAGCATCAGAAGGATGATATATTCTGGTTTGTTTCCCCTAGAGCAAAAATAAAATAAATTTTATAACATCTTAATATAAAACACTTGCCAAAGATGTGGAGGTATCTATCTTTCTGCTCACTAAGGCTCTATTGAATCTTGGGTACGGATAAACTAAAAGGCTAAACCTGCTTTCCTAAGTCTCTCATCTATTCCCAGGAAGCTGCTAACTAACTGTACAATAAGATTCTTGGAGTCAATAAGTACCATTAGGGTAACCACAGAAATGAAATTTTTGAAATATTTCTTGTACTTAAATAGAAATTAATCTTAAAGTATTCCTAGGAGCAAGCATAGATTCAGCTGGAAACTGGAGCTGCACACCCAAGAGAGATTTACTCTGACTCATGTTACATTTTAGTGAGGGCAGCTTAATCACAGTGGGAAAGACAACATTGAGCCAATCACTAAAAATTCATCTGGAGGTATTAGGGCATGACGTGGAGGATAAGAACGTTAGCTCTGGAGTCAGTCCTCACTTTCAGATTCCACCACTTATAAGCTGCGTGGCTTTGGGGAAGTTGCTTTTATCTGGCTCACTTTCCTCCTGCAGGAAGCAGAGTGTGTGCCAGCACCGTCCAGTAGAAACATAATGTGAACCACATATATAATTTAAAATTCTTAGTAGCCATGTTTTCAAAAATCAGGTGAAATTAAATTTTTTTTTAATTTAATACAATGCATCCAAATTAGTATTATTGTGATATGTAACTGATAAAAAATTATTAATGAAATACTTTACATTCTTTTTTCATACTAAGTCTTTAAAATCTGGTGAGCATTTTACAATGATAGCACATTTCAGTTTGCACTAGCTGCATTTCAAATGCTCAGTCAGAAGCCATATGTGAGTAGGGGCTGCTATCATGGATAGTGCAGGTATATATTCACCCCATAGGGTTGCTGTAAGGATAAAATGAGATAATGTGTGTAAAGTGTTTGGCAAATAAAAAGGACAAAAAAAGGTAGTTGTGAAAACTTTTACTGTTATAACTAAGTACTGACTACAGCAGCCTAGGTGCTAAACTGGGGTGAAAGCAAGAATATATGACATAACTCTGTTCCTGTGTAATTACAAAGTTAAGACGGCAAGATAAATAAATAGTTAACTATAATTTATGGCATCTTATTATCACATGAATGTATGAATAATATGCAATAAGTGCTCAGAAGAGGAAGATCTTCCCCACTAGAGTTGCCTTGTACCCACCTTGGTGAAGAAAATCATTTTGAGCTGGTATTTAATCAATGGGTTGACTTTTCTCAGGAAGATGAGGTAAGGGACCATGAAGATAGCTAAGAAAAATATTCTACCAGAGGAATTATAGGACCAATAATTCACAGGTGGGGAAGTGAAAAAATACACTCAAGAAATGAGGGCAATTTTTGATGGAGAACACAGCGTTCATGTAAGAGTGTACTTGGGTGAGTACATGCAGATCTGTGTTAGTGAAGGGTGTTTAAAAGCCATGCTAAGATACTAGGACATTTTCAGTGTCAGAAGGAAATAGTAAGAAGAGCACTGATTTGGAAGTCAAAGATCTGATTTTAACCAAGTTCTACAAGTGCCATGAATATGCCAATTTCTTACCTTGGGCGAGTCACTTCATCTCAGTTGTGTATTTTTTTTTAACGTCTTTATTGGAGTATGATTGCTTTACAGTGGTGTGTTAGTTTCTGCTCCATAACAAAGCAAATCAGCCATACATATACACATGTTCCTTAGATCTAAAAAAAACAAAACCCGAGAATGTCAAGAGTTGTAAGGGGTCTCTTTGTTGTCACTGTTCCTGCTGTTTTTGTTGTTGTTCTATTCAAATTTATGGTATTTTAGGATGGGAGTAGCATAACTGAAGAAAGCTTTAAGAATTAATGTAGGTAGATTTAAAAGTAAAGAAATTGTAACCAAAAATCACTTGGGGTTATCTTTTCAATGGTCCTGACATCTTAAAAATAAGCACTTCAATATTGTAAACATAACAGTTGGAAATGGGAAAATTATAGAAAAGTAGCAAAGAAAAATAGATGAAAGTTGGGTTAAGGATGGAGAGGGAGAAAAGGTGTGAAATGATTGCCACTGCAGTTTGGACTCTGAAAAACAGAATATAGTATTCAAAATTGACATGGAAGAACTAGACAGATAATTTTGCTGGAGATGTGGGACGGGATGTAACATGAGTTTGTAGTTTTTTAGTAGGTACAATATATACACTAGAATGTGTCCTTTTAAGAATTAATTGATATATGAGGGAGATGATGGAGGAGCAGAACATGGAGCTCACTTCCACAAATACAGCAAAAACACATCTACAAGTGGAACGATTTGCACAGAACACCTACTGCATGCTGACAGAAGACCTCAGACTTCCTAAAGGGCAAGGAACCCTCCATGTACCCAGGTAGGATAAAAGAAAAAAGGAAAAAACATAAAAAGAAATCGGGAGGGCACCTGTGCATCAAGGAGGGAACTGTGAAGGAGAAAACGTTCCTCCTTCACCCTGGGAAGGCTCCTCACTGGCGGGGAGATCTGTCTGGATGGAGAGGGGGCTTTGGAGCCTCAGAGGAGAGCACAGCAACCGATGTGCAGAGGGCAAAATGGACAGTGACCTGCACAGAAGGTCAGTACCACCCCACTGCACTCTGCAACCTGAGACCACTCGTCTGCTGGTGCGGGCAGGGGCTGGGTGCTGAAATTCAGGTTTCAGTGGTCAGACCCAGGGAGAGCACCAGGGTTGGCTGCATGGTGACAGCCTGAAGAGGCTGGAGTGTAGCAACTGAAGGTCACTCGGAAGAAGCCTGGGCCTGCCAGAGAGGCAAGGCACCATTGTTGGGGGGCACACAAGGAGAGGGGCAGGACCACCATAGGAGCTTCTTTCCCTGCACGCATGTGCTTTCAGGGCTCTGGGGGCAGGCGCAAGCCACCGCTGCCATACTGAGCTCCAGGGTGGGCACAGGCTGCCGCCACCACTAAGAGACCTGCAAGTGGGCTCCAGTGGCTACCCCCACTGTCCTGGGCGTGCGTGGGCCATGGCTGCAGCTAGGGGACCTGCAAGCAGGCACCAATCGCTGTCCTGGGGAGTGGGCAAGCTGCCACCGCTGCTAGGAAACCCTGCAGCAAGTACCGGTCTGCTGAGAGTTAACACCTATCTTGAAACTCGTCCAAAAAATTGCAGAGGAAGGAACACTCCCAAGCTCATTCTATGAGGCCACCATCACCCTGATACCAAAACCAAAGATAGCACAAAAAATAATTACAGGATAATATCACTGAACAGGATAATATCACTGATGAACATAGATGCAAAAATCCTGAACAAAATACTAGCAAACAGAATCCAACAACACATTAAAAGGATCATACACTGTGATCAAGTGGGATTTATTCCAGGGATGCAAGGATTCTTCGATATATGCAAATCATTGTGGTACACCACATTAACAAATTGAAGAATAAAAACCATATGATCATCTCAGTAGATGCAGAAAAAGCTTTTGACAAAATTCAACACCATTTATGATATAAAAAAAAAAAAACCCCTCCACAACGTAGGCATAGAGGGAACCTACCTCAATATAATAAAGGCCATATATGACAAACCCACAGCAAACATCATTCTCAACAGTGAAAAACTGAAAGTATTTCCCCTAAGATCAGGAACAAGGCAAGGATATCCACTCTCACCACTTTTCTTAAACATAGTTTTGGAAGTCCTAGCAATGGCAGTCAAGGAAGTCCTAGCAATGGCAGTCAAAGAAGAAAAAGAAATCCAAATTGGAAAAGCAGAAGTAAAACTCACTGTTTGCAGATAACATGATACTGTACATAGAAAATCCTAAAGATGCTACCAGAAAACTACTAGAGCTCATCAATGAATTTGGTGAAGTTGCAGGATACAAAATTAATACACAGAAATGTCTTGCATTCCTATACACTAACAAAGAAAGATCAGAAAGAGAAATTAAGGAAACAATCCCATTTGCCCACACATCAAAAAGAACATACTGGCTTGGCCAAAAAGTTCGTTTGGTTTTAAGTAAAGACATTTTTCGTTCTCACCAAGAATTTTATTGAACAATGTATTCACTAACCAAATGAACTTTTTGGCCAACCCAATACCTAGGAATAAACCTACCTAAGAAGGTAAAAGACCTGTACTCAGAAAACTATAAAGTACTGATGAAAGAAATCAAAGATGACACAAACAGATGGAGAGATATACCATGTTTTGGGGTTGGAAGAATCAATATTTTCAAAATGACCATACTGCCCAAAGCAAACTACAGATTCAATGCAATCTCTATCAAATTACCAATGGCATTTTTCACAGAATTAGAACAAAAAATTTTACAGTTTGTATGGAAACACAAAAGACCCCAAATAGCCAAAGCAATCTTGAGAAAGGAAAATGGAGCTGGAGGAATCAAATGCCCTGACTTCAGACTATACTACAAAGCTACAGTAATCAAGACAGTATGGTACTGGCACAAAAACAGAAATATAACTCAATGGAACACGACAGAAAGCCCAGAGATAAAACCACACACCTATGGCCACCTAATCTATGACAAAGGAGGCAAGAATATACAATGGAAAAAAGAGTCTCTTCAATAAGTGGTGATGGGAAAACTGGATAGATACATATAAAAGAATGAAATTAGAATATTATCTAACACAATACACAAAAATAAACTCAAAATGGATTAAAGACCTAAATGTAAGACTGGATACTATAAAGCTCTTAGAGGAAAACATAGGGAGAACACTCTTTGACATAAATTGCAGCAATACCTTTTTGGATTCACCACTTAGGGTAATGAAAATAAAAACAAAAATAAACCAATGGAACCTGATTAAGTGTAAAAGCTTTTGCACAGCAAAGGAAACTATAAACAAAGTGAAAAGACAACCCACAGAATGTGCGAAAAAATATCAATATTTGCAAACAAAATGACCAACAAGGGATTAATCTCCAAAATGTACAGACAGCTCATGCAGCTCAGTATCCAAAAAATGGGCAGAAGATCTAAATAGACACTTCTCCAAAGAAGCACACAGATGGCCAAAAAGCACATGAAAAGATGCTCAACATCACTAATTATTAGAAATGCAAATCAAAATGTCAATGAGGTATCGCCTCACACCAGTCAGGATGGCCATCATCAAAAAGCCTACAAATATAAATGCTGGAGAGGGTATGGAGAAAAGGCAACCCTCCTACACTTTTGGTGGGAATGTAAATTGGTACAACCACTATGGAGAACAGTATGGAGGTTCCTTAAAAAACTAAGAACTACCATATAATCCAGCAGTCCCACTTCTGGGCATATATCCAGAGAAAAACCATCATTCTAAAAGATACATGTACCCCAGTGTTCATTGCAGCACTATTTACAATAGCCAGGACATAGAAGCAACCTAGATGTCCATCAACAGAGGAATGGATAAAGAAGATGTGTTACATATATACAATGGAACATTACTCAGCCATAAAAAAATGAAATAATGCCATTTTCAGCAACATGGATGGACCTAGAGATTATCACACTAAGTGAAGTAAGTCAGACAGAGAAAGCCAAATATCATATGATATCACTTATATATGGAATCTAAAGAAGAAAATGATACAAATGAACTTCCTCACAAAACAGAAACAGACAGACTTTGAAAACAAATATGGTTAACAAAGGGGAAAAGGCGGGGGAGGGATAAATTAGGAGTTTTGGATTAACGTTACACACTACTATATATAAAATAGATAATCAACAAGGACCTACTGTATAGCACAGGGAAGTTTACTCAGTATTCTGTAATAACCTATATGGGAAAATAATCTGAAAAAGAATGGATATATGTATATGCATAATTAAATCACTTAGCTGTACACCTGAAACAATACAACATTGTAAATCAACTATACTCCAATATAAAATAAAAATTAAATTAAAAAAGAATTAATTGATATGTGAAGCCCATGGATGTTTTAGTTTCAGAGTTTCACAAAGTCCTAAAATCAATCCCATAATTCTTTTCTTCAGTGTTAATATGAGCATTAAATTTGAGCCTGTTTACTTTGGAAATTCAGTGGCACTCAAAGAGAAGCCCCAAGTGTCACACTTATCTGAGTTGTAATTTATGAAAGAAATTTTAAAGCCAGTAAAAGGAGCAAGACTTTTTGAATAATAAATATTTCAATTCAAATCCCAGCTTGACCTTCTCTGAGTCTCTTTCTTCATTAGCTAAAAAGGGAGAATATCTACCTGTTAGGATTGAGTGCAGAACATGTGAGGTACCCAGTGGAGCTCTAGATGCTCAATAAACGATGGCTACTGTGAACTCATTCTAGTAGATCTGAAAGACAAAGAAACTCATATCCTTTCTTTTAAAAAAAAATCAATATTATACTACTATTTATATCATACCACAACTCCTCCTGCAACAAGCATGTACTCATTACTGATTATGTCAAGTTTCATAGTTAGTGTCAAAAATATTTCAGTAGTAGGTAATATGCAGAATTCCTAAACTTAAGGATTTGTCTAGGTTAGGAGGTAAGTGTTAAAAGATTCAGGTACTCCTGGGTATTTTAGGTGTATACTCTCAAATTGAATTTTCACACATGTAAGTTATCTAAAATTAATTTTAAATTCTTTAGTTTGAAAAAGTGCCAATATTTTATTTGCACAGTTTGTTAGAATACAATGAGGTTCCAGTTTTTGTTGGTTCATCCAAAATGATTACATATACCCAGATAAAATGTTACCACTCAATCTCCATGGGTTAATTCATTTTATAAACTTCAAGAGATTCAAACATTCAAGTTTTATACCAAATCCAATTGAGACTGCTTTGCTCAAGATATTATTAAACCTACATTTTTCAAAAAATTACTTTTTAAAACAGAGTATAAAGAAGCTCTATTATGTTAAGTAAATTATAAGTTAATTTAGAACTAAAATTTGAGTGAAACACTAATTTTTAAAGGTTTGTTCACTCATCCAATAGCAGAGCAATACTTTGAGTGAAGGTGAAATTTAGTGCTTATCTTCTTTAGCCAAAAGAAGTTAGCAAATTAATCCAATAGAGTAAAATGGATAGTAATACATGTTATCCTCATTCAAACTCATTGGTCAACAAACAAGGTACTGATTTAAGCAACAAGAAATTATTCTGAAGTCTTGATGGATAAAAACAAGTATTAAGTTTTTCAGAGATGTGTGGATCAAGACAGTTATAATCACTCATTGTTGATATTTACTGATTTATATAAAAGAATAGCAGTTATAAAATTATATCAATCTTCTCCCCAGGCTGCCTACTTTCTTCCCATTCTGTAAAAGTTTGGGAATCCTGATAACTTAGATGTTATATAAAAAATGACTTACTTTGGGCTTCCCTGGTGGCGCAGTGGTTGAGAGTCCGCCTGCCGATGCAGGGGGCACGGGTTCGTGCCCCGGTCCGGGAAGATCCCACATGCCATGGAGCAGCTGGGCCTGTGAGCCATGGCCGCTGAGCCTGCGCGTCCGGAGCCTATGCTCCGCAACAGGAGAGGCCACAACAGTGAGAGGCCCGCGTACTGCAAAAAAAAAAAAAAAAGACTTGCTTCTTTTTTGCTTAATACATGTTGAGATATTTATATTTTTAAATACCTTTATGAACCAATTTGGCTATTTTATTTTTAAATCAGTGTTGGCAAACTATATTATTCTATGTTTTTTAATAATATACTTTAAATCCATGTGATATTTGTGGAATATGTGCATTTATAATTTAGTAATTATTCTTAAAATACCATGCTAAATGACATTGTAAATAATCTATTCAGGAATTGCATGTTAGGAGACAAAATTTTATTAAAATGTTATAATGGTTTAATATTTTATTAAAATGTTATAAAATTTTAAAATGTGAAATAAAATATATTTCTATTTTGAAAGAGGCTTATTCACTTTAACATGAACATTGTTGGTACAAGTTTTCATAAATCCTCATAGTACTATTTAAAATTTCATGTCTACCATATTTTAATTCCATTGACCAAGTTTGATGTAGGTACATCTTCTATTCTTCCGAAATTTGTCATTAAGACTGTGACATTGGTATGACAAATGATTCATATTGTAGTTTACTTTTTATTGCCAATCATCAGGATATATAGAAAGATAACTATGCACATGTCTCTTAATACTCTGCTTTGTAGAGATGTCACCAATAGTCATACTGTGATTTTTTTCTTTTGAGAGTGCCACCTCTCTGTCTCTCACACCAACAGATACTAATGTAGTAACTGACACATCCTGGTAAGTAATTTTGAAAATCTTCTAACCTAGAAAGAGTTCAGCATCTCAGATCCTAGTAAAACTAATTTTGGGGTCAGACATTATATGCCATGTAATAATCCAATATTTAGAGATGAACATGATTTTATATATATATATACACACACACACACAATCTTACAGCCTTTTGAAAATGAGTTCAAGTAAACCTGAAAACCTCACCATAAACTTGCTGACTCAAATCTGTTCTAACAAAGACACATTTTTTAGATACCTGAGGCACGGTGCTGCTGAATTATATAATCCCTATCATTAAATTCCAATGTTATCATCTTCTCTATTTTATTGAACAAGCTTTCAGGAATTACAGAGGACTTTCATAAATACTTCCAATTAAAACTTTTACAGATTTGACTCCAACAAAAGATAATGGTTTAAAAGCTAAATTCTTTCCTTTTTCTTTACAGGCTTTGATTCTGTTTGGTTTTGTTTTCAAAAATAGAAAATGATATTTACCACCTTCCTAGTTGTTGTGTGAAGAATACAAGAAAAAAGTTATTTCATTCTTAGGAAAGTCACAAACAACAATTGCCTACAATGTGTGGCTGGAAGTGTAATCCACATGTAATGCCTCTGTCGGCAAAGACTTAGTAGAAGGGGCTTTATAATAAATATTCACATCTGCTGCTTTGGACACTCTAATCCATCCTAAGGATCTTTGCTGTGTCAGGCTTTGTTCTAAATGAAGAAGCTCAGTAGATATAAAGGTTTGCAAATAGGCCATATTTGTCATGATTAACTTTACTTTTATAACTTTTCTCTGTTTTAGAGATATTCATGTCAATTTGGGTTATAATTCTTGATTAAATATTTGACTGTGACTTTTATGGCAATATTATTATTGAATTTTTATTATGGAACGGAAAAATTCTATTTTAACAATATATCACCTACTTAACATCTGTCAAGAAGGCATCACTGATAAAAATGCTGTGCTGGATGTGGAAAAAAATGACTAAAACCCCAGGCTCTGGATTCAAAGTGTTTGTGATTAAATGCTAGCTCCCTCCGTATCTAGGGTGTCATCTTAAGCAAGTTACTTAGCCTTTCCAGGATTCTCTTTCTTCACCTATATAATGGAGTTAATATTATTTTCTTTATCATTAGATATTGTAAGGATTATATGGAATCATCAATATATATGTTAGGTACTAAATCCAGTATCTAACGTGTTGAAAGAGTTTAATGAATTTTAAATGGCATTACTGGAATGATAATATTATATGCCTTCTAAGTATGATTAGATAATCCCAGTGACAGTACTAAAGTCATTTATTTAACCCACATACTTATGTAGACATATTCTGTTGTTTTTACTTACCTCCAAATTCCCTGATAGTTTGCTGCTGGACTTCTTTAATAAAAAGTATTGGGCTTCCCTGGTGGCGCAGTGGTTGAGAGTCCACCTGCCGATGCAGGGGACGCAGGTTCATGCCCCGGTCCGGAAAGATTCCCACATGCCACAGAGTGGCTGGGCCCATGAGCCATGGCCGCTGAGCCTGCGCGTCCGGAACCTGTGCTCTGTAACAGGAGAGGCCACAGCAGTGAGAGGCCCGCGTACCGCAAAAAAAAAAAAAAAAAAAAAAAAAGTATTAGAATGGGATTGCTGATATGTTTTTCACTTTAAGGAAATTATTAACTCACAAATATATGGTATAAATATTATGACAATACTCTGTGCAGTATTTAGCTCTCTTATGACACAAAATTTTAGTTTAACAGAATTTTGAATTTTAAATTAGAGTAAAAAACCTAAGACATCTTTGATATGGAGGTATTTATTTTCACTTCAACTCCAAAAACAATTTGTTGTGCTAATAAGTACCACAATTTTTAAAGTATAAATGTATATTATTAGTTCTAAGTAGTGATTTAGTATACTAAACAAATTTAAGTATAATAAACAAATTTAAGTTATAAATTACCCACTGTGTGTATATATGTATATATGTGTATGTGTATATATGTATACATGTATATATGTATATATATATCTTTGCCTTAGATACATTTTGAATCCTATTTTTTAATACTTTTTTTCAGAAATAATTCACTTGAAAAAAGAAAGCTTCATTGCTTAATTGCTTTCAATCTCATCTTCTCAAAATTATTAATCCCAAATATAAGGAGACTAGCAGGGCATTTGATGACCTCTGCATATAAAGTAGATAGAGCATTTAAAAATTTTATAATCTAATCATTGGCATATCTTAATTTTAACTGGAATTATTTCCTATACAGCCAGGAGTTAGTTCATATTTAATGACTGACATCTAACGTAAAATGAATCTGAATTACAGTTGAAACAAAACTGTATATTCTGTTGCTTATAAACTGTGACTGCTTGAAATAAAACTTTGATATTCATTCTCTCTCCCTCTTTCTCCCTCCCTCCCTCTTTCTGTCAGGTCAAGTTTTAGCTCAAGCAAGTGGCAATGGGGTTATCCATTTACTGGATCTTAAATCAGGGCAGATCCACAAATTGATGGGCCACGAGAGTGAGGCTCACACGGTCGTATTTTCTCATGATGGAGAGACTCTGTTTTCTGGAGACTCCGACGGCACCATTCGAACGTGGTCTTGATGGTCAGCATATCCCACTGTGGAGGGCATTCCCTTTAAGGCTTGAAAATGCCTTGTATAGTCCCAAACCAGTAAATATCTGGTTAAATATGCCAGCAGGTGACATTTACAATTTGCTTTAAAACATGCTTTGGACATATATTTTAGTGCTCATTACTGTTACCAATAAAAAAAAAAAACTTTCTGCTCATTTATTTGTGTCTGGGTCTTTTTCTTTCTCCTTTTGATAAGAATTTCGAGACAGAGCATCTTTGCTAGCAGTTTGGAAGAAACAGCTATACAATGACGCCTAATGACAGACTAGATGAATTACAGATTGATTTTGAATGTTACAAAACAAACTGCAGGAGAACCAGGCTACTTTTTTTAAAAATCAAATCTAAACTGCAGGAAGACCTGAAGTTTAATCATGTAGCACAGGGAAAGTCTTTCTGTAAGCAAAGGGTCAAGTAGAATTGGGGAGCATACATTTTCACAGATTCTTTAACAATGATTACACTTTATCTGTTAATAATAATCAGAGACTGCAGATGGCTTAAGTCTAAATGCTAGGCTCTTCCAGAACTTTCATCTCTGAAGCCCATGGGAGAATGCATTAAGTATAATTACAATAAAAAATGAGAAGAAAAAAAAAAATCGTAGTCTCAATGCAAGTAAGTATCTTGCACGTAAAATGCCTTTCCCCCTCCCAATGCATGCATCCACTGTATAAAGTACGACTGCTTAGAGAACGCTCTAGCCTGGTCCAAAGGAGCAGCTCGGATTTCGACCGAGCTCGGCTCAGAAGCCAGTTGTTGGCGCTGTCCGTGGTGCTGAGGAATTCCCAGCTGCCGGCAGAATGAGCTCCAAATCAGCAGTCTGCAAACTGCTCTCAGTGATGCAGAAACCCAGCTAAAGTTGCTCCTTTCCTTCACGTCCACAGTTAGTATTTTCTGGTGTTTAAGAGGGGATTCAAGCAACATATCGTGGATGATGCTGACGGTATTGCCAGCGGAGTGGGTTTTAAGCTACAGCATGCTGTCGCTGATTTTGATCCTCAGAGCCTAGCCAAATCACCTCTACTGCCATATCAAACACTGTGTAAGTGAACTCATGTGTGGAGGAGGCGTAATCAGCCGGGAAATTTCATAGAAGGATCTGGGAAAAGGCTAAAAATAAGTTCAACATGATTCTGCTACTGGGGTCTGGATTGCTATAGGACCAGCATTGCTTCTTGCTTTGAATTCTGAAGACAGATCCAAAGCATATTTCTTATGTGTGTCTGCAGTGTTTCTCTCTGGAAGGGCGGGAGACTGCTTCTTGACTGTGTTTTGAAATGGGAGGTAGAATGGATTGCCTTTAATTCAAGCCTGAAAATGTATTCTTTGGATAATTAAAAAGAAACTGCTTTTCTAAAACATACCTGATCTTTTAGTTTCTATTGGTCAATGACCCCCACCACCACCATTTAACCTCCAGAGTGATTAGGTAAGTGTATCTCATGACATGAGTTATGTTTGTTTTCTCAAAGAAATAGATGCAGTCATTTAAAATCATATGTAGCAATATGGGGTGGGGGGAAAGTTTAGCTGGGAAGTGCTCCTCAGTATAGCAATGTTTTCTTACTTATTTAAAAATCTTCAGATAAACATTTTGATTTTTCTAATGTTTCTTCTCTTAAATATTAAACTGCACTAGAGTAGCTTAATTAAGAAGAATGCTCTTGAAAAAAATAACTTTCTTATACTGAAAAGACCTTGTTTTCTCCATGCAGATTTTAAAATATATTTCATATAATAAAAGCATGCTTAATGTTTATATAAAGTAGGTATTACATCCCTATTTTTACCTTTAAGTTTACATTCACCCTAACCTGACACATTAATGCCTACCTGTAGCTTACAAAGAGATCATTTTCTATGTCCTTTTGAAACAGAATGATATGTGTATTTTATATGGCTTATCTTGCATGTATTGACAGATACTACTAGAAAACTATAAGAAAGCACAATAGCTCCTTTTTCTTCTAAGATAAACTTTCTAAATATGTGGGAAATGCATGCTTTAATTGGAAAATTATGCTTTTTCAGAAGCTTGTATTATGTTTGTGGGCCCTGTAGTAATTTAAGGGAAAAAATGCTTTGTCAAAGGGAGCTTCCAGCTTCTCAAGTAGAATTATAGGTTTGCTTTTTTTTTGTTCTGTCATGACTCACTGTTTTTGACATATTTTAAAAGAAATCCATCTCCTTTATCATTACCTACCCGAAAGGAATTCTAATATTAGAGAGCAGTTTTCTCTTAAAAGAGGTCATGAATATACTCCCTTTCATTTTATTATTACTAGAATTTGCATATCTAACTTAAAATGCAAGTATAATAGTTCTTGAAGTTTTCTAATGCTATCTTTATCTTATTTAAAATTATCTGCATATGTTAGACTAAAAATCGATGGTTTATCATTGCTATTATAATCTGAAAATAAACCAACAAATAACATTTATAAATGATCTGAAAATGTCCTGTATACAATTTTAGCAATATTGGCATAAAGCCAGCACCATTTAAATAGGCAAATGAACTATTTTACACTTTTCTTATCTATTACTCCCTAAAGTCACAGTTTTCCCAAGGCTTTGTATGAGTTAGTCACTCTGATAATTTAAATAAGAGCCCACTGCCAACACTCCCCACCAAGCACTAATACTAAGTGAAGTGTACAAGAGTCAATAACACCAAATTAATATGGCATATTTTCTATGAATTGGCAACACCCTATTATTTTTAAGAAACTTCAATAAACAGTTACACTGGCATTTTTATGCAAATTGCCTAAATGCAAGTATCTTTGGCATGTCAAAAAACAGTTATGTTTTCAAGAGTGTGTGAATGTCATTTATTTTATATTGAATTAATTCAAGTAGTATTTATTACATGAATATTAGAGTCAGGTTGCTGTAAAAATAATTTACAGATACATCTTTCCTGTCCACTAGGAGCTTACTTCCTGACTAAAATAAAGGTGTGGACAATAGTACAAATAAATTTTTAACAAATCCTTTTCAATACCTGGCATTTTCTTATTTATTATTTAAAGTTTTCTTTCTTTTATTCACTGTGGAATAGTTGTGCTATTTTCGTGCTTAACTATGTTTCAAAATCCAGATTCATGTTCACTTAAACAAGTCACCTATATTGAGACCATTGTTCTCCAATTATGGGCGTAAAGAAGTAGGAAGACCTTTGTAGTAGCTGCATCCAGTGATAATTTAAATTCAGCTGTTGGTTTCTTCCCTTTCTTTTAGAAGTAGAATGTCTTCTCACTAATCTCCTGAGTTTTCTTTCAGATGATTGTAACATATATACATTCTGTCACTCATTAATCAGTGAATTCAAAGAGAACATGAATTCAAATATTCTCGAGTTATTTGTAACTATTAGTAAGATCACCCTTTGAGTCTCGGTAAAACCACTTCTTACAATTTAGACAAAGCTAAACCTTTGAAATTCAGAAGGTAAATTTAAGCTGAAGATTCCTAGGCAAAGTAAGTCCATAAGGGACAATTTTAATGCATATATTGCCAAGGATCAACTGTCCAAACTTCATAATAAAGTGTAGATAGTTGCATGAACTTAGTCGATTTGAGGTCTTAGTAGCTTCCAAATAGATCTCAAATAAACATGTTAAGAGCATGGGTTTAAATGAATCTATATTCTCTTTATATATGTCAAATTATTCTTTTTAAATATTTATTTTTCAGCCTGCCCCTCTTGTATTCTCATGGAAGGAGCTGAGTATATCTAATATTAGGAGAACATCCAGAATCCTTTGAGGAGGGGGATGGCTCTTCATATTCATGAAGCTTGCATACTTCTGTTGGTCATCCCCAGATTGGTCACCTCTGCTGCCATCAGTCATGAAGACTATCCTGCTGATGAAGGTGACCAGACTTCCAGTAATGACAATCTGATTTTTGATGACTATCGAGGGAAAGGGTGTGTGGATGACAGCGGCTTTGTGTACAAGTTGGGAGAACGATTTTTCCCAGGGCATTCCAACTGTCCATGTGTCTGTGCTCTGGATGGACCTGTTTGTGACCAGCCAGAATGCCCTAAAATTCACCCAAAATGTACTAAAGTGGAACACAATGGATGCTGTCCTGAGTGCAAGGAAGTGAAAAACTCTTGTGAATATCATGGGAAAAATTACAAAATCTTGGAGGAATTTAAGGTATGAGTTACCCTTCTTATTTACTGAATACTAACTTTTTACACCACATACTTAGATTACTACATTAAAATTACAGTTGGAAAAACACAGTTTTAAATTTCTCTTTGATTTACAAGAATATGACTCCAGTTAGCATAAGTACCAGTGTGGTCAACAAATAGGTAATTGGTTTGTTGATCCGTATCTGTAGGGTTTCACAATAACTTTTTCCTTCAGAAGTATTTGGAGCATGTTGCCATCTTTTATTTTTGCCCTTAAACATTTCCTTGGTGTTATAACAAAATATGTTTTCTGAAGGAAACAACTTTGTTTAAAGGCTATGTGTCCATTTATGTGTTTAAATTTTGTGAGTTTTTGGGTGTGTGTGTGTGTGGCTTATTAGCCTGTAGTTGGAGCCATTTAATTATAGTCTAGAGTTATCTATTTAGTGTATGGAAATGCAAGTGCTACAGAGACACACTTCTGAGCTGTGGTCTTTATATTAAGAATATACATTGGACTTACTTGTTGTAGAGCATGGTCCCCATTCTATTCTCTGCTCATTAGATTTTTTTTTTTTTACTTACAGGACCCCAGAGAGAACTGAATTTTTATCATAGTCCCTTGTAAAAGGTAGTAAAAAAAAAAAAAAAAAAGACTAATTTTTCAGCCTTTCAGCCTCCATGGTATTTCTTAGTCTTTCTTTTATGCTTGTGTCATATTTTCAAGTAACTTGGAATTCACTTTTATCTCTTCTTGGAGTCTCTTTTCTCTAATGGCTAGTTTTAATTAGCATTTCCTACAGCCAGGTATGAACCCTTAAGGTATAAATTAATATATCAACATGTCCTCAGATGTAATGGCAGTTCATGCCTTGGAGTTTCTGTCATACTGATGGCTTGATATAAAGATTTTCATTTCACCTAACCAAGTTCTGTGACAAGGTGCTCAGAATCCTGTAGGCAAAAGAAGATATAGCTAGTTTTCAGTAAGACTTTATGTTTGAGAGAAGAAATGTTCAGTTATTGGCACTGACCCAACTTCCTTCTTTACAAGAATCAAATGGTGGAAGAAGTCAATACGTGGAAAAAGGTTTTAACTGATCATGATCAGAGTACTTCCTGTGTATTGGCAATTCATTGCATTTGGTCTATTCCAAGTTATGGGCTCATACCAGTTCTAATTTACCCAAGGAACCCATTTATTTTAATTAGATTCCTCAGGACACGAGAGAAATTTTAATGATAATTATCATATTCAACTTTCTTACACATAAGTGTTATTCTAGACTTTTTTTTCACATATATGATACTTTGTTGCACAATATTGAGAAGAGGCTTGAGAGTCTAGTAAAATTACCATTATTGACATCAAATAATAGTTGAGTATCATATATTTATTAATGCCTTTCTGGTCTTTAACATCTTGGACACATTTTGATATTAGCTACTTTTACTCTTAGGTTAACAAAAGTAAATGCAAATACTCAACACGTGATTGACTCTAGACGTAGTTCTAGAATCATGTCACTCTCCTCTAACATGCATATTTATCTAGAGTAGAATGCAAAAAGACATTTTAAGATAGCCTAGCCTAAGCAAAAAGTACCCCAGATAAAATGTGAGATTATTACATATTGATTACCAAATTATATAAAAGAAGAAAAGATACTGACTTTTTTTTAACTTAGCTCACCACTTAAAATGCTAGAGTTTTCCCTGTTTTTATTAGATTTTATTTTATTTCAAAGGTAATAATAAAGACATAGCAAGTTAGTAATTGCTTTACTCCAACTATCTGTCCCTGCTATAGTTAATATTTAATCCATTGATATGCACAACTTTTTCCCTGACTTTCAATATCATTGATCTTAAATCAATGTGATTTAAAAAAAGAAAACAGATGCCACTTTTTCACAAGGATTTAGTTTTAAGAGCTTTAGAGATCATTAATAAGAATGAAGAACTGAGACCAAGAAAGTTTGTTACCTGTCCAAAATTGTCAAGTTATTTAACCTATTTCTAAATACACGCAAACAAGAAAGCCTATATCAAAGCACTTTGGCTCTAGAGTCAGAAAGACCTGGATTCATATCCCAAATTCATCACTTAGATGTAAGATTTTGGATGGAGTCCTTAAACTTTTGGAGCCACAGTAGCTTTTGCTACAAAATGGCCATCATGATCATTACTTCTGATGGGAGGAGATGTTGGAAAGATTTTGTGAGATAATTTATATGAAGTTAGCAGTCTTGTGATGACTGGTACACAATAGATATTGAACAAAAGGTTGTTTCACTCCTTCTAAACTCTAATGTCCAGGGATTTACTCTAAATTCTCCATTCCTCCATGTCTTCACCTACATTTTTATGATGGAAGCTCGATTTTAAAAGTCACTCAAGTGAAAGAATTCCAACACCTTTTTTTAAATGTTCTACTTATCTACGTGAACTATGTACGCCTTAGTAAATATCAGCCATCTGATTCTCTAATTTAGTTTCCTGTCTCTTGTAAGCTGACCTTTAAAGCTGTATGCAACTTTCAAATAATAATCTTAGCATGTTATTAAGAAGGTTGTATTACAAGATATTTTTACATGTTATATATTCATCCAACAAGTATTTATTGGGCTTTTTGTTATATAAGTTACTGTAGATGTACTGTACATACATTAGAAAGTAAGGTATCTAGAAGGCAAAATCTCCACCCACAAGGAAGGCATGAACAACGTGGAGAGAGAAGTGGGAGAAAGGAAGTCTAAAGCATGTGACTGTGAAGGTCAACACCAAGGGATTGTGGTGCCAGAAGCTTATCAACATGGTGTGAGGTTTGGTCAGACAAACTTTCTTTTTCTTCAGGATGGTCACAGATGACCCTGTTCTTAAAAAATTAAAATTTATCCAGGGAGAAGTTCCAAAGAGGAAACTGCTTGAGCAAAATCAGAGATTGGGATGAATAAAATCTGCAAGGAGAGGAGGGAGATGAGAATAACAGGAAGCTGGATCTTACTAAAATGCCATTATAAGGAGAGAGAGGTAAATTTGCATAGCATTTTTGGAACGTGGAAAGAGGAACTTGAGTACTGGGCCAAAATATTTAGATTCAGTCTAAAGAATAACAAGGGACAAAATGCAGTTGTTATACATAGAGATGACCTAGTTAAATATGTTTTTTAAACAAAATGACTTTATAGCCAAGTATATAACTGAATAGAGATGAAGTGATATTAATGGCTGGGGAGGTGGGACTGTTGCAGAAAACAAAGAATGAGATGACCAGCATGCAAAGAACAGAAACATTCAGGGAAGTCTTGAGGATAAAACTCTAAATTCCCTAGTATAGTCTAGATTCTACTCATCAACCTCTCCAAGTATCTCAAACTCTCAGTGACTTCTCTTCCCTGTGTGCTTGCACATGCTGTCCATACTTTTTCACCATTTATACACACCTGTATAAGTCTTACTAGACTGCTTCAGAATTCCATTTAAATCTCATCTCAACTGCAAAGCCCTCTCTGACTGTCCTACTTATGTATCCTGGGCTGCGTCTCACACCATTATAACAAGGACAATAATCATAGCCAGACACCATTAAGGCCGTTATATGTATTATAGCACATTTCATAATAACACTATGAGGTTACACTTTTCTTAGCACTGTTTTACAGACAAGAAAACTGAAGCACCAAAGTGTAAGCGGCTTGCCTAACACCATATCTAAAGTAGAAGAACTAGGATTCAAACCCAGGCATTCTGGCTTCAGAATATAAACTCTTCACCACCTTTACCACCTCTGTCACACTGCAATAATATAAAGTGAAAGGACCTGTCTCTCCCACTGGACAGTGAACCCTTTGAGGCTCGGGGCGGTGTTTTCTTTTTCCTCCTCTGTTCCCAACCCCAGCCCCATATAAACCACATAACAGGTATTTAATATATTTTGGTGAACAAAATGAGTCAGGTTATAACTGAACACATAGAATAAAAAAAGTTCCTTTAAAATGCCTTAATTTCTGTTTATGTGTTGACCTCCCCATTTTAATTAGAGAAGCATTCAAGCTTCAGGTAAAGAGTGCTCTTGGGACCCCTAAAGATGACACGCATTGTTCATATATTTCCATACTGCTTCTACTTTCTACTCCTTCTCCCCTACCCCTTCCTAACCAATATTCATCTTGCATTGCATCTCCATCCCAAGTGTTGTAATGACCATCCAGGGTTTTAGTTGTGTGGTCTCACTCTATACAGTTACAAAGACATACTGAAGTCCCTACTTCAGTCTTTTCTGATCACTAAATTTAAACGTAAATCACTATGTTGTACACCTGAAACTTATAACATTGTACATCAACTATACCTCAGTAAAAAATAAACATTTAATGTGGTTAAAAAAATTGATATACATGTGTCACCTGATGGAAAAAATAATGTTATTTATAAACGTTGGGGTTTTTTCAACACATTGATGCAAGCTTTGAAAATGGCTTCTCTCTACCCTTTTTGAAAACTCTAAATTTTCCAGTGTTCTGGTAATATTGTATTAAGTTAAAGGTCATTGTATAGTAGATTTTCTCATCTTTCTTTTATGTGTACTCAAGCAAAATGACACTGGAACCTACTTTTTGAGAAATAAGAAGTATAAATAATAAATTACAATAGCATTTCCTACAGAAAAACTTGATTGGAAATGTAGGTTCTATCAGCTTTGGCTCTGTGATAACTATCTCATGCTGAGTTTCTTAAATGGAGAAATAATTTCTTATTTTGCTCAGTATTTTTATAACTCTCACTCAGCTAGAATTAGCCATTTTGGATTTTTTTATACTTTAAAACTTGTACTGTTTTAGTTTTATTTCAGACACTGACAGTTGAGCAGGTTTCTGGTTTTTATTTTTAATAGGTTCAGTGTGATTATTTTCTCATTTTGCATTTTGTAAATATGTTATTGCTTTTTTTTAAAAAAAAAAAAAAACATGTTTTCATGCTGTGGTAAGCTGCCTAGTTTTTGCCCTGAATTTTGGATTTAACATTTAAATCTTGAGGAAAGCAGCAAAGAGGACAGAAAATTAATCACTCAGAGTATTCTGCCAAATCATCACACCCATAAAAAATGTTGATGCCAACTAAAGTTTAGAACTGACTCACTCTTCAGTGGGTACATTCATAGGAAGACAGGTTTCCCAACTTTCTCATTAATCTATGCCCCCATCATTAATGTCCAATTAACATTAATGGACATTAAATGTAACATGAAATCTGTGAAAGTGAGTAGAAAGGATTTTTGAATTTAGGACTGGGAGTTTTTTTTTTTTTTAATGTCTGTTTGTTTTAATACAGAGAAGGAATGGAAAAGTAACACATTCTAGGAACTGATAACCAAATATGTGAAAGAACAGGAAAAAAATGGGGGGCTGTAAAGAAATCTCAATTGAAGGGACTAATAGTTAACACTTTGCAGAAATACAGCTTATTGTACCCCACCCACTCATCTGCCATGGCACCAGCTTCTATGAGAGGCACAGAAACTAAGATGTTTGTACTGGACAGAGGGGTACAGAATGCATCTTTCCAGAGGTATGAAGGTTGCATGTATGTATGTATTTTAATGGCACCAAATGGAATCAAATGTGTTATGTCCTGCTGAAATATGAGAGGCAAGGCAGTGAAAGTTTCATCCTAACAACTGGAAGGGTTTCTTTTATTTTTATTTTTTCATTTTTTGACCCTCTGTATTTATTTTAATAACAGAGAAATGGGTGAATTTTAAGAATATGGGTGGGATTTTTAAAGATATTTTTCCCAAGAGAGGATATACAAGTTCTCAACAAATGATTAATGGAACAAACAGGGGCATTTGTAAGATTTCATCCAAAGAAAGTCCTAGAAAACATCATAATTTCATACAACAAAGATAATTGAGGTCTTTGTTGGGAGATTGAAAAGGCTAATTCCACAATCACTGACTCTGCAAAATGCAGTTTTTGTTTTGCAGAACATGCTGTAGTTTTTAATACTGAAACTGCCTTTGAGTGAATTCAAGAATGGCTTCTCCTTTCAAGTAGCTACAAAATAACAGAGATTAAGTAATCTTAACCAGTAATGACGGTTGCTCCTCTGAAGCTCAGCCCTCAGCCTGTACAACAAACAAGCTCAAAGTGGATAATTCTCAATGGGGAATATCCATCTTTGTATATAACTAGGGAGCCTCTGCTCAATTTGTATAATGTCTGACCAGTTTCAAAGATTAGAAGTCAATTTTGTTAAAACTTTATAAAGTTCCTCAAACCTTTCTCTTTCTTTTTATATTGTGCTCACTTGACATGTTTTAATTCTACAAAACTACATTAAATCTAGAAAACAGACCAGATTTTTGAAATAATTTTTCAAAAGCTCCGATGAGAACTGGAAATGACCCTCAACACTTTTTAAAATGAGGGATTAGAATTGTAGGAATAAATGGCTTCCAAGTTAACCCCTGAAGGGATGAAATAGTCTGAAAAAGTCACTTACTTTAAATTTTAAGAGACTTGATGATCAGCTGGCCCTTTGATTAGTTATATATAGACTCACCCACTGATTTTTATCACTGTCCTTCATTCGGCAAGATGCTGCCGTTAATGGTGATAACTGTGTGATAAGCATGACTACAGAGATTTGTGTATGGGCTTCTGTTCCCTGGGCGCACCAGGAGATTGGTGTTTGATCTGCGGCCACATCTGGAAATTGCGGAGCTTATCACTGCTAGTGACTACCTCAGACTTGAGGTCAGTCATGAGCTGTGTGTAGACTTTGCTGTCCATTCCTTATTGACTCTCCAATACTATGAGAAGATGAACCTGAAAAGAGAGTGCCCTGGTAGTCTCCCCTCCAAACTTTAACTCTAATTGTACAAGCTTCTGAATATGTCAGAAATTTGCTTATTTTTCATTGTGGTTTTACTCACCAAAACACATAATTAGTCAATGGTGTGATACTAACAAGCATGTTTTTTTCTCTTATTTCATAAATTAGGTCTACATATTTTGTGCAAATTTTGTGTATTAATCTATATACAGTCTAAATTGAAATTGCTTCATACATGGGTTGTATGTGTATGTGTGTGAAATTTGAGGGAGCTGGGAAATGTTCTTACTTTAAGAAAATCTTTTTCTACTCCTCCTTATTCTCCCTGACAATATTTTTGTTTTGTTTTGTTTCCCTATAGCTTGATTTATATATCAGGCAGTGTGTTTTATGAAGGACAGCACAAGAAAAAACTATTGGTCTATTTTTTAGTTGTATTTTGCCAAGCGTTCGAGGAAGAGCTTGAAACAAATAACTAGAGGCGATTTGAAGTGATCAGTGGGTTTGCTTATCCAGGTGATCTTTCTCAAGCCTTAGTCATTATTAATTGGGGACTGGCTTATTTTAGTCTGTACTTTGGACTATTAATCCACTGATTAGCATCAGTAATCTCAGTCTCACATATCACCAGTGTTGATTTCCTTGCTTCCAGCCTGCCATATAGCACATCACAATAAAGCCATCTTTGCAAGAATTTAATGATGCCACGAAGAGTGAATAAAGTACTAAAGTGACAAAAAAATTCATTTATGTCCTGAAAAAGCTTTTAGATATTATTTTATGACTGTATAAATTTGTTTAAAGTGGATACAAATCCACTGAACACAACTCTTAATTTCCTCCCTATTACGTCATGAGACCATGAACAAAACTCAAATAATTTTAATCCTTCTATCTACAGGATGGGCACGATAATGTCATCATATGTTTTATGAAGAATTAATAGTATTGGGAATTAGAAAATTAAAGTATTGCATATCAATTTATAGTTAACAATTCTGACTGCTCAAAAGTTTGTGTTTTGTTTTTAATTAAACATTACTTGGTTGGGATTTTGAAACCATTTTGCTTTAATATTGACCCTTGGCTATGATTGTTATTTCTTGGCATGGGATTGGATTTCTAGTATCTGAGTTTATACAAGTTCTATTTATAAAAGGCAAGCATTATGGGTTGTTGCTGTTTTTTTAAATCTAAGTCCTTCCTACTCTTAAGAGCCGACAACAGAATTTTGGATATGGAAAAGAACTTTGAACTTATTTTACAGATGGTAAAACAAAGACCAACAGAAACTTAGTAAAAACACCACAATGGCTGGCATAGCTTACTATTTGCAAAGGCAGTATAAATATATTTCTTTCCTGTGGTCTTTTATCTACATTTTAAGCCTTCAGGTTTAATGCTCACTTGCATCTTCCTTTCCAATAAATACATTGGATGCAAACATTTATTTCATCCAATTGTCTATAGAAATGTGATATCAGGACCTAGCTCCATGACAACCCAGAGTTACAAGCTGACAAGAACAATAAAATATTGCCATATCTAAAATCTGTCTTTGATACAGACAGAGGACAGTTTGCAAAAGGAGCCTAAGTTTACAAAGGCTCTAATAAAAAGAGGACCCTTTGTCTAAAAATGAAAAATTCTGTAATTAAAGCAAACAATATAGGCCAAAATAAAATTATAATATATTAAACACTACCTACTTATTTTCACGGAGACTATACTAGGAAGTAACAAAGGAACTAAATTAGCTGCTCTTGCCATACAGTCGATTTTAGGAACTGAGGACCTGTGTTCTTGATTTTTTTCACTCTGCAAACTCCCACCTCTCACTACATGACAGGAGTGGAGTATGAAAAATGGATGGAGTGTACAAAAATCTCTAGTTGCATGGCATTAGAACGAAGGGATATCCCTGAACTGGCATATGATCAGTATCATCTAAGGCAAGAATGCTGCAAAAATTCACATCCCTTGACCTCTCTCTCTTCAATGCCAACAATGCCAACTGAAATGATTTCAATTTATATTTTTCTAAAGTTCCCCAGATTATTCTAATGATCAGCTGGAATTTTAGTAAGGATTTTTTATTTTTTTTCATGGTCAAGTAAATTTGAGAAATGATGCGTCCTTTACTATCTCTTGGAAATGTGCAGTGCTTGAATGTATATATTAATATATACTAACAGTGCCTGAACATTTTTTAAGGCTTTGAGAGTCAGTATGTACACAGCTCAACAGCTAAGAGCTCAACAGTATGGTGAAAACTATTTTACAGTAGCTTCTACCACTTACCTGCTAAGTGACCTAGGCACACATTACTTTACCTCTTATGTCTTAGTGCAGACATCTCCAAAATAGAGATAATAGTAAAAACTACTTGGAACACAATAAGGGATTCATAAAAGTTATCTGACATTTTTACTACTATTACTACTTACCTGTATTTAAGTCCAGTATTTCACAGATTTATTTAACAGCAGAATACTTTTTCTCTGAACATCTATTAACATCTTAAAGTTCATAAGCGTTCAATGAAACAGTTTAAGAAGTATTTTGTTGATGACCAAGATCATCCTTTATTCCTTTATCTGACTCAGATGGGCAGTTAATGATAAAAATCTATATATCTCAGCTTATCTTTTATTGCCTGGTCCTTTTTAAAGTTTCCAAAATTGCAGTAAATGTGGTTATTTATGGCAATTTATTAATTTGTGTTACATAAAACAATTTAAATGGAAAATGACTTATTCAAAATAATAATGACGACGCCAGTTACATATAACC
Source organism: Delphinus delphis (assembly GCF_949987515.2). Lineage (NCBI taxonomy): Eukaryota > Metazoa > Chordata > Mammalia > Artiodactyla > Delphinidae > Delphinus > Delphinus delphis. The sequence goes on along the minus strand of NC_082689.1, from coordinate 22,836,000 downwards.
AAAAATCTAAGACGGGGATCAGCACACTACAATCCATTAGCCAAATTCAGCTCACCACCTGTTTTTATAAGTACAGTTTTACTGGAAAATAGCAATGGTTATTCATTATGTATTGTGCATAGTGGCTTTCAGGCTGCAATCCAGCCCTGAGTAGTTGCTCCAGAGATTATATGACCCAAATAGGTCAAAAATATTTACTGTCTGGTTTTCTGTAGAAAAAGTTTGCCAACTTCTGATCTACGATCAAATTCTTCTTCTTCCCTTTCTACTTCCCTCAAATTGTACTTTCATGTAACCCGCATTCTTCAAAGTTACAAATTCTTTGGGTACTGTTAGGTATAGGTTTTACTTCATTTATAGGTGGTCTCGGGGATGTCTTTCCACGTGTGTAAATCTTCAAAGGCATCTAAATTTGCCTATTTTAAATGTATTATACATACTTAACAGCAGACACGTTAAGTCTCTTTGCACATTTGTCTCCAAGGCGTACGGCTTTGCTCTTTGCATTGATGTATGATAATTTAATAACTTTCCACTTACTCGGATGGAAATAGATAAGCAAAGATGACATTCTCGGATGAAATAGATAAGCAAAGATGATAAAAATGTCTTATATTTTGATATCCCATCTGCTCTCCTTTGACAGTGTGACAAGTAGGTATTTTTCATTTAGTGTAATATAATAGATATATTAATAAATGAAAATATGTATATTGTCTGCTCACTTATTAAGTTCACTAACATCTTTTCAAGTCAACTTATATAATCCATGGTTTGATTCCATTAGATGTCCTAAATGTCTCTGACATGTAGAGAGGTGATAGGTCTTGCAGGGGGGTGTACAAAAATGTATAAGACCATCAAGGTACGCCTAGTCTATCAAAATGAATAACACAGGTACCACTAATAGCAGATGGCATGGGCTGATTGCTCTAGGAACTCATATGAAGAAAGAAAGAATTCAGTCTGAAGAGCTTAGGAAGATCCTAAGAGTGAGGATTTCAGTGCACTGAAAACATTTTAGACAAAACAGGAAAATTGGCAAAAGTCAATGGAAAGCACGTTCAGAGAAAAGTGAGTTAACCCAAGTGGCCAGAGCAGAGGGTATAGAGAAGATAAAAAGTGAGAGACAAGCGAGAGAAGAGAGTGTGGCACCCGCTCACAATGTGGATGCCAGGTTCAGGAGCTTGGGGCAAAGCTTGGACCAAGTGGAAAATTACCAAACGGCTTGAGTCAGGGAAGTGACACAACCAGATTTGTGCCTGAGGGAAATACAAATAGTTGTTGACAATTTTATGAAATATTGTGCATCTTTGTTCCTTCATTGAATGATTTAGTTCTGAGATATTTTTATTCCCATTTTATAAACAAGAAGGGAGGCTTCTGACTAATTCTAACGCTCCATTACACCTGCCCAGATTCCATGAGTATACTATGGACATTATGAAAGAAATGTGATAGAGATGGCTTATTTTTCATTTGAGTGAGCACATCCTATATTCTGGAATACCTGTTCAATTATCACTCTGAAATATTTCATGTTAAGTCTCATATCTTTCTGATGGAAATGTAGTGCACTGCTAACATGAGGGAAATTCTTTGCCTGCTCCACGTTTTACATGGCTCAATTGGCTTCACTTAAAAAACTCCCATGGCAATAAAGAAGGGTGCATCTAAGGTGCATTACTATTTATTAAAAAAAAAAAACCCTACATTCTGAATGCAGTAAGGGTTGACCAGGAATATTTTTGCAAATTTAGTTATTGTTTTCATTTTAAATTTCTGCATCAGGAAAACACAAATTAAAAGCAACAACAGGGCTTCCCTGGTGGCACGGTGGTTGAGAGTCCGATGCAGGGGGCACGGGTTCGTGCCCCGGTCTGGGAAGATCCCACATGCCGCGCAGCGGCTGGGCCCGTGAGCCATGGCCGCTGAGCCTGCGCGTCCGGAGCCTGTGCTCCGCGACGGGAGAGGCCACAACAGTGAGAGGCCCGCATAAAGAAAAAAGGGCCTTGAAAGTGTTTTTTTGCGGCCTTAGAAATACCACAGTCATTGTAGAAACTCCCAGTGCTTACCAAATGGAGTCCTATTTCTGTATGAGGAGAGGACAGCCCAGCTCCCTGAAATGCCACTTATTTTCACTGTATGTTAAATAGGACAGAGAAAAAATTAAAATTGTTCAGTCTAACTTTAATTTTTTCCCAACATTAAAAATAAAGGTCTGCTAAAATAGTAAACCTTTGACTGCTGAGATTTAGAAAACTTCCTTAGGGAGAAAAAGGACAATCACAGAGAATTTTCCTTTTGTTAATGAGACTCTAGGCCTTTCACACTGAAACTAGAAGATACTTTAATCAGGACTCCAAAAAATGTGAGCTCAAGTTACCCTGTTGCAAATCTGTTTTTGGCAAGACTCTGATGAAAGACTGAAGTTTCATTGCTGTAAATAAGAATCTAATTAACTATCGAAAAAATGTTGCCCAATGTCATTCTTAGTCTAAACACAATCTGAGTGCAAACATTGCTACATTTTAGAGATGCAACACAGATTGCTCTCAAAACTAAAATACATATTCTTTACAAATTTAATATCTCAAATAATTCATATTGGAAATGATTATGTGATAATTTAATAAAAATAATTTATGATCAATATACTTTTTAAGAAATACACAGCCACTGAAAATGAACAAAGGGAAATTAAAAAACAAAAAAAACCACTGGTCAAGTTGAAAGCTATGATGACAATGTCAGTCATTTACCCAATGCTGCATAATTTACAAGCTTCTTCAAAATATTACGTTATTTCCTTTTTGTCTCACAAGAATCCAATGAGGAAAATTAGAGCTCTCTTAATATTATGTTATTATTAACTCCATCTTACAAATAAGAAACCCCAGTGTCAAGTGGGTTTAAATAACCTGTCCAAGGTAATACAACAGTGTTCGATGGCAGGACTTAAGCTCCAAACGTGCCTACTCTACGTTATCCAATAGCTGAATTCCATTGGGCCATTCAGCCCAGTGGAATTGGGCTGAATTCCACTGGTCCGTAGCACTAACAATTTTTATAAACAGCTACAAAGTTTTGACTGCTTCTGCTTTACTTGCACAAAAGATACACACTAAAGTCAGAAGGTTTAATCAAGAAATTACTCAAGATTTTTTCAATTACAATATTGTAATTTTCAATTACAATATTCTTTCATATTATTGCCCATAAGCCATTCCAATATTTTTTTGTGGAATAAGGTGTAAGCTATGAATTAAGCATCAAATAATGTAGTATAAAATACAGTAGGAAATTGCTATTTGGACTTAAAATGAAAATATTTTAATATTAGCAATTATAAAGCACTTTATTAATTTTTAATTACTCTATTTATAACATGGAAAAGAATATTACTAGTAAATGGAAAATGAAGAAAAGATTTGTTAAGTAATAATCTGACTGGCATTCCCAATACAAATGGATTTTTGTATAGGAGTGCCTATACCCCCCACCCCGCAGACCCTGAAAAGCCGTGAATTCAGTATCATCCATGCAAGGCTAGAAGGCTAGAGTTTATGGCCCTCTCTGTTATCACCTTCGCTCAGTGTTTCCTGTAGAATAGAACTGATCGTATTTGTCTCTTACGTGAACTTTCACATTGTAGAATTCTCACGGTGATGTATTCTCCCCCACCCACACATGACCTTATTTTAATGCTGTTGTAGATGATAGGCTTTTAACTGATATCAACAGTCTGTCCTTCACAGTGTCAACAGGAAAGTTTTGAAGTTATGCAGTTGCTCACTTTTCCCTTGTTGCATAAATGGGTAATAAATGGAACATCCTTAGCATGGAGACATACAGGCTGTACTTGAAATATTCAGTTCCTTGTCAAAGACCTTTGTACTAAAAGCAATTGTCAATCCAGAGTATCAGTGAAGAACTAGAGACTGCTGCTTTTCTAAGCTATTTCACAGGTATAGGTGTGATATCAGTACTTTATCAAAATCTTTATCTTGAATCTGCTAGCCTTTGTCTACACCTTTGGGTTCTCCTTTGAAGATCTTAGAGGCAACTAAAACATCCTTTATTTTCCTCTTAAATACACACTGATATTTCTTCTTAAGTGTGCATTTGCCTACTTAAAAAAATACATCTGTGATTGCAACTGAAGAGTGGTTTTGCTTACCTTCTCCTTATCTATATTTTATTTTTCTCTATGCTGGTCTTCATTTTTCAGAAAAAGCTATATTTTATTGTCATAAAACTCCTTGAAAATACTCAGATTAAAAAAATGGTTCTATATACCATCAGTTTATCAGAATACGCAATATATAATTGTAGAGTTGCCTGTCCTTAAAACAAATGCCAAAATATATTTAAATAAATTTTTAGAAGAAAATATTTTAGAGAAAAAAACATTAATATAATGTCATTGTTGTGTTGCAACTATAATGATGAGTTTTAAAGAATGAGTAAACTTTCTGTACTTGATAATAATTTTAGACTGGGTATTTCATCAACTGTTTTTGCAATATTCTTGTGTTTTACATTAGCTCAGAGTAAATGCAAATGAGTAGAAGGATTAAATTTAATAATTCTGTCTTCCATTATAATAGTACCATCAGTTATTCTTATAAATAATCAATTCATTTCAAAACTTATTTTTATAGACATCTAGATTGTCACTATTGCCATTTATTGAGGGAAGGCTAGCTATGGAGTTCATCTTAGTATACCATATATACATTATCTTGTATATAATACACATTTAATAAAAATGCTGAATAAATAATTTTTAAAATTTATATCATTTCTGAATTTTAGTTTATTACCTACCTAGTTTACTGTATCTACATGGGCAAAGCTATGTGCACTCTTTACAATTGCTTGACTAAAATGTTTCTGTTTTCAACAAGCATGAAGTAGTTTTTGACAGATACCCTAGAAATAATATTCCAGCATATATTATCAAAATACCAACTTCTCAGAAAGAATATCTACTACTTAAACTTGTTACTCAAATGATACAATCATACACATTTGCTGACCAATGGAGGTGATTATAAAAAAAAAATCTATGCATCTGTTTTTTTATTTGCTTCAGCAGTATTGAAATTCATAAAGAAGTTCCAGCTCTATGTCCATAAATTGATTAGACTTAAAACCTCAGTGTTTCAAATATGCTCCAATCAATAGGACAGATCACTGAAGAGGTCACCACAACCCCATTAGACATACGACAATGAGGGGCATTTTAATCAGTGACACAATGGGTCTTATTTCAGATGACTGTGAATTTTGGTTAAAATCCATTGGACCCATTGATTATTAGGTGACATCTGCCACATGCAAGTTACTGGCTACAGGATTGGCAGTGGATGTTAAATACTCTTGTACTCTGTAATTTAATGTATATTTTAATGAAGTGAACAGTGAGATTTCTGACAGACATCAGCAACTTTGAAATAGAGTCTTCCAAATTTCTCAGAGTCTGAAAGTAATGAGATTTGTTCCATAAAGTGATGAAATTTATGCCATAAATTATCTCTAAGAGAAGAGTGCTTCTTAAAGCAGAATCATTTCCTTGGTAGAGATCAGATTTTAAATAGTTGTTTAATAAGAAGTTTTTGGAAAAGCAGTCTGCGCTGTGTTCTCTCTGAAAATTTTTACCTGTTATCAAAGAAATGGAGTGCCACGTGGATCAAAGGCCCACTATCACTTGGACAGAAGGAAAGCCACTGATATAGTTACTATGCTAAAACTTGGCACTTAGAATATATCCTATCAATAAAGATGCAGACATAGAGCATGAACTTGAGGACATGGGGAGGGGGAAGGGTAAGCTGGGATGAAGTGAGAGAGTGGCATGGACATATATACACTACCAAACGTAAAATAGATAGCTAGTGGGAAGCAGCCATATGGCACAGGGAGATCAGCACAGTGCTATGTGACCACCTAGAGGGGTGGGATAGGGAGGGTGGGAGGGAGACGCAAGAGGGAGGAGATATGGGAACATATGTATATGTATAACTGACTTACTTTGTTATACAGCAGAAGCTAACACACCATTGTAAAGTAATTATACTCCAATAAAGATGTTAAAAAAAAAGAATATATCCTATCCATTTATGTATCCATCCATTCAATCTTCAACAATATTCACAGAGGACTTTCTAGGAATCAAGTTTTGTTTCTCAGAGTATTCAGCATGTGTTTTGTTGGACTTTGTACTTTAACTCATCCTTTAGGAAAAAGGACATGTCTAAAATCAGGGCAGGACAGGAATAGAAATGCAGACATAGAGAACGGACGTGTGGACACAGGGTGGGAAGAGGAGGGTGGGATGAACCCGCAGATTAGGTTTGACATCAATACACTACCATGTGTAAAATGGATAGCTAGTGGGAACCTGCTGGATAGCACAGGGAGCTCAGCTCAGTGCTCTGCGATGACCTAGATGGGTGGATGGGGTGGGGGAGGGAGGTCCAGGAGGGAGGGGATATAGGTTTACATATAGCTGATTCACTTCAATGTACAGCAGAAACTAACACAACATTGTAAAGCAACTATACTCCAATAAAAAAAAAAAAATCAAGGCTTCTTTCTGAAAAATATTTTATAATATACTAAAATCATTTTGTTTAATAAGTAACCATTAGGGCTTCCCTGGTGGCGCAGTGGTTGAGAGTCCGCCTGCCAATGCAGGGGACACGGGTTCGTGCCCCGGTCTGGGAGAATCCCACATGCCGCGGAGCGGCTGGGCCCGTGAGCCATGGCCGCTGAGCCTGTGCATCTGGAGCCTGTGCTCCACAACAGGAGACGCCACAACAGTGAGAGGCCCGCGTACCACACACACACACACACACAAAAAAAAGGTAATCATTAAATTTGACACACACTATAAAATGAGGCTAGCTTTTCCTCAGACCCTTTAACAATACCTCTACATGTATTTTCATCTTAGTTATCATGGTGTTTTCTAGTGCAACAAAGTCTGTAATCATCAACTGCTAGTCTAGTCAGTAGAGTGCTTGAAAATTGACTTAACTGGTGATCCACATGATGGATATTCAAGGAATTTCAAATTACCTATAGAAAGTAAGTTTATTATTCATTGCCATAATGCCGAAAGCCAAATATTTATTTCATGACTCATAATCAGAAACCTTTCCCCCTCAAAGTGCCCTTTACAACATTTAAGTAAAATGCAAACATCTTATTGAATCACAATCCTGTCCATGTATGATAAACACAGGTGAAACTGCCCAGAGGTATGGTTTAACAAATAAGAAAATACAGAGTATGCATAATTAATTACGTATATGTTAACAAAGGTTTCTTGAGTATCTATTATGTACTAAGATATCTTCTTGGTGCCAAGAATACAGCCAAGAACAGTACACTGTAAGGAGCTTATACATTATGGGGAAGGCCGATAAAAATAAACAAATAGAAGCAAATCAATAAGGTAATTTCATAAACTGACGAGAGCACTGAATGGTCAATGTGTTGGAGAAAGATGACGGAGGAATAGTCGTGTAAGAGCTCCCCGGAGAGAGGGCATTTGAGTTGACACCTAAATGATGAGACTTCAAGAAAAGAAAATAGGTTTGTTGCCTTTCTTTTCTTTTCTGAGTGATTTATAATGGTCATTTTAACCATTCACAATTACTCTTTATCTAGAGGCTTCTAATAAGAATTTTTCTTCAGTGTGTTTCTGACATGATTAATTCTATTAGTCCACAAATCTCACCACCAAACCAAGTCCTATAAAACTTCATTGCAACCACCTCTGCAATCATATACTACTTTGAATAAGATAAATAACCTGAATGTTCTTTTAAATACAGTTGTGTGCTTCCAATTTTATATTTTTTGAATTATTTTTCAGAAAGCCATCACTAGCTAAGTATGCAAGTGAATTATAATAATAATGTTATATTTCTTACATATTTTATGTGCTTCCCAGTAACTCTGTGAGGCCAGTAATATTGTTATTCTTTTGTTTTATAAATAAGAAACTAATGCACAGAAAGGCTATGTAATTTTCCCAAGATTCACAACTAAAGCATCTGAGATTCGAACTCAAGTCCTAAGGCTATAGAGAACTTGCTTTTAACCATGATACCACAGCCACTGAAACGAAGCCAACAAAATGAAAATTTTTTTTCGGTTTTTCCTAATTTAAAATTCCTTAACTTGTAAGAGTGTTGTTATCTTAAACCTTACCAAATTAAACTAGTAAGCTGAACACTGCCATGTCCCTTGTCACTTTGAGGTTTGAATTTGTATAACAAACCTTACAGACTGTGGCCATTTCCTCCCAGGCACCCTACATGCAAAATGCCAGTAACAGCCGTCACATAAATAACAATGCCACGAGGTATTACAGTGTGGACCAAACGTCCAGCCTCTCCTCAGGTATGGATAAGTAAGTCTCATTGTATTCAGAGTACAAGGGTGTATTTTCTATAAACATCTGGAAACTTCCTTGCAACCAGTCTCCAATAACACGTTCTAATAATCCCATGTTAACACTTGATGACCCCATTAGATCACAAATTCTCACAAAGAACATATTTGATTGTTTTTCTGGAGTTATTCAGTCACTCTGCTAATCTAAGTTACTAGTTCTCAGTAACTTTAAATTGCGGAGCAGTCTACTGTTTCCTGGGTTCTGGAATTCCAATTCTCCTAGAATTCTCAAAAGTCACAGTCAGTGGCATTGGGATTTCAGCTTCAAGGTCTTCAGAAGTGAACCACAGTTTAAAGGATGTGTGCTGCCATGTTTCCATTCTAATACCAAGGAGGAGGATTTGAATTCTAGTCACCTAAACCAATATTTTAGAAAGAGCCCCATTTTATTCTATTAATTTTAAAATAAATATGTATCTAGCAGGAAACCCCCTGAACTTTAGGAACAGCTGGGACAGCATTTGGATTTGCCATGCAGATATATTCAGTGACAGTGAGAACTACAGATAAAAGTCGTGGTTTCTGCTTAAACAGAGTCCCACGTTAGATATTCAAAAACCACTAAGCTAATGACATACACATTCATAACAGACATATAATATTCAGATCACCTTATACAAACGTTAACAAATAATTATGTGTTAACGTTTGTATTAACATGAATAACTTCTTAACAAATTTGTTAACAAATAATTTGTTAATTGTTAACAAATAATTAAAAAGTAATTTTAATTATTTGTTAATGTTCGTATATATATTGAATGTTACTTTATTTTTCAAAGCTTTCACTGAAATAAAAGGCTCTGTGAGATTTCTCAAAAAAAGATTTTCCAGGTATAAAATTTTAGGATGGTGTCATTTAATCATCTTACTGACCAGATCTCTAACTGACAAAAGCCATGTACTGGTCATACTTTCACATGTTCTTCTAAAAAAAAATAGCTAGTAAGAATAATTTTTTCTCAAGTACTTGTTCCAGTGTTCTCTGTTGCTCTAAGGATAGCTTTATTGTTTAATCTTTGGTTTTACAGGCCATATTTTCAGATTTAATCTATAGTTATCACATTGAAGAGCCTGATAAAAGGAAATCTGTAACCAGCTCAGTACTTAAGATGTAAAGATTTATTCAAGGCATCAAACCTTTCAGAGTTTTATGCTGTAAGGTGGGAAGGGTTTTTACGGTAATGTAAATAAATGTGAAGGATTTTTACAGTAATGTTCATGTCAAAGTAGCACACTGCTCACCCCTAGGAACTTCTGGCTGTATAAGCAACACCTTTTTAGAAGCACGGTGGGAAGCAGGGGTGGCAGAGGAAGTCAAGCGAGGCAAGAAAACAATGATGTGCAAACTGGCCAGTTTCTGAAAGGAAAGAGACTTGGCGAGGCTGGAGCGGACGGAGTGGGCTTTAGTGTGAGGTCAGTAGATTAAATCTGATAGAGTGTTTGGAGGGGCGGAGGCAGGCACACAGAGGCTTGAGATGAGAAGAAATAGGCTGTAACAGAGGCGTTCTTTGTAAAAACAACGGAATGATAACAAAAGAGGAATTAACATGTTTCTGACACGAGATTCTGGGCCAGGAAGAGAGAGACTGGTATACGAATAAAGCCAGGTTCAGGGAAGGACTGATTCGAAGTTGCCAATGGCAAGGGTGATAGTCTAATTTTTCTAATTTATGTTTCTCACTACTCAAAATCCCTTTTAAAAATCTGGCATCCTTTTATCACTAAGCCTTATAGTCTTAGGTCTTTCTCAGAGTATTTCTCAGGACTCCAGTGTATACACATCCAGCCTCCACTGATTTTCAGGCAGAGGCTCTGGAGTCTTTACTAGATTATTATCTGTTATTGCTTCTCCCAGATAACTACCATGAGTGTAGCTACCAGGTTACAAGACTTGAAGGTGCCCAAGTCCCCAAGAACGTGAGCCTCGTGGCAACCTAACGTCAGCCTATTACAATTTTCTACGAACTCACATTTTCAAAAAGTTTAAAAGCTCTACAGCTCCAACGAGAGAGAGGCATGGACATATATACACTACCAAACATAAGGTAGATAGCTAGTGGGAAGCAGCCGCATAGCACAGGGATATCAGCTCAGTGCTTTGTGACCGCCTGGGGGGTGGGATAGGGAGGGTGGGAGGGAGGGAGACGCAAGAGGGAAGAGATATGGGAACATATGTATATGTATAACTGATTCACTTTGTTATAAAGCAGAAAATAACACACCATTGTAAAGCAACTATACCCCAATAAAGATGTTAAAAAAAATTTTTTAAAAAAGCTCTACAGCTCCATAATAATCTATGCACTAACTAACCCAGTTAGTGAAATTCTCTTTAACAGGAAGTATCTATCCTCTATAAATCAATCATTCAGCTGCTAATGGTTATTCCTATGGATCTGGTCTGCCTGAAGAAGTGTACAACACATTGGACAATAAACTACTCAGATGGGAGTGCATAGAATAGCCATGCTTGCCATCACGTGGCAGTACCATATAGCAGTTAGGATGCCTAGATTCAAATCCTGCCCTTTCTCCTACTGCCTACAGGACCTGGGAAAGCTATTGAACCTCTCTCAGACTATTTCCTTCTCTGTGAGATGGAGGTAATAACAAATCTTCTTTCATAGGGTTATTATGAAAAATAAGTAAGTTGATATAAGGAAATTGCTCTAGCATGATACCCTGTAGTTAATAATGTTCAAAAACATTGTCTGAGTCAGAATGGTGTTCTTCCTCAGTCTGTGATGGGAATCTAATTATCCAACTCTTTCTCAAGGACCACAGTTACTCTGAGGTAGACATTTTGCATTGGAAAATCTAGGGGCTCTTTGGGATTTTTAGTGCCAAAATCAGTCCACTGGAGTTGCATAGATCAGCCCCTCCTTCAGCTAGAAGGGAAACAGCAAGAACAATCCCAACTGTGGAAGAGCAAGGTACAGAAACAATATTAGCCACTCCCTTTTTCTCTCATGTTAGCAATAAATGCAGGCCAAGTCCTTGCTGTACTTCAGAAGGCTGTGCAAAAATACTTTGCGACTAATCAAGAACAGGGAGACACCTCTGACAATTCTGCTTGGGAATTTAAGATATCACATTGGGACTTCAAAATAAGAGGCAGTATAGCAGCTAGAATATCCATCTCTCACGCTGTTTCCTCACTTAAAATCCCCTTCGTCAAATAATGTGTTGTGGTAACAAATCCTTTTCCTTAATTTACTGAGGTTTTCAGTGGAGGGAGCTTCAGGAAACTTCCCGCCCTTGGGATGATCCAGTAGATTTTTCTGGAATACTTAACACAACTCAACCACATGGTAAAGAGCTTAACTGTACTCGTCAATAAACTTACTGACCATGCTAAGAAATTGCAATATTTCTTCCACAGATTCTATGGCTAATTCTCTTGTTTCTACTAAATTTGAAAGTAAAATAGTTCATTGAAAGCTAGACCATCATTCTTCAAGCAGAAAGCAAAGAGAAAATTAATTTAAAAATAATTAGTTTGAAAGGCTTCCACTCTCACAGACCACCTGAGTCAAGAAACATTGGTATTACCCAAACTGTCAAGCTCATGAAGAAACAAGAGCTGGCAGGCATTATGGACAGTAGTCACTGAGATAAAGGCTGTGGACTTTAATTAACACAATTTTGAAGTGAGGCACTGTGGCACAGAATTGGAGACAGAATTTTCCAGGAACAAATGGCTTGCTTTGAGAAGTATAAACCTGTATAACTTCTGAGACCTCTAAGTTCTCATTCCAGAATTCTCAATTTCTGTTTTATGAGAAGGGAAACCTAGAAAGTATAAAGGATAAGATAGTCACAGAGTGGCCACTGCTTTAGATTATTTGTGGTATAGAAAGTTTCTAGAAAGGAAACACAAAACCCCAAACTCATTCTTGGTTGGTAAGTACTGTGAAGACAAAAATTTTCTGCTTTTTAATTTTTTTCTCTAAATTAATCACTGTTCAATTCCATTTTTAGAGTGTCTCTTACATAGTGACTTTTTTTTTTCTGCGGTACGCGGGCCTCTCACTGTTGTGGCCTCTCCCGTTGCGGAGCACAGGCTCCGGACACGCAGGCTCAGCGGCCATGGCTCACGGGCCCAGCCGCTCCGTGGCATGTGGGATCTTCCCGGACCGGGGCACGAACCCGTGCCCCCTGCATCAGCAGGCGGACTCTCAAACCACTGCGCCACCAGGGAAGCCCAATAGTGACTTTTTAAGTCAATCAATTTTAGTCCATTCATAAAAGCAAGGAGGCAAGATGAAAGGTATTCACTAAATCTTTCAAGAGGCAGTACCTGGATGTTTGGATCCCAAATGCAATGTCCTCTAAAATTCACATTGGAAAAAAACGCCCTTTAGAGTCTAGGTTAGCTTGAAAAGGAGTTTCTACCAAGGGTACGGATCTCCATTTACTATTTTCTTGTTTCTCAGTAATCCTTTTCTTTCTTAGGAAATAAAATGAAAAATGGCAAAAACTTATTTCACATGCTCCAGTGTCATTCCTGTTTACCAGAGGAAGGCAGAGCAATAAGTGCATCTGGAAACCAAACCAGGAGGTGACATATTTGTTGTCCAAACCTTCCTTTGAAAAGTAGGAACATAAGACATAAGAAAAGTCATACATGAGCACTCTGGTTGCTCATGGCAACCTGAGCTGCACATGGCAACCCACCTTTGCTTGGATGTCCAGGTGGCCTTCCATGGGGGAAGAGTGATCATACACATGGTAAATGGAGTTGATACAGTAAAGCCAGTATAAACACTGATGTTTTGTCTTCTGACAGCATATGAATGTGCAAGCATTAAGTTATAGGAGAAAAGGGGCTAATTTTAGATTTGTTCCTAGCCCTCTCCATGTGAATGGTGTCGCTGTGAGCCCAGCAATGAAGTTCACTGTGTTGTAGCAGACTGCGCAGTTCCTGAGTGTGTCAACCCAGTCTATGAACCAGAACAATGTTGTCCTGTCTGCAAAAATGGTAAGACCGTACTGCATTAGCTTTCAAAGAGGGGTTAGTGCAAAATACAGATATTCCACCACTGCACACCATTCAATGCAAAAGCCCTCTAAGATCTGCCTGTGGTTTTTCAATGTGGGCATGGCCAATTAATATTTCTAGCCCATCTTAAAGTGAAAATAAGCCAGCACTGGGTGAGTCATGAAGCTTTCCATCTGGAGAATTAAAGCTCTTATAAGCTGACTTTGTTGTGGTCCCTATTATTTATTGTCGACCTATACGGAGAATTTTGGAAAGAACGCAGTACCATCTTTTTATAGTGACTGAATTTCCTCTCTTCTGGAGGCTATGAAGCTGTTCCTAGTGCATAAGCCAGGATAGAGAGTAGGATAAATGCCAGGTATTTTGCTTTGGGCATAGATAAGACCTTAGGCTCAAAGTTATCAAAGAATTACAGAATTCAATTACTCATACACTTAAGTAGAAGTAAGGAAGACTAGAAAGTTTAGGGCTTTTATTCTAGGTTTTTATTACAATGGAAACCTGCTCTCAGAGTAATAGCTATAGAGGGGAACTTGGCTTATAAGTTTATGGGTTCCTTTTGGCCCTCATAGGATGGAGAGGTTGAAATGACTATGGCATGCCAATCACCCAAAATCCAGGTGAGGCTGCAGAGAAGACAATGCAATGCCATTAACCCAGGACAGCAAAGTCAAAATCACACTCTTGCTACTGGTCATATACCAACCAAAAAATAAAGCTTCACTGTGTAACATTCCACAGATGTCCCCACTTGGCATTAATATATGCTTGAAAAAGTAGTTCTAGCTCTTAATTAAGCTGAGGTCACCGTAATGCTGAATCCCTATGCCCTTCCTTGAATTAGCAGCTCTCATCTTCTCTATTACACATTTTTTTGGTCCAGAATTTGGCATTATGTGAGATCACCTACTAATCTTTTTCTCTTGCAGAATTATAATTAGTGAAAAGAGGTATTTAGGTTATTCAGCCAAAGAAAAAACACAAGCAACTGATTGTTTTTATAATACTTGTAGTGTTTTGGTATCTTCTCAAATGACTTATAAAGAACTCTTATGACATTTCTTCAGGCACAGTTTCTATTATTTCTGATTGTGTAAACCTCTTGAGTCTAATATTACTGCACACCTGGCTTCTCTTTCTCTTCTTATCCCTCTCATCCAACTGACGTGTGTCATAGTGAGCATCTCTCTGACTTAGAAGGTGGAGATAAATATCCTGAAGTTCAAGCCGATCTAATATATGCAAAGGTATCAAATTTAAGACTTTATATTCTTAAAAGGATATTGAAGAAACTGGAAAAGATACAGGGAAGAAAAATAAGATGATTTAATGGTTGAAAAACAGGACCTATTAGGACAGACTGAAGGCGTTTGCATAATTTGTCCCGGAAAAGAGAAGGCTCCAGGGAGACCTAACTGTCATCAAGTATATGAATGGTTAGTCTAAAGTAGAAGAGCACCTGTTATTTTTCATTTTCTCCAAGGACAGAAGGAAGAAAAAATCAGCTACCTAATCAATCTTTAAAAATAGGATTGACAAGTCTTTGACTAAAGACCGTTTTTTTCTAGAAACAACTGTCTAAACAGGTCCTTGAGGATCTTGTCTTCCCTGGAAGGCCCTGGTTGGCTATGTTACACATTTAGGGTAAACAAAACTATACTGAAAGTTAAAAACTCATCTGGACATGCTCAGAATACTCAGAGAATTAAAGACTGTATATTTAGAATACAGGTTTTACACATGCATCTGCCACGTCATACTAGGTACTGACCACCCAAACCAACAGTATATCCAGAGTTGATGTCTATGTCAAATGTTAAATCAGCCACTACAAACTAGTTACACTGAATTTTATGTCACCCAAGATTATCCTATTTCTGTCACATGCCACAGTAGAAATCTGTCCTAGAATGAAACTCTCTTCGTACAAAGATATATAATGAATGAACTTTAATTGTTCGATTAATTAGGTAATTAATTAGTAACCCATTCGTATTCCTGAAAAACATATGTTGAGAGAACAAAACATATTAGTTAGGTTTTCCAATTTTTTGTTCATGAAGCACTACAAAACAACCACTTCTGTTCCCTTTTGCCATTTCCAAGCAAACTTTTTTCTTTTTTAAATAAGGAAAGTTAACCTGAATTAAGGCTTCCCTGGTGGCGCAGTGGTTGAGAGTTCGCCTGTCGATGCAGGGGACGCGGGTTCGTGCCCGGGTCTAGGAAGATCCCACATGCCGCGGAGCGGCTGGGCCCGTGAGCCATGGCCGCTGAGCCTGCGCGTCCGGAGCCTGTGCTCCGCAACGGGAGAGGCCACAACGGTGAGAGGCCCGCGTACCGCAAAAAAAAAAAAAATTAACCTGAATTAAAATTAGCCCAAAGACTAATTCTGAATGTAATATAACATTATGACATGTTATCTTTTTTATTATTAAATGCCACTAATTAGTCACTTATGCCCCAAAAGTAAAGTATAATCATTGTCAAAGAAGAGCATATTGAGGACTGCTGGAGAATCCTTATGACCATGTACCAGTATTTTTGGGTGAGCAGACTGAGCCCCAATGCTTGCTGACTCTTTCTTAGTTCAGAAAATAGAAACAGATGACCCATGTGCAGAAGAGCCAGGTGGGAAATAGAGGTTTACTCTGACAGAATATAACTAGAACAATTTCTTAAATTTCCAACACATGATAAGACTATCTTATTCTAAATGACAAGATTCATTTGCCCAGTATAAACTATTTTTAAAGCATTGTACTATTTTCTTAGATTTTGAAAAAAAAACAAGAAGATAAACATCTACCCTCAGGATTCAAGGTAGAGGCAATAGATCCTAATTTGTAAACAGTTCTATAATATTTTCTATATTTTCTTAAATCTTCATAAATGTTGAAAAAATTTAGTTTGCACAAATGCGGACTATCTTGGCTGCCAAACTCTTTCTTCATACTAAGATTGATTTTTCCGCCTTCCTGAATTATAACTTGCCAAGAGCAAGAGACATTAAAGATATAAAATGAAAGTTTAAAGCAACAGAATCTACCACAAACAGTATTCAGCTAATATCAAAATCTTTGTTCTCAGATTAGAGCAAGAAAAAAAAAAAAAGGAAGTACAATGATATATATGTAGGTATATGAAGTTTTCCCAGAAAACAGTAGTTTACCAATAAAAATGTAACAATTGCTCTTACAAATAAGTATTTTTAATATTATAAAGTGCAAGGTAATCTGATCCCTAGATAGATAATGACAGCCTCTTTATTCTCCATAATATAATTTGTAAGAATAAATATAAAGACATACTTCTAAAATTTTTCTCTAATGATGTACAAAAAGAAAGAAAAGTTTTAATTTCTTGGTCTCAATGGTTACCTCAAGCAAGAATTTCCAGTGGTTATCAATAAATATAGCCAAGCCATTAAAAATACTCCGTTCTTATTAAAGTTAGTTTAGCACCAAGAAAAGTCTATTAATTTAGTCTGAATAAAATACAATAAAAACGTTAAGGAAAGATGTGAATGGCTGGGCATACACGAAACAGGAGGAGAAGGAGGAAAGTAAGTTTTTATTTGGGGAGGATTATGTGATTGATATAGGAACTTATTGTTTTAAACAATTTTATTAAGCATCTGCTTCTCCCTTCTCTATATATCTTCATGAGCTAGCAATCCAAATGCCTTCCTGAAAGATCTAACATTTCTAGATTGTTTTTCTTCCTCCAAGATTGTTACTTTGGCCTGTCTTTCGGCTCCAGTCCTTTCCATGGGAATTAATATTCTTTATGGGTTTTTTTTTGTTTTTATAATATGAAAAATAGGTTAGCACAGCACCTACTTAAAGAAAATATTTCTATTTTGGAGTGTCATGTAAATATTTTAAATATTCGGTAACTGACCATTCATTTAACTAGTGAAGTATTTGATCATTAGATCATCCAAATGACTAACTGCATTTTTTTTTTTACATTTCATCTGTCAGTATGTCAGTGAGTTCTCTGTTTTCATTGGAATATATAGTCAGTCATTATTCATGGTTCAGAAAAAAAGTCACTCCATGAAAAATTGAAATAGAGAGGAACCACCCACAAAATCGTCCATGCACATTAAATGAGGAGTTTTCATATCCTTTTCAACTAAACTGAAGTTGTCATAACCCCTGTTCAAATATTTAATTTCATATCCCTTACTCTCTTCCAGTTTATTAGTGATACAAATAAAGAAGGAAATAGATTAGCCAAAAGGTAAATGGAAAGAAGACAGCAAAGGGATGGGAAGTGCACAAATAAGAGAGAGGACTTTAGAGCCATCCAACGCCTTCTAAAGATGCTTGGGTAAAACGCTGCTTTGTGTTGACACATATAATATACAAAGAGCCCCTTGAAATAAATAAGAGAGAAAAATAATTCCATAGGGAAGAAAATAGGCAAAGGGTATACAAAGAAAATTCAGAGAAGAAAACCAAATGTCTAATAAATATATGAAAATACGCTTAACCTCACAAGGGATCAGGGTGATAGAAATTAAAACAATAAGATACTAATATTGCATTGATAATAATTTGAGATTGATGATACCTCAAATCAGCAAAGATACTAAGAGTTGAGAAAATGTTGGAACAACTTTTAAGAAATTTGAAGTCAGCAGTTCTACTTTTTGTACTTTGTCCCACATTCATGAACTAAATTTCCACTGCATTTTAAGAGCATAAAGGTCAGAGAAATGTAATAGTACTTCAATGGAGTAGTGAAAATATATTGCAGCCTTTAAAAAGATCCTAACATTTTTCACTGCTGTGTAAAATAAGCAAGGAGTGTATAGTAGACTACAAATAGTTTATACATAATATAGTAATGTGTTCTATATATAATTTGTACATTTTAAGTGATATATAAGACATTTTTATTTTTAACTGATATATAATTTCAAATAGATAGATATTACATTTATATGTACATAGGAAAAGAGCCAAGTGTGGATACACAATAGAATATTAACAATGATTCAATGATTACTTTTAGGGAATAAAAGTGTGAAGGTAAAAGTAGGGGAGACAAGAGTTAATCTCTTTAAAATATTAAATCTTTACAGATTGATAATAAAAACAGCAGAAAAGTACAAACAGGCAGTTCGCAAACAAAATACAAATGTTCAAAAAATATAAAAATTATTCAACCTCACTAACAAATTTGCTTTTTATTTTTTAAACCCTCCTTTATTATGTTTGTATGTAGCATAGGGAAAGTTCTGTAAGAATACACGCCAAATTTTTAACAGTTATCCAGTGATCAGAAGAGTAATTAAAGAGGAGAAGTGAGAAGGTAGAAGCAGAGAACTTTGACTTCTTATTTCATGGGCCTCTTTACTGATTGAATTTTCAAGAATCTATTTTTTATAAGGTAAAAGGTTTTACCTTTTAAGAAAAGATAATTCTAATGTCATTTTAACTCTTCCAGAGGAGAGACAAGAACAGTTTCTTTCTGAAGTACAATACTGATACAAACCAAAGATTACAAACTAAGAAAAAGTAATGGGGATCTATTAAAATACAAAATCCCCAATCATATATTATATCACCCAATGGGTCTAGGGCAGCATTCTTCAATCAATCACATGAACCCTTCTGCCAGAAAATATATGATAATTATACTAAGGAGATGGAATAAATATAGAGTCTCCCATCATCTCAGGTCAGGTTTTAATCTCAGCTGAGTTTTGGTATCAAAATTGTAAAAAGACATTGGGTTTTCAGAGACTGTGGGAAAGGGATTGTATATTTGTGTTAGCAAACAGAATTTAGCAGTAGGTTAAAATAATTGTGCATTCTGACAAAGTGGAGTTTACGAAGATAGTTCAAAATTAGGAACTCTATATTAATATAATTTATCCTATTACTAAATTCAAGAGAAAATCATATTATTTCTATCTAAATATACACACACATATATAAAGATGACTAAAACTCTTGATAAAATAAGACTAAGTGGATATAAAATATATTGACCTCAGCCCCAAAAGACAGAATTATGCTTAATAGGTACACATTAAAGGCATTCTTGATAAAGTCAGGAACAAGACAAGGCTGTCCACTATTATTCAAAATGTCAGATTGTAGATATGAACTAGCTAGTATAATTAGAAAAGAAAGAATTCAGAGGACAAAAATTGGGAGCCAAAACTACTACCATTTGCATATTATATGAGAGTATACTTGAAAAACCCAAGACTATAGACTAAAAACTGCTATAACAAAAATTTAGAAATATAGCAGGGTACAAAATGAGAATACAGAGCTCTCTCTCTCTCTCTCGCTCTATATATATATATATACATATATATATATGTATAGGTACGTATATTATGAAAGTAAAATTGTGGCATTGGTACATGATGCAGAGATATCAATGGAATATAAGAAACTTCACAAACAAACCTAACATACATATGAAAATTGATACATGATAGATAAAACAGCATTTCAAATCAATGGGGGAAAGTTAATTTGTAGAAGAAATGGTGTTGGGACAACTGGATAGTTGTCTGAAAAAAATAATTTTAAAGTCCTACATTATTTCACAATTCAAGAAAACTTTCAATTCAACAAAGATTTAAATATAAGCTATTTTCCCAAACAGTACAAAAAGAAAACCTAGACATTTGATTTTTAATCCTGAAGTGGCTAGATTTTAAAAGCAAACAAAAAAATATCCACAAAGCAAACAAAACACCACTGTAAACAAATAAAAAACTAAGGGAAAAATCATCTTATATCACAAAGGGTTAATGTCTCTCATAGATAAAGATCTCTTTGAAACTAATAAGGAAAAAGATCAACAACTCAATCTTAAAAATGGGCAAAGAACTTCAAAAGTTATTCCACAAGAA
Organism: Delphinus delphis; assembly: GCF_949987515.2. Lineage (NCBI taxonomy): Eukaryota > Metazoa > Chordata > Mammalia > Artiodactyla > Delphinidae > Delphinus > Delphinus delphis. The sequence continues at coordinate 22,815,637 of NC_082689.1, read as the reverse complement.
ACAAAATTTCCTAAAACATACAAGAAATTGCTAAAAGGAAAATGCAAATTAAAATTTGATGCCAGTTTTTTCCTTATGGATTGGCCAAATATCCTATAATTTAATAACCTACTTTGTTGTTGATACCTGTGGTAAAACAGGCAGTCTTTCACATCACTGGTGAATGTATGAATTGGTACAATCCCCATGGAAGCAAATTGGACAATATATGTCAAAATTAAAGTACATATATCTTTTAACTCAGCAATTCCACTTCTATTTACAGATGTGTGAAATGCCAAATAATGTCGTTCATCTCCTATGTTGTACTTCAGATTTACTACTAATAAAGAATAATCAGAAAATTTGTAAAAAATAACTATAAATTTAAATTTCCTTTTAACATGCTATTAGTTGATAGTCAAAAAAGAGATAATTTCTTTCTTTAAATACTCAAATATTTTTATTGATTTATAATTTTATTAGCTTCTATTTACCTTTATGTTTTTCCTCTCATATAATACATTTTAAACTAATTTCAAATGGCTCAAAACTGTGAAACTAATAGAAATCTACTCAGAATCAACAGATAATAGGCTACTTAAAAACATTAAAATAGATATTAATGTGTGGAGGATATATATAGAGAGAGAGATTAAAAAGTCACAAAACCTTACTAAGAACTATTTTTTAAAATAGTAAGGAGCCATAACTGATTTCTAAATGTGAAAAATGAAATTTGTTAGAATGCTATTTTTCTAATGATAAATGGAAATCTATCAAATTTTCCATGTAATGTAATTTCCTTTTGTAAGTTGGCAAAAGTTGGAAAATTTAAATACACGATAAAGAATGTACTTGGTGGGCTTCCCTGGTGGCGCAGTGGCTGGGAATCCACCTGCCAGTGCAGGGGATGAGGGTTCGATCCCTGGTCCGGGAAGATCCCACATGCCACGGGGCAGCTAGGCCCGTGCGCCACAACTAACTGCTGAGCCCATGTGCCACAGCTACTGAAGCCTGCGCGCGCCTAGAGCTGGAGCAACAAGAGAAGCCACCACAATGAGAAGCACATGTACCACAACAAAGAGTAGCCCCTGCTCACTGGAACTAGAGAAGGCCCCCGCGCAGCAACAAAGACCCAATGCAGCCAAAAATAAACAAATAAATAAATTAAAAAAAAGAATGTACTTGGTAAGTTTGGCGAATTCAATCTACCAGATATATCAAAATAATATGTAAAGATATAATAGTTTTAAACAGTGTGATAGTGGAACAAAAATAAATCAATAAATAGAACAGAAAATCAGAAAGTAATTCACATTTATATCACAATTTAGCATACAATTAAGGTGACATCCAAGTATCTGATGAAAGAATGTGTTATTCTAAAAATAAAGGTTAATCATTTTTTTACAAAAGTGAAATTACATTCCTGTATTACCCATTATACAAAAGTAACTATCATGGATTAAAGATCTAAATCTAAAAAATGAGATCATAAAGGGATTTGTTTTTAACATAAACATTAGCTTACTCTTAGGATCAGGATGGTCTTCCTAAACATAAATGCAAATAAAGAATTTATAAAAGGAAAAATTAAAATTAGATAACATATAATTTTATCCTTAAATTTCTTAAAAAATTAACTTTGGAAAGGTAAGATGCAACAGGCACTCTCAAGCACTACTGATGAGAGTGTAAACCAATATATCTTCTCTGAAGGGCAGTAAAAGTGTGTGGACCTTTGATCCAGCAATGTGGCTTCTAGAAATTGATCAAAAATAAATAATCAGATAAGAATATAAACATGTTATATAGAGAGGTATTTATTACAGAGTTGTTTATAATAGCAAAATCTTGGAAAACCTGAAACCTAAATATTTGACAATAAGGAGGTTGTTTAAAAAACCATAGTATATCTACATGGACTAACTACTAAAAAATTGTTACAAATGATGTCATGGAAGAAAAATTAAGGACATCTCCACAAAAAAAATGCACGTTCAGAGTATATTATTAAATTAAACTACTGGGCCAGAAAGCAGTATTTTTAAAATAATTTTGTTAAAAAGAAAATGTATGTATAGAAAAACACTGGAAGAAAATACTTCAAAACGTTAATGGCACATAACTCTGAATAGTAGTAGGCTAATGAATGATTTTTACATTTTTTTCCCTTTGCTAGCCCCTAGTTTCTAAATTTCCTACAACAAGTCTGCATCATCCCTGTGATTTAAAATTACTATTTAAAGGAGAAAATAGAAAAATTCTTTAAAAAGATAATGTAAATTTTTTTCTATTTTTATGATTTAATAATCAATGACATGCCACTTATTAGAAATTGCACTGATTCCTTGTTATAATTTGTACTCCATAGTTAATTAACCAACTAATAATTCTACCACTTGACTTTCAAATCCTTTAACTGTGAGATTCTTTGTAAAGAATTTGGAAAACATCATTGCCCATTTTATGTACCTATTAGGGTAATTGTTAAAGTATTCACTTAAGTCTATGCATTTACATTTTCATGAAGCTATTTTGCAAACTCAGCCTTTTAAGTTTGAAAATTAGATGCAAGTCTTTCACCTTAATTTGATATTTTCTCACTTCCTCTTAGGGAGACAATTAGTAACAAATGAAACACAGACATTAAACAAACACACTGAAGATGAAATATTTTCTGGCACTTGCACTTATCCATTGGCTACAGAGCCCCTGAAATAGTTTGTGATGAAAGCATACCCTATGAAGGGCAGTTTCAAAGCCTGCATTTCATTGACTTCATAACTGAAAGTCAGAATTATCATATTCGTATAAAGTAGATGTCAAAACAGAGTAATTATAAATAGCTATTTTAATAGGCCACAATTTCCTATTGCTTCCATAAAGCTTCCTCCAAAGTATGAAAGGAAATATTTTTATTTATGTTGTCTTAAACCAACAGGATTCCCTCTCATTTCATCAGCAAATTAGATTTCAAAAAGATTATTTTACAAAATTGACACAATGAAAATTAATGCCATATTCATTTCCCGCTAATTGCATCTCTACTTAATTATCGGGGCCCCCCAGTCCTTCAGAAAATGAAGGGAAGAAGGCCAACATCTGCAAAAATGAGAACTTTTCTCTTTTTTCTCCTTAACATATAGAAAGTGCTTAGGGACTATGTTTTCCCTGTGTAATCATCTAGAATGTTGGGTCTGCTCCTCCCACAAAGCACACACTCCTAGTTGAGAAGAGATATGTTAAGAAGTAGACCTCACTCCTTCGAGTGCTACGTAGTACTCTGATGTTCAGCTCACCACCCCCAAAGGGAGCCTACGGGCCCCGAAGAAGGGTAATGCACACACATGTACTGAATGTCTCATTCTTACACATTCAGATAACCTCACAGATAATCTGGTTCAAAACCAGTAGGTTGGCAGAGGGTTGAATAAATCTCCCCAAACTGCCCATGCATTTCTATTCTTAACCCTACCTTCTCTCTTATTCTTGAGCTTCTCTTCAACTATGTTTTTATAGAATAGTGCTGACTTCTAGGATTGTATACAGTAATCTCTAACAAAACACCTCTGAACTGTGGATGATGGCAAAAGGGCAATTGGGATCACTAACGTATTTATAGTTGGATGCCCCTCAAACGAGAAAAGGGAAATGGGAAGTTCTTGCATGCATACTTATCTTGCTTACACTAGCTTCATTTGTACAATCCTTAGGAGTTGGATTTGATTCTAAGAGTTAACTGAATGGGGGGCGGGGTCTGATGGGAAAGCCAAGGCATTTGGTCTTGCCAAGTCTTATCTAAGGGAGGCTTGAGTCGTTGGCCATGGGAGAGCCTCCCTGAGGGAGCAACACAACTGCTCGTGTCAGGGATATGGGGCTGCCGTTCCATAATGACCCCCAAGCTCTTGCTCACACAGTCCAGGCATCCGTGTAGCTCTCAGAGGCACCCAGAGACCAATGGGTCACTACCGATGACACACAAAGTAAGGCAGTTTCCCTTCATCCAAACCTCCTTCCTGAGGTAGACACGTTAGAAAGTTGCATTCCCTCCTTTACTTCATTGTCTTTGCCATGTAGAAACTCAGGCTTTTCAGATGCAGGAAAAGCCATGTCCATCCACCACCGGCACCTCTTTTCCCCTTCACTAATTACTAATGTAAACCTTGTGCACAAGGTCAGACAAAAACAAAACAAGGTTGCCATGCAAATTGTGTTCCTTGACCTGCTTTGAATTTGAATGTCTTGTAAAGCACTGGGCAAGATGAGCCTGGGGGGCCTCAAGGAAGGTATTGCTCTATCTTCCTCAGAAGTTTCAGAGGTCTGAAGCAAGAGCATCTAACAGACTCATCTCTTAGGCACAGATTCCCTTTCTTACAGATAAGACCAAACTTCTTGGGATTCTACATCCCACATCACTGGTAAAGACGGGATCCAGAATTCTGGGTCCTCTTGCAAAGATCCTAACACCTCCCTGGCCAGCAGTCACAGCCTCATCCTCATAGGTGGGCTTGAGACACTTAGGACTGATTTCTCCCTGCTTAGCTCAGACCCCACCAGGAGCCCAGGACCACCAAGTCACCCCTCATCCCTGGGACTCTGATCTCCATATGGTGCTATCAGCTGAGAGGTAACACCCCAAGTCACCACTTTCCAGTCCTGGCCTCTGATTTTTAGTTCTCCGTCACACCTACTGCCACCTGAATCGTATCTATTTTACCTATTTAGTTGCTTGCCTCCCCTGCTCACAGAAGTACAAAGTTCATGCGAAGATTTTTGTCTCTTTTGTTCACTGTTGTATTCTTACTACCTATAACACATTGTAGGTGCATACATATGTTTGTGAATAAATGAATGAATGCACACCTGTATTGTGCCTTTGGAAGAGCCAAAATTAAATAAGAAGATTGATTCTTTGCGTTCTTTTCGCTTCTCTTTTGAGAAGTCTCAGTCTTCTATTTCACAGAGAAGAGCTTTCAAATGGAGAGCTTAGGAGGCATTGTGTGGTGGGAAGGAGGGTGCTTATCAGACTTTTTTCCTAATTAAGTTTGCTTTAATTTACCACTAGGATTAGTGGTATGTATATTGACAGGAGGCATATCAAGGTGATCTAGTAGAGACAGACTGGTTTCCAGGGGAAACTGAGTCAGCTTGACATCTTACTGCTTTATAACCTTGCTAGGGACACCTAAAGCTTCTGTTTCTTAAGAAATGACTGCATGTAACGTATGAGTCACTTCGGTGCAAAATTAATGTAATGCTTTAGCCAGTATTATCTACAATGATATATTTCGTCTAACAATAGGGATTGGACTATTTACGAGTTAAGGAAGCCTTGAGCATTGAGTGAATATGTGATTTGTCAGTATTTGGTAAACAGTCGGAAAATGGGACTTGATATCAGGGCAGAGGGAGAACTGATTGCAGGGGATAATATTTACTTTTAGAAATCAAACTGTGCAACCGAAAAAGATATCAGAAATATGGCATAAAACAGGGACAAAGGAAACTTGCTAACCAATATCTTTTCTGGCATATAGTGGTTGGGAAACTCTCTAAGGATGGCGGAGGCTCAGGTAGGAAGCCCTTGCAGTAAGACCTCTGATGTTTAAATGTAGCTCTGAGCTGCTTCAAATCAAACTATCAGAAATGTTAACCTCTTTTGAAACATATTTATGGTTGGATGCCCCTCAATTGAGAAAAAGGAAAAGGGAAGTTCCTGCATGCATACTTATTTTGCTTGCACGAGCTCCATTTGTACAAGGTGATGGCAATGAGCAGCCATAAATGCTGCTGCTGGTCAGGGTAGTAACTAGCCAGGCCTGAGTCCTCTCCTCCTTTCACCCATCACTTTTATGTGTTCTGCAGAAAGGTTCATAAGGCAACATACCTGCCTTCTGGAAGGCAAAGCTCAGTTAGTTTCCAACAACATTAAATAACAAAATAGGTGGCAGTGTTGTATCCAAATCTTAAAAGCCTGATCATTCCAACTTTCTGTGTTGGGATTTAAAACAGAGGGAAGAGCCCGCCAACGTACATGCCCACATATACATTCATACATGCTTTCATGCTCATAATTTCTTTTATTTTAAAATTTTTCATAATTAATGTCACTAAAAACTTGAGAAAAATAGCTAGTACCTCAGGTATGAATGACACCAATTAAGTTACATATATTTTTCTTGGGTTTATCAGATGACTAGATCATCAAACATAGGCCCAGTTAGTTTAAGTGTGGGGAAGAGTAAACCCGGGATAACAGGGAAACCGTAGGAAGGTACTGGACCAGAGAAAGAGAGAATGCCTGACACAGGTGCCTTTAGGATGAGAGAGGGAGCCGTGAACGCTGGGAGGTTGAAATGAACCGACATGTCTGCTGTGGTGCATGTTGAGGGATACAGTTGCCTTTTCATATATTTCCTCAATGACTGATCTAATAATAATAATTAACCTAACTACTAAGAGAAGCACTAGCTTTCATTTATTGCAGGGGAGGAAACTGAGACTAAAGTATATAAATTACCGTCCGATATACAGCTGGGATTTGAACCATGCTCTATCCAACTTCAAAGCCATAGTGTCTAACCAGTTGTTCTCAAAGTAGCCCTGGGCCAGCAACATCACCATTATCTAGAAACTGCTCAGAAATGCACATTTCTGAGCCCATCCCAAATCTACAGAATCAGAAATCCTGGGAGTGGGACCCAACATTCTGTGCCTTAACAAGCCTTCTAGGTGATTCTGACGCTCAAAGTTTGAGAACCATGGACTTCTTCACAGGTGTCTGTTAGGGAGTCTGTTCTCTTTCAAATAAAGGATGTGTGTGTTGGGGGAAGCTAGGGGAGTAAAAGGTGAATAACTGTTAGTCAGTGGTATCAGAGATAATGTTATACCAGGACAAGAAGTAAGACAAGGCTGGAAGGGTTAGACACAAAATGCCCTGGAGTCAAAGCAAGGGCACTTAGGTTGGAGAGGATCCAGGAATGGTAAACCCCAATAGGGGCAAATGCAGGTCCCCCAGGGCCTAGAAGTGATGTAGGTGGGACATACCAGGAAGATGATATTCAAGGGAAGCTGTCAAGAATGGTCACACCCAAAGAGATTTCTTAATAACAAAGCCGTGATCATTGAGAACGAAATTCAACTGATTTTTAAAGGCAGCAAAAGTCACTAAGGAAGGCACAGTAATGAAAGGAAAGGCAACGTGAGACACTGATCTGCTATGAAGTGATTGTTTCAAGTAAATTATTTTCTGAATTTAAGTTATGATAACAATTAACATTTTATAAGTCATAAATATATTTAAGAATATTTTAATCCCTTTAAATAGCTGTGTCAAGGTCTAACTGACATAAAATGAACTCCACATTTTTTAAGTGTACAATTTGATGTTTTGACATATGTATACCTGTGAAACTATTATTGTAGTCGGGGAAGTGCCCATACCTATCACTCCCAAAACTTTTCTCATGTTCCTTTGTAATCCTTCCCTTTAACTCTTCTCTGCCCCATCCCATCCCAGGCAACCTCTGTTCTGCTTTCTGTCATTATACATAAATTTGCATTTCTTAGAACTTGGTATACATGTAATTGTTCAGTATGTACTCTCTTGTCTGAATTCTTTCATTCCGCATGATTATTTTGAAATTCATCCATGTAGCGTGTATTCTAGTTCATTCCTTCTTTATTTCCGAATGGTACTCAGTTATATAGATATACCACCATATAATTTATCCATTCACTTGTTGATGGGCATTGGACTGTTTCCAGTTTTTGATTATTACAAATAAAGCCGTCAAACATTCTCGCACAAGTCTTTTTATGGATATATGCTTTATTTTCTATTGTGAAAATACCTAGAAGTGGAATACTAGATCATATGGTATGTGTATATTTCACTATTTTTTCTTTAATGCCAAACTATTTCAGAGTGGCTGTATTATTTGAAATTTCCATCAAAAATGTGTAAGAATGTCAATTCCTGTACCTGTCATCAGTTCTTGGGATCATCAGTCCTGTTTAATTTTGGCTACTCTAATAGAAGTGTATTATTATTCTATTATGGTTTTAAATTGCATTTTTCTAATGGCTAGTGATGTTGAACATCTTTTCATATGCTAATTTTCCATCTGTATATCTGCTTTAGAGAAATGTCTGTTCAAATCATTGGCCAATTTTTTAAAGTTGGGTTTTTGTTTCTGTATTATTGAGTTTCCAGAGTTCTTTATATGTTCTAGAGACAAGTTCTTTATTAGACACATGATTTGCAAATATTTTCTTCCAGTCTGTGGTATCTCTTTTCATCCCCTTAACAGTGTCATTTGAAGAGCAAAAGTTTTTAATTATGACAAATTCCAATTTATTAGTGTTTTCTTTTATAAATTTTGCTTTTAGTGTTGTAGCGAAGAAATCTTGGCCTAACCCAGAGTCAAAAGTATTTTTCCTGTTTTCTTCTAGAAATATTTTAGATTTGACATTTAGGATGATGATTCATTTTGCATTATACTGTAAATATGATGCAAGGAATTGAATTTTTTTTAATATGGATATCCAGTTGTTTTAATACCATTTGTATTTTTTCTCCATTGAACTGTATTTGTACATTTGCTAAAAATCTGTTGACTATTTATGCCTATATACATTTTCATCTATTTCTGAACTCTCCATTCCGTTCCACTAAGGTTATTTTGGCTATTCTATTTCCTTTGCATTTCTTTCTGAATTTTAGTATCAGTTTATCAGTTTCTACAAAAGAAAAAGTCTGTTTTGATTAGCATTACATTGAATATTTTACATCAATTTGAGGAGAACTGACATTTTATCAGTATTGAGTCTCCCAATTTATGAACACGATTATCTCTATTTAGTTCTTTAATTTCTCTCATCAGTGTTTTGATCAGTTTTATTCCAAAGTATTTTCTTTTTTTAATGCTACTGTAGTTAGTATACATTTTTTTAAATCTTATTATTTGCTAACATATAGAAATAAAATTGATAGTTGGATATGGATTTTGGATCCTGAAACATTGTTAAACTCAATTATTAAATCTAGGGGTGTTTTTTTTTTTGGTTTTTTTTTGTAGATTCCACTGGAATTTCTACATAAACAAGCACGTTACCAGCAAAGACAGTTCCATTCCTTTCTTACCAATCTGAATGCCTTTTAGTTCTCTTTTTCTATCTTATTACACTTGCTAGAATATCTTAAATGGTATTGAATAGAAGTGCTAAAACCATATATCCTTGTGCTTTTCAGATATGGAATAAAACTCATTCAGTCTTTCCCAATTAAATGTGCTTTCACCTGGAGCTATTTCACAGATGCCTATATCAGGCTGAGGAACTCCCTTTCTATTCCTACTTTGCCAAGAGATTTTATCAGGGATGGAGACTGAGTTTTGTTAAGAGTTTTTCAGTATCTACAGAGATGATCATGTGATTTTCTTTTATAATATAGTGAATTACATTGATTATTTTTAAATATTAAGCCAACCTTCCATTTCTCAGGTAAACTTCATTTGGTCATGAAGTACTATCCTTTTTAAATGTTGTTGGATTTTATTTGCTAAATTTGTGTTTAAATTTTTTTTATATAAGTTTATGAGGCATATTAATCTGTAGATTTCTGTTCTTATAATGTCTTTGTTAGGTTTGGGTATCAACGTATTGCTGACCACATAGAATGAGTTAGGAAAATAGTCTGTCTTTTTAATTTTCTGGAAAAGTTTGTAGAATTAGTATTAATTTTCCCTTATATGTTTGGCAGAATTCACCAATGACTTATGAAGTTTTATGAGCTGCAGGTTTCTCTGTGGAAAGGTTTTTAACACAAAGTTATTTAATAGATGTAGGGTGATTGGGTTATTTCATCTTATCACTGGAAATTTGTGTCTTCAAGGAATATACCATTTCATCTAAGCTTCTGAATTTGTAATCATAAGATTGTTAATATTCCTTTAGAATTCTTTAATATCTTCAAATTCTGTAGGTATTTAATCTTTCTTATTTCTGATATTGATAATTTATCCTTTCTACTTTTTTTCCAATTAGTCTAGTTAAATGTTTATCAATTTTATTTTCTCAAAAAACCAACTTTGGGGTTCACTGATTTTCTCTAATATTTCCTCTCTTATATTTCATTGATATCTGTTCTACTCATTGTTTCCTTTCTTCTACTTACTTTGGGTTTAATTTGCTCTTCTAATTTCTTAAGGTAGGATCTGACATAATAAATTTGATACCTTTCTCCTTTCCTAACACAGGTGTTTCTATAAACACTCCAAGTTCTACTTTAGCATCACCTGCCAATTTTCATATGTTGTGTTCACACATTTATTAAATTTAGAATACTTCCTGATGTTCTTTTTAATTTTTTCTCTGAATCATAGGTTATCTAGAATGTGCTAATTTGTTTCCAAATATTGGATATTTCCCAGGTATCTATGTTATTGATTTCAGATTTAATTTCACAAAGATGAAAGAACATGTGTTTATTACTCAATTTTTTAAATTTTTAATGAGACCTGTTTTATGGCCAAGAATACATTCTATCTTGGAAATATTCCATGTGTGCCTGTAAGGAATATATATTCTGCTGTTTTTGAGTATGGATTCTATAGCTATTAATTAAGCCAAGTTGATTGATAGTGTTGTCTTTCATATTCTTATTGCTATTCTGTCTAGTTTGTTCTATTAATTATTGAGAGGGGGTATTGAAACCTCTGACTATACTTGGACTTGTCTATTTCTTCTAGCAGTTTTATCAGCTTTGTAACATATACTTTGAAACTCTTTTATTATGTGTATCAATATTTAGGATTTATTATGACCTCTTCATAAATTGACTTCTAATTATTAAATGACATTCTTCATGCCTTTATATTCTTCGCTCAGTAATCTACTTTGTGCTGACATAAATATAGCTAATCCAGCTTCCTTTTGTTTAGTGATAGATACTGTATCTTGTTCTGTCATTCTACTTTTATCTACTTCTGTTTGTATATTTGAAGTCCTTTTCTTGTAAGCAGAATAAGATTGGGTGTTGCTTTTTAATCCAATCTGATCATCATTAGTGGTCTATAGAATTCTTGGTTGACGAGTTTGGGTTTTTTTTTTTCCAGTACTTTGAAGATGTTGCTCCACTGTATTTTCCCTTGCATTTTTTGTTCGGACAAGCTGTCAGCTGTTATCTTCATTCCTGTGAACATGTTTCCCTCCAACTCCATCCCCTCACCACTTTTACCACTGTTTTTGTGCAATGTGATTATTATATATCTCGACATAGTTTTCTTAGTGTTTCTCATGCTTGTGCTTCAATAACTTCTGTGGATTTATAGTTTCGTCCAAATTTGGAAAAATTTCAGGCTTTATTTCTTCAAATTTTTTTTTCTGTCCCCTACCTTTGGGAACCCGAATTAAACATGTATTAGGCTGCCAAAAACTGTTTCACACATCATGCTCTATTCACCTTTCCTGATTCTCCATTCTGTTTGATTTTCATTTTGTATAGCTTCTACTGTTAACATCTTTAAAACTTACTAATCATATCTTCTGCATTATCTAATCTGACAATAACCATATCTAGTATATTCGCAGTTCATACTTTTCATATCTAGAGGGTAGATTTTTTTTGTTGTTGGTTTTGGTTTTGCATTCCTGGCTTCAACTTTTTTTTTTAATATATGGAAAAAAGTTATAACTTATTTTTTCCTGCTTATTCTAATAGGTGCTAGCTCTAGATCCTTTTTGTTTTTCTTTCTCTTGTTATTGAAATGTCAGGCATTGTAAATTTTGCTTTGTTAAGTGCTGGACATTTTGCATTTCTATAAATATTTTTGAGATTTGCTGCAGTACAAAGTTAAGTTACTTGGAAATATTTTCTTCCTTTTACATCTGGCTTTTAAGAATTGTTCAGCAGGATTAGAACAGTGCTTAGTCCAGGACTAATTATTTCCCTACTAAGGTAAAAATTATTGACTACTGGACTCAATACCCTGCTAATCATATGATTTTTCAGTCTGGCTGGTGGGGATGGTACTTTCCCCAGCCCTACTCCCTGTTAGTTCTTTCCCTGCCTTGGGTAGTTTCCTCACATGCATACGCTGATCAGTACTCAGGTGAATGCTTGACGGAAACCATCTGCAGGTCTCTGGAGTTCTGTCTCTGGGCAGCTGTCCCCTCACCAGTACTCTGTCCTGCAAACTCAAGGTGCCTTGCTCTCCACAAAACCTTAGCTCTGTTTCCTCAACACTGGGGAGTCACCAGGGCTTCACTACCCAGAACTATGAACTAGAAATTCCCAAGGCAGAAACATAGGGCAATCACAGAACTCCCCTTATTTGCTTCCCTTTTTTCAGGGGTAACTGTCCTTCTTTGCCCAATATCCAGTGTCTTGAAAATGATTGTTTCACATATTGTATTTGTTTTTCATGATTTCTAGTGGGCGTGTAAATCTTCTCAATTACTCTACCTCGTACATAACTGGAAAAGCATAGTTTAATTTCATAACTTGTATTTTTCAACAGAGACCCACGCTTGTACAATCTCTACCTGTCACAACAGTGCTGAGCAATTCATAGTTAAACAAATTAAAATAGTAATATCCATTGCCCTCTCAATAACTGACAATTGGTTGTCACTCAATAAATAAGAGTACCTACTACGTCTTAGCCATTTTGCTAGATAGTTTACACAAATTATTTCTATTCTTAATAACACATTATGAGGTTTTACCTCTTTTTTTATTTTACCTCATGTAAATGAGGGAAGTTAGGTTTAGGGATGTGAAATAATGCGCCAGATACCCAGTAAGTGATGTATTTAGCTTTCAAATTCAGATGATTCTGATTCCAAGGACTATTCACTTTCTGTAGTGCTGTGGTTATTATTTACCATAAAATAGAAATAGGACATTTAATAATGGATTATCTAATCGTGCTTTCCAGCTGAGAATATTAAAACATTTCTAACTTACCACCTTAAAAGATTTAGCTGACTAGTAGAATCTTAAAAGAGATTTTCTGTAGATCAGCAGGGAAAGAAAATTTATATTGCAAGAATGAAAGTGATAAAATGAAAAGAATATAAAGTGGGTAATTTTGTTACTCAGATTAATGCCAAACACTAAGAACAAGAATCTGTAGTAGAAAAGAAGGGGGCCCAGAGATTCAGAAATCTGAAGGAAGCCTCAGAGGAGGAAACTGCTCCATTTGACCACCAAACAGAGTACATGGTTGCTGACTTAGCAATAAAACTTTTGGACTTTTTAGAAGCTGTATTATTTTGGTGGCTTACAAACCCCTTCTTAGATGTTGAAGATACAAGAGCTTTTTAAAACTTAATATTACCAAGTTAAACTTCGTTAAAGGTATCCAATTTTTCTTTACTTAAAAGTATTACCAAAGAAGCATGTTCTTTTTATTGAAAGACACTCTCAGATCTTGGTTTAAGTATTTTAAATAAATAAAATTTTAATAAATATTTCAGTACAAAATATAACCATTTTTAAAACATCTGTTACTGTAACTATTACAAAACATCAAATGATTGCATTTTACTACTGAATTACCCAATGATGAAAAGTACACAAAATATGGTAAAGCTAAGAAAACCCCATACATTTTGTGCTAATGATGCTATCAAAGAGTCAGGAATGACCAGTTAGCTCCAATGTAACCAATGCAGTCAACTACAACCCCACATGAGAAGTGGGTCTGCTTCAGAGTCATACTTCCTCACTAAAAGCTCTTAAAGTATCATGGGTACAATGTATATGGGAGTATGAAAAGAAAATGTAATAGCATTTGAGATCTCTGTTTCCTCAGGGAAAACTGAAAGCAAAATATCACCTTGGAAGGTATTAGGACAAAATAATAAATTTTCTAAAACTACTCTTCATTCATTTCAGCTTCTTAAAATTTCCTACATTGAAGTAAAATGTAAACTTTGACTATTTCACTCTTGTTGAAGAGAGACCTAAGAAAAAATCTTGGCTGTACAAATGAATACTCGTGATATGATTACTTTTCTTTGTAGCATGGTTGTAAAGAATAGAAATGGAGCTGATTTTCCCTATGTCTCAGCATTCTTCAAGCATCCAAGGAACTTAGAGCTAAATCCTTTAGAGGGAAAAGAAACTCTAATACCTTTAAACAGGGTTTGACTTTAAAAAAAAAAAATGCAAGGGGCAAAGTGATGTTACATCTAAGTCCTCAGAGAAACTATTAATATATGTAAAACAATATGGTGACAGTGTGGATACAGGTAAAGACCCATTATAGAATAAATATAGTTCTAAGAAGAGGGCTGGACAGCAGACTCTATAAATAAATTTTTCCCCAGTTACTTTCTAGAGAAAATTGCAAATCATAGGAAAAATAGAATTTTAAAACTGAAAGAGACCTTGGAAATTATTTGATATAAATCTTTGATTTCATACTTGAAGAAAAACCCAAGGATGACAAGTGAAGGTGAAATCTTCAAAGACTAAGCAGAAAGAGCCAGGACTACAACACAGCTTTGCTACTCTCAGGGGACCCATGTTTCAAACTAAAGAAATACATATTCTGTGTGATATCCCACGGGTATTTGTTGATTTGTTTTTATTTAACAGGAATGCTTGTACATTTTTATGACAAGTATTTTATAGAATTTAATTTGTTTTTATATGCCACTAGGTGTTTGAGTGCCAATCAAATGATTCTTAAGGCTATTTTTGATTTTGTAAGTACTTGTGCACCTAACAAGTAAAAATTGTGGTTAGAATGTTAATGACAATATTTATTAAAGATCAGGGGATCTGGCATGTTAATAGATTTGGGAAACACCATGCCCCAGGGCCAACTTGAAGGAAGGAAGGAAGAGATGAAAGGAGGAGGGAAAGAAGGAACCCATTTCAAAGTAATTCTTGGGAGAAGAGATGCCAACATTTTTTAGTGAAATGTTGCAAAATGGCTGATGAGAATTCCTTTTTAGCATCCATATCTATCTAGTGGCACATATTGTTATTGTCATGATGAATATATCCTGCAGCACAAGAAAATTAAAATATCAACTCTTCTGTGCTCAATTCAGTTTAGCAAGTATTTATTGCCCTCCTTCACTCAGTCAACACTTATATATTGAGTACCCACCACATACCAGCCGTGTTGCTGGAACTGCTAAAAATGCAATGGTGACCAAGATTAGTCCCTACCTTCAAGAAACCTCCAGCTTTAAGGGAAATCCAGGCAAGCAAACAAAAAAGAGGCAATGAATTGTTATGGCAATATGCTCAAAGAAAATTATAGCAAAAATCTGCCAGAGTGCCTAGAGGGAGAAAAAAGCAAACAGAACTTTGTCACTTTGGCTATATTGGAAAGAATTAATTATAAGTAACCAATATGGGGAAATCTACAGATCCTTATGCTTTCCCTTCTACAGAATTTTTCAACTATTATGTCCACTAGTTTGAGCACAGCTGCAAAGACTGATTTCATGTACTTGTAATTTAATGTGTTTAATGTCTTTTTATTGGTGTCTGGTTATACAAAGGATTGACAGAGTGTTAGGAATTGGTGAGTCAAATAGATGTTTGCCCTACCTCCTGCTCTCTACTCAACACAATAATAAAATAAAAATAGGAATTAAAGATTAGAGCCCAGGAAACTAAGGAGATACAGATTGGAAAGTCTATTTTAAAAGTTCTGTGAGTTTCTTTATTTTCTTCTCTTTGCTCCCACACCACTTGATATTTCTCAATCATTGTTCCTCCATGCCTCTGACAGTCCTAGATACGTAAACCATCTATAAGTACACTTAAAACACCAGCAGATAAAGAACAATCTAATCCCAAATGATAACATCTGTGACATATTCCTTTAATTCTTAGAACTGGAAAATACTGACTTCCACTCTTGTTTCAGGGACTTCAACAGAAAATGCCTAAAGTTGTTTGAAAGACCCCCTATAGGAAAATAAAAGTATTTGCCTTTCAAAGAATAAGCAAACAGAAATTATAGAACCCCAGTTCGTAGCCCCTACTGAGATAAGAGAGCACATCATGGGGCAGATTCAGACTAGCCACCAACTACTATGTAGAAACTACTATGTAGAAAATACAAGGATGTATTGTACAGCACAGGGAAATATAGACATTATTTTATAATACTTTAAATGGAGTATAATCTAAAAATATTAAATCACATTGTACACCTAAAATTAATATATTACTATAAATCAACTATACTTTAATCTTTTTTAAAAAATTTAATTTTGTTCATGGTCATTTATGAAATGTATGTTCTTGATTACAAACCATCTTTTTCCCCACAAGAATTTTTAAAGGTTATTTCAATGATTTCTCAAAAATTTTTACTATTCGTACAAATGTCTCAGTAATCTTCCCAGCGTGCAGAAGATGACACTGTCCAGATTGGCCATGTTCTAAGCTGCATTACATTCCTGGAAATCTCTTGGGAGAAGAAAGGTTTCAAAGCTTAAATCCTGCCCCCCAAAAGCTTGTAGACTCTTTACTTTGCATCTCATGGGTATGTATGTGAAATTTAAATGGAAAACTAAGGTTATTCATAGAAATTCACTGGAGACTAAAATTGATGAATTAATGAATAATTTAAGGCAAGAATGGGTAAAGTAGGCATTGCTTTATGCACTATAAGATGAGTAGGTTAGATGAAAGTAAAGCTGTAAAAGGTAAATTTGCCTGTGAAATAGACATTTATTGGGCATCTCGGTCAATTACTGTACACATGTAATCTCATTTAATCTTCCCGACGGTCCTTGTACAGATGAGACTGAGGCTTAGAAACTTATCATTGGGTCAAGTAGTTGGAAAACTGTAGCACTTATTTTCACCACTCTTTCCTGTCCAAAGCCCATGCCCCTTCCACTAAACCACACAGCCAACATGTACTCTATAAGCAGACTTCCTCGGTGTAACACTGTCATTCATACACTTACATTAATAAAAGGAGAATTGAATGGGGCCTTGGGGCCCTAGAGCAAACTCATGGGACTCTACAGGCTTTAATACTATAGATGCGCTCTGCCCTCTGCCTTTAGCTTCCTTATTTTCCCTGGTTGCTTTGGTGAGCACCTACTCAGTTGCAAATAACAAAAAAACTAGCTCCAGCTGATGTCAGACAAAAAGTTTCACCTAGCTGAAAACTCCAAGGGCACCAGCTCTATCTAGACGTAGATGAATCAAGGTACTCAGACAATATGAGGACTTGATTTTTTGTCATTCCTCTGTTCTGCATTTCTCTTGTTGGTTGCACTTTGAGGCCCTTCATGGTGACAAGATGGCTGCCAGCAGGTTCAGGCTTACTTCCTCATATGTCTAGATCTAGTGGAGGATGAAGGAATGGATAGATATTTTATCTAACGGTATTTGGTGTGACTCACATTGGCAAAAATAAATTCCTGAACCAATCCCCCTCGACAGAAGAACGTGACACTCAGTTGGCCAGCCTGGAGCCACATTCCCATTCCTGAAGGTGGGGATGCAGACAATACCACTAGAGCCACAGGGTAGTGACAGTGGGTATTTTCCCAAGGTAATTAAAAGTACTATACTCAGAAAACAAGGTTAATGTTTCCTAAATGTCAAAAAACATGACATTTCCATTACAGTTCAGAATTAGAAGAAAATACAAGTATTTTCTATAAAAAAGTCTCATGCACAGACACCAAAGCTATAGGTGTTTGCGAATAACAGTGACATACACATCAAGGATAATTAAGACCAAGCAAACATTGATAGAAAATATATCATGGTCATGCTTCTGCATGTTTAACTCATACCTGATAGTGAGAACCACCTTTGTATACAAGGAATCCTGATATAGAACATCACCCAAAGACAGTCAACAGATGGAAGAGACCTAGAACACAGGTCCTATCTTCAACAGACCGGCATTCCATGTCACCATGGTGGCAGTAATCTCATTTGTTCAGAATATCTATTAGCATTTCATGGAACAGAGTTTGAGAAATGTTCCATTTTTATGACTCCCCCTCAATGAATATTCACGTAGGAATATATAGAGAACTACACCTAGTTTACACATAGCTTTTTTTTTTTTAACATCTTTATTGGAGTATAGTTGCTTTACAATGTTACGTTAGTTTCTGCTGTATAACGAGTGAATCAGCCATATGTATACATATATCCCCATATCCCCTCCCTCTTGCATCTCCCTCCCACCCTACCCATCCCCCCC
Source organism: Delphinus delphis (assembly GCF_949987515.2). Lineage (NCBI taxonomy): Eukaryota > Metazoa > Chordata > Mammalia > Artiodactyla > Delphinidae > Delphinus > Delphinus delphis. The sequence goes on along the minus strand of NC_082689.1, from coordinate 22,797,437 downwards.
CAGGTGGTCACAAAGCAGCCTGATCTCCCTGTGCTATGTGGCTGCTTCCCACTAGCTATCTATATTACATTTGTAGTGTATATATGTCCATGCCACTCTCTCACTTTGTCCCAGCCTATCCTTCCCCCTTCCAGTGTCTGCAAGTCCATTCTCTATGTCTGCATCTTTATTCCTGTCCTGCCCCTAGGTTCATCAGAACTTTTTTTTTTTAGATTCCATATATAACACATAGCTTTTCGATATGCTGAGTTTGGGAAAGAAAGCACTGAGTTTTAAAATTTTGGTGGTATCAAAAAAACAGCTCACTTTTCTTTCCCTTCCTACAACCATTGGGAAACATAGTCAAAGTCAGGGGACAATCTGTTTCTATGGACATGAGCAAAGCTACATCATCATCTTGGTCTCATTAACACATGTCTAAGTGAGCTAATCAGTTATAAATGGGGTCCCTGATACTATGAGGAAAGAATTTAATCATCACAGACACCTCTCAAAGATGTCATGCCAGTCTGAAAAGTCTACCCAGGGCAGATAGAAGAATCTGAGGGTTCAAAATGAACAGATTGCTATATCAGTATAACCCAATTTCCAATAATATTTTTGTTTTATTACCATCTGCACTGTAATATTGAAAGAATAATTGAGAAAGAAGAAAATAATCTTATACTGAATAGTTTACATAGAGAGCAGGTCATTTCTCCTCACTTTGTGAGAGGAGAGGCTCTTTCATACATAAAAATTTATCAACCTACTACCTACAAGAAGGAGGTAGCATGGCGTCCTAGAGAGTGACAAGCACGGGGCACATGAGAACTATCGCTCAGTTCACTTAGCAGTGTGACCTTGAGCAAACCACTTCACCTCTAGGGACTCGGTTTTCTCACTTGCAAAATGCAGTCAGTTGAGACTTGGCCTGCCTGCCTCTTGAGTCTGTTGTGAGAGCTAAATGCGTACGAAAGTATTTTGTCAAATATGAATTACAAGAAGACAAAAGAGTGTATTTATAGAGAAATATTACAACATTTGAGGGGGAAAATACTTACTATTATTGCATAAGTAAACCATTCATTTTATTCCCTGATCTTTCTTTTTTAAAACCATTGAAGCCATCGTATTGATATAATACAGTGAAATGGTTTCAAGCAGAGCCTGTGGCAATAGGGAGACCAACTCCCCAGTGCTGCTTGTGTGACCTTGAAGCAGCTCTTTAGCCTCCCAGCACCTGAGACTCCCCATGTGTATTGAGGAAAATAATATGTTCCTAATAAACTAATTATGAGGGTTAAATGAGATAATGTATGTAAAATACTCTGTATAGCACCTGGCACATAACAGACACAGTAATTTGCCAGCATTTATTATCAGGAAGGGTATGAGATGCTATTTCCCTTAGGCTTGCTTCTGTCGGCTTCCCACCCTGCTCAAGGTCATTCTGATTGCCAAAAAAGTTCAATGCAGTGCCAAGAAGAACAGAAATCTTTGGTTCATTGTGGAAATGAAGGAATATACAGGAAGAACTGGAATCTGGTATGGGAAAGCCATTCTCTCTAGCACACAGCAGTCTCACCGGGGCCCCTGAACTAATGCAAATTGCTTGTAACTGTTCAGCAAGCTACTGTCTGGCCCCCAGAGCCTGTCCTTTGAAAGCTTTACAGCTTGTATAAGCCCTTCTACTTGCTATCAGACCCAGGCATCTTCCCAGAGAAATTCTCTCTTTGTTGTACATCAATGGGACATTTAAAAGAAGGCATCTTTTGAGAAGTTTCTTCATGAAGTTATAGAATTATAGCATTTATTCCTAAATGGCCCGGGGATGACAGATTTAAATGCCTAGAGAGAGTAACATAAACAAGTGAAGCAGGGCTCGTATTCTTTCAACAGGAATGCGCTGTTAGCATCTTAAAACCAAAGAGATAGTCTGCATTTAAAAAGGAAATGTATCTTTCCAGATATTTTTGAAACCTGTGGATGCCTTGACTTTTATGTCTTCCAAATTAGACAGAGATGGTGGTAGATACTGAAATATATACCCATACTAGAAGAAAATCAACAATAAGCAAAGCAAGTGGAACTAGCATTTAGTCCCTGCATTGGGGTGAAAACAGGGAGTGGTGAAGACTGAGACAAATGGGGGAAGCAGATGCCATTTGAATTGGAGGCACCCTTCTGCTCTAGTCTATTCTGCCATGTAAGAATGTGAGGCTGGTATTAAGTCTTCCAATTTTCGAATGGAGGGCAGAAACCTGGTTTTTAAGTGAAATCTCCCAACTTTTGAGCGTTGGCTTGGCTTGGAGAAATTTACAAACAATGCAGATCAACAAAAAGTATCTGTAGGCCAAATGTGGCTTTGTGATTGCTGATAATTGCAAGAGCCTCCGTTGCAGAGAAGTAACAGATTGCAAAGGAGGCTAAGTGACCTGGTCAAGGTCACGATATTGGCAAAGCCAGAAGTTGAACCCGGATCTCCTGACCCCCCAGCCCAGGAAAATCAGTCTGTCTTTTCACATCTAAACAAGTCACGACATATTGACAGCAGAATTCATGAAAATAGAACAGACCAGTTAAAAATACATGTTCTTATTATTTCTTCCTCTTTTTTTTTCCTCAAGAGATTTCCCCGTTTTCTCATGTATTATCTAGGACATGATAAAACCCCCCCTCTTCTCCTTTCTTAGTGTGATAATAATTCCCCCACTCACAGAAAGCAATCTTCTGCTTGATAGCTAATGCCTTGGTAGATTTAAGGAAATATACTGCAGCCAATATGCAGAGAGATTTGGTACAAGCAGCATATATTGTATCATTTAAATCAATATTTTCAATGATATACATTCAGAACAAAATCACGCACATTCGAACTGCTAGCTTGCATAGTTTTTAATACCCAGTATGAAATTTAAAGACCACATATGGACATTCTGGTCAAAATGATAGTTTCCATACAGCATAACAATGGCAAAATTACTCATTTGGTTACAGATCAGGGCATCAAATGCCAAATATTAATGAAAAAAAATTTTTTTTTTTACATAGTGCATCTAATTGGTCCAGGCTCTCATGCTCTGATGCACCACAGGCTTAAACTAAAGAGATTACTTGTGGTTACCTGGTGAGCTTATGCCACCCACCCCAAAAGCTATATGACAGCGGGAGCTGAAGAGCAAATTATTAAGTAGTGGAAAAACAATGATTAAAACCTAAAACTGGCCTGGTAACATCCATAATTATTTTTATTCAGCACATTTGGAAGTGAAACCACATTTTTCCCCTGCCTTTTTCATGCTCTCTCTCTTTTTCCTTTTGAGCTATTGATGTATTTTTGTATTTCATCTACTTATTAACAGTGTGGAAACTCAGTAAGAAAAGCTGAACTTCAAACATTTATTTTGTCAATTGGTTACGTAGCTGAAACCAAGGTGTTCTTTCCACATCTAAGGGCACTGATTAACTTCCCTTAAGGTCTAAACGCCTTTTAGAACCCTGTACTCAGAGAGACTGAATTTTATGCTGTGATAAAATCAAAAGTTCTGAAGACAGGAAAAAAAGGAAAAAGGCTGCCAACTTTAATATATCTTCCATCTGCTAAAGCTACATGACACCTGCAGCTGACACCATCCCTTCAGAACTGAAGCATCAGAAATACCTATGTAAGGACAAAAATGGATAGACCTCAATGAATTAGAAAATGTCATTTGTGTGAACATGCCACTCCCTAATGAGGCTGTGAACTGAGTTCTTACTGTCCTATATCAACACTGGAAAATTCCCCAAGGTATGGAAGGGACCAGGATGTTCTCTCTTTCAACCCATCACGTTCCTGGAAGCCACAGCTGTGCTTTCGAATTGCAGGCAAGCCTTGAGAGAGATGCACAAGTCATCCTTGGTTCAACTCTAGTGGGAACTCGTTTCTCTGGCACAAATCTTTGCTAGGAGATTTGCAACACCCCCTTGATTTATAAGAAAACGTTCTTTGCTTCTCTGACCACAACCTCAGAAAAGCAGGCAGTCCTGCCTCATTTCATCACTGTCCCTGGAACCATAACAAAAACAGCTAACACGTATAGAACACTTAATAGTTTATGGATGAGCTCACTTGATCCTTACAACAAGTTTATGAGGCAGCTGTAATTATCATTATCCCCATTTTACAGCTGAGGAAACAAAGGCTTAAAATACTAGGTGTCTTGCATAAAATCACACAACTAGTAAATGATATGGAAGGATTTGAACCTAGGCAGGCTGGTTCTTAATCCCTATATGTTATGCTGAAGGTACAATGAAAGGCCTCATCTTGCCCTGAGTTTCATTCATTCTTAGATAATACTACCGCAATATTAAAGGAACTCTTTAGGGGCTTCCCTGGTGGTGCAGTGGTTGAGAGTAAGCCTGCCGATGCAGGGGACACGGGTTCGTGCCGCGGTCCGGGAAAATCCCACGTGCCGCGGAGTGGCTGGGCCCGTGAGCCATGGCCACTGAGCCTGTGCGTCCGGAGCCTGTGCTCCGCAATGGGAGAGGCCACAACAGTGAGAGGCCCGCGTACCGCAAAAAAAAAAAAAAAAAAAAAAACTTATGCTTTCATCCTCCTCAGTGCTCACCAACAGCATTTGATACCCCAGAGTATATGAAAAGATTTTTTTTTAATTCTAATAAAGCTTTAAAAAGACCCAAAAGGAGATGTAAGGCTGACCAGATTCCTCCTAAAACATATCACTCAATTCCTCCTTCCTCACAACTCCTTACTGAGGATGTGAACCATCCCCTACCTCATTGACCCCAGCACCAGCTTGGAGAAAATTTTCTCTACGTCTCCCTCCTCTTCTCTTACTCAAGAGCAATAACTATGTCTGCACGTTGCTCCAAACTGACAAAAAAATAAGATAAAATTTAAATGTTCATTCAACATTGATTTTAGTCTACTTGATGGCCAGTTTCCACCGCGCCCCCGCCCCCCGCCATTTCTCCCTATGACCTCTTGTCCTGGGTTTTTAGCATCTGCACATGCCAGGGGCACACAGCAATGTCAAAAGACCATTTGCACTAAAAGCACTTGTGTTCAGGCTATCAGCCCACTCCTGACAGCAAAGCATCCACCCCTCCTTCTCCTCCTCCTTTGCTCACAAGCAGCAGTACACAAGCAGTGGGCTTGAAGTCAATATACTCTCTCCTATAAGAATGAGGGGGCTTGAAATGTGAAGTTCTGACTGACTAGCTCGTTTATGTGTCATGTAAACAAAACCTAAGTGCTTCAGTCTCAAATGACATTTCTGGTCACAGAGCCTGAGCTTTCAACTCTACCTTACTCCCGTGTGACTGCAGATTATGTGCAAAGTAAGAGTAATCAGCTATTGCTACAACGTCCAAGAAGGCAAATAGACGACACCCTAGAGCTGAGTTTAGACTCTGATAAACTATAATATAGTCATCTGAGTTAACGGCTCAACTATTTCTTTTTCTGTTACTTTCACCTTCGATGACCTTGGTAAAAATCAGCAAAATGTATCTGGCAAGTTTTTTTTAAAGAGGATTTTGAAGATTGCAACGAGACAGTCAATTCCATGATGATTTAGTGCCCAGAATATCAATACTTCTCTTACCCTGATCTCCAATAATCTATTCTTTCTTATCAGTTCTAGATTTCAAGACACATGACACCTAGTAAGTAATCTGTCCGTGTTCTATTTCTGTTTGGTATAAAAGCAAGCAGCAATATATTTACATTCAATTTAAATAGCTCACTGCTTCCTGTGATGAGATTTAAGGTGATTTACAGCTAATTGGAACAAAAGCAACGGTAAGTGTGTTTGTCAGGTGTGAGTGTAAGAGCCGTCAGTTTACAGATTAAAATGCTGTCCTTCATATTTGCAGCTAGGACCCTTAAGTGTACTGGCAATGGAAGTACACTTTGGGCTTTTCAGCTAGAAGGATGCCCAAGATGAGCCACGGTTAGGCAGAAGAGATTATAGTTGGTTCCTAGGACTGCCATACAAACCAGCTGGCTTAAAATAACTGACCACAGACTGGGTGGCTTAAAATAACAGAAATTTATTCTCTCACGGGTCTGAAGACTAGAAGTTTGAAATCAAGGGGTTGGCAGGGCGATCCTCCCTTCAGAGGCGCTAGCGTAGAATTCTTCCTTGCCTCTTCTACCTTCTGGTAGTTACTGGCAATCCTTAGTGTTTCTTGGTTTGTAATGCATCACTTCAACCTCTGCCTCCATTGCCTTCTCACCTATGTGTCTTTGTGTCTGTTTTTTCATCTTATAAAAACCCCCAATCACTGGATCAGGGCTCACCCTAATCCAGTGTGAATTCATTTTAACAGATTACATCTGCAAAGACCTTATTTCCAAATAAGGTCACATTCTGAAGTACTGGGTGGACATGAGTTTTGGGGAGACACTATTCAACCCAATGCAGGGGTGCTAGAGAGGGATTCAGGTGGTTTGAATTCTTCCCTGAGACTTGTCACAAGCTAATTGTGTGACACTGGGCAACTCACTTTACCACTCTAAGCCTCAGCACGTTGCCTTAATATGAAGGGCTTTGAACTAGATGTTCTCTGAGTGCCCTCCAAAACTCTACCATTTGTGACTCTCTCATGTGCTCAGTGTCAGCTGTCCCAGTTTCCCCTTATGAACAATGGCACACACTTATCAGCCAGCTGGCCAGCTGGGAGCGATGCTCATGCAACAGAGCAATGGTAAACAGGTAGCTCGGTCAGTGAGAGTGCAAGTTTCAATTCGGCCTTCACGTGAATTCCATTTTAAGATACAGCATCAGATAGAAATCGATGGAGTTTTTACAGCTCAAAAAATATGCTTTATTCCTAACATGCTTATTTTAAATTCTATGGAAATGCTTTTCTAAGGCATGGTAGAAACTGAAACAACATGGTAACACCTGTTTTGTTTTTTCATAATTGAATTCAGTTTTTGCAAGCTACATGTTCTCACAAATTCTTGGCACCAGAGTAATGTTGATAGAGATCATTCCATACAATGAACTTTTAAGCAACACCTTTTCCTGGATCATCTATATTTTTATAAACATGAAAAATATATCATCATGAAAATTATTAAGGGGTTGTTTGAAGCTGAGATATGAAAAAGAAACATTTTCTACCTTTAGAACTCTGTATCTTAAACACAACTTGTTGGAGAAGAAATAGTGTGCAGTCGTAAAGAGATAAGACTGGATTTGATTTCTAGCTCTGCCATTCATTAGCTCTGTGACTTTAGGCAAGTTATTTAACCTCTCTGAGTCTCTTTTTCCTCATCTGAAAAATAAGGCTAAAAAAATATTTTTTTCCATAGGGTGGCCATAAGACATGAGAAATAATGTAGGAAACTCACTTAGCTCAGTGTCTGGCACAGAGGAGAAAAAGGAGAAGCCGACAGCAAAACATGGTGGGAAGCTGAAATTCACACCCTTGCCTCACTCCCCACCCAGGGCCTGTTTTTCCTTCCTCTGTGCCAGCACTACCTTACACATACGTCTACCCACACTCAGAATTTAGGATTGTAACTGTTCTCATGTTTCTTCTCCTTGAAGACAAATAACAACCATGTCTCTTTCATCTTTTCCTCTCTCGTACCCAGCAGAGTCAACAGCCTCAAAATGAATGAATGAGTGAGTTAAAAGAAAAAAGTACTAGGAAAATTATCATTATGTTGGTAGATATTAAAAGATATCTTTTAAAAGATAGTAAAAGAAAGAGTTTTTTCATAGAAATAAATTATTAAAGGTACAGTTGGCATAGGCCCTGACCCCTAATAATGAATTTATTTGACCATTTCATTGGAGAATAATCCTGAGAGGTCTTTTTCCTTCCCATGCCATGTAATGTATGAGTGTGTGTGTGTGTGTGTGTGTGTGTGTGTAAACAGGAAATAGCCATTGCTATATTAAGGTATATTTATATACTCAGAGCCCTTTTAATTGCTTATGTATCACAACAACCTGATGATGAATGACACTGAGACCATCATTTTTTACAGAGAAGACCCTGAGCCCTAAAAAGGTTAAGTGGCTTAGTGAGGCGCATGCAATCAATGGCAAAGCAGGTGTTAGAGCTCGAAGCTCTCGAATTCTCTATTTACCGCTTAGCACCACTGCACACGAGTTATCGCCAGTATTTGTAATAGTATGTTCTTACAAGAAATCTTAGGAGACTCGGGTTGAAAATTGATCTGAGAGACAGGCTGCCACCTCCCCTTAACTCTTCTCATGCCCCAAACAGACTCTCTTGTGCAACTGGCCGCTTCAGAGAGCTGCTCAGAACAGTACTCATACTACTCTGGTAATTATGTGCCTATCTCTGCATCAATGAGTAGAAATTAGCCATGATGAGGGAGGCAGGGCAGAGGACCCTACTGCCCCTATATGCAGGAACCCTGGAAGAGATCTTGATATTTGTTGCCCAGGGACTTTGCTAGCTGGGCCTTTGGGTTTTTCTGTTTGTTTGGACTTTGTTTTTTTTCTAAAGACTTCGTTTTTATCAGAACAGATTTAGATTTACAGTGAAATTGAGAGGAAAGCATAGAGATTTCCCCTATACCTCCGGCCGCCATACGTGCATACCTCCCCCATTATCAATATCACTAACCAGAATGATACTGTTTTTACCAAGGATGAACCTACATTGATAGAGCACCATCACCCAAAGTGCACAGTTTACCTTAGAATTCACTCTTTGTGTTGTACATTCTATGGGTTTGGACAAATGTATCATAACATCCATCCATCATTATAATACCATAAAGAGTATTTTCACTGCCCTAAAAATCCTCTGTGATCTATGCATCCCTCCCCTCCTCCCAATGCCTGGCAAACATTAATCTTTATATTGTCTCCACTAACCTTTTATTGTCTTCATGCCTTTTCCAAAATGTCATATAGTTGGAACCACACAGTGTGGAGCCTTCTCAGATTGGTTTCTTTCACATAATAATGTTCATTTAAGGTTCCTCCATGTCTTTGCATGACTTGATAACTCATTGCTTTTTAACACTGAATAGTGTTTCATTGTCTGGATATACCACAGTTTATCCATTTACCTACCTAAGAACATCTCTGTTCCTTCCAAGTTTTGGCAACTATGAATAAAGCTTCTTATAAACATCTATGTGCAGGTTTTTGCATGGACATAAATTTTCAACTCCTTTGCCTAAATTCCAAGGAGTATGATTCCTGGATCATATGGGAAGAGTATGTTTAAGTTTTATAAGAAACCATCAAACTGTCTTCCAAAGTGGCTTGTATTCCCACCAGCAAGGAATGAGAGTTCCTGTTGCTTCATAGCCTTACTATCATGTGATGTTATCTGTGTTTGAATTTTGGCCATTCTAATAGGTGTAGTAGTACCTCACTGTTGTTTTAATTTGCATTTCCCTGATGACATATGATGTGGAACATCTTTTCATATGTTTATTTGCCATCTGTATGTCTTCTTTGGTGTTTGTAAAAGTCTTTGTCTCATTTTTTAATTGGGTTGGTGTTTTTCTTATTGTTGACTTTAAAGAGTTCTTTGTAGATTTTGGATAACTGTTCTTTATCAGATGTGTGTTTTGCAAATATTTTCTCCTAGTCTATGGCTTGTCTTGTAATTCTCTTAATACTGTCTTTTACAGAGCAAAACTTTTTAATTTTAATGAAGTCTAGCCTTACCAGTTATTTCTTTCATTATCATGTCTTCGGTGTCTTATCTAAAAAGGCATCACTATACACAAGGTTATCTAGGTTTTCTCCTGTGTTACCTCCTAGGAGTTATAAAACTTTATAAAACTATAAAGTTTTGCATTTTAAATTTAGGTCTATGATCCATTTTGAGTTAACTTTTGTATAAGGTATAAAGTCTGTGTCTAGATTCTTTTTTTTTGCATGCGATGTCCAGTTTGGGCCTTTTGTCTTTATTTAGTTCATAAAAATATTTTGTCTATTTTATTTCTGTAATACATAGCCACATTTTTTCTTCCAGTAATATTGAGATATAACTGACATATAGCACTGTATAAATTTAAGGTGTACAGCATGATGGTTTGACTTACATACATCACGAAATGACTACCACAATAAGTTAGTAGGAATCTATCATCTCATACAGATACAAAATTAAAGAAATAAAAAATATTTTTTCTTGTGATGAGAACTCAGGATTTACTCCCTTAACTTTCATATATAACACACAGCAGTGTAATTATATTTATCATGTTGTACATCACATCCCTCCTATTTATCTTATAACTGCAAGTGTGTACATTTTGACTATCTTCATCCAATTCCCCCTCCCCCCATTCCTCACCTCTGTTAACTGAAAATCTGATCTCTCTTTCTATGAATTTGTTTGTTTTTGAAGTATAATTGACCTACAACACTATCTTGGTTCCTGGTGTATAACATAGTGATTCAATATTTCTATACATTTCAAAATTATCTCCACAATAAGTCTAGTTATGAGTTTTTATTTTTCATTTATTTTTTCCCTCATTGTCAGCTGCAGCTTCTCTGTGTAATCACTGGGTCTGCTTTAGGCTGCTCTTAGTTTGCTTTTAATCTACTTTGCACTTAAAGCGGAACTCAGAGCTTCCAAGGAAACAACTTACCAAATTTGGTAAGTTAGTGTTATGAGCTGAACTGTGTCTTCATTTGTTGAAGACCTAACCCCCAGTACCTTAGAATATAACTGCATTTGGAGATAAGGTCTCTAAAGAGGTAATTCATTTAAAATGAGTTTATTAGGATGGACTCTAATTCAATGATTGCTGTCCTTGTAAGAGGGAATTAGGATACACACATAGAGGGAAGACCCTGTAGGGACACAGGGAAAAGACAACCATCTACAACCTAAGGAGAAGTCTCTGAAGAAACCAACCCTGCTGACACCTTGATCTCAGACCTCCAGACTTCAGATTGTGAGAAAATAAATCTCTGTTGTTTAAGCCATTCAGTCTGTGCTACATTTTTATGGTTGCTCTAGCAAACTAATAAATTTAGTAATCGTAATTTTATATTCACTACTAACTGTCAAGTATTGGCTCGAAGAACTGAAGGTATTCAATCCATTACTTAGTAAGTACCTACTGTGCTCACTACTGAGCACCTACTATGTGCCAGGCTCCATCCAGTCGCTGGGCATACAGTGGTGAACAAGACATAGCTGCTGGCCTTAGGAGGGTTGCAAGCCTTCAAGAGGAGATAGACAGAGGAAGAAAGGATTATCACACACTGTGATAAATTAGCAACGAAACAGTCATGACCAGTGTGGTGTATGAGGAGAGACATACAATCCAAAACATGCTGGAGACAAGCAAGTCATCCAAGAGATGTTTGTAACCATGACGTTTTGGAGAATGAGTAAAAATCAGCCGGTGATGAAGGGTCCTGCCGTGACACCAGGAGCTGCACTGGAGAATTCGTGTCCCCAAGCACAGTGCATTGGGGAATGCTGTGCAGCCAGCATGCTTAAAGCATCTGATGTGAATGGAAGTATTAGGAGAGGAAGCTGGAGAAGCAAGCAGACGGCAAGTCAGGATGCCTTGTAGACCATGACGTCTCTGGTTGCATGCAACCAAGCTGCCATACTCAGCTTAAATCAAGTGATAAGGCTTTATTAGATTAGGTGGAAGAGTGAAGAAACACAGAAAACATCTCATAATCCAAACCGTCAGGTCTCACCAGCAAAGTGGAATGTTGATCAGCTTGCAACAACGGCTCTCGACTTACTGATATTCCGGCTACTTTAGCAAAACTCATCTCCTCCAAAATGCGTGTCTGTTACTGTTCCTCCGGGGATTCACTACACTTTAGATTTTACTCCCCTAGGCTTTCAATTCTGCTGTGCCTAAATCTACATCTTCTCCCCACCAATTCTTTCCTGTCTCTCCAATCCATGGATCTTGTTTACTGCAGCTTCTATGGCTTCATAGCTTCTGCTCACAGATGCCTTCGTTTGATGCACTTCACTGTAAGTCTATTATCTGTGATGCTCTTACTATTTATGTTCCTCTCATGCCTCACATTTAAACCCACTGGATAGAGAGTCTGATTGGGTTGATAAGTCACAAGTCAATATAGAGAAACCCCGTTGGGCAGAGCTGTAGTACTAGGCTACTTCATTAGCTGCTACACACTAATCAGAAGTCCACTGCTGGTTCAGTCTCCTATCCCTCATCTAATCACCTTGGGCCATAATCATATCAACTAGTGCTCAAAGAAATAATTCCAATCAGTCACTACAGAAGTGGGCTATGATAGTGCCAGGTAAATGGAATTTCATAGGTTTTATCCAGAAGATGTTAAGGAGTCATTAAAAGATTAAGAGAAGGGCTTCCCTGGTGGCGCAGTGGTTGAGAGTCTGCCTGCCGCTGCAGGGGACATGGGTTCGTGCCCCGGTCCGGGAAGATCCTACATGCCACGGAGCGGCTGGGCCCGTGAGCCATGGCCGCTGAGCCTGCGCGTCTGGAGCCTGTGCTCCGCAACGGGAGAGGCCACAGCAGTGAGAGGCCCGTGTATCGCAAAAAAAAAAAAAAAAAAAAAAAGATTAAGAGAAATAAAATATGAATATTTTTTAAAAGCTAACTATAGTATAGCAAAAGGAAAGAGTGGTTTGAAGTGAAATAACCTAAAAAGACTAGTTGTAAAGCTTCTGTGGTAACCTGGCAAGAGATGCCAAAGATTAGAACTAAGACATTGACAGTGGTGATGGCAAGAAGGGGGTAGAATGGAGAGATTTTAAATACATTAAATTAATAGTAGTTGCCGACCAGCTGTAACTGGAAATTACAAAAGATGGAGCCATCAAGTATGATGCTGAGATTTCTGCCTTAATGGACAGTAACTTGTGAAATGAAAGAAATATGTATATTGGTCTCTGCTCTCAGTTCCCAGCACAGAGCTCCTAAAACCCTTATAAATTCCTAAGTGATTAGAGTACTGGGAGCATCCTTTGTTCTATGGGTGCCACTCTGGGTGGGCTCCTGGATGAGGGCTGGTTACCTCCTGGATGAGGGCTCCTGGAGAGGGCTGGTTACCAGAAAGACCAAACCAAAATTATAGGTTTGGAATTATCAGCGTCCCTCCGCAAACACACACACTTCTCTAGAGAGGTGAAAGGGGCTGGAAATAAAGTTAATAACTGAACATTCCTACATGAAGAAGGCTCCATAAAATCCCAATAGCATGGATCTCAGAGAGCTTCCAGGTTAGCGAACACACCCACATAATGGGAGGGTGGGAGAGTGAGGCACCCCAACTCTAAGGAAACTGAAGCTTCTGCACTTGGGGCCCTCCCAGAGATCTTCCCTATGTATCTCTTCATCTGTTCCTCTGTATCCTTTAGCATATCCTATAATAAACCGGTAAATGTAGGTAATTGTTTCCTGAGTTCTGTGAGCCACTGTAGCAAAGAAATTGAACCCAAAGCTTATGGGAACCTTAGACTTATAGCCAATCGGTCAGAAGCACAGGTAATAACCTGGACTTGTGATTGGCATCTGGAGTGGGGTGGGAGCAGTCTTGTGGAACTGAGCCCTTAACCTATGGAATCTGATACTGTCTCCAGGTAAATAGGGTCAGAATTGAGTTAAATTGTAGGACACTCAGCTGGAGTCACAGAGAATCAACTGGTAGGGGAAAATCCCTCACACATCTGGGGTCAGAAGTGTTGTGAGTGTAGTTGTAGTGTGAGTGAAGGAGAAACACAGAAGGGAAGGCTGGGTTTTTCCTAACACAGAACCATTCCCTAAGATAACAGGCATTGGAGAGAAAGGGAAGATTATAAACGAGGTTTTAAGCATGTTGAATTTGAAGTGGCTGTGAGATAACACATTAGTCAGAGTAAGTAATCTTGTTACAACTGTTATAGCTAAACCTCGTAAATCTCAGAGGCTTAACACGATAAAAGTTTATTTCTTGTTCAAGTGGCCTTGGGGTGGAGGGTGACCCACTCCATGCAATCACTTAGGACCTTTCATCTTCAATATGTGGCTTCAAGGTCATCTTGACAGTGTCCCACACTAGATGGGGGAAGAGAAGAAGTGAAGAAAGCACACCTACTCTTAAGCGTCCAAGCCCAGAAGTTAATATATCACCTTCAGTCACATTCTTTTGGCAAGAACTAGTCACTGGATGCAAGGAGGTTGGGAAGAGTTTAGGTGCGTGCCTGAGAAGAAATAGCCATTATCTAGCCAGTCTCTGCCACAAATTGTTGAGCAGAGTTTTCAGAGGCAAATGGACATACAGAACAAATTTTGAGCTGAAGACATATTTGGGAATGGATCAGTTGGATCTCAAGGGAAGGGATGTAGCCAAACTCCAGGAACAGACCTTGGCTTAGAAAGGCTTTTGGTCAACCATTTTAGATTCATAGAGTGTTATGATTCCTTATGGTAATTTTTCCTCAACCTCATCATTAACTAGGAAGCTTAAATAACTTTCCCCATATTATGACTTTTCCTTCATGCCCTGAGAACTTTTTCACCTAATGCTAAGAAACAGCATCACATACAAGAAAGAAAAGAATTTTGTTGCAAGATGGAAAAGTTTGAATCCCAGCACCATTACTTATGGCACTTTGGTCATTTTACTTAATCTTTTGAGTTTTATTCCCACATGTGTAAAATGGGGAAAATAATATCTACTTTTTAGTCACTATAGTTCCTAGCCCAATAATAGGCACATAATAAGCTTTCTTCTCCCCCCTTTTCTTCCTGCATTCCAACCTCACTTTCTGGTTTCCTCACAATTATGAAATACTGAAATGTGTAGAAATCTGGCAACTAATAAGGAGTATTATGTTTTTATTTTACATGTATATATTTGCCAAAAATATGAAAGGGAAAGTAATACAACTCAAAATACTTAGGGCTTTGGGAACATAATATCAGAGGGATAAAAGTAAGCATGACGACAACTGATCTTAGAAAATTAAACATGAAGAACAAATCAAAGAGGGAGAAGTCAGAGTGATTTTCTGTGTGTAACTCTGGGATGCATGATAGGACATGGGGTAACCCACTAAGCAACATAAAGCCTCTTGGAAGCAGGAGGGCATGATGACTATTCCTAGAGGTAGTCGTTGGTGCCAGGGGTGCACAGCATTCAGAGTGTGATGTGTGACAATGGGGAACAGGTGTTCAAAGAACTCCACTGGCCATCAACCATGATTACAAAGGCTATTACAAAGGAGGTGCAGCTGTGACAAGTGCCTTCTCTTGTGACATCTGTTGGCAGAGCACCTGAGGAGCTGTCAGAACAACAATGCATCAAAGAGATCTACCAAAGCAACAGTTCAGTTCCGTGGAGTACTATATCTGTGAGACATACAAGAACCACCAGAGCCCAGAAAAGACAACCAAGGAAGAAAATGGAGTTACAATACATTCAGGACTGGGGAGGACTTTACAATGAACGTGTTCATTTATCTAGTATAAATTTTTTTTTTGTAAATTGAATATTATAATGCACCAGAGGAACTTGTAATTTAGAGAAGACATCCACTGATCCTATAAATAATTGATTTTAAATAATCATTTTTTCGGGCTTCCCTGGTGGTGCAGTGGTTAAGAATCCGCCTGCCAATGCAGGGGACACAGGTTAGAGCTCTGGTCCGGGAAGATCCCACATGCCGTGGAGCAACTAAGCCTGTGCGCCACAACTGCTGAGCCTGCGCTCTAGAGCCCATGAGCCACAACTACTGAACCCACATGCTACAACTACTGAAGCCCACGTGCCTAGAGCCTGTGCTCCACAACAAGAGAAGCCACGACAATGAGAAGCCTGCACACCACAACCAAGAGTAGCCCCCGCTCACCGCAACTAGAGAAAGCCTGCACGCAGCGACGAAGACCCAACGCAGCCAAAAATAAATAAATAAAATAAATTTATTTTTTAAAATTGTAAAATAAAAAAATTTTTTTTAAATAAATAATCATTTTTTCTTTACTTGAAGGTTTTTTATGCCTAACATAACAGTCAGTGTTTATTAGGTTTTGCTGTTGTAACAAACAAACCCACAATCTTAGGAGCTTACAACAAGCTATTATTTCTTGTTGACATTTACATGTTGCATGTGAGTTGGCTATGACTCTGCCTCTAACAATTTCCTCATTCTGGAGGCTATGCTGGAGGAGCAGTCTCTATCTGGGACCCGTACTTTTCTTGGCAGAAGAGGGAAAAAGCAATGGCAGAAAGAATGAGGGCTCTTACAGGTTCTGATTACACATGGGGCTCATCACTTCCATTCACATTCCACTGGGTCAAAGCAAGTCATCTGGCCAAGTCTGTGCTAATGGGGCAGGAGAATAGAGTTGTTTTACAGGGAGAGGAGATAAATAATTGAGAACTATATTAAAATCTATCATAACGTATATTCCTAATGTAGAGTATATCTGCATATGTGTATCTGTTAAACTTTTAAAATTTCACTAGTTCAGAAATAATGCCATGTGCAGCAACATGGATGGAACTAGAGATTATCATACTAAGTGACATAAGTCAGAAAGAATTATAAGTGGAATCTAAAATGTGACATAAATGAACCTATCTATGAAACAGAAACAGACACAGAGACGTAGAGAACAGACTCGTGGTTGCCAAGGGGGAGGGTGGCGGAGGGATGGACTGGGAGTTTGGGAGTTATCAGATGCAAACTATTACATATAGAATAGATAAACAGCAAGGTCCTAATGTATAGCACAAGGAACTATATTCAATGTCCTGAGATAAACCATAACGGAAAAGAATATATAAAAGAATGTGTGTGTGTGTGTGTATATATATATATATCTGAATCACTTTGCTGTACAGAAGAAATTAACACATTGTAAATCAACTATACTTCAATTTAAAAAAAAATAAAGTGCTAGCACACTAAAAAAAGAAAAAATTCACTGGTTCAGGTTAGATTAGATTAGCTTCTCTGAGAAAGCTAGGGAAAATATAACAACACCTTACCACCACAAAAGAATAACTCAGGGAAGAACTTTATGGCTTCTGAGAGGCAGGGTTTAAATGAGTAGTTCAATAAGTATTATTTCTTTTAACCCCTGTTCTACTCAATTAGGCAGCCAACTTTGTGCACCTGACAAAACCTAATCCCATGTTAACAAGATCCAAAGGAAAACTATTACTTCAAAGAACTGAAAAAAATTCTATGATACCTAAGGATAGGTATCATTTCATGCATGGCTAGACCCAGAGGCCAAGAAATATCTTAAGGATCCTGTCTCTGTCTTTCTGAACTTTGGTACTTCTCTCCTCTCTATTCCCTTCATTCTTAGGCATCCCACCAACTTTTGTGGCAAAGACAGCCATGATCAGTTTTATAACCTACCAACCTAGCAACTGCAGTTAAAAAAAAAAAAAAAAAGGAAATGCCGTTCTAATAGTTCCGACAAATTTTCTGAAGAGAATTCTGTCTGATTGAGCTTGAGTCATGTGTCCACATCTGAAACCAAAAAGGAGAGTATTCTGAGCTCAGGCCCTGGTCACCTTCCATCTTAGGTACTGGAGGCAGGGGGCAGGCAGCAGGGGATTACCTGGACCTCATCGACTGAATAGGATTGTTACAGAGATGACAAAGAGGTTGTTGACCAAGGAATTGCTGCACAGAAAGCAAGCAAGCAAAGTACGTCAAACCCTCGACTTGTAAACGTTCTGGGGTGAGGTTATTCTTACCCTGTTCACCCACTTTTTCCTCTCATCTGTCTCCATAATGTACTTGTCTAGTACCACCAGCTCCTAATAGGCTAAAGAACAACTATACAGCCAAATTCTATAATCCTACTCCTAGTTTTCTAAAGTTCAAAAGGACATCAGTGGAGAGGCCCACTCTACTTTGCTATAGTTATTATATTTCATGCTAAATGAACCCACTATATCTTCACCAGTACACAGTGAGACTGCAGTCACCTTACTTAGCATAACCTCACCCCCAGATGAACAGGGAATGCTGTAAATTGCTTATCTCAGGTTTTGTCTCTTGCTACAATGCCTTCAATTATTTATCGAGTCCTAGGTATAATAAAATATTATAATTTATTCTCATAGACATGAAGTAAAGTACTTCTCAATTATTCTGATTTGGAATACGTTTTAGCAAAGAAAACTGCTTTCCCATGCAGAGTGAGCACAGGGCTATTAGAATGACTTAAGACAGATAAATATTGCCAACCGCACTGCCAAAAGCATTTTAGCAGCAAACCAAACAGTGAAACTCCATTTCTGCGTGTTGCTGAAGAGTTTCCCAGTTGAGGATCACTGGGAAGGACTTTGACCTTCACCTTCTTCAGAGCCAGTCTTCTTTGACCTCACACATTTGTGACAGTCTCTTCCATTTCAAAAGAAAATCTCAGCTCATCTTTGAGTCTCAAAGTCTCTGCAGATCAGCTCTGTTTACCCCTTCCTTGCAGAGATTCTTAAAGTCAAATCAGAAATTAAAGTTTATCAGAACTAGGCAAGTGTTGCCTGCCTCAAGACTTGAATGTGCTTAAAATGCATCCTTGAAATGTTACACAACTATGTTTTCTTATAGCACCAGGTACTTTTTTTTTTTTTTTTTTTTTGCGGTACACGGGCCTCTCACTGTTGTGGCCTCTCCCGCTGCGGAGCACAGGCTCCGGACGCACAGGCTCAGCGGCCATGGCTCACGGGCCCAGCCGCTCCGTGGCATGTGGGATCTTCCCGGACCGGGGCACGAACCCGTGTCCCCTGCATAGGCAGGCGGACTCTCAACCACTGCGCCACCAGGGAAGCCCGGTACTTTATTTTTTAATTAACTTTCTAATTTGGTGTCCTGGGTGTTTTCTTCTTGTTTTTTCCTTTCAAGGACAGACTTCAAGTACAAAAAACTTTCTGGAAAAGTGACAAATACACTGCTGCTCTCATTTGCCCATTAAAGTTTCCATCTAGAACAACTCTCAGATTTCTAAGGTCTTTACTTCTGAACTATCTTCTAATGCATCATAGTCTTTACAATGCTTTCATAGTGGTCTGGTTTATCTAGAATTTTCATGAACAACTAAGTATTGCATACCTTTACGTTGATGACTAGCTTAATGATTTTTGATGTGTTTTACTTTTTTTTTTTTACATTAGTCTGACTTTATACTTATCTGGATTGGAAAAATATTCTGCTAATACTTTGTAAACAACAACAACATGCACACACACACACACACACACACACACACACACACACACAACCAAGAGCCTGACAGTAGTACAGTAGTAAAAACAGAATTTATTCGGGAACCATTGGAATAGGAGGAAACAGACCTCAGTATAGAACTGGCCTCAACTCTAAATACAACATGGACAAGTGGGGATTTCCAGCCAAGGAAGAGCTTATGGCTGGGGGTGGGGGGGGGGGGGCGGGGAATGGTCAGTGAATGGAAAATTCCTAAGAGGTATGTCAAGGGAAAAGGGAGATTTCTGACTAAACAGGCTTGCCAGGATTCTTGCTGAAGGCAGACCAGGATGATGAAATATTACCTGGGAGATGTTGGGGAATGAGGAACTGGATCAGATGTGCTGGGTACTCAGATATCCAGGCTGGGGATTCTGCTGAACTTGTTTAGCAAGACTGTGTCAAAATTGGGCAATGCAAAGATGGACACGTAAGTCCAAAGGTCAAGGCCTAGTTGGGAAGAGGGCTCCTAAGAGCCTGACTGAAATTTGGTCAAGGAGGACGTCTTTGTCGACTTTCTCCCCCCACTATCGAGTCACCAAGGGTTGCAGAAGTTAAAGTACATAAGGTGCTGAGCCTATCCCTGCCCCTCCTCATTTACTGATCTGTTACTGATCTGCTGAACTTCTACCCAATATTTGCCTGTTTTGAAAGTATTTGCCTTATTCTCCCCAGAAAGCTGTGAGCTTCTCGATGACAATGATCGTTCTTTCTCGTCTTTGTTTCACTTGAAATGCCAGAGTAGCTTTTCAACAAACATTTCTTCATTCGAATGATTTCATTTCTCTGTTTCTTTCAAAGATAATGAATCGGGGGGGGTCTTTCAAACATCAGTTTTGCTCAGTTGACTGACCAGTATTTGGGAACCACCACCAGAGCACCCCACCGTCCCTCTAGTTTAGTGGGATTACTTAATCTCTTTTTGTTTCAGTTTTCTCAACTGTAAAATGAGAACCAATACACTTCCACCAATACACTTCCAGCATCTTCTGCACGGGGCTGTCGTGGGTGTCAAACGAATTATCTCTGTCAAAGTATTTGATAAACTTGAAAATGCTATGACCATTTTTTGGAAGTATGAAGCGCCCAAAACATTCACATTCAAACTCTTATCCTACAGGCAAGAGATATAAACCTGAACACCAGCATGACCTCTTTCTGAAATCCTCATGACCAGCTTCAAAACATGTAAATTACAAGAAAGGTTTCAAAAAAGCCAATAAGTTTGTTCAGATATTTCATGAATTGAATATCCTACATATTTGAAAAGAAAGAGGAAATAGAACAGCTGCAAGCATAGGAAGCATCATCGTCTCCGTGCCTTGTTTTTAACCTTACTCAAGCTATCAGGTATCTTCCCACAGACCATGACACCTGGTGCTATCCTGTATTATTTTACAATATCAGTTACGCTTAGGTCTCCAGACCTGTTCATCTACAAGAGCACTGGCTTTCAGAGCATTGATGAGCCCCTTAATTAATTTGCTATTTCTAAGAACAGGTTCACCACTCTGCTTCATTCACATTGGAGTTGGATTTCACATGTACAAAGATGTTTTTAACTAGAGCACCTAATTCCCAAAAGAAGCACAATTGAAGAGACAACCTATGCAACTGTATACTATTGCCTAAAGTTGCTGCTGACCAATTCAATCTTCAATAAATGAGTGATGCTTTAACTTAAAAAGTTATAATTGGGCTTCCCCGGTGGCGCAGTGGTTGAGAGCCCGCCTGCCGATGCTAGGGGACACGGGTTCGTGCCCCGGTCCGGGAAGATCCCACATGCCGTGGAGCGGCTGGGCCCGTGAGCCATGGCCGCTGAGCCTGCGCGTCCGGAGCCTGTGCTCCGCAACGGGAGAGGCCACAGCAGTGAGAGGCCCGCGTACAGCCAAAAAAAAAAAAAAAGTTATAATTTTATCAACCATTTATTCTAAAAGTGCACTTCTTTCAAATTCTCTTCTCACCAGATACACATTTCTTAGTAAAAACCTGATGGTGAACATACCTGATAAGTATTCATGATATGGCCTGTAGTTACCCATGAATAGAGGTACATTTTTCATGGTCCTTAGTATTAGATGTGGTGATTTGTATGTTTTGGGCCTTTCACCCCTCACTACAATCTTTCTTTTATTTGTGCTAATTATACAGTACCAAAAGACTATATTTCTTTGAGTTGAAAAGATGGTTTGTTCCACTTAAGGTGAAATGCAGATTTCCCACTAAAAGGCAAATTCTGCATTTCAAAAGACTGAATAGACTGGTACTTACAGAATCCCAGCTGGTTAAATTTAGAGCATTGGAAAAGATCCAATCCAATAATAGTCTCCGGCCTTAGGCCTGTAACATTTTTATTTGATAGTGCATTGGAAAGAAAAAAAAAACATTCATTTTAAGCTCTTGTTTTTCCAACATATTGTTGTTCTGTGAGAGGCGAATTGGTGTTGATAGTGGTGTTGGCCTCAAAACCACTGCTTCCCTTAAACGATCTATTTCACTTTTGCTACGCCGGTTTAAAGGGGCTTCTGTTAACAAATGTTTATACTGAGACTATCCTCTCCTGCCTCTCTAAACGTCAAGTGCTTCCTTTTTGGCTTCACCCCATTTTGCCACCCCATCTTTGAGACTTTCTCCTCCTTGAGAGATGGCAGGGTCATAAGTGCCCAAGTATTAGTACTCATTGCTGCAGTAGGGAACGTTTCTTTGACAATTTTTCCACTTACTCACTGATTTCTAATTCATCCAGCTCATACTTTGGCTCAGGATATAACCTGCTGTCCATTTCCAACCCCAGACTCCTAGCTGCCATTTCTGCAAATCTAGTATTCCTCCAAATGTGCATCAAAATCACCTGGAGTGGGGATTAAAAGGCCTATTTCTGGGCCCCATCCCAAATCTAATGAATCAGAATCTGGAAGAGAGGCCTGGGGATTCGTATTCATAACAAACTCTCTCCAGAAGATTCTGAAGTTTGAGAACTATTGCTCTCTGCTCAGCCAGCTTTCTCTAACGATGGTAACGTCATAACCTCTGTTAAAGCTGCAGTATATGTGTAATTGAGGTAGTGCCCAGTGCTCTAACAGTAAAAACCAATATCTCTGTGACTTAACCCAAGAGACATACAGGGAAAGATGCTCTGCTCTAGACAGTCATTGTGGGACTGAGCCTGACAGGCTTCTGCTTCTTCACTCCATGTTTCCCAGGGTCACCCTGCATATCAACATCCAGCCAGGCAACTAGGGAAGAGAGAGTGGAAGACCCCCTAGGAGATTTTTATGGGCCTGGCCTGGAAGTGGCCTCCATCACTTCTGTCTATATCCCCATGGCATGAACTTGAGATTCCACCTTGAGGCCTGGAAAGTGCTAGGGAAAGCAGGCCCTGGGCAGCCAATTTCCAGAAACCACTGTGCACCGCACTGTGCACCGCTGAGCAACACTCTACTGGACCCTGGCATCTCTGCCACTAACGCCACCCAGAGGGGAAAGAAGCAAAGTGCATAGTTCCACGACACATTAAGAAGTATCGGAGCTTTGTTATTCAAAGACCCCCATTTCCAGAACTTCCTGCTTGAGGAGGAAAACCAGGATCCCCTCAAGGCTTATCTCTTGAACTGTTTGAATCCTCCATATTTCTTTTTTGTTTTGTTTTGTTTTTGTTTTATTTTGTATCTTTACCTTGATAAACATTGTCATTTTGCCACATTTGTTCTACCTTTCTCTATATAGCTATAAACTTTTTTTTTTTTTACATCTTTATTGCCTCCATATTTCTTTTTCTTAACATTTCTCCCTGGTTATCTAGAAACACAGGTAGATTTTGTGAAATTTTGCAGATGAGCTACATGAATACTATAATACATAAAAGTTGGTGGGTAAAGCAATATGTTCCTGATATTGAAAAACAAGAAAGTTGTGTATTTGTACAACTTTCTTGTTCACATACAGACACCCACACATTCTCTATATATACACACACATCATATACATTTTCATATAGGTACATTACATGTATATCTGCCACTGGATTTTGTTGTGTAACAGATATAGTTTTCATGAACATAAATCACTGCTTTGCATTCATTCTCTTACTAAGGAGACGTAGGGTACACCTGCCCAGGAAAAATTAAGGACTACGTGGCCAAGTCAACATAAAGGTGATTCACGAATACGTTCATGTGCCTTTTGAGGCACATCTCACTGTTCTATCTCTTTCAGATAAAACTGAAGTGAAGAAATCAGCAAAGTTTGAAAAATTGCCTTCTCACTTAAACACTGCCAGTTACACTGAACAATTTTAACAGACACATTATTTTAGTAGGCACAGAGCTATCCTGAAGTTTAACAGTGTATTTGAAGTTCTCAACCTGAAACGGGCTCTAAGTTCTAATTCTACATACACACATTGTTTTGTTGGTAGTTTTCTCAGAAAACTTTCAGAATCAAACGTGCATTAGTTGTGCCTTTTCCATTTCCTAAGTCAAATGTTTAACAAATATTCACTGAGCAACTGCTAAGTATAAGACACTCCTCTAAGCACTGAGGGGACAATAATGAACAAGCATGAAGTAAAAAATGTCAAGAGTAGACAGTTAATAGAATAAAGCTATAGAGTGTTATGGGGCTATTACTATAGGACAGTCCTTTCCGAGCTGTAAACATCTGAATAGAAACCCCAGTGGAGGGAAGGTTGTGCCGTGTGAATATTCATGAGAAGAGTATCAGGCAAGGTAAGAAAAAGTGCTAATGCTCTGATGAAAGAGTCTATCTTATATGAGAAATCTCTAGCATATGCCCATTTAAGAAAATTCCCTTATATGATTTTGAATAAATATGTCACCTAAATGCTATCATCTTTCTTGGAAAAAGCATTAACCACATACTTTTATTTGTCTGCTCTGATAAAATGGTCACTCAGGAACTGTGTTCCACTGCAAAGTAATAGAAACAAACAAACAAACAAACAGGAACATAAACAAAATAGGGGATTTTCTTTCCTTCATGTCAGTTTAAGTCGGGGAGCAGGTGATGGAGAGCTGGAAAAGGGGCTCCACCATAGCACCAAGGTTTCAGCCTCTTATCTTTTTGCTTTTCCATTCTTAGTGCATGGATTTCATCTTCAGCTTCACTTCATGGTCACAATAGGACCACTGCAGCTTTAAGCTTTATGTCTAAATTCCAGATAGGAAAACAAGGGCACATAAGTACCCCCTATCTGAATTTGCTTTCCTGGTCTCTACCCCTAACTGCCAGCTTCTGGAGAACTTTCCCACACCCTCACCTAACCGTTTCTGTCACAAGTCAATTGGTCATATGGCCCCTTTATCTACAAGGAATGTTAGGAGACATATTTTTACTTGGATACATTGCTGTCCTCAACAAGATCAGAGTTATAGGATGAAGGGGAAAATCAATATTAGTAGACTACTAAAACCAAATAACTATGGCTTCAGTTATAAGAGGTGTAAACAAATGATCAACCTCCATTTGACGGCCAACTATGAGTCTAAAGTTCTATAATCCTGTCAATCATTTATCCTCCCTAGGTTATGGAATACCTTTCTCAGTATATTCACCACTTACTCTTCATTCCTTTTGAGTCTCCACACATAGCTCATCATTTGTAATCTCCTCAGGCTGCTATATCCCTGAGGAAGTCTACAAATAGCATCTCTCTTCCCTGAATTGGGGAAATAAAATAAAGCAGTAGCAGATGGAAGCCAAGTAGAGACCAAGTTGGAAGGTGTGGTTTCAGGTTTCTCAGTCAGTAGCTACTACTGAACCCCAAAATAATACAGACCTTCCTACTGGCAATGCTGGACTCCTACAGAAAAAGCTCACTTCCAAGAGGCCAAAATGCTGTTATATTTCACAAACTTAGCAATCAGATAAGTCACCCAGTAGTGGAGTATTTCACTGTCACCACCACCTGGAAAGAAATCTGAGGTGTGGGGGAAAAGTTCTCCCTGAGACTTGTGGTATCTGGCCTCCTTGTGGCCCTAGGGAATCATTCTTCTCAGAATTCAGGCCCTTGTGTATACCCTTCCCTTCAATCTGCTTGAACCAAAAGAATGCATCAGCCTTAAGCCTAAAGCTTAAAAAGCTCACTTGCTGCTTCGATGGCTTTCTTGAGACCTGTGAGCCAATTTGTAAGGATCAAGCTATCCTTCCAGAAAGGCCACTTAGAGAGGGAGGGGACCTGAGATTACAGAGGAAGAAAGAGAAATCCAGCTGTCCCAGGGTTTCAGCTAAGCCAGGTCCCTACTGATTCACCTGCTTAACTACAGCCCCGTGAGTGACCACCCGCGAGGTGAGAAGGATTGCTCAGCTAAGTCAGCCCAGATGGCAAGAATGTAGCAAATAAAGTCTTGGTTGTTTTAGATCGCTAAATTTGGGGGTGGTCTGTTACAGAACAATCAATAACCAAAGCAATTACCCCCTGCTATTTCTTCTTCTATAATTTTTATACTGTTTCCTTCTTATCTAGTCTTGGCTTCAGTGTGTATTCCCACTGAACTTGAAATATTGGCAAGTTCTCAATAAATATTAGCTATTATTACGTAAGTCGCTTTGTAAATGGAAAATGTAAGATTAAGTGTAAATATTCAGAGTAACAACCATTTTCAAGCATTGTTTGCTGCTAGTTGCCGTCTTGAAACTCTAAAATGATACCCAGTCTGCTTAGGGATCCAAGATTGTCATTTTTATGGTCTTCTATCAGTTGCAGTCCCCCCTCTATTTCTGTACAACATCAGGCGGTCTTTCTCATTTGCTTCCTCTTAGAAGTTCTCATGAGTGCTATCATACATTATGAACTATCCTTCTTATCTACACTGTGTTTTTCATCTTCCCTTTCTCTTCCCCCCCATTCTGCTGCTTCCGATAAGAAGCTTCTCTAGACTGCAGCCACTGGGCCCTAATAGTTGCTATTCCTATAGCCTAATATTCCATAAACTTGTATTTTATGTAGCTGTCAAATGCATTTGTTCGTATTAACAAATAGGATGGTAATACTTGGGCAAACTGGTGACCCAGTATTTCCTCCCCTTTTGCATCTGCCGGTATTGAGAAGTCAGTGGAAAGCTTTCTGCTTGCCTTCATTTCTAGGCATCCAGCTGGGAGCAAAAGGACAACCTGCAAATTTTCTTCATGCAAAGTTGTATCCTCTGAACTCCCGCCAATTTTGATCTGGATCTCAATGTACTATGTCAAAGCTGTGTTTAGGATCTAAATTTTCAGAATATTTGATCACCAGTTTTCTAGGTTGACTAATCTTGGATTCATCCTGGGCTGTAGGAGAAACAGGAGGCACAATGTCTAATGCCCACAATACTTTTAGGGGCCAATGGAAATATTTATTTTTTCCAATCAGAAGAAAAAACGAACTTAGGTTAAAGAAAATAATTTTATTATTGTAATATTAACACATTCATCCATATACTAACACAGTAGTAAAATATAATTTAAAATATTTTTATGGAGGAAGAAACCCATGAAGTCAAAAGTGCCTCGAGCCCAAGAAAGTCATAATGTGGCCCAAGACTTATTAGGCTAATCGTTCTCAAAATTTAGAAGGCATGAGAATTTCCTGTGATCTTTCTCTTATGGATTTTCAGAGACAGTAGCAGCGATTCCATTAAGCAAGGCTAGAATAAATCTCAGGAACCTGCATTCTTAATGGGCAATCTAGGTAATTCTACTACACACTGAATTAGAGGAAAACTAAAGAAGTAAAGCCAGAAATGATGCAAGTTGTTGTCTGTACGGAACAGAGTTGAGGCATGGGACAAATAAGGTGTGAGTATGTTGCTTTATAACTTTTCTGTCCTAATTGATTTGTTCTCACCACCTGTGTATGGCAAGTATTAAGCTGTTGGCTCCATGATCAGCAACTACTTGATATTCCTTTGAAATTCTATCTGTGGGTAGATTATTCTACAGAAGAGGAGCACAATTTATTGACTACAGGACAACCACTTCTATTGTACACTGGCAAACAAAATATATCCGATGAGCCTTGAAAAAAGCTGAGATTCCAGTGCATTATACAAATTGTAGCTGGGTCTGTGTACAAATGGGACCAGTTGGGTAGAGACTGAAATACTAAGCAAAAAATGAAAAAAACTGTACATTTCAAAGCAAGAAGAGAGAAAGTTTCTTTTTCTTCATTTGAAATAGCTTTAGATGATTCCCTAAGAGAAGGGTGAAATCAAGATGTACAAGGCAAAGAGAAAATAAAAGATAGTTGGGTTGGAATGACTGGTGTGGAAACTAGCCACCTGTGATCCCTGCACTCATTGGATGTATCAAAGGTCCTGCAAGAATGGGCTGCTTTCCATGTATATGTATTTAGAGTCTCCCCATGATTACTCACTTATGATAGGGTATGTAACAGTCGCCTATGTGGCAGATGGTTTAAGGACCTGAAATTTATTAAGAAGTTCAACCAGATTGCCCAGCAAAAGTCAGCTTCCAGCCAAGCTGATTATACAGAGGCTGGTAAATTATTCTTTAATTAAGATGAACTGAATAACCACCAAAGAATTTGTCAGAGGCCAGGGCCTAAATAAAGCTAGAAACCCATTATAAATAGTAACATCTTCCCTAAGAGAGACCATGATGTGAGCCACAGCGTGAACTGAAGTCATTGGTTATTCCCTCCAAGCCCTGGAAAATACAATCCAGTGTTTCATGATTCCAAAGTGCCTCATAACATGTATTATTTTATCTTTACAAAAAGCCTGTTAGGAGCCTGGAGATATGATTCCCATTTTACACAGGAGGAAACAATCACAAAGAGATTAAGTAACTCACTGAATGTTCCAGAATGAAAGAGGATAGACAAGTTGAATTCTGAGCTGTGAATTTCTAGTGCATCATTTAGCTCATTGCCTTGCTCGCCTAAAATCCCAAAATAGATTTGACTGTTCTGAATATTTAAAAAAGATAGTATAATTAGTTAAATTAAAGATGTCTTGACGGACTTGAATGTTATTTCTTATCTGCCCCCATCCCCCTGGACATGGTCTGTGAAATTTCTTTTCTCAAGGACAGTGTTGATTTAATTGGAAAGAATCATGTTCTCGTTTCCTATTTTGGCTATCACAGTACCCCAGCCATATGCACAGTGGCCATCTGGAAAAATCTGTCCCTAACTCGAAGGAGTTTTGCTTCAGTTTGCCCTGAAACTGTTTACCCACTGGCACTGCTCTTCATTTTCAGAATCAGTGTGATTTCTACTTGGGTTTACTTGAGATTCTGCCTAATAATCAAAACAAACAGTGGTGCATAAGCCTCCACAGAGAATCTGCACACGTATTTAGAGAATACTCTCCCAGCGCTGCTCTATAATTTGTTCCTTTTTTGGAAGTTTTTGTTTTTTAAAAAGAGTTGTTGAATTCAGCTTTTGTTCAATGTATTCATGACTACAAGTCTTGGTGGGTTTTTTTTTCTTCTTTTCCTTTTTTCAGACTAAGAAATACTCAAAGGTATAATCAGGTCCTTCCACAGTATTTAATCAGTCATAATTAAAAGACATCTACACAAAGAACAGTGTTTTCAAAGTCTTTTCTTCTGTTACATTGATAATGAATTAAGAAATTAATTGGCAATGTGAGTAACAATAGAAAATGTCAATGAGAAAATCTTAACTGTCTTATAAAACTATCTTCTTTTGTAGATCATGTTCTGTCACTGTATTTAATTCAATGACATTCCCAATCACTAAAATTTTTTTTTAATGCATAAGAATGGTGGGATAGGAAGGGCAGAAAGAGGTATAAACCCATATTCCGGTAAGATTGTTTAAAATGATCAAATCTCTCAGCTACGACATTAGATTTTGGAGATTTTTTAAATCTCCAAATCTCTTACGGATAATGAGGGGGGGTGTGGATAGGGAACAGCAAAAAGTGTTGGAAACATGATGACTTATTTTCACACCGAGCAATCTGACTCTATTGCTTAATAATATATATGGAAATATTACACATATGGTTAATTCTAACAACAATAACAAGGTCTCATGAAGAGCAGTTTAATAAAGAATTTGGAAAATATTATCTCATGCTTCCATCTTTAGTCTTTCACAAGACTGTTTTCTATGGACATTTATAAACTTTATCCTTCTACTTTAAATGATGTATAATAGTTTATATTTGGCCAAAAAATAGTAATCAATTATAACAAGTATGACAGATTAATGACATATATGTTTAGCATATAAAAAGCTTATACAAGTCTATAATACAAAAATACCAATGCAGGCAGGCAAGGGGCATGAACAGAATCACATACAAACAATACTGACGACTAATAAACATAAAGTAGGTCAATTTCACTAGTAATCAAAGAAATACAAATCAAAATGAAATAACCCTTGGCAAGAATATACAATGGAGAAAAGACAGTCTCTTCAATAAGTGGTACTGGGAAAACTGGACAGCTACTTGTAAAAAAATGAAATTAGAACATTGTCTAACACCATATACAAAAATAAACTCAAAACGGATTAAAGACCTAAGTAAGACTGGACACCATAAAATTCCTAGAGGAAAATATAGGCAGAACACTTTTTGACATAAATCATAGCAGTATTTTTTGGGATCTATCTCCTAAAACAAAGGAAATAAAAGCAAAAATAAACAAGTGGGAGCTAATTAAACTTAAAAGCTTTTGCACAGCAAAGGAAACCATCAACAAATCAAAAAGACAACCCACTGAATGGCAGAAAATATTTTCAAATAATATGACCAGTAAGGAGTTAATATCCAACGTATATAAACAGCTCATACAGCCCAACATCAAAAAAGAAAAAGACAAAAAAACTGTTTAAAAAGTGGGCAGAAGACCTGAAAAGACGTTTTTCCAAAAGGAAATGCAGATGGTCAACAGGCACGTAAAAAGATGCTCAACATCATTAACCATCAGGGAAATGCAAATCATAACCACAATGAGATATCACCTCACACCTGTCAGAAAAGCTATCATCAAAAAGAACACAAATAACAAATGTTGGCGAGGATGTGGAGAAAAGGGAACCCTTGTACACTGTTGGTGGGAACGTCAATTGGCACAGTCACTGTGAAAAACAGTATAGAGGTTTCTTGAAAAACTAAAAACAGGACTACTGTATGACCCAGCAATTCTGCTCCTGGGTATATATCCAGATAAAACAAAGGCACTAATTCAAAAAGATACATGCACCTCAATGTTCATAGCAGCATTACCTACAGTTGCCAAGATATGGACACAACCTAACTGATGAATGGATAAAGAAGATGTGGTGTGTGTGTGTGTGTGTATATATATATATATATATATATACACACACACACACACACACACACATACATACATACGTACATACACACAATGGAATACTACTCAGCCATAAAAAAGAATGAAATTTTGCCATTTACAGAAACGTGAATGGATTTGGAGGGCACTATGCTAAGTGAAATAAGTCAGACAAAATAAATACTGTATGATGTCATTTACATGCAGAATCTAAAAAATAAAACAAACTAGTGAAAATAACAAAAAGAAGTAGACTTAGAGATATAGAGAACAACCAGTAGTTGCCAGTGGGGAGAGGGATGGGGGAGGGGCAACATAGGGGAAGGGGATTAAGAGGTACAAACCATTAGGCATAAAATAAGCTACAAGGATATATTGTACAATACAAGGAATATAGCAAATATTTTATAATAACTATAAATGGAGTATAACCTTTAAAAATTGTGAATCCCTATATTGTATACCTGTAACATATAATATTGTATATCAACTATACTTCAATTAAAAAAATGAAATAACCCTTAACTCCTATATCAGTTTTAAGAATGTCTTAAAATCATAATACCCAATATTTGGAGAGGCTAGGGTAAAACTGATATTTGGAAATGGGCACATGCTTTGACTTAGTAATTTTACTTCTAAGAATTTTCTCTAAAATTATTTTCAAAGATGAAGTTAAGGACTTACATAAAAAGTTATTTATCATAACAAATATCACAGTAAATTTGTAATATCAAAAAATAGAAATAATCTAATGTCAACAGTAAAATTTGAAATATATATTAATCATCCATTTACTTGAATATTATGCCAATAAAACTATTTCTGAAGAATATATAATGACATGGAGAATACTTATGATATAATGTTTTGTGGAAAACAAAATATAAAACTATATTATCCAATTTTTTTAAACATTATGTCTAAGTATACAGAGAGAAGAATAGAAATATATTAAAATATTAATGGAATTATACCTAGGTGGTTGAAATCACTGGAAATTTTCTTCTCTAATTTTTGTAAAACGCCCTACAAGGAATAAGTTCTATTTTATGATTGTAAAATATGAAATTTATTTTTAAAAAAAGGTCAGGGGCTTCCCTGGTGGTGCAGTGGTTGAGAGTCCGCCTGCCGATGTAAGGGACGCGGGTTCGTGCCCCGGTCCGGGAGGATCCCACATGCCGCCGAGCGGCTGGGCCCATGAGCCATGGCGGCTGAGCCTGCGCGTCCGGAGCCTGTGCTCCGCAACGGGAGAGGCCACAATAGTGAGAGGCCCGCGTACCGCAAAAAAAAAAAAAAAAAAAAGTCAGGATTAATATGTTTTTTTTGAAGCAATAAGTACTAGAGCAGAAACATGTTTTTAAAATTAGACCTGCCACAATTAAATGTAACTGGAAATATGTATAATATTTAATCTGTGTATCTAAAAACCATAAAGGCACAATATTCAAACCATAGATATTTTAACATTATTAAGGAATTCACTAATAAATTTAAAGTGACAAATGTCATTATCTACCCAACATAATCAGATAGAGTTTAATTTCAAATTGAACTCTATTTGGATTCCTTAATTCTGTGCTAAATAATTTGGAAATCCACTAATTAGTGAATCAGATAGAATAATAGCAGGTATAAAATGATCATAGAAAGATTAATAGTCATTAATAATCACGTTCATATACATTACTATATTTTACCCTTATATTTATAAATAGGAATAGTGCTTTTCTGATTAGAGATATGGAGAAAT
This sequence comes from Delphinus delphis, assembly GCF_949987515.2. Lineage (NCBI taxonomy): Eukaryota > Metazoa > Chordata > Mammalia > Artiodactyla > Delphinidae > Delphinus > Delphinus delphis. The sequence goes on along the minus strand of NC_082689.1, from coordinate 22,765,207 downwards.
TTGTTAGAGCAAAATTAAGGAAGTTGCCCAAAGTCTCTTGGCAAATCAGTGATAGAACCAAGTTTTGATTTTGTTCCTCTGATTTCTAATCCTGGACCAAAGTCCAGAGTTTGTGCCAATATTCCATGCTGGCACCCTAAAATAATCACTCTCTCTTATCCACTCATGTGATTCTACCAAAAATATTTGCTCTTAAAGTTAAGTACATCATCTGTAACCGGTGAGTCTGATGAACACCACGTATTTGTATTGAACAGCCTTGGAGACAGTCATGAGCCTGAAGTGGGCTCAGATTTCCACTAGATGGCATACAGCCTACTTCTCGCCTGATGAGTGGAATTCAAAGAATTTGCAGCAATTTGTCACATTTTTAAATGTCATCAAAATCTTAACAGATAGTTACATGAACATTGTTTAAAAAGTCAATTAATGCAAGGGCTTAAATTTTCACTACTTTTTTGAACTTTTAAGTGATATACCTTTATTTCTTTTTCCAAAGCTATAGAAATGACCTGTGGATTTCTCATTTGGTAAGGTGATCAGTGTGTCTCCCTCTTCCTTTCACCCTACCTTTCCCTTTCTACTTCTTATAACTGCCATCTCTACTTTTACATGATCAAAGGTGGTGACATTTACAATCTGTCTGTCAAGCTTCGTTCATAGGATGACTTTAAATGATGGAACTAGAAATAGGGTAACAATATAACTGACAACATAATATTTTTTTCACTAACAACCAAGTAGTTTACTATAATCCCACTTCTCTTCCTGCATAACTAGTATATGTTCATTTTGACCTGGAGTTTCCCATCTCCTTTTCCCCCTATTTTTCCTTTTTCTCATAAAATTCTTTGACTTTTCTTCTAATACTTCCATGGATTTTCTTTTTAATCATAATCACTTTTAACTTTCCAGAAACTGTTCAAGTTTTCTGATTTTACTCTTTTTCTTTTACTAATGAAGTTTCTTTTTTTCTCAGCTCTACTTAAGAACTTAATCTGAATTTTAGTTTGGAAGTTCTAACTTTTTTTGTATTGAACAGTCTTGGAGACATGAAGTCATGAGCCTTTCCTTTCTTTCTTTTTTTCCTTCCTTTCTTTTCTTCCTCTTCCCTCCCTCTCTCGTCTTTCTCTTTCACTTTCTGGGTATAACAGCTCACAGGATCCCTGCCCCCTGTTTGATCATTCTGTAACAAGTTTTCAGTGTCCCACAGGTCCTCAGTGAGATTGGGCCCCACTTGTACACAGGCTTTTATCACCTCTTTCCTTTCCTTGTCTCACTCCCCTACTCTCCCACTAGAGTTTCTAGAGATCACTTCCTAAATAAACTGCAGTCCTCACTCAGTATGCGCAGGGGACTGGTTCCAGGACCACCATGGATACCAAAATCTGCGTATGCTCAAGTTCCTTACATAAAATCACAAAGCACAGTTTGCCCTCGGTATCTGCGGGTTCTGCATCCTCAGATTCACCCCAAGTGGATGCAGAACACATGGATACCAAGGCCTGACTGTACTTGCATTGAAACGAAGACAGTACATTTCTAAAGTGTGTCAGACCTTGACTGTTCATTCACATTAACTGTAAAGTAATTGATTAAATTGTCATAAGACATTCATTTTGTTGGAAGATTCCTACTTAACCAATGTAGATGTTTTTGCTCTTAAGCGTGAATACCCTTACTACCTGTCATAGCCTCTAGCTCCTAAGACACTGCCCACACACACTGCCAAGACATTTGGGTTTTCTTTCTTTAAAGAAAAAATATACTACTTTAAAAACAATCATTTGTTTGCCGCTGGTGTTGAATTTGCCTGGGAGGTAAATGTCTTCACTTCTGGATGTTGCAGATTTGGATGGTGGGGTTGGTGTTGGGGAGGGAGGTGGCAAGGAGGATACAATTGATTTGAAGACGACCTTGTTACCTACTTCTTCAGTGTCTCCTCTGCTCTACCCAGTGTATCTGAGAGCTGAATTGCTTTGGGGCTCTGCAGGGCATAGTGACTCTGATTGGCTTTAACCTCTTACTGCATAATTTCAGCAACAGCTTGCTCTGCTCCACTTCAAAGCTCATTTATTCTCCTTCTTCCAGATCATTGCTGAAATTTCCTACTGAAGATGGTTCATTTCCTATTCTCATGACTGTAGGTTTATACATTTTTATATCAGTCACTTTATGATCAACTTAAGGATGGCCTCTTGAAGGAAAGGAAACAAATGCATGTGATCAGAGTGCCATATTAAAATAGATGCTAGCTGTTTGCATTTTATTAATAAAGATATCAGCAAAATGTACCTTATACCTTATATAACTATGAACTATTAAAATAAAATCCCAGGGCTTCCCTGGTGGCGCCGTGGTTGAGAGTCCGCCTGCCGATGCAGGGGACACGGGTTCGTGCCCCGGTCCGGGAAGATCCCACATGCCGCGGAGCGGCTGGGCCTGTGAGCCATGGCTGCTAAGCCTGCGCGTCCGGAGCCTGTGCTCCGCAACGGGAGAGGCCACAACAGTGAGAGGCCCCCGTACCGCAAAAAAGAAAAAAAAAAAGATCCCATTCGTGACTAGAGGATCATAAAATATATACAATTTTGGTGCAGAAAGCACCTGACTCCATTTTGATGGGCCTTACTTTTTAATTAAATCTCTAATATATCCCAATCTTTATTATAATTTTGTCTCTCTTTCTTCAGAATCAGAAAGCCATTTGACACTCATTCTGGAAACTTCTGAATCCTAATAACTCATTAATGGGATCCAGATGTAAGCTGAATTGACTATCAGAGATTGTGACGATCAATTATGTTTATATTTCTGGGCGCTCTCTATGGCTCTGCTGAAATGTTTAGAAATTTTAATTTATTCTTCTTATGCATTAAGTACTTAATTCATTCACGTGTTATCTAACTCCTCTTTTTGGAGCTGCTTTCAGTTAGTTCTAGAAAGTCTCCAGAGAGAACTATATCATTTCTGGTTTCTCCTCCACATCTTATTCTTCAATTCATCCTTCTAGGTGAAGCAGACAAGTTATTTGTGGTTCTGAGATTTTTTTCCCCTCTATTTAAAAGGAGACGTCATGTAGTAAATTAACTTCCTCCTAGTATCCCCTCTCATAGCTCTGGGAAGGGCTGCTTAATGTAATGTAAAACACTGAAAGAAAGGTTAATCTTCCTTGAGATTTTTACTGATCCTTGTAGACACATTCTAATGGCTCCTCTACTCAGCTGGAATTCCACGCTCAGCCATTTAAGTATGCACCCACTCAGTGTACTGCTTGGCATGCACTCATTCCCTAACATATAATTACTGAATAAAAGAATGAATCCTAGAATAGCTCTACTCTTGGCTCATATACTAGGCAAAATAATAGCTCCCTCAAAGCTAGTCACATCCTAATCCCCAGAACCTATGAATACGTTACCTTACAAAGAAAATGGAGCTTTACAAATGTAATTAAGGTCACTGACATTGAGATAGGGAGACTACCCTTGATTTGGACCCAATATACTAATCAGTCCTTAAAAGCAGAGAAATTTTCCCAGCTAAAGTCAGAGAGATGCAATCTTGCTGACTTTAAAGATGGAAGGTGGGACCATAAGCCGAGGAATTCTGGTGGCCTCTAGAAGGCAGAAAAGACAAGGAAATGGACTGTCTCCTAGAGCCTCCAGAATGAAATGCAGCCCTGCTGACACCTTGATTTTAGCCAAGCGTGACAGATTTTAACCAAAAGAACTGTGATTTAATACATTTGCGTTGCTGTAAGTCACTAAGTTTATGGTAATTTGTTTCAGCGGCAGTAGAAAATAATATGTCTTTGGCCTCTATGCCTGAAATATCCTCACTTTTGTTTCTGCTTGTCAAAAAGTCTATCAATCCTCTAGCAACCATCTTAAATGCCACTTCCACATGAAACCTTTTCATGCCCCCTCCTCCCCAAATGAACTGATCTTTCCTTTTCATAAATTTTTATGGCCTATTTTGATGTTTTTTTTGTGTCTCTTACCCTGTTTTTGCACTGTAAGTCCCTCGAGAGCAAGAAGCCAATAAGCTTTACTGTAAGATCCTCAAGGTTAAGAATCCTGTCTTACTTATATTTTTACGCACCAACATAATACCTTGAACCTATATGTAAATACTTGTTAAAGTGGCCAGGAAATGAAAACCCATAAATCTGCTGCTGTGGACTGAATTCTGTTATTTTAAAGCCTTGACCTCCAGTGGGACAGGAGATAAGGGTCCTTAGGAGGTAATTAAGGTTAACTGAGGTCATGAGGATGGGGCCCTAATCTGATAGGACTGTGGCTTTATAAAAAGAAGAGAGAGATCTCTCTCTGCCACAGGAGAACACAACTAGAAGCCAGGAAGAGAACTCTCACCAGAAACCTCCCCCAGCACTTTGCTCTCAGACTTCTCAGCTCTAGAACTGTGAAAAATAAATTTCTATTGTTAAAGTAACCCAATCAATGGTATTTTGTCATGGCAGCCCAAGCAGACTAATACACACACCTGGAAAAGACATCACATGGCATTTCTCCATAAGATGTACATAATCTGGTGAAATCCTGCATAATTTAAACTAAAGATGTAAGGATGTTGAATTGGATGAAATAAAAGATATATATATATATATATATATATATATATGATGGTTTCGGTCTTGCTCCCAAGGGGTGATGAACTTAACCCTTATCCTTGCCATTTGTACTTCTGTTTTTGAGATACATTATTTACAAACTATCCCTCTCTCACACGTTTCACCTGATCTCATCTGATTATAGTCTTCATTTCATTTGATTACAGCCTTGATCTCACTTGATCATGGTTTCGTGTAATGCACGTAAGAGGAATTGAAATGAATTTTTCTTTTTACAACAAATTAGCTGGGAAGAAACTGTATTCTACCTGTTGAAGCAAAAATAGGTCAGCAGGTCTTTTGTCTGCCATGTTCACTCCATCTTTATGACACCTCTTCTACTGAAGTGTGATAAGAGTCAAATGCATTTCAAAATCAATCATTATCCCCTTCTAAAATTCTGTTATCAATGTGATAGGTACCTGCTGATGAATAACAGGGTTTATGCTGCAAGCCGAAAACCAGTGCCATCAGGTCAAAATACAAAATTCAAGAGGAGATGCGTTAAATCCAACACCTAAGAATTTCAAATCTAAAGGCTGTCAAAAGAGGTAGTTTCCCCATACAACAGTGATAGACCATAAGAAGAATGTATAATGTGAACATAACTGGAAACTGAATTGTTTATGACTTTATGTGTGAAGGTTGGCAAGATGAATCATAGCTAGAAGAAGATCTCATAAACTACAGCATCTCAGTAAAATATGTGCTAGAAAGTTCCTCCTGAAACATCAGGGGTTTTCAAGGCTGACTCCTCACAGAATCTACTGACGTATGATTTTCAAGGCTGAATGCTTCTAGAATCCACTGTAGTGGTAATTTACCTATAATGTGTGGACAAAGGCAGCAAAGCTCTTTTGAAGAAGAAGCCTGCATCTCGCTCATTAAACTCAGTTAGATAAAAGATTATTGCACAACTACAAACAAGGGGAATCTTAGAATTGTCCTAGAACTGATGATAACATCTTAAAAATGAATGTCATTTTAGTCAGACAAGTGATTCCCTTAAGGTCAAGGAAAGCCATCAGTATCTCCCCATCATTACGTACACTAGACCTTTAATCTGACCTTCAAGCTTTAATGCCTTTATCTTGAAATTTAATCAGTCAGCCTTCCCAATCAGGAACATCCAACGTTTATGCAAGCCAGGCTAATGTGTCTGTGAATTGATTATTAAATGATGCCTAAGATGCCAAAATTACAATCCCGAGTAATGTTTCTGAAGATGTGCAAAATCCCAATTCATTCTTCCCTTAGGCCAAGATGAGAGGGAAGAAGGTCCTTAACACCTGATATTTTATCTGCAGTTCAAGAATTACATATGAACACTCATAATGTGGCAGAGAAGGTTCTCACTATTGACGCTCCTCGGAAGTATGACACAGTGGCACAGAATTCAACATGGTATCTGGCCAGATCTGCCATTCATTCATTCATTCAAATATTCAACATATAATTTTGGAGAGCTGCTCACTGCCAAACAAAAGTTGCTAGTGATGGTCTTAATGAGACACATTCCCTCTTTTTTATGGAATAAAGGACAAAGTTGGGGGAAAAAACATGTAAGTTACACAACAGAACCCTCTATCCAATGCAATAGTATCATCTTCAGCACCCCTAGCAAGTGGTCATCCAGTCTCTGGTTCAAACCTTCCAGAAAGCTCTAAAGACAAATTCTCAAATGTAGGAAATCTGCCCCCTAATACGATCGCCTGCAGCTACAATGCTGTCTGCTGGTCACATGGCAGGCTCAGTTCAGTCAGCAACTAGAAGGGCTGTCACTCTGCCAGAAGTGGTCTGCAGGACGACAGCAAAGTGCTGGTGGAGCAAATATCTTTGGCTCTGGGTTTTATTTGTCAGTGAGAACTGATTGATGGTTCAGCCCATATACACACACTCATGCTAATAGCTTCATCTTTACAGCCTGCAATGTAATGCCATGTTAATTTGGATAAACAGTTGTTAAGGTTCACATCAAAGGTTTATTTTATTCTGTAATCATTTACTTAACATTTTAATTTTTCCCTCTCAAACTTTCCAATTTAAATTGTTTAAAGAGAATCTCTGTGTTAATACTAGAGACTCTGTGTTAATGCAGACAGAAAGCATCTATATTGTGTCAAGCATAGGCAAGAGAAGCAGAAAAGCATCAATCCCTCATCTTTAAGAAATACTTTTCTTCTCTTTCTTGACACCATTTCATGTAACACAGTGAAATATGATATTTCTGTATTTTTAAACTTCCCTTCCCATTCATTTTTGGTCTTTGCCTAGTTAGGTAGCTAGACCGATCCATCTACATATGTAGTGGAATAGGTTTTTACAGCTAGAACCCACCCCCTACTTCAGAAGATTCGGTGGCTAAAGGGCTACATTTTACCAAATAGATAGTGCTGTAAGAGGAAATCGTGATACTTTTTTGCAATCCTAGGTTCTATAGCGATAGGTTATTAAGGGCCTACAGCACTTCACCCAGAAATCTTTTATCAGGTCAACAACAGGCAACCTAGTGATGAGAAAAGGAGGGCTGGATCCTGTAAATATATACACATGTCTGAAAACAGGCAGTTGCTTTTTTGGTGGAGACGTATTATTCCATAATTGGCATAATCACGGTTTCCACCTCATTTATGACCCACATAAAAAACTGTATAAAATACCATGCACAGCTGTAGTCAGAAGGAAGATTCAATTTGGGCTTTGTGTAGACTTGACTGTCTGCCAGCACAGTTATCTACATCATCTAAGGCTACATTTAAAAGGATAGAATACAGTTTTAATTCTTACGGCAAATTTATTTTTTAAGAGAGATAAAAATGTTAAAATAGATCATAAAGAGCATTAAGCCCTTCCCTGCTCCTGTCCAGTCCATCTTTTGTTAATATAATGTTAAAGGGTTAGCAAAAGCTGGGAAAGCTGTAAAATTAAAGGTTAAGACTGCAGTTCTATCTATCCCCAGAATGAGAAGTTATCTGGTGTGACTGCATACTCCTTTTCATTATTTAGACGGCCTCATTGAACAGCCTCAAACATCTCTGCTGGTCTCTTTGAGAAATCTCAAAGGCCACAGTGATAGAGAACAGCATGGGCAAGCTACTGAGGAAAGGCAAGGTTTCATCTGAAACCCCAAAGCACAATGTAGCACACAGTTTTACAGGAGATTTTCTCCACCTCTACAGAGGAGAGGGCTGACTTCTAGCATCCTATGTGCTACTGCATCACAGCATCTTCAAACTCTCAAGAGCCTTAAAGGGCCAGCTGCTTCGTTTCTCAGAGTCCAGAGAAGCTAAGCGAGTTGGCAAAAGCCACATGGCTAATCACTGAATCAGAACCAGACTTTCATTCTCTGGAAATGTGAATACCATGTTCTTTCTGTCTCTTCATGCTGCTTCACTGTATGCTGCTTCAGGAAGTAAGAATGTCCACTGAGCGATACAGGGGAAAACTTTTTCTTATCTGATGGTGTGCTGGAACCGGTTTTGTTACAGACTCTTGAGAGTCTATTGTTCTCATCTCTTCCTGACTACCACTTAGTGACTTCAAGCTGATAGCTTGAAATTAGCCATGGTGAGAGTATTTACACCACAGAAGTGGGCAAGTACTACAAATCAGTGTTCTTCTGTTTCATAGAGCTGGTTGTTAAATACTTATCAGCACGTTACTCTTATTGTATCACCCCAGGAGTTAGCTCATCAAGGATTAGCTGTAATACTGCTCTCACCTACCAACACTCATCCTCTACCTCAGTCTCCAGCTACCGACTCTCAGTCATTTACAGCCCAGCTTGTGGGAAGCTGCTATGAAGCTCCTTCAAGAGTGTAAGAGATCTTGAGAATTTCTCGTGTCGGGGGATCAGGGCTCTACCAGGACTCCTGAAGCCAGGAGATACCTGAACAGGCAGTTTTGTCACTGACTTAGAGAAAGCTAATATGCTCAATAGTTTCGTCAGAGCTTCAGGTCCCAAAGATTTCTCTCTTTTAATCTAAAGAGTACATTGGTATCTAGTCTATATAGATTGTATATAGTTTATTGTTAAGCAGAATTTTGCTTTAGGAGAAACAGGTTCTTGAAGATAATAAGTTCAGGAAGAAATGCATATACAGCTGACTTACCTGCAAATAAAAGGATATTTCTTACCAATAAGACACAAGGGGATATAGTTGCTAAGGGTTTTGTAGGCAGGTAGACTTACATTTGATCCCAGCTCTGACAACTGTGAGCTCTGTGAACTTGGACAAGTTAGACACCTCTCTAAGCCTCACTTTCCTCAAATGTAAATAAAAATAATATCTGCCTCTTAGTACTGTGGCAAGGATTAAATAAGATTAAGCGCACTAAACCCCATCCCTCTTGCCTACCCAAGAATATTGCCCTGGTGATTGTCTCCCTTTCTCTCCTGCATCATCAGTTTTTTGTTTTCCACTCAGGGTTGTATTTCCCACCACTCCAATGGCCTCTGTTGATCTCGTCGAGACTACCAGTAACATCATGTTACTAAATCCACTGGTCAAGTCTTTGCTCTCATCTTACATGACTTAGCATGTGACACAGCTAATCAACCCCTCCTCGCTCACACACTTTCTTCACTTTGCTTTCAGTACCCCAGACTCTCAGGGCTCCCCTCCTCCCCATGGGCACTACCGATTCCAGGGGTCTATGGGCTATAACTACATCGTGTTATGACAGATTGTAATAGGGACCTTGAACCCTAGTGAAAATGCTGCAACTAAGATACGAAAACTGAGTAGTAAATGTTCAGACCAGTGTTTCTCAATTTTGGCTGCACATTTAAATAACTTGGGGAACTTTGGGGACTCTTGCTATCCTGGCCACACCAAGTAAATCAGACTCTCTGGGGGTGAGACCCAGTCATTAGTATTATTTAAGGATCCCCAGGTGATTACAATGTACAACCAACATTGAGAGACACTGATTTAGATGAAGAAGGAGAAGTAAAATCAAATCCCAAGGGGAGGAAACAGTTTATAGAAAGGCTCCATGGGGGAGGTAGGAGATAAGTAAATAACAAAGAGGAGAAAGGTTAGTGATACTGGAGCAAAGAAAGTAAGAATATAATATTTGTACACCAATGGCCATAATACAAGACAATATCATTTGAAACATGCCATAAAATATATACTTATAGAGTACTAGTACTGAAAAGATTCAGAGCAAATAGAGATGATCTGGGCTCATGATGAATATAAAGATAAAAATGAGGAGAAGTAGTGCTGTGTATCAATTGATAAGGAAACTGTAGTCAGATTGGCTGGATTTAAATTCCTGTTTCACCACTTTCTTTGACTTTGGGCAAGGTGCCTCAGTTTCTTCATCTCTAATATGTACATAATAATAAACATCTTATACATTTCTTAGAGGATTTATTTAGATAATTCATATATGACTCTTAGAGCAGCATCTGACACACAGCAAACACACATTTGATGATGATGCAGGCCTTTGCACAAGTTAGGGGAATTAAGTTGAGAAGTTGGCCATGACTGGGCTTTCAATTTTAAGAGAACCATGATAGATGCTAAGCTGGGTTTTCTTCCTCCAACCTGAGCTACCGCAAGGGACACTGTGAATCATGAAAAACTTCTGATTGGTGTGCTTATTCTCCTTTATGTCATTTTCCCCCTTCCTGTCCTTCAAGACCAGGATTTGTCCACTTACAAATACCTCTCAGAAGAAAATGATCTGGTAACAGTACCATTACGGGGATTACTCTTCTCAGTAGGACTCTATCTTCAAGTTTTACCTGAAACTGTGGCATGAACAGCTTTAGTCTCAAAGGAATATTAGCCATCAGCAAATTAAGTGAGATAATGTAGATGAAATCACTTTTAGTTTATAAACTGCAATACAAATATTAACCTTCACATTGAATAACTTACTTCTACAAAGCCCTTGACTTCCTTAGGGGAATATCCTGCTTTATTTGCCACATGCTCGGCAAAGAGAAGACTGGATCTTACTGGAAGGCCGATGTTCCTCACTGGCAGCACATTAATGCAATTATAGAAAAAACACGTGACCGCAACGAGCTACAGTGCGCATCACGGCAAAAAGTGGGTTTGCAGGTAGCTTGGGAAAATTTCTGTTCTTTTAGAAAGCCTTAACATGAACATCATGCTGATTATTCATAATCAGTGTGATAAGGGAGCAAAGGGCAGAGAGGAAACACAGGGTTACACGTGTCCCTTTCCACTGTCCTTCCATGTGGGATTTCCACTTCTTACCAATGTATTGCTGGTCCCAAAAAAACATTTATGGATCACCCACTATGCGCCAAGCACCTTTCATGGCATTGGAGACATAAAAATGAGTAAGAATTAGCCTCATTACCTGAGATTGCCCCTGAGATGCATGCGAGAGAGCAGGGTATGGAGACCACTTAAGTATATAGATCAGTTCAACATAGAAGAGAAATTGCAAAGATGGAAGTGGGCACAGGGTACTGTGAGAGCCCTGCTCTCAGCCCACGCTGGAAACCCTTGGAGCGCAAGTGTGTCTTGAAAGATAAGAGTCTAGTCAGGCAAATAAATCTTCAAGGAAAGTTCAATATAAAAGAAAAAAAAAACAAAAATAAAAAAACATGAAGCGGCCACAGCAGCATGCTGGTTAAATTCTCTCCCAAGAAATAGGTCATCCTCTGAATATCCTGGTCTCCAATTAGAAAAGCCCTTTCCTTCCTTCCCAGAAATGCCATGTCATTTCTCTCCACTCTCTGAAGGGTTGGTCTCGTTTCCTCCCTCCTGCTCCTGGAGGGGCATGTCCAGGTGTGTGTATGCACATGCCCAAGCGTACTTCCCCCAGGTGTGCTTACGTGACCCAACGATGTCCTTGCACCACAAAGTGAATGGTCTAGAAATGCTAACAAAGATATTTATATGCAAAGACGTACACTGCCATTATTTACACGTTTTAAACAATACCAAAAAAAAGTTAAGGACATTATGGTATATCTTCAAAATGAAACACTGTAAAGCTATTAAAAATACATAGTTCTGAAATTTTAAGACTATTTAATGGCGTGGGAAAATTCTCAGGGTATGTTCGCTTCTATTTCATATGTGTGTATATGTGCATTTGTACGTATATATGTGTGTAGTTTTCTCAAATTTTCTGCATTGAACACTGGCATTTAATACCTGTAACCATAAAAGGTGAATATGCGTGTGCGAACATGCATGTATGTATGTGTGTGTATATACATACATATCTGTTCACCTTTTATGTTTACGTAAGCCCACGTTCAAAGCAGAAAATTTGAGAAATACAATAAACAACTGAATACTTCAGTGAATATCATATATAATCCCAACAGCCAGAGATAATCATTACTAATATTTAGGCATATATTTTTCCAGGCCATTCTCCGTACATGCTTTTTGCTTTTTTAAAAACTAAATCAAAATACTGGGGTTTTGCAGCATGCATTATGTTCATTCCACTCATCATCATATCAAGAACTTTTTCCATGTTATTAATTAGTCTTTGTACATTTTATTTTTATATTTTTCATGTAGTATAATTTATCTAGCAGTTTCCTTATGGTAGGAAGTAATGATTTTTATCCTCCTGTTGTTATAAACGACGCGTCAAGGAACTTCCTTGACCATGAGTCTTTGTTCATATATTCACTTATTTCCTCAGACTGGCTATAGAGAAGTAAAATTACCAGGTCAAACATAAATGATTTTTAATGTTCTTGAAATATGTTTCCTAAATTGCTTTTCAGAAAGGTTATACTAGCTGATACTCTCACCGATGATAAACAGCGGCCCTTGTAACTCTCAGTCTCAAGTGTTATCTTTTTATCACCATTGCCAATTTGATACATGAAAAACTATCTCTTCTTGATACATGAAGAACTATCTTTTTGTATTAAATAAATCAAAGTATAAAAAAATGCATATACAATATGATCTCAACAATGTAAATGTATGTTTGAAGAGGCTCAAGAGGGAGGGCATATGGGGACATGTGTATGCACATGGCTGATTCACTTTGTTGTGCAACAGAAACTAACACAGTATTGTGAAGCAGTTATACTCCAATAAAGATATACTAAAAAAAAATAAGTTATACAATGAGAATAATGCAAGCACTGTTTGAACTCTTGATAAGCATTTTACAAAGAAATAAAACTAAAACTCTAAAAAAAGATGAACAGAAGGAAATACATGAAAATGTTAGAACTGTCAGCACTTGGTGGTAGAATATTAAATTACAGCTATTTTCATGTAATAATATTAATAATACTATGTGTACTACTTATTCAAAAGCTTGCATGTTTCAGGAAACATGTGAGGTAACTGACATGCAGTATCTCATTTAATCCTCAGAACTCTACAAAGTTTTAATATGCCATTTACAGAAGAGCATAATCAAGGCAAGAAAACTAGATAAGAGGCCAGGCCAAGACTTAAACCCAAGCTAAACTAATTCCACAGATCCTGCTTTTTCCTCTTCTTCCTCCTACTTTACCGTATTTTTGCTTTTTTGTCAATGAGTATTTGTTCAACGAGTATTTGCAGTGACATGGATGGACCTAGAGATTGTCATACTGAATGAAGTAAGTCAGACAAAGACACACATCATATGATACTGCTTATATACAGAATCTTAAAAAATGGTACAAATGAACTTATTTGCAAAATAGAAATAGAGTCACAGATGTAGAAAACACACTTATGGTTACCAAGGGGGAAAGGGGAGGATAAATTGGGAGATTGGGATTGACATATACACACTACTATATGTAAAATAGATAAGAACCTACTGTATAGCACAGGCAACACTACTCAATACTCTGTAAAAATTAATTTTTTTAAAAAACCCTTTAAAAAATCATAAAAAGGAGTAAACGTTTTTTACAGCCATTCTCAAATAAGAGTTCCTTACCAAAACCGTTGTCAATAAAATTTGACCAGCTTTCCCAGAAAAAGATATTCTCTAGCTCAAGAAGATATGAACGTGAGATACTCTGGGTGTCCCACAGTGACCGTGAGTTGCCCAAATGCAAGGGATCAGCACTGTTATAACTTGAAGCATCACTTACTGACATCCCCGAAACTACACTACATGGGGAGTTGCTCATCTCAGTAAACATTAACTGGGCCTTGGCTTGTAACATTGCACTCTGTCCATGAGAAATGCCACCTCTGTGAGCAAAGTGGCTACCTTAGGGAGACAAAGTCAGAATACAAACTATTGTCCTTCCTGCCTTAATAGGATTATTGTACTTTCTCTGTATTAGGATTGAGTTTAATAAATTTTGAGAAGATAGAAGACAGGAAACAATGATGTAAATATGATATGTTCTCGTGTTTATAAATGGCAAGTTTGCCTCTATTTTTGTTAAAATCCAGATAACGACTAGACAATTTTTATGCTAGTCCTTAAACATACACACAGTATTTTAAATATATATTACCTACCTGAAAAAACAAAAAAAAACCCTAACATTTGAGTAAAGTTTTAAAAACATTTTACTTAATGATCATTATGAGCTATGAAAATACAAGTTTGCACATAGACAAATACCATAGCTATTTTATAGACTAAGAAGCTACTTTTCCAAATGTTATCTCTGTTTTGGGTTTTATTAAATCTTAATATGTTAAATATTTATATTGAAAACACAACACACAGAACAATAAAAAAGAAATACAGAACATTTGTATGCAAGGTAAAAGTCCCAAAGCTAACTTTTTTAATATTCACGAAACATGTTGATTGCTTGTAAATGTAATATATTTCAGACACCTCGTCAGACATTATACCCATATAGAAATAAGCATTAACAAATCAGACTTTGTTACTAAACTTTCAGCTGAAAGGAAGCAGGTGAACATCTTCTGTTGACTTTTGTCAGAAAAGGAATAACTTCATCATACTTCTATCATTTAGCAGTGACTTCTGTCTAAGGCTACAGTGTCAATGTCCAGGCCTTGTTCTCCTGGTCTCACACCATCACCTCATTTCATTTTAACTCCAGTCATGTCCTAACGTTCTGACCTCTATGACAACAGGAATCAAAGCACAGAAGCCTTTGGGGCATTCACATTCTTGAGAAAAGTGCCACGGAGTTACCTATTTCCTTTTTTTTTTAATGGGTCTGAGTTACCTATTTCTTATTTTCCAAGAGCCAGTCAAAGCCTGGGAATCTGACAAGTTTTTGCTTTTCCCATTTCCCTAAGATGTCCAACACATTTACGATACTTCGACAAGCTTCTAATTTGCTGGTGTCCTTTGCATTTTAAATGTGAGGACTCCTCATTAGAAAAGTATTTTAGAAATCCTAACGTCGACTTCCTTTAACTGAGAAGCTGAGATCTTTTTTTCAAAGATGGACAAAGAAATGATTTGAGACACCAAAGAGAAATGAATATGAAATTACTGTTAAAGGCTTGAAGAGACTCAAGTTTTGCCAAATTGCCTGCCTTTACTGGTAATAATTACTTCCTGGGGTTAGCTATGCTTATGAAGGAAAGCATGGTGGATGGAATGATTTAAGGTTAATTTGGGGAGGAAAATTAAGAAATTCATTGTTCATACAGCCATAAGCTTATTTTAAGTAAATCATTGTTTATTCATGACAGGAGAACAAAATGAAAGAAGAAAATTTCAATTAGATTGAACCATATACCACATCGTGTTATACAGTCATTTTTAAAAAGCAAATTATCATAATATACATGCTTTGTCATCTAACAGCAATAAAATTCACATTATATTGGTCCCTCTTTGTCTGATTTGTGTCTTGTCAACCTCTCAGTTTCCTGGTTCTATCTATCCAAGTTATTCTCAGTTGTTAAATGTTGAAGTCCAATCACATAATGTGACCTTAACAGTAGAACGAACAGTATCTCAGTTTTCTAAAGGTAACCAGACCTGGTTCTGGAAATTCTTTTTCCAAGAGTTTCTACCTTCTGTAAAATTATTAGATCTCTGCCAAGTTCTGAGAATTTTTCTCCCTTAGTCTGACTTAGAGCCTAGGTTTTCTCATATATTAAAAATGAAAGGATTAAGCCAGAAGGACTCCCTGAACATTCTGGGCAATAACATGAAAATTATTCTGTTTCTAAGCTCCTCTGTTTATTCATTCCACAAATATTGAGTGAACACTGCCACGTGCCAGGCACTGTGTTAAGTACCAACAACACAATGGGGAGCACAGGGTCCCAGCGTGCACCTCACTTACCCCTTGTGAGGGAAATGCGATGCTGTGTTGTGACCTCCACTATCCCTGTTCTCTCACTCACGTTCTGGTCTCCTCAAGAGCAAGACTCCACTTTTCACAGACCATCTGATCATCAAACTAAATATATATATATTACAGTTATCATGTAATCTTGGCTCAAACAAAGGTTTAGAGGAGGAGCACAAAGAGATTTCATTTTCGTTTTTTCACTGATGGCTTCAGAGGAAAACATACTTTGGTTGACTTTATGCTTTCTAGAAATGCCAAGTACAAGACAGAGCCACACACCTATTGAGTGATTCCTGTTTTTAAAAGCCTGGAATTGGAAGGGGTCAGGGAAAGCAGCGTTCTCTCTTTTATTTTCTTAACTTTAAATAAACAATGAGCTCATTGGTCCCTCTATACATTCTTTTTACATTAGCTAAAAAGGATTTCACTCTATCAAGTATGTTCTTCTGCAGCGAAAATCCCTGTCTGGGATTCTTAACCATTCTGGGGGTCAGAGGTCCCTTTGAGAATCAGAGGAAGGCAATGAACCTGAGACCTGGGAGGTAGGGGGGCCTGGAAAAGGTGGGCAGTACATATGTACAATAAGCACATATATACACAATTTTGCAGCTAGTCTTAGGAAGTTTGTGGATCCCAAGTTAACCAACTCCTATCAGAGTATCAAGTTGACTGCTATATTCTACAAAAGACTGTACTTCATTATGTGTGTTCTACAAGAACTGGTATTACTATTATTTTGAAGGGAAAATGTCTCCATAGTGAATGAGTCTGGAAAATTCTGGGCTTAAAATGAGTCTTCAAAATAATTTTTTTAAATGCTTTAGTAAATTAATGCTCACCACACCTCCCTGAAAAGATGCTGTATGTGGAGCCGTTCCCTGAGTGCTCTGAGCACAGAACCCCCTTTCAACATCCACCCTTGAATTGCCTTTTCTAACTGGTGGTCTAAGAAACACTCTGAGAACTAAGTTATTCCTCATGTCCCTACCACATTCCTAGATCCATCAGTCAATCTGGCTGAAGGAGACCATCTCCTATGAGAAAAAAGTCAATCAATAACACTACTGGTGAATGTTGAGACGTAGGTATTAAAAACAGATAAGCGTCCCCTTATTTTGATGGAACTTTTTACTGTTTATCGAAACCTCTGGCCTTTTAAACGTAACGTGAGTGTGGTTAGAGCATGTTTCTAAGCAAGCCTCTCTCTTCAGTTTTCCCACATGTTAAACATGGGTGAAAAATAGTACCTACTACGTATGCCATTACTGTGAGAATTAAATGAGTTAATACACATAAAGCACTTCAGTTGGTGTCCAGCAGAGAAGTGCCCAACAAATATTAGCTATAATTCTTATTTTCTGTGGCTACCTTAATATATTTTGCTGCTTAAGTATTGCTCGATCGGCTCAGAATATTTTATATAGTCAGAGAGAGGTGATAAGTATTAGTATTTTCAGAAGCAGGCAGTAGCTACTGTTTCTCAGAGTATCTGAATATAAACTGAAATATTTGGGAGGAAGATAGTCAGATAGTTGGGAAAATATCCATTTTCTATCCAGAGAGTTGGATACATTTCCATTTTGTTCTGTACAGATACGCAGAGCTAGATCAACATTTAGATACTTGGTTAAAGAGGCAATAAAGACAGATCAATCTTCCTGCCAGCACTGCCCCATCTTCATACGACAGTTCTTTTGCATTAGTTAATTTTTTAGGGTAAAATGATACAGATGACACAATTAGGGTCTGAGGTATTTAATGGCAAAACCACAGCCCACGATTTTAAAAAAAAGTCATTATTATTGATATAAGGACAAAAAGCATAAGGATGATAGATGACTCAAGCCTAGCTTAGTTCTACTTTGTCTACTTAGTTCTACTTAGTTCTCCTTTGACCTGATTCATTATCATAAACCCAACTAGAAGGGACTGGGGAAAGTCTCTTCTTCCTTCTACTGGTCTCCCTTTTCCCATTGCTTTGCTTGTCACTAAAACCCACTTACCACATGATAGCCAGCTTGTTCCCCTACGTATTACTCTCCAGTAACTTATTATGCTTAGAAGGGAATCCTTAACTCAGTCTATGAGGCCCCAGATGATATGGCCTGCTGCTGCCTCTGACCCCTCATTTCACGTCACTCTTCCCCATCTTGGCCTGCTATTTTTCTGTCCCTTGAACCAAGCTCCTTCCTGCCTCGGAGGCTTTGCACTTGCCATTGCCTCTGCCTGGAATGTTTATCCCCCAGATCAAGCCTGACCTGACTTCATCTTACCATCAGAGCTGGTAGGAGATGATAAATGACATGTCTTCCAACAGGCATTCCCTGACCACTCAATCTAAGGTGGCCTCCTACTCTTCCTCTCCCTACTTAAGTCTATCATGCCACCAGTTTTATTTCCCTTAAAGTACCAATATTTATTTGACATTAATAAATTAATATTAGCACAAAATTGTTCTTATTAGTTATCTGCACGGCACAAGGGAAATCTTTCATCTGTTCTAACTTTATGGAAGTTATTTAGCTATTGTTATTGACCTATAAGTCCCAGCCACTATGATAAACATTAACTCATTCTTTATGACTCACAGTAAATTGCAAGGTATATATCTCAACATTAATTTTAAAACACTCCTTTGGTGTAGGAATAGTGGTAACACCTAGAAGAAACTAAAGTTTACATAGTTCATATGCAAAGTGTTCTACAGTTTTTCAAATAATGGGCCTCTCTGCTTTTTTGTTGATCCTGTAACAACCCTGAAAGGATCAAAATTTTATGAAGTCATACAATTTCAGCACTAGAAGACCATGAAAAAGCCTCAGAACCATCAAGTCATCTAATATTTGAATCTCTTCCATAATGTTCCTACACAGTACTTGTCCTCCATTAATAACAGATTCACAGCCTCTTAAGGTAACCCTTTCTTCTTTGGAGACGTCTGACTTTTAGAAAATCTAAAAAGGTGAGGTGAGACAGGATCACATTAACTTCTACCCATTGGTCTGATTTCAGTATCTTAAATCTCAGTGGAATAAACCTAATCTCTTTTAAACACAATAGCTTTTTATGTTTCTGAAGACAATTGTAATATCCCCTTAACTTTTCTCTTCTCTGAGATATCATCATTAGTTCTTTCAACTATTCTTAACACGCCATTGTTTCAAGTTCTCACTGGGGGCAATCTTCTTAATTTACACCACTGTCTCTAGAGTCCTCTTAGCAGGCGGGGCCCAGAAACGAACCCCTTGCCACAAGTGACCTGATCACTGCAGAATAAAACAATCTGTCGAAACCTATGTTCCTGTTGTCAAAACAACAACAACAAAATATATAAAACCACCCAGGAGTTTAACACAGAGAACGGAAACAATAAAAGGAAAGAACCTGGAAAATATTGGCCTCCCTTTTACCCCCCAAACCTCCACCACTCTCTAATCATTTCCTGTCTCTTTATTTCCTTTTTTTGCAATTAAATTTGAGATCACTATGATAGTCTCTCTAAATTTATAAAGATAAAAAATCCTACTTAGCTCAAATTACATGAAATTGCCAATATGTGGTTATTTTAACTTACAAAAATAGCATTTTTTAAATCAAACCCACAATGAGCTGTCACCTCATGCCTGTTAGAATGACTATCATCAAAAAGATAAGAGATAGGTGTTGGCAAAGATGTGGAGCAAAGGGAATCCTTGTGCACTGCTGGTAGGAATGTAAATTGGTACAGCTGCTATAGAAAACAGTATTGAGATTCCTCAAAACATTGAAAATGGAACTACCATATGATCCAACAATTCCACTCCTGGGTATACATTCAAAGGAAATGAAATCAGGATCTTGAAGAGATATCTGCACTGCCATGTTCACTGCAGCATTGTTCACAATAGCCAAGACAACCTAAGTGTCTGACAACAGATGAATGGATAAAGAAGATGTAGTGTATGCGTATATGTATATATACACACAATGAAATATTCAGCCATGAGAAAGAAGGAAATCCTGCCATTTGTGACAACATACATGAAACTAGAGGGCATTATGCTAAGTGAAATTAGTCAGACAGTGAAAGACAAATACTGTATGATATCATTATATGTGGAATCTAAAAACTGAGACCAGATGGTGTTTACCAGGGACGGCGGATAGAGGGTAAGGGGGTGTATGTGGCATGGGGAGATGTTTGTCCAAAGGTACAAACTTTCGGTTACAAGATGAATAAGTTTGGGGTATCTAACGTAGGGCAGTGATGACTTAACAATACTGCACTATATTCTTGAAAGTTGCTAAAAAGGTAGATGTGAAATATTCACAGCACATAAAAGAAATGGTAATTTTGTGAGATGATAGAGTTGTCAGCTAACGATATGTGGGTAATTATTTTGCAATGTATTAGTGTACCAAATTAGCATGGTGCACCTTAAACTTACCAGATGCTATATATTGATTATATCTCAATAAAGCTGGAAAAAACAGTGATTTCTTAGAACTCGACCCACTATATCATGTATATAAGAACAAAGTACACTATCAACATTGTTCAGGGGCTTCCCTGGTGGCGCAGTGGTTGAGAGTCCGCCTGCCGATGCAGGGGACAGGAGTTCATGCCCCGGTCCAGGAGGATCCCACATGCCGCGGAGCGGCTGGGCCCGTGAGCCATGGCCGCTGAGCCTGCGCGTCCGGAGCCTGTGCTCCGCACCGGGAGAGGCCGCAACAGCGAGAGGCCCGCGTACCGCAAAAAAATAAATAAATAAAGTAAATAAATAAATAAATAAAACATTGTTCAGGTGAAGAAATTAGTGAGTGGAGAGTAAGTAACTTGCCCAGGATCACAAGCCAGGTAGTGACAAGAGCAAAATCAGAAGCCAGACTCCTGACCCAAGGCTCCTGTCACCGTATCACACAGTCTCTACCTGAGGGCAGCCTTTCGGATTCCTAGAGAGGAAGTGAATGTGTTATACTGCCAGGCGGATTCCATCATCTTCTCCACATTAAAAAAATGTAGAAACTGAATCTCAGGGAAGTTTATTACCTTAGCTAAAATCACAAATCAGGGAGCTGGGAATTGAAACATGGGGGCTCTGACTAAGTGTGACACTTTCATTATTTCACCGCTACCATTTGCCTTTACTATTAATAGTTCCTGGTTGTGAGGGGTTTTCTGACTTTTTTTTAACTTGAAAAAGTCAACAGGAGCAAAATGACCAAAATCTGTTTTCTCATTTTAATGTATGTTTTTTTATAAGTCATTTCTCCCTCCAAATACACAAGAAAGCCTATTCGTTTTACATCTTTAGGCAGTGGGAGCCATGGAGATAATTTGGAAAAGCTTGTGAGGCAAAAAGCACTTGTACCAAAGCCATCGCCAAGTTCAGGTTTTGCTCCATCGCAGGTTTACAACTAAATTATGAAAGTTTTCTACAAACTGGGTTCAGAGGGAAAGTGCTGAGTCATTTCCATTATTGCATGGATCCTGCAGAGGGTATCCATGTGTGAGGAAGTCAAACAATCACTCAGCTTTCTTTAATTTCTCTCAGATAGATGGAATTACCAAATCATGTCTGTGCATCTATTAAAGTGATTCATGCTTAAGCTTAGATATTTGATAGTTTTATCTCTGATCTTCTATCAGGTGAGGGACTGGCAGTTCCAGGAGCCTCCATTATACAGTCATACAATTCAGTAAATTCAACAGCATCCTAAATTTAAAAAAACAAGCTTCCTCCCAACTAGTTCTTCAGATCTCACAGCACCAGCAGCTGAAATAGCAATCCCCATGTCAGAGTCATGAGAATTACCGTAGTTCAGAAAATAACTTAACCACGTGGGGGAAAAAATGAAATTACTCTGTACTTAGGTCTCTATCTTCTTTGCGGAGTACTTTTAAAATGAATTCCTGCCAAGTGAGGCTCACGCCAAACCTTCTCTCCTTCACAGCTCACCTTTCCTTAGTTAAAATGCGGAAGTCATGACAGCATCCTTTCCATGGCTCATGGTGTGTGGGTAACACAGACAACCAGCAATTATTCAATGAGGAGGGCAAGTTAATGCCAAAAGCAGGGGGCAGGGGGTCGAGATTGCTGCTGAGTTCAGCTGTGAGTGATGGCAGAGGCCTCATTTTCTAATATTATTTTGATCCCCACTTAGCCATTTGTTTATAATACACAAGAGGTAACATTTATCTCTGCCCCAATGCCACAGCAGCTGGTCCTTTAATATAAACACATTCTTAGCACAGATGAAGCTGCAAAGATAGGCAGACCTGGCCACCCACTCCTGGCTCATGGGCTCATGACCACCTGCCAGAGTAAAGAGAAAACCACCAGAAGAGGAGCCACTTGGGGAATCCAATCTGGAGTTTTCAGGTAGTGAGAGGATAAAGAGGAGATTAGGGATTGAAATCAGCTTCAGTAAATTATGCATAACTTGTGCAAGTTCTGAAAGTAAATTAGTTTCAGAAGAAGCTGTTATATGTTTCCATCCTGTAGCAAGTTAATGATGTAAGGATACATAAAACGTATGCATACTCCTGAGTAAAGATTGTTACAAAAAAAAGAAAAAACAGCATTAACATGGCACCTGTTAATGCACAGAAATCTCTTGCATTCCTATACACTAATGATGAAAAATCTGAAAGAGAAATTA
This sequence comes from Delphinus delphis, assembly GCF_949987515.2. Lineage (NCBI taxonomy): Eukaryota > Metazoa > Chordata > Mammalia > Artiodactyla > Delphinidae > Delphinus > Delphinus delphis. The sequence continues at coordinate 22,742,714 of NC_082689.1, read as the reverse complement.
AGGAAACACTCCCATTTACCACTGAAACAAAAAGAATAAAATACCTAGGAATAAACCTACCTAGGGAGACAAAACACCTGTATGCAGAAAACTATAAGACACTAATGAAAGAAATTAAAGATGATACCAACAGATGGAGAAATATACCATGTTCTTGGATTGGAAGAATCAATATTGTGAAAATGACTATACTACCCAAAGCAATCTACAGTACAATCCCTATCAAATTACCAAAGGCATTTTTTATGGAACTAGAACAAAAATTCCTAAAATTTGTAGGAGACACAAAAGACCCCTAATAGCCAAAGCAGTCTTGAGGGAAAAAAAAACAGCTGGAGGAATCAGACTCCCTGACTTCAGACTATACTATAAAGCTACAGTAATCAAGACAATATGGTACTGCCAGAAAAACAGAAACATAGATCAATGGAACAAGATAGAAAGCCCATAGATAAACCCACGCACCTATGGTCAACTAATCTGATAGAGGAGGCAAGGATATACAATGGAGAAAAGACAGTCTCTTCAATAAGGGGTGCTGGGAAAACTGGACAGCTACATATAAAAGAATGAAATTAGAACACTCCCTAACACTACACATAAAAATAAACTCAAAATGGATTAAAGACCTAAACGTAAGACCAGACACTATAAAACTCTTAGAGGAAAACATAGGAAGAACACTCTTTGACATAAATCACAGCAAGATCCTTTTTGATCCACCTCCTAGAGTAATGGAAATAAAAACAAAAATAAACAAATGGGACCTAATGAAACTTAAAAGCTTTTGCACAGCAAAGGAAACCATAAACAAGACAAAAAGACAGCCCTCAGAATGGGAGAAAATATCTGCAAACAAATCTAATGGACAAAGGATTAATCTCCGAAATATATAAACAGCTCATGCACCTCAATATTAAAAAACAAACAACCCAATCCAAAAATGGGCAGAAGATCTAAATAGACATTTCTCCAAAGAAGAAATACAGATGGCCAAGAAGCACATGAAAACCTCAACATCACTAATTATTAGAGAAATGCAAATCAAAACTACAATGAGGTATCACCTCACACCAGTTAGAATGGGCATCATCAGAAAATCTACAAACAACAAATGCTGGAGAGGTTGTGGAGAAAAGGGAACCCTCTTGCACTGTTGGTGGGAAGGTAAACTGATACAGCCACTATGGAGAACAGTATGGAGGTTCCTTAAAAAACTAAAAATAGAATTACCATATGATCCAGCAATCCCACTGCTGGGCATATACCCAGAGAAAACCATAGTTCAAAAACACACATGCACCCCAATGTTCATTGCAGCCCTATTTACAATAGCCAGGTCATGGAAACAACCTAAACTCCCATCGACAGATGAATGGATAAAGAAGATGTGGTACATATATACAATGGAATATTACTTGGCCATAAATAGGAACAAAACTAGGTCATTTGTAGAGATGTGCATGGATCTAGAGACTGTCATACAGAGTGAAGTAAGTCAGAAAGAGAAAAACAAATATCGTATGTTAACACATATATGTGGAGCCTAGAAAAATGGTACAGATGAGCCAGTTTGCAGGGCAGAAATTGAGATACAGATGTAGAGAACAAACGTATGGACACCAAGCGGGGAAAGCCGAGGCGGGGTGGGGGTGGGGGTGTGAATGAATTGGTCGATTGGGATTGACATGTATACACTGATGTGTATAAAATTGATGACTAATAAGAACCTGCTGTATAAAAAAATTAATAAAATTAAATTAAAAAAACAAAACAAAACATGGCACCTGTATAAAAGGGAGACCCCCAAATCTCCAAACTATTGCCTAAACAGCCATATTAACTTTGTGTGTTTTAGTTAGAGGCACTGGTAATCATGTTAGGATGAATAAGTAGAATGAAAACTACAGTAGCATCTGCAAGAGGGGTGGTTTAACATTGCCACCGAGAAAGTAATTTTAGTGTTTCCCAAATCTAGGATATTTCTGTTCTCATTCTTAAGTGAACTTTGCTGTGTTTTGGCACTGATCTTGCTACTTCTCTGTAAACTCAATGAGATTGAAAAGCAAAGTGGTTACTCCCCAAGGGCCTTCCAACCGATGACACCTCTACATATCTTGGATCATGTTGGGATCACAGAAAACATAAAAAATGCAAGCAATGCAGGAAAATAAGCAAAACAACTAGCAGGCTGTATCTCTGCAGCAAATATATATAGGACTTTCCACATGTCAACACGTTCTGATTGTGTTAGTCAGGACCTATTTTTCTGCTGAGGATGTGAAGAAACAGTGCCAAATAATTATTACTTGGAATTAACAAATGCTTTTTAGATCAAGTTATTTTTTCCTTAGTCTGCCCTTCCTTCTTCCAAATGTACAGAGGAACAAGTCATTTGTTCTGGCACAGTAGAAAAATGTGGAAATAAAAGAAGCAATTTTGCATTTTCTCTATATTGGAGTATTAGCTCTATTTTGCAGGTAATCAACTTTCCTGGGAGTGAAGTGTTCTGTTTTTGGGGGAGGGTGAACGCTTCACTCGGCAGATGTCAAGCAAAGTCATTTCTTAAGTGGGCTCTTTGCAGAAGTGGCTTGCTTCACATTAAGGCAGAGTCAGAGCTACAAGTGGCCCATGGGACACCACAACCAAAGCAGTTTCTCATGTTACTGTCAGGGGTAGAGCCCACACAGGAATACGACTGTCAGTGGAAGCTCCCACTATCATACTCTGTTAGTGAAACAGAGCCAGTTTAAATGTCAGGATTCAGGTTCCCTCAGTTACCTTACTAGTAGATTAAAAGGATGAGTAGAAATGAAAACTAGGAGATAGCTTCAAGGTGGCAGAGGAGTAAGACATGGAGATCACCTTCCTCCCCATAAATACATCAAAAATATATCTATATGTGGAACAGCTCCTACAGAACACCTACTGAATGCTGGCAGAAGACCTCAGACTTCCCCAAAGGCAAGAGACTCCCCACCTACCTGGGTAGGGCAAAAGATAAAAGAAAAAACAGAGGCAAAAGAATAGGGACAGGACCTGCACCTCTGGGAGGGAGCTGTGAAGGAGGAAAGGTTTCCACACACTAGGAAGCTCCTTCATTGGCGGAGACGGGGAGTGCAGAGGGGGGAAGCTTCAGAGCCACAGAGGAGAGAACAGGAACAGGGATGCGGAGGGCAAAGTGGAGAGATTCCCACACAGAGGATCAGTGCTGACCAGCACTCACCAGCCTGAGAGGCTTGTCTGCTCACCTGCCAGGGCAGATGGGGGCTGGGAGCTGAGACTCGGGCTTCACAGGTCAGATCCCAGGGAGAGGACTGGGGTTGGCTAGGTGAACACAGCCTGAAGGGGGCTAGTGCGCCACAGCTAGCCAGTAGGGGGTCCGGGAAAAAACCTGGAACTGCCTAAGAATCAAGAGACCATTGTTTCAGGGTGCGAGAGGAGAGGGGATTCAGAATGCCGCCTAAACGAGCTCCAGAGACGGGCGCAAGCCGCAGCTACCAGCGTGGACACCAGAGAAAGGCATGAAAAGCTAAGGCTGCTACTGCAATCACCAAGAAGCCTGTGTGCAAGCACAGGTCACTATCCACACCGCCCCTCCTGGGAGCCCGTGCAGCCCGCCATTGCCAGGGTCCCATGATCCAGGGACAACTTCCCCGAGAGAACACATGGCGCACCTCAGGCTATTGCAACATCATGCCGGCCTCTGCCACCTAAGGCTCACCCCCGCATTCCTTACCCCTCCCTCCCCCCAGCCTGAGTGAGCCAGAGCCCCCTAATCAGCTGCTCCTTTAACCCCGTCCTCTCTGAGCTAAGAACAGATGCCCTCAGGCAACCTACACGCAGAGGCAGGGCCAAATCCAAAGCTGAACCCCAGGAGCTGTGTGAACAAAGAAGAGAAAGGGAAATCTCTCCCAGCAGCCTCAAGAGCAGCAGATTAAATCTCCACAATCAACTTGATGTACCCTGAATCTGTGGAATACCTGAACAGACAACGAATCATCCCACAATTGAGGTGGTGGACTTTGCGAGCAACTGTAGACTTGGGGTTTGCTTTCTGCGTGTAATTTGTTTCTGGTTTCAAGTTTATTTTAGTTTAGTATTTAGAACTTATTATCATTGGTAGATTTGTTTACTGATTTGGTTGCTCTCTTCCTTTTATTTTTTATATATATTTTTCCTTTTCTGAGTATGTGTATGTATGGCTCTTTGTGTGATTTTGTCTGTATAGCTTTCCTTATCCATATGTCCTAGGGTTCTGTCCAGTTTTTTTTTTTTAAATATAGTTTTTAGTGCTTGTTATCATTGGTGGATTTGTTTTTTGGTTTGGTTTCTATCTTCTTTCCTTCTTTCTTTTTTTATTACTTTTTAATTTTTTATTTTTAATATTTTTTTATTTTTTATTTTAATAACTTTATTTTATTTTTCTTTCCTTCTTTCTTTTTCTCCCTTTTCTTCTGAGCCACGTGGCTGACAGGGTCTTGGTGCTCCTGCCGGGTGTCAGGCTTGAGCCTCTGAGGTGGGAGAGCCGATGTCAGGACACTGGTCTACCAGAGACCTCCTGGGACCATGTAATATCAAACGGTGAAGCCTCTCTCAGAGATCGCCATCTCAATGCTAAGACCCAGCTGCACTCAATGACCAGCAAGCTACAGTGCTGGACACCCTATGCCAAACAACTAACAAGACAGGAAAACAAACCTACTGATTAGCAGAGAGGCTGCGTGAAATCATAATAAGGTCACAGACACCCCAAAACACACCACCAGACATAGTCCTGCCCACCAGAAAGAAAAGATTCACCCTCATTCACCAGAACACCGGCACCAGTCCCCTCAACCAGGAAGCCTACACAACCCACTGAACCAACCTTACCCACTGGGGGCAGACACCAAAAACAATAGGAACTATGAACCTGCAGCCTGCAAAAAGGAGACTCCAAACACAGTAAGTTAAGCAAAATGAGAAGACAGACAAACACACAGCAGATGAAGGAGCAAGGTAAAACCCCACCAGACCAAACAAATGAAGAGGAAATAGGCAGTCTACCTGAAAAAGAATTCAGAGTAATAATAGTAAAGATGATCCAAAATCTTGGAAGTAGAATGGAGGAAAAACAAGAAACGTTTCACAAGGACCTAGAAGAACTAAAGAGCAAACAAACAATGATGAACAACACAATAAATTAAATTAAAAATTCTCTAGAAGGAATCAATAGCAGAATAACTAAGACAGAAAAACGGATAATTGACATGGAAGATAAAATAGTGGAAATAATGACTGCAGAGAAGAATAAAGAAAAAAGAACGAAAAGAATTGAGGACAGTCCCAGAGACCTCTGGGACAACATTAAACGCACCAACATTCGAATTATAGGGGTCCCAGAAAAAGAAGAGAAAAAGAAAGAGACTGAGAAAATACTTGAAGAGATTATAGTTGAAAATTTCCCTAATATGGGGAAGGAAATAGTCAATCAACTCCAGGAAGTGCAGAGAGTCCCATACAGGATAAAAACAAGATGAAACACAGCAAGACACACATTAATCAAACTATCAAAAATTAAATACAAAGAAAGAATATTAAAAGCAGCAAGGGAGGGATTCCCTGGTGGCACAGTGGTTAGGAATCTGCCTGCCAATGCAGGGGACACGGGTTTGAGCCCTGGTCCGGGAAGATCCCACATGCCGTGGAGCAGCTCAGCCCGTACGCCACAACTACTGAGCCTGCGCTCTGGAGCCTGCGAGCCACAACCACTGAGCCTGCGTGCCACAGCTACTGAAGCCTGCGTGCCTAGAGCCTGTGCTCTGCAACAGGAGAGGCCACCACAGTGAGAAGACCGCACACCACAGCGAGGAGTGGCCCCCGCTCACCACAACTGGAGAAAGCCCGTGCGCAGCAACGAGGACTCAACATAGTCAAAAATAAATGTAAAAAAAAGCAGCAAGGGAAAAACAACAAATAACATACAAGGGAATCCCCATAAGGTTAACAGCTGATCTTTCAGCAGAAACTCTGCAAGCCAGAAGGGTGTGGCAGGACATATTTAAAGTGATGAAAGGAAAAAACCTACAACCAAGATTATGCTACCCAGCAGGGATCTCATTCAGATTCGATGGAGAAATTAAGATCTTTACAGACAAGCAAAAGCTAAGAGAATTCAGCACCACCAAACCAGCTTTACAACAAATGCTAAAGGAAATTCTCTAGGCAGGAAACACAACAGAAGGAAAAGAACTACAAAAACAAACCCAAAACAATTAACAAAATGGTAACAGGAACACACATATCGATAATTACCTTAAATGTAAATGGATTAAATGCTCCAACCAAAAGATATAGACTGGATGAATGGATACAAAACCAAGACTCATACATATGCTGTCTACAAGAGACCCACTTCAGACCTAGGGACACATACAGACTGAAAGTGAAGGAATGGAAAAAGATATTCCAGGCAAGGAGAAATCAAAAGAAAGCTGGAGTAGCAATTCTCATATCAAGCAAAATAGCCTTTAAAACAAAGACTATTACAAGAGACAAAGAAGGACACTACATAACGATCAAGGGATCAACCCAAGAAGAAGATATAACAACTGTAAATATTTATGCACCTAACATAGGAGCACCTCAATACATAAAGCAAATTCTAACAACCATGAAAGGGGAAATCGACAGTAACACATTCATAGTAGGGTACTTTAAAACCCCACTTTCACCAATGGACAGATAATCCAAAATGAAAATAAATAAGGAAACACAAGCTTTGGATGATACATTAAACAAGATGGACTTACTTGATACTTTTAGGACATTCCATCCAAAAACAACACAATACACTTTCTTCTCAAGTGCTCATGGAACATTCTCCAGGACCAGGATAGATCATATCTTGGCTCACAAATCAAGCCTTGGTAAATTTAAGAAAACTGAAATCATATCAAGTATCTTTTCCTACCACAATGCTATGAGGCTAGAAATCAATTACAGGAAAAAATCTGTTAAAAAAAAAAAAAACACATGGAGAATAAACAATACACTACTAAATAACCAAGAGATCACTGAAGAAATCAAAGAGGAAATCAAAAAATACCTAGAAACAAACGACACTGAAAACACCATGACCCAAAACCTATGGGATGCAGCAAAAGCAGTTCTAAGCAATAAATCCTACCTCAAGAAACAACAAACAACTCAAATAAACAACCTAACTTTACACCTAAAGCAGTCAGAGAAAGAACCAAAATCCCCCAAAGTTAACAGAAGGAAAGAAATCATAAAGATCAGATCAGAAATATATGAAAAAGAAACGAAGGAAACAATAGCAAAGATCAATAAAACTAAAAGCTGGTTCTTTGAGAAGATAAACAAAACTGATAAACCACTAGCCGGACTCACCAAGAAAATAAGGGAGAAGACTCAAATCAACAGAATTAGAAATGAAAAAGGAGAAATAACAACTGACACTGCAGAAAAACAAAGGATCATGAGAGATCACTACAAGCAACTATATGGCAATAAAATGGACAACCTGGAAGAAATGGACAAATTCTTAGAAAAGTACAACCTCCCGAGACAGAACCAGGAAGAAATAGAAAATATAAACAGACCAGTCACAAGCACTGAAATTGAAACTGTGATTAAAAATTCTCCAACAAACAAAAGCCCAGGACCAGATGGATTCACAGGGGAATTCTAACATTTAGAGAAGAGCTAACACCTACCCTTCTGAAACTCTTCCAAAATATAGCAGAGGGAGCAACACTCCCAAACTCATTCTACAAGGCCACCATTACGCTGATACCAAAAACAAAGATGTCACAAGAAAAGAAAACTACAGACCAATATCACTGATGAACATAGATGTAAAAATCCTCAACAAAACACTAGCAAACAGAATCCAACAGCACATTAAAAGGATCATACACCATGATTAAGTGGGGTTTATCCCAGGAATGCAAGGATTCTTCAATATATGCAAATCAATCAATGTGACACACCATATTAACAAATTTAAGGAGAAAAACCATATGATCATCTCAATAAGTGCCGAAAAATCTTTCAACAAAATTCAGCACCCATTTACCATAAAAACTCTCCAGAAAGTAGGCATAGAGGGAACTTTCCTCAACATAATAAAGGCCATATATGACAAATGCACAGCCAACATCATTCTCAATGATGAAAAATGGAAACCATTTCCAGTAAGATCAGGACTAAGACAAGGTTGCTCACTCTGACCACTATTATTCAAAGTAGTTTTGGACGTTTTAGCCACAGCAATCGGAGAAGAAAAAGAAATAAAAGGAATCCAAATCAGAAAAGGAGAAGAAAAGCTGTCACTGTCTGGAGATAACATGATACTATACATAGTGAATCCTAAAGATGCTACCAGAAAACTACTAGAGCTACTCAGTGAATGTGGTAAAGTAGCAGGACACAAAATTAATGTACAGACATCTCTTGCATTCCTATACACTAACGATGAAAAATCTGAAAGAGAAATTAAGGAAACACTCCCATTTACCACTGAAATAAAAAGAATAAAATACCTAGGAATAAACCTATGTAAGGAGACAAAAAGACCTGTATGCATAAAACTATAAGACACTGATGAAAGAATTTAAAGATGATACAAACAGATGGAGAGATATACCATGTTCTTGGATTGGAAGGAAAAACATTGGGAAAATGACCATATTACCCAAAGCAATCTACAGATTCAATGCAATCCCTATCAAACTATCAATGGCATTTTTCACAGAACTAGAACAAAAAATTTCACAATTTGTATGGAAACACAAAAGGCCCCGAAGAGCCAAAGCAATCTTGAGAAAGAAAACTGGAGCTGGAAGAATCAGGCTTCCTGACTTGAGACTATACTACAAAGCTACAGTAATCAAGACAGTATGATAATGGCACAAAAACAGAAATATAGATCAATGGAACAGGATAGAAAGTCCAGAGATAAACCCATGCACATATGGTCACCTCATTTTTGATAAAGGAGGCAAGAATATACAATGGGGAAAAGGAAGCCTCTTCAATAAGTGGTGCTGGGAAAACTGGACAGCTACATGCAAAAGAATGAAATTAGAACACTCCCTAACACCTTATACAAAAATAAACTCAAAATAGGTTAAAGACCTAAATGTAAGGCCAGACACTATAAAACTCTTAGAGGAAAACATAGGCAGAACACTCTATGACATAAATCACAGCAAGATCCTTTGTGACCCACCTCCTAGAGAAATGGAAATAAAAACAAAAGTAAACAAATGGGACCTAAAGAAACTTAAAAGCTTTTGCACAGCAAAGGAAACCATAAACAAGACCAAAAGACAACCCTCAGAATGGAAGAAAATATTTGCAAATGAAGCAACTGACAAAGGATTAATCTCCAAAATTTATAAGCAGCTCATGCAGCTCAATATCAAAAAACCAAACAACCCAATCCAAAAATGGGCAGAAGACCTAAATAGACATTTCTCCAAAGAAGATATACAGATTGCCAACAAACACATGAAAGGATGCTCAACATCACTAATCATTAGAGAAAAGCAAATCAAAACTACAATGAGGTATCACCTCACACTGGTCAGAATGGCCATCATCAAAACATCCAGAAACAATAAATGTTGGAGAGGATGTGGAGAAAAGGGAACCCTCTTGCCCTGCTGGTGGGAATGTAAATTGATACAGCCACTATGGAGAACAGTATAGAAGTTCTTTAAATAACTACAAATAGAACTACCATATGACCCAGCAATCCCACTACTGGGCATATACCCTCAGAAAGCCATAATTCAAAAAGAGTCATGTAGCACAGTTTTCATTGCAGCTCTGTTTACAATAGCCAGGACATGGAAGCAACCTAAGTGTCCATCAACAGATGTTTGGATAAAGAAGATGTGGCACATATATACAATGGAATATCACTCAGCTATAAAAAGAAATGAAATTGAGTTATTTGTAGTGAGGCGGATGGACCTAGAGTCTGTCATACAGAGTGAAGTCAGAAAGAGAAAAACAAATACCATATGCTAACACATATATATGGAATCTAAAAAAAAAAAAAAAAATGGTTCTGAAGAACCTAGGGGCAGGGCAGGAATAAAGATGCAGACGTAGAGAATGGAGTCAAGGACACAGGGAGGGGAAGGGTAAGCTGAGACGAAGTGAGAGAGTGGAATGGTTATATATACACTACCAAATGTAAGAAATACAGCTAGTGGGAAGCAGCCACATAGCACAGGGAGATCAGCCCGGTGCTTTGTGTCCACCTACTGGGGTGGGATAGGGAGGGTGGGAGGGAGACGCAAGAGGGAGGAGATATGGGGATATATGTATATGTATAGCTGATTCACTTTGTTATATAGCACAAACTAACACACAATTGTAAAGCAATTATACTCCAGTAAAGATGTTAAAAGAAAAAAAAAGAAATGAAAACTATAGTAACATACTCAGTTGCAATATTATTATATTTCCCCTTACACAAATTTTATATTTCTGCAATGCACAGTCTTTCCTCCAAAAGGAGCTATCCCTTAATACTTGCTATTTCTCTGTAGGCTCAGTAAGATTAGGGGAAGAAAAAGAAATCTAATTCTCTGGGAATTTCCACAAAGCATGGTTATAAACCTTTAGATCACAGAATGCACAGGTAGCCATGGAGATAGGAAACAGACCAGGGACTGACAAAAACCTGCTCTATGACTGACATAATCCAATCCACTTCCAATCACCGTGAAACACCTGCACAGCACTTGGTACACAGTAGGGAAGCAATAAATAGCCAGACGTCACAGTAAGGGTAGTAATAATATTAGGCGTATCATCTTTACTTCAGATTCTAGATGTAAAAACTGGCAATAAAATCTGATTTCTTGCTTTACTCACATGGATACTGAGGTTAAGAATGTGCATTTTTTGATAAGTATACTAGGAAAAAAATTATAGCTCACTTCATTGGATCCACACTAAGAAACAGACCCCACATATGCGACATGAGTAGCCTTTCCACTGACGTGTAGGATCAACCAAATTCCCACCATTTCTTCCAACGGTCTAATAAAAATTTTATGAATATGTTGAAATGTCTTTTAAATCCATCTCTATTCTGTTGGTACCAAAATTAGGAGAGAAGGAGAAAAGCTAACATCTCTGATTTTTAATTCCACAGTAATGTTACTGGCTTTTACGAAACGATCAAATTTTGTGTGTGTGTGTTGCTGTATGTTTTTTGTTTTTGTTTTTGTTTCTGTTTTTTTGCGGTACGCGGGCCTCTCCCCGCTGTGGCCTCTCCCGCTGCGGAGCACAGGCTCTGGACGCGCAGGCTCAGCGGCCATGGCTCACGGGCCCAGCTGCTCTGCGACATGTGGGATCTTCCTGGACTGGGGCACGAACCCACGTCCCCTGCATCAGCAGGCGGACTCCCAACCACTGTGCCACCAGGGAAGCCCTGTATGTTTTGTTTTTAAGTCACATGTTTCTGAACATAAGAGACTAACAATGGCAACTTTATCTATTTGGTGGTTTCAACTAACTGGGAATAGAAGGTGGGGTGGGGGGCAACAGGCTGCGTTCACTTCAGATGTCAGTCTACAAACCTCAAACTTTCTCCCACCTGAGTCTCTGCCACCTGAGCCTGGATGGGAAGAGCCAGAGGCAACCCCATTAAAACCCATGAGGCCAGCCTGGGGAACTAGATGCCAGAGCCAGTGATCTTGTGCTGGAGGGATTGGCCCCTGGTAGGCTGACTTCCATGTTTATTTTCACGACCCCCTCCCCTCAACCCAAAGTAGTTTCTGATACATATACCAACTTCCAGAGTCATGGCTCTTTTTATAGAGCAAAACCCAGGAAAGCCCACCACCTCTACAAGCGAGCAGAATAGAATTCCACCTGCCTCACTATACCTGATTCACAGCTCTGCTCACAATTACCTGATAAACCACTTAATCTCACCAAGCTCCAGTTTCTCTTGCAACCCAGAAACACAGAAATGTGCAAATCTACCTCATGGGATTGTTTTGAGCGGTCATTATAAATACATATGTATATGTGGGCATACATATATATTTAAAGCACTAGTTTTATCAGATGCTGTAGCAATATTTAAAGATAAAGTCAAAATAATTGAATAAGCCTGCAGCTGTCACAGTCTGCTCTACCCGAGGCTGTTAGTACTGAGCAGTCGACTCAGAGCTGTTCTTGTCAGGTCTCTACCCTCACCCCCAACTTGTACTGTGTAACTTCCACTCTGGATTCTCCCTGCCTCAACACGCATCCTTAAATCAATCTAGAGTGATGAACTCCCTTAAAAGGCTAGGGAGGGGAAAAAGAAAAAAAAGCCAAGGGATTTAATAAGTGTAATTGAAAAAATCAGATAAGAGACAGGATATAGCCCTCAAAAACACACTTGTTATTTCTATTCATATAAATGCAAATTCAGCCCAAGGGTAAAGTCACATGGAATTCTCTGATTTAAGGCATTTGTCTAGTAAGTCACAGACCTTTTTCTGGTTTTAACCAACTAAGTGAAAAACAGGAGGTTTTAGGGACTGCCTATAACTTTGCCCTGAATTATCTGTATGAGGCTTCTATAATTTAAATTGTTGGGATTATCTATGGATAACGGCAGGCCGAGTTTAGCCATAAACCTTCCACGTAACCGTGACTTCTTGAGTACCTCTTCGAACGAAGATTTCTAAACTGTTTTCCTTGACTCATTGCCAATAAAATAGATGGAACGCTTTCAATTCTCTCTCTCTTTCTTGGTCGTACCTTCAGAACCCTAGCGCATCTTGATTCCCTCCAGTTGCAGATACTGGTGGCTGAAATCAAGGGCCAAGCCCCAGAAAAGGTTCACAGAGTGACATACTTAGAGCCAAATCGGACCCTCCGATTCACACCGTGTATCTTTGAGATGTGTGGTAAGTGTCCGAGGTACTGATAATACTGCAGCCAAGATGGTGAAATAGAGCCAACACTGAGCTGTACTGAAAAGCCATGTCGCATCCTAACGCCCATCTCACAGCACTGCAGCATCCTGCTCAGGTCACCACTGTCCTGGGCGCTATACATTTTCATTGCACACGCTGCAATTAAAATTTAGGATTTAAAAGAAATTGTTGCATTCCTTGTGTCTCCAGATCATTGCCTAGTACCCCTGGATTCTTTGACAGAAACATTTCAAAACTGAACTTGTGATATGGATGGAGTCTTAGGGACTCTTCTTGAGCACCTCACTTAAACAGAGAGAACATCACCACCAACGAGAAAGCAGTGGAAGGGGTTGCAGAGAGTATACAACTTCAAGTTGATGCATATCCCTAAGGGGCACCATTCACTCAGATCACAATGTGAACAGTGCCCCCGGAGTTGAGCTGTGAAGAAATCCTTCAAGCTCACAGATATCCCTAGGGAAATCCTCCTAAAGAAAAACTGACTCAAATAAATTAGAAATGTCCATTTAGGAGACATAGGTGCCGGTTCTTCTGCTCTCTGGGTCTTGACTTTTCTCATCTTCAACAAGAAGTTTACATGAGATCATCTCCAGTATATTAACTCCAGCTCTTAGACTCATATTCTGAGTCAAGATCAATTCATAAACATCAAGTAATAGGACTGATGTAAATGTTTCCCTCTTTCAAGCAGTGTTTTTGTAACTAGTGTCATATTAGTGAAAACAGGAAGAAATTCCCAATCATCTTGTTCGTTTTGAAGTAGGCCTTTGGCAAGAGGTTAAATCCTTGGACAGCTGACCAGTTTAGTTTCTCTCACAACTAATGAAAATACTACATAAATATTAAAGACAAAATGGAATCATAAAGAAAAGTTTCATTGAAGTAGTATAGGCAGTATTTCAAAAATGATTTTAGGAGGTTCATTTCCCCCAAGCTGGAAGTATATTCTCTGAGCTAAATAATGAAATCTGCTTTAAATCAAACACAAACAAAGCAACATTCATGATTTGGGAGAGTGAAATACACACACACACACACACACACACACACACACAAATACAAAACTCTGTTCTTTCCCATTTTCTCAAACTAACTTTTGCACACCACCATCCAAATATTTTACTGAGCTTTACAGTCTGTCATTTGGTTTATAAAATAGATATACTGAAGATACGTTTTCTGTAAAATTTCCCATGTCCCTCTCAACTCCTCGGGTCCAAGATTCTCACACTGTGTGAGGCCACACTTCCCAATCAAGAGTCCCTTGTATCCACATTGGCCTATTGAAATGTGAGCCAAGTTTGGTTTCCTGATGGAAAACACCAGGTTTATTGCATTTAAACAGACTTAGGGGCTTCCCTGGTGGCGCAGTGGTTGAGAGTCCACCTGCTAATGCAGGGGACACCGGTTCGAGCCCTGGTCTGGGAAGATCTCACATGCCGCGGAGCAACTGGGCCCGTGAGCCACAACTACTGAGCCTGCGCGTCTGGAGCCTGTTATCCGCGCAACAAGAGAGGCCACGACAGTGAGAGGCCCGTGCACCGTGATGAAGAGTGGGCCCCACTTGCCGCAACTAGAGAAAGCCCTCGCGCAGAAACGAAGACCCAACACAGACAAAAATAAATTAATTAAGTTAAAAAAAAAAAAAACAGACTTAGGATCCACTTTAAAAACTATAATCTAAGTGGCACTAGGATTGCTTATAAACCATGTGTTTTTATTTTAGAAATATAAACAGAAGGGTGATTCTTAAAATTGTGCAAGTCGTCCCAATTTCAAACATTAGGTATTAGGCTGTCAGCCTAAATCAGGCTGGAAGCAGCTACACAGGACTGAATAATTCGGTAAACTGAGTTTTATAACAGAAGTTAACAATCATCATAGAAATTCAAACACAAGTCACAAAAATGAAAACACACGCACACATGACATTTTATACCTGGGAACAACCAAGAGAGAAGACAGGGCTCTGACCTTACAAAGTGAGTAACTTATGCCCTTTTCTATAAGAGAATGGGCATAGGTTGTCTCAGTTTCTCGGGCTTTCCATCCAAGGCTAATCTTTGCCCTGGACAGTCCTCCTGGCACACTCATTTAAATATTCTCCAGTACCTTTATTGGTATAAGAAAGGAGATGTGTTTATTCTGTTTTCGTACCCATTCATTATTTCACTACACTCTGACTCCCATGAGAACCTATTTTCATCCACCTTGGAGTCCCATTGGCTAGCATGTTGTATGATACATAGTAAAGGCTCAGTAAATATTTTTTGGATTACTGAAAAAAAGAGTTCTTTTTTTTTTTTTCTTTCATGGAACATACATTTATTGAGTAACTGCCACAGGGCCTTCCCGGCCTATAGTAGCACTCAATAAATATGTATCTAAGTTGTAGTGCGCTTTCAATTCAAGGTCAGCTTTCAGGATGAGAAAATACCTTAGATGGACTTGAATTCAGTTCTTAGACCAGCAGTGCCTTCTATATCCCCCATGATCACCATGTGTAGGAGTGAACTTCATGGCCTTGGCTACTTCCTGTATTGTTTGTATTCTTTTCAGCCAGCTAAGAGACGGCCTCCTCCTGGCCGGTACCTACTTAAACCATTATGGGAAATTTCAAACTTTGGTGACATCCAACTGAGGCTCAAAAACTTAAAATTTGTGGGTAAAAATAGAAAAAAAGAAACAAAGATTTCTCATTTATCTCTTTTACAGAAAAACAATATATACCTCTTCTTACAGAACAGAAATTATTATCATTGTTCTTATGATCCTAACCAAGTGTTTTACCCTCACTGCCTCTTGAGAGTTTTCTAAAAATATATACCTGATCTTTTCATTCCACACTTAGGATCCACTTTAAAATTCCTACAAATGCCTTCAGCATAACATCCAGATTCATGGTACAACTTACCAAAAGCATAGCCCAGTGGGCACCAAGGAAAACTGTTTATTCCTTAAATGTATTCAGTTCAATTGCTGAAAAGTTTATAAAATTATTTCAGTAGCCCTTTCATTCCTTTTTCCAAAATTTGCCACAATCAAAATGCAAATGCAAAATAAATGCTGTGATTAGTTCACTGTTTACAGTAAAGTTGTCACTGCCAGCTGAAATCTTTGTGTGTACCTTGTACCAATTAGGAAAAAAAGATCAATGAGAATGAAATAGACCTTTTAGGTCCATTACTGTCTGACTACTTATTATTCTGAACCATTAAATCGAGAACCTCTAAATTCCATATTTACCCACAAACTTTGTTAATGAATAACGAAGTTATTCTGACCTTGTTTAAAAGTAGCTAATATAAGCTGAGGGTTTTGCTTTGCATTCTGTATTCTCCTGATGTACTGTTTCTTTTTGATAGGCAACTTGTGATTAAATTGCTTAAACTTTTTCCAGCTAGTATTTTAACAAAGATACTAAGTTTCCTGGAACAGACTGTTTTATCTTCATTTAAAATAAACTACAACTTTTAAACATCACTGATACTGGCTAATACAACGTATTGCACAGTTTAATTAAAACAGTTTAAATTTCACCTCTAAAATAATTTTGATTTGGGGTATATATATATTTTTATGCTACCTAGGGCTTTTGGTATGTGTTTTGCATTGGCAAAATTCACAGAAAACTCAAAATATCAGATAACTTAGCTAAAGGAATGTGGTACAAAATTTAGAACATACCACTTCTGATTCATCCTTCGTAAGAAAGCCTACTTAGAATTGAGTATCTCCCTGGAAGTGTTGACACCTGTTTGGTGAGAGGCTCATATAAAATAGTAGATCATCTCTAATGCTTATTGAATAGAATCTACATGTCCTAAGGATACCATATAAGCCACTTGTATTGGAAAAAATCAGAAAGAAGATAATAGACTATTACAACAAAAACAATATTTAATGGGCACTTAGTAGAATCTTTATGTGCGTTATCTCTTGAATCTTCAATAACCTAAGAGCAGGACATCCCATTTTACAACTAAGGATACTGAAGCTCAGAGAAGTGAGGTAACTTGGCCAAGATCCCACAGGTAGCAAATTCTGGAGCAAGATCCATACCCAAACACTGGGGCCTTATGACCCACACCGGGAACCAGTGTGCAATGCCGTCTAAGAATGAAACATTATTTTTTTTCCCAAAAGAGATGGTTTCTCCTTATATGTGTTGGGCACATATTGGAGAGTTGGTGTCTTTATCTCTTGTGTATAACCAACATCTTCTGTACCTGGATGGAAGACATTTATTTTCAGAGTTCCATGTTTTTCAACATTAAACTTCCACTAATATTTGCATGTGAAGAACCCAGACCTCATCTGTGTCAGAGGAATCCCAGGGAAATTAATTTGCCCCTTGAGAAATGTGTGGTAAATAACAGAGAGCTTTTCTTCTCAAATGCCTAGCATCTGTAAACAACACATCGAAAAGCAAGATGAGAGAGACCTGGGGGAGATTTTATGATGCTGTAACATGTGCCCTCAGCATTGTCAGAATGTCCTCTCCTTTACCAGATAGTGAGCAGATGGGATCCAACCCTTTCTTTAGACCACACAGGAAAGAAGCCAATAAAGCACCACACCCGCCACCAAATAGTTCACTTTCTTTTACCTCCTCGTGTCTCAAAATTTAGTTTTTCTTCTCCCATCTCAGGTGGCACTTTGTCGTTGTTGGGTTTTTCTGTTTGTTTTTAGTTGTTTTTTTTTTTTTTAACATGCTAGTTAGATGTTTATACTTGGGATAAAATCACAGAAAATTGGTACTTCAGCTAGTAAAATTCAGTGTTTTGTTCAGACCAACTTTGGCCCAAAGTGGTGGCATGCTGTGAAAGACAACTACGTGGGTTCGGATGGACAGCAATAGGTCCTCTATTCTGCCATCACCTATCACAGCCATTTGTCTCTTTACATAGCTTATTCTTCATCCCTTTTAATTCCCTCATTTTGTTTCCAGTCTTGGTACCACCCTAAGAGGCAAACAAAAACCAAAACTCTCCCTTGTGTGCGTTCTCCTTGTTCGTGTCTCTGAGTGACATTTTGCTATTTCCACCTCACGCTGAGCGTCTCAGGCACACGTCCTCTTGGGGGCTCCTTATCCCATCCCCAGGAGAGTTGCCTCGTTACTTCATGTAGTCGTGATTCATTGATAAGCTTGCTCCCTGGCGTAGAACAGGAACTCAAACAACATTTGTCAAGGATGTAATGAATGAATTTGCAATTTATAACGGAAGAATTTTCTGAGTGGTGCATGGATAAAACAGTATGCATCGTGATGAAGAACTCCAGCTTTGGGGGGTGGGCATTCTTCATTTTGCATCCATGCCCTACCATACATCTGCTGGGGACTTGGGCAAGTCACTCAACCCCATCAAACCTTGGCTTCCCCATCCCTAAAACTGGGACAATTAGCTTGTTCCAGGCTCTCTCAGCTCTGTGCCTGACACCAAGCAAATATACAGTAATAGCACTGCTTATTGTTTTGGTGGTAAGCAGTTAATGCATTTACCCTCATAATGTGGAGGTTTTAATGAGTCATTGACCCTCCTGTACTCTAGATAAATTTCAGAATAGCATTAGCGTTCTGGGGAAGAGTAAGCACTGTTGAGTCTTTCCTTTTCCTGAGGTAAAAGTGTTCCATCTAATTTAGAATAATAATAAAAAGCCACCAGAAGGGAAGTTCAGCTGCAGAAGAGCTGCGTGGTTGTTTTATCTTGCTCAGGTGGGAGAGGGCATTCATTATGGGACAGTGTTGGCTCCCCGGGGCACATAGGATGTCGATGACAGTCTGTCTGGCTTTAAGGGCTTCCCGGCATCTTAGGTGGCTCTGGCGGTAGATTAGTAACAGAGTCCCTGAATTCAGCTTGTCCTTGAGTGCAGCACAGTAAAATCTGGGGAAAACAAGCTGTGATCACTGGGGACGATTTGCATCTGATCATTTGTCCACAACCCACCAAGCTTCCAGGCAGCTTGGAAAATAACACCAACACCTTCAAAACCCGACCAGGAGCGCAGCGCCTCTCAGGCGCCTGACCCAGCAGCTGTGCGCCTGTCTGGGGACGAGCGTCGCCAAGTGCCTTTCCATCTTCCATGCTTGGCGCATCAGTGAGCGCTTGCTGCTGACAAGACTTGATGGTCCTAACACAGGGGTGGGAGCAAAGCTGAAGTGACTGAAAACTTCTCCTGCTGCCTGGCTCCGACTGACCCTGACATCATTCAGAAACGTGCAGTTAATGCAACATCCAGATGCCGGCGCTAGAGCTGCAGAGGCCATTCCCATTTTAGCGAGCGTCCACCACGGGGTGACCGGGTGCCCCAAGCAAGCGAAAACTGCTGCAGGCATCCATCAAAACAAGCTCCCTGCATCTGATTATCCCCCTAGTGTCTCTCTTATGCCCTTTCCAATCTTTCAAACTTCATCCTCTGTCTGCCTTTCCCACTCTAGGAATGGATTTATCCCAGGGGTGATTATAGCTAATGGCTGTACAATTTTCGTACGCTTTCATCCAAGACAAGGTTTTATATAAATCTTCCCATTACCGAAACATGTGCACAATTTAGAAACCATGTGCCAACTTGAGGTTCCTTTATTCGGCAAACATTTCTTGCACGCCCATCCTGCGTTAGACTGTCACTGTATCACACTAAGTCC
This sequence comes from Delphinus delphis, assembly GCF_949987515.2. Lineage (NCBI taxonomy): Eukaryota > Metazoa > Chordata > Mammalia > Artiodactyla > Delphinidae > Delphinus > Delphinus delphis. The sequence continues at coordinate 22,723,100 of NC_082689.1, read as the reverse complement.
TTTTCTTTGTAAGTTCCTGATGATTCTCATTGAAAAATCTAAATCCTACTCATAGAATGACCCGTACCTAAAAGAATGCAGTATTTAGCGTGCATCTCTCTGACAGATATTCAGTAGCAACAGCAACCTCGTGACAGCAGCCCTTTGAGGTTAATGTGAAAACTTGACTTCCAAGTTAAATTACAAAAAGACCCCTCCCCATGTTCCTACAGAATTCTTAAAAAGGTTGAACAGGAATGATTTCATTCAGATGTGTTCAAACATAATTTCCAACCGAGCCAAACTTTGATTCATTTTTGAGGCCTCTCAATTCTCCAGGGAGTTTTCCTTGAAATATATTGGGTTTAACTACAAAAACTATACCGATCGTGACAGTAATTTCACGTGGGTGTGGTTCAATTTAATAGAAATTATAGGGAAAACCTAACTCGATTTCACAACTTAAAAAGTTAATCAAGCGAACCAAACCAACATGATCAGGTTCTTCCCTTCTCATTTCATAAATAGGGGCTTTTCAAGATAGTTATTGAGTAACCAACAAAAAGTATTTGTCTTATCCAGAGCACTTTCCAGAAATACAAACTATGTTGTATTTGCTCCCAGAAAACTTACAGGTTAGTCATCCTCTAGCACAATACACTGACCAAAGAAAGCAAGAGACATGAGAGAGGAAAATAAAGATGGTTGGCAAGGTCTCAACTTAACTGAATAAACAAGGGAATTCCAAATAGTGTCCTACATGCCCTCTCAAATCCAAAACAGTCTGGCTAATTCCACAGTGCTAAGTGGTTCCTACGGGGCATTAAGAAACCCTGGCTTTCAGCCAGATCTGCCAAATGGCTTCACTTTCACTGTGTTTCTGGGGAAGAGGAAAACCTGGAGTCTTTATGGTGCACCCAGGAAGTGTGATTATTCGCCAATATTGTGACTATGGACATAAGAATACCACAGCACTCTGCAAGTTATGGGAATGTTTTCTCACTTATTTTATTTGATAAACTTGCAACCCTATGAGGATAAAAATACAGGAATGATATTCCTATCCCTGTCTAAAAATGAGGATTTAAGATTCAGAAAGATTATATAGCTGAAAAGACACAGAACCGAAATTAGAGCTCCCGGCCTCTGATTCCAAGTCCGTTGCTTTGTGTTCATGTAAGGGGACAGGGGAGGGACTCCAGACATGAACAGCCAAGGCCTAGCATTCAGAATATTCTGGGGCGTGTGCCTGTACAGGCATAGAGATGTGTCCTCAGAGGTGCTGGTCCATTTTGTAGCTAGAACCCAGTGCTGTGAGAAGATCTGGCTTACAAAGCCTTCAGGAAGGTAGTGGCTGCCGCCAGCAGGCAGCCAGTTGGAGCCACTGACCCAGACTGGACAGCACAGTGCCTCTCTTCAGCCCCCCTGTAACTTACAAGTTCCTTAGGCCTGGTAACCTTCCAGGAACCCCCCTTACACCTGGCTGTCTTTCCTAGGACATTCCAGCCTAAGACTGGTGCCCCTGATACTCCCTGACCCACCTGCCACTCCATCCTCACAGTTGGGTAAAGACTCTCGAGCCAAGACTTGGTAACCAGCAGGTGACTGAATAATGGTGAATGGTGCAGGGATCTGACACTGACCTCTGGGAAGTCTTTCACCCTCTCTGATTTCCAATTTTCTTGTCTATAATGGGAGATGTTACTACATTCTTTGCAAATTTTCTGAGAAGATTACAGAACTTAATGGATTAATCTCTTAGACTGTACTAAGGCATTATTTTATGTCCTTTGGCAACCCTATGAGGTAAGTACTAGTGCCATTTTGCAAGATGAGAAAACTACAGCATAGACAAAGTAAGTAACTTGATCAAGAGTATGCAACTAGTAAGGAGCAAAACTGAGATTTGAACCCAGGCTCCCAAATTCACTATGCTATGCTGCTTCCCAATTATCCCGATTTTTTACCTACTCCATGTGACTTAAACAGTAAAATAATGTTTATTACTTTGGATAGCAGGATGTAAAGTGCCCAGTCTCCAGGAATTCATCGCTAAATGCATCTTCTAGCAGTGATAGGGTAGCTGCTATGAAGAGTATGGGATGTATGTATTCTTCAATAGAACTTTGGAGAATTATAAAATAGACTATAACAGCAAAGTAGTAAAAGAGTCAAAGTCAGTCTGGAAAGTTGACTTATCTAACAGCACAGGTATTTTGTAAAGATTAGTTGAATAGGAAAAAAAAACTACCAGGTACTTCAGATGCACTGGCATGTGCTATATCTGTGTACACTCTCACTTTGAAAGCTGTTATTATTAATTGCTCATCCTTAAGTAATATCTCTGCCAACACGCTGCATAACAGCGCTATCCAAGCTGTTGTAGAAAATATAGAATGATCCATGGCTGTTGCCTGGTGGATTAATGACATAACTTATATTTAACCAAGTACCATAGTAGCACATGATCATTGCAAAGGGTGTGTTTTGAACAAGACATCGTTCTGCTCAAAACACAAAACGTATTTGTGACAGTAATACTAAGTCTAAACAAACATTGCATCTTACATGAAACAAAACATTTTTTAAAATAATGTGATATATCTGTTTCAGAGCTAGCAGAAAGCTAAAAGCACTGATACCTCTCCTGAAAAAAACTTATCTGTGGCAATTTTAATAAGGCTGTTTTTTTTTAATTTCAGCCAAATTAAAAATATGGTTAAAAAAAAAAAACTTTCTTGGTAGACGATCAGAGAAAACAAATTCCATAAACATCCTGGACAACTATGTTCCAAGAATCTCACCACAAAGACAACTGTGATATCCCGCTGGTCCTCACGATGCAATTTGAGGAATACCTGATTTTCCATACTCCTACACCTTAGAGGGAAAATAATCCGTGAAATCACTTAACCATTCAGCATCAACTGATTCGAATTTTTTACACTGGAACTAACAAAAATAACTGAGGGATGCTCACCAAAAATAATTCTCTTCCTGTAAGCTCTTTCTATATTCACTGTCCACTCACCTCCATCTCTAACCCTACTCACTAACTTTTGGATTTGATTTGCAATCCCATGACAGAGCATAAATATTAGTCTGCTTGGGGCTGAATGGGGGAGGTAATTTGTATAAACAAGAGAGAAACAACCCTAGCATAGCTCTAGGAAATTAACTGCCCCTAAAACCATCTAGCAAGCTAAGCCTTAATCATCTCTTCTTTCTCGTGATGCTGAATCTTTCATTTCCTCTTATGGTTGGACCCATTTACTAAGCAGTGAGAAGGAAACGTTGCAGCGTTTGGCACAAAGGTACTAAGATGTACAAAACTTCAGTTTGGTTACCATATGTTCATTGTGCTATTTTTCTTTCAAGCACATGCTCCCTAGATCTTGTTTGCTGAATCTTTTAGCATCTCCTAGATTCTCCTGAATTCTAACGTTTTCCTTCCTTTCTCAGGAACGTTCTAGTGGGGAACATGCAAAAGCTCTGTTTTATTCTAGAAATGGCCACAGTAGGAGTGATAGTGCACTTCTACACGGCAGATGTCATTAGTTTCATAAAAATCAAGTGTAGCATTTACAGGCAGGCCAAGTCATTATTGCAAATATCAGGTTTTTAACAACAGAAGCATTCATGCCCTGTTCGGAAACCTTGTCATTTGACATATGATCATGTTGGCGCATTTGAAATGAATGTCATTCTTCCATCCCTGAAGTTCCAGCTTTTATGAACATCATTTTTAGCAAACACTGAGAGCACTGAATGTCACAAACCATGTAAGTGGCTGAGTGAGAAGGGTTTTCATTGGTAGAGTTGGCATGTTCAAGTGATTCTTTGTCAAAACCAAGAGTCACAGAAGAAATCCCAAGGGGAATGATACCCTATTTTTAATACCAAAGGCAAAACCTCCTTTCAGGAATACATTTAGATAAATGCTACAATCATTTACTGAACTCCTTCTGTACACTGTGCCGAGTGCCTTTGTGATGTTCAAAGTCCAGCATGGACGTGAACTTGTAAGTAAATACCCTTCTGTGACAGATGCCGCAATAGAGAACAGAACCCAGGGCAGGGAAGGCCCTATAGGGAGGATGGGCAGTTAGAACTGGTGGCATTTTGTTAATTGGGGTCTGAAGAATCCCTTGAATGCCACTCTATGTCTCCAGCAATGATTTGAGGGCTTGGGTAAATTCTAGGAAAACAAATAGAACTCTTGGGGTTACCTCCTCAAACCTCTGAGTTTACACTGTCCTAAAATCCTTGAATCAAACGTAGAACTCAAGCAAGAGTAGCACAAAACAGACAGGTGTAGATGAATCCAGCCTAGAGTGGGCCGGAGAACGTTTTACATACACAATCTGGGACAAGGTAAAATTTCCTAGGGCTGACAGCACAGGAGATATTCAAAGATCTTTCACCAAGTGATCTGTGATTCTTAATATCTGTGCTCCTGGCTTTATTTAAAAATAAATGCTACAATTAATTGTTTTAATGATAAATACCAGCCTCAATATGAAAGTTACTGGGGAGTAAGAGACCAATTGAGCGGCACTCCTTGAAGATCACGCAGAACAAAACTCAGCAAAATCTGACCTAGCTTTCTCCCCTAGTAACAGGACTCGATCATGAAAGTGTTCTAAGTACATTCAATGTCACAGATACCCAAAAGTACAGAAATTCATGGGATGCAAATAAGTAAAAGCACATCCTCTAAGTACCTGGGTTTTAGTGGAAAACAGTCTTGCCAGGACCTCATTCATTCTCAGCTTAGTAGGACCATTCTCCCATATTCACCGTTGGAAGCAAATTATTTTGTCCTGAAAAAGCACAGTGCATGATACACAGTAGGCACTGAGTAGAGCTTGTTGAGTGAATCCATAAATACATGAAGGTTTTCCTCTTCTGTATGCATGAGAGTTTTTATTTCTTCTTCCAGCTTCTTTTTCATTGATTTAGGTTTCACACTGAATCACACCAGTTCATTTGAATTCTGCTTTCTTCAATGTCTCCTCAATTTGGAGGCAATGCTAATGTAATTCTAGGGTTGTCATTAAATCTACAAAAATTCTATGACTCATGAATGTTTTCCTCTCTAGGGCTCGTCGCCCGGAGTACACTAGCAGAGCAATTAGTCACTTGTACTATTCAGAACTTGTTAGTTCTGTTAAGCCATGTGACTCACCGCCTCTCCTTGTGTTATGTTTCATCACTACTTGACAACACAAGGCTTGTCATTTGTAAGCTTAAAACATTTACACAAGTTTGTAAAAAATGTTATGCCAATATTCTCTAGGATCTGCGTGGGCAATTTTTTTTTAAAACTGCATTTGGCAGAGATGATGTACTTTTGATTTCTGAAAATGAACAGGGCAAGCCAGGACTTAAATTCATAAATAAATGTTCATGTTTTCCCTACAGGATATAAATACTCTAACATGCTGCCTGCAAATTCAGATCTGAGCAGGGAATTCAACCAAATCCAGTGGATCAAAGTCCCATTCTGAAAGCACTGAAGAATCCTTGATTTAAGTACACAGAAAGCAGGTCAGGACAGACAACAAATGCTTCAGTCAAATCTAACCACGTTGTCAACATAGACAATTTGCCAAGTGGCCACCACAATAAGCTGCTTAAGAAGGGCAACTTTTTTGACCTTCTGTGTTTAGGGTGGACCAAACTTTTAGCCCTCCAGAGATTCTTTTTAAGAGCACTAATAACAGCACTAGTAATCAATATACAGTTTGAAATTCTTTTAAAATCCATTGGGAAATACTGCTTGAAATCTAAATCGACCCTTCCTGCTCTAGCATCATCTGCAAGTTGACTCAAGGGGTGGTGTTCTAAAATCAAGGTGTAGGCTGGGCTGCTGCATTCCCCTGGGCATCAGGGAAGACTCTGCTTGCTTGCATTTCCTAGCTCCTAGAGGTCACCGGCACACTTGATTCATGACCCCTTTCTCTCATCACTCCAATCTCTTGCTTCCCAAATCACATGTCCTACTACTGACTCTTATCCTCCCGTTCCCCTCGTATAAGAACAATTGTTATTACGTTGGGCCCATGTGGATAATCCATGATAATCTCCCTGTCTCAAAATCCTCATTTAATCACATCTGTAAACCCCCTCTGATCACATAAGGTCACATATTCACAGGCTCCAGGGATTATGATGTGAACATTTCAAGGAGGCCATTATTCAGCTTACCACAGGTGGTACAGCAAACAGGACACAAAAACAGAAGCTCCACGTACTTAGGACATTATACCCCCCTCAAAAGTATCAGAGAATCACAAATGAAAAGAAGCAATTAGGACAACATTAAGTTCTGCCACTGGAAACAAGCTGTAGTAAGAAGTTGACCTAGCCACATATTTATGTTGTGAAAAACTGGGACCTGTCTAGAAATACATTTCTAGAATTTCTTGAATTTCTTGCATTTCTTGAATCTTCCTTCTTGATTCCTAATCAGGACATCCTTGAGGCCCCTTCCATTGCCTTATCTACGTGCCTCTGCTAAGGTTCAGAGAAAAACACTGACAGGATCAGAGACTTCACTTCCTAACCTCTTTCACAATCACTCTGCAAACTTTCTGATGTGAAGAAGTAACAAACTCAGATACGCAAATATTTTAAAAGTGCCCAATTCAGTGTTTAGAACCAAGTTGGCTCAAAAAGCTGCGTGTGCAATGCAAGTGCTACACAAATGCTCTTTATTGGTGGAACGCTCCAGGAAGTACAGTCCCTAGGGTTCTGCTGTACCATTTGGAATGAAAATGAGCATCGCAGGAAAACTCAGGTGTATCTAAAGGTCAGTGGAATTTCAACCAGATGTTTTGCTTCCCCACCACAGACCTGGCAGTAGGAGTGGTTTCTAAATTCCACTTGGGGGAAATAAATGTAAACATTTTTAATAACATGTTTCCATTTCAACCTTGGCTCTTCCTTAAAGTTCAAAAGAGTCTCATATTCATTTTTCTTCTAGCGTATTCAACCAATGTTTATTACCATAAGTCAAGTAGTTTAGAATTTCTAAAACTGATCACTCCCCACCATCATCACCATCCCCTTCCCCTTCCCTGAACCTGTTTCTCTCTCTGCCCATCTCAGTGCATGGCATTACCTGTGTCACCCAATCCAGAAACCCAGAGTGACCTACAGGCTTCTTCCTGTCTCATCCCCGCTCCAAGGGCATTAAACCCTACAATGTAGTATATGAAAGCTTTCCTGTCCATATTTAAAGTTATGCCTCATTTCAGACTCTTGACTCTCCACTGGACGAGCACAATGGTTTTGTAACTCATGTCCTTGCTCTCGTCTTACACATCTCTGTTCAGTACTCCACTCTCTGGACTGGACAGCGTGAGCTTCCAGAAGATGCATATCATATCACTTCCCTACTTTACTTTTTAGTGACTGCCTATCTTAGAGGTTAAAATACAAACATTTAATTTTGGTACAAAAGGCATTTCATAATCTTCTACCAGTCCTCTCTCTAGCATACTCTACCCTATTCCTGAACCCTGTGATGCAGCTAGAAAACCTTCTCTTTGCTTAGCAATGCAACAAAAATTAGCAAGACAGCTCCTGATATTCACAATTTTACAGTCTCTTAGAAGAGATGAAACTACTGAGCTATGTTAAAAATATATAGAGACACACACACACACAGTTGAACCTTGAGCAACGTGAGGGTTAGGGGCATCAACGCTCTGTGTAGTGAAAAATTTGCGAATAACTTTTTTTTTTTTTTTTTTTGCGGTACGCGGGCCTCTCACTGTTGTGGCTTCTCCCGTTGCGGAGCACAGGCTCCGGACGCGCAGGCTCAGCGGCCATGGCTCACGGGCCCAGCCGCTCTGCGGCATCTGGGATCCTCCCGCACCGGAGCACGAACCCGCGTCCCCTGCATCGGCAGGCGGACTCTCAACCACTGCACCACCAGGGAAGCCCACGAGTAACTTTTATAGTTGACCCTCCATGTAGGCAGCTCCTCTGTATCTGTATTCAACCAACCATGGATCGTGTAGTACAATAGTATTTATTATGAAAAAAAATCCACATATAAGTGGACCAGTGCAGTCCAAACCTGTACTGTTCAAGGGCCAACTGTATAGTTAAATAGTGTCATAAGGGAAGAACAAAGTACTTTGAAGTTCAAAAATTAAAGAAAAAATATTTGGGTGAAGAATCAGTGTAATATTCATAAAACATACTTCCTGTATACACTTTGCAAATAGTTATTTAAAAAAGGGCATTCAAGGTAGCAAAGAATATCACTCTGATCTTTTAAAGCCCTCAGCCAGATCTTACGAGTCTTCTTATTCCCGTTTAAAGAACTGAGAAGCCACAGTCGGTATCACAAGGAGGATGCTATTTTAGTGGGCAGTTTCAGTGCCTGGCGCAGCCTCAGACTCTAGTTCGATAGGTGACCAGGGGAGAGAGAAGAGTGAATGTTTTAGATGTGTTATTTGTAAAACACACAAACAAAAACACTCTGCAGTGAGAAGGAAGAGATTTTTTTGGATGAGTGGCCACTGTTGCTGGCAGTGTAATAGTTCTCATTTCTATAAATAACTATGGTTGACGCCCATTTCCTTCCAGTCTATCAGCTCCCATTGACGTTCATTGACTTCGCTTTCCAACAGAGACCCTGTGGTTCATTCATTCACCCTCTCTCTTGCTGACTCCCACTTTTGCTAAAACTCCAAACCTACATCAACCTAAGTGTCTGCCCACTCCTATACCAGCCCTAGGCTGTTGGAGACATCCACACATTCACATGCAGAGCACAGTAAGCTCAGGGTTTCTTTCTCCATCCCTTTCAGTGCTACCCATTCAGCCCCCACTAGCCGGCTCTCTTTTACTACATGCGCTGCCCCCTACTTATTCTCAGTAAATCCCTTCACTCCCTCACAGCAAAATGACATAACATCATTTTAACTCCCTTCTTGGCCAACATCAAGACACTTATCTGTCTTTATCTTCCTATCTATCTCAGGAGAATGTTCCTTCTTGTTAAAAGGTGGATTCTGGTTGCATAAATCTAGGGTAGGGCCCGACACTACTCATTTCTAACAAGCTCTCTGCTGATGCCTTTGCTGCTGGCCCTAAGATCACGGTACTTCGATGAACAACTCCTAGAACTCATCCCTGCCAGAACGTGCAGAACTTCCTCTTCTCTGAACCTGCAATTTTCCCTTCACTGGGGGCTTTTTCCTCTAAGCACATAGATGGACACATCTCCTGATGTTAAAAACAGCAACAGCAACAAAACTCAGAAGTTGACTGAATTACTCAATTCCAGCCCAGTACGTTCTCTCCCTCGTCACTTACCCTACATTTCACCTTCTTTTCAAAATGAGTCTTCTTGAAAGTATAATTTACATATTTTTGTGCACACGTCACTCTTAAACCCACTGATATCCAGCTTCATCCCCACAATGACGTGGGAATGCTTTTGCCAAGGCCATCCAGGGCCTGCTGGATACTAAATTTAATGGATATGTCCAACCCTTATTTTATTTAACATCCAGCAGAACTGACTCTTTATTGAAATCTTCTTCTCCATTAACTTCTGTTATACCGTCTTACTCCCATCTCTATAACCATCCATTCACACACCACTCTCAGAGCTCCATTCCTCTACTCATGACGTAAATGTTAGTTCCTTGGGGTTCTGTCAATAGTAATCTTCCCATTATTTACTCTCTCTCTTCCTAAGAAGCCACTTGCATGTATTCATTCACCATCTATATCCTGAAGACTTCTAAATTAATTGGTGCTTTCAGTTTAAATATCTCCCATGAGATCTCAAGCCATAGATCCCACTACTTACTCTAAGCTTTCCACTTGTTATAAGCTAAAGACATTTGAAGCTCAATATGTCTAGAACTGAACTCTGGACCTTCCACCTAAACTTGCCTTAGCTCCTATATTTCTTCTTTCCGTGGAAGATACCACCTGCTAGCCAGTACATAAGCAAAAAATATGGACATCATCTTATTTCCTTTCTCTTCCGTATCACTTACATCCACATTCTATTAATTCTCCCTTTAAGATCACCCCAATTTATCCCCTTCTCCATTCCTACAGCCACTGGCTCCGTGTGGACCTTCCCCATTTCTTTCCTGGAGCAATTACTGCTCTTGCTTCCACCAGGCTGGGGGCCTTCCAACCCCACCTCACACAGCAGCAGGAGCAATCTGGCTGAAGCATAAGCATGGTTACAGCCCTCTACCATTTAAAAATTATTCAGTGTTCCCACAGTGCTGTAATAGTAAAGTCCATTCTTCTACTCAGTACAGGTCTTCCAGAACCTGGCCACTGCCCTTTCTTCTCTTCCAGTTTCAGCTCCCTATTCTTCTCCTGGGACCCTAAGCTCCAACTCTACACAATTTCTTACATTTTTCCAATGGGCCATAACCCCTTCTTTGCTTATGCCACTAACTTCCCCACTCACCACCACACCGTCCTGATTCTTTACCAAAATTTTTCCCATTCACCCCTCATGATCCACTCAGTCTTTGCATCTCCAGAAAGCCTCCTTCTTCTTCTATTTTGATTAGGTTCCCTCATACGTCCTTCCTGTAAAATCCTATTTCTAACTTTGTACTTGCCTCACTCCTGCTAGAGTATACCCCATTGAGACTTGGGAATATGTCTTGTGCTCACTGTAACTCCAGGGATGTGCATAGTCTCTGGCATATAGGAAGGTTTCAATGAATTCTTTTGAATAAATGAATAAATAAACTATCCTTAATAACTGACATCTGTCCATTGGCAATTTCTGGGAAGGCAACAGATTAAGGGGCATTTTTGAGATAAGAATGGTGGTATTTGCACCTGAGATAGACCACCCTGATCTCTCTTCTCTCCACCCTCCCCACCTCTAAATGTCTCCTCTAAATTAAGACAAAATCATTTGCCCGGGCAAGAATAAAATCAAGATTTCTAGACTCCTAGGGGGCAGGCCCTAGTCTATAATTGTATTTTATTTATTTGCTTGTTAGCGCATGAAACTATTTTCAGAGAGCTCACTAGCCTTGTCAGTAATATTTTTACCTATAAAATCTCAATCATTTTCCCTGGAAATAAATGTTGGTGTCTAAAGTCCATTTACATTTATGATTAAAGGCCAGGGTCCCAGCGTGTGATCTGAGTGACTGTACAAAATCTATTCTTGGAGACAAAATAACACCTGTGAGGGTCTAGGCCCATCAGCGATGCTGAGAGTTCCTTTTAAATTTCACTTTTGGAGGCTGATATGCTGCAGCAATGCAAGCTTGGGCCAAACTGATTGTTTTTCCGGCTTAAATTGCATTGTGGACCTCAAGGAAAACAGGAAGAGTTGGCAAATTTACAGCTTTTAAACAAAATTACCTTAAGTTGAGGGGATTCCCTTAATGTAGCCTCTTATAAATTGGTTTCTTTTCTTAAGAACTTTCCCATTTCACAGGAATTCAGAACGTAAAGTCTCACACACAGGATCTGCTTTAAGGTAAAGTTCTCAAAACAGCGACATCTTTTTGATGTAAATTCCTTGTGTAACTGGGTACCAAAGCCAAAGTATAGAAGGGGAGCTGGAATAACAGAGCTCAGAAACTGTTATTCATTTTCCATTAACACTCCAATTCTGTCAGCAAAACTAGCGTATTCTAATTTTAGGCCAGGAATCCATACCAGGAGGACTTCCAGTAAACACAAAACCATCTAGTGATTTTCCAAATCTATGGCTTCATGTCCCTTGTTCTCCAGTTTAGCTCCTCATCTACAATTTCAACCTCTCTCGTTAATACTTCCCATTCCTTTGCTCCTATCATCTCATGCCTGTCAAAACCCCAAAGCTGGAGAACAGCTAACCACTTAGTATCCAGGGTACACGGTACACTATCTACGAACTAGTCTCGGTACTTTATGTGTACTAACTCGTTTAATAATCTCAACAATCCTATCAGATGTGTACCCTTGTTATTCCCAGTTCACAGATGAGGAAATGGAGAATGAGTGACTCGCCCAAGGTCACGAGGCTATTCAATGATGCTCTCTGCCTGGGGCACTCTTCCACAGTATTGCTGGGCTCCAGTGGGAAGATCACAGGAGCCATCAAATGGGAACCACTGCAAATGATAGTCAGCATTCTCATATGGACCCTCAGCCTGTTCGACAATTCCATTATGCTTCCCCAGGCTGCTATCTTTTTCATTCCCGGAATGACTGTGTCAACCCGCTCTTTTCCTCATCTTCTCCCTTCACTCTCAGCAGAGTCCCTCCTACTTCCCAGAGAAAATAGAAATCATCAGAAAGAAACTCCGGTAGCTTCCTATTGCCTATTAAAATGGAAGAAGTTCTCTCTCTCCCAACTGAGTACACAGTATCCCATGCCCTACTGCTTTCTCAGGGAATCTGTTCTGTCAATTATCTTCCCCCCACATCCCAACTTTTTACATTCAACTCTTCTTTCCCCCTGAGGCTCTCACCAGCATTTAAACATATTTCTCTCTCTCTCATCTTAAATATCTTCCCTCAACTCTGGCCTCATTCAGCTACTGACCAGGCTTTCTTTATGTCCATCCCTCCCTCAGCCTTCTGGCTTTTGCCTTTACTACTCCACAGAAAGTGCTCCTGCGAGTCACCAATAAACCTCTCTCAGCCCATATCTCATTTGCCATCTCAACTGCATTCAACACTGCTATCACTGCCCTTACCAGAAACATTTCCCTTCCTTTGCTTTTCTGACGCCATGTACTGCTAATTTTTTCCCCTTCCCCTTTGGAGACTTCATTTCAGTCACCTTAGTTGGCTCCAACTGTCCCATCTGCTGTCCTAGGCCCTCTTTCTTCTTGCCCTACACCAAAAGCTCCAGGGACCCCTCATCCACTCCCCTGGCTTCAATTACCACTCGCTTGCCAGGGACACCCAACTCTTCCTGGCAGCTCAGTCAATTCTATTCTGCTATTCATCTCCACCTAGATGACTCACGTGCATAAACTCAATGTTCCTAACACTAACTGCGTTCTCTTTCCTCCAAACCCTGCTCCTTCATCAGCGTCCACATCCTTGCTTGCATCAGGGACTTGAGGAGCATCTTCTACCTCATTCCACACATTCGCTCCACCACCAAATCATGTTGATTCAATCTAAATACTGCTCACATCCATTCACTTCTCTCCATTCCCACGGCCACCACCCAAGTCTAGGCCACACTTACCTTTGCCTGGACTAATGTAAGAACTGATTCAATTGGTCTACTTTCTGCAACAAGGCCCTCACCCCTGCTCCAGCTCATTATTTACATTGAAGCCAGCATAATCTAGTTAAAAAGTAAATCTGGGCTTCCCTGGTGGCGCAGTGGTTGAGAGTCCGCCTGCCGATGCAGGGGACACGGGTTCGTGCCCCAGTCCAGGAAGATCCCACATGCCGCAGAGCGGCTGGGTCCGTGAGCCATGGCCGCTGAGCCTGTGCGTCCGGAGCCTGTGCTCCGCAACGGGAGGCCACAACAGTGAGAGGCCCGCGTACCACAAAAAAAAAAAAAAAAAAAAAAAAAGTAAATCTGATGATGGCATGGTTTCAATGGCCCTCTAGAAGCAATCCAAAACTCCAAATATAGTTTTTTTAAATACTAAGAAATTGCTCATACTTATGTCTCTGCTTTTATCTTTGGTCCCCGCTTCCACTGGCTCTCTACTCTGCAGTACCTTAAATGCTTCCCTAAGAGCCAAGCTTTTGTTGCACTTAGGAGATGTTCACATGTAGCTCCTTTGACCCCTTCCTCTCATTATCATCTATCACCTCCTCAAGGCACCCTTCTCTGACTTCTAGACCAAATTAAATCCCCTTAATATGTTTACTATTTTTTACAAATTTTATCCCATTGTTATTTATATTCAGTATCTACTTTTGCCACAACCATACAGGAAGGAAATATACCCGCCTACTAAACGTTATATTTCTAGACTAGAAATATTCCTAGACTAGACTCAGTCTACAGTTTGTGAACCATTTATTTTTACTAATCTTGTCCTCATTTCTGTGCCACAGTTATTAGCCATCTACAGGCATTGTTAGATGAACATTAAAGAAAATGTCATTTTGTTTCTTAATTTACCCATGGCACGTCTAATAATTCATGACCGTGAAAATCATGGAAATGTCAATAGGGCACCTTTGGTCATATGATCCACTAATGAAATAACCTGCTCATCACCTTTTTTTTTTTTCTTTTTTTCGGTTGCAAGACATTTTGTGTCTTTGAACATAGAAAATGAAAATGGAAAGTTTTCTGTTTCATCTCCGTTATGAAGTATGCTGTGTGGATTGTGTGTGTGTGTGTGTGTGTTGGTACCCACTTTGTTGACAAGCATACCCCACGTCCCATGCCCCTCCCCCACAGTGAGGACGCTACTTCCATTCTAGTACGTTCACTCAAGCATTTTAAGAAAATGAAAATAGGTTTGCAATTTTTTCATCAATGAGGTAGGCAGTTTTAAAGACAATACTAAATTCGCTGTCAGAGATAGAAAGTTTGTTGCTTAAAGAAATTCTATCTTTTATATGAAAGTTAGATAAAACTGAGTACTACAATCTTTTCTAACCTGTTTCTATCCCAAAGATAAATATATATTCTTTTCTTTCCAGTGATAATCAACTTGGTTTTGGAAAGTGAGGTCATTAAAGCATCCAAAATGGTTTCAAATGCCAAGTTTCACACATGACTCTGATTCTCAAAGCTATCGTGTGGATAGAAATCACACTTATCAAAGAAACACAATAATGACAGCTCAGAGGCCGATGCTGAAACTTGAAAGTAATTGAAGCATTTAACCACCATTTTCTTGCTCAGAGTTTCTCCTCAGGAATGACCCACTGCTAAATGCCTGTGTAGCATGCTGCATTCACTGCCATTGGGATAAGCTTAATCTATGTTGAGGCATCTTCTAAAACTCAGACTAACCACGCTATCTTCTACAGCTTTTATCCAAGCTCTGCCTTATCCTAAAGCAAATTTTAGCCTGCATCAAAATCACCTAGAATGTTTATTAAAACACAGAAACAGAGCTTCCCTGGTAGCACAGTGGTTGAGAGTCCGCCTGCCGGTGCAGGGGACATGGGTTCGTACCCCGGTCTGGGAAGATCCCACATGGCGCGGAGCAGCTGGGCCCGTGAGCCATGGCCGCTGAGCCTGCACGTCCGAAGCCTGTGCTCCGCAATGGGAGAGGCCACAGCAGTGAGAGGGCCACGTATCGCAGAAGAAAAACAAAACAAACAAAAAAAACCACAGAAACACAGATCTGGGACCCCATACCCACAGTTTCTGATCAGGTGTCTGGTGGGGCTGGAGAATTTGCATTTCAAAGATATTCTCAGTGACACTACTGATCAAAGGCACGTGTTTTGAGAGCCCCTGTCTTACAGTTATGCCCTTTTCCACAATACCTAGCATTCCTTCCTCCCAAATTATGTAAAAATTAGTTTCCTCTTGGCCATTCCTAATACCTCTTCATCCTTTTGTAATTCCTTAGGGCCAGTACCGTCCCATAGAAATATCACGTGAGACGTACACTGAGTTTTAAATTCTCTAAACTTAGTTTCAAATTTATGTAAATTTTCTAAAATTCAATTTTCTATATTAGCCACATTAGAAAGTAAAAAGATGAAATTAATTTTATTGATACATTTTATTTAACCCAATATATCCAAAATATTGTCACCCAACACATACTTTATATAAAAAATATTAATGAGTGATTTTACTCCTTTTCTCTTACGTTCAAAGACTTACTAATTCCTTGAAGTCTGATGTCTGTTTTTGACATTTACAGAGCATCTCATTTTGGACTAGCCATATCTCAAGTGCTCTATAGGCATATATGGCTAGTGGCTGCTATCATGGACAGCAGTGCCATAGAACTTTAGCGTCAAGAAAACTGGGGCACTGAGGGCTCTTCATGGTCTGCCCACTTCTATGACTTTCACTACATTTTCTCAGTTTTAAGATGTACCTGATTGTCAGACACATTATCGATTTAACAGATTTTAAGGAAAAAAGGAACAATTACAGCATTAAATGTACACATTGATTTTAAAATGCATGTCAGTCTAAAACTTCTCTTTATTTTTATACACAGAACCAAATATTTCATGATGCACTTGTTTTCCTCCTGCTACTTGTCCTATCCCCATCTCCTCCCCCATCAGCAATCCCTTCCTCCAGCAAGATAATCCTCGTTAACAACTTAGTATTTGTGCTTCTTTATTTTTCCTCCATCCTCATATAATTCTATACAAATGTACACACAGAAGTTTGTCTATATTTGTTTTATTAAAACAGGATATTATACCCACTTCTCTGCATAATTCTTTTCTTATTCAATAATAATTCATGAAAATCCCTGAAGGTCAGCTAGGTATTATAGTTCATTCTTTTTCATGGCTACAGAAGAGTCTATGAAGTGGAGTACCATAATTCATTCATTATCTCTGTTATTGCTGGACATTTACACATTATCCTTTTTTTAAGCACTAAGAAAATGCTATAAAAAAGCAGAAACCTTTAGATAGATAGGTAGATAAATTGATCAATCCATAGATAGCTATCATTGCCTACTCTCTCTTTAAATTAGCTTGCAGGGACTTCCCTGGTGGCGCAGTGGCTAAGAATCTGCCTGCCAACGCAGGGGACGTGGGTTCCATCCCTGGTCCAGGAAGACCCCACATGCCGTGGAGCAACAAAGCCCATGCACCACCACTACTGAGCCTGCACTCTAGAGCCCACGCGCCACTACTACTGCGCCCGTGTGCTGCAACTACTGAAGCTGGCGCACCTAGAGCCCGTGCTCCGCAACAAGAGAAGCCACCGCAATGAGAAGCCCGCGCACCGCAACGAAGAGTAGCTCCCGCTCGCCGCAACTAGAGAAAGCCCGCACAGCAACGAAGACCCAACGCAGCCAAAACTAAATAAATAAATTTAACAAAAAAAATAAAAAATAGATAGATAAATAAATAAATTAGCTTGCAATCTCTTTGTTAGCCTTTACCTTAGACATTCTCCCACCATATCTGGGCTCTTTCTTTCCAATAAATGAAACCAGTTGTCTGTACCATCCAAGCAAATCATTTTAAATCAATTTCCTAATGAATTCTTCTACAGTCAACAACTGGTTCAGACTAATATATCTCCCCTTAACTCTCCCCAGTCATGCTCTCTATTCAGCTGTTCTCTTCAACTGTCTGGCTGCCTGGTAAATAGTAAACAAAGCTGGGGAAAATCCACATAGGAATGATTTTTTTGTTGTACATCCACTCACTTTGCAAAAAATACTGGTTGACATTAACCATATTAATTTCTTCACTGATATTTTAAAATTAAAAAAAGAAATACAGACTAGGAATCAAAGGTCCTGTAATCCATAAGCTACCCAAAGTAGCACAGATGGTAACTCTAGTAGTAATAATAATGAGAATGATAAATAGCAACAACTAACATTTATTGGTAGTTCATGATAGGCATTGTTCTAAGTACTTTACATATGTTAATTCATTTGCTTCTTCAAAATCTCCGTAAGGTAAATACTCTTATTATTTTAATATTATTCCCACTTTATGGCTGAGGACTCTGAGATGATACCTCCAGGAAATGGCAGAAGGAGGACTACAATGTAGACAGTATGACTCCAGAGTTCTATCTGCTCACCTCGAAATAAAGCGCCTCACCTGGGAAATAAGTAAGTAGTAAATCACCTCACCTCCTCTCTGTTTGAAACTCAGTGTCCTCAGCTGTAAAATGGGTAGAGTAATACCAGCTCTTCCTACCTTTAGGATTGCTGAGAAGAAACATGAAAAACACTGAAAGCTCTAACAAGGGGAGGTCATCTGGTTTAAGGTTGGAAAATTGGGCTGAGACTATTTCATCATCTGAAGCAAAAACTAACCAGATAGTGTTTTATACAACAGCAAACCAAGCCATTTTCTGACCACACACATCCTCGTGAAGGTGAGACTGGACATACAGGGCCAGCTAATGCAGACTGTGAATGATGCCAGATTCTCACAGCTGCTGATTTGCCTGGAATTAGGAAAAAAGCAGCCAACCTTTACCTCTATCGTGTAGCCTGACCGTGTCCTTCCTCTCTCTTCTCCAGTCTTCGGACTTTGCTTAATAGAAGCACCATGCTATAAATCTTACATACTTAAGGGCCAAAAAGCTCTCCAGAGCCCGCACACTGAAATTTGTGTGGGAGTTCAGCAGTACTGAATTTTCAAATAAAATGATTAACAGGCACCTCTAGGGCAGCCTCTGAGAAAACGATCCTTCCTGACTTGCCACCTTAATCCGAGGAAGCTTTTTGTTCTCAGGTTTAATAAAATAGTTGGAAAGTAACGTAGGGATGAGGGTCTAGAAGCAGGTAGAGAGCAGCACCCCATTCTCCAGTCTGCAGGCTCCCATCAGCAACCCGAATCTCATCTCTGCTCTCTGTCCAGGCCTAACTAGGCCACTGGAATGTGCTACTGGGGAGGTTTCAGTCACTTCGTTCAATTTTCACTGCAATCAGCTCTCATTACTTGTTGCTAGAAACATTTTCTCCAAGATTTTAAGAGTCGGAAATGGGTTCACCTGATCAGAAGCCTACTTGCTTTTTGGTAGCACAATAACATCTGTCAGACTTCCTGAAGCAGAGAATTAAAATCGGTTAAAAGGATGAACATAATCCAAACCAATTCAATCCCAGACTCACGCCTACAAGCCTCCTATTTGCTGAAACAATGATTTAGATGCCCTGCCGAATAAATATAGGATGTTTATAACCTAACACAATAGGAATCTGCCTCATTTATGCAGCAGGAAGATCGTTTACAGCCAATTTCTAAAAGACACCAAGCATCAATAATAAATTTTCAAATCAAGGCCAGAAATTGCAATACTCAAAAAAGGCCTGTCAGGCAATATGAAATTGTTGTCAGAAGGAGGGTTTTCAGGGACGCCATATACCAGTTTATAATCCAGAAGTGACTATAAAATGGTCATGGCCAGCCTGGCTTTCCAAGTCTCTGGGAAGGAGGAGGCTTGGCTGTAAAGGAGATCTGGGGCAACAAGAACAGGGCATCTCCTACTGAGAGATCTCAGTGCCAGCCTGGTGGCCTTTGGAGACGATCGCTAGAGCCACACTTTTTCTCAGCTAAATCTGCTTCTTGGGAGCAATTCCTGCTTTGCACTTACGGAGAAGAGGCTGAATGCTGCTGCTGGAGGGGCTCAATTTTCTGCCCCACAGGGATTGTGTAGCCAGACCTTCCCTTTACTTATACATGTGTGCAAGCTCACACACACATACACACACACAGACTTAAACAGGAATTTAACATCCTAACCTTTTCCCTCTAATCCATCCCATCCCATCCCAGGTGCTATTAAAACTTGCAGGAAGGGCTTCCCTGGTGGCACAGTGGTTGAGAGTCCGCCTGCCGATGCAGGGGACACGGGTTTGTGCCCCCGTCCGGGAAGATCCCACATGCCACAGAGCGGCTGGGCCCGTGAGCCATGGCCGCTGAGCCTGCACGTCCGGAGCCTGTGCTCCGCAACGGGAGAGGCCACAACAGTGAGAGGCCCGCGTACCGCAAAAAAAACCTTGCAGGAAATGAAAAGTAGCTCCTACTCACAGGAAGATTGACTTCTGGGATGGAGCCTAGAAAAATGGCTCTGGGTCGCAGCTCAATCACTTACTAGCTGTGACTCTGAGAAAGTCACTGATACTTCCGTGTCTCACTGTCTGACCTATAATACACAGGAAATAGTAGTTCATGTGAGGCGGAAGTAAGGTCATGGGTGAAAATTCTTCAAAAGAACTCCCAAGGTGTTCACTGAATTCATTGTTGCCAACTGGATCTGGATCTCATCTGAGCTTCCTATAAGAGCAAGCTGGGGAGTCAGGAACAGGAAAGGGTACCATTCTGGCTGACATTTGGAGTGATAGGACACATAAAAAAGCCTCTCCTCGAGGAAAGTAGTCAGAATAAGACGGTTGGTATTTAAGCTCTCCCATTATCTAGCTCTCTGCCTTTTATTAAGTCCCTTAATCTCTCTGAGCTTTACTTTCCTCATGTATGCAATGGGATTCATGATGACACCTTACAGCATTACGGTGAATATGAAACAAGAAAACATATACGAACATGTTCTGTAAACTCTAACGAATGTTCCCTCCCTGGGTCTAGGCCCTCAACTACACTGTCTTGTTTATTTTCTTCATAGCTCAGAATGACTTGAAATGTCCTGTGTGTTTTTCTATTGTTTGTCTGATTCACCCCACTAGAATGTCAACTCCCCAAAGGCAGGAGCTCTGTCTTAACAGCTGTATCACTCATGCTTAGAGTGGTCTTTTTCTGAACATTTCTTACCTGATTGCTAGACAAGCACACTGGCAGTCAGCCCCAGAGAAAAAATTTTGAAGCACATGAAGTCTTCCCTCATTGACCCCTCTGCCCATCCATCTTAGCATCTGAAATGCACAACTGCCTCCTTCCTGTGACTGGGGAATCCTCTATGTATGAAGCAAGTCTCTCTCTCCCTAGAGAAGCTGCAAATGCCAGGTACCCATGTCCCAGCCTCCCTTGCAGCTAGGGTGCAGGAATCTGACTGGGCTCTGTCCCCAGGCTCACCTGCTGCACACTTCCCACTGAAAGCTTGTGACTTCCAGAAGAACTATACAATCCTCATCATGGCAAGACTCTGGTCAGGGAGCTGGCTCTGCTGATGGCCCTCATAGCAGCATCTGGGGTCCTGGGTTGGGAATGTCGACGGAGCAGGCTGCTATATCTGCACCCAAGGTGTGTCTTCACTGGGTCATATCTGTGGCATGATGTTGGCCCTTGTTCCTGATTGTATTCCCTCCAGGCATGGTTCCTTGGGCTATTCTGGATATCCTCTACATACAACTTTAATTAGTGCTTTTATGCTTCACTTATCCAGGACTGGTTTGTTGTTTGACTGATAGGATCCTCCAATTCCCCAAACAGCCCAGTATCTCCATCAGATTAAAACTGACCCTGGTCCCCTAACAGACTCCAGCTAAACTGTCTTCCTAGCAATTACCTGCTCCTCCCAACAACCCTTTGCCTTTTCCCAGATGAAATTGCACGTTTCCTGGTGCTTTTTCCCTTAGGACCTTACTTTCTATAAGGGGTAATCTGATCAGTTAATTCAAGCCGATGTGTTAATTTCTGATGCTAATTTAATATTACCCCAGCATTTCAGCAGATAGTTTTAATGCCTCAGAGCAAAGGAGAGAGGAATCACACAGTGGCCAGGGCCTGTGAGGGTTCTACTCTTTGTCTGCAATCTCAAAGGTCCTACCTCCATTGAGACATCATGGACAGTCCAAAGATGGGTGCATTGTGGACCAATCACATGGCGACCCTGGTGCAGTTTATGGAATCAGTCTTTACTTCATGATTATCGACATGCCTGCATATGCACAGATGCTTATGTGTGCGCATACACACACACACACACACACACACACACACACACACGAACCCCTACCCAAATACTTCATTGGCTTCCCATTGCTTTTAGAATGAGGAGCAAAATCTTTAACATTCCCAGTAATGCCCTGTATCCTGAGCCCTAACCCAGTGACATAAATGATTATATCATTTGGCTCTCAGGTGGGGAGAGGGGCAGTTAAAATCCTGATCTGTAGCATTTGCTGATTTCAGTGGCATAAATACTTCCCAAATGTTACTTACAAGCTACCAAAATAATATCAACAAGGTTACAAAATTCCTGAATATTTAATAATGGCTCTTTCAAGCCAACAGGAGCGCCCAGCTCCAGAACACCACTGTTTTCCCAGTCACTTCTCAGTACACTCGTCATTCTAAACCCACTGGCTTTTCAACTTCCAACTTCCTCAATGGGTCAAATATTTCTATATTACTAGGGCTAGGCCTGATATATATGTCAGGCCAGATCTATAAGTTCAGAAAATAATTTTGTTTCCAATATATAACTAGCTGGTTCATACTATTTCATTCAGTTAAGCAAACACATACTGAGTTTTTAATATTTGCAAGACACAGTATTAGGCCTGGACCATGAGAAATAATAGATACTCCGTTCCTGTTTTCAAGGAACTGACGATTTCAATCTACCTGACAGATGAGACCTCCTGCGTTCTGAAAGATCTCTGAGAGAGAAGGCCTCACCACACTCTTGGCAACTGCCACACTCAGTTCTCAGTTCGCTGAGTAATTTGTGTGGGAGCTTCTAATTCCTTGAGAATCAATGCATCTCCATTTCCTCTTATTCTGGGTGCCAGAAGCAAGAACATTTGGTCACCATTCTTCACATAATAAGCCTTCACTCCCTGAGAGTTATTGAGTTATACCTTTGTCTTCTCTTTCTAGATTAAATAATTCCAATCCCTTTAACCTTTTTCAGAGGTCCTATTTGCCAGCCTTCAGTTTAATCATTTTCACTGCACCCTCTGGAGTCTCTCCAAGTCTTCAGCATTAAAATTTGTTGCTTTTGCCATTGAGCTCACTCTTCTAAGCAACTTATTCTTTCACGTAAACCAAGACGAAAGGAAAGCAGCCCCCAAATAAAAGGAAGAGAGTAGATAGAAGGACAGATTTCCTGCGTAAGGGATTCATGTAGGACACTCACACGCTGAAAGCAAATAGCATGTACTGTCAGCACTATTAAGGAAAAAGGGTCAAGACCAGAAGAATTTCTAAATAGTGCCAACCATTTTGCTTGACAATTATCTAAATTACTTTTAAGCAGATAAGGCTATTAACAAGCTTGCTTTAGTTACACCTGAAGTTCTCAGACGGGTGCTTATAAAATCATTGTTAATGAGATCAGACAGGAGTTTTCGATTCTGCACAATACCTCTGGCTGCCAAGTAGACTGTCCAGAGGTTACTATGTAATTTACAGGCAGCGCCTTTGACTGGTCAATCCTGGCAAAGTGCAAAGGATCTTTCATTTCATTCTGTCAGTCAATAGAAATTAATATTTCCTGAGCTGAGAGTGCAGGCATTCTAAATGAGTTTTAAGAAAGGATGTACAGAGGCTGATCACATACATGCTGATCACTGTGTGGTACCAACATATGCCAAAAGGGGCAGATATGAAAAGCAGAGCTCTAGGAAAAACCCTCTTCAACATAAGCATGATGACTTAGAGATCTCTTTTTACCAAGATCCCTCCCTGCCTTTTTCTCTTATTGTTCCACTGAGATGAACCTGCCCCCTGTGAGCCAGTAGTGTGCCCCCCCCCCACACACACACAGAGAGAGAAAAAGACAGAGAAAAGGAGCGGGTGGCGGGGAGAGGGGGAGAAAGAGGGAGACAGAGGAGAGAGAGTGTGTGAAGATTCTACTGACACATTTCCAAATGCTTTCAAGAAGCTGGGAAAACTCTTTCTGGGTAACATTCTACCTGTTCTGTTTCAGGGACTTCTTTGTTTTGGAGCCAGTGTTTAGAAAAAATAAATTATTTTCCCATCTGGAAAAGTTAAAAGTATACAACTAGGGTGAAAACAGTTGGTTGGATATGGAGAAGTGGAAAGAGAGAGACTATTGCTTTCTCTGGGCTAGTTCTGGGAAAACTGTAGTTAGCGTTCATCTAGTTCAATTTCTGAAGTTAGTATGGCTGTGGTCAGACCCTGTCTGGCTGAGACCCAGCAGGGCTGAGAGAGGTCTGTCAACAGCAGCCATCGGAGAAGCAGCTACGTTCTGAAAAAGATTCCTTGCCAAGTTCTCTAATAACAGGACACATTCATGATTTGGTGTGGAATTTTCTCAGAGAGGTGTAGACTCAAAGACAGTTCAGCCTATCAAACAATGACTTAAACGCTAAGACTTATGGAATTGATATAGTGATCCTTAAATAATCGGCAATTAAGATGGCCAAGAGCTTATAACCACAGCATCTTAAGGAGAAGCACCTCCTGGGCAAAAGAAGACAGTTCGCTAAGCTGTTTAATTTATCCGTGTGGACCCATTATATCCCTCCTATTCCTGCTGGCTCTTCATGCCCAGGCACACGCCCCAGGTGTCTGTCCACCTGAGTGAAGGAAAGGCATAGGTACGCAAACGCAGTCAGTAAATAAATGCACAGTTGAGCTCCGGGAGCTCTGAAACAATGGTGATTAAAGCTGCAGCATATTGAATAGTTGTGTGTTGAGAAATCAACATTGTAATGTAATAATTACCATTTTTAGAAAGGCAAGATTCCAATTATGAAGTGAACTACAAATCACCTCGATTTCATTTATTTCATGGTAAAGATAGTCTCGTAAATTGTTACCAAGTGGTAAGCAAATGAAAGTAGGGCACTGATATCAATGTATGTTGCCATGTTACTTTGTAGTGGTAATGGCAAGTGGCCAATAATGTTGGATGAATAAATCACCAGTAGACACAACTCAATGCTCCCTCTCTTTATCTAAATACGTATCTCAGAGACTTACACCAAGTCGTTTCTAAGAAACAGCAATTTGCATCACTCCGCTATAATCCACTGCACCTTGGGAAGCAATCTTTATCCCATTTAAATTTGAGAAATAATATCACCAATACCGAACATGCGCATTTCTACATTGGGATGGTTAAAAGAAAACAAAAACCAAAGGGGGGGAAAGAAAAACAGAGAAAATAAAAGGAAAGTAAGGAAAAGGGGAGAAAGACAAGAAGTAAAAAACAGATCGGTGAATTTTAAAAAACATCTATCTTTAACGAACAAGTGACATTTTCAGTAAAGTTTTTCTGAATCTGAAAAAGTAAAATAAAATTCCTGCTGACTTTCAAAAGCCAAACCTTTGGGTCATTCTTTAAAAAAATAGATAACCAGCAGATTAAAGGAACTCCATTTACAAAAATCAAATGAACCTCTCACAAAGCTTGTTTGGGACATGAATAAATCATCTGGTCATGAATTATTCATTGTTATCAAGAAACAAGCCGGGATTCCAGGAACTGGGCTGAGGGAAGCGCTAAAACCAGGGAGTGAGTGAGTTCATTGCCTCAAACCCACCATGGGAAGGGAGAGGACAGGCCACAGGGTACTGACAAGTGATGCTGACCGTGCTAGATGGTTTCAGGGACACTCTGGCAGCATTTACACCCCAGAGCATAAAGCAAATAGAGTTTAATCCTTACCTTACTTTAGAAAATTGCACGCACTTAGTAACAGACCATAAGACATTTTGAGCATTGGATCTTTTTTCTTTTGAATGTGCGACATACATGGGGAATATGAGCTGTATGCAAAAGACAGTAGGAGTTAAAAGTTTGCGTTTAAGGGAGATGACTAGAAAATTCCTTAAAGATACACTGTTAAGAGTAGTCTGGGGCTTCCCTGGTGGCGCAGTGGTTGAGAGTCTACCTGCTAATGCAGGGAACACGGGTTCGAGCCCTGGTCTGAGAGGATCCCACATGGCGCGGAGCAACTGGGCCCGTGAGCCACAACTACGGAGCCCGTGCGTCTGGAGCCTGTGCTCCGCAGCAAGAGAGGCCACCATAGTGAGAGGCCCGCACACCGCGATGAAGAGTGGACCCCGCTTGCCGCAACTAGAGAAAGCCCTCACACAGAAACGAAGACACAACACAGCAAAAATAAATAAATTAATTAATTAATAAACTCCTACCCCCAACATCTTCTTTAAAAAAAAAAAAGAGTAGTCTGACCTACTCTTTCATGGCTTTGGGGGTTATATTCTTTTTATTGGGGTCGGGAAGAAGGAAAGGGAGACTCTCACACTTAATCAACTAATCAGCCTATGTATGTGTTCCAGGTCCAAACTGCTTTGCAGGAACTACGATCATTCCGGCTGGCATTGAAGTGAAAGTGGATGAATGTAACATCTGTCACTGTCACAACGGGGACTGGTGGAAGCCTGCTCAGTGTTCAAAACGCGAATGCCAAGGCAAGCAGACTGTGTAGAACAGATTCCCACCCGATGACGAGCTCTTAGGAGAGAATGCTATGCCTTCTACACTGCACATGTTTAAAACAAGAGAAAACAAACAAACTCCTGCCAGCTACAACAGGGTCACCAGCAAAACCTTTTAGGGTTGACAAAAGTGAACATTTTACTAAGAGGAAATTTCTCTTTCTTTCTTGCTATATAAAATATATATAGCATATAGCTATCAAAACTGCTTTTGTAATTATCCATGCTTGATGGTGACTTGACACCTGGATTTCTGGAACAAAAAGAAAGAAATAGCCTTGTACAGGTTTCTCCTCTGGTGACACCTCTGGCCTGCCAGCTCACCATCTACTGACTTTCTCCATTTTTACTCTTCTGTAAACCTGGCATTTTTCTCTTGGAGTGATTTATTTTTTCCTCTTTAGAGTCTAAGGGGCCAGATTTGACTGCACAGTAAGGTTTTGAGTTGTGTCAAATAAGCTTCAGTAAAGCAGTGTCAGGAGTGAGGACCCTCCTGATTAGGAATATGCAAAAGTACCCAAGCGATCACTCCCCTCGAGTGAATCTTGCCCTGCAGTGTCAGAAGAGAGAGGTGCACATAGCTGGACCCACTGCTGGGCTGGGTGCGGAACTGGAGCTCAGTGCAGTATGCGGGGACTCACAATTTGATTCTTACAAACCACACATTTCATTCACAAAATTTTGAAACTGCCGATCAAAAACTAATATGTGAAGAATACCACGAGCATCACTAAAGAATCCAAAGGGAGACAGGTATTCAAAATTGCAGCATCAATCACCAGACTCTCTCACGATGCTGAATTTAAGTTTGGCTTATAATGAAACACACTACACCCACTCTGTCCCCTGGCACGACAAATACCAGAACCAGGGTGAGCAGCCCCACTGTGAATCTGAATCCTTCTGAACACTTCTGGCTTTTGAGTTCAGATTTGGCTGAAAGCCAGTCATACACACAGGCAGTTTTTCTGGTTCGGGACTGTGTTTGCCATGTTACAGTAACGACCGCTCAGCCCTCTGTCTAAAACATAAGATTCAGGACACTCTTTCCACCTCAAGTGCTGATTTAAAGATTAGGGTAGAGTGAGTCTTGCACAATACAATTCCATTTGTTGAACAGTTTTTAAAATGTATATATTAGACACTGAACAATTAAAATGAACCTTTGAAGAGTCTCAAGGTTGCCCTGGTAATGCTGCTAGTATAGGAACAGAAAAAATAAAATACACAGGGTATCCGATGCCACCTCTATTCAAGTGCAAATTTAACAATTCTGAAACCACATGGCATAGCTAGTTACTTATTCCACTCTCCTGTCTTGAAAACCCTGGCACAGATCTGGTAGGGTCCTTGAGGAACCTTGAAGGTTGTCTTCATTACCAATGTTCTTTCCTTTTCTGCTCCCACTCTCACCTGGGCTTGGCCATAGCTCCAGGGGAGCTGCCGCATTCCTGTACAAGGTCTCTCAACCTCAGCGCTATTGACATTTGGGGCCAGACAATTAATTGTCATTGGGAGCTGTCCTGTGCATTTTCAGGATGTTTAGAAGCATCCTTGGCTTCTATCCACTAAATGCCAAGAGCAGTACCCTAACTGTAATAACAGAATGTCTCTGGACATTGCCAAATGTCCCCAGGCTGTGTGGAAGGGGGCAGAATTTCACCTGGTTGGGAACGATTGGTCTAGAATAATCAGTACAGAGTGGTTTTCTACCGGGGGGGAAGTACCAGGCAAGGTCTGGCTGAGGCTGTGGCTTTGGCGAGCCTCTGAGCCCTTGCGGACAGGCACGACCAGCAGCCCCGAGGGGACGGGTCAGTCTCCTCCAAAGGGAGTGACGCTTCATCACCACAGGTCCACCCTCAGGACACACATCTCTTTAGTCTCATCAACTGGGTTTTCCTTTAAAATCGTCAAGCCTCTCCTCCCTGGAAGCTCCTCCCGTCATCAAGAAAGAGCTGTCATTTCCAAAATTAATGTGTTGACGAGTTGGACCTGACACTTCTCACACACACTGTGCTCGTGTTCTGATACCAACAGTCACGCTGGCGCCATCCGAGGGAGAACATCGAGCCGCCTTCCCTTAGAACACCAATTCGCAGCAAGGGTGGTGCTTTTCAGTTGCCACCCTGGATACATCCTAAAGACAGTCATGAATCATTCATGAACCGTTCTGCATGATTTATTCCCGCACTTCAAAGCAAAGGCACTCCACACTTCAGCTTGTTTCTAGACAGAGATGTATCATAGAGCTTTCTTTGCCCTGAGGTTGCCTACTGCCAGCCTCAAAAATCTTCACTCTTGGAAAGAAATAATAATAATAAATGACAGGAATAAGGTTTGAAACCCAGAAAACATCATTAATAGGGCCATGTTTCATAGTACCCTATCTATTATTAAGGAGTTACTATGTCCTTTGTAGAAAACAGAAGGCGAGAGCCACTGGGAAGCCAGGGTACAGAAATTTTGCATCAAAGGCTGGGCACAGTGAGAGTCACAACAAGAATTTTCGAGAATGAAGTACACTACCCATCAAGAAACTCTCTTCAGAGTTTGCAGAATGAAGGCTGCCCAGCGGCCTCTGTTACCAGCCAGAGAGAGGGATTATTTTATTGTTGTCCTTGGATTTTTTTTTTTTTTTCCCTCTCAGAGTCTCACTACAAGCTGTTTCCTTTAAGACTTTGTAGCACTGACATTTTTCCCCCTTTAGGGAGAGATGAACCTATACTGTGACAGAATTTCTCATAAACTGATAAACACTGTACAACTTCCTTCTACCCAGGTCATTGAGAAATCCTTTCCAAACTCTGAACAACACAGTTCTGGTTTCATCTGTTGTTGTTGTTGTTGTTGTTTTTCTTTTGAAAGCTTTGTCTGCAGCTACCCCATCACCACTACCCTCCTACATCTCCTCCGCCTTTGGTTCTTGGCTTTAACTACAGCTCTGTTTAAATAAAGGATCAACATCCTGATTGACAGCTGATGCCTGTTAAAAAATGATTCAGTTTCTAAAATCTTTGAAAAATGGTGTGCCTGAAAACTAGTGAGAGAAAAAAAAAAACACTAAACACTCAACTGTAAAAAGGGGATTCTAGCTACAATATTTGATGTGTAAAAGAATATATTATTAAAAAACTATTTTGTTAAATATAAAGTGTGTTAACCAGCAAACACGGTTTGTGGTATATTTTCCTTCCTGAATTTCTCCCTTCTCCCTACTCTTCATTTAATGACTAATTCTAAGTGACTTCTATCATCTGAAAATACGTGTGTTGTTAGAGCTATGTTCAATTAGAATTAGGCATCAGCTTTAGCGTTTGTCTGAGTACATTTTCATTTTTCCTAAGAGAAGGCAAGGCTGATTTAGGGATCAGAGAGGAACTCAAACCAGCCGTGAGAGGGTTAGGGATAGGAAAAATATTTCCCTGACCCAGATCCATGCACACTACTAACGATAATCTGTAATTTTTGAGGGCTTACTCTGTGGCAGGCCCTGTGCTGTGCACTGAACCTTTTCTATTCACGCCACACAGCACAGCTACGAGGCAGGGACTCTTATTATCTCTGCTTTGCTGTCGAGGAAACCAGAATACGAAGAGGTTAAGTGCTTTGCCCAAGGTCACAGGATCTTAACGGGCAAAGCAGAAATTTTTTACTGTAGAAGTTTTCAATCATACAAAAATTGAGAAGATTGTATAAGGAACCTCCATTTACCCATTGCCAAGATGCAACAGTTCTCAAGGTTCTGCATAATACTTCATCTGTTGTTTTCCCTTGAATATTTTAAAGCAAATATCAGGCATATCATTTCATCCCTACATCATCAAAGAGAGTAATCATCTCTTTGAAAAAAGGGCTGAAACTAACATACCATTGTAAAGCAATTATACTCCAATAAAGATGTTAAAATGAAAAAAAATAATAAATAAATATTATTTCTAAAAAAAAAAAGAAAAAAGGGATAGTTTTTACCAAACCTAACAAAATTAATAATTTCTTAATATCATCAATATCCAGTTTATATTCAAATTTCTTAGATTTTTCTAAACTACAGGGGAGGAGGGGTGTTTGCATGATCCAAAGCAAACCATCTGTAACACTGCATTTGGTCGTTATGCCTCCTAAGTCCACAGTAGGGATGTGAACCCCGCCAACAGACAGCTGTGAACTCTGACAGACTCCTGGGTCTGTTGTTGTTACCAGAAGGTTGTGTTGGGGAAAATCACTCTTTTAAAGTCCATGTTAAACTCCTCCCTAGACTCTAAGCAGGGCAAGCAGTAGGCAAGAGGCTTTCTACTAATAGCGACAACAAAGCCCTTGACCGAGAACCATTTCCAATGACCAGCACCCAGAGGACGCCGCCTTTTATACGTGTGTAAGCTTTCCTTATGGAGTAAGTGCAAACTGTTATTCTCCTTCTCCTTGAGACAAACATACTGCCTAACAGAGTAAAGCTGAACAATACTTTATAAATTGTCATCATCTACTGCATCGTTGGAGGAAGAAAGAAAAAAGCCAACCACTAAGAAAACATCAGCTTGGCATCCCCCGTACACGGATACACGCCCCCGGCTCCACCAACATTTTCTTAAAACAAGATTAGACTATCGTGCTTTTCAGTTTCCCATCCATCCAACTCTCTTTCCCTATGCCCCTTGCCAAGGATTGTTTACAGTTCATTTCTGATTCAACTTTCATGGAAGGGCACTTCAAAGCATAGGAGAGAAAGCTATGAACTGAGACAGTCCTGGGTTTGTTGTTATTTCAGGGTTTATGTTGGTAATACTACTCTTTTAAAGAAAGGTACCTTCATGGTTTTGAAGGACAAATGCTACCTCTGAGTTGGCAACCTTACCTATACTTTCTTACCCTGTTTACAAGGGATTTATACCTCCAACTGGGGGGATAGTCTTATCAGTGAGCCTCAAACTATACTGTCTGGTATGAACACCTGATTCGCCCTGATCAACCTTATAGACCCAGAAGGCATATTGTTCTTTTGATGAGCTAGTGCCTTAGTGCCTCTCACAGAATAAGAGTTAAATACATTGAGTTAAAGGAACTTCTTGAATTTTAAGGATTCAAAATTTGTTTCATATGCCAAACATTTTCAGTTGTGGTAATGACTTAACGGTTTTCTCTTTAAATTTGAAGACCTTGAACTCATGGTTCTTTGAAGCCCAAACTCCAATGTAATTTATCCCAGTGCTTACCTTACTCCCTGGCTTTGAGTAGGGGCCCTTTTTAAAAAGCTGTACTTTTAAAATTAATTTTCAGTTTTAAAGCCTTTCAAATGCATAGTTATGTGAGGTGGGGGAGGAATTCGGATATAAAGTTCAGCTCTTCAGCTACCACGTCTTGAGCCCCTTCTGTGCATCAGATTCTATATTGGCTACTTTACAAGAGAAAATGACTTACATTCATCAGCTCAACCATTCTGATAACTATCATGAAATCATGAACTAGCATTCCCATTTTGCAGACTGGAACAGTGAGATTCAGAGAAGTTCAGTCATTTTCACAGGCTCGCCCAATTTTATGTCAGGGCTCTAAGTATTAAACCGAACGTTACCCATAAAACAGCTTAGAATAGAGCCTGGCACATAAGACGAGTCTATTATGTGTTCGCTATCATTATGAGGTTATGGTATGATAAGAGATATCTCATGGATAAGGTAACCCTAGGTTTGGATCATGAAGCTTGAGTAAAAGACGGGCAGGAATTTGGGGTTTGCTATTGGCATATTTAAAAATAAATAGTATCTTTGGAGTGTGACAAGCAGTCAGGTGTGATTTGAGGGTGAAGTTGAAGATGGTGGGACATGGTGAAAGATGTGTCCAAGAAGGAAACCTAGTTGTCAGGTGATGGAAAATCATGCTCAGAAAACTGGACTTGGTTTTTCTTGATACTGTGGATTAATTAACATCAAAAAGAGGGTGACATGGCCACATGTAAGTCTTAGGATAACAATTCTGACAGCAGAGTGAAGGACGGGATGGGGTCTAGTGAGAGAGAGGTGGGGACACTAAGGAGAAGCAATTACAAGAGTCCAGGAAGGAATAATGAGGATCTGATCTGGTAGTGTTGACACTCGAACAGACTGGTTGGGACAACAAGACTTCATGGAGGAACAAATGGGATTCAAGAATTAAAGTAGTCCCCATTTCTAGTTCAGGTGATTAGAAGGATATCGATGCTAATAACCACTACCAGAAGCATGGAGCTCATGCTTTCTTTGGGGGTGGCACATACCCCACTTTAGACTTTATGCTGAAGCTGCTGACAATACCAAGGTATTTAGGATTAACCTCAGATACGCTTGTCTACAGGGCAGCCCACTCTGTTTCTATTTGCCAATGCCTTTTTCATCCTGGTTTGAATAATTGCAATTTGAAGGGCCACAGTCCTCCACTGGTCATACATGTTTTCATAGTATTCTTAAAATGGAAGTCAAAGGTTGGCATCAAAAGAACAGAATTCTTTACTAATTTGTGGTAAATATTAATCTCACACCATGGTGAAATAATTTCTTTTGCATCGTATGATACAAACTGCTTATAAATTTCCAACAGCTCTCTCTGTTCATGCCCCTTCAGAATATAAATGTCAGGTTTATTTTTACATTATCATTCACCAGCGTTTTGGAAATTCAAAAAGAAAGAATTTTTTCAACCATCCACTGTGGCCTTCTCTTTTTTTTTCTTTCAGAACATACAGGACTAGGTGACAAGTTAGGTCCTGGGAGAGCCTTTTGATCTGAGATTTCCAAGGATATCCACCCTGTTCCCATTCCATTTTTCTTGGCCTTTGTTTGTTTTTTGATTTCATTCACTTTTTAATTAATCACAACATTGGGTCAGCTAGACCCATTAACTGCATTTCATTTAGACCTTTCAGAGATGCAGTTGCAGATGCAATTTAATTTGTTGACCCATGATCAATAGCAATTAATAACATCTCTTTAATCTCGTTGAAAGGTCTGTCTCTGGCTCCCAGTAGCCACCATCTCAAGGGAAAGGTAGGCACACTCACAGGTTATTTAGCTTCTAGGCAATAGCTGCCCTCACCCACCTACTCTTCTCATGACTTTCTAGGGCCCTTTCAATGATCACAGAAAAGTTTATCCAGACTCTCTTATCTGACTCCTCCACTGCAAATTCATTATGCAAACAAACTCTGAGAAAAAGACTCTAAAGTCATTTTTTAATTCAGAAAAATAGATTTGACTTTTTCAAGTGCATTATGTTAATAAAGTAAATGCTCAAGTTTCCTGGCTCTTCTCCATGTTGCCTTGTGTAACCCAATCACTGCATCCAGACTTTTCCCCTTTGATTTGTCATATTCAATAAAGTTTATTCAATTATTCAATAAATAATGTTCCAGCTAGGAAACTAGGCACTGGGGGTTAAACTAAATGAGGCAGGGCTTCCCTGGTGGTGCAGTGGTTAAGAATATGCCTGCCAATGCAGGGGACACGGGTTCGAGCCCTGGTCCGGGAAGATCCCACATGCCGCGGGGCAACTAAGCTCAGGCGCCACAACTACTGAGCCTGCGCTCTAGAGCCCGTGAGCCACAACCACTGAAGCCTGTGCTCCTAGAGCCCACGCCCCACAACAAGAGAAGCCACCGCAATGAGAAGCCCACGCACCACAACGAAGAGCAGCCCCCGCTCGCCGCAACTAGAGAAAGCCCGCGCGCAGCAACGAAGACCCAATGCAGCCAAAAATAAATAAATAAGTAAATAATTAATTTAAAAAAAAACTAAATGAGGCATTTTTTTTCCTGCTCGCAAGGAGCTTACAGTCTGGTGGGGCAAATTAGCTAGGCAAGTCCACAATGACAGAGAGGGGCGTGCTGTGCTCCAAGTATGAACAGGTATACTGGGAATATTTGCACAAGACAAGGCATCATCCCAGGCCTGCGGGAAGGCTTCCTGGGAGATGGATTGTGCAATAAGTTTTAAAAGAGGAAAAGACTAAAGAATGAGGAAGTATCCAATGCCCTTGTGTAGTACTGATATATAAGGTGAACTTTCCACTGGTACAGCTCAGACCATGTAACTGCCCCCCCCGCTGCTAATAATGAAATCCATCCAAATCAGTAAATATGTGCCTGTCACTAAACCAAGGACTTTGAGCAAATAAACGTCACCTTCCTACTGTGAAGGAATCACTTACTTATCTTGGTGCCATCTGTCCTTTGCTCTATAGTCAGCTTACTGACCAGTGGAATTCATTGCCCTTTACCCAACTGGGGTACCAGCTACACTGCCTTTTATCAAAACTTGTCCTTGCATCTCAGTAGGAATTTGAGGAATGCCATTCTTCCATCGTATTTACATTTTTGGCTTCATCTATTGACTTGTCCTACCTGGTACCAGGCTCAGCTGTGGAACAGAAGACTGCGGCTCCTATTAAAGCATCAGAAAGCAAGCAGGAGACATACTGGTGAGCAAGGAGCCCTTCCCAAATGTTCAGAAATGACAATCTAAGGATGACCGCGTACTCTATAAGCTCATAAGACTAGCCTTGAAACCAACTGTCAATAAGTTTTCTGGGTTAAAATTTTACAAAGAGATAATTAAAAAGATGCTAGGCAACATCTTATAGAGAAGATTTGCGGCTACTAGATATATAAATATAAGGCATAGGATTTCTAAACTGCAAGTAGAAAACGTCTAAGGTGCATATGTGTATTTGTATCCACGTGTTAATAGTAGAGTACTGTATATCGATAGAAATGTAAAAAGCTATAGACATTACAGTGGACTGATGGCTGTGTCATTAAGATCACATACTTGCTATGTCCCCATAAAGCTAGAACATTCTCCCACTTTTGTGCCCAACAATTGCAGGCTTGTTTAGCCTACAGTAATTCTTATCCCACCTCTGCCTTGCTGTGAAGCATTTCATTAGTTCTGCTTGTTCATAGATTTAATTTTCCATCCCTAATCATTTGTGTCTCATGTGGTACATTGATTTCAGAGGGAGGTTGAACACGAGCAAAGGAGAGTTGCAGAGGGGAATGAAAATCAAGTTGCGTGGAACCTAAAATCATTGCAGTGACAATGAGATATACATATAAAAAAGAAAAGTTTCTTATTAAATGTGTAAAATATTAACATAAACATATAGTTGGGTTTTTGTTTAATTGCTTTTTTGGGTTTTTTGTTTGTTTGTGTTTTGCAACTAGGCAGTCATTTTTTCTGCTCAAGAGGACATATCTTCCATTTATCTGCTCTGTTTACTATCTCTTGTGGTCCTGCAAGGCATTACTGCTATAAGATGAACAGAGAAGGACTCCCCTGAGTATCCAGATATGCAGGGGTACCTGCGTGCGGTCAGAAGAGAATGTTCTCCAAGCTGCTTCACTTGTTTACATAAAGCACGCTCCTATCCTGTTGGCTGGGCTGGATGCCACTTTGGGTTCTCCAGAGAACTCAGCAATGATCCAGGAGGTTCTCACCACTCAGTTGCCCGTTTCTCAGCCTGACAAGTATTCTGACCTCAGGAATGTTGACTTTAATTGCCTGAGTTTGCTTGAGATACCCATTTGTATCTTCCAGCTCATGAGTGACTGAACAGCTCTATGCAGGCCACTTTGGATATAAACAGTAGAGGGAGAGGCCCCAGCATCAGTCATGAATGAGAGCAGAGACAGCAGTGTTTCATTCCCCACTCCCTTTCTTCCAGCATGTGCTTTTTATCAGCAGCCAGACCACTGGCTACCCAGCCTCCAGAGTCAGCAGCCTATAATAGCTTTATTAAGAGATTCTGACTGGGTCTTTTTTTAAAAAAAAAAACAAAACAAAACAAACCTTTAGCTATCCTCCAATGAGCAGGGATGGCTAGGGTCACAGTAGCAAAGTTGTGAAATGATTCATCCAAAAAGCATAAAGTAACTTTAAAAAAAAGGGGGAATGCACAGAATTATATTCCATAACACCAATGTGGCGTGCAATGATACATTCCTTCTTTGCACTTGTGGAAGTAAAACCAGAATGTACATCTGTAATCACATATTCCATCCCACTGATTTGCTCTTACAGATAATGGAAGGTCAGTCATCCAACTCACATGCCTATTGAAATGATGTCAACTCAGAAAAATATTCTTTGTTTACCATAAAATCTATATTTCAGGGCTTCCCTGGTGGCGCAGCGGTTGAGAGTTTGCCTGCCGATGCAGGGGACACGGGTTCGTGCCCCGGTCCGGGAGGATCCCACATACCGTGGAGCGGCTGGGTCCATGAGCCATGGCTGCTGAGCCTGTGCGTCCGGAGCCTGTGCTCCACGACGGGAGAGGCCACAACAGTGAGAGGCCCGCGTACCGCAAAAAAAAAATCTATATTTCAGGACATATAAATCCACTGTATAGACTGGGTATGTAGCAACCATACAGTCTTCTTTAGCTGCCTTCTGGAGAAATACAAGGGCGTGTTGGAAATGCATCACGCATGTGGTAAAATACAACCTAGAAACATGTTCTTTCACCCTCAGCTCTGACACACAATGAGATACAGATTTTTTAAACTGTTTGCTTCGTTTGAGCAATCGCATCTTTAGCATCATCGGACTTGGGGTTGAACTAAATAATCTAGTCCAAAATAATTTTCTTTGAGAACAGATTTATGGCTACTGAGCTGAACCAAAGAAACTGGATCTTTGTAAAGGCCCACTTAATGGCTCTGTAGATATTGCCAGAACTACGTTTGCAAGGCCAAATGCTTTCTTCCTTTGTATAAATGATTCATTGTAAGTGAACATCTTTTAAGCTTCTCCCTGACGTCCACTATACATACATACAAGCACACATATGATACTTATGACACGGGATAGACAGGGTGTATCACTAACACCCCAGAAGTCCCCGTGTGCCCCCTTCCAATCAACGCCCTCACCACCACCAAGGATAACCCCCACCAAGGATGGTGAATCTCCAAACAGCACAACTCGCTTTGGCCTGTTTTGAAACTCAATAGAATCAGACAATATGTATTTTTGGAACCTGGCTACTTTCATTCCACATCTTGTTTGTGAAATCCATCCATATTATTACATTCCTTTATTTTCTTTATGAAAAGGAGATTTGATTTCATTGCCAGAGCTACTTCCCTTGATTTACTAGGAGAAATGTAATCATTAATATTAAAAAAAAACTAAAATCTCACCCAGAGATCAGAGATGGGGGAAAAAACTCTTATATACTTACTTTTTGCTTCTTTTTCTATGGACTTAATAATATACATTAATTTACAAATGTACTGGACTCCTACATAGGGAGCCGCTTCAAAGCAGAAATAAATGTTAAAAAGCACCAGCAGTCAAGGTCAGTTTCTATTTTTAAAGATGAGGGCTTGTCCTTCATTGTAGTATTTCATCACTTCTAACCGAATTTGTCATTTATCACCACCTCCCTTCATTCATCAGTAAAGTCTTACACTGGCTTAGAAAGTGAGCTCAGAAAGGTTAGCTCTGAAATAGAGAAGGAAGAAGCAGCATGACATCCAAGCTGGGGTCACTGGAGACTAGAGAGAGTGTCAAATATCTCCCAACGGGGACAACTCATCCTAGCAGGAACTGTGTGTTCTATAATCTTGGCCTGGCACACCTGGACCCACCCTACCCCCCCCTCCTTCTCTTTTCCAGCCCTCAGTTCTCAGTGTAAAGGGCACTAGCCTCTCACCCTGATTGGATCAGGTCCCCAGGATGTTCTTCCCTAGCCCTCTGGACTTCTCTTTTTGGAATATTTATGACCCCATAAGTAACATTTTTTAGCTGTCCATTCCACCAGACTATAAGTTGATGAGGCATCTAGCAGTGTCCTGGCACATAGCAGATATTCATCTAGTATTTTTTGAATGGGTGAATTAACAAAGGGACAAAATTAAATGTTTCAGAAGTTCTCAAGATATAAAATCCATTTTATCCCTAACTTTATGATTTGTTTCCTTCTTCTTGGTGTTCTCATGTCAGGAGAAATATGTAAGTCTCTCTATAAACAAACAAACCAGAAACTCTTGAGTGTCAAATAAATCTACTTCTTTCTAAACACAAAATGTTTCCTCATTTCCAGGAATGTGTGCATTATAGGTTCCTTAAATTAGAGGTCCAGCTGCTCAGCATTTTGGTGCCAAAACCCACCAAATGAATGGAAAATCAGGAAAGCGGACACATTTGCTTAAAAACCATCTCAGACAAGTGGATCCATGGACAGTATTAAATGACATCTTTAAAAAAAAAACTTGTAATGCACATACCCCTCCTCAAAGCTAGTGGATCCATTCAGGATGAAGTATTTGGCAAAGAGAGGAGACAGTTAAAGTGCTGTGTGTTTTTATGTTAACCTCCTGTTTCGTCAGAGAAATTAGACTTTTTGATTTCTTCTTTCAAGACTCTTAGACTGTGAGGAAATTGACTAAAATGACCAAGAGAGCATGTTAAAACAAAGTGCTTTCTTCAAAAGTGATTCAGATGGTCACATGATGGGTTCAGTTTTTGCAGTTATAGATAATCAACAGAACCAAGTGACAGTCTGATTTGGCAGGTGCAATAAAGTTAAAACAATTTTAATTCTGACTTTTTTTAGGGGTGAGTGCTAGGAATTCCTAGAACTCCAAAACTGGAAGGGCCTCAGAGGCTGTGAATTCCTTAATCTAATGGGCATTAATTACCGATGATTTACACATAAAGGTACTCACATTTCTAATAATTAAAATGCATTCATAGTACATGTTACTACACAATAGCAACAATCCTATAATCCTGACAGTGCCACCAGTTCCCAGAAACTTTTAGCCAGTATCTTAAAACACTAAGCTGAAACTTTGGTGTATATCCCTTGGGAGTTTCTTAACACAATGCTTGCTCTTAAAACCAGTTTCCAACCTGTAAGTGACACAGAGAGTATCTAAATCAAGAATCCTTCCAAAGTTCTTTTCCATAATCTACCCAATTACCTAAAACTTTCAGCCAAAGGAAATCTTATATAAAACTATTAAATGTATTAATTTAACCCAAAGACAATTTAATGAGCATTTTAAATCAGTTACCAGATGGAAGGCACTGGGCTTCATGTTGAGGGTACTAAGATGAATACAAAGT
Source organism: Delphinus delphis (assembly GCF_949987515.2). Classification (NCBI taxonomy): domain Eukaryota; kingdom Metazoa; phylum Chordata; class Mammalia; order Artiodactyla; family Delphinidae; genus Delphinus; species Delphinus delphis. The sequence continues at coordinate 22,684,068 of NC_082689.1, read as the reverse complement.
AGTATTTTTCACAAAAAACTTTATAGCCTAGAGAAGTAGAGACACAAAACTGTCAATAAAATTTCAACATATAGCGGTTTGCATAAGAGGTGATGGAGCATAAGAGAGGATTGCTTCACACTGGATTTTAGAGAAGTCTTTCTGGAGAAAAGGATGCTGCATCTGAGTCTTGAAAGATGAACAAGGGCTAACTGGATGCAAAAAGGTTGAGCAGGCTGTTGCAGACAAGGGAACACCACAAATAGGGACAGGCAATGTGAGGCAGCACTGAAAGTGTAGAGAGTTATGACCAAATCCATGGTACCCTCGGATTGAGAGACGAAGCTAATAAGAGCAAGTCTGGAGCAAGGAGTTTAAGCAACTTAAACTGTTGGTAGATGTTAGGAAACCACTGGGAGATTCTCAAGAGAGGAGCTATGTGGTCAAATGTGCAAACTGGATAGAGGATTCTGGTTCTGGCTACACCATGAAAATACATCTGGGGCAGTGACACTCTACTGAAGCAGGATTAGGGGGCAGCTGTACTCAAAAGTCTACACCTGAGCATTGTTTATAGGGGTAAAGAGAAATGGTTCCATCTGGGCTAACTTTAGGCAGTAAAATGAGGACTTGAGAATTGCATATGGGGGTTGAAAGGAGGAAGCAGTGTATTCTGAGTGAGAGCTGAATTACAAGGGGAAAAACAGGTTGGGTTTGTAGGAATAGGACTTTCAACTTTAAGCATGTTAAATTACAGGTGACTGTGTGAGATTTCTAAGTCACTTTCTCCAGGAGACCATTGGATATATGAGTTTGAAGTTCAAGGCCAAGCTTAAAATAGGAATACAGGGTGAAGAGTCCTGACATAAAAGACATGAAGCAGATAAGCTTGAACAAGTAAAGACTATAGAGCTGGGAAAGTATCAGTTATAACACATAGAATCAAGCCAAATGAAGATGCATGGGACGCTGATCAGGAGGTCATCCATCTGTACAGCCACACATTCTTCTGTATTCTACTCATGCTAAAGCCCTTAGTGTTGCCAATGGTCAAAATATTCATAAAACCTTGTCGCTTATATTTTAGAGAGGCAAAGCCAAGAGCTAATGATGGATTAATGTTGAGCCAAATGTAAGTGGCTCGAATGAAAAGTGATTCTCAGTTATCTCAGAGAGATTCAGCATGATGCTTTGATGTTACCTACCTATGTAAATACATACATAAATTGCTGAATAAAGGGCATGTGAGTAATTGACTCTCATACAAATAATTTTTACCTATATGTGCTGAAATGCTCATTTCTCAGTCCATTGAGTTCGATTTAATGCACAGAGAGCATGTCTAGAATCAATAGGACTTTGAAGGTTTCACTTTTAACTTTACTCAGATGAAACATTCCGAGTGCTGCTTGATAATTCTAGCATCTACACAGCATCAGCAACAGGCCCCACAGGAAGCATGAGGCCGAGGTTAGAGCCCTTCTAAGTCAAGATGCTACGATACCCAAAGAACCAATTTCCACTGTATTGCTTGTCTTCGGGTATTTTATTGGTATGCCCAGAATCTGAGAGCAGAAGTGTGTCCTGGGACTAATTTCAGTTGCAGATGTGCAACTCTCAACATTCGATTTTCCTTCACTTTCACAAAATTCAAGGTTACTGCTTTAGCTTATTAGTCTTTAGCTAATTTTGTATCATGTACAAAAAACAAGAGGAATGCTGTTTTCCTCAAAATACAAAAGACAACAGGATGATGGGAGATGTGGGTTCCAGTTTCTGCTAAGTTAACAATTACATGCTAAAGAACGAACAGCTCAACTCACTTTTCCTCATGACTAAAGAGGTGGTTGTCTGTATACAAAGGGGATGTCCCTCTGGTCCAGTGGCATTCCCTTAAATTGTTTCCTTATTCTTTTTTTTTTTTTTTTTTTGCAGTACACGGGCCTCTCACTGTTGTGGCCTCTCCCGTTGCGGAGCAGAGGCTCCAGACGCACAGGCTCAGCGGCCATGGTTTACGGGCCCAGCCGCTACGCGGCATGTGGGATCTTCCCGGACCGGGGCACGAACCCGTGTCACCTGCATCAGCAGGCGGACTCTCAACCACTGTGCCACCAGGGAAACCCCTTAGGATTCTTAACTGGCTGGAACAGATGACAATACAATTGAGAAATGAACTCTGTCTATGCCATTTGTACCCTTTCCCCCAGAGCCCCGTTTCTTTACCTATAGTTTCACCTTCCAGATCTGGACTTAAGGGTCTCATTCATAGGAAGAATCATTCCCAGCTCTTCCTAGTAAGCCAATACCTCTTGTCCTTCATAAGACACAAATGTGGCCTCCTCTCTAAAGACTGTCCTTATTTCTCTTGGAATCATTCATTGTTCCCTTCTCTAAGCTGCCAGAGGATAGCTT